>NC_066315.1:143712373-144912373 GCF_022539315.1 Serinus canaria | reverse complement strand
GATGCCTGAGGCAAACCAGTCCTACCTTCAAGAGGAGGGAGGAGGATCTGGGACACCACAGCAAGGTAAGACTCACCTTGATCTCTTGGAAGGTGATGTAGCAAACAGCTCTTGAAAACCATTTCCAAGCATAGAAGGCCAAGATGAGAGCAGTTTGCACAAATTTATGGCAGGGAAATCGCACACACCAAACAGCACTATGAACAATGTAAGATAAGACAAGAGCTGATGTGTCCACCCCATCTGCAGTAGGGCTTTTGATAAGCTTCCCATACCCCATCCTCATGTGGACTGATGAGGCACAGGATAGAGACATGAGGCAGACTAAAAACTGACCTGCCTGGCTCAAAGGACTCTGTCAGGGCCATCTCAACCAGGCCAGCCAGGGGCCAGACATCAGTGGTGAGCTCTGAGGGTCAATGATATTTAACATGTTCATCAGTTACCTGGCTGATGGTACAGAGTGCAGTTTCAGCGCTTTGCACAACAGAAAACCAGGAGTGATCCAAAAACCAGAGGGCTGTGATGACACTCCAAGTGCCTGCAAGAGGTGGAGGAATGGGCAGCAGTGCTATGCAGTTCAAAGGGAAGTGCAAAGTCCTGTGCCTGTGGAGGAACAACCCCATGCAAGAGAACCCCATGCCTGGAAACCAAACACCAGAAGCAGCTTTGCAGAAGAGGACCTGAAGCTCAAACAAGCTGAGCACAAGCCAGGAAGGTGCCCTTGCAAAGGCCACCAGCACCTGGGCTGCACCAGAACAGCACTGCCAGCACTTTGGAAGTGGTGATCCTTCCTCTCATTCAAGTTTTAGCAAGTGTCTTGATTTCTGCTGTTTTTCTAAAGAGTTTTGAAATTTTTTTTTTTTTTTTTTGGAGGAAAGATCTGTTCCATCTCTGGTACTTTTAAAAAAGTACAAGTCCTAATATATTCTTTCCTCTGTCCAAGATTAATTTCTCAAGAAATACTGGAATATGGAAAGCCATGCTTTGTTACCTGAAAGCATGGTAGAAATCCATGTTATTCATTCATCATAGGAATGCTAAAACAGTCCAGAGAAACAGATATGGACAGACCCAGGGTAGAGCAGTCCATTGTTTTCCCTCTTCTTGTGCATGGCTGAAAATGCACACAGCATGCAGCTCTTCCCGCTGCTTCCCAGAATGCAACATTGTCCAAAATGCATTTTCTGTCCAACGAAAACTTCTCACTGTCCATATTTCACACAGAGTTAGGGAAAGGAACAGAGATAAAGCTACTGCAAGTAACTATAGTGTTTTTAAATTCTTATTCTTAATTCAGTGAAATTCAGAGTTACCACCAGACATTGCTATGACTTAAACTCATACCCACTGATCCTACATAAGCTCTACCAACAAGTATAATCTGAATCTTACTGCAGAATTGATAAAAACATCTATATATTCTGTGGCATTGCATTGAGTGAACTCAGAAAGTGACTGCAATCACTGCTTAGAGCCTCTAAAAGATGAACCATTAAAAACAGCACAGACTGGATAAACCTTCATCTATAATCTCGTTTCAACCTACTGTTTCTAATTTTCTCATATTGCTGACTTTTAACACAAGCTTTTTGGTCCTTTGATGTAAATTTCTCAATCCTCAGAAATTCCACATCGGAAACTATCTTTACTAAAGCACAAACTATTGATGTGCAAGTAAGCTGTGAAAAAGTAATGCTGTCTAGAAAGAACACAAAACCACAAAAACAGGTATATGTCATGGCTCATAAAATAGATGAATTGTATATTTTACTCTGCAAAACAAAAAAAAAAATCACAATTTTTAAAAATGCTTTTATAATATTTATGAAAAAGGTAACAACCTAAAGCATTTGTGCCTTCTGACCCACAGATGTAGGAAACAAACCTACAGACTGTAGTTGGCACATGTAAAGGAAAAGGGACTAATTCCAACACACCATCCTGGATTAGTTCAACACAACGCTAATCCTCTAACCTCAAAGCCAGGTTGGATGGGCTTTAAACAAGCTGGTCCTTGTTTGTAGAAGGTGTCCTTTGCCCATGGCAGGGGGATTGTACCTAGATGACCTTTAAGGTCCTTCCAACCCAAACCACTTCATGATTCCTTCAGAAGGTCATGACTTCCACTGCCAGCAGATAAAAGAGGTAAAGCACCACTTTTGAGAAAATAATTGTAGGCAGTAATTTTTATTTTTTGTCACCCATTATAGTCCTGGGCTGCAGTAATGTAACTTGGCAGGAAAAACATACAAAGCCAGCTTGCACATTTACTGTCCTATGGGAAAGTTCAGCTTAAAGAAATTTGTGTGGTCAGTTTTTGTATGAGCTTCAACAAAACTTGGATGTTAAAAACTTCAAACATTCAAGTTAAAAATTAACTAGCAGAGGGATAACATTAATTACAATCCCTTTCATGTGCTCAATAGCAGGCAAATCCAAATTATTTTCTGTGATGAAGACACATATTACACAGAATAATACATATTGCTAGCACATTCAAATTTCTTTCCAAATACTACGCTATTAAAGTTATTTTCATGAAATTAGTTGAACCACTTCTCAAAATTGTAGAACAAGATCAGACTCCCCTAGAAGTGTTATAAAACTCGAAAGTCCATTTTAGGGACTCAATACAGCTGCAAATCTTTAGGAAAGGACCAAACATCTTTCAACAGACCAGTTTTTGCAGGAAAGCAGCCACATCTACAGCTGCAATAAATCTCTGCCTCTGTAGGACCATGTGCCTGTCCATGAAGCACCTTCCCTGAGGAAGGCAATCTTCCAACTTCCATGGCATCTATGAAGATTTTTTCTTAAACTAGTATTTCTAGCATTGACCTAATAGAACATCATGTATCTTTCCAAATTTCAGAAAAACTGAAACAAACCATGTTTTATACCTGCATAAATATCTGAAGTAACTACCAACTGATGCCACTAACCTTTGCTGAAACACACCTTACAAAGCTAAAATACACTACAGATTTAGTAGCATTTATGGTGTGGGTTGACTCATGGTAAGATACAGCTCTGACTGAAAATCTTTCTCTAAAGAAAGTATCTTCATGAACTAATCAGCTCCTTCTGGTTAAGTTATATTTTGACTTAGTAAATTTGTTTACAAAAAGCATCTTTCTTCAGTAAAAAGTATTTTTAAAGGTCTAAGTTTCTTTCCAACTGATGTGGTTATGGTATAACTGTAAGAATCAGGAAAACTTCATGTTCTGTGCAACTACTCAGCAGTCAAGACATTGCAAATTCATTTGCCTTACTTGTTTGTTTTGAAGACAGTTTAAAATCAAATGTTTATATAGAAATCTAAAATGTGATGCCTGAGTTTTACTGCAGCCAAATTATGTCACACAATTATTTGATAAATTAACTTTAGACACATTACTGTTTTAGTTCTCATCCAGCTGATTTCAGAATGGAAACTTTCACTGAACATTTTTTCCCAGTGATGAGCACGTGGGTTCTCAGGGGAGTAATTCCTATATTCAATAGTTTAAATAGCATATTTCAGTACATTTCTACAGATTATACACTGAAAATCAACTACTACAAAGTGTCTTGGGCACAAAACAGCTGACATCTTTAAGTGCAGTAGAACAATTGACAGCCAGGGAAGTTCACCTACATTCAAGGTGAGGCAGCAAAAACAAAACTGGTCATATTTTTAACAGTCATGCTGGGAACCTGCAGAAGCTGCTTCTAACCAGACACCTGCCCTGCCTGTCCCCCACTGCCTTCACAGCCCCATATATTCAGGTTTCTGCTCCTTCATCACTTCTGTCTGCCAAGAAACAATAAGAAAAGTGCCAACGCAAACTACCTGAGGTGCCATTACTTCGTGATTCAGTGATGCTTAAATTGCTTTTATATGGGAAAGAAAATGTTGATGCTCCATTTTCCAAAAGTACAGAATGAAGTTATCTTCTAGTTGTGGCAGAGGACAAATAGAATGAATTTTAAAAAAATACAGCTACTTAAGAAATTTAGAGTCTAGGTACCTAAAAGATGAAGGACAGCTGAGACAGCAATAACCAATTATTAGGGTAAGACTTTTCTATTGCTACTTTAGAGAAACAAAGCAAAAAAGTGCATTAGGGAAGTAACTCAAAACAGTTGCAATGAGTACTTGTGCACCCCTGATGTCTTCCTAGAGAAAAGGTCAGGTGTTACTAAGTTCCAAATCTTCCTTCCCCCTCTCCATTCATTGACCTTAGAGCAAGTGCAGGAATGACATGTCCAGTCACATACAGAATAACCACCTAAATAACCTAGAGAAGCTGGAATGTGTTCTTTTGCATACACCCAAGAAATAAAGGTGCTTCACTTAACTGAAAAATCTGACTGTCCACTAATAGGTCTGAAAAGAACATTTAACCACAGGGAATAGAAATTCTTCCTCATGCCAACAGGAGAGAGACACTCACAAATCCCTCTACCAAATCTGACATGTGGGTTTAAAGACTCAATCATCAGTGTGTCCCAGAGCCCGAAAATACCAGAAATGCTGCCATGAATTTTCATAGATAAATGGAACTACATTCCCAGAGCTGCTCTTTTTGCAGGATCCCTTTCTCAAGCAAGGTACAACTAATTTAATATATTAATACTCATACTTGCTGTAAATGTAACTTTAAAAATATGACCATAACACTAAATTCTCTGAATGAACTGGGAATGAAGAAAAGCTTTTATCACTAAATTCATACAGCTTTTACTTTACCCTTGCATAATAACTATGTATTGGCAGTACCCCTTGACAAGAAGTATGAGATTAACTATGTAGCTGGCCAGTAATATCTATTCTGTTTAATCTATTTTTCTGAAGTGGCCATCTGCTCTTATTTCTTCATTTTGTGGCTTAGCTTGAAATTGCATTCACTATTCTGTTAGGATTTCAATTAGGTACACAAAAAATTTCTCCCATGTCAGGATGGCTGTTTTGAGGATGAAGTATGGTAAGGGCAAAAGGTGTTATAAGAAAAAGTTGATTGACTATTATTGATACAGCTCAAACAGCTGATTAGTCATCAATAAAATGAAAGAAAAATAATGCTAACATTTATTTTATTACAGCACAGCTTGACATCCATTACCAACAGTATGCACAGCCATGTTTAAGGTACCAAATCTGAATGAAGGAATTACATTTGCTTTCTGCATTCCCTCCACTCAGCTCTTTTCCAATGACTCTGCAGAAAACCTTCAAATCTCAGCTTTGATAGCAGCAATGAAACCTTTCCAAATAATGAGCCAAAAAATACCTCATCCAGATGCTGACAAGACATACCTACATGATTAGCATCATTTGCACAGACTTAGAAATAATGAAGTCACTGCTAAAACACTCACTGAAATACAAGCTCCACAGTTGAGCTCTAGCCAGTTACTACTACTCCAGTGCAATAATACAAAGTTAAGCAAAATACTCTGAAAGAACAGTAAAGAATTTAACCTACAGTTTTACCTTATACTTTATTCAAGTGGGGAAAAAAAAGTACTTTTGTTTCAGTTATTTCCTATCAATTTCACTACTTTCCCCAGAAAAATAACCAAGCAGGAAGCTATCCAGCAAGTAGAGTACTTTAGCTATGCCTAGAGTAACT
The DNA here is from genome assembly GCF_022539315.1 of Serinus canaria. NCBI lineage: Eukaryota > Metazoa > Chordata > Aves > Passeriformes > Fringillidae > Serinus > Serinus canaria. The sequence goes on along the minus strand of NC_066315.1, from coordinate 144,906,755 downwards.
AAATAAATACTCAGCATCAGCTTCATGCAAGGCATCAGAGCAAGCAGCCTCCTAGCCCAGGCAGTCATTGGAAGCTTTGGTCATTGCTTTTAACACAGTAACAGGAATAAGGGATTGGTACCTTCAGGACCTACAACCCACTCAGAGGCAGAAAATATGTTAGCGCAATGCTCAGCACACCAGTGAAGTCTAAACTGTAATCTAAAAGTTAAGAAAGGAAATCACATCCATTTTCTTCCATCAGGGCATTAATCTAAAGGATAATTCACTGAGAGTTCTTTATAGACCTGATCCCACAGCCAGCTACTTGCCACTTACGTGTGTAATGAAATACACACCAGCATTTTTAATTAATATTATATTGAACTTTGTGAACTATTACTTAGGATTTCAAACAAGGCCTATTATTTCACATCTGCAAACTATGTAAGTGCATCTATAAACAAATAATTTATAAATACCATTAAGGTAATTTCCCTGTACTCTCCATTTCATCAGCTGATAATAAAGGAATATTTTAAGACCTTCAAATTTAGAAGTCTATGAAAGTTTCTTTTAAAATTTTATTCAAGATTTTTCAAACTGGATTGACAGCAGTCTTAATAGTTCAAGCATACATGAAGAAAACACCACAGGTTAAAGCTACTTCAGGTCATAGAAGGGTTTGGGGTGGAAGTGACCTTAAATATCATCTAGTTCCATATGCCCTGCCATGGGCAGGGATGCCTTTCCTTAGACCAGGCTGCTCAGAGCCACATCCAACCTGACCAGGAACACTCCAAGGGATGGGGCTTCCACAGCTTCTCTGGGCAACCTGTCCCAGTGCATCAGTACACAGAGAAGACATTCTTCTTAACATATAATAATCCAAATTTCTCCTTTGGTGTATGATACTGTGTCATCGTCGATATATAAAGTGAGGGGCAGAAGGAAGAGGGGGACGTTTGGAGTGGGAGGAATAAGGACGGGAGAGGATGTTCCAGGTGGAAGCATTTGTCTCCTTGAGCCACAGACAGCTGCGATGGAATCCTGCCTTCCTGGAGATGGCTGAACACCTGCCTGCTCATGGGAAGCGGAGAATGGGTTCCTTGTTTCATTTGCTTGTGTGTGCAGCTTGTACCTTGCTTATCAAAGTATCCCCTCTTCACCCAGAGTTTTGTAGTTTTTACTCTTCCGATTCCCGCCCCCATTCCCCCGCGGGGGAGGGAGCGAGCGGCCGCGGGGGCTCTGGGCTGGGGTTACAGCAGGACAGGGACACACCTGCGCCTTGGGGACAGACAGGACACACCTGGCTGCGAGAGCTGCTGCGACAGGCCAACACCCATGGCCCCGACCCCGCTCCCCGAGGGGCTGACACCCGATCCCAATACCCCCTCTCCCGGGGATCACAGCCATTCCTACAGCCCAGAGCGCAGCTCTCCCGAGGGGCTGACACCCGAGCCCAGCTCCCCCGGGGGATGACACCCGAGCCCGGCCCTCCCGAGGGACTCACACCCGATCCCGGGAGCCCCAGTCCCGCCTCTCCCGGGGGGCTGATGCCCGATCCTAGTAGTTCCGATCCCGCCTCTCCCGGGGGCCTCACATCCATTCGTTCAGCCCAGATCTCGGCTCTCCCGGGGATCACACCCGATCCCACAGCCCCGATCCCGCTTCTCCCGGGGATCACACCCGATCCCAGCTCTCTCCGGGATCACACCCGATCCCGCCTCTCCCGGGGATCACACCCGATCCCGGGAGCCCCGCAGGGCCGGGCCGCTGTCGCCCCCTCCTGGCACCGCTCCAGAAATAATTCCCGAAACGCTCTAAAACCCTCCCGAAACAGCTCCCCCAAAAATGAAACACACACAACGCCTTCTCTAGTAACTAGCGCCCTAATCATAATAGAGTTGCCTGCAAGATGCATTCAAAAATCGTTCTACAAAAGCTGCATAGTCAATAGCTCTGCATCACTACATGTAAGATGCTGTATTGGAATCTTGTAGGAAAACCCTTGTGGAATGCTTCTGCTCTTTCCAAAGTGTGCTCATATGAATAGTTTGTAATCACCCAAGATCCTAAAATTCACAAACGATATAAGGCTGGAAAAGTTCTTCAGAGGTCATTAATTCTCTGTCACGATTTAGCCCCAGCTAGCAGTTAAACCCCTCATAGGTGCTCCCTTCCCCCCAAGAGGATGTGGGAGAAAAATCACAAGGATAAAATTAACAGACTTTGTGTGTCAAGATAAAGACAGTTTAATAGTAGGTAAAGCAAAATCCATGCACACAAGCAAAGCAAAACAATTCATCCAGCCCTTGACATGGCCAGGCAGGTGCTCAGCCATTCCCAAGAAAGCAGGGCTCCATCACACATAATGGCTTGGGAAAACAAACACCATCGCTCCAAACTTCCTCTCTTCCTTCTTCCCCCCAGCTTTATATGCTGGGCACGATGCCATATGGTCTGAAATATCTCTTGGGTCAGCTGGGGTCAGCTGTCCCAGCTGTGTCTTACCCCCTTCCTTGCTCCCCCCCCCAGCCTCCTCACCAGTGGGGCAAGGAGGAGAAAAGGCCTTGAATGAGCAGAAAAGGCCTCTGTGTAAGCTCTGCCAAGCAGTAATGAAAACATCCCTGTGTTATCAACACTGTTTTCATCACAAATCAAAAACAACCCCACACTGGCTACTGAGAAAAAAAAATAACCCCAGCCAAAAGCACCACATCCCTCACGAGCACTTAATGACTACACTTACATCATTCCCAGCATTTGTTTCACACGGTATTAACAGGCTTCTGTGAAGACTCAGGTGCCTGCAGAAACAAAAAGGTCTAAAGAACAGATACAGCAAGCCTTAAAAACATGATAAATCTTTCATTTTATGCTTTTATACAGTAGGCCAATAAAAACCTAATCATTTTTCCAGACCATGGATGCATGGTGTAATAAAAAGGTCAAGGGTATATGATAAGCAGAAAGAATCTTTAAGACTAATCTGTGTAGCACAAGACAAATTGGACCACAAGAGTCTTTAATATCTAGTACCAAGGTGCTGCATTTCACCTTGCAGACTCTCCAGCCCAGGATATGACTGGGATAACTCTACATAGGGAGCAAGTGTTAGCAAGGGCTAAAGGTATCACTGCAGCCCATCTGCTGTGAAGCAGCTTCGCTCCTCCAGACACACCAGGCTTTAAGTGGAGAAACTGAGCCAATCATTAAGAACAAATACTAATCCTCTGAGAAACATCTCCAAATACCAAAAAGATTTTGGGGAACCCTTTAAAGGAAGGCAGAAAACTGATCTGTGACCAAGTTTCTTCAAAATTAGGAGTTATTGAGCCTAAAATAATATACTGGAAGTGATCATGAAGCAGTTGGATACTTAATAAAGTGAAAAAATGCTTTCTGAACTTTCATGACTCTACAAATGTTCAAGACCATCATATCCAAAGTGTGTTTCTATAGCTGAGAAAAATCTACTTTCCTGCAAGCTCAGAAGGGGAGATGGGGCACAGTTAAACAACATAAAAAGTCAAATAACTAAAGAGACATGAAAACCATAGTGCCTTTCACTTTAACAGAAGTGAAATTCATCATTTAGCAGTAGTCTGGAGGTGGACAGAGAGGGAAAGGGTGATTTTTTACTTCACTGCTTTACCCCATGGAGCTATATCACTGAAGTCAGCATAGAGGGCACTACAGCATTTCTGCTAAACAGCAGAAGAAAGGCAACAAAAATCTCCTTAATCCTCAAATACTGCAGGGAGCAGAAACTGGGCTTCTTACCAGGGACACATCAGGATTGGTATTGACCACCTCTAGTTAATTAGGACATGGATCAAAACGAACCAGTAACAAAAACCTTTGTCCACTACCAGCAAACACAAAGGACACATGAAAGGAAGAATGACCACATTAGAAGCAGTCCTTCCATTTCTACATCTGAAAATCATCATTTTTATCCCAAAGCAGTAGGGAAAATTGGCTGAAAACATCTAAAACCTTTTGCTTTCAAACATCTGCTTCCCAGAGTACTGTCACTGAATAGTTTGAGGCAATAAAAGGCTACAGACACACATTTCTTCTCCAAGCATTCAACAAATGCAACAGCAGTGAGAGGAGAAGCAATTTACAGAATCAGACTATCCTGACTTGGAAAGTACCCACAAAGACTGAAGTCCAACTCCTGGCCTTGCACAAGACCAGCTCAAGAATCCCACCATGTGGTTGAAAACATTGTTCAAGTATTTCTTGAGCTCTGTCAGGCTTGGGGCTGCTTCCCTAGGGAACCTGTTCCAGTGCCCAACCTCCCTCTGGGTGAAGAACATCTCTTCAATATCCAACCTAAACTTCCCCTGACACAGCTTCACGCCTTTCCCTCAGGTCCTGTCACTGTCCCCCACAGAGAAGAGACGAGTGCCAGCCCCTCCTCTGCCCCTCATGAGGATGTTGCAGATTGCAATGAGGTCTCCCCTCAGTCCCTTCTCCAGGCTGAACAGACCAAGTGTCCTCAGCCACATCTCATATGGCTTCTCCTCCAGACCATTCATCTTCACAGTCCTCTCCTCTGAACACCCTGTAATGGTCTTTATCTTTCCTATATTGTGATTTATATTGTGGTGTCTGAAACTGCACATAGTACTTAAGATATTTTCCTATACTTTTTGTCTTGTCCACATAAAGGCATCTAACTCAGACTGCTCCTTTTGAACAATTCTGCTGGATTAATGAAGTCAAAGAAAATCAGTAAATCCTCAAAGGATTTGCAACTTCAGGTTTTCACTGTCACTATATTATACCAAGATCAGCACAGCAGCAGTTGTTATGACAAATTTTCTGCTGGATCAAGTACAATGGGTTTAGTGAAATGATTTCTAATCTTTTAGGTTTCCAATTACTTTGTCAACAAATTCTTCCTAGAAAATAAAGATCTATAAAAGAACACCTATAAAAGCCAAAAAAGTGAAAGATTTACCATCTACAAGAATTAAACTGACATTTTTTTGCTGCCTTGCAACTTTGTTGAAGTTGAGTTGCTACCTGCAGCCAAAAGTCTGATAAACATATCAAAATAAGAAATGAAAGGCATCCAGCAAATAGCAACTAGAGATGGAGAATAGAAAGGAAATCCATTTAACTGCCCAGTTTCTTAATAAGTCTGCCTTGACAATAAGGAAAAATGCTGAAAAACAACAATACAACATAAAAGAACCCTAAGTGATAAATATGACAAAGGCAAGTTTAAGCAAAGAAAAATTCTAAGGTACGAGCAAAGGAAAATTTTAAGATAGGAGAAACACACAAAGAATAAAACATGCACTGCTCAGCTGATAAGGTACAAAAATACATCAGTCAATCTAACAATGCTTCTTCATGCTACCTCTCCAGTTACTGCTCTTTAATTTGTTCCTTGGCATAAACAGCCAACATACAGCTACTGTACAGCCCAAGCCACTGACAGCTCAAAGAGCTTAACAATTTAGCAGGGATCAAATGTCCTTAAATGCAACTCATTCTCAGGCAAAGATGCCAAGACACACAAAATTTACTGGTCCTTATATTTGGTTTCAGTTATTAAGATTTTTATTGCTAAAGCATTGTGCATTTTTTTCATTTTACTTCTTGGCCAGACATTTCACCATCAGTTTTCAGGGCCTCTTTGCACATTTATTCACTCCTGAAGGCAGTCAGGCTCCCAAAGCACAAGTCAAAGATCCCTTTCACGCACCAATCAGACTAGCAAGAGGCCTACAGACCTTCTCAAACTTGCAAAGTGTTGTATTTTTCCATGATTTCCTCAAAGATTAAGACATATGGACTTCTGTAAGTAGAATGTCACAAGAAAATTAAATTCCTGAGTCCATATGCCCTTATGGCCTTAGCTTAAGGCCATAAAGATATTAATTTTCTAGCTACTGTTACACTTGGAAAAAAAAATAATCACACTTGGCTAGAAATATATGGCTCTAAAATAATTCCCAGAACTATCACCATCCCTACCAGCAGCTCCCATGGCTTGGATGAGACTTGCCTTCCCAGGACTCAGGGGTAGACCATACCACTTTATCAAGATATTCCACATGCCCAGTAGAGAAGCCCTGTCCTTTGTTATCTCCTATTTGAAAAACAGTATTAATAATGTAAACATTAAGCTTGCAAGATTCCTGCAGAGCTCAGCTAAGAATAGTCAGTTAATTCACCATAAAATATTAGGTGTGTCAGTTACCAGTTAATTTATTTAAACATGCTTTTTACTGAACCCTGCTAAATACTAATTAAAAAGTCATGCAGTACCACACTGAATACTTTACAGACCCTTCTCAACTCTGAACGTTGATACCTGAATCTTTCAAACAAAAGTGCATCCTAAATTCTTTTCTTTCTTAATTATACTTGAAGTCAGAGGGCAGAAAGGTCACATACATAAATTTTAAGTACATGCAAGAGAAGTCAAACAAGCCATAGGCCAAAGGAATAGTGATGTGACCTTCTTTCTGATTTCCCCAGTAAATAAGTATTCAGAAGGTTACAGTTTTAATTTGCATGGCTGGTGTCAAAAAGGATTGAAAGTGACAAACCATGTCAGCCTGCATTTGAAACCTTTAAATTCAATCTCTCTCATTGACTGCCAAAGTGAGTGTGCAAGTGAATTAGAAGGCAGCTTTACACTAACTGTGATTGCAGTGAGTGGCTCCAGGCTCAGTCAGGCTTCAGAACAGATAAGCCCAGGGGTGAAGAAAGTATGATTATCTTCAGCTGCATTTTGCAGAAGCCCTGTTAACATGACTGGAATATCTGATAAACCACTTCCGCAGCCTTTTAAGAGAGCAAGATTGAAATCTAACTTTTAGGAAGCCCTCTGACTGCTCCAATACAGTTTCACTGCAGTAAAAGCAAAGAGCAACCATAACAAAAATGTGAACTTCTGAAGTTTTACCAAATACGGATAGCTGAGATGAGAGACAGATTCTGAAATATCCCTTCTGCCCTCCAAGAGGTACTACTTCTGATGCTGCTTTAGGAAAACAGAAATAGGATCCAAGTCAGCCATCCCTAGTTTGATGGTGCAACCATTACATCATATCCATTCCCTTGAATTTCTCATCACACTTAGCCTGGAAAATATCAAATTTCACCTAAACATTTTGCTTAGACTCTTGTCTTTTAGTAATCAAACCAAAACCAAAAGAGTTTATTTCTGGTTAACTTCTAAGAATGGCAACTAAAAGTGACCAGCAGTCTGAAAAAAATCTGAGGAGCACAAAACTTACTACATTTCATACAATGCTCCGAATAACTTTAAAACAGTCAGCTTTCTACAACCAAATCTCATTTTCAAAGCACCTATAACCTTCATGAAGTGCTTTGAAATCCTCAAAGAGTAGGACACTTGCTTCAAGTATTGTTTCTGTGATTGACACTATAAAGACAAAAAGGAGAGTTTGGAGTTACACTGATGGTGATTCAACACCATTAGTGACTGGAATGAGCAGCACCATGTGTTTGTGCCATGCCAAGAACTGATTTCTTACATTACAGCTGGGGTATGTCACTCCACAATCACATTTATTATTGATAAATTAAAGAAAAGCACAAAACCCCTCGCAAGTTTAGACAGATTTATTGAAAGTTGTCCTGGTTTTGGCTGGGATAGAGCTCATTTTCTTCCTAGTGCCTGGTAGAGTGCTGTGATTCAGATTCAGCATGAGTTGACAACACAGGGATGTTTTGGTTGTTGCTAAGTAGTGCTTACTCTAAATCAAGGACTTTGCAGTGTCTCACGCTCTGTTGGGGAGCAGGTGCACAAGAAGCCCAGAGGGAGCATGGCCAGGAGAGGTGACCTGAACTGGACAAAGGAATATTCCACAGCACAGGATGGATGTCCAGCATATAAACTGGGGGGATTGACTCAGAGCCACTGATTGCTGCTTAGGGACGGCCTGGGCATCAGTCGGCAGATGGAAAACAACTGTATTATGCATGACTTGTTTCTCTTGGGTTTTAGTCCTCTTTTTAATTTCCAGTATAATTATTACATTTTACTTTATTTCAGTCATTAAACCCACAAGTTGTACCTTTTTTTCCATTCTCCCCAGATTCCACTAGGGAAAAAGCAACGAGTGGCTGCACAGTACCTACCAAGCAAGCTGAGCTTAGACCACAACAAAAAACAGTAATATATACAGAACCTTAATTTATTGTTAAGCTCCTACTTCAACCATTTTAACAAAGCCATCTCTGCTGAAAAATAAAAAAATTAGACCACTAATATCCTCCACAAAGCAAAGTGAGTACACTCCCTCACACTCCATTCTCCCCAATATTTAGGGATGTACAGCTCTAATTACTGAAGTCCCAAGCAAAATTTGACACAAGAAACAGCAAGCCCCTGCTGATCACCACTAGCCACGTGGCTCAGGGAAGCCATTCAACACAGTTAGCACAGACAGCCATCTGCTGATAGGAAGGTTTGGTATTCCTGCACATCGTCTCATCGACATTTCAAAGGAAGCCTTGCCAGCTTCAGATATTACCTCAAATCTCAAAGCAGCTAAAATGAGCTGGTAAGGGAGAATTCCAGAGGTCCAGTCTGCACAAGAGAGTTCTCTTTCAGCAATGGAAGCAACCCTAACTTTCATTATCTACACATTTAATTATCCACACAAACCAAACAACTGCCAAGCACCCATTTTCACGTCTCCCCTGTTGGAAATGTGTCTGGTATCACCATGTTTTATTTACAGTTTGCTTCTTCCATCTGCAGTTTCACATACTTCATTCAACATTCACAAACTGCTCCTCTTGAATCACTACTATAAATAAATGTGAAAGAAGGTAAAGCAACTTTTCTGTCACAGATCTTTCAGTATTTTTAGAGCACCACTCATGAACCAAGTTATGAGAATCAACACTACACTTGCACATTTACCAACATTTACAAACAACCACAACTGCAAAGACAGCCTTAGAAATAAGGCTGGATTTCAGAACTACCATCAGTCCCGCAGACAAATATTTTTCAGATTTAACATAAACATGAGCACATGAGAGTTGAAAATAGGAAAACATAAATGTACTAAGCTCTTGTTTCTTCATAGACGCTCATCTTTCCCCAGGTTCCTCATTTACAGAACTTACTATAAGCTAATAACGGGACAAAATTCCAGTTCCCACAGTCTGATACCAGCTGCAAATTAATCCTATTAGCATGGTCACCTTACCACACATGCAAATAAGTACATTTTCAATCTATAACATGCTTAAGGGTTTATGGGCAAAAAAATACCCTTTTTAGGATGGCTTAATGTTCAAGTATACAAATACATCTTCTTAATTAGAAGAAGAAGGAATAAAGTCTAGTCTCCTGGAAAAGATTCCCACTGTTCTAAAATTTAAGCAGCAGTTAAATGTTTCAATGACTGTTTAAAACAAAATTTAAGTAGTAAGTATTGTATTTGTGTCCCAAGGAAACAGGGCATCAAATCCTTAAACAGAGTTCTCAGCAAGAAAAATCAGGACTTACTATGCAGGATCATTGAACGATACTAACATTTGATTTTAGTTCTTTCAAAACAGTGTTTAAAGGCAAGGAAATTCCTGTCGTATCTTAATTCAGAAAGACAGATTAATAATACTGCCCATGAAAATATTCTTACAGCATCTTATTTATTTCCACATTGTTCTTTCTTAACTGAAATGTTACCCAGGAACTTGAAGCAGGTCAAGCTCCACTTTTTAAATTTAAAATTATGTAATTTGTGTGTACACAAATTATAATATGTAATTATAGGCATAATATGCAAATTTATCCACTTCAATTTGAAAGCTATAATTATCACATTTCAGAAGTCTAGACCCATGATTTTCTTTAGAAAACAAATTTCAACATGACTGGAAATTAGTTAGCCATTTGGCTCTTCTGTTTAAGCAGTAAACATACCTGAATTACTTCAGCATCTCAAAAGGATTCTACTTCACCCATACAACTCTTACAAATTACTCTTGAGTTGCTGGAGAAAGCCAGCTGATGTACAGTATTTCAGTTTAAGTAAATACAGATAGCAAATTTAATGCCACTAAGACACCAAAATGCTATTACATAATTAAGCTGGTTATTTAAAGCACTTAAAACCTTTGCTAAGACATTCTCTCACAGATAACCAAAAGAAGCCAAACATGGAAACCTGTTTCATGCTAAACTTAAAAGATAAACAAATCCAGTTTAAAAAATTAGACAAGCTATTTAATTTGCCTCCCCATGAACTAATATAGAAAATACTCAGAGCTGGCACACAAAATCTAAGCCAGAACCATTACATAGGCATTTTCACTAATAATAGTCATTCATTTCAGTGCATAGAATTATTACAATCAAGAAAAAAACCAATTCCTGATAGTGTCATGGCAGGATGGGTTAGTAAAACATCCCCTCCTGAAGTCATATTTCCCCCCTGTATTATACAGGGAATTCATTTGATCTGGCTCTTTGGTGATTCTACAATTAAACTCTTATACATAGATATTATACAAATTTCCTTTTTGAACTGGAGTAAACCAGTTGATTAGTCACCCTCAATCTTTCTATTCTCCACCTCTAACATGTGAAACACTTCAGATATAATCTAAGACTTCACTTTCAAAGTAAACAAAAAATCAAGACGCCTACTAGACTACAGAGGCTGGATGCACATAGATCTACATTTTTACACTGACAATATAGGTTCTTTTTCTGGAGCTGAATATATGCATGCAGATACCGTGATGAAAGGCAAAAGTTTCAGTCCTCCAATTTCTATTTCAATGAGGACCTCAAAAAATATCATAAACTCAGTCAAAAGAACAGATTTACTTCCTTTAACACTGTTTACAAAATAATAAATCACATGGTTCTGTAACCCCCAGGAATAATTTACACAAAAATATTCTTCACTACCTGGAGAGGAACTTCAATAATTTGTAGCCATCAAGTTTAATTTTTTATAAGTTTTGTCATACACAGCAAATAACTGCTTTTTTAACATAATTCACCTTTTTCCACAATCAGCAGGGACATTTTTACAGATTAAAAGTTTGGAGAAAATATGCAATATATCAACCACCCATACACATGGACCTTCAATTCACTTAACAAATGCATTGCACAGCTTAAACTGTGACAGCTGCCCCAACTCCAGACTATTTCAGACAACAGTAATTCTCCTTCTGATTCTGAAACAGGCATTTGCATCTATTACACATCAAAACCTACAACACATTAGAAGAACCCACATCAGCCTAAACTTGTTCCTGCTATAGGATGCAAAGCACACCAAACACAGCTTTGTAATCACTACAATTGAAGCCAAAATCATTCTGGCTATCACTGTGTTTGGTGTGTTACAGGATCAGTTCATAGCTTATTTCACTTGAGCATCCTAAGCACTACATCAAGCATTTGTCTCTCTAGAGCTGTACTTGAAAGTCGCCTGCCAATTATACAGTATGTCCATATGTACATTAAATCATACTTTAATTCTCACAGAATGACTTTTCTAGTTAGTACTGCATCACTGAAACAAAAAGCTAGCACTTTAAAGCACATCTGACTCGACAGATGCAGAGGGGAGGGAATAATTTATTATCTGGAGTTATATAATTTCAAAATAAAATATGCATTGTGTTTTTATAAAGGCTTATTCAAACGTAGCCGAGCCCAAAGTTTCTAGGAAAGGCCATCGGCAGCAGGCTCGTTCTTACGAAGGCTGACACACATGTAAACAATCGGCTGTTCATTGTTAAGAAACGGGGTAAAATTGGGAAACCTTCTGGGGTTTTAATTGACATGCAGCCCGAGCAGAGCACAGCAGACACAGCCATTCAACTCGGAATAATCTATAACTCGAGTAGTGAGCGACGGCAGAGAAAACACGGATGGAAGAGGGGCAATGCGGGCAGGCACCCAGCGTGAGCCGCTGCCCGGGCGATGCTGCCCGGCGGGAGAAGGGGAAGGCGCCGGGAGCCGGAAAACACCGACAGCCTGAACACAACAAACCCCTCCAAGCGGTGCCAGGCAAGGGTGAGCCCCGCACCGAGAACCTCACCGGGAGCCTGAACACAACAAACCCCTCCAGGCGGTGCAATGAGGAAGGGTGAACCTCGGGCTGAGCATCCGCGGCGGCCGCCGCTCACTCCGGCCCGTCCCCAGCGCGGGACAAGGAGCCCCGCTCCGCCCCGCCGCCCCTCACCTTGGTTGACCAGCCGCAAGGCGTGGGTGAAGGACGGGTCCAGCGAGTCCTTCTCCGCCATCAGCTCGGGCAGGTACTTCTCGTCCATGGCAGCGGGGGCGGCCCGGATCGGCAGCGGAGCCGGGGCGCCGGGTGCGCCCGCGGGGAAGGAGCGGGTCCGAGTCCCAGGCAGCGGTAAATCCTCGGAGGCAGCGCTTCCTCCTGGCCGCCTCCCGCCCGGGGCTGCGGGGACGCATCCAGAAGGAAGCGCCGCAAGCCCCCGGCCAGGCGGGGGGAGAAAAGGGGCGCGGGTGAGGGGACACCCCCCCTCAGCGGACAAGAGGCGAGGACAGATCGCTCTGCGGAAGCGCACAAGGAGGTAAGACGGGAAAGAGACGCGCCCCGGGAGCCGCTGACCCAGGCAAGACGCGAGCCGCGCTCACAACAAAAGAGACTGTTAGGCGGCGATAGGCGCTGAACACAGACCCACAATACAAACAACACCTCCAGCGACACTGCGCCCACTAAGCGCGGAAATCGTACCGCACCAGCATTATATACCGCCCTAGACCACGCCCCCCTGGCTGCCTTTAGCCCCGCCCAGGATCTGTGCCCCGCCCCCGCCCCTTCCAATGGGCGGGGATAGCAGAGCCCCCCGAAGTGTCCCCGCCTTGCTCAAGTGAAGGCTTCTATTGGATGGCGTGGCCTGTCAGTCAGAGACGAGCGGCAGCTTCTCATTGGTGGCTGCTGCTGGCTCCGCCTCCCCGCGGTCAGTGAGGGGCCGGTGCTGAGGGGGGCTCCCAGAGCGGCTCCGCACCGTGGGTCGTGCTGGTCGTGCGTGGTAGTGGGGCACTATCTGCACCAGCGAGACTCATAGAGCCCTTCAGACCCCACAGAGACCCTTCCGACACATGAGTCGTCTTCGAGATCCTCTCCGGGGCCGTAGGGTCTGTGGGCGGGGTCGGGGATCCCGGATGGCGTCCTTTCCGTCGCTGTCAGATCTTACGGAGGAGGGCAGATCTTGTGTTGAAAGTAGTGTAAACGCGAGTTTATTTTCTTTTTCCCTCTTAGAAACAGCGTATCCTCTATCCAGTTCTGTGGTTTTGCCTTTACTGATATAAACCACTTTATAAATACCAGCCAAAAAAACGTATTTCTGATGAGTTGCCCAGATGTTCGGCACTAAGCGGGTTTGGGGTTCACCCTGCTCTAAACCAGGAAAGAGAAGCAAAGTTTAAAAGACCTTGCTCAAGCCTATTTTTCCAGAGGATGCATTTGTTGTACTAGGTAATGATTGGCTCTGTTCTTTAGCTTTGAGGCTTTACATCGGTTCCTTATTAGTCCTTAGGTGTCTCATCAATGAATCTTGGGTGACAAAAGCCCGGAGGAAGCCAGACCAGCTCTTCCCTGTCACAGAGCACAAGGGCAAAACAGAGGAAAATTACTAAATCACTGAAGCCAAACCCATAAAGTAGCATTTTAAATTAGTGTTTACTGGATAAGCCAATAAGGAATTTTAATGATCTAGACTTAAAAGACCACGAAAAATACTCATATCTGTGAATTGAATAACCATACATTTATTTAATGAAAAAAATAAATCTGCAATTTATCTTACTCATATCCTTGCAATACAGTGAGGAAGAAAGCTCTGAAAAAGTAAACCAGTATGAGAAATGCTCACTCAAAGCTTGGAAGCAGAGGTTAAGGCTCCCTTCTCAGAACTGTAAGTGCTCTTTCACCCTGAAAACCAAAAGACTATATTTTAAGGTGTCTTATTCCTTGTTGCATTTCACAGATTGCAATGCCCCATGAAACAATGTCTGGTATGTTACAACATGAAATATACTTGATTTATACTCTCTGTACAACCATTCCAAATAAATCTTGATCCAAAATGAACAGAAACAAATTTGCAAAGGTCTATTTAAAAAATTCTTTTGCATGACATCAAGCTCAATGGATAGAACTAAAGCATAAAAGCAGCTGGAAGAATTTGAATTCAAATGAATGTTTTTTTCAACCTTCCATATACGTCTTCTATATAAAAGTACTGAAATGCAGCCATCTGTTGTGAAGCAAGCAGGCACATACAACTCTTGACACAGAACAATATGTAGGAGTGTAATCTTTATTGAGTGACCTGGAGCAAAAAAATCCTTATTTTTCCAGTTAAGCCTAAATGTATTTAAAGTTGTACTAAAGCATGCAAGATCTCAGACAGAAAGGTAGTTATGTTATTAAAAACTGTGTAAAAAACAATGCATCTTTCTTGGAAAGAGTAATATTCTCCCTGGTAACTGATTAAATAAACATTTGGTGTTTCAAGAAACCACAGTATTTCTTCCCATATTATACCAATTCCCTCTGGCTTTCAACAAAGAAAGACTTACTGGAAGTCTGAAGACTTGGTTCTCTCCAGGTCTGTAATAATATAGGAATTATAAAATTATCCGTGTGGTACCCTATTGTTCAAACTCAAACCTGCACATAACAAATGCAGGATATTGTTTTCTCCAATGAAATTCACTGTGATGCAGTAAAGTCAGACAAGGGCAAAAAGGATGGGAAATTACAAGCCTTGGGCCCTAGAAAGCAGTCCAGGATGTGGTTAGCTGGGAAAAGCCTGCTGAGAATTGCTTTTACTGTCCAGGAAATACAGGAAATACCGTCTTCTTAAGGATTGATTGCTTTCTTACTGCTGAAATCTGTGCAGAGCTTGAAAAGAAGCCTTGCTCAAGGAGCTGCCCAGTAAGTATTAGCTGTAAGATTCATGAATATTGAAACACCATGAGTCCAAATTTCTAAAACTCATGACCTAAATGTATTTTTTCTCTAACAGTACACATCTACTTTGCTGTTTAATGCATGTGGGTAGTCTCAGGAAGTTAGTTTGGTAGGTGGACATCAGTCAGGAACCATGTCAGACTAATATCCATTGCTCCCTTTTTTGCACCAGTTATCTGACCTGACAGTGTGTCTATCTATAAGCTAAAATTGTAGGTGCCAAAATTAATACTCACATGTGCTAGAAGGATCAGGATGTGTTGGTATCTTCACTCTCAGGAGTGAGATTCACTTTCTTGTACCAGGATGTGAGGGGACCATGTGTAAAGAGGCAGAAATTGAGCTGTGCCCTCTCTCTGAAATATGGATTCTGTACGAATTAGTCCACTTAAATTTTCTTTATTTGTTGAATCAACATAACAAGAAGTGATTACAAGCAGTAATTTTACCAAAGCCTTTGTTCCAAATATTGCAGGTACAGCTAAATATTTGTCATTTCCATGGAATCATTGAATGCTTTGGGTTGGAAAGGTCATTTAGTCCAACTCTGCTTCTGCAATGAGCAGGGACGTCATCAACTAGATCAGGTTGCTCAGAGCTCCATCAAAACTGACCTTGAATGTTTTCAGGGATGGGGCATCTATCACCTCTCTGGGCAGCCTGGTCTAGTGTTTCACCACGCTCATTGTAAAGAATTTCTTTATATCTAGCCTGGTCTACTATCTTTTTTAAAAACCATTACCTCTTGTCCTGTCACAACAGCTCCTGCTAAAAATGTTTGTTCTGATCTTTCTTATAAGCCCCATTTAAGTATCAAAATCAGCTATAAGCTCTCCTCAGAGCCATCTCTTCTGCAGGCTGAACTGTCCCAACTCACTCAGCCTTGTCTTCACAGGGAAGGTGTTCCAGACCTCTGACCGTCTTTGTGGCCTCCTCTGGACCTGCTGCAGTAGATCCATATCTTTCCTGTCCTGAGGACCCTAGAGCTGGATGGAGCACTGCAGGTGGGGTCTCATGAGAGCAGAGCAGAGGGGCAGAATCATCTCTCTCACTGTGCTGCCCACAGGGCTGTGGATGCAGCCCAGGACAGGGTTGGCTTTGTGGGATATGAGCCCACCACACTCAGTGGCAGCTTGGTGTGATCATTGAATAGATGGAACACTTGTCACAGGAGAGGAACCAAACAGAGTGGGCATTAATATAGGCAAAATCAACCTTGTGGTTGGGATCTACTACAAGGCACCTGATCAAGGAGAGCCTGTTGCAGCACCCTCACTCAGATACAGAAGGCACTGCCCCCACAGGCTGTCACCCTGCTGGGGTCATTTCCAGTTCTGTGGTAGACTTTACCTGCCTCTAATGTAGTCCTTGCTTCTGATTAATTCCTGTGTTCCTGATTTAAATCTCAGACCACAAGAGATTGTTACAGAATCATTATTTATTTGAGACTTCAACTCACTAAAGTGCACACAGCTGAAGACCTGTAGAAGCAGGGTCTGTTTGGAGAAATGGTTTGTCACAAATACCACATTTAGTGATTGATGTGACTCACCACAGTTCTGACTAGCATGTTGCTAAGTGGGTTCTGGCTTCCTTAATATTGCAGTGTGTTACTTGCCAATTTCTATTAGGCGTGATAAAAGTACCATAGCACTCCTTCCTCCAATATTCCTGTGGCTGTTTTTCTTTTTAACTTTCATGTGTTTTAAAATATGAAAAAAATAAATAAGAGTGTACTGTCATATCAAAACATTCATGACAAATTGTTTTCAGAAGCTTTTCTCTAAAAATTAATTTCTTTCTCTTTTATACCTTCTGCCTCATAGTTCAAAGTTTAGGCTTTTTTTGGACCTAATCAAGGTAATCAGCCAAGTTAAGGTAGAACACAGTACATAGAATGTATGAGATCTATAGAGGAAAATTATTACATCATCTAGAGCAGACGATAAATTTTATCATTCTACTTTACTTTCTTTCTAGGTCTTAAAGGATAACACACTGTATCAGAACAGGCTGTCTGATTTCTAGTGCAGTAATTGAGTCAATACACTGCAGTGAGTTCACTACCTTTGTCATTATATTCAAGTATGCCATGATCTGAAGGATTTTTTTCTTTCCTCTAGATATTTTGCTAATGGCAGCTGTAGCAGTGGAGCTGCAGTGTAGTCCTGTGGAGCAGTGTTGTCCTGGAGCTGCATACTCATGTGCCTTGGTCATGTGAGGCGCCTGTAGGCATCTTGATGAACTTTGTAGTCTCTGCTCTGAAGCATTTTATAATGTTAAAAGGGTCTTTACTAATCTTGTTTTCAATAAGGTGCAATGATTTTACAGCCCATTATTTTTTTTGTACAAGTATTTGTTAAAAATCTAGATTTTTGTCATTTTTTATTATGTACTTGCTAATACACACTTCCTATAGTTCTAATGATGCAAAAGATAATGTTATCATTGCAAAAAAACTTTTTTCTACATAATCTTTTTCTCTTCTGTCATATTTGAATATAAATACATTTTAGTAATCAGTTCTTTATCTTACACTGTACCTATAAAGGAATGTTGTACTATTGCTAAATTCCTCTGCTAGGAGCTTTTGCAAAATTGTACACTCTTTAATTTCCTATATTCCTGCCTAGTACTCTTACAAAAGTGGTTCGCTTTGAGCACTTTGTGACTGCCTTCTCTGGTGCTGGGACAATCAACGTGTATTACAAACCTTGATGCATCTGGTCCTCCCACATACCTCTTTTATTGCTCTGAACGTGGGTGATGCCAAATCCAGTACGCCCTTATCTCTGTTATACCTGTCCTCTTCCTGCTTTCACATCTTTTAGCACATTGTGTTGTGTGCTAATGAATATTCTCTTTTGTTCTTAGGACAGCTTTTTACAGGGTGAAATTGTTTGTGGCTAATTTTTTCTTCTTATATTCAATCCATTAAAAGCTTGTCTCTCACAGACTGCCTTTCCTAACTACTAAGGCTTCATCAGCCATAAGTTATCTGTTGTCTTGGTAAGACCGTGATGTGGCTCCCAACATTAATCTTTGTATGGTGATGTTTTCTTGAAAAAGAAACAGAACTCAATTCAGAATTACAATCTGTGTTTTCCTGTCTGCTTGCATGGGTGTACTGGATACTTGAGCTTTGAAAATATCAGTGCCTTTTTCCATGTAACTGACTGGAACCAAGGTGAAGAATATTAGCTACTCCAACCCTGAAATAAATCTGCAGCCTTAATATCTTCTATATACCACTATTTTGTGCAATATTTCATTTCTGATTTACCCATGGCCTATTTCTTTCATTATTGTGCATGAAAACCACAGTTTCTTTTCTTCTGATAATATATCAGAGAATAACATTGTTCAGACTGCTCGGATCCTCAGAGAGTCGGAGTAAACTAAAGTTATTATATAATAGAGGCCATTTGGTGATGGGGGTTTATTGCATTTGCTTTTAAATTTTAACTCTACACAGTAATAGTAAAGCAGTCTTAGAAAAAGCATTTCTTGAGCTTCTCTCAAAAGGGAGGAGGGTTAGCAGTAAAACGTCCATTTTTCTCTTAGAATAAAAAATCTTATTTAAAAAGCTGGAGGGTGAGCCAGAGCACAGTTCATGAAAACTTTGCAGACTCTGTTGAGACCAGATTGGGTACAAAATTAACACTGCTTTTAAGTGGCCTTGCATACTTGAAATGATATTATGAAGCAAAGCAGCAGCTGTAGGAGATCCCCCAAAGACGCAATTTCTTTTGGGGGGGGGGGGGGAGAAAACGAACAAAAAAAGACATAAAGCATTTTCTGTTTGGAAATGGAGTCATTCTCCTTCTGTACTTTCTACAAGGCAACATGTGACAGAGGAACTCACCATATAAGACAGCAAGACTCAGCTCCCATTGAAAGCACACAGGCAGATCAGTCTGTGAAACGTGGATTTTATACATGCACCCACTCTGCCAGGATACAGTGGAAGGATCAAACAGTGCAAAATGTTCTCAGCATCCTGTTCTTGGTATCTTTTGTGATACAAAGAGTTAAGGAACAGAGAGAATCATCAGTCTTCGGCAGAAGTTTGCTCAGCTCACCAGCTGCTCCTGAGAAGGACGTTGTATTTTATGTCCAACTCCAAATAGTGTGATTTGCACTTACAACATAAAATAAGCCTGTTTTCTAAAGTCAATTCTTTTAACCTACCCATCAATACCATCTCTACAATGTTGATCTGACTGTTGCGTATGTATCTCATTGCTTAATTTTTTAATATCATAAATCCAGGTAGAAGATATATGCAAAACAATTGTTTTTAAAAATATTTCAGCTGTGTGAACATTAGTAAATACCAATAATTTTAAAAAATACCTTGGATAGCAAGGCAGAGTTTTGTCACTTTCTGTATTTATGAATTTTATCTAACAAGAAATCTGTTTCTTAAATCTGTCACATAAGTTTAGATTAATTTCGATTGAAACTTCTAATCATTGTGTTTTGGTCCTATATTTTGAAATCTTATGTTATGTTTACTTACTTAATGTTTACTTACTTAAATGTTTACTTACTTAAATTTACTTTAAATTTTTGCAGTCAGCAAACTATGCATTTAAGTTAGTAGTTGTTCAGCTTTAGACAGTACATAGAATCATAGAATCATAGAATATTCAGAGTTGGAAGGGACCCAAAGGGATCATTGGGCACAACTCATGGCTCTACACAGGACACCCCAAGAAGAGTTGGCACTGCAAGATACAGCAAGAGGAGTTGGGAGAGCTGTTGCTTTGGGGGATGTTAAAGGAAATGTGGCTGTGAGAAGAGAAATTGGAGTCACTGGTATAGGAAACAAAACAAAATGAACAAAAACCCAACAGAACCCCCAAACACCTGTTTCTATAAACTGTGCCTGAGAATTCAATGGATGATAATGGCCTGATTTCAGATTTTTAATTTAGAACTCAAATGGAAAGAAAATAGTCCTTACCACACATTCACAAGTGTCTCAGCACTTCTATCTGTTTATTAAGTTTTCACAAAATGAGGGAAAGTAAGAAGCAGGACAATT
This sequence comes from Serinus canaria, assembly GCF_022539315.1. Classification (NCBI taxonomy): domain Eukaryota; kingdom Metazoa; phylum Chordata; class Aves; order Passeriformes; family Fringillidae; genus Serinus; species Serinus canaria. The sequence continues at coordinate 144,886,736 of NC_066315.1, read as the reverse complement.
TCATTATAGCAGGACTGTTTCATTAGAGATCAATGTATAAAGTGAAATGTTAAGGCAAAAATATGTCTTTGCTTTCCTCCTGGAATATTTTCATTAGGTGCAGTGTCCCTCCCTCATTTCCCTCCCCATCATTTCTCCTAATAATTTGGGAATCTGACTTAATGCAGTTATGTGACTTATATTGAGAAATACATTTTTGTCAAAATAGGTTACTAAAAAATCCATAGTTTGAATTTTTTTTATGCACTGCCTTATTTTGGCAGTGAACAGCCACAAATGTAAACTCGGGTAAGAAGTGCTTAGTAAGGCTTAAAATGTATCCAAGCACACACTTCCTTAAAAATAATACCTCAGTAATCTAATACCTCAATTCTGGGTCTTATTTAGGGGCCTCTAGATATTTTATTATCTTTTTTCAAATTAGTGGAGGATTAGAACATTATATTTCCCAAAGAAAACCACTTTTGTTTTGATAAAGAAACTGCTAAGTTTTATTGACTTTTGAAGAGTTTTACCTCTTACAGAGTTCAAGTAAAAGTGCAGTGCTTGAAAAGTAGGGTATGAATGGGTGTTTGAAATTACCTTGAGAAGGGAATGATATCTTTATAGCATTAGTATTTGGTAATTGATGCCTTCATCCTAAAATCTCTACTTTGCTGCTCCAGCAAGTCCCAAAAATTAGCATAACAATCCTAAAGAACAAATGGGTCCCTTGCTGGAAGTTTCTCAGCTACTGATTTTTTTCGTTCTTTACTGTGATTTTTTTTTCCTGGTATTTTGCCACAAATCTCCTGTTCCCATGATACTGTATGCAGTTAAAATTATCTCATCTTGGATTTGTTTTTCAATAAACGGAATGTGTTACACAAATGTGCCATATTCATGGTTGTATTATAAAACAAATGCTATTCTCTAAACGACATGAATAATTAGATTTTTAATATCCATTATTGTTTGGGATTGTGGGGTTTTTATTTCTGATTGCTTATATTGTAGCTATAAGTATAATAATGTGATCTCTTAAGTTCTGTATTGCATTAGATTCCTACAGCAAGATTAGGAAACAATACTAAAAATATCCAATGCTAAGTATAACGAGATACATTTCTATTTCTTTTTTTTTATAACACAGAAATAGAACAGCTATAATTTTACACTAGTAACAGATCTAATTTCAGTAAAAACACTTCAGGTAGGCTGGTACAAATTAAAGCATAGAAGTAGGAATGTGTGAAAGAAACATATGCTTTCATTTCAAGATTATGGTATTTATCTACAGTGGTGTTAAAGTCTTGCTGGTTTTTCAATATGGAAGACTATTCAAATGTCCTTAACACAACAGGTTAGTGATCAAGTGCAGCTTTATAAAACATTGCTTTGCCAGATGCTGTTTTCCTTTACATGCAGGAAAATTATCAACAGGAATAATTTTTTCTTGATGGCACAAACAGCTGGGAGTTACATAATACAGAACCAAAGAAAAGGAGAGTGAAAAAGACCCCACAAGGTCATCTTATCCAACAGTTTACCCAATGAAAGAGTCCAGGGAGCACTAATTCCTGCTGAATTGCCTTGCCAAAACTTGGATACAATGCCCCCAGTAACAGCCTTTCCTTGCACTTTCAGCCCTCCTTTTATGTAAAGCATGGAGGGCTGCAAATGCACCAGGACAAAGCTCACTGCAGGACCTGAGCTTCTGCCCTGAAGCTGTAAGACAAAAAAGTTTATCCCGCTTGTTCAGGTTATGTAGGGTGATTTTATGCATCCTGCATCTTGCTTGGTAAAATTCACCCAACCTAAAGATTGTGAACAATTATGTGATATTTTTCAAACCTAGAAGTGCCCAGTTAGCCTTTCTTATATCAAACTAAAGATAAAAGCCTAAATTTAGCTGCCACTATAGTACCCCTTACTATAAATGGAAAATATTTTCTGTAGTCTTAATATGCTAAATCCTTTAGACCTAAACTGCTCATCCTGTTTCAGGCTAAGTTTGGCAAGGGCATCCACTCTGAACTTTGAGGATCAACAGGAGGATCTCTGTTATCCATTGCATCCCTCACTCTTTTCCCTCCGTACCCATTTGTGTCCCTGGTCTCAGCAAAAGTCTTCATTGGTTACTCTTCAACCATTTTTTATTTATGGGCTTTATTTATATAGTAAGTAATAGAGTGAACCTTGCCATCAAACTTTGGCATGTTTTTGCAAATTTATATCAAACCTGTTTTTGCTGATCCCTTGCTGGTGATTCTTTAAGCAACCTAAACACTCATTTGTGGCAGCGCCAGCTAGCTTTTCCGTATTTACATTGAGCTCTCAACTTCTGTTTTCTTTTGGGGCTTTGTTTGGTTTGGTATGGGTTTTTTATTAGAGAAAAGAAACCTATACATCATTTTGTACTGATTACTTTTATCCAGATCTGCTGACACAGCAGGAGTCTTTACTGGAATTATTTCTAACCTGGTTTAAAAAAACTATCAACGTCCACCCTTAAAACCCACAAAACCCTAAGGCCTCACACACAGCTATTGCTTTTTAAAATGTGTTTCTTTATCCAAATTGAGAAAAAAGAAGCTCTGAAATTTTGAATTCATTTCTGCTTCTCTAGTGTCTGAGAACCAATCCACCAAAACAGGGCATTAGCACCAATATGAGAAATTTTGGGAGAAATAAATGTTAATATGCATTAAAAATGTGAAAAATATTATCTCACAATAAAAAACTCTTTGTGTGTTTTAAAAAATTTAAGGCACCCCCTAAACTCTCACAATGTAGCCCTAGATATTTCCTGTGCCACATGTCATTTAACATTTCCCGAGCTGAGGAAAATCTTAGAAAATTTTTCATTGTACAGATGCAACAGTGGAGTAAGCTGAGACAAGATAGGGTCCATGTAAGAACCTAATTTTTTGTCTTCATTTACAAATACCTGAAAACCCTGAATTGAGAACAGCTCTACAATACCAATTGTATTGACTGGTTCAATTGGGTCTTAAAATCCATTCCCTGACAAAGGTTCAAGAAGAAAGTTCTCTGTTATATGGATCTTAACAGATCTTTGTATTGAAAAATAACTGCTTTGCAAAAAGAAGACCACTCTGGGAAATGTAGTTCTACTGCAAATGTTTATTTTGCTAATTAAACTTATTAACACCCTGGGAAAAAGGAGATGAAGAGTTGGTAGTGTGTGGTAAAACTGTGTCTTACAGTTAACAACTGTGGCATGAGCAAGGGAGCCTTAGAGTGCAGCGAGAGTCCATAACCTTGTTTGTGGTCCATTTGGTTACAGTTATCTGATGGCTTCAGAGCCTGTGTTTTGATTTCTTTCTGCAAAGAAGATTTTTTTATTAACATCGTGTAGGACCATTTGGTTTGGGTTTCATTATTTCCTTCATAATAGGGTCTGAGAGCAACATGCAATAAATCATCTGTTGAGCTCTTTTTAAGATAAGTGGCTTTTTGAGGGGTTTGGTGGGTTTTGATTTTTGCTCTTCTTTTGGTAGTAGTGGTTGGAATCCTCAGTTTTATGCTATTATTTCAATATAATAATAAGTGGGGTGATACAGCTTTTGTTTATACCCCTCTGTTGTCTGCAGGATGTGGTTTTAGTACAACGTGTAAGTCAGTTTCCTGCAATGCTCCCCTGCAGGCAGGTGTTGCTCTACCACTGGAGAACAGTTTTAGTCTGTTGAATCTGAAGAGAGGAGAATTTCTAGGAAAATGAGACTTGCTATTTACTTTGTGAAAAAGCAATCTCTTACATTTTCTAACAGGGTCACCAGAACTGTGTGACATATTTTTTTAGTAATTCTCAGTGAATTCTTTTTGCTGTCAATCTGAACCTAGTAATGGATGTTTAAATCAAAACACTCATTTCTAAACTGGGTTTTGCATGAACTGTGTCTGAGAAATAAAAATGTATAGCTTAAATTTTATATATGAAAAATAATTACTTCTAGCTAACATCCTAACACATAGAGGTGAAGGAGGGAGAACAGAGGGCGAGCAAGAATTGCTGACAATCATGGGTGTAGTTCTGTCTTCTTTGTTTAAATTACTGACCATCAGTAAAGGTGGGCAGCAAGGTCACAACCTGTGCTTCAGCACCGAGTGCACAGCAAGGACTGAGCTCTCTTTCAGCATAAAGGTGACACAGTATTCACTTGGCAGGGAGGCAGGGACCAAACACGTGTCTGATGTGACATGACAAATCTGGAACAGCACACCTGACCTCAGCTTTATATATACATATAATTTGTATGTGCTCCCCAAGATATATATACACACACACACACACACACACACACACATATCTATCTATCTATCTATCTGTCTGTCTATCTGTCTATGTATCTATGTGTCTATCAAGCTGTATACACCTTAGCATTTAGTAGCACTAGGTGCTTGTGCTTACACAGCTGAATTGAACTCTTTCTCATCCATGGAAAATTTTTTTGTAGCTTATGAAAAGTCTCTGAAAAACACCATCTCCTTTTAGAGACCAAAATGGGATTTCTCATCTTGGTGAAGAACACAAATAAATTAATTTCAGACACTATTTATTCTTCTCTATAAAGAGGAGGTGTGGATATGCCACATTGGCTGAGGCGTATCCAATGCAACACGATGCTTCCTTGATGTTAACCCCAAAGAAATCTATCATAAGATGGTTTGTTCTCACAGATTGAGTCTACTCTGTAAGGCCAGTGATTTCAAAAATGTGATTTGAAAACCATAAATACTTGTTCCTCTGTGGCTTGAAGTTCTCCACCAAGCTTTTCATGCCTGGATGGCATTCAATGACATTACAGTTCTTTGGTAGCCTCTTATAAAAAAACTAGGATGAGAGCAGATAAAAGTAAGGACCAGCAAAACTGGTAATAGCTGTGATCTTGTTGTGCAGAAGGTTGTGTAGGTGTTTAACTTCCAACATATGTGATGGCCTCTTATGATGGACTTTAATGAGCACAGTTTTAATGAGAACAGAGAGCCACCAAAATTTTTGCTGAAATGAACCTTCTGTGTCTTCCTGCTTTTCTCAAGATTGTGTAAGTCTGTGGATAACTATCATCTGCTTCAGTGAGCAAAGTTATCCTCCAGGAAGGGCTGATCTGCTCAGCTATTTTCTATGGCAGTACTTCAGTTAAGTAGGACTCCATCAGTATGAAGAACTTGGAGTGAAATTGTCTCACACCAGCATACCAAAGACAGATGGATAAAGGACTGCAGTGATTTTTTGCAATGGGTTTTTTTTTTTAGGTGCCTGGTCCCAAGAAATTGAAGCCAGAGCCTACCATATGCCTTTTTTGCAATGCTCCAGGAAGAACTAGTTCCCTTGAGGAGACAATCAGATTCACTAGGACACTGCTGGTACCTCAGCAGTTTCCAGTGGAAAGTTCTGAGTGTGGGAGAAGTAATTTTTTCTGACCTTTTTGCAATTTAGGCACCATTTCTGTTAAGGATGTCCTAGATAACCTTCTGAGAGTCCAGAGTCAAAGCCAGTTGTGAGGGATGATGTCTAATCTAAAAAATGGGAAAAAAAATATGCTCAAATCATTGTGATGCTCTTGTGCAAAATAACCTGCTGGGTTTACCACTCAATCAGAAATCCTTTGACACCAGTGCTTAATGCCTTGAATTTAGAGTGTGGAGTCCTGGAGTTTCAACTCGCCCTCAAGATTATTTCGTGTTTAAATCCAATGTCTACTGAATGCAAAACGTAGAAGCCTGTGGGTACATTCAAAGTGTTTGCCTGTGTTGAAAAGGAGGAAAGATTCATATGACAAGGGGAGAATGGATGTGAAAGAGTGGATTGCTGACTAGAGTAGCTCTCCAAGAGAGGAAAATCTTCCCAAAGCATACAAGTTAGTTCTCAACAGTTTCTGGGTAAACATTGTGGCTACTGGGCTAATATAATGACAGATACTGCTGCAGCTCAGGTTGTATAAACAAAAATGTTACAAGTGTATTTTGGCAGCTTTTGTCCTTCTGAGTATGTCTCCTGACTGTTCTTAGAAGACATCTTCCAGACTGGGTGTCTGAATCTTAGGCACTACTCTTCATATTTTCTGGGTCCTGACAGAGTTCATGCTTTGGGCTGTGAGGGAAAGAAGACAGGATTACATCTGTTTGAAAAAAAAAAAAACAAACAAAAAGCCAAACATATTTATGTAAAGAATGGAGTTGCCATAAAAAATATCCTCAGGTTGTTTTTTTTATTTGCTCTTTTCTCTTTAATTGTGCATGACTATTCCTAAATCCTACAGCTAATTTAGTAATAAAATTAACTTAAATAGCCAGAGAATCCATTTTCTAAGTATATAATTAATGTAAAAAAATCCCACTATCAATCCTGCAGGAAGGTAAACTTTCCTGTTCCATTTGTTCTGAGGATGGAAAGATGCAGAGATGCAGCAATTTAAACATATGTCAGCATCTCCAAGCTAATAATATTTGGGTTTGTGGGGTTTTTTGGGGGGGGCATAAGATGTTGGGGTTGAGATAAGAGTTTTTATTGATAAAAATGAAGAAACAGGAAAAGTGTTTTCAGAAAAGTCCTCAGAACCCTGTTTATGACTACAGAAATTCCTAAGCATCCAAATTGAAATAAACAGTTTTTGTGCATCATTCATTTTATTTGAGGAAAGATGTGAGGACAAAGTGTTTATTGAAGAGTACTTTTGATTTTGTTAAACTTAGGGAGCCTAAAGGAACACCTTGGGAGGCCTTCCCTCATTCATCAGTTCTCTTCGAGATGCAAGCTCAATGTCTGTGAGCATTTCTGGTGTGTTCAGAGCAGAATATCATCACCTCAGAGTTTAGGAACATCTATACTTCTTCTTTGTTCTTGTGTCTCCTTCTCCCTGTTAAAAATACTCATCTGCATGATTTATAGTACATAACTAGGTGCATGCTCTATTTATATAACCTAGTTTTCAACGTTGTTTTTGTTTTGCCCTTTCCCATATAAAAGCATATAAATCCTGGAACTCTCCATGGAGTAAATTTTAAAACAAATGCCCTCCAAGCCCATCTTATAGCTCTAACAGCTACATTATCTACTTGGAAAAAATGGACAGCAATTTCCAGACAATAAGTCTATGCAAGTGCATATTTTCTTAACTTATTTTTATATGAAAAAATTCTAATTTTATACCTTGGTAAAAGCAAGAAAATCTTTAATGAATTTTAAAGGAATTTTCAGGGCTTATGCCACTGTGTTTTTACTGTTGCAAATCAAACCCAAAATTTCACTCTTAATAAAAATTAGACTCATGTTAGCAGTTAAATAGATAATCACAAATACTTTCATGCCTTTTTCTAAACAAAAAACCCCCAAAAAATCCAAAATGAGAACTATAATTAATTATAGATGAAAGTTTCTGCCAGGTCATGACATTGTAGTGAAAATTACTAAGTTATTAATTATGATGACTATTCTATTCAGTTCACAGCCCATCAGCAGTTGTGTATAGCTTTCTACTCCCACCAGCTTGTAGAAACAATAATATCCTTTAGGGAAAAAGAAAATGGACAAAGAATCTTCAGTCCTGTACAAATTAATCTTCCAAATAATGAAGGTAGGCGAGTTTCATTTGGTCAAATTTCAGATTTTTCTGGAACTATCTGCCCTGAATGGCTTAATTTTTAATAAAAATATTGGAAATATAACCTTCTAAATGCTCTCTGGTGATGTTCTGGGTGCAACTGGATCAAGAAACTGCTGCTGTTCTGGTTACCTGTAACCTCAGAAGGCTAAGGCTAAGTGAACAAATAAATTGTTTAATAAAACAAATGAAACTATTTCCTACCTGCAGGTTACCTCTGACATCAACGCTGGAAATGGCAGCTTTTAAAATGGATTCTGTAATACCGTTAACTCTCATTAGCACACGGATGAAAACACACACAGAGGTCATCACAGGTTCCTGAGCAAACTCATGGGGATTCTCAGCACAATGAGCAGTGTGGGGGCAGAGCTGATTTTTAATCAATCTGTGAATCACAAGAATAGAACTAAACAAAATGGACTACTTCAGTTGGGGGGAACTTACAAGACCATCTAATCCAACTGCCTGACCAGTTCAGAGATGACCAAAAATGAAAGTGCTTTAAGGGCATTGGCCAAGTACCCCTTAAACACACCCAGGCCTGGAGCATCAACCACATCTCTAAGTCTCTTCTACAGTTTCACCACCCTCTCAGTAAAGAAATGCTTCCTAATGTCCAGTCTAAGCCTCCCAGGCACAGTTTTGAACCATTCCAACATGATATATCACTGGATCCCAAGGAGAAGAGCTCAGCACTTCCCTCTCCCCTTTCCCCCTCAGGAAGCTGCCAGAGAGCAATGAGGTCACCCCTCAGCCTCCTCCGAACCAGACAAGCCCAGAGCCCTCAGGTGCTCCTCACAGGACATGGCTTCCAGCCCCATCACCATCTTTGGTACCCTCTGGACACAGTCATGAACCTTCACATCCTCACCTGGTGATCCCAGCCCTGCACTCAGGGCTCCCACCCTGAGCACAGCAGGATAATCCTCTCTTTTCCCTGCTGCTCATGCAGTGTTTAATGCAGCCCAGGATGGGATTTGCCCTCTGGGCTACCAGGGCCACTGCTGGCTCCTGGTGAGCTGATCCTTGTCTGCAGGGCTGATCTACAGCCACTGCTCTCCCTATTCAGACTTTTGCTGGGCATTAGTCTACCCTAGGTGCAGAATCTGCAGTATGAGCTTTTAAATTTCATCCAGTTAATCATTACCCAATTACCCTATCTGCCTAGTTTCCTCTCTAAGGCGTTTTGTGTCTCAAAAAAGCAAAGCACACCTCCCATTTGGTATCCTCAACAGACTTGCTATTAGTGTATCCAACTCCTGCATCCAGATTGTTGATAAATGCATTGAACAGGACAGGCCCTAGAAACAACCCCAGAGGAACACCATTGGTGACAACTTTTGGAGCTCTGTCATTCAGCCAGTTTTTCACCCAGTGCTCCATGTATCTATCTTTCCATAGCTGGACAACTTCTCCAGAAGATGTTGTGATGGTCAGTATCCAAACCTCTGTATTCTTCCTGAAAATCCTCAGCTCACTTACCAGATCATACAGTTTATTTTCCCTTCCTGAGCCCCATGAGGAGTCCCCTGTTCAGCCAAACTGGATTTCTTTCCCACTTAAGACACAGTTGAATTGCTGGGTCCTCGGCTTCCAAAAGGTTTTCTTAAAGACTGCTCAGCACTTGAGGGCTTGCAAGCCCTCAAAAGCAGATTGCCAGGATAATCTGCTATACAGTTCAGGAATAGCTTTAAGTTTGCTCTCCTGAAGTCCAGGGTAGGAACTCTCCTGTCCCTTTTCCTCATTGCACTGAAAATTTTAAACACAACCACATTGTCATCTCTGTGGCCAAGGCTGCCACTTACCATCACTTCCCACACAAATCCTTCTCTTTTCACAAGCAGCAGATCTAGGAGGGCATCTTTCCTGGTTGGCTCACCGAGTACTTGTGACAAGAAGTTATCTCCTACAAACTTCAAGAATTTTCAAGATCTGTCAGTTTGTCACAGCAGGATGATATTCCCAGTTTTTTTCTTGGAAGTTGAAATCTCCCATAAAAATAAGTGGGTCTGAATCCCACATTTAACTTGACTATCATTTCACAAGTTTTTTAATAAAGGTAGAAGAAAACAGGTAGAATATTACCATAGATTTATACAATTCTGAAGGCTGGAAAAGTCCTCTGAGATCATCAAGTTCAACAATTAACCCAGCGCTGCCATGTCCCCAAGTGCCACATCTAAATGTTTTCTTAACACTTCCAGGTATGATGATTCTACCATTTCCCTGGGCAGCCTGTTCCCCTCTTCAGTGAATACATTCTTGAACTTAGCAATTTTTTTCTCTCTCTCTGGAGTAGAACTAAATGATTACTCTTTGTTTCCTTTGTCCAGCAATAAGAACTAAATAAGTAACTGAAATACGCAGATATTTTAGGTCTTCTTGAAGCTGCTGGTTATCTTGTGCCTGAGGCATGTAATTTCTGCTTGTCCAGCTTATACAACAGATAGCTCTAAGGACCTCTCTGAAGTTTTTTATATGAGTCTCATTAGAACAGTATTGAAGAGCATGGCAGTCATAAATTGAATTATCTGTACAATACTGTGATAATTAGAGAATTAATATTTTGGAGATGAAAATCAAAGGCACAGAAAATTGTCCAAAGGTAAGCTATGACAGAGCAGCAGTCAGCTCTCAGTTGGCACCCATGGAGCAAAGCACCTTCTCTGGTGCCCATCATTATCTGACCCGGGCTAACTCTGCTGCATTGTTGCACAGTAGAGCACAAGCCAGGTGTGTGGCTGTGCCATAAAATCAAAACTATTTGCTGTCATTGACTGCAGTTTCTGCTTACAACCATCATCTCAGGTGACACACTCTTGCAGGAGCATGGCTATCAAACCTGGAGCTGATTTTCATCTTTCTAGCTTTGAGTAGAAGCAAATTTAAGCCAGCTGTTTCCAGCTGCCTGAGCGCACGCTCTTGGCACAGGCAAATTTGCCAGACAAGATGTGATATTGCCATGGATTAACCCACCTGACTCACTTTGACATTAAACCTCTGCACTAAAGAGGAGTTTCAATTGAGATGTGCATTGTGTTTCTCTGAATGAGTTCTGTGTGGTGAATTGAATAATTCAAAGTATAATGTGCCTTAAAATTGTTCACTTTGGGTTCTTTGAATTGCATTTCTATACTTAATGCTATCAGCTGATCTTTCTGGGTTAATTGTTCTTGGGCAGTCAAGGCAGCTGATATCACATTTATCAATAATAAAAGGTGTATTTCTTCCTTGAGATGAAAATGGGGAAATGTCTTGCATCTAAAATATTATGGGTAACAGCAGAAAAGGAAAATTTTATATGTGTGATCTGCTTCAGGAATTAGGCCCTTGTAAATATGAATCAATAGATATTATAAAGAATTGTTTTAAATTGATTTTTTCATATGCTATTTTCATTATAAAATGACAAAAATCCTAAACAAACTTTATTTTTCTCGATTATGGCAACATTTAAAAATACAGTAAATGCATAACAAGAATACTAGGTAAACCCTTCTCTGACTGTGATACTTCATAACTGAGAGTCAAATCTTTTTATGAAGCTACTTCAAAATATTTGAATGCAGAATTTTAAAAGATGTACAATAGTCTTCAAATTGCCAAAGAATTGTTAACTACATGAAAAATAAGATTTTTTTTTAATTATAGCTGGAAGGAAAAAGAAGTTGGATTTTGTGGACTTTTATTCTGATGAGTGTCGATATAAGAACAGGATGTCTCAGGCTTCTGTGGTTTTTGATTTTCATCTGTACTGCACTCAGCTTTGTTTTTTTCTTATGAGATTAAAATCAAAGTGGTTGATACAGTATAAAATTATTAAAACGCAAAATTAAAGGGTTCTTTCAACTGCAAGGAGAGTCATATTATCATTACTTTCATTTTCCTTTTTTGCATAGCAATTTGCATTTTTGAAAGGTAAGTATTCATTCTGCAGACATTTCTAGATTTCTAATTTACAAGGAAGTTCGTTCATAATCCGTTAAGATTTTGGCTTGTTCATGACAGCCCTCTTTTTTATTCAGGACTAAGTTAGATGATGCTGTACAATAAAACAGAAAAAAAAAAAAGCACAAAAAACCCCACAAACCACTTTAGTCTCTGGTAACTAGCAAAAGTCGCACATCATTTTTATTGCAAACATTTTCAGCACCATTCAAGGTAGGTACAAATGCACCTCTAGATGAGTGTATTTGTGCGCAGTGGTGCTGTGGCTCCTGCGGTGTGGCTCCTGCACACGAGGCTGTTTCGCTGCTGGCCGAGTACCTGCGGCAGCAGGAGAGGCTCTGATCACGCACTTGCTGAGTGGCAATAGTGCCTCCCGGTGGCTTCCTCTCTCATTCGTCCCCGACGCCTTTACATTTTACAGCTGATTTTCTGCTATAAATCATATTGTTTCTTTTGTATTTTGAATGCAAAATGCATACAAGTACCCTCCTTTAATTGTCTTCAACAAGGTGCAGACACCTCCCTACCTGCGTTTGCAGGATGCTTTTTTCTGCATTTCTCATAGGATTATTTTACTACAGTTGCAGTAATTGAAGCTCAGACTGGAAAATTCAACACTCTGTTTTCTTCTCATTTTGCCTTGGCAAGATTCTGAAAGATGCACAATGCATTCTACTCTTCAAGTCAAATTTTCATCCAGAGCAATTCCTTTAGCAGCATCCTGAGCAATCTGATTGCTGGAAACTTCTCATCATTCGGTGGAAATGATTTAATGAGTCTGTATCCTCCAGCTTAATTACATGCACTGGGTTTTTGTGTTGTTTATGACTCTCCAAGAGCACACAGGTCCACTTGACCTGTCTGCACAAAGCCCACTCAGTCCCTCCGCCCTCAGCAAGATGATTTGTGGAAAGTCACTGTGAAGGGGCTATGGGGGCAAGCTGTATTCATTCAAACAATAGTGTGTAATGAGTTGAGACAGTTATGCCTTTTTTACATGTATTTTATTCAATTGTGTGTGAGTTGAAAAGCCTAATTAAATGTGTTTTGCTGACTGAAAAAATTCAAATTTTTTGAAAGTGAAATAAACGAGATAATTTATTCTGATTTTTTTATATTATTATTTTAGTTTTCCATTGAAATAAAAGTGTATTTCAGTTTGGGGGTGTAGCTTTGGGGGTTGATGTTTTCTTTTTCACCCTAGTACTTCACCTGAGATCTCATATGACCGTGAGAAAGTGCCTCTGAATGCTCCAGGCCCTATAAAATTTACAGGAGACATTTTAGGTAATAATTTTGAACATGGAAGTCTAAAACTCATGGTTGCCATGCACCTATGCATTATTGGCTGCTTTTTTTTTTCCTGGGTCGAATTCTGTCCAAAAATATGGCCAAGCCCCTGTGTCCTCCAATTAGCAGAGGTTTTCAGAGGTGAGGAGAGATGTAGCTTGAGGCATGTATCAGGTTGGTTTTTAGAACCTGAGGAGCCTGGAATTTCTGGTGCCTTTTGTCTGTATGCATCAACTGGTAATTATGGATTTAAACACAGCTTTAAAGACAGGAAACAAATGTGAGGTAGTGTGAATCTGTAGCAGCAGCAGTTTCAGAGGTTTTCAGCATAGGAATGTAGGAGTCCTGAACTGTTTGCAATGTTTGGTGTCCCCAGATAGTGCAGGTGGCAATATGCTGAAGCTGTGGGGTAGTTAAACCAGCTACAGGCTCATTCTGACCTCTCTGTGTCAGTATGCGTGATGCATCGATGCTGTGCAATAAAGATGTGCGAATATTGCCAGGGGAGAGCTCCTTGTTGTGTTTTCTTTCACTGGAAACATCCCTGATGGCAGTTTCCCCACAGTGTTAAATACCTGTTATTATATAATGATATTTATTTCGTTTTCTTAAGCATAAAAGAATATAAAGGTGTTGCAGAATGTCCAGAGGAGGCCTGAAAAGATGGCAAAGGGCCTTGAGGGGAATTCATTTAAGCAGTGACTGAAGGCACTTGGTTTGTTCAGCCTTGAGGACACTGAGGGAAGACCTCATTGCAGTCACAACTTCCTCACCAGGGGAAAAGGACAGTCAGGGACTGATCTCTTCTCTCAGGTGACCAGTGACAGGAGCCAAGGGAATGGCCTGAAGCTGTGCCAGGGAAGGTTTAGATTGGATATTAGGAAGAGGTTCTTCCCCCAGAGGGTGGTTGGGCACTGAACAGACTCTCCAGGGAAGTGGTCGCAGCACTAACCTGACAGAGTTCAGGAAGCATTTGAAAAATGCTCTCAAGCACATGGTGTGACTCTTGGGGTGTCCTGTGCAAGGCCAGGAGTTGGACTCAATAATCCTTGTTGGTCCCCTCCAGCTCAGGATATTCTGTGGTTTTGTGACAGCAGTGATTGCCCAGGGCCTGGTTTTCAGCTGTGTTCTGTACCTGGTCTGGTGTGCACCGTGTTTGGGCAGTGGTTGTGTGAAACATGACAGTGAGACCTGGGTTTCCAAGTCCACGTTGCAGAAAAAGAGGAAGGGAGAGTCAACTTCATCCTGAGCCAGGTAATCAAAGCAATTAAATCCCAAGTTGGATCCAACAAGCAACTATGTATGAGGTTCAAGCCTGTTTGGATGGGGCCCTAAGCAACGTTATTTAGTGTGTGACATCCCTTCCCATAGCAAAGTGGAAAGTGGATGATCTTTAAGGTCTCTTCCAACCCAAACTGTTCTATAAAGCTATGATTCTTTGAAGTTTTTGTTTACTATTGATGTAATATTAAAAAACTAAAAAAGAAAATTAAAAAAAAAACCTAAAATGCAACTAAAAAAACAAACAAAAACCCCAAACAAACAAACAAACAAAACCAAACAAAAAATTGATGTCTGCAAGTCTCTCCCCACACCTTTATTTCTGTGATTTTCCATTGCCTCATCTGCTGTCATCGGCTTGCTCTGGCTTGTACTCTGTGAGATTTCCTTGTTAGTCGAGTTCCTTGGGAGAGGAGAGGCAGTGCATGTCCTGCAGCAGCTTTCTCTTTGTTAGACACTTTGTCTCTCTTGCACATTCAATTCAGTAGTGCCCTGTAGAAAGGAACATATTGCCTGACATGATATCTCTGTTTAATAAGTGGTTAAATCTTTCTATGTTCCTGATATCTTGGCTTTGATGGAGGTGGAAGGAGGATATTAAAAGGTTTCAGTAACAGGCATGTGCTGGAAGGACAATCTTGATGCTGTCCTTTGGTAGCACATAAAGGTTAAGTGTAAGAGGGATATTGTGCATTAGTGATTACACAGGAAAGCATTCTGTATCTGTTAATCATCTTTCACAGGCATGCCTGTCTTAACTTTTCTGTTTTGGCAGGCTCTTAATGTAGAGAAAATTACTTTTTTATTGCAAAAGTGGTCAGTCCAGGTAAATTATGAGTTTCCCCCCTTTTTGCTTTAGAACATCTGAGCCTCCAAGGCAGTAATTGTTCACAATCCTCTTCTTCTCCGGGCTCAAAAGCTCTGTAGAATTACAGTTATCAGTTTTTTGTCCTATGCAGGACAAAAAACTGATAACTTTGAACAGCAGGGATGCTGCAGCCCAGCATACAGGGCTAATAATTGCTCTGCTTCACGTTCCTGATGTTTATGACCTGTTGTCTGGAGCACAGCAGAATTGTGGGAAGCATCTCAGCTTAAGAAAGATACATGCTGAAATTAAAGCAATATTCTGTTGAAGAGACTGATGTAAATAAAATCCAGAGTGCTGAAAATTTTCCTTTCTAAGCAGTTCCCAGTTAATTTATGACACTGAGCTGGTCTGTGAGTACCTGCTATGGCTTTCAGGGGGCTGGCTGATCACATGATTCAGTCTAGATGTTTTTTCCTTGGACTGCTACTCCATGTGCTCAATTCTTTTTGCAAATGACAGCTCTGCTCAAAAGTGCCCAAATGGCAAGAAGAGAATGAGGCTGCTGATGGCAAGAGCAGACACTCTATCGGAGCACTCTGAAGGTGCTGCTCCCAGAGCTGTCATTTTCCAGAGGGAAAGGAAAATGTCCCACACAGGCAGAAGGCAGACAAGCAGTGTGCACAGAGGGTAGTGGTGAAGAGGATGCAGATGAATGGGCAGTGTTTACACAGAATTCACAGAATTCACAGTTTCACAAGGTTGGAAGAGACCTTGAAGATCATCAAGTCCAACCCATGCCCCAACACCTCAACTAAACCACGGCACCAAGTGCTTTTTTTAAACACACCCAGGGATGGTGACTCCACTCACCTTACAGTGATTAAGGAAACTTCTAACACAACATCCAAACTTAAATAAAATGTGGAGAAAAGAAGAAAGCAAAAGGTGGAAAGATACAAGGATCAGAGCATGAAGAAGCATATTCAGAAGAGCAGAGAAAGGAGAATGAACAGATTAATTTACTATAATTTTTACACAAAAAAAGGAAAGCAGATCATAGTGCTAGATTGAAGACTTATCTATGTATACATTCATTTGTGTATTTACTAATATATACACATACATACGTAGAAAATACACAAATTTTCTTAATAGTGTCTATATGAACATCTGCTGCTAGTATAAAATGATTCTTGTACTCTTAGTGCATAGTTTGAGAAAGCTTATGAATCCCTTTGCTATGAGAGATAAGAGAGCTTCTCTGCTTCTCAGCAGAGGGAATATTCTGTAGCGTTTCAATACCATTATCTTATTCTAGTTCCTCTGTAATTCTGTGAAGTGGATGTAGAGACTTGGATAATTCAAGCGTATGAGTTAATAAATTACAGTTAGAGTATATCCAGTTACCATAATGGCTCTTAAATAATTAAACAAAGCAATCTTAAAAAGGATCCTGCTACACTGCACTAACTAGAAAGGTGTCATAAGAGTTACTAAAAACCTATCCCTTAAAGTCCCATTCCACTGTGTACATACAGCACAATTAGTGTCTGCTTTGCGGGTATAAATCAAAGGCACAGAGTGCTTGTAGGGAATTGAGCTGAATTTAATGATGAGAATTGTGTGGGTTATGAAAAATATGGTGGATGAGGATCTATCAGATGAGTCACCAAGCCTTGCTGCAACTGGCTGTAGCCCCTTCCAGGTCACTACAGGAATTAATTCTTATAAAGTTCCTTCACACTCTTCAAAGAGGAAACAACTTTTAAAATCAAGATCTGAAATAAGAATAATATTGGAAGACAGTGGTGTGTATCGACCATGCTTCAATCAGGCCTTGAAGTCCTGATGAAAGCAGAAAGCAATGCTCTTGTAATTAGTTCCACCAACATCTGACAATTTATTTACATAGGTGAAGGATACAAAATTAGCCCTTTGTTAGGACTCTTGCAGCACCTAAATTTTTATTTGATAGCAATGAGTTAATAATGGGCTGATTGATCCTTTGTGGAAACTTAAATTAAAATTTTAAAAAATCCAGAAGCCTAAAACAAAAGGAAAACAACATTTAAAGATAATACTCATTGAATTCTCATTCACATTAAAAAAAAAAAAAACACAAAACATTACTAGTGTTATAAACATAGTTCTTTTTCAAGGGAAACTAGACATACTGTCTGAAAACTGAGTAAGGTATATGTTATGTATATGTTATATGTAAGGTATATGTATATGCCATAAAGCATAACAACAAAACACTCTGGAAGAACTTTACTCAGAAGCTTTTTACTGTCTGTGATATTTCAGATGTTCTCACAGCAGGTGGACCATATATTGTGTTACTTTCTTTGAAAAATTGCAGGAAAGCAGCTGGTGAAATACAAGGTGTCATCCAACACTTGTTTCATCTACGGAAAAGCAGACCAGTAATGCAGGTTTCTATGATTTATAATAAAGATCCAAACCACATACTCTAGACAACTTATTCAGTGCTCTTTTAATAAGAACTTAGATTTA
This sequence comes from Serinus canaria, assembly GCF_022539315.1. Lineage (NCBI taxonomy): Eukaryota > Metazoa > Chordata > Aves > Passeriformes > Fringillidae > Serinus > Serinus canaria. The sequence goes on along the minus strand of NC_066315.1, from coordinate 144,869,279 downwards.
TATAGTTCCTCCCATCCCTCAAATATCCCAAAGCATTTTATGTACTCATTCAAGCACCATTTTTGAGAGGAAATGCAAGGCCCATGAAGAACTTCTTGAGCAGGAAACAGTTATCTGGAAAAATATGCTGTACACCAGTTTGGGACAGGAAGAGAAGGACAAAGATGTCAAAACAGAATGACAGAGAGTATATATAATTAGATATAATATGAATAAAAGCAATTTATCTAAGCACCCTGTTACTGGAATCTAGCCATTAAACTTCAGGATTTCACTTCCTTTAGGAGAGACGTTTGTATTTTTTTACATATAATGTAAAATCAATCCAACTCTGAGTGTTAAAATACTTTCCTATGTGTGCAGCTGCAATGAGAATGTATTTTTGTCACTGGTAATTACACTGTCTTAGTATCCAAAATAAATCAGATGCTGTTCAGTTGTTGTAGAATAGTTCTGGAACTGCAGGAAAAAAATCACAGGACAAGAAAAAAAAGAAAATTAGCGATGTGCAAAAAATTACAATGGGTAATAATGAACTTATTCTATGCCTTCTTCACACTTAGGATTTGTCCTGATCATTAAGCCTGATTTGTCATTCTCATTTTCAAAAAACCCTCAGCTTTCCTGCTTCACATCAGTGGGGAGGTTGTTTTCACCTTTATGTCAATCAATGGGTACAAGGAGTGCTCTCCCACAGGCAGAATGGATCCAAATCTGATTTAACTTTCATAGCATGTAAATGCAGGATAAAGCAGGACAGCCTTTGATGTTCTGGTTTGTTTGTTTGTTTTAATAAACGCTATGAGCAGCAGTGTGTGATATTTTTTAATTCCTTTGCTTGCCCTTTTGAGTTTTCAGGAGCCCTGGAGAGGATGCCTCTGGGAATCATTTATTTATAGACAAGGGAAGAGAGGTTTATTGAGTAGTGAAAATATCATCTTGTTTTTTTGCTGTATTTTCCACTTTTATTTTGAGAGATTAACCTGTACGAGAAAAGCACTTTGATGGAATACAACTGCTCTATGAAGAGGGCCTGAAGAGATATCTATGCAGTATTTATATGCTGTCTCAATTACCACTGCAAAATAGTTTGATGATTCAGCAAGGGGCCCTAAAAGTCTCTTCAATAATTCTTTCCCATTTAGATTTCTGAAGAAGAATCAATTTTATACCATTGCCTGGTCTTTTATTGCCTTTAGGTCCCACATTTCAGTACAGAAAGTACACTTGTAATCCTCTGTGAGCTGGAAATGCAGATGAACCAGGCAACAAGGCTGTGCTGAATGGAAAGCCAAGAGTTTGCAACAAGGCAGGCTGCTCTGTACAAGATGCTGTGAGGTGAACTTGCTGGTTTCCTGTTCCATTAAATAAAAGGGCTGGGGATATACCCTGCTCACAGCACTCTCAACAGAAATGTGAGGCAGCAAAGGAAATGTTTTTCTTTAAATTGTTTGTGTAGTTACTGTGCAAAGCAAAGCTATAAATTTTCATTGTCTCCAAAGGCAAAAGCCCAGGAGCTAAGACAAGTGAGGAATGCAAGAACAGACCTTGGAAAGAAGTGGAGCAGAGCCCTGTGTGGGAGATGCTGCAGAGCAGAATGTTCTCTGCAATGTCAGGAAGCACATCAGGGGAGCTGGGACAAGTGTCAGTGGCTCAGGAACACACCAGGAGCTGTTGTTGAGAGCACTGTGACAAGTTATATGGAGCACCAAGGGATACTCCAGGCTTTATCAAGAGTGAGGCAATCATTTCCACCGCCATAAAAGTATCTTGGCAGGCAAAGACTATAAATGTAATAAAAGAGGGGGGTGGGGGGAAATGTTGTCTGTGCCCATAAAAGAGGACAGTGATTGTGCAGTTATAGTGCTTCATAAAATCCTTCAAGTTAGCAGGAAGGGAAGAAATTGGGCAAAAAGATGAGTATGAAGCAACACATTATATTTTTCTGGAAACTGGGAATGCTTGTGAGGGAAAGCACTGTTGGATCCTAGTCTGATCTTATACCCCTCTACAAACAGCAGCTGCTGGCCACTGTTGCAGACAGGCTGGATCTATTCTCTAGCTCAGTGTGGATATGGCTTAAATTTCTAACTAAAATAAAGGATAATAGTAGGGCTGAGAGAAGCAAAATTCTTTCATTTATTAAGTACATATAGTGTTTTCACCCGCTCTAGGACAAAGAATCATGCAAAGAGCAATGTGTGAACTGAGAATTAGGTGAAAACTCATTTCTTTTTTTTTTTTTTTTTTTTTTTTTTTTGTCTAGGAAACTGTGGCAAAGAGGAAGCAAGAAATACAGCTGCTTTTTTTGAAAGAATTCCATAGTTGTCTGCACTGGTTTTGTATCAAACTTTACTTATTATGTTCTCTTTTATGACCTAAATGATCACATTCATAGCTAGCAAATGACTGATATAAACTAGATCACCAACAATTGGTGAAAAAAACCCAGTTCTGTCAGTTCAGAAGAAAAAATTGTGTTGGTCCTTTACTTTTTGCCTTATTTTCATGAAGGAATCTTTGAGTCTGAGCAGTTAAGTTCAATATATCTTGTATACATCCTAAACACTCACCGAGGCAGTGCTGAAAGTTTTGTGGTTTACCCTAATTTATTCAGGATTTATTCTGTTTCTGTGAGATAGGACATGGTAGTGGGTGAGGATTCAGCCTTGAAAACACGTGCCACTGCAACAGGAGATTTCAGTTGTTTGGATACAGCGGTTAATGAGAGCTGTGATAGCTCTCTGGAGATACATAAAAGGCTACTAATGACTAGTTCATTTATAAGTGATGAAGATCTCTCAAGATCAAAATCCTTCCAAAAATACAATATATAGAGAGCTGTGAACTTGCAGTTGTCTTGACAGTAGTACACTGTCACCTCAGCGCTGAGATTTCTTTAATGCTCAACTTTTAATGGAACTATTTTTCATTTGTAACATCATGCAAGACATTTAATTTACCTTTCTCCTTCTGCTTCATATCTCTGCTCTGCAGAGCACAGTGGTTTATGGCTAACAGATGTCAGCATTTTCTGTCACATCTTTTTTTTTGCATGAAATTTTAGTTTCAGAGGAGTTAGAAGATTGTGTGCAATTCTGTGCAACCACAATGTGTTCAGTGTCTCTTTATTCCCAGGGAGGCTCACAGACTCCATTCCTTGGATGGTCAGCCCATTTGGGAAGTTTCAGAACTGCTGTGTGATCTATGTTTGCATAGATCAGCTGGGAAACAGTGGTACATTAGATCTTACCCTTGCTGAAACGTCAGTGCAACTCTGTATTTTTGCCTAAAAAACGCTTATTAGAAATACTGTACACCTAGAGATAAATATTTGAAATTCATGTGACCCTCTCCAAAACATCTAGTCTCTAGGCAAAGAAATACATGGCCATATGTGAGCACTGGAAACATTTCTTTATGTGATTTTGTCTTTTCATATTTTAATCTGATTTTTATGTCAAATTTTTATATTTGTAATGGATAATTTTACTGAATAATTCAACTAAGTAATTATTTACAGAAGTATTTAATTTTGGTTTTTTTTTGGTAAATGAACACTTTGTTGTTTACCTGGATCCTTGACCTTGGGGCAAAGACTAACCAAACCTTACCATGAGTTTTTCTGAGTCACTGGGAGCTGAACATGAAGTGCAGCCCCTTGCTATTGGCAAAATAATTTTATGATTTGTGTATAAAATCTGTTCTATTATTCCTTAGTTCCCTCACGGAATACTCAATGAAATAATGCAAAATAAATCTCTGTTATGCTTTGCATGCAGCTCTCTCTTGCCCATGTGGGATGAATGGCAAGACAGCCATTAACTCCAGCAATTGACAATCAAGTCCATGATTTGAAAGTGAACTGAAATTACAATGGACAGCATTAGTGTTCCAGGAGCTGGAGAAGCAGACGGTGGTTCATGACCTGAAAAGTATCGAGCATCTGTAACTTTCACTGAAGTCAAATTACAAATGCTTGACACCTCCCAGTGCTTGTCCTGCTATTCTGAAATGCAGATTGTGACTAGAGGAGAAAAAATGGCAGTTTAGGGGGAATAATTCTTATGGGTTAAGTAATCAGAAAATTCATCAGCATCATGAATTATGTTAAGATGGATGGAGCAGATCTCTTTGTACCAAAACTAAAATTTTAATATGCCACGCATGGATGAAGGATTTTGACCATTACGCCACTATAAAAATTAATACAGCTGTGAATAATAATGGCAATCTATTTCAATAACATGGATATTTCTATAATATTACCATCTGATAATGTTTAGATCAGTAAGGAGTTGTAATTACCACTATTGATTAGCTCTAAATTATGCATATTGATGACTAATGCTGAAATAATGTGTTGTTTTCAAAACCCTCTCTTCCACTTTCACACACAGCTTCTTGATCCCATTCAGCTCTCCAATCTTTTCCATTAGTAATTGCACTTGTGAGGGCACTGGCACTCACTTCTTATTGCTTGTCCATCAGGATTTGTCTGAGAGCAGCAACTACCATTTAACACATTTAAAAAAAAAAAAAGAATTCCAGTCTGACTTAATCCTAATGGCACAAAAGTAAGTAAGATCCTGGATTAACAATGATCCCAGCATTATTAATAACAAGAAGAAAAATGCTAAATATCTGAGTTGCTAAAAAGGTAAATAATCTATTTGTAACACCTGTTTTCATGAGATCAGTCAGGTTGGCACGAAGGCCTATTTTTCAAACAGTGATTAGGATGGCTTTCACTTACACCATGAAATACCCCTTTTTGGGGGATTTCCAAAGTGTTTTCCACATGCCAGGATATATCACTTTCTCTGCATTACTCACCATCTTTGAGCAATGAAGAGGAAAATTTAACTTAGCCAGAGGGTCATTAGGAAAGTGCAGCAGAGCTCAGATCTGTTTACTGTGGTTTGACCTGTGGTTATTGGGCATTGAGATTTTTTGCACTATTGACTCTTGTTGAATTAATTCAGTGTACAACTTAAGTACCTACAAGTGGAGTTCCCTGGTGCCTGGGACTGCATCCAGATCTCAGAGTTTCACTTTTCATGTGATGTAAAGGGAGATTTAGGCAAAGAAAGCAAGCTAGGAATGTGCACTCAGAGGATGGATGAGGTCTCATTTTGGCAAGAGCTACAGCTTTCTTCCTCTTCCTCTCTCTTTTTTCCCTCTGTTATGCTTGAAAAAAAACTCCAAGGTAGAGAATTCAGCATTTTTCTCTTGGATTAGTGATGTGCAAGATCTCTTTGGATGTAAGATGCAAAGAGAGCATATAACCATAAGCAGGTCACTCCTAATGATCATGAGGTATTAGATCAACTCGACCCTTTCAGAGCTCAGGGCTCTCTCCATGCAGTCTGGTAAATTTGCCAAGCATCTGGATGCTTTTCCAACCTTCACTGTCATCCAGAGATGAGCAGTCCCAATAAAGGTCTTTTAGAGAATTTCTATTTGGAAGCTATAGCCCAAAGTCCTCTTTAGGAAAAGCTCCTGCAGTCTGTCAAAGGGCTCATGTGATGATGATTCACTCTTGTCTTTTTAAAGATGCAGGAGAAGCTGCACTTCACCTTCAGTACAAGTGGTTGGAAACTCACAAAATGTGACCCTGCTCCAAAGCCTTTCTCAGGAACAGTGGTTTTAAAGAAGCTGCATCTCTCTTTTCAAGCATTATCTGTGTCACCAAAAGGGATGGAAATCCGCTTCTCTGCTAGTGCAGTCTGCTGCCTGAGAGGAATCCAACAGGTGATGTGTTATACAGAAAATGTTGGTAGTGCCATCAGTTATCATTGCAAATATAAATGGAATCCGCAGCTTCTAGACAGTGCTTGGTATGATGATCATGTGACTCTGAACAGACTGGATGGGGTCATCAAGACACTGTAAAACTTCTTTCTTACTCTTTTTACCTTCCAGCCCAGGTAGAAAGAAAGACATAGGGACCTATTGTATTTTCCAGGGCAATTCTAGGCATGCACAGTGAGTTCAAGGCCAGGAGGAGAAACCTGCTTAACCTGAGGTGCCTCAGTGGTGGGTACCAGCTGAGCTGAGCCCCATTTAGATTTACTCCTTCCACTTCTGTTTCACTTGCCAACACCTTTACCCCCCCTCCACCCTGATCTGGCTCAAATTTCTCTGACACCAGTCATTTCACAAGCTGTTACCCTCCCTAGTACCTTCAATTGCTGCATTGTCCAAGGTCAAAATATTTCAACTTAGTTATCAAAAAAAAAAAAAAGTTGATGAATCTAGTCCAAAATGTAGGTTATTTAGAGGGAATAACATGTGGTGCAGTTGATATGAGAAGGAGGTGGTATAGACATGTCTTTCAAACTCTCAGCCCTCTGAGATATGAGACCAATAATCCTCTTCCAGCTGTGAAATATTAAGACACATCTGAATTGTTTCCCTTGCAGATTTTGCTAAAAGTTGATTTATCAGTACTTTGATGCTCAAGTATATTCAATAAATAGGACCACAAACGTGGCCAAATGTTTCTGGCTTTATAAACCTGATGAATTATTGGATGTGAGACCTTTTATACTGCAACCTGTGGTCAGAAGTGAGTGCAGTGATCTCAGCCCTGTTTCCAGTGGTCAGATGTCCACCCTACTCATTGGCCCCTGCAGTCCTTGCAGATGACAGGATGACAGCTTACTTCTGGGGGCATGTTTGCAGAATAAATAGCTTTAATAACATGCTTGTCAATTCATGACAAAGAAGTTTTCTGTTTTCAGTCCTTGTTCTTTTCCCATTCCAGGCAGAAGCCGAACAATTCATTACCCTTTTGTAATGTAATACATTCTGCCTTTAAAGGGAAATGTCACTTTCCAGCTGGAGTTAGTCAGTACTGATGTTTGATGTTTTATCAATAAAAGGGAAAAGTGGCAAAGCTTTTTCTTCTTTGTTCTACTCTCTTAGCTCACCTGGCCACCAGTCTCTTTTCCCCTTTTCCTGCACAGTATAACATAGCATAGCATACCCAGGAGTAGAAGATTTCCATGGTTCAAACTCACTGCTGCCTAAGCCTTATGCAGTCACAGGAAAACATCCAATTCTGCTGCCTTGTAGTCCAGAAAAAGGATATTTTCCTTATCCTCTTTGTGGCCATTGACATAATTAAATTAGAAGAAATTAAAATTATTTTCCTTCATTTGAATCACAGATCCAGTGAATGGTTGAGGCTGGAAGGGACCTCTGGAGGTCAAGCAGGGCCATCTAGAGTCATATGCCCAGGACCACATCCAGAAGGCTTTTGCATATCTCCAAGGATGGAGACAACCTCCCTCAGCACCCTGTGCCAGTGCTCGGTCACCCTCACAGTATATTTTTCCTGTTAGATCCATCTTGTCTGGAATTCATCCCCTATATCCTATCATTATTTTTATAAACTGCCTTAATAACATGCACTGCTGCCTACTACAACAGGAATGTGATTTTTATGGTCTGTGATGGCTATAAATTTCACCCTTTTCTAAGCATCTTTCTTGGCATGAGCATTTTCATACAACAAAATCAAAGACTACTGCTGTACTAAAAAGTCAAAAGGAACCAAGACCATCATCTGCCCCTAAAGCAATTAGCTTGCTGAAACTGTGGCTTCCAAAACAGGGTGACTACATCCAAAATTCCTCTTAGGAGTGATCTCTGGCCTGTGCTAACTCCCAAAACGTTTGGGGGACTGCTGGCTGGCATGGACCAGAACAGCAGCAGGGACCATCTGAGTGGTTTAGCAGCACAATCAAATATCCATGTCTGGGGATGGTTCCTGGCAATGTTTAATGTACTGTGTAGACACAGCCATAAATTCTACAGGAAAGCTACATTAATGTGGCTATTAGGTAAACAGGAAGAAACCTTTGACCTAGAAAACACTTTGTGTGCTGCTCTGTCATTGAAAGTGTGTCTCTTTCAGACAGCTGTGAGAAATCAGTACTTGGGTACCCAGCCCGCTGCTCCGTTTGCTGTGAGCATTACTGGAGGATTATCCAGAAGAGGGAGGAGTGCCAATGCAAACCTTCTACCTAAATTTAACCTCACAGCTGAGTTAACTCAACTGATATCAAAGCAAAGCAGAATTTCAGACAAATAAAGTGGAGAATCGCAGTGCAGAAGAATTCCTCCCCGTCTCACACCAACAAGTTATTTCCCTTCCAGGGCTTCAAAGGGGAAATAAGGCATTCCTGCACACTGAGCTTTGAAGGTGAGCTGCTTTGTGAAAACTCCCTGCAGTGCTGTGCTGCTGAAACCAACAATCTGAAAATGTTAGCTCAGCTTTGCTGTAACCTCACTTTCAAGTGTCTGTGGAGGCTAAACACGAATCAAGCAGTTTCTTGAGCTATATCTGAAAACACAAAACAAAACTAAACAAAAACCTCAACAATCTGAGTTGTGTGTTCCCAGCTTCTGTATAACTTTGAGGCCCTGTTCACATTTCACTTCATGTCCAAAATTGAGAGCCACAAAAACTGAGGAGGCACAGAAGCCCTGTCTTTTTTCCTTTTACCTATTAACTGGGAAGAGAAACAGGCTCCCAGTAAGGTGTTCAGCTTGGAAGCCCTGGGCTAAGAGAAGCTGGATGAGGCCTTTGAGGTTTGACAGTGATGCCTAGGGATGAGCACAGCAGGTCTGCTAGGAGAGGGCAGGTATAGCTCTGCCTTTTATTGCATATGCCACGTGGCCATGTTTCAGTCCTTCAGCCCAGCCATGGCATCAGACTGTTTAATGCTTACAGAAAAAATACAAATAGATGCTTTGTTACTTGGGTTGGTGGTTTTACAAGGTTTCCTCATCTGGTGTATGTCTGTACAATGTCACACACACCAACTGTTACATTTCTTTTCAGTGTATGGCCCTGTGCAATAGCATTTGTTGTGTGTGTTAGTAATGCAATTATTAACTTCATGTTAGAGAAAAGTCTTTTGTTGGCTCACAGGAATTATATAAAAATTATTTGGTGTAAAATATTTCATAGTGTTCCTCACGTAGGCAGGTTGGAAAAGACCTCTGAGATCATCAAGTCCAGCCATTAACCCAGCACTAAACCCTGACTCCAGGTGCCACATCTATTAAATACCTCCAGGGATGGTGACTCCACAGCTGCCCTGGGCAGCCTGTTTCAATGTTTGTATGTTCTCAGTTCACCAGGGTTAAACTGTCCTACTACCTGCCATCATTCCCTTTTGAAAACTGCTGTGAACTTACAAAGGTTCATCCAATGTCCATTGAAGTCAATGGGATATAAGAGGTCTTTTAACAGCAAATTAATTTTTCTGGTGGATTAAACAGCTTTAGGTAAATGGCAAATTAAGTCATTTAAATTATCATTAGCCTAAAATGTTATTCTAACATTATTAGTTTTACTATTTTCCAGGGCAGAAACTGATCTCAATTACACTGGTGTGAATGCAGATAGATGTTAACTTAGAGGTACTAAACTTTTTCATAACTTTTTCTAATGGAATAGATCAGAATCCAGACCCCTTTTTCTTCTTGGTGGGATTTCAAATGCAGGTTTCCTTTGCTGGTTTTCCAGCTGGTATTTCTGGTGCACTCACCAATAGCAAACACACTGTTCTTTATTAGACTCAGCCTTCTTGCAAAATACTTTTATTTTTTTTCCCTTTCACTGTTCTGTGTGCTCTTTCTTTGGAGAAGAAAAAGTGATGCAGTTGCACAGGTAACTTTTTATCTTAATTTAAATCCTCACTTTCCTTAAGAAGTTATTAAAAAAAAACAAAAAAAAAAAAAAACACACCAAAAACCAACCAAAGCCTGAGTTTTTCTCTTACTCCTATTGAAAAGGGACAAGAAAAATGTAATTTCTATCACTATGGAATGACAATACTTTAATGTCTGTCTTCCTAATAAAATCTAGAGGAAGTTTATTTTCCCTAGGTAGCCTTGTAGGTGCATAAATAACGGGGTTTATAAACAAGTGTCCCTATCCATATGGTCACCCATCTGGTGGTGACGAATCCCAAGAGAGATATCAATTACTAAAAGCAAAAACATAAAGTTAGGGAAAGCTACTAAGACATTAGTTACACATTTTGCAAAAGATAAATTCTGATATCAATATGATAAATAATGTTTTTCTAAAGTGTCTCTCATCTTGAATGACCCTCCAGGTACTTTCCAGGGAGGAATTATAGCAGACGTGATTTAATGATATGCAAGGGAATTAAAAGTAAAATAAATTTCTGGGGAAAAGTTCAGTGTTGGGGGATGAACACTTACATGAACCTGGAGTTAAAGACTTGTGCTCTAAATTCAGAGCCTTCCCTTGCACGTGTGTCTGTGTTTCCAGTGCAGCAGAAATGAGAAATTAGAGCTGTGGGAGTAGTGACCCTTGGGACTGTGTTCCCCTGTGTGAGTGGGTGTGTCATGTTAGGACAGCTAATCCCAGAGTACCCCGTTTTTGGGTGTCTCTTATCTGATTACCCTTCTACCTTCCATTAAGCAGATGAAGGAACAGGGATTCAGGTCAGCATGAACACTCCCTGCAAGCACACACACTTTCATCCCATATTTGTGGGTATGGCAAGGCTTGTCTTTGGCAAGTTGTTTGGAGTGTGTCTGTGCTAATTGCCAGTGTGCTTTGGGAGAGCTGCTGGATAGAGCTTGACAGCTCTTTCTTAAACCTGTCTGCTCCTGTGCTTGGATTATCTGTACATCTCAGTATTGCTCAAAACAAACTAGTCTGTGTAGGGAACCAGAGCAGAGGTGTTTAAAATTGTTTTAAAGCTATATCCAGAGTTATCCCTCTTTTGGAGGGGGCAAAAATGCTCCTGTCAGCTTTCTGCTCAGCACAGTTGCTGCCCCTGGTCTCATTTTGTGGTATGTGATTCTCTGTGTCTCATACCCAGAGTCCAGACACACAGAAAAGAGCTCTGTATTTTGCTTAGGGAGAATCAGATCCTAAATATCATACACATATTGGCTTCCAGGCATAGGAGTCTCTTATTGGAGCTAGCTTAGGAAGCAAAAAGTACACTTCAGGGAATTACCATCTTTTGTTAGGAAGTATTCACATCCTTTTCAGTGGCAATTGCAGGGTACTGCCACTAATCATTCCTGTCAATTTTTTAGTAGTTAGATACTATTCAAGTGAGATTTGAGGAAATTAACTAACTAAAAGGCTCTCAACTGAATATTTTGGAATACCGAATGATTAATCCTCCAACAAGATCTGAAAGAATTTCTGATGTTTAGAATGTTTTGACTGGTAGTCATGGGGTAGATTTTCAAAGGTCAAGACAGAAGAGGAATGCAGAATCTACCCAGGGAAAGATTGGAGTTTGCTATATAAGCAAGTTAAATTTGCATCAAATCTAAAGGGAGATTAACATTATTTAAATTTTCAGTGCTGAAAAACAAATGACTATGAAGTATACTATTCTGTTGCACTACACATGCAATAAAGATTAGGGAGCTCGAGCTATTACTGTAGGTATGCATGGTTATTGCAAACCTTTGGATCAGAATTTAAGTTTTTGTAAGACTTTCTGGGTGCAGTTAGCTTGTATCATCCAGATGTCTGCATTAAAAGAAGTTGTAGCAAATCACGTTTCTCCTGTGATTAGTGGCTATAAAGGCTGTAACACATCATCCCAAACACACAGTGTTCCAGGGCCTCTGAGTCAAGTGTGATCACTTTATCAGCAAAAAAGCTGTGTACTCCTAGCTGTCAGTGCTGGTAACTCAGTTTGGAATATGGCAGTCACACTGTGCTGTGCTCTGCTGGCACTTTATTGCCAGCAGTAACAATTCAATAACACCTCCATAACCCTATTGCCATTTGCTCATCCCCGAAGTTACATCAAGGAAAAACTTCTCTACAGAAAATGTCCTTGTAGGGGTGAAGATTGACATCATGTAGAGATGCTGGAACATAACCTGAAGACAATATGGGTAAAATGGGACACCACATTTATTGCCAGTAGTGACACAGGAAAAAAACCACCTGAGCTGTGTGTATGCAGTGGGTTCAGATAGGAGAGCTGGCTCTGGGGGACCTGGCTCTGGGAGTCAGAATCACTGGGTGTTTAAGCAAACACTGGAGCAAACACTGCCCTGAAACACATCCTCCAGACCCTTGGGGGGCTCATCTGTGTGGCTTTAACTGTGGAAAACCCCAGCTCTGGTTATCACAGAGTGAGCTCTGGCTTGACTTTTTAGGGCTGGAAGCAGTGAAAGAAAAAAAACTTATTTTAAATTGAGCTTGTTTGATATGAACATCAGTGGCATGAAATGCTTATGGAGCTCCACAGTCACTTTGAGATGCAGAAGTGCAACATAAACAGCAATCACAGAGAATTTTTAGGACTAAAATTATCTACAGCAAAATAGGTATAATGAGATGCTGAACAAAGAAAAAATTGTTCTGATATTATTAGGAGGGCTGAAGGGGTTGAATCTGTTTCTCTGAACAGCATGTTATTACTTATCAGTCTGAAAGACATCTGGAGATAGATCAGCTGTTATGATACCCATATTTCATATTAAGCATATTATAAATTCTAATCTAAATGTGTCACTGATTGTGATGCTGCAGTTTCATTTGAGCTTTTAATTCTGTTTATTTAAGTATGACTATTTCATATTGATTTGTAACATTTACACTTCCAGACTGTGATATGCATATTGCATTTTCCCTCAAAATTTACCTGAAGATGTGAGGTGAGAAGTGTGGAGTCTAAATCTTCAGAGAATGAAGGGGGAATTGGCAGATGAATTGAAATGCTTATGAGAAATCCAGATAATAATCCAATAACTCAAGTAAGAGGAAAGCTTTGTGGGACAAGAGAAACCTACTGATGCTCTGTGACTGTGTTGTTGATTTTTGAGATATTGTGTTTAAGAGTAAAGGAGCTGTTATTGGAGTCTACTGAGGAAATGGCAAATGAATCCCATCTGGGGATTCAGGGTCTGGGGAGGAGGTGAGTAACCTTGAACACCAATTTGTCTGGTTTAGCTAGAAACAAGCATTTTTCTGCTCCAAGGGCTTATTTGTGGACAAAACATCGATGTGATTCTTTATAACATTGATTTTTCTCTGGGAAGCTGAGACAGTGAGGAGGATATTTCCCCATGAGTGGTAATGGCCTCAGATTACTCGAGTTTTGACCCTTGCAGCCTAATTGAAGGAGTCCAGTGTAGGGCCTATTTATGACCAAACATGAGGGATATAGAAGAACACTTCAGCTGCAATTTTCTGAAGAGAAGCAGAGAGATATGTCCAAATATCTGATACCTGGGAAGGAAACGGGGAATTGTCTTCTCAATTAATTGTGTATCAATACACTTTTCCAAGTGCAGTTACTTACTGTCTCTTTCTCTCTTATTTCACCCCCAAAATGTTCTGTTTATTTTTAAGGATTACTGACTTAAGGATCCAATGGCCCCCTGCTGCTGAGTCCTGCAATGTGTGACTTCTTACCATTTCAGCAGCTTCAGACAAAAAACTTGAATTAGTGCCACTTGACAACTTGGTTTCCTAAATAATGTTATGGAATCTTATGGAAAACCTTTTAGAAGTGTACATCCAAATGCACATCCATCAGCCACACGCTTACTGAATCTCCATGAAACTGGGACTGCATTGGTAAAACAGGATTTCCCTTGACAACTTTAATCCAGCACATTGTGTTTATCCATGAACAAAGTGATCATACTCTTTGTTACCACTTCAACCATCTTGTGAGTGATGGAAGCCAGACTTACTGGTGTGTCTTTCCCTGGAGGAATGGCCTGGAGGGTCTGGTATTGCTTCTACACTTTTTTTTTCTGCAGTTGTATCAGTGGACTTTGTCACTATCCCACTATCTGCAGATAAAAATGTCAAGGGGTGCAGTGTGGAGGGTCATCATCTGTGGAGTGACATCCTCATGAGGAAAATACTGTAGTAGTATGTTGACATGGACAGATCCTACACTTCCAGAACGAAGAAGGAATGCTCCCATTCTTCTGGAAAAAGAACCAAAATAGTGATGGTGTGTGCTCTGAGCTTCACAAGTGGTCAGCAGTACAGAGTCCAGAGCAAAGCATGCTGCCTTGGGTTTCCTAAGGCTGCAATTTCTTCCTCTGGGTGTAAAGTCTCTCCACCAGATTGGAGAACTGAGTAGAAGTCTGTTTCACCTTCTCATGGGACCTTGCCTCTCTCATCTGAGGATTTCTACTTGAAAGAAATCAATACCTTGTTTTATGTAGATTTTATTTCAAAGACATTCTTCAAAGCAGGAGAATTGCTGTCTTTTTTTGACAAAGCCCAGCCTATGAATCCTTAAGTGCCAGGGCTGGAACCAGTTCAGCACCAGTGAAGCCAAGGGTGGTCCTTTCCCTTGGCAGCCCCTTCCCTTGGGTGACCCTGGGGAGAACCTGCTGGGAGCACCATGGGCAGAGCTGGTCTTGGGCTGACTTTTGGCCCTGGGAGTGGGGCCAAAAGTGGAGTGGCTGTGCCCCACAGCTCTGCTCCTCAGCCCCTGCCCCAGCTGGGGCTGTGCTGGACTGCAGCCCTGCATGGCTTGGCTGTGCCTGCTGCTGGGGCAGGCTCTGTCCCTGGGCCACAGGGGAATGGCCTGGCCTGGCCTTCCCCATCCCCATCCCCATCCCCATCCCCATCCCCATCCCCATCCCCATCCCCATCCCCATCCCCATCCCCATCCCCAGCCCCACAGACATCTCTGATGCTCTTACCTGGGGCTGTGGGGCAGGATCTGCCTTGTGAAGCCCTGCCCTGCCCACCCCATGGGGCAGCCCACGCTGGTCCCTGCTGCCAGCCCTGAGTGAACCAGTTACCCCCTGGTTCCTTAACTGTCCGTGGTGGAAAAAAAAAATATTCAGCTTTTTCATGTCAAATACCAGAGGCATCTGTGAAGAGTTTAGCACAGTGCATATCCAGTTCTCCACAGTCCAATGCAAGAAGGTCAGCAAACTGGAAGGCACTGACCACTGGGAGGGTCCATCTGGAGCTCCTGCCCAGTGAGACAGGCTGTGCCATCTCCATCCTTGGATAAATCCCAAAGCAGCCTGGACTGACCCCATAACTGACACTGCTGGAAACTGGGCTGGAGGAATCCTAAGGTCTTTTCCCATCCAATTTGTTCCAGGTTTCTATAATTTTAAGTTATTATTAGTCATACATTTTAATATAAGGCCAATTAAGAATGGATCTGTGCTAAGCAGAAAACAACACAAATTCAGCATTGTAGACAGTTGCTTTGATTGACTTTATTTCTTGACCCTTATTCAGTTCCCCTTATACTTTGATGGAATATTTAATTTCTCAATTACGACATGTTTCAGTTTCAACAGCATGTGCAAAGGATGGTGTCTAGCCCTTCAAAAATCAAGGGAAAGTGTAAATTTCCTAATTAATAATTTAAAACTTAACTGAGCTTGCTCCAAAACTTCTTTTCCGGACCTTGTCTTAGAATATTCTTTGAAGAGTTTTGCTTTTATACTGTCTG
This sequence comes from Serinus canaria, assembly GCF_022539315.1. Taxonomy (NCBI): domain Eukaryota; kingdom Metazoa; phylum Chordata; class Aves; order Passeriformes; family Fringillidae; genus Serinus; species Serinus canaria. The sequence goes on along the minus strand of NC_066315.1, from coordinate 144,853,800 downwards.
ACATAGTGTTTCATTCATCTGAAAAGTGTTATTTATTTAACAACCCAAACCCACAGTTTTATATATGATATATGCAGCGAGACAAGTCTTTAGCAGCATAAATCCCTGTGACTTTGAAATCCCTGGGGGTATATTAATATTTCAGAAATTGATGTGACCATTACATATCATCTCTGCATATCTATGTAAGGCCTATCTCAGTCACATACAAAATCTCATTTAAGGCCCCATTTCACTTAGGTGCTTTAATAGTTGCCAAAATTTAGGCATGTCATTCTCTTGATTGGTAAAGGATTCATTGCATATTTAAGCACCCTCCTGAATCATGATGAGTAAAATAAGTGAGGGGTATAAAGAATAATTTTAAATAGTGGAATGTGGCTACCAGCATACTGCACTGCTCTGAAATGTATTTGCTCCTTTCCCCCCTCAAAAAACAAAACAAAACAAACAAACAAAAAAAAAAAAAACCAAAAAAAAATCCCCCCCAAAAAAAAACCAAAGAGAAAAGGAAAATAGTGTAACTTCTCTGCAGGGCTTCTGGTGCATGATTTGTAAAGTCAGTAAATTCCTTTTCTGTTTGCTTTGCAGTTCAGTACCTTCACTTTTCAGCTCTTTCCCTGTAACACAGACCTGTTCTTTGTTGCTTGACCTCTGTTTCTCCCTTTAAAAACTGCTCTTTTTCAAAAAGCCCTTCTGCTCAAAAGATTGTCAAGTGCTGTGGTTTCTATTTTCAGCTTACAGTTAAAAGCTCTGTTATTTTCACAATTCCTCCCTTCTTGTGACTTTTACACTATACAAAGGCCATGTAATTCCTAGCACAGGAATCCTGGTAAAACACTCATCAAATAAGGCCAGTTGAACATAAGACCAAACCCTATCATGTCTTAGATTTCATTTGGAGGATTCATTTCAATCAGATTTCAATATTCTTGAGGAAGTGAAAAGGAAAATTATACAAAACATGCTAAAAAAAATAAGCAAAGGGAATTTAGTTTTTTAGCAGAACAATATTTTCCTTCCACAGTTGTTATGGCACAGCCCAATTTGCTAATTAGAAGAGAAACAGAGAAAGATTTTAGTGTGATCCAACAGCATCCACCATTGGTACCTAAATGTGGAGCCACTTTGAGTGTACAGAGATGTAATTGAATATATGGCAAATATGACTTTGTAAGAACAGGCATGCCTGTTCAAACAGATGAACCCAGTCCTGAACACATAACATTATTTTGTAGGGCTTTGTTCCTGTTTGGAATCACTGACAAACTTATGCAAAATAGCTTTTGCATCCGTGAAGAGGGACACATTATTTTGGGACTTTGTGTCCAGAAGCTTGGCCAGTGCCCAGCAAATGTTCCTCAACCATCATTTTGGTTTTACTCAATGAAGAGAATGGCAATTGTCCAAAAACCATGCTTTGTTAAAACTTCACACTCCGGATGTTTTGCAGTTCCAGTCATTAAAGGATTGTACTAATTTTATAGCTCATATTTGTTACGTTTTCCCTTTTCAACTATGCACTCCAATAAACAGGAGACTAAGGTGCCAACTGGTTGCCTATGATTCATCTTCCTTTCAAGCTGTTCTGTGGAGTACACAGGATGCAGAAATCCTCAAAATCTTTTTTCTAACATAGAATTGTTGTTATAAAAGATGGTGTGAGCCAGTAACTGTTACATGAGTGGGAATTTAGAAGCTCTACATCCAGTGGTTTGTTCTTCAGCAGAAACTCTCAAAAATCTCTAAGGACTTTAATTTCTCCCTGCCTAACTCCACCTCAGGAATGCACAATAGTTAACCATTTCTTCTCTTTCATTAGGATTTTGGTGTTGCTGCTGTATTTGTCAGTAAGTCTATAGAACAGCTCAAGGAAGGAATTCCAGTCTTCGTTGCCTCACTCATCCTTGATCAAATCACTCACCAAATGATGCCAATACTGTGTTATTACTTGACTTCTATATAGTGAGAAAAATACATGAAAAAAAATTAGCACTAATTTTTTCCTTGAATCCAGACCACAGGTTTGAGACTATTTTTTCAGCAGAACTGCTTTTTATATTATTTGTCACCTCTTCACTACCATTATTTTCTCCTGGTGTTTATGGGATATCAGAACTTCACCCACAAAGTGGGGGAAAATATTTACTCCTTTTGCTGCATCATCCTGCTCAGTTACAGCAGATGGGTTTCCATCTCTTTTCCATTCAGGGTTTGTGAGAGAAGATTCAAACGAGCCTAAAGGCTCAGCTCAGCTCTGCTGAACAAATTGCTTTGCTTGTGGACAATGGTAGCTACTTGTGAAAACATGTAAGAATAAATCAGTATTAAGATTACAAGATTTAGAGGCAGTGAAGTTGTCTTTTTCTTCTGCTGAAACATGTGTCTGAATCAAATTGTTCCATTCATTCAGACAGCTGTAATAAGACCAGTGAGGAAGCTCAATGTGTATTTTGTTGCAGGATAAAGTGATTGGAACAGGTTCTTTTTTTTTCCCCCTTATTGTTGTTACAAAACAGGTTGAAGGAGTTTTTCTGAAATTGTGTTAAAAAAAAAGACTCATAGGGAAAATATATTGGAATTACAACATTGTGATTTGGATTTTTGAAAAAGCTACTTTGAAAAATAAATTTGAAATTTCCTTTTTTTTGGGGGGGCGGTAGGGGGAGTGGTGTTGTCTTTATTGTGATGTTATTTTAAAATAAATGAGAGATAAAAAACCCAACCACTTTTATACCAGTGGCTTTGTTAGAATTGACTAAGCTACTTTCCTGGGGTGGGGGTGGGGATGGGAAATCTTCAGTGGTCTGAAGACTTACTGAAAGATATTGAACAGAAGAAGTATTTCCTGTCTCCTGTTGCAATGAAACTAACTGATGCTTTGGAGATTGAAGTTATTGGGATTTTTATGTAAATCTACTCCAAAAAGCAGATATTTCTACAAGGAAACACTTGGAATTTTGATTCAAATCAAAATGAAGAGAAAAAAAAAGAGTAAATGGCAGTCTATAAATGTGTTCATTAACTAAATCTTGCATTTGGAGTCTGCTGAATGTGGGGCACTTGAGCTCAGTGGGTATTTTGAAAGCCAGTGATCTGTCTTATGTGGGGCTTCATAACTGGAGGTGGTGCTCCTGCAGGAGACTCATGTCTGCTGGAGAAAGATCATTTCCCTGTTTAGAAAGAAATAAAAACTTACCAAAATAAGACATCTGGCCATTCACCTTCTTGGCAAAGCCTCTGGAAATGAGTGATGGCTCACAGTCCAGCACAAACACAGGGGTCTGCCAGTGCTCTGAATCCCTCTGCTGACTGTCCCTCAGCTGAAAAGCTCAGTGCTGCTCCTGCAGTCCCTGTGCTGACACAGGAGGCTCAGAGCATGGCCAGGAACAGCAAACAGACTGATACAAACTAAATTTGCTTAGCTAAATTAAATGCATGACAGTGCTAAGAGGGCAGAGTTAAGGGCCTTCAGAACACGTAAAAAAAAAGGAAAATGTATAGACTGGTTTCCCAGAGGGGAAAAATAAGACAAAATTTAAAGGGAGACATTAGGAAAGAGTTGTTTGGTTTTGGTTTTTGTGGGTTTTTTTGTTTTTTCTTTTTGGTTTTTTTTTTTTTTTTTTATATAATGTGCATATGCTCTGAATGCTTTTTGTTTTTAACACATAATCTGGATTTGCTGTTGCTTTGAGGGTGGGCAGCAATAAGTCAGAGAAGGATCTGTGCTGGATGAAAATAGAAAGCTTTCAAAGATTTAACCATGCAAGAGGTAGAGGCAAGAAAATGCCCTTCAGTTTTTTCCTTTCAATAATACAAGTCTGAGAAACACAAAGTGGCAGAGAAGCAGTTGGAAAGAAAATGCACAGTAATTACCTTGGCTTTGAGGTTCCATGGGGATTATTTTGCAGGGCCAAATTCTCCAGTTTCACTCTTGTGAAAATTATCCCTAAATATTGGAGATCCCAGTGTGTCAGCCACTATTGTCTGTGATTTCTTAATTTTGCTACACTTAACCAGTTAGAGAAACTATCCCTGACACTCCCTTGGCTTGGACTACTCCTGAAGAAAGACCTGAAGAAGGGAAATCCAAAGGGATCATATTATTTTTCCACTGATCACAGTATTTCTGACAGCTTCAGCAACTTTTTTTTTTCTTTTCACAGAGTGGGTCTGCCCTGTAGAGTGGAAGAAGTGGTCCATGCTCCTGCCCTGTTTCCCTCATCACCTCTGCAGGAAAAGAGATATTCAGTGTCAGGTTTCTGTCTGGACTCCAGGGCTTCTCACTTCTCCCACCTGCTCTCTGGCAGTCCTGCAGCTGGAGTTCTGCTGCCTCCAGCAGGTCTTGACAGACACAGGAAATCACCAGAGTAAAGGAATACAAAATTTGGCTGCACTAATAGTATCCTCCACTTTCCCCAGGGCTGAGGGCTGATGGCTCCCTTAGAGAACATGTCCCCTCTCTCCTCTCTGCTCAGATTTCCTTTTTTATCCCATGAACTTTGCCTTGAGCTGAGAGCAGATTTAGCCATAGACCTGAACCATGAAAGAGTGGCAATAGAAAAGTAGAAACCTGTTAATCCTCCTGATTGGGAAAGGTGGGAGCAATTCCAGGCTATCTGTGGAGTCTGGCCAATTTCCAGCCTGGATGTATTAAATGTGTTAATGAAATGATTCACATGTATCTTGTTTGGAAGAGTACTCTGGCATGTGGCTCTTCTAGCAGTTCCACAAAGTAGTGAGGTGGAAAAGGTGAAATCTATACTTAATGAATTAAAATTTCACCCACTGTAAGCAACTCTGTGTTAATGCAACCAGCTCTTGTCAAGCTTTCAATGGAAGTCACCTGACATTTATCTCTTGAATAAAGCTGTGCTTGAGATCTATGTGTTTTCATGCTGAGATTGTCAGCAAACTGAAAACAGACAGGAAAGTTTGGCCTTTTCAGTGGAACAGCAACACAGAATTTATTTAGGGCAAAGAGAAATTGTACATGTAGTCCTTTAAGTTATGGGACTTACTGTGATGGGACATCTGGTACTTTACAGTGCAGATTGCAAAGTCACTGTGCTGTATCATGTTAATCCCCATAAGTAAATGCTCCCTTACAGCTTCCTTTCCTGTATTAGTTATTCTCCTTGCTGTCCTTGTATATGGGAAGAACAAATCCAAGGACAAAATGTTGAGAAGCAATTTGATTTTGTAGACACTTTGTCAAGCTCTATCCCCAGAACCTCTGTGGATATGGGAGAGGAGTGAGGCTGTATGGCTAAATCACATACTTTAACATCTCAGCTTCAGTTCAACATGACATGACTTCAGGCAGACCCAGAATTTCATATGGGAGCAGTTAAATAACTGAGAACATCTAAAGCTGAGCAGAACAAAATCAGGCAGTGAGGGGTAAATGCCTACAGGCAGGCCAAATCTACAGAAGCAAGAAAATTGCAAAGCTGTATATTCTGCATAACAAAAGAAATGTGCTTGTGATGAGTTCTGGCTAAACTTATACCAGTTTTAGGTAGGAGATAACAATTATTGCCATTGTAATCCTGGATAATTCCTCAGTATAATTATCAGCCTCACTAAAGTTTATTATGCATGTGGTGGCTGGGGATTTAAAAAGTCAGGAGAGTTGTGAGCCTCTGGATCAGGGTAGCATTTTGCATTTTTGGGTTTGTTTTAATCTGCTGTTACAAAAAGCAGATTATTTCCTATTTTAATTTTAAAGAGGACTCTTCAGAAGAGATAAGTAATCTTTCTGTGGGCTGATAGTCCATATCCATGTTTGAAAAAAATTGTTTCAGTTTTATTGCAGAAGAGGGACATTTGTAATACTGATTACTGTGTTTACTTCTCAACATTGTTTCTGCTAAACATGCATTTGCTGTATAAGAGAACAACCATCTGTGAATTTCTGAATTTCATTAAACAGATGATAAGTGTTTAGTGATAATGATTTCATTAAACAAATGCTAGTATTTTGTTTTCCACGGGATTAATACATTTCATACACGAGAATTATCATAAACTACTATGGACTTAAAACAATTTGCAGACTGGAAATAGTCCCAGAATTACATAATTCATTGAGTCAGTTCAGATTAATTAAGAAGAACAGGTTATACATCTTAATTTATTATTAAAATGTCCCCTGAAATTAAACAACAGAAAAATGTAGGGGTTTTTTGTAACTTTTGCAATTTGTTTTGGCAATAGCTAGTGCTGCTTTTAACATCACTTTTTGTGACTATGACTTTTTTCATAAACTCAACTCTTGTCTCACAAGTATTTAACTGAAAGATTTCTTTTTGCCTTTCAGCAAAAGTTTTCATCAAAAAGCAGCCAAAAAAACCATTTTGATGCAGTTGTAAAATGAGCAAATGTTCTGCCTTTACTTTTCAAAGCGGTTCAGGTGGCAGTGAGGTCTGAGACATCAAATCAGGGATTCTCACTAAGGCAGCAAACTGAAAAGTAGGCACCAGCAGCTGCAAGTGCTGTACAGGAGTCCTGGTGGCAAAGAGCTTCTCCCAGTACAGGGAAAGGGGAATCTTGAAGGCTGGAAGAGTTTTCTGCTGGTGTCTGTTGCCTCCATTTACAGAATTCTTTCCTCTCCATGGTGCAGCTGCTGACAGCAGCAATGGAAGCTGAGATGACCTAAGTTCCATTCCTTGACTTCCAACTCTGCTCTCATTTGCAAAAGCCTAAGCAGGAAATGTCTTCCTACTCCTCCTTTCATTTTCACCCTGAGAGCATTTCTCCAAGAGGATCTGATGAGTAGAGCAGCTGAATAAAAAGTTTGCATTCACATCTTCCCAGGATGTCCCTCTGATTCCATCTTTATTCCCAGTTCATAGCACAAATGTTTGTTCCTAATCAGTAGCACATGACCCTGTGTTCAGTCCAAGTGAGTGTCACCCCTTTCTAGTGTGCAGGACACAGACAAACCACAGCTCCTCTGGATCCACAGAGTTCTGATCTGTGCTTGTCACAACTTCAGTTCAATGGAGAATTTCAGTAGTTATTTTATGCTGTGTTCAGTAATTAAAATATTAAAGGTAAGTCTGGAGGAACTCTGGAGAACTTCCCTAACAGCTTCTCTTCAGAGTGACACCTCCCTGCTGAGTGCAGTAGCTATCAGACCTTACCTAAATCCCTCCCCACTTTACAGGTGTTACACTGATTCTCCATTTTTCTCCCTCTCTGTTGTCCTCCCATGTGACACCATGTCTAATGCCCTAGCTAAATACAGACAGATTTCATCTGCTGCATTTCCTTTGTCTGTGTAATCAGTTGTGCTATCAAAGGGCAGAATCATATCAAATATGACTATTTGAGCATTATCTAATCTTGGTAAACTATTTAGCATTTTATCTCATTTTCTCTTTACCTCATGTAACTAACATCCCTCTTATTATTTATTATTTTTTTTAAACCTATTGAGTGTTGAAGCCAAAGCTTTGGGACTAGATCTTATTCCAATAATTTCCTTTCTCCCTCACTTAAAGACAAACTGTTCTCAGGTACACTGACCTAAACCCTTCTTTGTCATTTAGCACGTTCACCTGACAGAATTTATGGAGTCTGAGAAGAGGGCAGCCCTGCCTGTCCCCTTGACTCCTTTCCTCAGACATGGAGCTTTCCTTTTCCACTACCTCTGATGATCCCTTTACCCTATGCTTGGTGCCATCTTCCCAAGAGGAAATGAAGACATTCTATTCCCAAGGGCCACAAGCAGCTCAGAGAAATGCTTTATCTAGTGCTTACCAGGAGTGAAAGTTCTTTACAGCTCTCCCTGCCACTGTAGAGGAACACTGTGCTATTTTTCTTTATGTAAACAGGCCATTCTTTACATCCAGCTAAAGTAATCTCAAACAGCATTTTGACTGCAAAAACACAGAGGACTTCCCAGACTTAGATGAAAGTAGTTTGTGGAGGTTTATATAATTCTTGTTTGAATTCATTATACATGCATGGAATCATGAATCTTGCAAGAACTTTCCTAGCTATGTATTTTGGTGCCTAAGGAATACTGTTCTGCAGAGATAAAAGCCCAAATCCAGCAGACCCTTGTACCAGAAGTTCTTATCTAATTTTCAACATTTATAGAAGGATAATTACCTTCCTCTTCTCACCCAACACTGTTTTAACAAGGAGTTGGATAAACTTCTTTTTCTTGCAGGGGATGTAGCAGAAGTTTGAGATGCAGTTAACCCTGTCTGGTAATCCCAGTTCCCTCATTGGCTCATGCTGGGATTCTTACCAGGTCATTTCAGCCTTTTCAAGGGTCTTTGACAGACCAGTTGCTTTTGCTGATTTCTGAATGTCTATTGGGAGAAACCAAGGACTCAATTTCAGTGCTCCAAAGACATGTCACTGTGGTGTCAAAGAGTCAAGAGGATGCCAGGTCCTGGTTGCCAGCTTATGGCCACTGTGGGATGCACTGTCCAAAAGCCCTGGGTGGACACAGAATAACAGCAATAATAGAAGGGATGTATACACTGTGGGCTGGAGCACTGCAATTTGCTATACTTTCATGGCTCAGGTGAATGAAAGAAAGATGGGAAATGATTACTCTGTAGGAGCCTGAATCAATCTCTCCCCATTCTCTGGGAGACCTGGAAACATTTGGCTCTTGCAAATAATCTTTAACCAGATAGGTCACACTATTAAAGTCAATGGCTCCTTTTGTGAGTAAGGACTACTCAGCAGGCAAAACACTTTCTGGCCTGATTTCTAAGTCTTAAAGTGCTAAGAAGAAAGCAAAAAATGTTTTTAATAATTTCTTGTTGCTGCAATTTACATTTTACTACAGAGTAAAATTTTATTGTTAGTCGTCATTTATTAGGGAAAAAAAAAAAGAGAAATACGAGCAGGACCCAGATGGCATTGTGCTTTTTACATAATTGCAAAATACTTATGTTACAGGCAATTTTCATTATGTACTAATCAAACTTGTGTAATCCTGTCACTGCACTGTCAGTATGATTATCGCATCTGTTTAACAAAAAAAAGTTGAAAAACAATAATAGAGTAGATAAATTAGTGGTTTTCTCAGCAGAGACACAGTGACAAAGATCCTGCCATGGATGATGTTCTCAGCATACAAGAAGACAGGATAAATTGTAGCTTCAGTGTGAATTGCTCTGGAGAAAAGCAAGAGGTATGACAACAATCATACAAGATCACAGGAGCAGTTCAGCCAGCTAGAAAAGATTTGTACAATGTCCCTTATAAACATGTGAAAGCAGCACTCAGAACCTGCTGTGTTTCCTTTCTTTGCCAAGCAGAGAACAGTAATACCTGAGAGCATCTTTGTTCAAAGAAAGAATCAAAACATAACAGGAACAGTTAGAGAAAGGCAGAGTGTTCTTTCAGCATCCCAGAAAAAGACATCACAAATTTAGCAGCACGGGCTGTGCAGGAAGGAAAGGAGACTCACAATTCAAACCTTGCTGTGGCTGAGAAAACAGGCAGGGAAAGTGCCAAGTGCTGCTAAGGGGCTGGTGGGTGTCACATGGAGACAGTGTCCATGGCCACACAAGTGATAGTGGTGATCACTGCACAAAACTGCTACAGTCACCCTCAAATCAAGAAAAACTGTGATGGCTCCAGCCTGTAAAAGCCTGTGTGAGGATCTTGCCTTGAATCTTGGTGACAGACTGTCTGCAGACTACAGTGACCTTTGCTGAACTCTGACATCTGGTAGAAGGGGCTGCCTGTGAGGAGGAGTGTGGACTGTCCCTTTCTTTACACCCTGGGGCTTTGCCCCAGCTGGTCACAAATTTCCAGGCAATCTGCTGCAAAACCCTGAATGGATGGATCACCTTGAGGAGGGAGATGCTGTTTGTTCCTGAGACTCTGTGTCCCCTGGTAGGTGAGGAAGAGGAGATCCTTGGAATTTTCTGTGTGGCCATTGGAGCAATGGCAAGCTCCTCTGATGCCCTGACACAACTGCAAACTCAGAGCAGAAGCCTCTCCTTGGTTCAGCCAGCCACTGCCCACGAGTCCCTCCAGGGAAACAATTTTTCCTGCAATCAGTGTTCATCTCACCACTCCTTTGCTGGCTTTCCCACCCTAAACCATGCCAGCCCTACCAACCAGGGGAGCCTTGGTGGCCTTGGAGCACCTGCCCACCTTGTCAAGCATCCAGAAGCACCTTCAGCTCTTGTGTAATCCCCAAGGCCTCCAGTTCTGCCTGTTGATATTCACATGCCAGGTCCTTAGCTGCAGAGGGAGACCTAAAGTAGGATTTTCAAGGGGTTTTTCTTCTGAGCACAGCTGGGATCTTACAGGAGAAGCACCTGGAGCCCAGCCAGTGCCTCCTTTCTAGTGTGGGCATGGCCCTGATTTGTCATGCAGGAGGTATAAAAGGTAAAAAAGGCATTCAGCTTTTTATTCTCCAGAGGTTTCTGAACCCCTGCTCCAGGAAAGGCCACTCAGTAGCTTTTGGTGCTAATTTCATATCTTTTGTTTTGGTGTCATTCCACACTTCTAGGAATGAGTATTTTTAGGGTGCAGTTTAGTAATCTATTTATTCATGTGAAGATATGGGACTTTTTTTCTTCCTGGGCCATGAAAGCTTTGGCTTTTTTTGGTGAGTCAAAAAAATGAAAGGCAGGAAAATGCCTGGAGAACTTTGGTATCTTTCTGTTGAGCAATCCAAAAAGATATTTCACTGGTTTTTGGGAGAGTTTGAAAAGGCCTATGCTTCATGCAACAGCTGAAGAAAGCTTTTTTTTTTTAATAAAATCTGAGTTGCTACTTACTATAGATAGTTCTGAAAATCTACAATGTGAGTTTTTTCAATGATGCCTGAACTTGAAATTTGTGTACAGGAGGAGACTCTGGCAATACACAGAGACTGAAAAAAAAATCCAATCTAAGAAAAAGACCATGAATTCTACATAAAGCACTTATAAATAAAGTCACAAAAGAATACCATAGCAACAAAGAAGGAGATGCACTTTTCATTATAAAGGACAAATCATATGATATCTTTATTATAAGTTCTATAATTTCTATTTTCTCTTACAGTATCATAATACACAATCTTGGTTAAAGCACCATGGAACTGTTATTTTCCTCCATATAAAACCCATCGATTTTCAGGGAAATTTCACTGAGAAAATGCCTTCTATATGTAAGCAAAACAAAATACTGCTCTTTAAAATAGGGTATTTGGCTTATAAACAAGCAAATAAAAAGCACTTATTCCACAAACAACCATAAAATGAACACTTAGAGTAGGCACAAAAGTCTCAAAGCAGAGAAAAATCACCAGAGGTCAATAGCAAGCAAAAACATTTGAACAATTGCTGCAAAATATTGGCCCTTCCTGTAAATTGCTGTTTCTACTTTGTCACCCCTGTGCTGGTTTTGGCTGGGGTGAAGTTCCTTTTCGTCATGGTGGCTGGGTTTTGGATTTGTGTTGATAATACAGAGATGTTTTTGTTATTGCTGAGCAGGGTCCACACAGAGCTAAGGCTTTTACTGCTTTTTGTAAGGCCACACTGGGGAGGAAATTTGGGGTGTTGGGAAGAAGAGGTGACCCAAACTGACCAAAGGGTTATTCCAGACCATGTGACATCAAGCTCAGTGAGCAAAGTGAGGGGAGGAAGGGAGGGACATTTGCAGTGATGGTGTTTTTCTTCCCAAGTAACCATTACCTGTGATGGGGCCCTGCTCTCCTGGAGATGGCAGAACTCCTGCCTGCCCATGGGAAGCAGGGAGTTAATTGCTTGCTTTGTTTTGCTTCTGGGTACAGCTTCTGCTTTACCTATTAAACTGTCTCTATGTCCACCCAAGAGTATTCCAGCTTTTACTCTTCTCATTGTCTCCCTGACGCTGCTGGTGGGGATGAGCAAGAGGCTGCCTGGGGCTTGGCTGCTGGCTGGGGTTACACAGTGACATCCCTCTCATGTTGGAGCCATGTGCTAGTCCTGGTGCTTAGGGCATCTCCATTGCCTTTGCACTCAGAGCAACCTGTAATCTTAAACATCTTCAAGTTCTTTCATGCATGTGAAAAATACTATTAAGAAAATTTTATTTGTATTTATATTTATGCTCTTTAAAATTCCTAGAAGTTCTGTATCTCCTCACATATTTAAATGTATTGAGTTTCCAATGCCAGCTTACAAAATAGAGTTCATGTGTTGGACTCCAGTAACTGAGGATTTTCAATCCTCTAGGACATCATCCCTGACCTCTGTCTGACAATCCAAAAGACCTGGATCTCCCAAGAGTCCTTTCCTGTACCTGGTACCTGAGTGAGGTGTCTGAGATGGTCTGACACTTCTCAAAGTTCTATCAGCACCTTTGTTTCAGTGACAGAATCCCATTCCAACAGTGGGATCCACCTCCCTGGGTTCAGGTGCCAGTGATGCCAACATCCATGCTGAAGCTTGCTGCCTGTTCAGTGGAGACCCATTGGATAGTCAGTGACATTTAGAGCATGATTCAATCAACCAAACATCAACACCAGTTACAAAAAACAAGAGACCATGACCTAAACTTCTGTGATTAGTATGGGAGCCCCTGGTGAGTTGTGCATATGGACATGACTGGGTAAGGGGTGTCTATCCCACCCCAATGAGACATTGTATACCCATATAGGTTTGAGGCACTTAGTCTTCTTTTTCTCCTCTCTCTCTTTTTTATCCCCCCAAACCCACTCCTCAGTGCTGGAAGCCATAGATGAAGAGATGGTCACCCACTTCTTTAGGATCACCAGTGAGCCACCCTTGTGCCTGTGGGCTGCAGGTCTCAGTTCTTTGTGAACCAAATGTGTGTGTGGCAGCAAAGGAGGGGGCAATGAAGGAGAGGACACAATTAATATCTTCTGACCACTGATCTAGAACTCTTCTTTCAGCTTCATACTTGCTGTTGACTACCCAATTTAAAAAGAATCGTAATGACAAAATAACCAGGCCATTTTCTGATTATTACCTTTACAAGTTATAAGAGAGGCACACTGATAGGAGGTTTCATATTATAGTTAAGAAACTTATTTTTGTCTTTATTGTTTCTCTCTAGCTTTCTCACTTTTGTTTCTTGCAGTTATTTTGATTAAATTTACTGCGTGATCTTATTTTTTCCTTTGAAAACCTAATAGCAGGCCTAAAAATAATCACAGCTGATAGGGCAAAGAAATGTTGGGGGGTTTACTAGTTTTTTTTTTTCCCCTTAAAAGTTATAGTTGTAGGACGTTAAATACTACATAAAACACCAGAATTACTCTGAAATGGTGTAAGAAAATGCTGCCCTAAATTAGAAATTTACATCTATTCTCGCCTCTATGTGCTGATCCATTTCTAAAGCACTTGCAAGATTTGTTGTTATTTTGAGGCTAGAAAATAGACTCTAGTTCTCTTGTGAAAGGAGATATTGTATTCCTACTGTTTGATAAAAGCAAGAGAAAAGGAATTCAGTTCTGTCACAAAAGAAATAATAAAAATAATCTCTTCTTGGTGAAACTGCAAGGTCAGTTCATTTCCTTACATTGATAGAAGTGGTCACTTCCTCCCTCTTTTTGTCTTTCTGAAATATTTTCTTTTGTCTGATCCTGCTGTTTTGAGTCAGTTCTGTTAAATCCTTATCTGTCTTTGTATTGTGAATATCAGCTCTCCTCAGGGCTCACATGTGCAGGGATGTGTCCATAAAGCCAGGGGATTTTTTGCTTTGTCTTTAAAAAACTACTTTTTATTCATTGTGCAATTATTATGGTTTTTCCAGCTGGTTATGTTGCAAGAGAGCTGAGACCCTCCAGTGAGGATCATCTCTCAGTGAAAGGTGCAGTACATTTCCTCATTAGCTGTGTCTTATGTATGAAAAATACAAGCTGGTGTCCCAAACATTAGAAAAGCCAGGGCAAAAGGTCACACTGGAGCAGGAGGAAGGCTGCATGTTCAGACTGAACATCTTTACACTTTGTGAAGATGTAAATTAACGTCAGATGTGTACAATGAAGCACCTACAAATAGCTGAAGATCTTTGTGTTCTGGCCAGTCCTGGTAATTTGTCACAGGAAGCACAGGTGGGGGGGCATTCTTGAAGAAACTTTAAAGAGGGACTTGAAAGAAGGATGGACCTTAGAGTTTATTCCTGAGTTGTAGGTTAGATTTAAAGAATCTTGTTGAAAAGCACATAAGGGATGCTATAAAAGAGTTGTGTGAACAGGAGAGACCTGGGAAGAGGGAGGTCATGAAAATGCACAAGGGCAAGAGCAACTATTTTTGTACAGGTAAAGATGCAGAGGTAACCTCCATCTGATGTCAGTGACTCACAGAGGAATCGTGAAGGGACTCAAGAAAATAGGTGTCGTGCCTATAAAAAGCTAATAGCATATCAGAGAACAGATTTAAGAGCAGGGCAGCAATCAGGAAGCCAGGGGTGAAATCCAGACTAACATTCTTTCTGCATTGCATGTGGAAAGGATGGCTTGGATAAGAGGCCAAAGTGACCCATTTTGTGGCAGCTACATTTAGCTGTTAGCACAGGGAGAAGCACCACAGGCAAAGGTTGGTGGAAGAGACATGCCCAGGGTTGAGAAGTGTCTTTGCAGGATCTAGTCAAAAGTGGTTGAATAAAATAATGGACAGTGCAGAGGCTGAGCTTCTGAGGACTTCACGGAAGTGAGAAGATAGGAAAGCAAAACTGTAGCATCTGAGAAATGAAAAGAATAAAAGCATGAGCAGAAAAGGGGAAGACGAAACTGGGGTTACAGGATACCTGTTTACAGAGAGCAGAAGAAGACTGATTTTAAGAAATAAAGTTCCTGTGTGAAGTGTCTGAGGGGTCATGGCAGATGAGTAGAAAATAGACACTAGGGGCTTATTATGACTAAAAGCTCTGAAGTCCTTAAACAGCAGAGAAGAAAGAAGGAGGCATGGACAGCTGCAAATGGTCCAGAATCCAGAAAGAGCTCAACGCCTCCTGTAAACACAAATAGATCTGCCCACCACAAATTTTATTTATCCTGAGGAGTCTTAAAGTACAAGAATGGCATGTCAAAAACAGTATTTCATGACTGAGGAAAGCATCAATTTGGGTTCTTGCCTGACAATAGAGCAAGAGACTCCCCGACATTTACAGGGGATATCTCAAGGTCATTTGCAGCAGAGACCAGGCACTCTCAGTCTCTCTCTGCCTTTTGACTTCAGCTCTTGTTTCAGTGACATCCTCTGTGCTTTGGCTAATGGTAAGTGGCAGGCTGGCCAGGAGCTGCTGCCTCCCCCCGTGCAGGGCGCTCCGTGAGCTCGCTCCAATTGCGGGTTGGGGGCTGCTGCGCTGTCCCTCGGAGTGAGCACAGATCAGAAGCCAATGGTCCATTCTAATCAGATTTACCCAGAATATATGCTAGGTGAAGTTTCAAGTGTCTGGAATTAGCTCACGCACAGCAAACATTTCAGGTCTAATCTGATCATTTTAAGTGAAAACTAGTGAGCTCTAACGGCAGGGAAGGAAAAGCCGTGTGATAATCGATAAACCAGGAATGATCTGAGAGAGGGGACCAATGTGTCTGATTAATCATCCTACCAGCTGACCAGTTTTATGACAGAAAGCACATTAATCACATACCTTCAGAAAAAAATGGGCTTTATACTATACAAACATTACCAACAGCTTTTGCTGTGGTAATTTAATTTGTGAAGATCTCCTCTGAAACAGCAATGGGATATGTTACAACTGAAACATTTACAAATATTCATAATTATTTTCAAACAGCAATTGTATTAATGACTTCCTGGGTATCTTTTCTTGAAGTGGCTCTCTCTTGTGACTTGGCTGTACATTCTGTTTCTCAATGTTTACACCTGAGTGAGAAGATGTAACATGGACTCTTCACTGGAATTTAATTTCTCAACACAAGTCTTGTTCTCACCACAATAATAAAAATAAGCTTTGTTTCCAGATTGATTTTTTCCCTTTAGTTTGTTACCAGAATGTCTCCCTGTATGCAGTTTTTAGAAGTACTTTTACAGAGAGATTGATTTTTTTCTGATATGAAGCCTCAGTTTTCATGGTACCAATGTGTTCTCTCTTCCCTCATTACACTGATACTTTCACTGAAGGGGAAAGAAGGAAGGGAATGTCCTATTCCAGTAAGATTTTTTAAATCCTTAATTATGTACACATAAAGGTCTTTTCAGTTTGCTGTTGCTAGCACAGATTTTACTTTTGTGTGGATCAAGTTCAATATTTCACCTCCCCAAAAAAGTCCCTCTGCTAGGGGGCACATGCTAACAATTTAAGTCAAATTTACCTATATACTATGCATTTTACAAAGAGAGTGTTCAACAGCCTAATTACAAATTTTCAATAAACCCCAAAAAATTCTTAATACAAATTAGAAAAAAAAATCAAAAATCAAAAACCCCAAAGAATCTACTGGAAACAGTGTGGGTCTTTGTGTTCTAGTTCAGATGAGCAGAAGGTGTTTTTTTCTTAACTAAATAATGTACGTCAATGAATCAGAGTGAAGGAAGAGGTAAGGAAATAGAATAATTTTTTTATTGTATTCATTAACATGTCCAGTTCTCTGAATTTTCCCTCCTTGGCCATTTTGGCTTGCCATTAGTAGACTTTTGTCTGTGTTATCCTGCCAGGAGGGAATTCAACAAACCTTTTCCTCCTGAATGGATTGTGACAATCAAAAAAACCCCAAACTGCTAAACCAAGCAAAGGGTAGGGCTGCATTTCAGGCACTGGAGAAGTCCTAGCAGACAGCATCCACTTGGGTCCTTGTGTTTTGCTGCTCAGACAGCCACATCACAAATAAAATGATGTATTTCCCTGATGGGATGGCAATGCTGTGCTGGTACTGTGGTTGTGACAATGCAGTGGCTTTCTCACACAAAAAACTTGGGGATTAAGTTCCATTCTCAGTGTGTTTTCTTCCTGTTTTCTCTGCTTCATATCTTCTGGTTTTTTTTCAAACTGCTTTACATTTTTCAATAGCTTTTAAAAACTATTGTTATTTATTGCTTAAGTTTAAATCTAGGTTTGATAAAAGGCCAAACTTGTACTAAGTGAGGAAGAAACCATGGTCAGAAAATTCTCTGCCAAAAAGGAATATCTCCTATCAACAAGAAGAGACATTATTATCCATCTATAGGGAAGGAGCTGAGTTATAGTCAGATTAAGAGTTTTACCTAATATTGGAAAAAAACTCCTCTATGACAGCCAAAACTGAACAAAAGAGAGGAACTATCAATTTTTCCTTTCTGTGTTGTCTGGAATATTCTTTAGTCCCCTTACAAGGCTTTCCCATACATTTTTGTCATGTCTGTGTTCTTGCCTGTTCACCTTCTCCTCTACCAATTCAAAACATGGCTGTAAAAATTAATTTCCTGTTGTGGCCCTTCTGAGTTTCCTCCCCATTTGAGTTCCCCCCTCTCCATGGCATCAAGCACTCCTCCTGTCTTTACTTCCAAGCTCCTTCAAAGCCCAGACTTTGACAATGCTTCATCAAGACGGCAGTTCCCTCCTACCCAGCCCAGATGTGAGCTGTCCAAGCCCAGTGTTTATTTTGGAGTGTCTCCCTCTAAAATTTCCCAAAGCCATTTCACTTCCCTCCTTCAAATCCCACCCTAAATTCCTCTGGTGTGCATGACAAGCTCTGTGCTGCTGGGCTGAGTTGTGCAGAGACCAGGGCCCGGTGTCGATGCTGTGGCTCCTTCTGCTCTCCCATCTGTCTGCATCCCTTGCTTCCCACTGGGAGCTCTCCCAGCACCAGCCACAACTCTGTCTCCTGGTGGCAAAGCCTGTGGAACAAGAGGGACATGGTTCATGAGAGTGGCACCTATTCCTAAAACACTACAAATACTAAATCAATGTCATAACACCAGCAACTAATTTAATCAGTAACACCAGAACCATGAGCAGTAAATCACTGCCACTGAACCTTAGTCCAAGCTAAGGACAGTGATAAAAACACTTAACATCTTTTCTATGTTGCTTATCCATGAATTCAACTCGGTGCAGGATTTTCCTTTTTGTGGCAGCATTGCAGGATTGGCCTGTGTTTGATATCACATCCTTTCTAACCTCCAAATGCTACTGCTGTTGCAATCACTCATTTGAGAGATGATCTATTTGACTGATGAATACTCTAATGATAAGATAGCTTGTGGAAATAGAAACCTGGCCAAAAGATTTCTCTTCTGACAGCATCCTCTGCCAATAAGCATCAGCAAAAGCTGTCCTGACAGGGCAGATATGTGCATGTTGCTCTCAGATTCCAGTAAACCTGAAATTAAGTTCCCAAATTCAGGGCTGGAGTTCAAGCTATCCATAAGGGTCAGTTCAATGGCAGTGGTGGCAGGGCACTACAGCACACAGGACCTGTCATTCTCCCATGAGTTGTTTCCACAAGTCAGGCATATAAAATCACTGACATTAATTTAATGAGTTCGTTTTCGGGAGATTAGTCTCACCATGAGTTGGATTATTCTGAACATATGGAGACCCAGTCTGGCTATGAAGTATGTAAAAGAATGGCAGAGATTTGGGAATGCTGACTTTTTGAGCTGAGTGAATCTTGTGTTAAATAATTTAACTCTTCATGCCACTGTTGGAACTGGTTTGCTGTTTGGTTTGGAGGAGGTTTTTTAGCTTATTGCTATGCCAGTCACTGTAGGTAACTCCAGTTTAGGTCTGTAACAAAGCACAGTGGAGTCCAGGGTTGTGCATCTTTATAAAAAATCAGATTTATAACAATAGAACGGGGGAGACATCAGACCTTGGAACAAATGTAGACTAATGATGAAGTTTGGTCATTTATTCTAGGAATATAGGAAAGTCTTGGGAATAAAAGAGAGTGCACATTGTGCATGAGATTCTCATAGATCAGGGCTCACAGAACTCAAATTTCAGAGATAAAAATCTCAGCGACATCCAAGTGAATGAGAAGCCTCCCTTGTTGGTTTCTTGGGGGTTCTTTGGGATTTTTTTGAGGTGTGGTTTTTATTCTGGTCTTTTTGTTTGTTTGTTTGTTTGTTTGGGGTTTTTGATTGTGTGTGTAGTTTTTTGGTTGGCTGCTTTTTGGGTGTTTTTGTTTGTTATTAATTTTTTAGCATTTTAAAGCTCAACCCATGAAAGGGATTAGAGGCCTAACTGCTCCAAAATTGCAATCATAGAATTTAGGCTAAGCAGGTCCTCCGTGGGTAACAAAATTCTGAAGGACCAGATAATCTCTTCTTTTTTTTGACATTTTCAGTAGTGCCCAAGGTTCACCATCATGTATCCATTGTGAACAATCACTTTCTAACTAACCATTGCTCTTTGTTTAAATTCACAATGAAGACATTGTTATGCCATCCACTCTGTTCCCCATGAGGCCCATCTGCAAAGACATTTTAGAGCACGAGGAGACTTGTACAGAACATTTTACCCTGTAGTCTATTGATTAGAACAAATTCCAGACTGGGAGATTCAGTGTCACCTCTGCACTCTGCCTGAGATCTCTAACTCTTAGGAAAGAATCTGGACCACAACAGGTAGAAATTTGGAGGAAGTCTTTACAACTTCCATATGTTCTGCTGGAGCTCATTCCCTTTTTAAGGAAAAGTTAAGTAATAGTTGAGGAGTAGTAGTAGTAGCAGTAGCTATTAATTTCAGCAAACATTAGTATTCAGTTTCTTTCTCTTCCTGACTGGTGACTCAGCCTCTGTGTTTGCAGAATACTTCTCATGAGTTTTAGCTCTTGGTGGTCTAATGAATATTCAGGGAATCTGACCAAAGTGGAAAAGCTTAAATGGGAAAGCTCTTGAGCCTTTTTCTCCAAGCTCTAGGGCTCCCCTTCAGTGCTTTGTCACAAATCCTGGGATTTTGTGACAAACAAGGGGATGAATGTCCACAGGTGGAAGCAGCATGTGAGACTGGATCATCTGTGAGGCTGGGGATTGTTTAACCACGGAGAAGAAGAAGGTGACTCAGAATTTCTCAGGACAATCTGGTTCAGGTGTGCAGTTCCTAAAGCCTGGAGTCAATTGTGTGTTTAGTGCTGGTGGCAGGGCTCACTCTAACCCTTCCCTTAAGATTTTTGGTTGACTACAGGGGGATGGTGGGGGACAGGGCTCAGTTCACGATTCTTTGGATCCTTTCAAACAATTGGCTGCTTGCCTGGTGAAAGCAATGTCAGTGCCAGGTGCAGTGTTAAAGCTGATTCACTTTGGGCATATTTCTGTAGCCTTGTGTTGTACCAGTTTTGGATTAGTTCTACCTCTGTGTCAAATGGTTCAGTCACTGAAGTCACACTTCACTTACACTGAAGTAATCTGTGTTTAAAGCTGGTGGTCATAAAATATTATATTTCACAAGCTTGCAAATAGATGCAGTCCATATTCTTCAGTGGGCCATAGTTTATTTTTTTTTTTACAAAGAATTTGCCCCTTTTTCAAAAAGTGCTCAGGTGTCACATAGTTGTGCTACAAAACACATAGCTGACATCACTGACTTTTCATCTTCCAGATTACTCAATGCCTTTAAAACAAAACATAAATTATTCTTAAGCAATATGATTTCAACCAACAGAAAGTTTGGGGAGTAGTTCAAGAGCTCAGGTGGGACAAGATATAAAGTTTTAAATTATCTCCTCTAACTTTTTATTCCTTGAATCTACAGAAAACTGATATTACTCAGCCTTACTCCCGACCATAATATAAAATCAAAAGGGGATTTAATATATTTTATTTAATACAAGGAAAGCTACTTCAAAAGAGGGGAAAGGATAAGTCTTCTGCAGGCTCACCACAGGCTCCCATTACGAGGTAGTTAACCCATTATTTTTATTTCAAAATAGATCATAATTAATCACAGCTATTGTTCAGGTGTTCTGAAATCTGGCCATTTTCAGTGGGGTTTGCAAGACTTTGAAAAGGTTTCCTGCACAACCCGCTCTCTGTTCAGCTGTACAGCAAAAGTACCTGTTACCTGAAAGAGGAAGCTGTCAGGCCCTTCTCAGCTGTTTGTCAGGATAATTCCATTGATGTTCCACCTAGAACCCTGCAGGACCACAGCTGCTGCAGTGGATAGACCTTCGTTAAGCCTTGAGTGACTTAACAAGCTGTGCTAATGAAACGGGGGTTTAATGAGGTGCTTTTAGCTAAGTTCAATGTATTTTTCCTCTTCATCTCAGCCCTGCGTTTCCTGAATTTTTTACAATATAGCTTAAAAAATCCCTTCATTTTTCAGCTAGAATGACCCTTGATATCTTGTTAATAGTTGAATGTATAATATTCAGCTATTCCAATCAACTTCAGCAGTGGCTGTTGCCTTTCTCTAAGCAGGAGCTACTTGCCAGGTTAAGGATCATGATACTGGACTGAAAGCCCTTTAGCCTGACTCATGGTAGCTCACAAGTCGTTTGCTCTCAAATTAGCTTTAAAATTATACCTTTGAAAGTGATATGTCTCATCTTTCACAGCACCATGTCGTAGCATTTAGGAAGCTGTGTCACTTTTTTAATGACAAATATTAAAATCAAGCTCTTTGATTCCAGAAATCAACATGTTTACTTAGCAGCTCCTCCGTTTGATCCAGATTCACACAGTCATTAGCAGAGATAATGACAAATTGCCCCGTGTGACTGGGATGTGAGCTGAAGCCTCAAATAACACAGAAGCAGTACTCAGATCACCCAGCATAACTACCTTACTTGAAAGCTACTCTAATTTTATAAAGCAAGTTGTCAAATCGATGTCTCTGCTGTCAAACAAAAATATAATTTTAAAGGAATGCCTCAAAAATCCATAGAGGAAATGTGAGTCCAGCATGACATTTGTTTGATTTCATTCCTCAGGCGATGCCATAAAAATTGATCAGACCACATTTAATGGAGAAATCATTGAAGTCTAATTCAACCAGCTCCAGAAATATTTATGAAGAACAGTTTAAAACCAGTGATATGATACGAGATGATGCTTGTTGTAGTATTATTAATAGCTAGGAAGATGCAGTTTCAACATAGGATTTCTGTAAGAACTCTGTGATACATTTTCAGCACATTTTGTACAATGAATTGTTATTAAAACAGCACAACCTTCCAAATTGCTGTTAGCTAAAGATGGGCTTTGTATGACCTGATACATATCCATTTTGACCTCTAATGCCTTTTACAGTAATTGTTGATCCAATAAAAATCTACTTTATCATCTTGTCCTGGTAGAAACGACTGCAAGGTTTTGCTAGTCAGCCCCGTGGCAGTCTGCCCCTTAAAGTCCTGATTTAGTTTATCTCGTTCTTCCCCATGTAGAATCACAGAATGGTTTGGGTTCAAAGGGACCTTGAAAATCATCTCATCCCAACTCCCTGCCATGATCAGGGATGTCTTCCACTATCTCAGGTTGCTCCAAGCCTCGTCCAACCTGGCCTTGAACACTTCCAGGGATGGGGCATCCACAGCTTCTCTGGACAACCTGTGCCAGGGTCTCACCACCCTCACAGTAAAACATTTCTTCCTAATATCTAATTTAAACCTACTCTCTTTCTGTTCTAAGCCATTCCCCCTTGTCCTGTTACCACATGCTCTTGTAAATAGTCTCTCTCCATATGTTGGCCCTCCCTGTTGGTCTGTGCTGAGTTGCACTGAATGATCTGCATGTACATGTCCAACAGCAATTAATGTGCTGATAAAGAATGATTGCCATTTTCTAATACTACAGGTCTGTGTGAAATCTTTGCAACCAGGACACAAGGTTGTTAGTCAATATGGGGAGTTCTGATAAAGGCAATAGTATTTTTAGCTTGTTGAAAAGCCTCCTTGGAACTCTTTATGTGTTTCAATTACTCTTTTGTTCTCCTCCCTTCATTAAAATTTTTATGCATCATTGCAGAAAAAAAGAAAATAAAACCTTTCAAACCCTAAACAAGTGAAACTGTTTTTTTCTCTAAAGGAGTGTGATCCTCGAGGGTACCTGCCAGAACTGTGGTGCAGCAGAGCCTCTCTTGAAGGAAGAGAATGCTCTGTAATTTGACACAGGCTGCAACTTCTTCAGCACAAACTGGACCAACACAATGCACTTCTCTTCTTCACAGCTGTGATAGCCCATGAGGCTGGAGAGGAAGGTCCTTGAAGGGAGAACCTTCTTCATACCTAAGCAGTGCCAATAAAGGCTCACAGGAGAGATGAAGGCTTGTTCTTAATCCAAGGACCACAGAGTTATGCACATTGAAGCCTACATACATGGACACACACAGACAAAATAGAAATAATTAATATTGTCTGGATAAATAGGTTCTGGATTCCCAGATTCTCTGATGTGTCTTCATGTTTCTCTTAGCAGACTCAGAACAGCAGCTTGTCTGAAAGAGAAGTGATATTGCATGGGAAAAAAAAATCTAAAATTTAATATTTTAAACTTTATGATTTCATCTCTTGTCTCTGGCTCTAAGCAATCAGGTAAACCCCTTGGCACTGGGAGAGAAAACTGGCTGTTAATTGGCAGGAATTTTATGTACATAATGATATTTTATTTTGAATTTTTCAAAGTGCAAAGCACCTCCACACAAGTTTCTCTCAGTGGCCAGGGATGCCACACATCCAGGTGTGCAGAGCTGCACTTTTACTTGCTTGGGACTGCACACAGCAGCCCTTATTGCTCTCTTGAGGTAAATCCCAGCTGTGAGAGGGCTTCACAGACCTCTGCAGGACCTGCAGCCAGGTTCTGTAATCTGGGTCCTGGGAAATTCCAGATCTCCTGATCTCATATCCTTTATATTAAAAGAAAAATTGAGGAACAAGATGCCCAACCTAAGCTTGCAGGGCGATTCTTTTGGGGTCAGTTCTTTTTGGGGTCACAGAGAAGCAGTGGGATGGTCCAAGACTCAGAAGCATGTTGGGAAGTGAGAATATAATGAGAGAAAATATGAGTAGGTTGCATTAAGGCTGTGAGACAGAAGGAATTCCCTTTCCATGGGTTATGCAGAGGGCTGAAATCACTTTAAAAGCAGGGTTGATAAATTCTGTGAGGAGAGTAGGGAACTGAAAGCAGAATGTAAAAGGAAATTTGCTGGCTGAAGGATCCCAGAGTGATGACAAACTGGGGACACGTAGCTGCCATGTGTGACATTGTGGGGAGAAAGATTTTTCTTAGCCTTTCTGTGCACATACTGTTATTCAGCCTTAGTTCTTTGTCCCCAGAATCACTATCTGCTGCCCTCACTCTCTAAAACTAAAAACTCTCCTTGTCTTATTGAGAAATGTACCCATGGGAAGGGAATCAGGAATCAGGGAATGTGGAGTGGGGATTTTTTGGCCATATGTCATGGTGAGGGCTCCAAGCAATAATCTGTGAAGTTTACATCAAACCCTTTTAAATCTCAGGCTGGCACATTCTGCCACCAAGAACTCTTGTGTGCAAAAATATGCATAAATCCCACATTTATTTGATTGGGATAATTTGAAGGAAACCTCTGGTTCACAGATGTAGGTTATGCAGGATTTATCCACCTTGTGTTGACTGCTGTTTTCAGAGTAACTGGATGATTTTGTGCCTTTGGCAAGAGTTTCTCAGAATGTTTTTAATGCTGAAAATCACATTAAAGTGTGAAGGGCTGAGCAGACAGAATTACCTGTTGCTTGCCCAGGAATATGTGAGAATGAGAGGAGCTTTGCACCTCTCTCATGTGAAGGATTTTGAGAAGAAACTTCTCCCGGGAATCAGATGCAGTCACCTTCCAGCTGATCCTGCTGCAAATATTGGAGACATCTGTGAGCTTCTCTGTGGGACTGTGAAACAGTTAGGGGTGGATTAATGGGCTGAATTAAATGTTGTCATGACTTGTAAAGTCAGTTTACTTAGGCTGTAATTATGATCTGCCTGAAATGGTGGGAGCTGGGAGGTTTGGTGGGCCCTGGTGGGAAGCAGCAGGCTCGGGAGGGAGTGGGAGGGATGCTGGATCCTGACAGTGCCAATGCCCTGGGGGCTCCTGCCCTGGGGGAAATTCTCCTTGAGCACAGCCACAAGTGCATCTGCTGAAGCATGAAGAGTTGCAGCTCTTCAGATGTTAATGCTGATGAGCACAGAAAAGAACCAGCAATTTGCTGGAAAATGGAGGGGTTGATGACAGAGAGAAATAAAATAATTCACAAAATAAAATAACAAAAAAAATTAAAAATAAAATAATAAAATAAAATAAAATAATAAAACCTAAAACATTTATTATAAAATAATAATTTTAAAATTTATTACAAAAGTATTAAATAATTTCTGAATTTCGTACTGTTTTTTCAAGTGTGCTACATTGTAAAATGGTAAGTTTTCTTTCCCTTCTATACTTTTTCTAGCAATAATGATTTAAGAGATAAGCAGTAAAATCTCATAAAGAATAAATCTTTTGTTTCACCAACCAGTACATCTAGAAAAAAACATTTTGCAGCATATAAGAACTGGTATATATAAAGTTTTAAATTTAAAGAAAATTATTTTTGATACCACTTTTGTTTTTCCAAGACCCAAGATGAGCACATTTCTTTTTTATTTTGACTCAAATTACTTTTTACAATTATTAAATTCAACATCAAACTATAAATAAATATATTTCATCTAGCTCCATACCTACTGTTTGAGCTCCACGTTATTAATTCATAAATCGCTGAAAACTCGATTTTAGGAGTACTTATTTCTAAACTTGAAGTGCATTTTTTTAACAGTTTTAGCCAAACAAAAAATATAAAGAACTAAAAAAATCTATACAGATGTGTTACCATTTAACAATAACAAAAAAAATTATATGCCAAAGTAAGGAAAAATATTTATTTTATGTAAATTTCATTAAATAAACTCACAACAGTTATATTTCTTCCGCAAATGACAATTCTCCCCCACAGCCTATTTTTCCAGACCAGGTGAGTAAAAAATTTGTTTATTCAGTACAGAGGAGTACTTCTGATTTTGCTCATCAGTATCTGGTCTCAAGTCACTTAGATCCATGCAGTTCCATGCTGGGTGAGTTGGAGGGTTTTGTGTCATATTTCAGCAGGAATTTTCAGGAATAATGGGGTTTTTTTTCTTAATTCATCAAGGTAAAGTTTTCAAAAATGTCTTAAGCTACTTTTGCTAGCTAAATTTAGTAACCCTGGATCATCAGCCCATTAAGTTTGGATTTTTTTCTTGTGCTTTTTTTGTTATTTTTATGTTATTTTAAAGAGATATCAAATCAAGAGTTTTCATTCCAACAGCCCAAATTCAGTTTCTTTCCATACAGGTGAGCTGAATCTCCACTTTTTTGTGAACTAAAAAAAACTGTTTGATGATAAGGCTAATTCAAACTAAAAAATATTTAATCAAATGTAAGTTGATTATACAGTCTGGAATGGTCTATTTAAAGTTACAAACTTCATAATTTAGAAATTTATCAGTGATACTAAAATTAGGACGTCTGTGCTATGACGTTTCTCACTAGCTCTAAAATTCCCTCTCTCTCCCTGCATTCCCAGAAGTTTGTTTGAAGCATCATGCCCTGGAAAACCCTGGGAAATGGGAGCTGGACCTGCTCCACAGTAAAGGCTGAAGTGACCACTGAAGTCTGAATGCCAAACTTTCACCAGGCAAAGTGAAACTGGGTGCCACATAAGCATCTATCCCAAATCAGCACAAATGTATGAATGGCACTGAATAATAATACATTTCTGTTTCATTTTATCAAAATGGAGACCAGTTATGGACTGAGGCCATGGAATCAGGCACCAGCTTTATGGATCTGTCGATCTTAGGGACAGTGACTCAAACTGTGACACTGGTACAGCTTTTCTTACCTACAAGTCAAGAATTCTGCCTCTGATCATTTTCATGTTTCCTACCCTGGAGCTACAGATGCACCTGCATCTGTACAAAGTCTTTGTGGTTCAGTGAAGGGCTAGTGAGATTTGGAAGCAGTAATTTGTCATTTTCATTGACAAAATGTTTATCTAAAAGAACATTACAACAATTCTTAAGGCCTTTAGCAATGTAGACACAAACTGAAACAGAGAGAGCAGATTGTCCTGCTGCTCTGTGTTCATTGTTAAAGCCTCAAACCCTTTGAGTTCCCTCAGTTTCCTAAGTTTTCAAAGAGATGAGGACATTATTGATTCTTATCTAGTCTAAATAAAATATTGCTAATCATTGGCAATGCATTGTTAACAAGAAATTAGAGAAAAATTGCTGTTTGTGGGAGAAGTAGAGGATGCTGCTCTTGTGCTCCTTTCTCATGAAGGGAAGGAGAATGACAAAAAAGTTGCAGGATTTGGGAGAAGGGCTGAAAAAATGTGCAGATGGTTGAATCAAGGAGAGATCAAGGATTAAAACAAATATGCTGGGAATCTCCTCCCCTCCCTAAGTTTGAACACATAGAACATTGAGCCCAGCCATGGAGGGGCAAGGAAAGCCTTCAGTTTCCAAATAACACCCAACAGCTATGCAAGGAGCAGAAACCTGAGCTGCAGTCCAAGGCAGTTCCCTGCTGGAGTCATTGAAGAGGTTTGGTGGGTTCCAGAGAGCTCCTGAACTGCTGCAATGTCTGGGCCCAGTCTCCCAGTCCAAAGGACTCCCAAATTTTAGTGGCTTTAGGGATAGGTCAGCAGGTGACCAGCCAAGAGGATAATCCAAGGAAATGTGGGAAGCCACTGAACTCTGAGAGGTGAATCCTCTGTGACTCATGAATCTGTGCCAGAATATCATTTAGAGATGCAAAGTGAAGAAAGGGAGACTATCAGGAATGGTTGGTAACCCACACTGAGAGCATGAACTTCAAAAATATTTGGCCAATAATGTGTAATTTTAAAATTTTGTCCAGGATTATTACTCCTGCTATACACTTTGCATTTCCATCTGGATAAAACATTCATCATGTGCCCAATTTATGAATGCATTTTACATTAGAAATATGTAATGTCCTCAAAAAACAGAGAGTTTCAGGTAAGTACAAGAGGTGACCTCTGCAGAACAGCTGTTCCAGGCAGATCTCTGCAGGCTCCTCTTTCCTCTGTACTTATCAACCTGTAAAACAGCAATCTCAGCCCAATAACCTGGAGGCAGGACCAGTGGTACAAACTCTTCTTCTGAACAGGGGTGACTGCTCCATCCCATTATTTTTGTTTATAGACAGCTCAAGGCTCACAGGAATATTTTCTGCTGGGTGTTTATAGCTGAGGTTGTATGTGGCTAAATATAGTCTAATAGTTCCTTCATCTCCACTCTGCATCATGACATGGCAAGGCTTTTGAAGAGTAAGTAGGCCATCCAAAACAAAGGCAGAAAATTAAATTCAGCATCCTTAATGTGTGGTGTTTTCCAAAGCTTCTGTTACTTTCATGACATCTCGCCAGAGCTATTTCTGTCTGTGGGGAGTTAGGAAAAAGAACACATATTGTACAGAGAGCAGGGTGTTAAATTTATGCAAAGTGAAGAAGAGTGCTATCTCAAAAAATATTTATTTCATAGTTTTTGCCTTGAGGATTGTGCTTTGTTACATCTTTAAGGAAAGCAGTGCTATATTAGCATCAGGTTTAAAATTCTTATAAATATTAAGAACAGGTTACATCTGGAACATTCATATAAAGCAGCACATCAAGCTTATAATTTTGTGTAGAAAAAAGGAAACACCTTTACTGCACTCCTGTCTATTCTTCAGCCAGACTTAAAAACTAGAAACAAAAAAACAGCTTAAAGGAAAGAGAGATGTGGAAAGGAAGCAGAAGGATGCTGCACTAGCCCTTTCAGTATTTTCTTTGTTTTGTATGAAATATAGTTCTTTTGTTAGGGACTTGAATAGTTACAGCAAAATTGTGGTAGTTCAGAGTGCAAAGGAAAATTGTCTGTATCTGCAGCAATAGGTTGCTGGAGTGCAAGCAGCTCCTGGCTCCACTTGAGTTTAAAATACTCCCT
Organism: Serinus canaria; assembly: GCF_022539315.1. Classification (NCBI taxonomy): domain Eukaryota; kingdom Metazoa; phylum Chordata; class Aves; order Passeriformes; family Fringillidae; genus Serinus; species Serinus canaria. The sequence goes on along the minus strand of NC_066315.1, from coordinate 144,824,932 downwards.
TGCCAAGGAACTTTTGCAGAAACATTTAAGGACACGAAACAAAGAATTTCTGTGTTAACAACTTATATGTTAAAAACAATCTTGTCTGCAAGAATTGCAATGCATGTAGCATTGTAGCAGTGGCATGGTTTGGTCTTAAGTAGCAGCTCTCTGCTCTTCAGGAAGGTGTTTTTAAAGGGATCTCACAGCAGCAGGCTGGTCTGAAGTGAAACACTCTCCCCCAGTCCCCCCGCAGCCGTATGGATGCCAATATCGTGAACTGATTACTGAAAGTGAGAGTTGGTAGGTGTCAGAGCAGAACAATTTTATTTTTTTAGCTCTGATCATATGTATGTAGGCATAATTTAACAAGAAGCAGCCAAAACAATCTCAAAACTATTAGTTGTCTAAAGTTCAGGAGGTGGGGTGGATTTTCTTTTTTTACTTATTCTCAGGAGTTTTCATTCTCTCATATGTTCCTTTGTACAGCATACATTGTCAGATAAATGCTTCATGCCTATTTCCTCTAGTTTCTTAAACAGAGGCAGAATTCTATGTTGAAATCAGTTTTCACTATAAACTTCCTTATTATGAGACATTGAAGGTTGCATCCTCCCTCTCTAGATGAGATGTGCAGGCATTCATGTGCAAGCATCTTCACCAAAAGGATGCCAGGATGAAGCCTCTACCCATAGAGGATTTTAAAAAATATTAAGCAGTATTGAATTTGGATTTGCATTTGACTCAGGCCTACTCCAGCTCTTCCTCTGATAGACACTTTTCTCTCAAAATTAATATATTGTAGCAAAAATAAGATCCCTCCTCCTGTGTCTCACTCTCTTAATGAAATAAAAATCACAGCCCCTTACCTGTGAGGGTTCCACACCTTTCTTGGCAATCTGGCAGAAGCCTGGCCGAAAGAGAACTACCAGCACAAACTTTTAGACTTTTGTAATGATTCAGTCTACTCAGAAACTCCCGCAATTTTCAAGCCCAACCTCTAAAGCAGTTGTCTTTTCAGTTTTATACGTGTACAAAGACTGTGAGATGCTCAGCTGTGACACTGCACTGCTTGGATTTAGTTGATTTTTTTTTTTTTTTTTTTGGATTGGTAAAGACTGGGACATGGAGGAGAGAGTTTCTTTGACTTCATCCATTTTACTTTGTATACAGTGAAAGAGGGAAGTAACTCATCTTTTTTTCCTCAAGCTTTTCTCCTCAAGCCTGGGCTAAGGATGTAACTCAGGAGTGCCCTCAAGTTCATGAGCTGATAATGGACTTTTTCTGGCTATTCCTCGACCCTGCAGCCATTTTATTTTGACATTGCTCAGCCACAGAGAGCAGGATAATGCTTCAGTCTTTCACAGCTCGTGGTGTTTGCTGAGTTTAAATGTGGAACTAAATTTTCCTGAGAGTAAACAGAAGGCACAAGAATTTTTTCTCCCATCTAGTGTGTTTTGAGTGTTATTCTTTCTGTTCACTGTAAAACCCAGTCACCTCTTGCTCTTGAAACCATTTCAGCTCATCAATCTTAATTTTTTAAAGTGATATACATTCCTTCTCAATTATTTTTTCTGCATATAAATGTAGAAGCTCCATTATTTTAAAAAAAAATGTTTAATCTCTTAGGAGAAGAGATATTCCATTAAGGTTTGGTTTTAAAAATTTCAGATTCTCAGAAACGGGATAATGCTCTCTCCCCGTGTTTCGCCGTGGTACCTTTTTAAAAACCAAACCTTTAAGCAAAAGATCAGCAGCACTCCTAATGCAGATGCAGACCTTTAGGAAGCACATCAATGCAAGCCACTGCTCTTAGGGCTTGTAGATTTGAACCCTGTCAGAGTTTATCTGCTGCCAGCTTCAAACTGTGGTTTGACATTTCTGGTCAAGAGGGGTGCCCTTGTGAGTCCCGGGAGGGGATGAATCTGAAAAGGCAGAGAGGAGCTTTTGTCTCCCTACAGCAGAACCCTGCCAGCCTCCACTGCAGGGGCACCTGCTACCAGCAAGACTGCTTTGAGGGAGATCATCACAGCATGATCTTACTTGTGCCTGCAGTAGAGAGCCATCAAAGCACAGCCAGAAAGAGAGAGATGGCAGGAAGCATCAAAGGGGAGCTGCTGAAGGCTGAATAAGAATGAAGATAAAAGCTGCAGCCAGAGTAACTCCCTTCCCAAAGGGAGGGAGCAGAAGTGCAATGTGAGAAGGAGTGGTCACAGGAGACCTCGGGGCCAAGTCATTCCTCCTGTAAGGCAGCTGTTACAATAGGCTGGGAATTCAAGTGAGAAAATCACGAGGAAATTGCTGTGGTACACAAAAGAGTCTTGTCAAACACTGCAGCCCCATGTCTGCTGGGGACTGAGATACTACACTGCGTTTTTTCCTGATCTAACAGATGAGCTGTGGACCTCAAACCCTCTAGCACTGCAAAATCAACACCTGCTTTCATGCATAATAGGATGATGACTGTGTACAAAGCCCAGCCCATCAGGCCAGGCACAGGGACCTGGAAAGGACAAGGAGATTGCTGCCAGCCCTGATCCCAGTGCCTGTTACTACAATTGCCTTCACTTTCTGGAGAGAAAATATAAGGACCGTTTCTCACTGGTATAAGGATGCAAACATTTGTCTTCCTGTGGTTTAGGTATCCACAAGAAAGTCATTCCCAGGAGTAACTCCCTTATTGCTTTCAGTCCATACGAAGAAAACCTGGATGATCAGATCTTACTCTTAAACCAGTCAAGAGCTCCCACCCCTCTTAGATCAGCCTTCAAGGCACACATCCCTCTGACAAGGATAGAACGTCACTGGCATCATGCAGATGATCAAGGCCTGGGACCAAGGCTTGGTAAATATGCTAAAAATTCTCAGCTTTGGAAATTGAGATACATTCTCTGGTCATTACAGGCTCATTAGTTGTGCCCAATGAGCAAGTCTCATAAGATTTTCAGTTTGCAAGTGCCACACCATAGATGACCACCCTCTTAGATTCCTGAGCCTAGCAGGAATTTGAGCAAAGATCAGAAAGCACACCTCCTTTTGACCCTCAGCCAGAGCTTTGATTTCAGAAGACTCACAAAGAGAATTTGCTATCGATATTGGTGAGATGCTCTCACAATTTGCTATGGCAATTCTACTAGGCAGACTGAAGAGACTGCCTGCAGGGTTATAAACCCTAATATAGATATAAATAACTCCCAGGAAAATAGATTAAAGGAGAGAACTCAGTATGAGCACTTCAGAGTCAGAGGGAACCAAGGAATCACTGAGATGTTAAAATAAGAAGCAAATAGAAATGACTGGAAAATTTAGGGACCAGCTAAAACTCCATGGATTTGTCAGAAAATGGGTCTAAATTCATTCAGATAACAAACTGGACATGCCCCAAGGTGGAAGAAAGAGAAGCACATAGCTATGCTACTTTCACTTAAGCAGCCCTAGTAAACAGATGCTGCTGTCACAACAATCTGCAGAAGGTCTCCTGCTGGAAGCCTTTGTGCACCAGTTCTGCAAGGTGATACTGCATATTTATTGAACATGTTGCAAAAAGAAGTCACTTGGGCTGCTGCTTGAGGGCCTAGGACTCTCCTTTGCCCTGAAGTTCCAGAATGTTAAACAGGAGCTGGCTGGATCTGGCTATGCCTGTGAGCCCCGCTGTGGTGTTGGTGTGGACAGACACACCTGGTCAGGGGCTGAACTTGCTGTTGTCATCTGCTATGGCTTAAACCTCTAAAGAGCTACTGCAAATTTACCACCACAATGTAATTCACTGATCATGGGATCTCTGAGACAAGATTCAAACCCAGAACTTACTAATTAAGTAACATCTTAAGCACTTGGTTCATATGAAAAGCATAATGCTATCATGATTGTAGATAGATGATGCAACATTCAGACTCATCCTTTATCAAAAAATGTATATCCCATAGGAGGAATAAACTTCTGGGACAGCTTAGGCAGCATTTACATCATACAAATGTGGTGCTCTTTATAGTAACAATAAAAATGTATTCTTGATTTCTGTGAATTCAGGATGAGCTGATTATCTGAGATTGCATGGACTCTGACTCAAGACTGCAAACTTCTGTGAAATCACGTACACATATGCTAATATTTAAGTATACTTTTAAACTCTATTATAACCCATGGAGTTTAAACACATCTTTAATGCAAGCACACATTTAGGTGCCTTGAACAAGGGCAAATTTCTGTCCTCTTTTTATGAAGGAATTCAGCTTAACTCAGGACACTAGTGGTATTTCCTTACCTCAGCTGTCATTTTGATCCCCTTTTTAAAATGAATCTGCAGAATTGCATTGTCTGCTCTTGCAACAGCTGCCAAACCTCTGCAGATTATAAATTGGTATTTTAACGTAAATCAGGACTCTGATTACTCTGTGAACTCTGGTAATTAAGCAGGTGAGGCAGCCCCTTTAGATGTCCCCCAAGAAGGCACCTACCTCAGGAAAGAGTGTGAGTGTAGGAGGTCATGGTGAGGCTCAGAGTAACCACCCCCAGCTGTACAGTCCCTGCCTCAGACCTCTTGCAATACCATTTTTCTGGTCTCTGTCTTGAATCAGAACTGTGAGTTTTACACTTTTGCATTTAATAAGCCTGAATATTAAATGAAAATGCACAGTCATTTGTGAAAGAAGATTCAGGTCCTGTTAGCTCTCATCAATCTTTTCAAACTGTCTTTCTATTGAGAGCTCTCTGCTCTTATGTGCAAAAGTCAGACATAGAAAAAGGTGGATGAAAAACTGCCTCCCAAGTGCTTTTATGGCTTTGAAATTGTAGTTTATTTTTCCACCTCATTCTCCCACTTTGTGATAATCATTATTATCTCTTTTTCCTACATCTTTCTAACAGAGTGACACCATTAATAGTTGAGCAAGTTTTCTGCTGCCTATTATTCCTCTGCACTTTTTAGGGAACAATGTTCATTTAAAAATTCAAAGTGGCAACCTCCATCTGTGGCTCTGTGGGGCTCAGGGATATAAACATGGACATTCCACTTTGCTTTTCATGTTTAAGCATAATAAAATACAGCTTATTTAGGTCATTGTGCACTCTCTTTTTCTTAGTTTTCCTTGTTTTGGAGAGGAATACAGTGTCAAAACAAAACTGTTTGCCACAGACCTCAATATTTCCTGTTCATCTCTCAGTATTGCAGATGAATTACAAGGTCTTCATCAAGGTTTTTCTGAGGTTAGCTGTCACCCTCATATTTGAACGTCCTCTATATGATTAAAAAATCTGGCAAGGGTTAATCTAGGTCATGAGAAAAGCTGTGGTCTTATCACAGGTTAAAATAGCAGATAGAAACAAAAAGAAACAAACAGCAATATGGACTTTTGTTTGCTTTGGCAGGATTCTCTGTGAGGGTTTTGTCATCACCTGCTTTTGCTAGTTAAAAAGCAAATGCCCTTGTCTATACAGTTTTCTTAACTGGCCTTAATAAACTGTAATGAGATTATCTTTATTTATTAGTTAAGGTACAACAGTGTGTCCCACCTATGCCAGATTTGTGATCAGGAGTAAAGCTGAAGGTTATTGTAGAGATCTTTTTTTACTTTGTAATAAGCACAAGTCAGCTGGTGCATTTGGGGGAATTGCCATGAGAGCAAAGTCAAACACATCAGTTTGCATTTTGCATGGAAAGATACTCCACTGATCTTTGGAGCAGCATCTCACAGCCCCAGTGTGACTGCTGGAGCCCACGGAGCTCCCTCCTGCTCAGCCAATGGACTCCTGTGCCCAGGCTGCATTGCAAAACCCCAGGAGTGCACAACAAAAACAAGAACTTTCACTAGAGGACAAATCCCAGCACGTGGGACGTCACGTCAGGGAAAGAAAGTGCTGGGAAAAACAACACTCTCCTATCCAGGTCAGTATGGTTGTAGGAAGGAAGGCCCTGAACACTGTACAGGGATGGATTTAAAGAGGGGGATGATGTGTTCTCCCCAAACTGTTCACCTGGCAAAGCAGCTGCAGTGCTCACCAGCCCCTGAGCCTGCAAGGCACAGACCTTTATCCAAGGTGGTCAAGTTCAAAAGCTTCATAACAAGCTGTGGTTTTCTGTGCTTCCCCCCCATTTTATCTTTATTGAGATACTATTTCTTCAAAATAAACTGCTGCATTTCTGTGTTATCGTTATACTGCCAAGGATTTTTGCATTGATATATGTTGGATATGGTCTTTAAAGTATTAATAAAAAGTCTTGGCAACAGCGATTCAGAAGCAACTGGATCTGCCTTGGCACACCTCTAGTTTAAAAGATACCTCCCTGCAATTAATTAGCTGGAATCTGAGAGCTTCCAGAAGGAAAGTTTTATGAGTTACCTCTTTCCTCTGGGAAGGCATCATTCAAGCCAAATCACTGTTAACTGACATATTCACTCTTGAATGCTTTCAACTCAGCATCCACCCAGACTGTTTTCTCTCTTCAGAGAAGTGCCTGTGGAAAGGTATCCACTTTTATCCACTTCTTTCTGATTCTCTTAATTTTATGGGGTTTATTTCTGAAAAAAGAGAGGGAAAAGTACACTTTTTGTAATGTCACTGCTCTTGACATCTAAGTTTTCTGTTCTGCCTGCAGAACAGATGGAAAGCTACAATGCCAGCAGGGCAAACTTCCCTCAGCACACAGTGTGTCTTCTTTCCCTCATTGAAGCCAGGGGAATCAGTGTCCTGAATACCAGATGCAGAAATGGATGTTCTGGCACCACAAGCATTTCCCCACTGCCCCTCCACAGTGGGAAACTGTGCCCACACAATTCCCCACACATGAGAGTCTCCCCTCAGTAATACCAGCATCAGAGGAAGATCCAATTCTCAGGGCTGGTGCTGACTTTGAGCTACCACCTTTGCCAGGAAGGTTGTCTCAGGCAGCAACTTCTGTAGCCCTCCTTTGATGTTTCTGATTTTTAGGAAAATTAAGGCTGTTTCTGAGAAGATGAGTTGGGCTCCATTCCTGGCAATCCACCTCCTGCCCACCTGGAAATGGGTGAAAAGCCTGGGAATGTCTCTTCTTTGCCTTAGGACTGCTCTGCAAGGGCCCCATGCAAAGGCAGGTGAAGAGCACCCACTGTGGTTTAACTCCAGCACAGCCCAGCCCTACACAGACACTCCCTGCCTAGAGTGGGACAGGGGAAGAATCAGAAGAATAAAAGTGAGAAAACTCATGGGCTGACTTCAATAGGTGAAACAAAGTCTGTGCACAGTAGCAAAGCAACACAAGGAATTAATTCATCACTTCCCCAGGGCAGGCAGTTGTTCAGCAAGGCTCCATTCCACCCAGCCAGGGCTTGGGGAGACAAACACCATCGCTATGAACATCCCCCTTTCCTTCTTCCCCCAGCTTTATGTGCTGAACATGGTGCCTTGTGGTCTGGGGTGTCCCACAAAATGATCTCTATCCCTGCCAAAACCAGCACAAGATCAGTGTTAAAAGGGCTGCAATCAGGTCCTCTTCTCCAGGAGGAGTCATTCCTCCTTGAGACCTTTGTATTTAGAGAATTGGAGGGGAAGCTGAGAGAGACCTTTCTTCTTTATTGTCCTGTTGCTGCTTCTGTGGTTTGTTACAAAAAGCACAAGCTGAATCATTGTGGCCTGAATGTTGGTTACATCTTTTTCTCCTGACCCAGGAAAGCAAAGTCTGTGTTACTTGTGTGAAAATTTAACATTTCCTTTATCCCTCAAGGATCATTCAGGGTTCTTTAAGTTCAAGCCATGTGAGCCATATTTGCTGACAGACTCCTCTCTTGATAAATAGCTGTCCTCAACAGAAAGATTAATGGCAGTGTTGCTATTGTCACTGGTTCTTTCTCCTGTTGTACACTTGCAATTGTGTTACCATTTTGCTTTGGGTATAGGATGCCTCTTTATCAAACCACGCTTTTCCTCTAAACCCAGGCAGTACAAGATATCGTTGCATCATAAATTTTTTAATACACCCTGTTTGAAAGCAGACTGATTTCCTGTCTGACTTGCTCATCTATTACCAAGAGAAGATGAAAGTGAAGTTCTTTCTTGTTATGTAACCTTACCCTGATCTGATTATTATGCATGGAACCACAGTGCAAGCTCTTCAGTATGAAAAAGCTTGGAAAACTGTTATAGTAAACAAGGAGAAACTAAACCCATGGATTGGATTCCATCACGAAATCTTAACTCTAAAATCCACAACACGTGGTCTGAAATGTCACACAATTAATTATCATTTAATTTATTCAGGAACTCATTATGACTGTGAATGGAGATGAGCAAACTGAACAAAATTAAGCAATTCCCTTGGTTATAGATTCTATTATCAAAGAGCTCTGGACATGAACCACAGCTCCAGAATTAAGCTGGGTTTTAAATTTCCCCTAGCAACAAAAAATGGCATTTTTTTATTCTTTATTTTACTTTTACCTTGAGTAACTGAAAAACTATGATGGGTCAACAGGTAAAGAAAACATTTTCAAGCTGAAAACAAGATTGAATATCAAGAAAGACCTCATTTTTCCCTACCCTTGTCAGCCTGAAGCCATTTATTTACCCCAGGGTTAATGAGTAAAAGCACTGCTGGATGAGAGCTGGTGCTGCTCATGGTTTGTTTGCACCATACAGAGAGAACAGAGCAGAAAGGATGAGCATGTCCTAAATTCTGCAATAAGCAGGTGTTGGCTCTGGTTCCTTGTCATTTGTCACTAGGAAAAGAAAAAAAGGACCAGGAAAGGGAATAACTTACACTTCTGAGGGCAGTATATAAATGTCCTGGATACAACTATTTTGAAGGAGTGATGTCTCAAACCGGGGCAATCTCCAAGTTTGATTTTAAAGTATGGAAATGTAATCAAGTGCAATCACCCCACTCTGTTACAGGTCTCTAAATGCATTCAGAAGATCTGAGGAGAAGGGTCTCTGCTCTGGTCTAGAGACACAATGGGAGACTTGATTCAGCTTCCTTTTCAGTCAAAAAGGAACATTTCATTCAAAAAATGAGGCTTTTATTATTTTTTAAATTTTGGAACACACATTGATCAAACCAGGTTAAAGGTTAAAGTATCTCCCAGCTGGTTTCATACTGGAGGTATTGATTCCATTTTCATTTTTTGATGCCTGCAGCTCAGTCACCCACTACAGATAACTACATGGAGATGCCTGAAATTTGAGTTAAGGCTTGCCTCTGAGTTGATAACAGTTCTTATCCATGCCTAATGGGATAAACTAAAGCATTTTAGCCATAAACCAACTACTAACTGATAACAGGAGCACCTGCACCTGCACAGAATGAGAACAGCAGTTAGGGCATGAAACAATAATCAAATATTTCCAGCAAGATGTCTATTCTTTCATTACAGACTCTAAATTTTTGTTTGTTTGTGTGGTTTTTACTTTGTTCAGGAGTATGATACTGAAATTGTGGCATCAACTGATGGATTAAAGAGATTATATTTCTATTATTTTTCAAATCTTTGTGGAAAGGTTATTTCCAATTTGAATATTTTCTCCTGATAAAATACATTTAAATTTTGAATTTTTTTTGTGGGCTTTGAAAGTGAAACCTTCCTCCACATATCAGTGAGCATGCACCTGTCTATAAATATATTGTGCCAAATATTATGATTATATAGATTTTAGAAACATCACCAAAACAAGTGTGCCAAATATAGATAATTAAAAAAATAAGAAAATACAAAAAATAAAGTTAAAAATAGAGATTAAAATGACTACATTGTCAGAGCATAAGAATATCTCTAGTCTTCTAGTATCTCTAGTGTTTGGGTAAAATTGATTCCCAAAGATTTCTTCTTCACCCCAAAAAGAACAGGGCAACAGGGAATGGAGGCTGCAGTCTATTTATCACACATTATCTCTGCTGCTCCTTTCTTCTGACTCACTTCCCCTTCTTCAGATAAAACAACTTCTAATTCAGAAACCTGCAGTCCAGGCACCACTAAAATTAAAAATTTCTATCCAAATGTTCTTCAACAAGAAAATTGGTTTTTTGTAAAGAAATGGGGATTTTAGAAACTCAAACCAAATCTGGGTTTGTTGCTTGCATTGGCTCTGCCAGCATCTATTCAGGAATAATGACTTAGCAACAAAGCAACACTTCCAACATTTTTTAATGTACTGTAATCAATTATTGTTGTGGTTTTTTAATGGTTTAAGATCAACAAAATGAAAATGAGATTAGGAGAAACATTTATATTTCACACAAAGTTCATGTGGAATCATTGATAGGATGGAAATCTCTGAAAAAAATCACCTTGGATTGTGAGGATTGCATCACAATTATTGGCAGTGACTTCCCAAGCAGTCTGTTTTCCACTAGAATTTTGGTTTCTTACCCACAGATTTTATATTGCTGTGAGCTGAATCCTAGGACACAGGAACACATCATTGTGCTGTGTAATCTACATTGGGATTTTCCAGTTCTGCTCTTTACTTCTTTCCTCTGATATTTTCCATCTGTCTTATTGAATTAGGGTTGGGTGAGACATTCTGACTGGAGCATAAAGTCATGTAAAAGCACTCCTAAAGTCTGTTCTAGGAACAAGAAGAAGGATTTGGCCAAGAGTGGAAGTTTGGAAGACTCTTTTGGACTCTCAAAGAATAACAAAATCTTGACAAAACTTAAGAGAATCTGATTAACATCTTGGAAAGAGCACTGATTTCATCTTTTAAAAGGTACATGGTACCTATGTATTTGCTAAAAGTTCCAAAGGTGAATTTTTTTTTTTTTTTAATGTGTCTGCATCACTAGTTTGAGACTTGAGGAAGGAAGGCCCAATTCTCAGTCTGTCAGAATTCCTGTGTGATTTAGGATTAGCCCTTCAGTGTCTGTGTCCCAGACCCTTAGCCATGAAGCAGAAATACTATTATTTTGTTATTGTGCAATTTTGTTGTCAATGCCATGAGATCAGGACTAGCTCTTACTAAAATTTCTACAGCTCATAGCAGACCAAATCCACAGCACATTCATTTCCTCATAGCCTTGGTCTTTCCCATGATGTTTATAAATAACTGGTAAACACAGGGAGGAAGGAGGCTTGACACTTCTTGTAAACTGAAATTTGGGATTCAGATGTTGAGCTGAGCCCCTGGAGCAGAAGACTTTAGCATGCTCAGGTCTGCTCTGCACTTTCTGCCTTTTTAATTCCAAGCTTAATTCCTTTCTGCCTATTTAATCCAAGCCCTGACCGATGCAAAGATAGAGGAATCTAAGGACATCTGGTTAACAGCTATCAGCATGAGAGACAAAGATAACAGACACAGATAAGGGGCAGGAGAAAGAATAAATTAAACACCTAAATACACAAGCCCTAAGGAAAACAAGATAATAGACACCAGCAAAAGCCTGAGCCTCCAGGTCATTAGCTAAGGGGCCACTGGGCAAATGGCTAAAGCCTTTAGAGGGCTCAACCAGAATTTTGTAGCTGATCAAGAAGGGAGGAAATCTGTTTCCCACATGCACCACAGGAAAAAGAAAACTGATTATGGGATAGCTGGTGAAACTTGTAGGGCTGTGTAAAACTGCTTATAGAATGCTTTGAGGGAATCTTGAGGATACATGAAATTATTATGGCACATTTAGAGGAAGGGCTAAATGTGAGAAAGGGAGGGATCATAATAGATTGGGGTGGAACAAGCAAATTGAGAACTGCATCCTGTGCTTTTTTCTCATTAAATCCTACTCCCATTTTGTACAATCACAGAATAGCTTAGGTTGGAAGAGACCTGTAAAAATCAGCTAGTCCAACCCTCCTGCCACAGACTGGCACACTTTCCAATAGTGTTGCTAAAACCCCTGTTAAACCTGGCCCTGAATGTTTCTAGGGATAAGTCTCTTGGCAACCTCGTCTAGTGTTTTAACAGCCTCATTGTAAAAAATTTCTTCTTACAACTAGTCTGAGTCTGCCCTTTTTTGGCTTAAAGCCTTTACCCCTTGTTCTATCAAAACAGGCCCTGATAAAGTCTCTGCCCACACATTTTTTATAAACCCCCTTTAGGCACTGGAAGGTGCAACCAGGGATCCCCAGAGACCTCAGAGGTGTTCCAGCCTTCTGGTCTCCTGCATGGTCCTCCTCTTGAGCTGCTCACACAGGTGCTATGGATGCAGCACTGCATGTGGGGTCTGAGCAGAGCAGAGGGGCAGAATCCCCCCTCACCTGCTGCCCACAGTGCTCTGGATTTGTTTCTGGGCTGTGAGTGCACATTGCCAGCTCACGTCCAGCCTCTTGCTCCCCAGCATCCCCAGTTCCTTCTGGGCAGGGCTGCTCCTCATCTGCTCATCCTTCCCCAGCCTGGATTGATACTGGGGGTTGCCTGCACCTTGTCCTTGGTCTTGTTAAACCTTGGGAAGTTCTCATGCAGCCACTTCTCCAGCTTGTCCAGGTCCCTCTGGATGGAATCCTGACCCTCAGGTGTGTCAGTGGCACCTGTCAGCTTGGTAGCATCTTCAAATTTACTGAGGCTGTGACCTCACTTTCCATGAGACTCACATATGAGCTTCAAGCTGAACTGGGCAGCTCACAGCTGAAAAGACCCAAGCTTACAGCTGGGGGCTGAGTAAGGAACCTGGGGTTTGCACTGAGGTACTAGAGATTTAAAAGTGTATGTGTCTATTAGTGAACCTCAGACTTGGCCATCTGAAAAGGAGAAGCAAGATAAGACCTTTGTGTTTCTCATGCCTGTGTGAGTGCTGTTGGTTCCTGTGTGGTTATTGGCTAAAATCCTGCTTTGTTATCATGCCTGCCCTCTTCTCTGCTCAGTGTAAGTTGACATCTTTCACCTGCTCATCCTTGTTACTTCCTGGACCTACAGGTTGCAATGGCATCAGCCTCACCTGTGGATGGCCAAGTCAGAAATCCCTGGATCCCTCAGTCCAGGGCTGGGAATGCTGTGGCATTCCCATCACAAGACAAATCCAGAGTGCAAAGGCTCCTGTTACCCTAACAAGAAGTTGTACCACCAGCCTTTATTTCAAATGCAGTTTTCAGGAGGGAAGGGCCTATGTTTGGAAATGTGGATCTGGCCCTGAAGCAGACAGGGTTGTTTGTTCCTCAGGGATTCCTCAGCCAAAACACAGCAGTGACTGGGACAACAGAGACAAAGTACAGGTCTGTCTCCCCTTCAAAGGAGAGGAGTCAGGAGTGAAGAATTATAATTGAGCAGGAGCTTGTGGTTTCTCACTTTCAAAAATTATTTTAACTCGCAATAGAATAAATTTATTTTCCCCAAGGCATGTCTGTTCCACCCATAATGGTAACTGCTGAGGGATATCCCTGTCTTTATCTCCACCCAAGACTTTTTCCATCCTATTTTCTTCATCTGGCCTGTTGAGGAGGGGGAGTGACAGAGTGTCTGGGTTGGCAGCTGGCAGCTGGCCACAGCCCACCACAACTGTGCTATGGTATAGTATTATAGAGATATCTGCTTAGGGAGGAGTGGCTTGCACAAGATTCTGTAACTGTGAGATCTTATGCACATAATTTCCTGCCCACAGATATGTATTTCTGCATCTAGAAGAGGTCCTGGTAGACCTGAACTACTTTAGGTAGTGTTTGAAGGTATGCTGCTGAAAATGGTTATGTAAAAATAGGATACTAAGGATATTAGTTCCTTAAGAGCACAGATTTTGGTTCTGGCTGAGAGCAGGATGATGAGGACACATGAATAAATGAAGAGGTGCTGTTCTGAACTTTCATGTTTCTGAGTGCAGAACTTAGCCAGCAGTTAGATCAGGGCCTTGTCCAGTGAGATGAGTTAAACCAAACCAACCTAAGTGTGCATAAGTAATTACACCTCAGTAGGACTCAAGGTCACACATCTGACACGAGTGAGGTGTTTTTCCCAGCCAGTGGAATGGGAGTCACCTGGAGGTCATCTCTGGTTTAGAGGAAGTGCATGATTAGTGATGGATTTTGGCTGTATGTACTGAGCATTTCTTCCTAAAGGGATGGAATGCTCATGCAGAGCTGAAAGGATGGCACACTTTCAGGAGAATGAGACCAGCAATATCTTCTTATAATAAAAGAGCAGAGGAATAGAAAGCATATTTTCCTAACACCAGGTGTTATAGAAAGTTTGGCACAAGCTTGTCTTTCTTGGCACTATGTTTAATGTTACAGAACTGAAATTATGTGTTTTGTTAATGGTGCAAACATCATGCTGATCATTTCCAGATTGTTATAGTAATCATTTGAAAGCATTAAAAAAGTTGGGTTTGCCTTTTTATTTTTTATTACTGCTTTCCCCTCCAGCTAATTGCAGTCTCTTCCTTGCCTACACATACTTTCAGGCTCCAGCCCCTTGCTAGCAATCCTACTTTTTAGATTAGATGCAGCATTCTTTTCTGTGCTGAGAAGATGAGTCTTTTTGATTTGAGATGACCTTGTTTCTGTTTCATTAATTTCATACATCAAATTAGAAGGCACCACATGCAGTTGGATGAACCCTGGTCAGGTGCTACACAATAAATATCACAGACTTTTTTCTAGCTATAATTCTACTTTTGGAAGCACATACATTCTCACAGAGTAAACAGAAAAGTCACATTACTTACTCTGCTGCAAACATGTTCCATCACCTTGAATTTAATATTGCACTTCCCTGCTTTTTTGTGTCAGTAAAGTGTTTATGGCTCTTACTGGGTCTACCTTATAGAAAAGCATGAACAAGATTCTTTGAGATAATTTAAATTCAGTAGCATTATGAAATCATTATTGTAGAATAGTCTGAACAATTTCTGCACAGAAAAATTGCTCAGGCTGTAAGTGTAATCAAACAAATCCCTGGATGTGAGAATATAGGCTGTAACTAATACACATCTTAATGACAGTAAACAGTAACCCAAACATTTTGGGTTCACAGGTTTTATACATTTTTAATTCATCTTTCTCTTCTTCTCCTGAATTTCTCCTTACTGCAGCTCACATTGAGTGTTTCCTCAAACAATTTTATCTTATCATAGTGAGACCAGGTGCTGGAGGAAGATCCCCTCTCCCATTGCTTTGGAGCAGCAGTGAGTGGTCTGTGGCTTCCTCACAGGGCTTAGCTCCCCAGCCTCTTCTTTAACAGAGAAACCACTTCAGGACTGAAGCAACTGACAGAAAAGAAAAAAGTTTTCTACAAGTTGTGTCTAAAAGCTTTCACTGCAACTTAATAAAGACAGAAAAGTGGATTCTCAGAGTTTTCAGCTTTTTCCTTCCCAAGAGGAACACTCCCATTCTTTCTAATTTAAGTGGGAAAAGTCAAAAAGTTCAGGAGCTAAGTGCAGAGAAATGGCAGACATCTGCAATAGAGAAACAAAAGTGTCCACACAGACCATGAGAGAGGAACCTCAAAAAAGAGCAGGAGCACCTTCTCCAGGGTTCTTGGAGGAGATCTCATGCCATGTTCTCTTTGTTGGCACTCTTGTCTGAAACCTAGCCATGAAGACATGGCTTTTTAAAAAAAAAAAAAAAAAAGCTAGAAGACAAGCAGGCAGACAGACTCACCTTCATGGTAGCTTAGGACATTTAAAATCATGACCATTCCAGTGCAAGCCTCAAGAAATCAAAGTTTACCTGCCTCACAGGCCAGCAAACAACAGCCTTAAGGCCTTCTCCACGAGGAGACATTAGTCAGAGTGGCTTTTTCTCCGTTTTATTCCTAAATTTTGCCCAGGAAGAAGCAGGCACCTGAATACTTGCTTCTGTCTCTAGGCTAGGACTGCCTGAAGGTGGTTAGACTGGAACTTTCTTTTCTTACAGAGACAATGGCTTTTAGAGGTTTTTAAGGAAGTCATAACTCCTTCACACTCTGTAAAAAAAATGCTTTGTAGCATAGGGTGAGAGAGGGAATTTCCACAGAATTGCTGAGATTGAAAGGGACCTGTAAAGATCATGTAGCTCAACCTCACCTTTCTCAAACCAGGGTCAGCACTGACAGGATGAAACAGAAATGTTTCAAGGGTCTCCAAGGGTGCAGACTCCATAACCACTCTGGAAAATCTTCTCCAGTGTGTGATCATCCTCACAATGAAAACGTGTTTTCTTTCTCATGTTTAAATGGTATTTCCTGCATTTCATTATTGTCCCTATCATATTTGATGAAAAATCCCTTTGCCAGGATTTTTCTCCTCAGAAGCCTCAGAAACGAAATGTAAACAATAATTATCTGATGGTTTGGAATGTGGTTTGGATGTTGCTTACCAACAGGTGCATCTTTGATTGGTTCCATGTGAATTGTTTTTCCTTAATGACCAATCCCAGTCCAGCTGTGTCGAGACTCTGGTCAGTCATGGGATTTTATTATCATTCTTTTCTAGCCTTCTGATGTCTCCTTTTCTCTTTCTTTAGCATAGATATAGTATATAATTTTCTTTTAATATAATATCATAATATAATAAATCAGCCTTCTGAGAACTTGGAATCAATTCTCATCTCTAACCTCATCCTGGGAACCACAACACTACAACAATCAATAACCACACATTTCAGTTTGTGCCCATTGCCCTTTGCCTCCTCACTGGGCACTACTGAAAGGGACCTGGATTGCACATATTTATGCACATGGATAATTTCCCCCTGAGCCTTCTTTCCCAGCCTCTCCTTGTGTGTCATATGCTCCAAAAACCATCTTGATGGACATTCTCTGGACTTGCTCCAATGTTTCCATATCTGTGCTCTACTGGGCAGCCTAGCACAGCACACAGCATTCCTGATGGGCTGAGTAGGGGGGAAGAATCAGCTCCCTTGCCTTGCTTGGACTTGAAGCACTTCACATTTCCCTTTGTTGTACTTGTTGAGGTTCCTGGCTGTATCTTCAGCCTCAGTGGATCCATCTGGAGGTAATGCAGCCCTCTGGACTGTCAGTTTCTCCTCCCAGAGATTTGTACCAGCTCCAGACTTGCAAAGGGTGCATTCTGTCCCATCATCCAGGTAATTAATAAAGATGTTGAACTCTACTGGCCTCTGTATCAATTCCCAGGCTACTTCAGTAGTGTCTGGCCTCCAGCTTGCTTTTGTGCCACTGGACACAGCACTTTGCACACAGCAGTTCAGCCAGAGTTCAGTCCACCTCCCTGTCTATTTATCTCCTCCTTACTTGGTCAGTTTGTCTATGAGGACATTGCAAAAACAGCTTTGAAACCTTTGCTAAAGTCAAGGTAAACAACATCCACTGCTCTCCCCTCATCCACTGAACCAGCCATCTCATTATAGAAAGATAT
This sequence comes from Serinus canaria, assembly GCF_022539315.1. NCBI lineage: Eukaryota > Metazoa > Chordata > Aves > Passeriformes > Fringillidae > Serinus > Serinus canaria. The sequence continues at coordinate 144,807,750 of NC_066315.1, read as the reverse complement.
TAACTTGATTATACATGACTCTCCAAAAACCCATGCTGACTACTCACAATCACAATGTGCTTCATATGTTTGGATATAATTACCAGAGGGATTTTCTCCATCCCCTTCCCAAGGATTGCTTTAGCAGCACTTGGGACCTGTAGCAGTAGGACAAGGGGTAATGGTTTTAAAGTAAAAGAGGGTAGAATCAAATTCTGACACTAATTCCAGGTCTCTGACTGCTCCTGACACCATGAAGTACAACCCCTAAAACCAAGAGCAATTTCCTGTGTGGAAACATTTTGAATGGAAGCATTTTCATGGAAGAAGGGAGGAGTAGGAGAGTGGGCAAAGCTCTGAGAAGTTTCACTGCTTCAGGTTTTGATTTTGTGTCCTGTACTGCAAGCCATTTCCAGTGCTTTTTTTTAACTTAATGATCAGTAACATTAAAGCATTATTTCCTCATCTGCTCATGTTTGTGTTGTTTCTTATACTGTTCATGGCATGTGCTTAACATTAGCAAGCAGGACTCTTCACTCCAAACTGGGAATACCTAAACAGTCTGTCCCAGTACACCCAGGACCTGGTACCTCAACAGTGGCATGTAATTTGGATTATTGCAAAGAAAGAGAAAGGGTGTCTGGTGCTTTGTAGCATGAAATGCTGGTCATAATTAAAGAATAATTTAATTTCCATCTACAGAAAGGCCATGCAGGAGCAAGCTGGGAAATGTCCAGGTAATCAGCCATAGTTATGCCACACAATGGCACAACAACCTCACCATTACCTGTCAACAGGTCCAAATCAACACATTAAGTGAGACAAAGAAAAAACCTGAAAGGACAGAAAAAAATGGTGGTAGGAGAACTGTGGTATGGGATGTAGTAACTGAGGACAGATGATGATGAGGAAGCCAGAGGAAGCAGATGCTGGAGTTTTTTTGTTTTTCATCACAATATGATCAAATAGAAACACACAGAGCTGGGCCTATTAAGGAATGAGAACTGGTAAAATCGTGAATAGAACTTGGCATGGAAGGAGGATTTGCAAGGGAATAATTCTGTTGGATCTGTGTCAGTTGGGAAGAGAAAAAAGATCAGTTTTCTTTTCTTGCTACAGTGGGCTTCATATTAATTAAAAAAGGGGAGGGAAAAAAAGATAAGAAAACCCAGCTGAATAACAAAGCAAATGGTCTGGACAAAGGAATCTGACAAAGATACTTCTATCAGAAACCTCCTATTAGACCTAAAGGACATCACAATCCAGCTCCACAGGAAAAAGGAAAATGAAATTCACCTAGAAAACTAGAGAAAGAACATGAAAATCCATGCTACCTCTTGCACAAAACCTTTTGGCATTTTACAGCCTTCTCAGAAATTAACCAATTTTGTTTTTTGTAAGGTAATTTCATCTGATTTCATTGTGGAAAAGTAGATCTAATACCAGGAAGTTTCCAAAGACTTTTAGAGAGGAAGTACATAGTCTAGCTCCTGTGAAGAATTTGGAGAATTGTGGATACAGCTCCTGTCTTTGAGCATTTTCCTGATTTTTTAAAATTTTAAAAATTTAAATTTTTTAAAAAATTTAAAACATCTCTAAATCTGCTTCTTGTAATTTTTTCTTTATACCTCTTGCATATGTAATTATTTCTTTACACCCCATACACAGCTGTCTTACTTTTCAAGTAAGAAAAAAACCATTATTTTGTGCTTTGGCCAGCTGAAAATTCATGGCAGTGCACATGGATTCTAAGGATTGACCTGCTCACAAAGGCAAGAGCAGCACCACACAGTGCCAGGGAAGAGCTCAGATGTTGGGGAGCAGCTGGAGATAGCATGTAAATCTCTGCTCCAAGAGCAGATGGCTCTTCACATCTCACTTAGAAGGAAATCCATTGGACTAACAGCTCCTGGCTGAATCCTTGCTTTCAACTTCTTCATCCAAATGGAGCAGTCCAAACATCTGTCTGTCACATCAGCAGCCTGAACTGGGAGATGAGAGCAGGGCAATGATCAGAAGCTCTTATGCTGTGCCTGATTGAAGTAAGGAAACTAGATAAGCAAAAAGGCTGGGGCTCATCCTCATGTTTGATCAGTGCAGCTGACTGCTCACCTTTTGAAGTACCTAGATATAAAGTAGGTATGAATGCTGGTAAGAAATTGATCATACTGGTTAGAAATGTACTTAATCAGATGAACATATCTATCTTTTATTTGATGAATACTATTGAAAATAGCAAGACGTTATAAAAAATTCCCATTAAATTATCAAAAGCTGTTTGGCTACCTTAGAAGTACCATGGCATTTTTAAGGAGACACCTGATTAGACTTTTCTGGGAAACAGCTGCACTTAACAGTACCACAAACATTTAAAGTATATCTGTTACATCCCCAGATAGTCAGGAGGAAAAATACCTCCACACTGAATCCACACTCCTGCTTCATAGATTTATGAAAATTTCATTTCCAAGGATTGGTCAGGCAAGACATGAGGGGAAACTATCAGGAATGTTTGGCTCAAATAATGTAACAGTAGGTATGTGAGAAGCTTAAAAAGATTAAGAAATGTGGATAAAGAGGGGGCAGGGGAGGAGAAATACAGTGAGCAAGATAAATGGTTGAGTCATTACTCACTCTGAGCCAACTAGGTTGATCATCAGTTCTGTCCCTGTCCCTGCTGAGAGGTTTAAATAGGATGTTAACTCCAGCCTCTCAAAGCTTTGGCTTCTCCCAGGGAAGCCCAGCTGACTGCAACCACCTGAGATTCCTGCCCCTGGCTGCACTGATTTTAGTTCATTGATCATCTGGCTTTTACCTTGGCCCTTTGATTCATTCAGACTGTCCTCAGGTGGAAGCTGGAGGGTGTCTGGATAGTGGTAGTCAAAGACTGAGCCCTCAAGCTCTGCTGATTGGTGGCAGAGCTGGGAAGGTTTTGCTGCTAAACCTTACTTGGCTTTGTCCATAGTGCCCACAATGACAGTGACCAGGGTGTCATGGAAAACCTTCTATGAGGCCTTGGTAGTGCAGTGTCTGTCCTGGTCCTGAAACCAGCTGGGGTTGATTTGGTACTGAGTGTACTTATACAAGAAGTCATTAAGAGCCTTATATTCCAGCTGTGATAGAAATCCCACAAAAATATTTACTGGGAAATGTTCAACAAATTTCTTTTTCATTTATTTATTTATTTATTTATTTATTTTTCTTTCTAATTTTGGTCAGAAATATCTTAGTTCATCAGCTTGAAGGAGTATGCAAGACCTGCCCTTATTGCTTGAAATCTGTCAAAGATGGAGTAAAATGTAAACTGTAACTGAAAGTCAGCTGATACAGGAAAGAGGAATTACCTGAAGCTTAAGAGAGCTTGGTTGAAGCTCACAGAAAAAATTCAATGGCTTGCTTTAGACTAATAAAAACTTAGATAACGTGGCAAGATGAACATGCAAATACTGCCTGGTGATCCATGTGACACCTGGGAAGGGAAGGGAAGGGAAGGGAAGGGAGGGAAGGGAAGGGAAGGAAGGGAAGGGAAGGGAAGGGAAGGGAAGGGAAGGGAAGGGAAGGGAAGGGAAGGGAAGGGAAGGGAAGGGAAGGGAAGGATCAGCCCAGATAACCTCCCTAGTTGCTGGGACCATGACTTCCCTGGTGTTTCTACACCAGGAGGCTGAGGGACAGTGGTGGTTGTGTCATCACAGGGCAGCTGGTGTGCAGGTGTGCCAGCAGGGCTTCTGCTGGAACTGCACATGTTCCCATGGTGTGCACATTAGGTGGGATACTATTTGTGTTGTTACAAGGTTATAATAGGTCATAATGAGATTATAGATAATGGTTGGAACATTGTTTTATGTAATAAAGGATCATCTAACTCAATAAATACTCCTTGTGTTTGTCATCATCTGATTCAATCACTGGTTTGTGGAAATTGAGCCTTCACTCCCTGTAACCATCAGGAGGCATGAACAGGTATAAGACACAATTCATGATCAAAGTTAGAGAGTGACTCAGGACAACAAAGACAGTAAAAAAATCTCTTAGACCAGGCAGGAGTTTGTTTCAGGGACATCTGTCTGGAGGAAGATGTTCTCCAGGAAACATAATTAGCCCCTTTGTGGTCCTGCTTTGATATTTCATTTTTATTTAATGTGAGACAACTCAAACCAGGACACTGCCTGCCTGCCTCCCAGACAACAAAGCTTGGAGATGAGCTATCATCTGGGAGATCAAATCCAAGTCATTCAGAGAAGGCATTTAAACCATTATTCTTGCTGTGGATTCTTAAAACCACCTGTCAGGGCCATTTAACCCTGTTAGTGCCTTCCAGGTCTGGGCACCAGCTACGGTAATTCTTTTGTTGTATATTTTTACCAATAAAGTCTGGGAAGCCTTCTCTAGAACAAGAAAGAGAAATGTCAAAAGCTGATCATTTTCACAAAATTTTGTTATTGCTTTCCTGTCAGCCTTGTCTGTGAGGCTGCCAACTGACCAGCTTAACACAGCCCCAGCTGATCTGGGCCTTCCTGCTGCTGGGAGCAGCCCTCCAAAGAACAAGGGTGGTCAACCTTATCAGCAGCTCCTGGCTACAACGGCCTCCTGACACTTTTCTGCTGCAGTTCCTCTCTAGCAGAACTGTCAAAAATCTTCTTGGAAGTGCTGCTTCATCTTCTGGAAGTTTTCACTGTGATAATTCTCCTTTGTGAGATGTATTTCCACGTCCATTTCCTTGTTTAGGTAATTGCAGACACCAGGTTTGACAAGTGCCTTGGCTGTTTATCAAGGTACCTCCTGTAATTGTTTTGCTTGTTGTTTGTGGGGTTTAGATTTTCTGTGCTCCTGCCTCAGCACAAGGCTTTAGGAGGGCTGAGGGCTGTGCAGGAGGAGAGCAGCAAACACTTCACTCAGGTGATATTCACATTAAAGCAAAGTGCTCATAAACACAATTTCTAATATTGCACTATGTAAAACTTCTCAATGGTGCTTTTTTACATAATTACACTGTCAATATGGGAATGAAATTTGACATAATGAGGTTTTACATTGTCGACATGGGAATGAAGACAAGGCCAAAATTTCTTCCATTGTATGTTTTTAATTGGGTTAAGTGCAGTCCAGCTGGGGAGTGTGTGTGTAACTGTGGTAAGCAGCAAAAATTACAGGGTAAAAAATTCTTTTTTCCTATAGAGAACCTAAAGATTTAAGTTCTCATGTATCTCACATGTTGCCAGGAAGGAATATCCTAGAAGGTGTCAGGCAAGTATATTTCCTGTTGAGTTTGGAATAATTTGACTTTACTAAACACATGGAATCTGGCCCTGAAATATTCCCCATTGTGCTTACATGACAAATAGAATCCAAATAAAATGTCTTGACTATTTTAAAATTAGACACTGCTCAAGGGGTTCTGCATCTGCTTGAGAAATTTTACATTATGGACACTTTGCATCTAGATTTGGGCCAGAAAAACCCCAATCCACGGGAGTGAATGGGAAATCACAAAGGTTGAAGACATGTCATGTACAACTCTATTGCTGATTTTCACCCCTTAGTGTGAAAGGCACCAAGGAGGTGGAGGAAGCAGTGACCAGGTCTTGTGTTAGGGAAGGGGAAGAATTTGGGAAAAATTGATCAAACAGGGAGGAGAATCTATCACCCAGCAGGTCAGGTTACAGCTTGCCTGTCTTAGTGGGGCTAGAAACTCTGAAACAACACTGAGGCACAAAGCTGACATTTTCTTAGGCCATTTTATTGTAGTTTTCCTGAAGTTCCCTCCGACTCAGTGCTGCAGGCTCCTTCCCTGGGTAATGGATATAACTTTTATCTATGATCCAAAGGGTTTGAGAAGATTAACACATTAAATTTCCAAGCCCACAGTGGCTGAGGAACTGATGTTATGTTGCACATCAAGCCACCAGTGACCAGGCTAAGAGGTCTCTGAGCATGCCCATGGTGTCAGGTTGTTTCCAAACCCTGCAGTCTCACAGGCCATGATGTGTTTCTGACTCCTGGGTGGATGATACATGCAACAGCCTTAGAATATTCTCACTCTGATTTCAGACCTCTGCATTCAGAAATAGTTTCCCAGAAAAATTTATGCTCAGTGGACACTTTGCTTCCTTTTTTTCTTTTTTTTTTTTTTTCAGAATTCAGAGGCAATTATGTCTTTTTCTCAGTATCTTTCAACACAAGGAAACAGATCTCTGGGGTATTTGTGCTGAGAGACTTGGCAGCCTTCTCATGTGTACATGGGCTATAAGAAGTCCTTGCAACCTGAGGCTTCACTCCTTATTAGATTAAAATTAAAATGTTCTCTGTAGAGGGGTAGTTTGAGAGCCCAGTCAGCCTCTGCAGTGTGATGCTATGACCAAGCACCATGTCCTGCTGAAAGGCTTTGTCTCCTCAAAGTAGGAGGTATTTGGCTGGGGTGGAACACTCCCCCAGCTGTTCAGCTGCAAGGCTGCTCCTGCCTTGTGTGAGGCTGTTTTGAGGGAGAGGAGAGGAGAGGAGAGGAGAGGAGAGGAGAGGACAGGACAGGAGAGGACAGGACAGGACAGGACAGGACAGGACAGGACAAGGGAGTAGAGCTCATATGCATACTTTCTTCTGTCAAAGGAGATTCTTTTATTGTACATCTGAATAATCCCTACAAAGTTTCTTGGTTTTGCTACTACTGAAAGTCTGAAGTAACCCCATAAATGGCAAAGGGCCCAGGATCTCTGCTGCTTTATGTCTTGCAGATAATCATCTTGTACCCTTCAAGGTGCATGAAGAATTGTCCCAGAGCAAGGCTGTAGCACCTAGCACTCCCTTCTTTCAGGTATAATTCACTGTGCAAAATGCAATCCAGGGAAGAAGCCTTCCCAGAGAGTTATTCAGGTGTAAATCTGGTCCAAGAGAAAACTGGCTCAAACCATACAGATTTAAATTAGAATGAAAGGGCTCTGAATGCTAAATGACTTCTCAAATGAATGGTTCAGGAAATCTCACCTTCCATAAGGTTTACTTATCCTTTATTCTTAGGGAATAGATTTTATTATTTCTGATAATAATCCCTCTGTTAAGGGAGATGGCAAGGTAGACAGGGAAAGGGAATTTAAAAAGGGAAGAAGGAGATAATTGTTTTCTTGTTCTCTTGCCTGAAGAAAACTTTTTCATTTTGTTTTTCGACTACAGACAATGGAAAGACTGGAGAAATCAGAAGCTGGTTTTACTTTTTTTTTTCCCTTCTACACCAAACCTTACACTATAATTGGAGAAAAACTAAATTAGCAGTTTTTCATTAATAAGATCTATGGTTGCATTTAATAGTTTGACTAAATTGTGTTTCACGAAAGGAATGCTAAATTTACTGACAGGAAAACAACACAACTTTGTTCTCTGAGACTTTCTTCTTCAAAGGTCATTGATCTTTTTGACTGTATTTCCTTTGTGCTCTGTCTTCAGAGACAGGTAACATAGGGGGAGGGGCAGGAGCCAACATTCTTGTCAACTTTGCAAAATATTGTTACAATATTTATTTTACTGAAGGTGACTTCTTGCTTTTTTAACTAAGAGATTTAATTCCATGAAAAACACCTCAAACAGTTATGGATCTTAGTAGCAACTGATAGAAATGCCTGTTCTTTTTTCTTTGTAAATCAATGCAAAAAGAAGAAAAAGAAACCTAGGTTTGGATATTAACCATTCTTAAAAGTCCAATCACTTCATTTTTGTTACTGCTTGAGATAAGCACTTTAATGAAAACAAAAGCCAGGTGACTGATTAACAGAAAAGTAGGCCTAGGTTACTGATAAAGCTGCAGAGGTGAAGAAATATATGTTACCCTAAATTTCTCTGACCTTGCATCTTCCTGGAGGCTGGCAGATGTGCACATCTTTGAATGCCTCAGCCCAAGGCATCTCGTGTCTGTGTCCTGGACTGCTCCTTCCACACTACAGAGTGGCTAAGGTCCATGTCCATGGAGTTTATCAATTGTTGCTTTGTGGATCAGATAGAAGGATCAGGCCTGTTCTCCAGGAACAGCAGTTTTTCTCACCTGTCTTTGGTCAAATTATCACTCCTCTTGGTCTTCCATTGTGTGTCTAACATATTTGAGGGATACTCCTCAGACAGTGACTACACTGCCAGGGTGCTCTATTTATCTGGTAGGCTTGTGGGAAGGCTACCAGATAAATAGAGGACTGGTAATTTCATAAGGCTCTGGGGAACCTTATGAAATTACCAGTCCTCTCTTTGCAGATTACCATTATTGCTTTTGGTTTGACTAGTTGTTTGGTTAGGTTTATTTTTTCAACAACAGACTTCCTTGCTTATGCACAATATTTTTAATATTAGTTATTTTCCCCTTTTTTTCCCTTCAGACCATAGAGAGGTGTCCCTTTTTGATGTTCAGGATTGTTTGAATGCTGAATAGGTTTTGCACACATAATTAAGTTCTTTCTCTGTGATTCACTTTTTACTTCAAATTTTGTTTTTGAAATGCTAGTAATAGTTCATCGGTTTTGGTTGTGGGTTATTTTCTTTGTTTGTTTGGGGTTTTGGGGTGTTTCTGGGGTTTTTGGGTTTTTTTTTTTTTGTGTGTGTGGGGGGGTTTTTTTGTTTTGTTTTTTTTGGTTGTTGGTTTTTTTTTTTTTTTTTTTGTTTTGTTTTGTTCTGGTTTTGTTTTTGTTTTTATGCAGGATATACCAAGCAGCCCATTTTTTTCTAAATGATATTGATCTTATTCACAAAAGTTTCCTCTCCTCTGAGCCCTTTTCCCCACCACAGACAGGACTTACGCTGGTAACATTACTGAGACCTGTAAAGTACCCTGAGGAACAGGCTGACTGCTTCATTCTGCTAATTCATCAGCTCCAAGCCTCTAGGCAAATCTGCACAATAAGCAGCAAAAGTTTTGGCATAGGAGAAGTGAAAATGCAGAGTACAGTGGGTGGCATCACCTCTTTCACCCTGTGCTTGCCTTCCCACCAGGGAATGGCAGGTGACAAAGTAAGTGACAATAATTTTTCTAGGCATGGAGAGACTCCTTCTTCACATTTTGGGCTCTACAAGGAAACTGAGAATGGACTAATCTTTCACCAATCATTGCAGCCATCTCTTGTCATTACTCAGTTAATCCTCTTCGCTCTCAAAAACTAAACATAGGTTCAGTTCTTCACACAACAATTCAATATATCAAAGAGTTCTGAAAGATAATGCACACTTTTTCCAACAGAAACACCTATAAGATAATCATCTGCATTTGAACAAGCAATCAGACTGCCTGTGTAGCCAGAGAGAAGCAGGCAAGAGGTGATTCATCCCCTAAGGTAGAGAGCTAAAATAGACCAGATGATTCAGATCCCCCATGAACTTATTTCCCTTCAATGACTGTGCTTGGAGCCAGTTCAGACAGAAGAGTACAAACATGGCAATGTGTAAAGGGGGGTGAATGTAGTCTCCCCAAAAAGATTTAAAATAGGGGTGGATTTGGCTCTTATCACTGGCACATCAGCTATATTTCAGATATGTTTCCCAAGTTTGTGGATAGACTCTCATCATTTGGGTCATGTAGCTTCCTTATAGATCTAATATATTTGCCTAATCTAATATATATATATATATATAATCTAATATAGCTATGAAAAGGAAGTTTAGATCTTCCTCTCTAGTTAAACATAGATAGCAGCAATTCAAGTTTCCTTTTATACAGAGATTACACCCTTTGGGAGAGACCTGAATGTTTCTGACTAAATACCTTCACGAGGGTTGAAGCATCCAGTAGCCTAGACAGCCATTTGTGCAGACAAAATTTACACATTATTAATTCTTGTCTCCTCTTTGGCTGAATATTCTTTTGTAACAGAGGTGTTGCAGTTGGATATTTCATTGCACACTCAAGGTTCTCTTGTCACACGTGTACCTGTGCTCACACTTGTGCCCCTGCTTCTTCAAGTCTACACCAGTCAAATTCCAAGGCTTCTGTTTTGGCTAGCAGGTTTCTCCAGTTCATCTTTTCTTGGTATTGTCTGGATCACATTGTCATTATTTCACATTACAAATTATAAGAATATAATCAGCTGTGTAACTTCTCCATTTCAAGGATTCACATCACCTGGCAACCAGTTAACTGGAGGGTGTTTCCTGCACCAGCTGGTTTAGGGGCTTTTCTGGACATGTCTGCTAAAAGAATATGGAGCAGCAAAGCAGAGATCAGGGTCTGTTACCTGTCCCTCTGTAGTTCATTCTCATTTCCTAAAGCCTTTTGTGAAGGACAAATCCAGTTTCCCTTCCAGCTAGAAACTGTGTTTGGTGAGATGGCTGCTGACTTGGGCACTCCTGGAGCACTTTGAAGTGCAAATGCTCTGGTAAGACACCTTTCTCAAGGAGACTTTGGTAGGAAAAGCATAAGGATCCCTCCAAGGGCAGCTCAACAATAAGACCAATAAATCTAAAGTATTACAAGTAGGTCGTGGGGAATAAGGTCAGAGATGCAAGGCTCCTGTGCAGCAGGATGAATGTGAATGAGAGCTGAGAGGCTGCAGACAGTGGCCATAAAAACCACAACATTTTCAGAACTAGTTTGTTACACAAACTAGCTGACACATCTCAAGGGTCAACGTGGGTATTTCAAGCATGAAAACTTGCTGAATGGACAGTACACTTGTGAAACAGTACAAGGCTGAAAAAGATGCTTAATGATGGTTGAATAGAGTGTGCTCTCTTTATATATGGTTGGAGGTCTCAGTATGGAAGATCTATAGAAATGTACTTGCATTATAGTAATAAAAGGGAAAAAAAATACAAAGCAAAAAAAATAAAGCAAGCCCTCCTGCAATCATTAGAAATGATGCAATCATGAAATGCACTGCAATCATGAAATGCACTGGCAACAATTTCTCTGTAAGCCAAGGTATTTCTTCCAAGCTGTGTGAAGGCAGATGAGGAGATGGAAGGAGGTAGAGAAGCAGATCATGTTATTGTTAGCTTAATGATTTATGTCCAAGTTTGTTTGTCTTTGGTGTGATTAATTACTTCCAATTATCTGCTTCCATATAGTCAGTTCTGTACAGAAAAGATGCATCCTTGTGGGTGGGATCTCTTATGTTTGGATGAATCAACCCTGAAAATGCCCCAGTGATCTTGTGTCTGACAGATGGGACTGATTATTAGAAAATAAATCTGGGAAGGGAGAGAAGCAATCTGGGAGGGAGAGAAACACACGAGGCCAGACAGATTTTTTTTTTTTCAGAATATTCTAATTTTGTATGAGGTCCTAATGCTTGTATACCTTTTCCCACTCGCCAATCCTTGTTTTATTTATTGCACATGCCAAAATCACAACTGCCTTGTATCCAGACTACAAACATGGGAAAGGGAAGTGACAGGCTGGAGTAAACTGGAGCCTGGTCTTGGCCCAGGGTACACACAAGCTGTGCTGTCACCCTCCTTGCATGGGAGAGCTTGGTACTGCTGAGCTCTGGGGTCCAGAAAACATCAGCCAAGCGTGGGAAGTCAGGTGAGGGGCTTTTTATCCTTCTGTAGTGCTGTGCAGGGCATTTCATGGAATCACAGAACCATAGAATCCCTGAGGTTGGAAAAACCTCCAGTATCATCAAATCCAACCTTTGACAAACACCACATTAGCTAAACCATAGCACCAAGTGCCATATCCAGCTGTTTCTTGAACTTTTTCTATTCATACAGTGAGGCCAGACCAGTGTCTTGCTTGCGTTTGTTCTTCAGTGAACAGGAAAGAATTGTTGGTGAAATTCCAAAGTGGGGATTTGTTTCAGAAATTTGAGACCTTGTAGACATAAAGAGGTGAGTTTGCAAAATGACAGTTTTATTTCTCATGCCCTACTGAAGGAGGGGGAAAGGACTGATGTAGCTTTGCTGATTTCTGGGGTTTACATCTGCTTTGAGTTTGTCCTGAGATGTGATGAGGATTAAGCACTGTTGCAGTCACTTTGTCTTGCCTCTTCTGGAATTTTCTATGGTATTTTACTGTTGCTTCTGGCTTTTCCAGTGACCTACATTTATCTTTGCTTTTGCCCTTCTGCTAGAAATGTAACAATGCTTGCCTGGATGCCTTGTCTCCCTCACCCATCCAACCTTCCCTCAAGGTGCTGTTCATTCACTTGTATTTTATCAGATACTATTAACCACAAAAATTCACCATGAACTGGGGATTTTTCACTTTCTTTATATCAAGGAGATGCATCTGTAATGTAACAGGATTGTATGTCAGGTCTGATAAGGGGACCAGAACTTCTCTGTTTCAATTCCAAATGCATTATTGGCCAAATTCTAATTCTGATGGAAAGATGCTTGGATGTGACTCAGGGTAAAATTTAGCCTGTAGTATAACCTTCCTGTCAGAGACAACAATTTACCACCTAGTTTGTGGATAGCATGAAATTAAGCAGAACCACTATTCTAAACTGTAATAAAATCTATTGGCATCCAAACTATGTATTATGCATATGTAGTCTATTATCCTGAGGCAAATATGCACAGAGGTTTGACAGCAACCTAATGAAGGAATGCAAAAGAAATAGGATTTAAATAAAAATCTGCAAAAAGACAGAAAATGTACCTGATAGCCAAAGGGCTGCTTCTCTTTAAGATCTGTTTCAAGCAAGTGCAATTCTGGGAGCAGAAGAGGATTTATGGGAGTGTGATGAGGAAGATCAAGGGGAAATGAATAAGGGTGACAGAGAAGGATGAAGATTTTTGTCAGGAAATGGGTGCCAGGGCTGCAGGAGATGATGCTGCAGAAGCAGTCAGCACACAAAATGAGTCCAGGTGGTAGGGTGGGGAGAAGAGAGGAACTGCTGATCCTCCACACTGAGGACAGCAGTGAGGTGATGAAGGGAGTGAGTAGGACAGGCCGTGGGTTTAAGGAAATCCTGTTTGGTAATTTTACCAGTTGTGACCACAAGGAATCACTGCAGCAATTCCCCCTTGGCCAGGCAGCTGGCTTCCTGGATGGCCATTGAGTTGACACAAAGGCTGCATTAAAGAGTAGAAACAATCCCTGACTGGGCAATGAGAGATTGAGCAGCTCCCACCAGAACGAGGGCAGGAACAAAAATCCACACCTGGGGATCTCTCGGAAAATGCAGTTCCAGGTCCTCTCCAAGACTGCAACCTGCCATCATAAGGGGTTATTGGCTCATTTTTCTCTTTGAACTCTTAGAGGAAAGGAAAAAGTGTTGAGATTCCATCTTGAAGAAGAAAGGCAATTAGTCTAGTCTCAAGAAATGTGAGTCTTCCTCCTTTAAAAAAAAAAAAACAACAAAAAACCAGCACTTGCTAATCATTTTTAGCCATCTAACTTATTTAAAAGTTAGCAACCATCAAAATTACCATCCTTAATCTAAAATGTGTCAACATGCTGAAACCTGCTGGGATTTTGCAATTTATTTTTAATGTGTAAATTGTCTTCAAGAAGTAAGTGTGCTATGATGTTCATAAAAAGCATGTTTTTACTATCACTGGAGAAATAGAGCTAAATAATAAATTAAAGCCTTTCTACAAAAGCATTAATTTTTTGCATACATTTGTTTGTAAAACTCCCTTATTTGTAAGCAGTGATAAAAACTATTCTGCACACTTTCTTTTTTGATGGTGAAATGAGAAAAACATAATAGGAAAGTAAAATTAAATTATATTTCATTACTAATGACAACCTGAATAAAACATGGAAAGAGCATTATCAGGCTTCAAAAACTTCTGGCACCCTGACAACAAACAGAACAAATCTATATCCACTTGAAAGCTCCCACACATTAAAGTACCCCAAAATAATAATCTCTCCTTCTGTAGCTGCAAACTAGATGAACTGGCAGTGAACAAAAGGAAAACATTTCCTCTTGAATTTCTCATAAAAGCTGTCTTTCAAAGGAAGGATATCACATAGCCTTCCTTACTTCATTTCATACCAGGGCACACCCCAATGCTGCACTTAAAATGCTCAGAAACCTCTCTGGGGCAAAGAGTCCCTGGGCATCCAATTTCAATCTCACACCGTCTTCATCAGGGCTAATCTAGATCGGGAGTAAACAACACACAAAGACAGAGCCCTCTTACTGATACATGAGCCTTTGTTTGCTCTGAAAGCAGCACAGGAGGCAATGCAGCATAGAGACAGAAGCTGGATAGCCCTCCAGGCAGCTCAAAACTTTGATGTGGCCTTCACTGTGCTCCCAATAAAGCTTTCCACTTTTTTAGACAGTTTTAAGGGGTGGATGCAGGATCCTTCCACTCTGCTCAGTACTGATGCTACAAATTGAGAGTGCTGTGTCCAGTGCTGAGCTCCCCAGGCAAGAGAGTTTTGTATGCCCTGAAGCAAGTCCAGTGAGGGGTTACAAAGATGTTTAAGGGACTGGAGCATCTGACAAATAAGAAGAGGCTGTAAGAGAAGGCATGGCTCAGAGGGAACCAGAGAAGAGGAGACTCAGAGGGAATGTGAAACCATGTGTACGAGTAGCTGGCGGGTGAGTGTGGGGGCTGCAATGAGGGAGCCAGGCTCTCCTCAGTTGTACTCCCTGAAAACACAAGAGCCAATAGGCACATGCTGACACACAGGAAAGGAAAAAATCATTTTTAGTGTGAGGATGACTAAGAACTGAAATGTTATGCCCAGAGATGTGGAGTCTCAGTCCCTGGATATATTCAAAACCCAACTGGACATAGACCTGAACAACCAGATTTGAGCAGGGCATGGGCTGGACAATCTCCAGAGGTCACTTCTAACCTCAGTCATTGTGTGATACCAAAGTAGCAAAGACTGTAGTAGCTGTTTTCCTGTAGAATGTGGCTCATCATCCAGAGAAACTGTTCTGGGAGTGCAGCAGCTCTGAAAAATACACCTTACCCCAAGAGCTGCTGGACTCAGTACAGTGGTAGTGGTGAGAACTCTGCTGCTTTCTATAACTTCCAAAAATACTTCAAAAGATTGTAAAACTCTCTGAGCAGAGATCATGCTTTGCTTTGTAGATTCTGCCCATTTTTCAGGGTCATCAAGGCACATGTTGTGCTTCAGTAAATAATGTGTAGCCCACTGAGAGCCACAGAATGAGCAGGAGTCACAGAGCAAATGTGGAACCTTCAGTGTCCTTGCCAGAATCTCTTTTAGGACAAAAACAAAACAGCTCCAGCAGAGGTCACTTAAGGAAAACTTTTATTTTGTTGAAAGATATGCTCTGGCATAGGGTGTAACTTTGAAAGAAAAATAGCAGGCTTTATGTTGTGTTTAAGAGATTCAAATATAAGCATTCCTTAAAAAGAAATAAAGACACATATCCTCAAAATGTTAGCTACTATTTTTTTAAGTCCTTAAAAAAGTTTAGTTGCTGTAAAAGTGAACAGAAAACATTATTATTCCATTTCAATATTCCTGATCCGGGTTTATAGAAAAGTTAGAGAGATTTAAATTAAGTTTAAACAGTCCCAGAAGGTTGTTTTAAACAAGGAAAGTTTCCTTCTTCCCTTTCCTCCTTCTGTTGGCTTTCTTGGCTGCTCACGATGTTTTAACTCTTCCCTGAAGTTCTCTGTGAGCCCCATTCCCCATTTCAAGGCCTCACAACATCCTATAGTCACTGCCCAGGCTGTGATTTTGATCCCATCAGAGGGTCCTCAATGAGACAACATGAAAATTTATATCTCTTAAGAACTGAATATTACTGTGGAATATCTAAAATAGTGCACAGCCAACCTTATAGTCTAATGGATCATCCTTTGAGTCTTCAAACAGAAAATTCCAAAAAATGAAAATGTGAAATCAGGGCTACATGTAAATGGCAGGATGTATGACCCACACACAACTGTCTTCACTGATAATTTCTTTTTCCCTCTTTGGGTGTTTATCTTCTGAATTATTTATTTTGTTTTATTTGGTTTATGTGACAAGGTTTTATGGGAGGGACAGGGTGAGAAGCTGGCAGAAGTTTTCTCCCATGTCCAACAGAGACAATGCCAAATGTCTTCAAGATGGATCTTCCCCTGGCCAAGGGTGAGCCCATCAGGAATGATCATAATGCCTCTGTGATAATATGTTTAAGAAGAAAAAAAAGTTATTCCACAGTTTCCAACTGCAGCCAGGGAAGAGCAAAGTGAGAACCTGTGAGAGGAGCATCTCTGCAGACACCAACATCAGTGGGGAAGGTGGGGCAGAACAAGATCAAGGCACTGAGCAGAGATTGCCCTGCAGCCCCTGGTGCTGCCCATGGTGAGGCAGCTGTGCCCCTGGGGGTCCAGGGGGAGCAGAGATCCCCCTGCAGCCCCTGGGGGTCCATGGGGAGCAGAGATCCCCCTGCAGCCCCTGGGGGTCCATGGGGAGCAGAGATCCCCCTGCAGCCCTGCAGGAGCCCACGCTGGAGCAGGGGAATGCTGAAGGAGGCTGTGATCCCGTGGGAGGCCTGTGCTGGAGCAGGGTCCTGGCGGGGATCTGTGGAGAGGAGTCCAGGCTGGAGCAGCCTAAGACTGACCCTGTGGAGGGTGACCCACATTGCAGCAGTTTGGGGAGGACTGATTTCCCATGAAATTGACTCAATTTGGAGTATTTCTTGGAGCACTGTCTCCAGTGGGAGGGACCCCACCATGCAGCAGGGGAAAGACTCCTCTCCCTGAGCAGGGGCAGGAACAATGTGTGATGAACTGACTATAACTCCCATTCCCTGTCTCCCTGCATGCTGGGGAAGGAGGAAGGGCTGGGAAGAAGTGAGGGGTGGGGAGAAGGTGTTTTTACTCTAATTTGGTTAGTAATAAATTCAGTTAACATCTCCAAGTTGAGCCTGTTTTTCTGGTGATAGCATTTGGAGAGTGATCTATCCTGGCCCTTATCTCAACTCATGAACCTTTCATTTTATTTTCTCTCCCCTGTCCAGCTGTGGAAGGGAATGATAGAGAGGCTTTGGTGGGTGCCTGGTGTCCAGGCAGGGTCAGCCTGCTGCAGGGGATGGTCTCCCATGAGAGGGACACCACACTGGAGCAGGAGAAGTGTGAGGAGTCCTGTTCCCAAGGAGGGAGGAGGAACTAAGGCAACATACAATGAACTGCTGCCTCCATTCCCAGTCCCCCAGTTCCTATGATGGGAAGAAGGTAGAGAATTTGAGAGTGGAGTTGAGCCTGGAAGAAGTGAGGGATAGAGGAAAAGTGTTGTAAGATTTGGGTTGTATTTCTTGTTATCCTGCTCTTCTTTGTTTGGTAATAAAGTTAGGTAATTTCCCCAGGTGAAGTCCATAACTGCTGAGTGATCTCCTCCTGTCCTTATCTCACCCCATCAACCTTTCTTTATGTTTTCTCTCACCTGTCCAGCTGGGGAGAGGAGTGACAGAGCAGCTTTGCTGCACATCTGGTATCCAGCCAAGGTAAATTGACCTTAGTTATGAGTCTACAACCAACATTTTTATGAGTCTACAATGCATCTCCTTTAAGGAAAGGCCCTTTGTGTGCAAAACTTAGCACGATAGTAGCCCGACAAAGTAGTAAATAAGATGAGAACATCAGATAAAATGTGAAAATGGATCATAATTACCTGAGTTTTAGAGACTTGGAAAACAAGAGTAGGACTGGATACTGGTGAGGCCATGCCTCAAGGGCTGAGTTCTGTGCCACTCACAACAATAAAGACATTGAGGGGCTGGAACCTGTCCAGGGAAGGGCAATGGAACTGGGGAAGGGTCTGGAGCACAAGGCTGATGAGGAGCAGCTGGGGGAGCTGGGGATGTCCAGTCTGGAAAAAAGGAGGCTCAGGAAGAACCTTCTGACCCTCTACAACTCCCTGAAAGGAGGCAGCAGACAGGTGGGGGTCAGTCTTTTCTCCCAAGTAACAAATGACAGGACAAGAGGAATTGGCCAAAAAATTGGATGTTTAGGAAAAATTTATTCACCAAAAGGGTTGTAAAGCATGGGAACAAGCGTCTTAGGGAAGTGGTGGAGTCACCATTGCTGGAGGTATTTAAAAGAGGTGTAAATGTAGTGCTAAAGAAACATGGTTTAATGGTGAACATGGGGTTGTTCAGTTGGGTTGAAATGCTGGGTAAATGCTCAGATTTGATGAGCTTAGGGTTTTTGTGGTCAACATAATGATTCTATGATTCTATCAAAATAGAACAAAATAGGATCTGCAAATTCACAAAATCAATAAGATACCTATCAATACTGCATGAGAGGAAAGCAACTAGGAAAGACCAGTTCTAAGAAAGATAAAAATTGTGTGGTTGCTTGCAAAGAGATATGGCAGAAAAATAAGCCAGTGCTATCATAAACATCATTCTCCATACCTTGCATTTAAGAGTGAAAAAAAATACCATCAAAAGATTTATCCAAAGGCAAATGTTAAAATGCTTAAGTAATAAATGAACAGTAAGAATGATGAATAAAACTAGAAACTGATATATTGGTATGCAATACAGAGAGGAATAAGCAACCAGAGGATGAGAATGATTTAGAATATCACTTAAGAGTATAAGTAATAGGATGAAAGTAAGTTCAAGGTAGTATAAAATGACAGTAATTCAAACAAATACTGATGATTTGATATTTTGAAGAACCATCTTCCCAGAGGAATCGTGAAACCATGTGAAAATTTGCAGAACATAAATAAATGTACAACAGGGAACTCCTGGACTGTTGGAGAGATAAATGTACTTATTTGTCCATGCCATCTATTTATTACAGTGCTTTGGCTGAAGAAACAAGAGGCAAGTCTTTCTTTCCTCATGTGGCAAAAGCAGGTGCTGCTGTAAACAGCATTAGACTGCCACTGGCAGATCAGCACTTGAGACATGTAGCCCAAAAGAAGGACAGAAATGATGGATCTAGGAAGTGATTGATTTTTGAACCAATGTGTGCTGGAAAACCTACTAGGAATAATATAACCAGATATGTGGTCATGACCAATGACAGGAGAAGGATCAGTAAATAATAAATTGAGCTCCCAGGATCAAGCAATAAAGGTGTTAAACAGCCTGGCAGGCTTTCTCGGGGCAATACATCACAATGAGAGTTTAGGCAGAGTTTTGGAGGTTGACAATTTTGTATTTTACTTCCTTTTTGTTTTACTTAAAAATGTAACCTCAGAGCCCGTGATATTTATTCCAGAGAAATCTCTGGGTGCATTTCAAAACATAAATTGAGCATTTTCTCTAACGAAAAATCGCCTAAAGAACTGAAGGGCAGAGTGGCTGTTGAGTGCCTGTTCCCATACCACCAGTTCTAATTTGATCACATTTACAATGTCATAATCAGAAGGAATATTTAACATTGCCCACAGAGTTCCTCAGCTCTGGCCCTCCCCTTCCACCATGCATTACCTCCCACAGGTTCTCTTTGGTGGCTATCAAGAGGCTGTCAGTGACTTCATCCATTTTGGAGTTAAACTTGTATGAAGAAATACATTTTGTATGGAGAAAGCCAGCTCTGATTTTTTGGTGTTTGATTGCACTGTTTTCTGGCCCCCTTTCAGGAATGCTCGTGTTCCCCAAATTTGTTCTCTGTGGATTTCTCAATGAAATTCTAATTTCTGCCAGTGTTGGTTCCCAGATAAGAACCAGTAACAGTGGTTGTTGCTTTGATTTACTGAAGCAGTGGAAGAGATTGTGTCTTCAAAGAGATTTATGACTGATGAAAACCTGTGTGCTGTTCCTTTGGGATTTCTCCTCTAGGTGGACACAAAAGTGAAGAGCCACTGGCACAGGGTAAAGAACAGTAACTCATAGGTCAGGTAAATCAGATTTCATCTGGCCTTTCACAGCTGCTTGAATTTCAATGCATCCAGTGAGCTCCAGTTCCAATCAAACAGAGGGGTTTGAGCCCCACTGTGCCCAGAAGTTCCTTTCAGTGCTACGTTGGGTGCATCTACGTTTCTTCATGGTCAGCACACACTCGATGGATGAGGTAGAGTTGATGAAAATCAATATCTTGCTCCCATTTCACAGCTGTTAAATGGAGGATTAAGAAGATCATCACCATCCTCCTTCCTGCTTCTTTGCTGAGTCTGTCCCAAACCTAATCTCAGCCTCTGTCATCATGTGCTGCTGTGTCTTTGGGTCTGTGTCAGAAAAGCAAAGACTTAAGTTAGGGTATAGGTAAATATACTCATATCATGTCTATATACTATGTCTATGTAGTCATAGACATAAAAGCCCAATAAAACATAACTGAAAGTTGGGACTTAATTTTCCTAGGGGACTGACACTCCTAGTGTCACTAAAAAGGGAGGAACTATTTTAAATAACCCTGTATAGGCAAGTCAGGAAATTATTTGATAGCACTCACACCAAAAAGATGGCCCATCTTACCCCGTCCACTGCCTATATTAAATAGTGCAGTGTTTACAGAAGGTCATTCTTGCTTAAAGACACTCCATTCTTTGAAAATTTTTGAGGTCATCTTTGAAAAATATCCATCAGGAGTGAACTAGAGAGAATTGATACTTCCACAGAGCAGAGGAAATACATTCTGGAGGTTTTTCTTCTGTCTTGTTTTTTATTATGAGCCCAACAAACCATACCTGAAAATCAGACAATTCAGCTGCTCCAAAGAAAGGCAAACCAGCAGGACCTTAGCAGAGAACATTCATGGAATTTGGGACTGGAAGCCAATATTTTAAGAGTAAACAAGAGCATTAGGGGATCACAAAGCTACACACATTGTGATATAACCACTGCTGCCTTGGCCTATAAGAAGTTTTCTGCTTTTTCCATTAGATGTTTTCTTAAGTGTCATTTAAGACCCTTCAAAACTTAATTACTATCAACTTAATGATGGTGGCACATGGTCAGTGTTAAATCTGGGGTCACTTATCAATGACAAGGTGAGATAAAGGCAATCAAAGGGTACTCCTCTAGGGACAAAAGACAAATATGTTGATACCAATTCATTTCCAAAGTGAAAGTGGAAACAACACAAGTAGCATTAAAAATCCCTCTGCTTCCAGGCAAAGTACAAAGACCAAAGATAAATTTTAGCTATTTTCAATTTTTTCTGGGCAAGGTGCAGACTTATTGACAGACATTTCTGAAAAAGCTTTTCTTACTGCTGCTTACTACACTTGACTTTGTGAGAAGAAACTTCAATCTTAAGGGCTGTCAGTTTGGCACCTGTAATGAGCATAATATTCATTTCAAAAGGAAAACTACCAGAAAAAGCTAAATGACAGGCTAAACTGCATCTCTACAAGCAGAACTGCAGATCTCCCAAGATAGTGTTTCCAGCCCACACACCCCTCACACTACCAGGTGCTGTTGCTTTTTTTTTTTCCTTTCCCCAGTCTTCCTCATTACATTTCCTTGGCAGAAACTCCACTGTGGATGCTAGCAACAGACTTGCCTTGATGCTGCTCATCACAATCCCAGATGACAGCTCATTATCTCATTATCAACATTAATAATAAATGTGTGTTCCTCTGAATTCGCAATGTGAGAACCAAATATATATATATATATATATATATGTATATATATATGACTTCACATTGCATTTCTTTGAATGTATAATGCTGCTATAACTGCAGACTCAAAGCTCTGTGAGGGAAGGACACAATTGACATGCAGAACCAGGCCTGGTGGAGGGCAGTGACAGAGAGCTCTTGTGTGCCTCTGGGTGAGTCATTTGACCCTCTGCACACCCTTTTCCTCATTCCTAAAATCCCTTCTGCACCTTTAAGGAATGATTTAAGTTTGGTGTGCTACATGCTGCAATGTTTTAATACATGGTCTTAGTTTTTATATGAACAACTACAAACTGATGAGGACAGGAATAAGCAATCTGATATTTGTGTTTCTGAAGAGATGTATGTAAGAATAACTGATGGCTTATTCTTCCCTTTCAAGCTGTCTAATAATAAATGTGACTTTCCAAAGAAAATCGACGTTTATTTTTAACCCAATATGTTTGGGTTTTTTTTGATTCGAAAGTTCCTGGTTTTGAATGAAGTATTTTAGTATAGCTTCAAGTATAAAAAGCTGACACACTATCAAAGCCAATTTCATAGATGAAATAAAAAAAGAAGAACATTCTCATAATAAAATAAAAACTGGGCATACTAGTAGGTCTTAAAAATCTAATTTCTCATTTTAATTTCTGAGAATATTTTTGTTGCTATTTCAATTTCTAAAAGCTGTAAAGCTTTTAGAACTGAGGATATAAAAAAAAAAGTGGTCAAAAGGAGCACTCCTTTAATGGATATTGGAGACTAAAGCTCATTTGGCCTTACTGGGATGCAAGACATGATGGTGGAAATAAATGCATATTTGAAGTAGGGGATGATGGAACTCCTCAAGCACTGTAACTGAGGAAAATTTCATCCCTGACAGAGATTTACACACCAGCCCAAAGATGGGAGACAGTGTTAACAGAACCACACCTACCTGGGAGGGTAGCCAGCAGTTTCCTTGCACTTCAGACTAAATTTCACTAGAAAGAACCAAATTAACAAAATCTGCAGCAGGCCAGAATACCAAAAAATAGTTCCATTTGCTTTTAATGGAGATTGATTGCAGATGCATTAATATTATCAACTGTGTTCTGACCTCAGTCTATCCTGGCTGTCAAATTTTATGCAGAGAACGTGAATTAAAAAAAAAAAAATTAAAAAAATCTTGAAAACATTACCATTAAGATGAGAAAATGTCACTCTGACAGCTCTGTGTGTCCTTAAGCATTTCCCAAAACAACTTCTCATATGGAACAGCTCTCACATAAAGTTAAAAAAATGAGACAATTGAGTGTACTGTGTAGAAAGGAGTCGAGTCTAGAAAGAAAGGTCTGTGTATGCTTAAAATATTATGGATCATCAAAATGGAATGGCAGACGTGCAAAACAGAGAATGCACACATGGAATGTCAGCACCAAGTGTTTTATCTGTTCTCCTATGGGAAAATAAAAAGCAACAAGTGCTTCAAAGTAGAGCAGAAACATTTTTTAAGCATAAATTCTGTGTGGTTTAGTCCTTCATGAAACATAAACTCAGCAGCTCCCATTTCATTTGAAAGATGACAAAAACAATAGAAGATGTTCAATTTACTGAGTTAAAAAGTCAGGAAGGCAAAACTTTTTCCTCAGCCCAGATCTCTTCTCCACCCCTCCACCACCCTTTTGAATTCTCTAATTTTGAAGCCAAAGTTGTTCTTTGAAACTGAATCTACATGAGAGTTAAACAAGCTCAAGTGAATCTCATGAAGAAAGGACTGAATATAAACAAAACATTACTTTGAAGTTGCTGTTTTTCTTGCTGCAGAACATTCCTCCTCTAAACTGTAACTCAAATCTGAAACTGTTTTCAGAACAGAATTGTCTTCAGAAATATGCCAGAATCAAGGCTACACCACTTGTAAAAATTATACATAAATTTGTCAGGAAGCATCAATATGGTCAAACAGCTGGAATTAGGAAGGCGTCTAATGAAGACATATCTTAAAAATCCTTGCTCTAGAAAATTTGATTATTTTGGAAGAGGTCTTCAAGCAATGGGATTAGAGAAAAAGTAACAAAGATTGTTGGCTGGAACTTGCTCTCCAATGACTTGTACAAGCCTCTATTTCCCTTTAAGTTCCTAAATATTTAAAAACCCTGAAATTATACTCCTTGCATGACAGTTTGCATGGAAGTGTACCTTTATGGGATATTTAAAGCTGTCGTAGCTATTAAAATTAACTTGGCATCCCAGCATAGGTACATCCAGGGCAGCTACTCAAAGCAGATACTGGATGTCCTACAGAACAGAACCATTCTCCTCTGGCACATAACCAACTTCCACAATGTGTCACCTTCCCTCTTCTCTTGCTTTAGAGAACTGGAGAATTCCCAAAAATATTTCCTGCATATTTTTCTCCTTCTGCTCCTCTCTAAGATCCTTGGAAGACTGGTTTTGAACTTACTGTCAGTGTCTTCCCACCAATGTCAAAATCATGTTCATTCATGTGATGATTTGTCTGTGTCCTCACACCTGGAAAGCTCAGAATGAAACCCAGACTGGCTGAAAGCTGTGTTCTTTATTTAGTCTCCATTACTTGCCTTAAACTTGCTTTAAATCAGACTTTTCAGCACCTTGTTTAGACAGTAAGATCAGGAATGCAGAGCTTAAATTCGCTGAAAAAGACTAAGCAGAAAAACTACTGCAGTATGGAGTTGGTTAGCCTGCCTGAGTATCACTCTATTATGAATATTAAATAACAAAGATAATAACCCTATTTTGCCAATTTCTGTTCTGCTTCATTCAGCCCATGCAGAGTATATTGAAATCTCCATCCATCCATGAACCCCTGGAATGTTTTGCTGGCTGGTATTACTATTAACAAATGGAAAACATCAAAAAATACAATTCTTTCTAAGGGACATTTTATAAAAAATAAAACTAATCTAAATTTTTTTTGTTCCCTTGCCAAAGTATCACAATTTCTTGATCTTTGTCTCTGTCTATCCAGCTACCTGTCTAAAGGTTCCTTCTTCTCTACTAGAAATAACAAGGTCCTGCACCTGGGTTGGGACAATCCCAAGCACAAATACAGGTTGGGGGTTGAAGGCATTGAGAGCTGCCCTGAGGAGAAAGATTTGAGGGTGCTGATGGTTAAGAAGTTTATCATGTCCCAGCAAGGTGCCCTTGCAGCCCAGAAAGCCAAACCTGTCCTGGGCAGCATCCAAATCCCCTCCCAGGTGTGGGAGGGAATTCTCTCCTTCTCCTCTGCTCTGGTGAGACCCCAGCTGGAGTGCTGCATCCAGCTCTAGGGTCACAGCAAAGGAAGAACCTGTTGGGATGAGTCTAGAGGAGGTGACAAAGATAATCAGAGGGCTGGAATGCCTTTCCTGTGAAGACAGGCTGAGAGAGTTGGAGTTGTTTGGCCTTTGGAAGAGAAGGCTCCAGAGTGACCTTAGAGCATCTTCCAGGACCCAGAGGAGTTACAAGAGAGCTGGAGAGGGACTTTCCACAAGTGGTGACAGGACAAGGGGCAGTGGCTTCAAACTGGAAGAGTAGGTTTAGATTAGCTATTAGGAAGAAATTCTTCACTGTGAGGGTGGTGAGGCCCTGGTGATGGTTGTTCAGAAGAGTTGTGGTTGCCCCATCCCTGGAAGTGTTCAAGGCCAGGTTGGATGATGGTCTAGTGGAAAATGCCCCTGCCCATGTCAGGGGTGTTGGAACAAGATCATCTCTCCTTCCAATATAAGTCATTCTATGATTCTTTTATTTCATTCAACTTAAAACCATCATCTAAACTGTAAGAGACAGTGATTTCTGGTTTTGATTGGCACCTCAAACAGATGTATTTTCTTTGTTGTGGTTACAGAGTAAATGCACTCATCACATCTTCCTCTACTGACCTGACTTTTCTTGGATCCCCATGGATCCATAACTGCAGCTATTATCAGTCCTCCATACAAACAGTTCTATGCAGCAGAACTCAGTCTTCAAGGAAAACTAAAAATAATTTTGAAATTGTCCTGCTTTGGTCTGACAGTTCATTAGCTAAGTTCTCTCTGTAGCCAAGGGACATTCAGCAGTAGGCTTACATAGATCTGATGTTCTCTTTTAGCTATAGGAAGTGAATTTTAGGTTTGGTGCAAGGCCCCATATTAACAGCTGTGATGTTCATTCTCTAAAAGATGTGTCTTCAGTCTCCTGACAGAGGACTATTGAGTCAGCAGAGTGAATTTTCTTGCAGTAGTTTCTTCTGCAGTGAAAATTTCTGTCTTTCTCCTATCTTCTGTGGCCCAGTCAATCCACACACTGCCCTTCTGTGGCAGAAGGATCACCTGCTCTGACTTTTGTTGTGTTGAAACTTAATAATTTAAATCCAAGATTATTCAATGCATTTTGCATGAAAAAAAAAACCCCAATATTCATTAGAAAATAATGGCTTCTGATAATTGAGAACCTCAGTGTCCTAGATCTACAATTTCTGAGGCAGGAAGTTCTGGAAGAGACATACAATCATTTGATCTAGGCACCAATCCTAATTCCCATATAGCATGCCTAACAGAAACTAACCTACCCACAAACCCCAGCTCAAGATTTATTCATTCTTTTGAACTGATGGAAATGATTTGTTGTCATCTGCCCTGGGACACAGCTCTAGCAGGGTTTTCACAGTTACCAATCTCACCCATTCCAAGTGAGTTGCTATTAACTGATCCCTCTGAACTTGCTCTGTTTGGGAGTCTGCTTCAGGCATTGATTTGTTTGTTGCCTTCATCAACATTATTTCAACACTGAGTTCTTTCTTCTGAATAATAAAGTGCTTACAAGTTTTAAAGTCAATTATAGCCCTACGCATGGAACAGTTAATATCAACAAACAGAACTCCAGATAATTTAAAGGGTAGCTCTGAATGTAATTTACAACATAACTCCCAAATTTAGATTGGATGCATCTGGGGATGCTTAAATTTGAAACAGATGGTCAGGTGATTTGAAAATCACTCAAGGAAATCTCAAAATTAGCTCACAGAAACATGAAGGAATATTTGCTAGATTGAAAGGAAAAAAAAAACATGGGGTGTTGGTTGGGCTGGAGAGTAAATGAGACTACAATAGATGTTTACTTCCATAGACTGGAAAGAATAATTTTCTGGGTTATGAATATGATATTCACCATGATACATACTTAGTAAGAGAGAGACACATTCTGACAGGCAAATGTTTAGTTTCAGACAGTTTAAAATCAGTGCCAATATAGAAACAGGAAATTTATCTTATAAATAAACATGACTAAATATATGAAGACTCCAGGAATTTGAAGTGACAGGTAAAGTGGCACCTTGTGGTTCATCATATTTGATCCCACTGTGTCAATGTCACCGTGGCAGCTGGTATTGAAAATTGCTAGTGGGGAAGAGGATAATAAGCTCCTCTCCTCGTCTTTGCCACCTTTCCTAACCAAGTTATTTATATTTATGGTGGATGGAAACTGGGACAGTGGTTTTGAAAGTAGAAAAAAGAAGAGAAGTCTAGGTTCACTACACTCAGATCACGCCTTCAAGTAAAAAAAAAAATTAATATATTTTAGCAGCAGGTAGGGCAGAAAACAATAATATTTATCCCTCTATAGAAATGCCATTTTTCTCACAAATTCTGAGGTATGATCACCTGTCCAGCCCTAAATTTACCCTGTTTTGTGTTATATGATTTCATTGTCCTGTATAGCTGTCTGCTTTTTATAATGGAGAATGTGTCTCCAAATCCCTCAGGTGGAGTCAAATCTCACTTTAGCTAAATGTCCTCCCCAGCTTTTAAGTAACTGGATGAGGAAAGAAAACAACGCCTTCTCCTTCTCCCATTAGGTGTCTGAGTCTTCCCAGGGAATGTATGGTTCTCCCAATACACCTCACCTGAATGCTGAATGTTCCCATGATTGGCCACCCTGAAAGTCAGGGGCTGCAATATTTGACAGCAGAAGATTTGTCCCTCCCTTTCTCTTCACACTCTTACATTTACATTTAGGGCTGATATTCAGCATTTGGTAGCTCTGTGATTTCACACAAGGAGGCCACCAGTGAGGCACAACAGTTCTGTGCAGTGTTACTGCTGGAGAAGGTGCTTGGCAGCTGTGGCACTACTGGCAAGGAACTAACCACCAGTACTGATTAACATGTTCAGCCAGCTCTTCTAGATGAACCAGCATTGATTCCTCTACTATTAGACTTCATTTTGCCCAAGGAGAGCCCCAGGTCTTCCCTGTTCAGCCTATGCATACTCTACTCCATGCCCCAAAGTGAAATTCCTATACAGAAATATTGTAAACACAATTCAGTGTTCATTATTTGCTTAACAAAAGCTTAGGTTGTGCATATGACTTTCAGGAGACAACAATGACCCAGGATACCATGGACCTTTTTCAAAACTTCCAATGAATCAGCAAAAGCCCCATGAAATGGATCTCGGTTAAGAGGGCAGTGCTTTCCAGCAATATCTGGAGACTGGACTTCTAAACATATGAAATCTCCATCACTTTGCAGGAACATCAGCCCAGGGCATAAACCTGGGTGGGTCTGGGTGAAAGACACTCTTCTTAAAGATGATACCTTTAAAATTTGCAACCTGCCACCCTTAGCACCAACAGCCCAATGCCCTCTCTCATTAATCCTGTATTTATATTAAAAGTTGGGCTGCAGCTGTTGGAAATGTTTAAGTTAACTTTTCATCCTCTCCAAAATTTATTCATTTCATTGTAATATATATATATGGCATTTCCACATCCATCAGCATTTGAAATCCAGTCTTTAAATTGTCCTATATATGCACATATATTTATAAGTTAATAAAAAGATGCCATTCCCACAATTTTCTCCACAATGAAATAGCCTGTGAGCAAATTACATTTTCTTTTTACTGTTTACTCAGCACAGTAAAAGAATGTATTGACTGCTAAGTTTCTATGACTTTTTCCTGAGCATAAGAAAATGGACTCTCACTCTTATTAATTTCAGATATGTTCCTTGTTATTCTATAAATTGTCACTGCAGCTCTGACCTCTTTGCAGATTTACAGGTAGAAAGAATTTAGACACTTATTCATTTATTGTCATTTCCAAAACAGCTGTGTATCCACCTGCTCTTCACAAGAGTTTTATGCACTGTGGGTGTTTCAATTATAAACCCATGTGGCTGGCATACAAAAAACAAAGCCACTTCAAGAGCTGAATTTCTTAATTAGATGACTGGAGCCATTATAATTGCTTGTGATCTAGATATTGCTTCTATTAATCTTTTCTTTACTCTTCTTTAGTAACATAAGTTGTGCCACTAACTTAATTAAAGCTGTACATATGAAAAGGGTACCATGTCACATTTTTCTCATTTCATTTCTGTAACTACCTGCTGCTGGTATGGTAAAGATTCTCTATAATCTGTCCTTTTGTTAATGAGGAAATGGAGTCATTCTGGCAGCAGCCTGGTTCACCCTACACTGAAATCTCAGGTTCTGACTTGGGTCCTTGGGCACAGAAAGTGTTCAGATGAAGCTCCCTGGAGGAATTTAGCTGGTCAGCCCTGATAAGCAAAACTGAGGGCTGGGTCCTCTGCCTCTTCCTCTGCTGCATGGATGACATGCACTGCAGCATTCAGGAGAACCATCTGGGGAAAATTATTTACCTGCATGGGTTTTTGGAATGGGCAGTGACTGCTGTGCAGCAGAGACAGCTGTATCATCACCATGACCTCCACACCTTTTCTTCTTGCAGGAAGGGATGTTGCAAACTCTTGTTTTCTCATGACACAAATTGTACTCTATTCCACATAAAGATCTGAGTGCACCATGATGCAACTACAGTAATTTAGGAGGAGTCATGGAAAGATCTTGGTAAAGGCAAACTGTTGCAAAGTTTTGAAATTCAGATTCCTTAGCTCAACCTCATCAGAATACTTTAGCCCCTGAAACAGGAGAAAGAAACCTCTGTCTAGATTTGTTTTCTCATAATTTCTTAGGTCTGTTATGGTCTTATTAGTGTCACCAAGCATAAAGAAGCTGTTTAAATGAATTTACAAGACATAATTTAATTAAAATATTTTAAATAACCTTTTTATTGGAACAAAGGGATAACACAACAACAAAGAAATAATAAAATCAAGCAAGAGCATTGCTCTCATACAGCGTGGCAGAGAGCTCTCTGTTGCTGCTAAAAATTAAAATGGAAAATAAAGGGACTAGGGGCAATTCAGATCTCACACAACAGACATTTAACACTTGCATGATATCCAGAGCCACCAGGCATAGAATAGAAACAGGTGGCCCTGATCAATAAGAGATAAAACTAATGCCAATCAATATAAAAAGTGTGGGCACCAAATCGTCCACAGCTGGCAAAATTCTCAAGCTGGTCTTTGCCACTGAGGACAGCTGATAATATAAGAATTTTATCAGCTTAACCCTTTCCACACTGGCAATGTCAAAACTCTCTTAGCATTAACATCTTAACAAACCAAAAAACATTTGATTTTTGAGCGCTTGTTTTAGACAATTTAGTCTGTACTGCAATGCTGACACACTGTTATTGACACTTAGCCTGTTGGTTAGTGCCACCAAGGATGCCACCTGGCTTCTCAGGAAGGACACATCACAGGGCTCTTGGTCAAACTCATATTTTACTGCACCAGACAGGATGAACACAGCTGGTGTGTGGACTCCCAACTGGTCCCAGCACCCAACACAGCCCAGCAGTACTCAGGGAGTTACACAGGATTAACTTCATGACTAAATGAGAACCTAGGACATCCCTCTGGCTGCCCTGGATGGCTCAAACCCCTGCCAGGGGCTCAGAGACCTTGGTGCAAAGCCAAAGACACCTGTGCTTTTGATTTTAACCCATGGAGAAAATGATAAACTTTTGTGGCTTGTAAATCTTCACATAAGGTTGAAGTAGAGTGATAGTTAGTATGTCACAGGATGGAAAAATAGAATTTTGGGGTTTTTTAGAATGGGGGTTCAGAAGCCAAGATAGAGGGATTTGGGCATGCCTTAGCCCAAATCCCTTAGGTCCTTAGCCTCCATCTTCTGTGTGATGCTGGCACTTTTAGATTGGTTTAGAGTAGAAACTCACTGTCTAACATAGGTGATAGGTATTGGAAAATTATTGTAAATAAAGTACATGTAGTTTTTAGTATAAAAAGATAACGTCGCCCTGAGGGCAGTCAGTGTGCCAAGGACCAACCTGCCAGACCTCAGCAGGTCAGAAAAAGAATGGTATAGATAACAGAAAATAAAATAAACAGCCTTGAAAACCACAGCAGAGGAATCCTGACTTCTTCTTCAATTGTGGGGCTGGGAAATAGAGACTTTCTAACACCTTGGGGGCATCTTGGCCACAGAGACTCCGAGAAAGAAAGGACCTTGTAGGGACAATGGTCTTGAGAAACAACCCTCCCAAATCTCACTCCTGCTCTTGCTGGAGCTGCCAGATCCACGCCATTACTAACACAAGCACACAGGACACAGGCACTGAAACAATGAACAAGGGCAGGAAAGGGCAGACTCTGAATGTCAGGAGCTGCTCAGGTCACTTAATGTACTCCTGGAGCCACCTGTGGTGAGGAATCAGTAACAAAGCAGAATATGGGCTGAGGACATGGTGTGCTACTGTAATGTCCACTGTGCTCCTCTCTAGTGCATCAATTACCTGTAAAGAGATTTTCAAAATATCAGGAAAAATAGTAAAGACATTTTCTGTGAGCTTGAATTTTTTCAACATAATTAAAAGATGATAAAAATTAGAAGAAGGACCATACTTGATTTGCAAAAATGCCTAAATTTTTTTCAGATGGGAACATATTAACCCATGCTTTTTAATCCAGTGTAGAAAACAGATGACAAAGATATTTTTTAATATCTTAATTCTTTAATTAATTCTTCCACTAAGCCAAAGCTGTGTTTGGGTAAAATGCTCATTCTGGAGATTTCTGCTTTCCTGGCAATTAAGCAAAAAAAAAAAAAAAAAATTATTGTTGCAGTTGACAATTGCTGCTACTGTTAATAATTATCATAATGCTCTATCATAGAAAATTATTTTGATTTAG
The DNA here is from genome assembly GCF_022539315.1 of Serinus canaria. Classification (NCBI taxonomy): domain Eukaryota; kingdom Metazoa; phylum Chordata; class Aves; order Passeriformes; family Fringillidae; genus Serinus; species Serinus canaria. The sequence goes on along the minus strand of NC_066315.1, from coordinate 144,776,290 downwards.
GCAGCAGCATGAAATTGTGAACAACAAAAAAATTCTGGAAATGAAATGAGTTTCAGAAAAAATTCTATTTGCTCATCAACCAATGAAATGAAAGGAGAGTAAATGCCAAGCTGATGATTAGGCTAAAAAAAATTAACAATAACAAATTCATATGTGATAGCATGCTTTTATTTTTAAGGCTACAAAGCCTGAAAAGTTCATAGTGTTACAGACTAGATACTTGAGAGTGAGCATGAGGCTGTCTGGATTACATTGTCCTTTTAGTAACATGATTAAGTCAAGCTACAGATAGCAAATAAAGCTTTTATTACTGGAAAATTATTCCATCTAGCACATAAAATTGCTAGAAGTATCCTTGCTTAATTACAATTTTTTCTTTGCTACTGTCATGCAAATGTTTCCTTAGAAGAACAAGTGCTGCCAAACTAAATTAGACAAAAAGTCAGGGGTTTATGGGCTTTACAAAAAGGTTAAAGCAGTTTCCAGCAATGTATTCTAGGTGTAAGCCAGGGAAAAGAAGTGAAAGATTGTAGACTAAGATATGCCAGATAGGTATCATTTGCTTTAGTGTAAAATGGACTTCTGGTGGAAAATTGAAGTGGCTCACGTAAGGGGCCATGCTTGCTGAAAGTTGGTTTAAGGGTCTTGGCGGTAAAAAATACACCTAACTTAGTAGAAATGCCACTCTCCTTAAAAGATAGTTATGAGATACTTTGCTGCTTTGGTTAAATACAAGTATTAAATAAATTTAGAGTAGATTAGAATTGGACAATATATATCTGTTAAAGCAGACTTAGTTTTCACAGCAGAGTTGAACTTAGGTTTCATCTTCTCCGTTACACAGCTAAAGTTACTCTTTTAGATAGAACTAAGCTGTTCTCAAGAGGCAAAAGTGAATTAAAGAAAAGGACTTTTCTTGATACATCATAATGTTTTGGGGAACTGTGGCATTGTGAGTTTTTAGAATCGGTTATTCCTTTTGTTACCCAATAATGGTTTGGTCCTCGGCTCCCCCTATGTACTTCCCTCACAATGGTTTCTCCCGATTTCCTCCCCTTTGACCGTGCCCGTGCCCGTGCCCGTGCCCGTGCCTGTCATGGTAACCACCCCCCTTATCTCGAGAATTCTCTGTATCAGTCATTCCTTATTCGATGTATGATTTGCCCCTGGGGTTTTTTCCCCTCCCCTGTGTGATCCTCAGTGGCTTAGCTGTAACCCCCGCTCCTCTCTGGGTCCTCGTTATTGGTAAGCTTTGTGTCTCCTCCCATCACACCCACTCCTTTTATCAGTGCCCCCACCCCCACCCCCACGAAGACCCCCTCTGGTCACCCGTCCCTAGCACCGCCAGAGGAAGATTAAAAGATGCTTGTTACCTATCCAGGTGTCCCTCCTCCTTCCTTTGTTTCAGTACCTCGTAGCTGAGATCCTGCCTGCGCCCCCCACGCCGCAGACGGTAACCACTGCCCAGGGTTCCGGAGGGAATCCGGGAGTGGCAGCATCGTGTGGCATCTTCGGCCGGGCCGGTGGCACCTAGCCGGGCTCCTTCACAGCCCCGCGGCCGCAGGAGAGAGGCTACAGGGAACAAATTAAAAGTGTAACAGATAGTTCCCACAAGGTCTTGATATACTGGAGTTATTTTAAAAGGAGGAAGATGCCCATTTCATGATCCCTTGATTTTTTGCTGTTGTCAACTGGTGTTTTGCAGAGGTCTTCTGGCAATAATACTGACTTGTGCCCAGTTTTGTAATCTCCATTTTTATCTAGTTTTGTCACATTTTCAGTTGGTCAGATTTATAGAAGTGATCCTTCTGTCCACACCTTTTTTGACAACACCTTCCTTGAGCTTCACTATGAATAAAAATAAGCCCAGTTGACATCAAGCCATAATTTGCATGAGTTAGTTTTGCCAAATTCTGCAGAATTTGCTTGGGATGAGTTCCAGCACATGAGGAGCTGAGAGAAATCATCTCAAGGTCACCACAAAGAAGGAAGGTGTAAGTGAGAGAAGTGTGACCAGACTTGTCAGCAACACGTCTCATGCTGATGAGAACAAAACTCTGCCCCTAGAAGGGCTCTGTTGTATAACTCTGCCTGGTGGCCAGTCCAGAAATACTCACTTGTTCACATGACTGACTCGTGGCCTCACACCTGCTGTTGCTGGTGTGGTCTCTGCCTGAGGTGTTGCAGGCTGCAGGTTTGTGTGTTCTGTGCAGTTCTTGCCTGTTTCCACGAGAGGCATCCTGGAAAGTTTCCCTGCAGGATGTGTTACAGCTGACAGGTCAGTCACAGCCACAGGTGTGCTGCCACTGCTGCTGCTCAGGAGCTCCTTATAAGACTGTTCTCCCCTGTGCTTGTGTCAAGGAGGTTTCTGCAAGTGTCCTGTGCCAAGCAATGAAATGAAGTGTTTCTACTCCATTTGAAGACCTCTGACAACAATATGGTCCATTGACCATATTAGGTCTTAGAGCACAAAAGAAGCTGTCATTCATAAATCTTTCTCCAAGAGTTACTCCATGAGGTGACCTGCCAAGAAAGAAATGGCTATAATGGTAAAAGTGCTCTATTTCCTGTCTCCTTTCATTTGTGCATGGGGCCCTGCATCCTGGCATGGTGGTAACTTGAAAACATGACAATAAGAGAAACAAGTCACATGGTACCCAAGTCAGAGGCACACAATTGCCTTTAAATCCATCCCAAGGGCAGTGTTTCTGCTACCTCACCTTGGAATTGCAAGTGTTATTGCTGGGATGCCCATGATGTAATCAGGCACCCAACAGGGCCTCATCTTCCATTCCCTTCCTCCAAGCTCCATTTCATAAGTTTCCTTGCATCTGTGGACAAAATCCACCAAAATTCATTATATGAAAATAAGGACCTCCCTATCTGTATCATAGGAACATGTTACCTTGTTCTTGTTTGATTTCAGGTTCTTTCAGTAGCTTGCTATTTGTGACTTGCCTCTAGGCTTGTGTTTCCTATTGTGCTTCCTCTAGTGTGTAAAGAACATGAATATTTCTGGCAGCTCCATTGCCCTGACAAACCCCTGTGCCAGGACTCCCAGGTAAAGTGCCTCATCTACTGCCCCAAAACCAGAGCTCCAGAGGCAGATCTGCCTCTCATGAGTGCTAGAGAGTGTGCTTAGTTATGGTCCAAGCCATAAATCTGGTCAAAAAGGATCAAGTGGAAATTCAAAGAACAGTTTCATTTTCCATAAAGCACTACAAATTCCATTTAATATGTGGTTCTGATGCTTTACCAAACTTAGCTTTGGCTTTGGGGTTTTTGCCTTATTTTTAACCTGGTTTTAATTTTATTAGAAAAATTTCAATTCATTTTGGTAACAAAAATTTTGTTGATTTACTTCATCCTGGAGGTGATGCCAGAAAGGCAGCAGTGCTGTGTGATAATGGCAGTTCTTAAGCACAAACCAGGGTGATTTTTGGAATCAAATAATATTTCCAAACACCAGATTCATTTTTACGAGTTGTTTTCAAACTATTTTCAAGCATACAATTTCCTTAGCCTTTATCATGATATTTCAAATGGCAAAATGGACTTCAGGGGAAAGTTGCAGGAGCACAAGTGAGTCAAAAGAAAGCAGCAGCTATGGAATTTTCTGAGATAAGGTAGAAAAGTACATCATTAAGCAATGGTGAGAAAAGTTAAAAAAGGAATACTCCTCCTTGAGGTTTTTTTCTCTGTCCAAGTAATTAATATATTATTGGCCTCAAAAAAGAATTGCACAACCTTATCTCTTACTCAAAGCAACCTTGCTAGTAGATATCTTGCCTTAAAAAAAGCTAACACTGTATATCTCTAGAGCTTTTCACCACAAAAGCACATAGTTGGCAGTCCTTATTGCAACCAATAGGAAGAGCAAAACCCTTCTTCACCTTTGAAGGACAAATATTTTGGCTGGGACATAGCAGTTAATTAACATTTTTCTTGTTCACAGCACTGCAGTGTCCCAACCAAGGTCAAGGCTGCATTGTGTGAGGCATTGCACAGATTCATGGAAGGAGCAAGCTGCTGCTCCAAGCTCAGAAGAAAGCAGTGATAAAAGTTAGAGGACAGAATGGGAGTGCATTCAAAACAAATGCTAGAGAGTGCTCAGCACATGAGTTTTATGCTTGGGTTCTGCCCAAATTGTTGTTCTGCCTCATAGCACAAAAAAACATGTGATAAAGCTTCAGTGATTTTAGGTTTTTCTCTAAATAGGAGAGGTGCAACTGCAACTGAATTACCCTCCTGAAACACAGATTCCTAGTTATAGTCACAAATCAGTTGGAGCTTACAGCTGGGCAAAGTGACCATCAATGGCCTTTGCTAAGTTGAATGCAACATCTTTTATTCACAGCAGAACAATCTAAGTTGTGTGTGGAGGAATTGTATGATTTCCTCAGACCTAACACTCTTGTGCTGAAACCCTGGCCCTGAATCAAAATGAGGTTTGCAAGCAATATTGAAATGGAGATTCTTATATAATGTATATCTCTGGGAATCTGGGTAATGAATGTAATACAATTTTAATGAGAATTTCATTTTATGACTCAAGATACAAGAAGACATAACTTCTCCTAATATAATTACCTTTGATTAATCTGTGGGAGTTATTAATTTCAGACAAAAGTTTTGCTTTTCTGAATGTCCAGACTAATGAAATTACTCTTATTAGTTTGACAGTAGATGATGACACAGATACAATAGGCACTGAAACAGATGTATTGGGCAGCTTACTGGAAATTGAAAATTTAGCAAGTGAATATTGCTCATTGACCCATGAGCACAGTGGCCACTTTTTCAACAAGAATTCTTTTATCTCCCTTCTGTTAGCACTTTAACATACACACAGCACAATCTGCTTCAAGCCATCACCAAGCACCCTTCAGATACACAAAGCAGGAATGAGAGGGAAGCACTATTGAAGGAATGTTTAAATATTCCACCCAGGCATATCAACATTATAATTTATATTCTGTTATGGTAATGGTCAAGGCAGTGAAAGAAAACTGGTGTCCATTATGAAAGGAGTTGTTCTGACTCACCAGAAAATAAGGTCTGCACTCACAAAAAATTCAAAATCCCATTTCCAGCAAAGCAAAGAAATAAGCATAAGAAATCGTGGCAGGGAATTCACAGAGGTCTGACTAGGGAGACAGTGTTAAGGAAGGACACGGTGATGGATTGAACTACTCCTTAATCTCCTTTCTTGCAGTCTGATCTATTTTATTACATGTACTGATCTGCTGAAAAGGGGTGCAGGAAGGGAAGCTGCTCACCTGCCTAAGCTGACAAATGCTGCCTGCATGAAGTGGTGCTCTCTGGGTTGAGGGGAATTTGTGCCCTTCCTGAGAACAGCCTGAGTGAAGCAGCTGCAGTGCAGAGACTGGCGAGGGCAGCAGGAAATCTGTAACAAAGACTGAGACTGGTAAACTTCTAGAGGATGAGTGAAAAGACTTCCAAGAACCAAATGCAACTTACTCATGTGGAGTTTGTTACAGCCCGGAAAGGTTCTGAAAACCACTGGGCTGAGGCCAACATTTTAAGAAAGAAGAACAGAGGAATCTGATTTCAAATCCTTTAATTTCTAATGTCTTTTACCCAAAGGATCTTAGATCTGAATTATCATTTTACAATTTCACTTTCTAAGTTATTTATTTCTTGTGTTTCCATAAGAACATCTGTGGTGATGGAGAGCATGCTTGGTGTTTGTGGTGTGCTCCAAGTCCACCTCAGAGCTCTGACTTACTTCAGGTCCCCTTATACCCATGCAAAATTTAGGGGCAACAAATAATGAAATGCAGAGTTTCAGAATTTTTGCACCATACTTGCACATAATGCATGCAGAAATCAAATTAATTGTATATATTTCATATGTAATGGACCAAAGAATCTGCTTAAAATATGAAAGGCCAAATGAGCATGTTACTAAATGAATTAGTCTCTGAAATAAGCTAAATTCTCAAGTCCTTCCATACACAAATCTTGAACTAAATTTTAACAAGTTTGCCTATAAAGGGCTGGGAGAAAATCAAATATTATTTTATTGGATTTAGCAGTGGATGAATATTTCTCATTCTGTCACAATAAGATTATTTACTCACAAAGAGGTACTAAAATAAAATATTAGGAAAGATAAATGCTTATATATAAATGGCAAATACTTTCCCAAAATATTTTTACTTTGGGGCACAAACATTACAAATATGTCTTCTGTTTCAAGCGTTATTTTTCCTCTAATGCTTTTACCATTATTTTCCCATATTAATCAAGCAAAATCCCTGTCCAATAGCATCTGCAGTCCTGGATGCCCTACTTCCTCCTTAGGTGAAGATAAAATGAAAGTCAGGTACTTGCTTTGTTTCTGTCTTTCATAGTGGAAGCTTTCCTTTGGGGTCTAAAACCAAATCACCAAGAGATGTTTTCTGCAGGGACCATTACCTAGATTTATGCTGCTACCTGCTTCTTCCAGGTGCCTACAATGAAAGGTGAAACTAGCCATCCTATTTGGAAAAATGCAAAGAACTTTCATTTCTACCATTTCCCTAATAAACATCTCACTGGCACTCTCCCTCCTGAATTTTAATTATGGGTCTTTTTAAGTTCACCAGCATCAAACAGATACAGTTTCTTACTCAGGAAATACCATTACAAGTGATTCACATGTACCTCACAGTTTTGTGATTAAAGCAATTGTGAATTTTCCTTGTCAGACTCGAAATAAGCATTGTATAGAACAGTCCTACTCTGTTTTCCAAATTACAGTGCAATAATTGGCTCGTGGTTCCAAGTCACGACTGAGTTTCTGTATCTCCTACATTGTTTTCTTCTCTCTTTCATTTCCATATCTACATCTCTGCTTTAAGAAGAATTATTCAGCAGCATAAACCAGCAATTTCTTTTTGCTGTAAAACTTTATTTGACAATTTAACGCAGTATTAAAGACACTGAAAAGTGTGCATTAAGGACTGTATGTACAGAAAAACAAATCTTAAATCTATTTTTCAGAATTTGTGTCTTTTCTTCCACCCCAAAAAAACAACTGAATGGCAACATTTGATTCCTGAATATAGATGGTGGAAATCTGACAAGTAGAATTAGCTGCAGATGATGTAGATATTAGAATAGTTAAAAGCATAGGAAAATAGGCTACCTTTAAGATATCACACTGATTAGGATGGCCCTAAGGCTAACTAAAGATGATCCCCAATTATAAAAAAAGCACTGCTATGTATAAGAAATCTTAATGAGCAATGAAATTAGACAGTGAAGCTCAAAAGAAAATGATGATATATATGCACAAATCTCATTACTCTACTGGTATGGAACATTCAACATGGAAACATCGGAAAGTGAGAAGGTAATAATTTATCTCTAAGTTTTCCCTTCAAATTAAAACTTTGTCACATGCTGATTTTTTAAGACATCCTGAAATGCATAATTGGCATCATATCATCAAATGTGTAATGCCACTTGTTATAAGAGGTATATAATTTTTGTGTCCCACAGTGTCGCTCTGCATCATAAAATTAGCCAAGGATTTTGTCTTTCAAAGTAAAGGACTGAGCTCCAGCATATCGAAGCCATCTGCTGAAAGAATCAGACAGAAACTGCCACAATCACCAAACCTGAGACACTGCCAGCTTTACCTAAAAGGAAACACAACATGTCACACTCGTCTGACATTCCCTGTTGTCAAAGAATACAGCTTGCATACTGATCCAGCAAGCATCTGAGCAGCTTCAGGCACAGAAAGGATTTAGACTGATTTTGTCATTTGGATCAAAATAGAAGAAAAGGAGAAGGATCTAGGATCAAAGTGTTCCAGCACCAGATTGTGGAGCTACTATTCTCAGCAAAGGCCATTCATCTTGCATGCCTTGGTTCAGGCAAAGGTCCCAAAAATGAAACTCTAAAATAAGCTACAAATTCATCACCTTTGGGAAAAAAAAAAAAAATCTATTCTGTCATGGCACAGTCACCAAAAAAGTCTGAAATAAAAACACTGCACTGAAAAGAAATTGTCTGGCTTCATTATAGGAGGTTTACAGTGTTGGTTCTTTCAGTTTTGTCTGTACTATAGACTCCCCATGGCAGAGACATGGAAACAAAGCTGGTCCATGCTCATCTACACTTTTTAATGTTGTAGTATTCCTTTGCCAGCTGGCAGTTTTTCCTTGTTCAGCTTGCTATTAGCATCAGTCATGGTCTCTTCTTGTTACTCAGTACAGTCACTCCATTTGAGGGAAGAGAAGGGCTTTATCCAGACAGGTATGACCTGTGCCATGCTGTCTGTCCACTCAGCAAAAAGACCAAGCCCTTCTGTATCAGTAGATGTGTAGCCTTTCTGTCCATAAAGAGAGGAATTGCACACATAATTCTGTGCCACAGTTCAATGGTGTCCATGTGTTTCCAGGGACAGGGCATTCACCACCTCTCTGGCCACCTCTTTCAGTGTTTCTCCACCCTCACCATACAAATTTGTTCCCTATATTTAGTTTAAATCTACCCTCTTTTAGTTTGAAACAATCTGCCTCTTGTCCTACAGCAACACACACTGCCAACAACCTTTTCCCTGTCTTTCTTGTCTGCCTCCTTAATACTGAAAGACGGCAGCAAGGTGTCCCCAGAGCCTCCTGCAGGCTGAAAAACCCAACCAGCTCAGCTTTTCTCCATAGAACACTTGTTCTCTGATCAATTTTGTGCCCCTCATCTGCACTTGCTCCAAGGGATTCAAGTCTCTCTTGTGTTGGGGACCCCAGAGCTGGGTGCAGCACTGCAGGTGAGGCGTCACCAGAGCAGAGCAGAGGGGCAGAATCTCCTCACTCACCTGTCCTGCCCAGGACATGGGGGCTTTCTGGAGGTTGCTGTGTCATGTCCAGCCTCTCATCCACCACATCCTTCTGGGAAGGGCTGCTCCCAATCCCTTCATCCCCCAGCCTGGACTGATAATGGGTGTCTCCAACCCAGGTGCAGCACTTGCCCTTGTTTTGTTAAATCTCATGAGAATCTTGTGGGCCACTTCTCAAGCTTCTCCAGATCCTTCTGGATGGCATCCTGTCCTTCAGGTGTGTCAACAGCACCACTCAGCTTGATGTTGTCTGCAAATTTGCTGAGTGTGCATTCATCCCCTTGTCTGCCATTGATGAAGACCTTAATTAGCACTGGTCCCAGTGGGGCCCCTGAGGGACACCACTTGTCACCAGCCTCCACCTGGACAGTAAGCCAATGACCACTACCCTCTGGATGTGACTCTCCAACCAGTTCTTCATCCACTGAACAGCCCACCCACCAAATCTCTGTCTCTCCAACACAGAGTGAAGGATGCTCTGCAAAACCATTTCACAGGCCTTGAATGTCTCAGACAGTATCTATGACTTAAGGAAGGTTTGTGCCCAGAGTTTTCAATTTAGAGAAAACAAAAATCCCTTACATTTTCATAAGAAAATGTTTCTTCTCGGCAAATCAGTAAAAAAACTAGAGACTTTTCCATTCCTCATGTATTGTTCCAATGACACTGCTATATGTTCTTTGGAAAACAGACAAAATGACTGAGCAGTGAAAAATGGCTTTGTAAGAGCATTGTTTTTCATCTGCAGCACATAAGTTGAACATCTTGTACCTAACATGGTGCTGGACTATGTCTTCTGTATTGTGAGCAACTGTTTTTCCCCAAGAAAAGAAAAAGAAAAGAAGAAGAAAAGAAAAAGGAAATAGCCTCTGGAGAAGCATCATTAAAAGACACTAAGCAATGGGTTACAGAACAGTCCAAACCAGGGCATTATTGAATTTCAGACATATCTGTAGCTCCCAATGGGTCTGTTTTGTACTCTTACAACTCCTTGACAGCACATCATGTGTCTTGATTTTCTTCTCTGCATACTCTCCAAGTTTTCTTTTCTGTAGTTACTCCTCTCATCATGTCAATGAAATAAAAGTATGGAGCCATTGCCATGTGCTGCAGTGCTGCCTATGCTGCCAGCACTCTCCTCACTCCCCTGCATAGACCTCTTAGCCTCACCCATGTCTCTGTTTGAACTTTAAGTACTTTAGGGCAAAGATCTCATGTATGTTTGTAGAGTGCTTAACATAAGGAAACCATTTCATTTATTGGCTGTTAGACACGACTGTAATAAACATAATAAATAATAATAACCTTTTTAGCAGTCCACCAATTACCAGAGATCAGAGTAAAACCTTACAGGAAATGGGAGAGCTGCTTGCCCTGGGGTACTTTCTGTGCCATTCTTAGCACAAATTATGACCAAAAAGAAAATTGTTCCTAATGAGATCTAGATGAAAGTCTTCACAGGGAGGGAAGAGCTATACCAGAAACTGGGGGAAGGGTTCCTCCTGGCCTCATCTTTGCTATAAGCAAATGGTCTTGACCTAATTACATTTTTTTCTCTTAGATTTAGTCAGCAATTATGGCAAAGACCAGTCTAAATGGGATATTGTTAGTAGTGCACTCTTCTCCCTTTTGCCCAATTTGTTTGAAATAGAGTTGTCTTTTTTTCCCCCTCTGTGTTTTCTCGTTCTCTCTAATCTCCCCAAACAGCTCTTGCAGTGTCCTTTCCTCTTCCCTCCTTGTTCTACTTCTGCCTCAGTTCAGTCTCTCACTCTGCACCCCAAAATCATCATTCATAACTCCACATGAACACAGCCTCCTTCCCCTCTGCTTTTCCTCACAGAAGCTCCAAGACGGTGTTACCAGGTGGTGATTAATGAGAGTTCTGGCTGGAGCTAAAAGCTGGGATGAGTGTAGATATAATAACAAACATTAGTGCAGGAGAGGGAGGCAGAAGCACACGTTTCTCTTCCCCAGGCTGCCAGCACACTTACTGCTTCACAGCAACTGGTTTGAAATACTGAGTGCCTGAGCCTCATTCCAGCCAAAGATGCCTAAAGGTCCTGTCCTGATAATTTCTGAGGTGCAGGAGAAGATCCAGACCCATATCACATTTTAGGAGAGGATCTACATTTCCCTAGATTGGTTATCATGTTAACTCTGCAAACAGCAAAGGGATTTTCTTACTGTTCAAATGCCATAGAAAAAAAAAAAAAAAAAGCAGCAGAAGTTTCTGCATCTGATGGTGTGGTTTAAATCCAGCTGGGAACCAAGCCCCACAAAACAGCTCACTCACTCCCCACTGGGAGGGATAGGGAAGAGAATCAGAAAGGTAAAAATGAGCAAATCTGTGGACTGGGATACAGACAGTTTAATAGTCAAAGAAAAAAGCATGCATAGAAGAAAAAGAAAACAAAAAAATAATTCACTGCTTCCCATGGGCAGACAGGTGTTCAGCAACAACACAGCCTAATACTGAATACTGCAAATAAAATTAACTTTATCCCATTCAAACCCAGCACAGATTGTAACAGTCCAAGTAGAACATCCCTCCTTCTACATGGTGCTGCACAGGCCCTTGCTCCAGGGGTCTCGGCTGTGGCAGAGCTGCCCTGACCTGCCTCAAACACCCTCCTGCCAGTCCCTCCTGGTGCTGTCATTCAGTGAGCATGCCTGCATTTCAGACAGAAACCACTTAGCCTGGTGGGCTCCAAGGAAAACTGAGAAGTGTGCAAACTGAACAAGCGACATTTAATCTCCTCTTCTGCACTTTTATCTGAGAAGCTTGACAATATACTGTGATTGGGTTATGATTCAGGGAGAAATATTGGAGGGAGAAAGTGCAAAGAAATATGTGAAAAGGAAAAGAAAGGGAAAAAAATACAAAGGAAGAACTGTGTTCTAAAGTAGATATCCATTAGGGCTAATTTTATGCTGAGCTGGGAAGGAAAATTTTAGACTGTTCTGAGACAGCCACAAAGCAAGAGCTGAGTTTCTGTGTCAGGAAGAAAAGTTTTCCTATGGTTGCACTGATAATGCTGAATTAAAAGTCATGATGTGAAAAGTTTATTTCTATATAGGTATTGAAACAATTAACAGGACAGAAAACATAAAAAGCCCAGACAAGGCTTGCATTTATAAAGTGCTTTAGATTTGTACAGTTATCGAATTACCTAAGTTAAAATGGACCCACAAGAACTATAGACTCCAACTCCTGGCCCAGGACACCCCAAGAATCCCATCCTGTCCTGAGAGCATTGTCCAGACACTTTTTGAGCTCTGTCAGGCTTGGAGCTGTGATGACTTCCTTAGGGAGCCTGTTCCAGTGACCAACCACCCTCTGAGTCCACCTTTTCCCAATACCTGAACTAAATCTCCCCTGATGCAGCTTTATTCCATTCCCTTGGCTCTTGGCTCTGGTCACCACAGGTTTGTCCCTGCCACCAGGACCAGGGCCAGGCTACACTAAAGCTGTTCCAGTGTCCAGTATAGATTGGCCACCCTGCCCAGCCTGATGTTCCATCCAGCTTGTACCCAAATGAAGACAGGATGTGAGTAAAGCACTAACTGTTGCTCTGTATTGCTTTAATTTGACTACATTACATCCTCTCACATAAGTTCTAACCTTGTTTTCCTTTATCTATAGTTGTCATATGTGTTATTGTCCTCTTATCTTTGTAGTTTGGTCTCTTTTAGCTAACCCTTATGCCTCATTTTCTTCCCTCACTTGCACTCAACACTGACTTCGGAACATGGATTTGAGATAAATGAGAGCTGAGCAGAGATCAGAATCTATTGTACTCATTAAAGAAACTTTCTGGCTGCTTTGCTCTTCAAGTAAATAGTGTATAACAAGTTTTCTGCTAAAAGATGAAGGTCTGGGATAATGGAAGACCTTGTGCTGTTGTGAGAACAGTCTGCAAGATGGTGAGTCAATGTCCCAGCCTGATACCAAGGGACACACAGTTTAGTCCTAGCCCTTATGTCACAAATCACAAATGCTCATGGCTGTGCCCGGGCTGATCCTTAGGACAGAGTAAGAGCCAAATTACACCATCCTTAAGGAAAGGTGGGATGGGGTCACTGCAAACCTGGCCTTATTATCCCAACTACTGTAACATTTATTCTCCCCTATGAATGTGTCTGGATGGATTTGATTGCATTTTGCTTTCCTGGTCCTAAATAACCCCATTAGGAGATGACTGCAAAAGCAAACCTGGGTGTTTGGGGCTCAGACTCCCTCTGCACTAGAGGTGTGCTGGATGCTTTAGAAGTCAGGGTCCAGGAGGGCTGAAGAATTTCTCTGCTTTCTCCTCTAGATCCACCTGAGTCCTGCTACTCCTTAAAAACAGTTCCTTCTTATGTCCCACTATTCAGGCTGCTAGCAGAGGGATATTGGGAGAGGAGAGGTCAGGAAGAGAGGGAAGTGGATTAAGCATTACCAGAGGAGAAGATTGCTGTAGTCTCCTGAAGAAGCCATGGCCTGGCTTGAGTCTGAAGGGAGGCAGGTAGAGGGAAATTTGGGAACATCAGGGTCCATTTGGAGAACTGTGCAGGATTTCCTTTTCTAATATCAAGTTTTTTTCATTCATTTAATGCCCAAAACTACTGAGAACAGTCACCACCTCACTTAAAATGCTTTATTTCCAATAACTTCACTGTGGAGTTGTTCATCCAGTCCAGTTCAGGAGAAGAATTTCTATCTAAGCCTGAGAAGTGTGGTCTTTTCAGAGCAAATCCCATGCCAAAGGCTGTCCTGCCTCAGAATGCTTTTCTCTGCATAGCATTTGACAGATACACTGGTGCCTAAAAAAATATTTCCACTATTTTATTTAGACACATCTCAATTAAAAATCTGAATCTGATGGAAACATTCTCAGCAAAGCAGATATGTCCAGAGCACAGCTTCAGCCCAGCTGGATCATTTAGTTTTTCCCCACTGAGTTATATGATCTTTTTAATGGAAATGTCATCTCCATCTTAATTGTTGCAGCACAAGGAAAATATATTATAATATCTATCCATGAGAGCAAGTAAAAATTTACAAGGTTCAATAGATGGGAATATCTATTTTCTGATGATTGACCTCTGTGATAGAGGTTCTTGGCAACATCCGGTTCTGGAATTTTTAACAGTGAATTCCAAAGAAAAATAAGCAGAGAGGAAAAGCCTTATTTAAGCATTTGGTTTTGAAGAATTCAATCAAAGATGGCATAGTGTTTTAGTATTTGTTAGAATCAGGCACTTAAATTCTTTAATCTTTTCCTTGTGGCTTGAACCTCTTTTTATAAAATCTTCTTTTTACTCCATTGTATATCTAAACAATAAATAGACATTTTTAGAAAATAAATATCTACTTTTACCCATTTCAGAGCATAAATTCTGTCTCCTTTTATTATGCCCTGTTTTGCTTAAAGACAATGGCAGATACTTTTACTTATTTTATAATATTATTTTATATTAATTCTGTATTCTTTGAATATTGCTGATTTTTTTCATTTCGTCTGATGTAATTTTTTTTTCCTTCCAGTACTTCAAGCTCAGTGTTTCTAATCACATCTTTTATCTTTCAGATTCTTACACTGCAATTAACCTTCCCCTCAGTCATATAAAGATGTAACAATACTGGTTCACTTTGTCCTTCCTCATGGACTATTTATTCCAGACCTCCTGAAAAACCAGCCTGAAGCAGCTGACAAAAGTGCCCCTTAATGAAACTGTCCCATGGAATTACTCTAGGATAAGCTCCACAGTCACAGGAGGATTCAAGCTTTATGAGCGTTTTGCGTTAAATTTATTTTTAATGTGAGCTTTTTAAATAAATCATTGAAAAGAGAGCAGTGTATGGGAAATGGAAGCTGCACAATGGTTCTACGCTAAGAGAGTCATCCTACTAGTTTGTATATCCTACTAGTAGTAAAAGAAAAACAGCTCTTTTGTGCTGCTTTATTAATCAGTTATTTGAATAACCTCTATCAGAAGCAGAATATTGAATCTTTGCTAAAAAGGTACCACAGACAAGCACATTACAATAAATGACACAGAAGACTCTCATAGCTAAAAAAATGTTAAAATCCAATGGAGATAAAATGCTACTTTTCACATATGTGTAATCTATGCTTATTTATTGTCAGTATACAAGCTCTGTAAACAGGAGAGTAAGTTTGGGCTGGACACAGTCTATGTGGTTAGTTTCCAGCTCACTCTTTCAGTTTTCCTAACTGGTAAATATTCAGACTTTTTCCATGTCAGGAAAACAGCCATGCTTCCCACTGGAGAAAACACAGATCCTTAAGAGGGACTTTGAACTTATAAACCATGTGTTGACTTCTCTCAGTCACCTTTCATGACAGCTGTTTAGGAGTAGTCCATCAAACCACCAGGTTTCTCAGATGACAGGTTTAACTCTGTGTGCAGACAGTCTAATGAAAAGGCTCATCTAACCCAGAGAGTAGTTTGTAATTAGTTGAAACAAAGCCATTAGCACTTATGAGAAAAAGTTAGTAATGGCTTTTTTATTATTATTTAGTGGGGTTTTTTTGTTGTTGTTGTTGTTGTTGGGGGATTTTTTTCTTGTTTTTTTTTTTTTTCCCAGCCAGCTCTTCTTTCCAGACTTGCCCTTAAATCTGACCTTATACAAGGAGACAAGCAAGATATCCTTCCTGTTTTCCTGTTTGCTTTGCACTTTTAACAACACTTCACCATGTGTTTGCACTGTGGGGGCATATCAGGTCGACAATCTATCACCTACTGTGCTGAACAAAAAAGGAAAAAAATAAATTCTGCCCCAGATTTAGCACAGGTACAACACAAATTTTACCAGGTATGTGGTCTGGAAAGACAAAGCAGGCAACAGAAGAAATGGCAAAACAGAATAATGAATAGGCTGTACCCTGTATCTTCTGGCTGTTTGATTTCCCCTCTTGTCTGTGCAGGTCTCCAAACATGAGAAAATAGGATTACAAAAACCTGCAGAAGTTGAGTACAGATTTTACTGAAGACCTGTCAAAGCCGAAAATACACATACAACGATCATGGGCCAGGTACATAAATATGAATGTGAAAGTCCACCTACGTCTTTACACAGGATTTCCAGAGCATCCCTCATTCATGTGCATGCCCTGCTGTACCTTTGTGTGTACTTACAGCAGATATAGAAAGTTCTCACAGACAGGTATTTCAGCAGCATCTGTGCCTGCACCCCCAATTTATCCTGCAGTGCAGTTGAAGTTGTAGCACCAGCTCTGTGTTATCATCTGCTTACTGGTGAGTAACACAGAGACACACTCTTCTGGCTGTTCTTATACCCCCTGGACTGGAATATCAGACCTGCATGTTTCTGCTTGAAATGCTTGAAATGCTGACAAATTGAATCATTATGAACCACCCTCAGGAATTTCATTGCCTGAGTCCTGACAAGTGCTGGTGACATGCAAGCATTAACTCCAGCAAGAGGTGTTTAAATGGTTTTAAATCTCCAGTTCTCCCTCCTTCTCACTTGAAATATAAATGGTCAGCTGAACTTTAGTGCAGACATAATCAATAGGAAGCGAGCAGAAAGGAGGAGGCTGTGGCAGAGTGGATGGACACTTCAAACGAAGCCATGTCAATATGCTTATCTTTTCTTCACACTGCACAAAGACCAATCTCCCTCCTGGATAAAGAGTATTCTCCATCATGAATTACTGTCTCTTATAGTGTGGTTCAGCACCTTTTTGCTAGTGCTGTGATAGTGTTTGCAGTTATGCTTGTTTAGCCTTTGAAAATAGGGAGCATGTACGTGCTTTGTAAAACTCAGAGTTTCCTGAAAATATTCAGCTGAAGCTTCAGGCACTCTCACTGCAAACAGAAATCTCCAAAACTGTGGACAGTTTTGAAGAGTGTGGACTGTATAAAAAGATCCAGATGAGCCAGTCTTTCTTTTTAGCTGTCAAAGGGTGTAAAATTTCTCCTTTTATATCCGTAAGTTTATTTCTACCTGTCAAAATCACTTTCCTGTCATACAAAGAGATTAATCTGTGCAAACTATTAACATGAAGACTTTCTCCCATGTTCCAGTTGGACTTCCATTGAAAATGAGGTATGTTTGGCATATATACAGAGGCAAGAAAAAGTACCCTTCAGTGGTTACTGTAGGGCAAAGATGTTTCTGTACCAAAGGCATCCTCCAAAGCAGCTCACCTGTCCCGGGACATCTCACTGATCTGAGTGATCCCGGGAAAAATTCGAAAGTCTCTTTTCCCAGCCTGGCGCCCAAAGAAGGAATCAGAGCTCTTCAGTTCTCAGTCTCAAGGTTGTTTATTGTTCTTTATCGATAAAATTTTTTCTCCTGTCCTGCTGAGGTCCATTCAGCAAGACAGCCCAGGACACTCTGCCTGCCCCCGGGGCAGTGTTATGTCTTTATACTAAAAACTATGTATACAATGTTTACAAATATTTTCCATTGCCTATCACCTATGTTAGACAGTGAACTTCTACTCTAAACCAACCTAAAAGTGCCAACATCACAGCAGAAGATGGAGGCCAAGAAGAAGAAGAAGAAAGGCTGGACATGCCCAGATCCTTCCATTCTAAAAAACCCAAAATCTACTTTTTCACCCCGTGATAAATCCACTATCATTCTACTTGATTTTTTATGGCTTGCAGATCTTCATCTAAGGTTGGTAACTTGCTCCACGGGTCATATTCAAAACCACAGGTATTTTGGGCTCTGTGCCAGGGTCTCTGAGACATCTGGCAGGGGTCTTGGCTGCTCAGGACAGTCAGAGGGATGTCCTGGGTCCTGACACTCACCTGGACATCAGGATATACAAAACTACTGTACACCAGAACAGAAAACTGAGAGATTTTCCAAGTTAAGGATAACAGATCCTCTCTTTTCACCGGCTACCTGACCAGACAGAATACTTTTTTATCAAAAATTCTTTCCTGTTTCTGTGGAGCAGGCTGTCCATACTCTCAACTTTCCAAATGCTGCTAAAAGATGAGTTATCCTTGCACTTCTCCCTTCCATGTCACCAGAACTTTAAAGTTTAGAATTCCAGAAGACAAAGATTTAAATACAGCTAAATAAGACCCAAATCTAGCCTGAATTTATCTACATATTAGTTACAAATTTGCTTTCCTAGTACCAGAGATGCATGTAGAAGCTGATGCCTTATATTTTCCAAATCCTATAGAGATCCATTAATGCATAACTCTAAACTCCATATAAAGTGTTAGATAACTGTCTTCACATTTTGGTCAGACAAAACAATCCCTCCAGGCCTGAGATCCAAGGACACCCTCATCCTCAGGCTGTAGAAGCATAAA
Source organism: Serinus canaria (assembly GCF_022539315.1). Lineage (NCBI taxonomy): Eukaryota > Metazoa > Chordata > Aves > Passeriformes > Fringillidae > Serinus > Serinus canaria. The sequence goes on along the minus strand of NC_066315.1, from coordinate 144,758,130 downwards.
CAAAAGTGGCTGGGGGGGAAGCAAACTGGGGGCACATGAATTCATTACCTGAAGCTGTAATTGGAGGATTAACTGATATGCTAATAGACCAAACTTATATCTGTCTGAAAAACTCCTGGCCTCCATCCACCATGGGTGCAGCCCCTCTTGGAGGCTTTTGTCTGCCCAAAGTGTATCTATTGAAGGCCTTAAATAAATATTCACTTTATTTTTGTCAGTCTTGTCTATCCTTGTTCTAGGCAGCTGCTCCAAGGCACCAAAGTGTTCCTTGTCTTATGTTTGGACGTGTTTAGGCAAATTCTGCCTGACTGTGCAATTCTGCTTTTTCTTGGTAATTCAGATATGCATTGCCAACCACTTATAAAGGGTACAAGAGATCAATAACAGAGGAAAATCAGAAGCATTACCTATGAAAGAAAGGGTCACACAGACATCAAAACCATGTCCTTAGTGCAGGTTGGTAGAATGCAAGGTGAAGAGAGGAAATAAGGGTTGATATGGCTTCCAGTTTTACCCCAACATGGTTATCTGGAGCTTTTAACTCAGGCTGGAGATGTCCACCATAACTGCTAGGCAAGCAGTGAAGCTCATAAAATTGCCAATATAAATGTGAACTGGTTTTCCTCTCCTCATAAAGCCTTAATCTTCTTCCTCTTCAATGATCTCATCCTCCAGAAACATAATTTTTTCTTCCTTGATAGTCTCTCCCATCTAATTCTTGTGTTTTCTGTCAACAAATTCTTCACAGTATCCAAATCACTCTAGCTCTTTGTAACATCTTCATCTAGGGAGAAAATTTATATTTTTAGTGTTTCTTCATGAATTACAGCATATTTGGAAAATTACCCAACCCCTCCTACTTAATTTTAGCTCACTTTTCCCCTGAGATATGCAGGTGACTGTATTAGGAAGAGAACAAATAAGGTCTCTCTGGGTACTCTGCACTCCATCCAAAGTTCAGACTGTGCATTGAGAAGGACTGATCTTCCTCCAGTGAGAGTTGAGGCCATGGAAGTTTCTCTGCAAAGAGCAGCACATGAGCTTTGAACACAGAGAGATCAGAGTTTGATATTCCCCTTTCATGGTTTTAAGTGAGAATGAAATAAAAGTGTAGGAATGTCTATAATGGGTCAGGCTAAAGGTGTGTCTGATCCAAAATTCTCTGTCCAACAGCATCCAAGGAACACAGAGACATGCAGGGACAGCATACCACAATGCCCAAGGAGAATTTCACAATCTCTAGTAAGTCTCAGGCTGCCTGAGCCAGCTGACTTGCATTTCACAATCCTTGATTTTAGTTGTTTTTTTTTCCACTCCTGTTAATTTGTGCAGTGGTTTACTGAAATTGTTAACTTTTATGACCGACACTTCGGTGAGGAGCTCCCATACCACAGGAACATGCAGATTGCTTTGGTTTCTTTTTTTAAAATGTGAGTTCCTTTTGGTGTTTCCTACAGCGCTCACTGGAAGGCACAGTGAACATCATTCATCTTCTCCTTCACTCATGGTTTTACAGACTTTTATCACGCTTTCTGTAACTCCCCAGCCTGAGGAGCTGCCACAAGACCCTCTCTCTGAGTGACACAAGTGCTACTGTGATGGGGGCACACAGGAACAGGCCTGGCAGAGAAAGGCAGTGCCATGCTGGGGCAGAGGGTCCTTGGCACTGGGATGTGCCAGGCAAAGAGCAGGGTGGGACTGAATAAGGGCACAGCTGAGCCCCTCAGCCAAGCTGGGGGCACAGGGAGGAGCAGCCCAGAGGGGCTGAGAGGGGCTGAGCACAGCCCCCATCCCATCTTTGTCTGTGTCTTGAAGCACAACATTTCTCATCCTGCTTCCTCCCCTGTTCTAAGGGGGAAGGGCAATGAGGGAACCCTCAGCCCTTAGCCAGGGTTAGCCACCACAGGGGTCAGGATGAGGCCTAGGGAGTGGAAATCATGTCAGATGGGATGGCTGGGAAGAACCCTGTGGAACAGACTGTTCTCTTCAAGCTGGACCAAAATGGGCTTTGGCACCCACAGGAAGGGACGTGAGGGACTCCAGGTGGGGCAGGTCAGGGCCAGCATGTCCTGGAAGTGCCCTCAGAACCAGGACACACTTCTTCCAATTTAATATCACTTGGAAGGAACACAAGTCATGGCCTCAGAGCTCTGCCCGATGCAAACCAAAGGCACTAAGTGGAAAGAATGAGATTTGCTTCAATGACACACTCTCCGTGTAAGCCTGCTAAGGTCTGCACTCCAAGATGTTTGGATATGAGCTCATCCATCCACCCAAGTGCAGCCACAGCACCTCCCAGCTGCTCTGATCAGGGCTGTGCAGTTTAGTACTCATTCCCTACTGAAGGCTAGGTCTATTGAGCATCCCCATGCCCCAGAGCTGTTCAAATCCATTTGAAAAACCAGGCATGTTCCCTTAATCTTACCTTCCATACCAAAAATACAACATAATTCTTCAAAATAAATTAAACAAGACAGTAGCAACAACAACAAAATCATCAAATAGAATAAAATAGAAAAAAAGGAAAAAAACCACAAAAATATACCACAACACAAACCAAACAGTAGCCTCAGAGGGAGGATAAGCAAATAGAGAACACATGAAAGGTAATGTGCTTCCCAGGGTATTCCTGGGACACACTCATGCCACAGGGAGAATGGTCTGGATGCTGTGGCTCACATGCCTGCTCTCAGTAGAGGAAAAGTGAGATGATAATAACCCCTGTCTGATGTATAGGCAAGGGACATGAGCTGACAAACAGTGTGATTCATGGTCCTTGTGTTAGAGGGGAGTGACAAATGATTGATAATATATTTCCACATTGTTTCTGACAGGTGGCTTGTGGAAGGAGAGATCAATCCCTGGTTCTGAAATGCACAGAGATCTCAGCACAAGGTAAGAAGGCAGCAGCTAACACGTGAATTATGCTCCACAGTGCTTGAGATGGTCTGAGCAGCAGCTATGCTTCCCTTTGGGCATTTTATACAGTAAATGCTCTATTTTCCAAAGCATTCAGCATCCTCTGCTTTTCCCTGATGCTCCTGTGTGTTCAGGATATTGAATATCATACTGGAATGGACCTTCAGAAGACCATGCATTTTTTAGCAGGGATTTTCAATAATTCACCGGATCAGGCCCTAAGTATGCATGGTATTAGACAAGAAATTTTCCAGTCTCTTTACCACGCAATTTCAAATGCAAAGAGCCTCTGGTTTCCATGTAGTAACAGTGTTTCAATCTCTCAGCCATATAAAATGCCTGGCTAATTGGACTGGTAGAGAAGAGGGGGATTTTTTGTGTTTGATAAATTAATCAGTGAGCACTGCTCTACATTTCCCACTAACATCCTTAATTAGACATAAAATGCCGAAGAATGAGATTCTTTCTTTAGTTTTTAATTGAAGGGATGACTTTTGATCCTCCATTAGTGAGAAGAGAAGAAAGCCTTTCAAACAGAAGCGGCACCCCAGCTGTTGCTCAGCATCTGAGAGGTTCAGCACTGCACTTCCAGGATTCCCAGGAGCCTATTGATACTTAGCATAAACATGTTAAAAGGATCAAATTGACATTCACACAAACTAGAGTCCACGAAATCACAGAAGCTCTTAATCCAAGCCTCTGTGTAAAAGGATGGCTTCTAATTACCAGTCTAGACTAATCATCAATGTTTAGCTAATAAAAGTGAAGCTATCAATAACAAAAGCAAATTCTGAAATGCTGGTAGAGTCCAGGCATAAGGTAGAAGATGATTTAGTCATTCATTGCAGCATTTCTTTCTTGCTCAGTTTTTCAGCATTTCCAGAGCTTTTGTAAGCAATGAAGACAGAAGTCCCTGAGGCTTCATTGCTTACAGGTTTCACACAAACACACACACTCAAAGGCAAGCAGGGCAAGAAGCAGTGCAATTGAGGATATCCTGTTAGAATTCTCTGAAGGTCTTTGCTCCTGCCTTGTACTGCTCAGATGGAGCTAACACTTAGCTGGACCCTTAGGCAATGTTATAGGGCAGCTGCAGTCAAGGTGAAATGCCACTTCTGCTCTTTCATTAACCCTCCCGGGCCTGTCATTAAATATGGCAGGCTTAGCACTTTTCAGTTCAGATGGAAAAGCTCTGCCAATCCCAGGAGGCAGAATTTTTTCGATGCCTAAATTGATGAACAAGACAAGGTCAGCAATTTTCAGTTTATTGACAGAACTCTATTTATCTTTAGAAGTATTGAAATGGTATTCCAGGTGCCCTGGAGCAGAACTGTGACCAAACCAAAAAGAGAGGGTTTATGAGAACTACTACCACTTTACTACCTGAAATATTGTGAGTGGCTTTAATTTAACTTGCTACACTGGGAGTTATTTTGTGATTAGAAACACTTTCATAAGAAAAGAACTTTAATAAATGCAACAACACGCGATAGATGGAGACAGACACAGAGAAGCAGAATAACAGAGAAAGAGCAGAAACTGCAGCCAACCACCTATTTAAAGTTAAATATAGGTTCTGATGCAAAAAATTGTGCATGGGCTTTGTTTGAGGTTTGTTTGTTTGCTTAGGAATGATTATCACTAACTGGCTGAGTAACTGATCTAGATCTCAATGGGAGAAACAGACCTGACCATTTGAAATTTGTCCATCATCATAGCAATTCACTCATGACAGACACTGAAAGCCACAGCTGAGCTCTACTATTTTTTTTATAAACATAAATAACATCAGTTTATTCATAGTGAAGAGTAATAATAATGGATAACATATTGCTGCAGGAGCAGTTTGCAAAAACTGCATTTTCCCCTTTAACCATTGCTGGAAGGGGGTTGCACTGAAAGGCCTTGCCTTCAGCTAGAAAAAGTGTCTTTTTTTGTCCCCCCAAACAACTGCAGATTGTCTGGAAGTAGGCCAAAAAAAGAAATGAAGGTAATAAAAGTTTCTAGCAAAGACTAGAAAGTCTAGCTAAAATCTGAAGCCTACTGAATTTAGTCTAACCCACTAAATCAATGGCAGACAGGTCTGAGCTGAGCAGGGGACCTGCAGCAGAGATGATGTGACTGCACCTCTGCCACTTGGGCTGCTTCATGAATGAACACTTAGCCTTTGTTAAAACTGCAAATTGAACTGTTGCCTTCCTAGCTTTGGCTGCAAGTGAACTAATTTCTGCTTGTTAAAATGAGTGAGGGCCACACCTTTGTCCCCAAGGAAGACAGAGTCCAAGGACACATCATCTTTTCATTATACAAACTTTATATATTTAGGGAAAAGCAAGCTGGGATCCCACAGCACCGCTAAGCCAACTTCCTTGGGTGAGGTTTTATTTTTTGGAGAGGTTGTACTGCAGATACTCCAGGTCTCCTCACAGAAATGGTCTGGTTACTCAGCCTTTGAAACAGGCAGCATCTCTGCATCTGATTAAGTCCTGACATTAGGATGAATGGGAAAGAAAAACTCTTCTGGGTGCCAGCAGAGAAAGAAACACCAAAAGTGTATGGAAAAGCAGATGGGATTGAAGTTCTCAAGGTTGAAGCATGATTCCAGGGCTGCTCTTCTGCTTCTCACAATGATCAATGATCTTAACTGGGGCTTGAAATAAATGTGGCTGCAGGGCTGAATCTCCAACAGCATCCTCAAAGCCACTGAGGACATTTAGAGAAAAGGATGGGTCTGATGGAGTTCTGTAGAATCCAAGCTGCTAAGAGCCACCAGTTTAGATTTGCACAGAAGCAGGAATTTCTTGCTAAAAATGTAGGCATTAGCAGGCATTGAGCACCCAGGGAGCCAGAGAACATGGCAGGGTTGCACTTTTCCCCAGTTTGCCCTTCAAGGACCCAGATGGTGCTGAGCGGATGTGTATCCATGGAAAATGCCAGTTGGCAATTAATCTCAGAGAGATTTCTGAAGAGGAAAACATTACTTTCATCCTGGAAGACTAAGGTTATTAATGATGCAAACTGAGTTTCTAGGTAACCCTTCAAAGTAAAATTCTTATCGTTCCTCCAGACTAGATTTGCAATTTTTAGAAAGTGGTCAAGGGATCAGTACCTGAGATTTGTGCTTTGAGCAGGGAGTAGCTCAAAGTAGTAGATTTTGTTGACAATCCTAGAGTTTCCTGATGGCAGTTTTCTTTATGTCAATGATTCATGTCAATTTTAGCTAAATTCTCATTCCATTTACCCTGGAGTACATCTGTGGGCTTAGCAAGTCCATGTATTTTTCATTATATCTTTCACATGTGTATTTCACATGAGCCTGCTCTCATCTGGCTGCAAATTTAACTTGACAGTGCAAGTGTTAGCCACCAAGTGATGTTTTCACCAGAAAACACGGCCAGCATCCCTCCTACTTCCTGACTCCTCTCCTGCTGCTGCATCAGCCTTCAGTCCCCATTCCCAGCAGCTGTGCCCTGGGTAGGAAATGCAGTGGCACCTTTAGGCACAACTTCTGTGCACAAGGATGGCAGGTGAAAGGCACAGTATCTCAGGGTTTAATTGATGTAGCCATAGCATCAGCCCCCAAATCAGCCACAGAGCCTCATCTCTCACTGCACACAGCCACTGACACCTTCACCCCAGTTTCCAGATGCTTTACTCCCCTCACCTCTTCAGGCATGTTGGTGTGGCTCCCACGCTGTCCTATGCAAATTTTGGTTCTATGCAAATTGCTTATGGTATGCAAATCAATGCATTAAATAACTAACATAAAGTGACACACACAGAGATGTGCATAACTTGGCAGCTATAAATCTGGAATCGTTCCACTGACGTCAATGGTTTCACTTCAGATAGGCTCCAGCATGGAAGGTGTTGAAATCTGGCCCTGTGATATTTTCAGTCAGCTTCTAAACACAAACTCAGAAATTAATGATTTCAAAGGTGTCATTATTAATATTGCCTGTGGGTTTTGTTATTATTTAGGTTTGTCTGACTGAACATACACCAAAATGAGGCTGTAGAACGTATTTAATTTCAACAGAGCTCACGCTGATGATAAATAGAGCACCTGTGGTTGATCAGAACTTCAGGCACTTGGAACCTGATCCACTTTGGTCTTAGTGGCATAACAGTTTCTATTTTAAAGTAGCCAGGGCCTAAAATGCAGGATTTATGCCAAAAAGTCTTCAGAGGCAGATGTAGACCCTAAAGTATTTCAAATCAATTTAGAATGGGGAATGAGTATAGATAGTTCCATGCTACATGCCGTGTATTTTTGATCTGGGACTGGGAGCCTGGAAGCATATGCACCATCTTGTGTAACCACCCCCTGACAAGGATCTGCTGTTATTGTGTGCAGGGAAAGCAGAACATGGTAAAGGTTAATGCTGCACATGGCAGCACCACAGTGCTGAGCAGGGCCCTGGCTGTGACTGCTCCAAAAGCGCTGTGCAGTCATTTGCACATTCGCAAATGTCACTTTCACATGGCAGAATTTCCACCCACTTTTGCCTGAATGCAAATGACTTCAAGAGATGCCAGGCATTAAGTGTTCTCACAACTGCCCCCAACATCCCACTGCTCAAAAAGGCTGCTTCAAAACACTCCTATAAAATCCTGTAAGACTTTCAAAATAAAATTGTTTGTGTTTCTGAGCCTTCTTGGCCACTAGTGGGGTTAGGCTCAGATTTACCAGGATATGCTGAATTACAGGACATGTGAAATGGTGACAAGGAGATCCAGCAAAGCCTGATAATGAGAGACTGGAAGAGCCAAGTTCTGCTCCTGCTGTCTATTTGATCTGTTCAACTCCCCATAAATTCTGTTGCACACTGCATGGGTAAAAAGCTACAGGAGGTTTGTATTGCATGAAGAAGCTTCCAGATTTCTTATTAGTCAACTGAAATAGCATCAGAGATTATGGATTTACATATAGAAGCAGTCTAAACTGGAAATGTCTGTGCTTAACTGTACAAACAATGCAACAAGTGTGCATTATATTTTTATCAATATTTTCTTCTGGTTTTGTGTGTGGTTTTGGTTTTTTTTGCTGACATTCTAATCACGGTATCTGCATGTTTGTGTTGCTACAACTAACTTCAACTGACAAAATTAGAAATGCCTATTATAGCCATTACTCTGGGAAGGCTTTTCAGTTTGTTTAGGTTTTTCTTTTTTAATCCTAACAGTCTCCCTGCAGACCTGAACTGACATCAATTTACCAGTGTCTTGACATCTTAAAGTTGTTTCTTATAAAATTTGCATTGGTGTCATTTTGTTTCAAGCTGATATTGTGACAGTGTCTCCCTGGATTTATACTGACAATTTATTTTTATTTTGACATCATGTCATCCCTATAGCCCTTCACTAGCTTCTATCCTAAGTCTGTGGGTTTAAATGAAAAGTGGTTTCTTTGTGCAAACTACAGTAACTAACTGAACTTTTTCAGTAGCTACTTTTCTGACCTCAATATCTAGCTATTGATTGCACTTGGGTTTTTATAGAAATGTCAAAAGTTCCTGCCTAGTGCTTTAGGCAGCTCTTCCATATGTACCAAATAAGGAAATGAAACCAAAGCTCCTTTTGAAACTAAAAAGTAATTGCCTATAAAAAAAAAGGTGAATGCATGTTTATAACACCAACATCAAACAAACAACTGGGCCCTGTGGGTGGCATTGCCTGGAGATCTGCTGATCCTCCTTTGCTTTCACTGAAATGTGAGAAACACCTTTTTGGGACTGAACATAACATCTGCTTCCAGGTCTTTCCTCGGAAAACACAAAATTATCAAAATCTATATATTTAACATGCTGTTGCTACTTCATTTAAATATCAAAAATTGCATTAGGAAGCTCTGGTGTGGGCCAGGGGAGGGGAGATTTCAGGAAAGTTCCCATATGATAGTTATAGCTTTGAGCCTGGTTTATTTTTTCAGCTCTTTCATTTTTAAATTCAAAGAGGCAAGAGGGATTGTGAGCAATGTCACAAACACCTTGTGACCCTTCCTGAAGTAGAGCCATTGCATGGTAGAGCTAAAATTCCCAAGGGGATATTTGTAAATTATAAAGCAAAATCCTGCCAGTGATTATTGAGTGTTCCAAGGATTATCCATGATCCTGACAGAGTGGCCTGTGTATGTGATTTTGCAAAAGCTATTTTTCATCAGAGTACGTGCATGGTTTAATGAGATATTTGCAGCAGTAACATCATTTCTGTGCTCTGGTATAAATGGTTCAGCTTCTACATATCATACCTGGTAAATCACAGTATGGGTCCAGAGAAAAGGAGTCTTCAACAGCAAAATTTTCTCTTTTCTTTTTTATTGGATCAGAACATCAATTCTGAGTGATGGTTATGGTGATTTGCTTTCATTAATGTCTCACCAGCAGTGCCTAGGCAGAAACCCCTCATGGTTTAACCAAAATTAAGAACTCAGATGTGTGGGGGAGTATATTTATTCTGCACCATTTCACAAAGAAGTGTGAAATTTGATTGTCTGAACAGGGTAGTCAGGCATCATTAGAAAGACTTCCAGCTCCTGTTCTAAAAGCACCCAGGGCTTCCAGAGGTCCTGTGTGATACCTGTCAGCCTCACATGGAGGTCTGGAAACCAGAGCAGTAGATCTCACCTCCAGGCAGTGAGATCAAGACCTAAGTATGACAAGACCAAGACAGGAGACATTTTAGCAGCAGTGGAAATAGAGACCTGAGAAGTCAGTGTGTGAGGCTGGTCACAAAATTTATTTTTAAACTCATCAAAACAAAAATGATGACTTCATTATAAGTTTAACTGACACCTTGAAATTTAGATTCGAATTACTTTGAACTTTATCACCAGAATTCAAAGGGGAACCTTGGGCTTGAAACTACATAGACAGAAACTGAATGCAAGACCTACACTAAATGTAGATAAAATGCCAGATATCTATAAGAGCAGTGTCAATTTCTATAAATGATTCAAATAAAGAAAAATCATAGTGCATAAACCTATCAGTGAAGTTTCTTCTAAATCCTTAACTTTTTATTAGGTATTCTCTTTGCACCCTTCCAATATTGAAATATGTTGCTGCTGCTGTTAGAATTAAATCAGTATATTTCTGTTTATCTGCAGAAACACTCAATCTGCCTTTGACTTCAGCAGAGTTTCATATGTAATTAAACATCTGTCAGATTGGAATGTTGCTTTCAATAATTCTTTTGGGGAAGGGAAAGACCACCACTGGAAATAGCACTCTGTGCATTAAGCATGGCAATGAGCACTCATATTAACCTTGCACTTTAACTCTTCCAAGCAATTTTTACCTGAATTTAAAGCTGGTCTTACTGAGTAGACATACAACAACTAACTTTTGATTTTTGGTGCCTGTCATTGTGTGCCAGTTTCTCACATCAATTAATCAGGCAATCAATCCTGAGTGATGCTAGCTCTAAACATGGTTTGGGGACTTCAGCATATTGCTCAGGGTGTCCAAAAATGTCAGACCCTTTTTGAAAAGGGTCAGCAGATATTGAGCTTTCTGCCTGTGGACCATGGTTAGTAATACTGATGTAATTGCAAAGGAAACTCTGTGATGCTCTGCATCTTGCTGCAACCTGTATGTAGCAACAGAATCACCAAGAAATTTCTGGTAGCAAAATCGTGGATTAGAAACTTGGAAAGAGTCTCAAAAGGTATGATTGCCTAAAACATGGTTTTTCACTGCCTTGAGCAGTTACCACAGCCAGACTGACCCTACCAGTTCTGTGGATTCAAAACTGGTTAACAAGGGACCACAAGTTGTGAATAGTCCCAGATCTGGGTTTCATACCTGTGTGACAAGATACAGGTGAGGGATGGTCTTGTTATGCTTGCCACAGAGATTTATTCAGGCTTAGGGTTTCTTATCCTCAAAATACACAGCTCTAGAGATTACAGTTAACTGTTAATTAGCTGCTCTAAATTGGGAGTCTTTCTTGCTGGGAGAAAAGAGCTAACAATGGGTTTGCTTATCATCTCTGCAGTCCCTTTATGGAAATCCCATGGTATCCTGTGAAGTGAGGCACTGAGAGTTGCTGCTGATCCCCATGTTTGGATGAGTTTGAATACAGATTTCTGCTTCACCAAACATGAAGGGTCAGTCAGCTATTAAACCAAGGGCTATAACACCACTGGCTGTGGAGAGCTGCTTGATGACAGTGGTTTGTAATGCTTGGATAAGAGCAGAGGTGTTGCTGTTCTTTACAGCATGAAAAATCCATATATGTACAAATCCAAGTACATACTCATACAAATGAGTATGCACACTGCCCTTCTGATGGTCATGTGATAAAAGGGAAAGTCAGCTTTGCAAGAAAATTGCATGAGGTGAGATTATTTTGACGTGCAGACAGCATTGGGAAGGTTATATTGAAACCTTACATTCTAATTTCAATATGTAATTGGTAACAAAGGAAAGTTCATGATGACCCTTTGAAGATCTAACATTTTTTTTGGCTATAATTTAAAAGTCAATCATAATTTTCAACAATTATTTATTTCAGTTTTAAAATGCATTTGGTGTTTTCGGCATGTTCCATTTTTTATTGATATTTGAGTAAAACTAACACCCATTTCTCAAGGATCTACATATTATACTCCATAAGTTTTAACCTTGTGGAACTTCCTTTTAAAATGTGAGCAAGCATCCCAGACGACGTGGAGGAAGGAGAGTGTAAGCCAATTCCACATAATATCACTTAAGCTTCTCCTTCTTCTATTATTTAAAAACTCAGCATCAATTAAGTGTTAAGAAAATATAAATGTCTTGGTCAAGAACAAAATCTACAGTAATTAATTTCTTTGATATTTCTCACAGCCATTCCCCCTCCATAGGAAATTAACATCCATTCATACTTCAGACAAGACACAGGACATGGTGAACATGGGGATACAAGGGGAGAAAATTAATTTGGTTGATGTCATTCTGTAGTTTAATCCCAGCATTAATATCCTTTGTATAGTGACTGGGAATGATATCTGAGTTTAAAAGTAATTCTGGGATACTTGAGGTTTACAGATTTGATATTGTTCTGGGAATGAAGATGTTGCAATCTTCCTGCCATTTGCAAAAGCCAGCAAAAGTCAAGAATCAAATGAGACCTAAAATTCCTCTCTCTCTCTCCAAAAAACACAGCTGTCATCATCATCTCCCACTCCCCTTTTGTAATGATCACACAGACTTGCCAAGATAGTCACGTCTACGATTGTCTGTGTTTTGATGGATGAGCCCTTAAAATAAAAGAAAAAAAGGTGAAGTACGCCTGAAGGCAAAAAAAAGAACATCTGTGCCTTTGTGCAGAACTTGCACTGGGCCCTAGATGAGAGAAAATTCTGGCCAGAAGAGAACTTCAGAAACATCTGAAGCGTTTTTCAACCCAGAGAGGGAATCAGGAGAGATGGGTTTGGGCTTCTCCTTGCATCCCAGTCCAAAGAAGCTTCCTTAGGAAGGGAATTCTCCCGCTGCTGAGCAGTGTCTGGGGGCAGCTGATGTTTTGCATCCTGTGCTGGCCTGATTAACGTTGGGGTTTGCACCTCAAGAGTGAAAGGACTCCTCTGCAGCTGTGCTGGCAGAGCAGAGGCTGCTGGTGTTAGCCTGGGGCAGCCAGATCACAGAGGGGAAATGTGGCTCTAGGTTTGGTATATAAGAATTTCAAATGCCCCACCACTGACATCACCAGAAGCTTCATACTGTGACTTTGGTGCAAACTGATGAAATTTTCTTTTCTTGACTCTGAAGAGAGCCTTAGCTCTGACTTGAGTCTGATTTCAAATCCATTTATTATAAAAGCCTGTGTTTGAAGGGTGACTCTAAAGGGACTTCACTTGTATTTGCTGAAGAGATTGGTGTGTCTGCTTCTGACATTCTGATTCAAAAAATCATCTTTGGACCCAGAGTATCTATTTCTGTGTTACTTTTATGGAACATTATGGAGAATAATTGTTTAGTGAAAGCATTGTCATTTACATTATTGTATGTTATTCAACCTTCCTCAAGAGCACTGGGACACCTCCAAGCACAACACTTACCTTTGAATATTGGCCCTTGTGAGCTTGTTCTTACACTCTGGTAAGATGATTAATGTACCTTGGAAATTACCTAATGGCTCGATACACCTTCTATCCAGCCTCTTGTAAGAGAAAAGCAGGATAATATGAGATCCAATTTACGGGTACGAAATGGAGGAGTTGAAACAGAGAAACTCATTCAGAAGTATTGACAGGATATCTGCAGTGCTGAACATCCACACAGCAGAATTTAAAAGCTTGCATGAAATAGAGTGCTGTTGGAACACATCCCAAACAGATGGAGACACCTGGTTGACAAGGACATTCCCTCTTTAGAGACTGGTGGAAGGAACATGGAGAGATTTACCTGGTCAAAAATTGACTTGGAACTTTGCCTTTTGTTAGAAGGTGTAAAGTATTGGATGTCCATGACACCAAAATGTCCTAAATTAACTTTATTGGCCACTTGGAAGGACAGATAGGCTAAATGTTTGGATCTGTCATTCCTCCTTTTTGGACACTGGGCTCATTTTTAGCAGAAGGGAAGGATGCTAACTGGCCCACACTCTGATTAACAGCGTGAGTAATGGCTAGAATACAACTGGAGAGTGTTTATCTGTATATTTCATTTTTATGCTGAGGTTCATGATCTCAGTGACATTTTTATTGACATTTATTAATTTGAGTGGCTCTAATTTTGTAAGTTTATAATGGTAATATAAAAGCATCTGTTCTAAGTAACAGCATATTTCTGTGATTCATTTTTTTAGTATTAGGACTTGACAGAGACTGGTTATCTGCACACTCTGAATGCCCTTGATGTAACTTCAAAGTACAACTTAAGTGCAACTGTACAGTAAAAAAAATACTCCTACAGGAAATTTCAATCTCAAATCTCTCATGTGCTCAAAAATTTCCCCACTGTTGCTATTACAGTTCCTGTCCTCATTTTCAAAAGCCTAAGAGACAAATGAGCTTTTGTTAAGTGCCCTAAATCATCACTTATTTGCCTGAAGATGTTAATGATAGGTCACATTCTTTTCATACACAGAGTAGAACATTATTTCTAGAATTCTCCTATTGATTTCAGCGCTGGCAATATACAATGATTGCCACTGAAAAATTGTCACTAATCGTAGAATTTCCAATTCTCTCTCCACTGTTCCAAAAATAATATCTTGCAGGAGTGCTCATATCACTGTCAGTTCATCGAAGAACAACTTCCAGTTGAAAAGCCTTGAGATGTTATTAGCTTATATTGTACATGAAAGTTAGAAGTAGTGTGTCATCTGGAAGGCAGAATACATTACACTCCAACAGTGTCTTCAAGAAGGGACATGAAAATACACTCCCAAAAATAGTGCAGTCAATGGGCTTATTCAGCTGATCTCTAAGTATTGTCAGTATCTTTTATTATTGCCATTATTATTATAGCACACTGGGTATTTTTTCTTCTATTTGACAAAAAAATATGTAATAATCAGTTTCTTTTTATTGGCTTGAGACTATCTAGGGGCGACACAGAGGATCTTTCATAATGAAAAACTACTGAGAGGCACAGCCACTTTTGGCAAGGTTAAATTATTAAAGCAATTCTACCAAACAAAATTCATGAGTCACAAACATGCTGCCACTGAAAAAAAAAAAAAAAAAAAATTAAAGCCTCCTTTTCCCCTACATCCAACATACATACTGATACAGATTTAGGGATGCAACTCCTTGCTTCCTTGCTGCAGTCAGACTTCTAGAGCAGCAATCAGTCCCTTGAGATTGGAGAGAGACTATTTACAAGAGAATGTAGTGAAAGAACAAAGGAGAATAGCTTCAAACTGAAAGAGAATAGTTTTAGAGAAGCTGAGGCTGCTCCATCCCTGTAAATGTTCAAGGCCAAGTTGGATGGGATTTTGAGCAACCTGGTCTAGGGGAAGATCATCTGATCATCATTCAAAAACCTTTCCTGCCCAAGGAAAGGGTTTTGAATGATGACCAGATGATCTTTAAGGTTCCTTTCCAGTCCAAAGAATTCCATGATTATATGAGAAGTTTTGGAAAGGGGAAGGGAAAGGTAATGTAGTTTTTCTCTGGCTCTAGCTGAAAAGATGGCATCCTTTGTTGGGAGGGAGGAAGTAAATTAAGGAGAAAACAGGTTTTATTTTTACAGTAGATTCTGATATCTAGTCAGTCTGGGAAAGCACTAAAAGTGTTAAAAAGACAAAGCTCTGCACCCTGTTGCAGGTTCTATTGTTTTTATGGATTTCAGCAGGCTTCCTTCACCATAGAGAGTCAATCTCTGTGTACAAAACACTAGTTTGTGTCAATGGATAACTTCAGTAGTGAGAACAGTGGGTGAACCCAGTTGAGAAATTTGCATCATGCAACAGAAATTGAGTTTTTTGTATAGCATATTTCACATGTTCTGTAAAATCTTTCAAATCTACTGTTTTCCTCTCTCCCTGTCCAGGTAGCCCAAGATCAATGCTCCAGGCTTCCCACTTACAAAAGCAGGTCTCAGGGCTCCACCAGCTAACAAGAAACCCCCCCCCAAAAAAACCCAAAAAGAAAAAAAAACACGCAAAACTGTTACATGGCCTTCTGGGGTCCCAGGATGAGGGAAGAGACGAGACAGTTGACTCCATGCATCAGAAGGCTTGATTTATTATGATATGATATATAAGATATAAAAACTATACTAAAAGAATAAAGAGAAGGATTTCACTACAAAGGCTATCCTAAGAATAGAATAGGAATGTGTAAACTGAAGTCTTCTCAGCCCGAGACGGGCCGAACAGGTGAATTGTGATGGGCTCTTAATTGCAAACAGTCTGACGGGGCCAATCACAGATTTCTCCCCGTTGCATTCCACAGCAGCAGATAAGAATTGTTTACAGTTTGTTCCTGAGGCTTCTCAGCTCTCAGGAGAGGAAAATTCCTAAGTAAAGGATTTTTCATAAACTATGTCGGTGACATAAAACCAAACCGAAACAAATAAAAACAAACAAAACAAAAACCAACAAACCAAACAAATTTTTTAAAGGCAGGAAATTATACCCATTCTGCTGAGAGTTTTTTTCCTGAGTGTAGTTAGAGAAAACCACAGACAGCTATCTTCTGCTTCACAACATGTAAATATACTGCATTATATTGAGTAAAACAGAAAGAAATTACTCATCAAGAATTTTCTCTGCAAGCGTGCAATTAGAAATGGTTTCCAAATTAAAACACAGCAAGAAACTGCAGAAATCCACATCTAGAAGAAAACATCTTACAACTGCTTTAGGATAAATATTCTGCTACACTACAGGAATTTATAGAAATGAGAAAAACGGGTGAGAAACACAGTGCACTGTACCTGTGGTTATATGGACTATAGTTAAACTGATCTTATGACACTCAAAAGTTCTGTTTGTGTTTAAAGATAAGTGTTTGAAAGAAGAAGAATTGATCTTCACTGATATCCATCTGTGAAGTTCTGACCTCTACTTTCATCAGCAAGCCTTTCTGCCAGGCAGCTGAGAGTCAAAAGAAAGCCTTGCTGTGAGATCTACCGAATTCCCTGTGACCCTAATTCATCCTGTCTTATGTTGAGAGTTTAACAGCACCACCTTCACGAGGAGTGCAGTCCCTCTACACTCCCTTGAAGATCTAGAAAAAGTTGTAGAATCAAGCCAGGCATCTGAAAAAACTCTTCTGCTCCTAAACCATAAAAGATGCCTCTGTTTGAAAATGTAAAATGTAAACAAAATCCAAAATTTGCTCTAACCAGGACAAAGGCTTCAACCAGGAGCCTGTGGTTTAGTTCTGGAATTAAGATTCTGGTGAGTATTTAACACTGTACAGTACCATTTGCTTTTGATATATCCTCTCATGCTGTTCTGTTCCCTGGCCATGGTGTACATTAAAAAGCCATGGGTAGACTCTGAAATCTACAAAGAAAGGCTTAAGCTGCAACGAAACCTTTCAAGTTTGTAATTAACCCAAACAGTATCTTCAGTTTACTGAATTGAGTTCTGTGGAAGGATCCTGCTCTGCAGAAAAGATCAAACACATCTACAAAGGCTTTTCTGCTATGCATCCATCCATCCATCCATCCATCCATCCATCCATCCATCCATCCATCCATCCATCCATCCATCCATCCATCACCATGCTTCATCAAGCTCCGCCCACTGATTTACTGAGAAGCTCTTGACGTCTTACAAAGTTCTCCATCTCAAACTTGTGAGTCTCACCTACCTCCTTCCTGATTTGTGGAAGAAAATGATGAGCCACTAATGTCATTCCAGACCCATGCCTCAGCCTGAGGGATATAATTTCCCATCTTCAATCAAAAATATTGCAATCCACTGAACGCTGAAGAAGCTTGTGCTGGATTTATTGGCTGCAGTACAGTGTCAAATACTGTGTTAAGTCCACTACTTGTGAGAATGCCCATGGGGAATCATGGAAAGGCCAACTTTAAACCTTTCTAAGTAGTAAAAGCAGAAGTAGTAATACAGACATAGCTTTGCCTGGATGCAGGCAAAGGCATGGCATTGTATAAACCATGTTAATAACACTGGCTAATGAAATTCTTCTGTCAGCTGATTAAAGATTTTTCTAGAGGCCTCCCAAATCTTTTTGCAACCTCTCTTATTGTCAAGCATAAAATACTGCTCCAAGCTTGAGAAACATATTTAGAATCCAGAATAATGCATTAAAATGGCTTGACATCTTCCCACGCTGTTGAGACAGAAGCTGTTTTTCCATTTCTGTGCAGCTTACTTGCAGTTTCTCTCTAGTACCCATTCTTGCTTTAGCTGTAAACAGCAGCCAGCTAAGATGGACAAGTAACAATAGCGTTAGACTCAGAAATATGGAAAGGACAAACTGTTTTCATTGATCATTCCATATGAATTTACCACTATTAACAGAATTTTACATGACGGGCATTTGCATAGTGGAGTACTTTCTTTCGTTCTTTCTAGGTTTTTTTTTTACTCTAGCTTGATGTCAGACATACCTGGGCATATTTAATACTCCCAGAGCTGGAAAAGAAGGTTTTTGAAATCTGGGCTGGGATCTATCTGCAATAGATTAGATGACCCATTCATGTTCCAAGCAGCTGAACTGAAGGAAAATAGCACCAGGATTTGAGGTCTGAAACCTCCCCCAGCTGTGATGGGACAGCAGAGCTCCCTGTAGACACTGATTCCTGCCCTTTCATCTTGACCAGGCTCTTCCTGTGCTTGTTCCTATAGGATTATTGTGTTTTCACTGTAACTTGTGGAGATCCTAACAATATGTTTATCTCTTACTTTGCAACTCTTTTAAGCATATTCATGTCCCACCACAGGGGCAATAAACCACCCACAGACCCAAAAAGGAAACAACATTTTGCTTTACTTTGCTCCATTAAAAATCTTAGCTGGGGCTCTACTTTCCTGTGCTGTGTATTTTTTCATTGTGGTTATCTTGCTGCCATTTTTTCTTCTTCTCACCCAAAACAGCTGTCTCTCTAGGATCCTTTGTCCTACAGCCAGCTGTCTTGTTGGCATCACAAATCCTGCTAGAACCTCTCAACAGTAAACAAAATCCTTTGTGGTTTCACATGTGCACTTTTTTTTGCTGCCTTTAAATATCACAGGGGTTTCTCTCTGTCTCTTGACCTCCCTGCTTTTCATCAAACCCTAAACTGACACACAAGGCATTAACATGGCCCTGAATTTACCTAATCCACAAGGTAATTTTAAATTTTTAATAGGCTAATACAGTCTGATGACAAGTTTCCCAAGGAATCTCTATTGTTAAATGGATCTATCCAGAAGAACGTTTGACATAAATTTTTAAGGATGAGTTGAGAATGAGATTTAATATTACTGGGCCTGACATGCATGAAATGCCGACCAGGTACATGTTGAAGAGCTGAGGAAGGAACAGAGTTCCAAGTTAGTTTTGCAGATGAGAGACTAAATCATTGCTGTGTGCTGGCTTTAACTGCTGATTTGGTCCCCCTTAAACAACAGGAATTTGGGTTTTGCAAAAGCTCTGCTGATCAGGTGATAAAACTTTGACAGTTGTGCTTTATACAGGTCAGAACTTCAGTCCCCAGCATGCACATACATACAGGTTCCTTCTAGGTCTATTTTCATTAATAATATGCTTACTTCATTAAATTGTCAGGGAAAGATAGAGAAAATTAGTAAGACTGCTATTCTTTTAATAATAAAATGAGTTCAGGAAAAAAAGTCTTGGAAATTTTCTCTTTTTCTTTTTCTTTTTCTTTTTCTTTTTCTTTTTTTTCTTTTTCTTTTTCTTTCTTTTTTTTCTTTTTTTTTCTTTGTTTCTCCTTTTTCTTTTTATTCCTCTCTTTCTCTTTCCTCTTCTCTTTCCCTTCCTTTTTCTCTTTTTCTTTTTCCTTAGGGTATTTTAGCCATCACAAATGACAGTATTTGAAAAGCAAGCTACAGAGGATGTCCTGTACATACCTATGTGTAGATAAACACAAGTACACCTTTAGTGGTCTTCCAGGTGTTGTCATTCTCCCCACTCTGTTCAGCTCAGTGTTGCTTTATTACTCACACTGCTCCTGCACTTGTAGTTTCCTCACTGAGGATTGGTCCAATGCATGGGGCTGAGGCTAAGTTTACATCTTCTCCAATTATAAAAGGGCCATTAAGTTCAGATAATGTGAAATATAAATTTAAGAGGAATTCTGGGGAAATCATAATTAGGTGCAGAGACATTACATGAGTTTAATGACTGAGATTTAATTTCAGTTTTCAGGATTATTAATTGAGAATCCTTATTTAGCTCATCTTCTTTTTTTTTTCCTTAATTAATTGGAAATTTATTTTCAAGCAATTAAGGCAGAGATTCTTTTCAAACCTCAAGTGTTTGTGAGCTATATACTAATGTTCTCTATCTTGCTTTCAAAACTCTGTCCTGTAAATTTCTTTGAGCTCTTTCTGATAACATAATAATGCCTGCATGTGTTATTTATACAGAAAGAGCAATCTCCAATTTATATATTCTGTAGGAAATTAAGTTGCTTGGGACTCAGAACGAAGCATTTCATAAATATTGATAGATTAGAAAGATAGTCTGCCACAAAACCATACAGAAGGAAAAAAATTAAGAAACAGCATTGTTCTGTGTGCCTCTGCAAAAAATGGCTGAGATGTTCTGCTGTGGTGTTTTATGGATTCTAAGTTACAGAATCTCAGCAAGTAAAATCCATTTCACTTTACTGCAGCCACACACACGTGATGTGCCCACCCTAAAGCAATCACCTTCACTCTCAGGGGAAGAGCCACATCTCCAAGGAATTGATTCCTTTCAAAGCAAATTTCTTTTTGCATTTTGTATCTTGATGGTACAGAAATGGTCCCATGTGCCAAACCTTCACACCAGCTGGGTGCTGAGGTGTGATATCCAGTGGGTTGGTACATCCATGCAGGAATTCAGCTGCTGTTTCCCTGTTTGGCACCATGTAAGAAATCCAACTTTCTCCTTCCAAAGCTCTGCATCTGGTGCAATAATTTGGTTTTTATTTTCCTGAAGCACTGGTCTAATCAAACATGAAGGTTGACTACTAGCAATATAGAAGATAGGACCAATTCACAAAGACTTAAACCTCACAAGAGACTACTTTAGAACCTAGAGATTGTTTTGCCCTTATTTTTCAGACCTAGGTCCTGCCTACAATGTGATTTTCTCCCTCTAACTCTCCAGTCTCATTTCTTTACTCCACAGTCCTAAAATGCCTACTTTTCATTATTCTCTTGCTTTACAAAATCAGCACCAAGTCTGCCCTGGCACCCCATGTCAGAGGTAACTCTTTGGCCAGAAGTCCAGCCATGACACAGAACCCTCAGGCTCTGAGACAGAGAGCTGTGACTGCAGAGAAAGAAGCTTTACTGTACAGGAACACAGCATTTTTTTTCCCAATGCAGGTGAAGAGACCTCTTGGGAGGAAAAACATCAGGGAACAAAAATATCTTAAGGTAATTTCCAGCCAAAAAATGTCCATGAAAATACACATTAATAGAAAATCTCTTTTTAGAACTGAGCTGGTATCCCCTTTGTATTTGGGATCTATCAAAATTGGAAAAGGTAAGAAAAAATAGTAATGTTTTAGATCAATAAAATATTATGCAGCAAAAGAAGTCACAAATAAACTCTGCTTAAAAAAAAATAATTGAATGTTTAGAGGGCTAGTAGAAGGAAATATACTTCATGTCTAAATGACCAGTTCCACTGAGAAAAATCAAGCTGGTCTACAGCTGGTCTACAGTGGATAAGTGTTTATATCTATAACCTCTCTGCCAACAATTCACCCACTTAACAAAAAAAAAAAAAAAAAAGCAAAAAAAACCCCCAACCCTCCCCCCCTCCAAAAAAAAAAAAAAATCTCCTGAGTTTCAAAGGTAAAAATTATCATTCAATTAAATGGTAATGAAAGTGAAAGTGAAAGTCTCCTGGGAAAGCTCAGACCCAAATTATTTTGTGTTTCCAACTTCAGCAGACACATGGCTAGCTGCTTGGCTGTGTCTTTGACTCATGAATTCTGTGTCTCATACCCCTTTTTTTCTTTATAAATTCAGATTCCTGGATCAACCAGGAGTACACCAGTGTGACATTCAGGGTCAAAGTGATTTCAAGTTTTCATCAAAAGGTAAAAAATCTGCCACAGAAAAACCTGATTAATATTATTTAAAATCTATTCATTATCTTTTTTGGAGTGAAAGAATAATTTCCCAGAGAGCTGAAGAATGTAAATCACTAAGTCAGACACAAAGCAGGTTATGGGACCTCAGTTATTGTAGGGTTGACTGTTTCAGTGTTCATATGGTCATAATGTGGAAAATTTAACCTTGATGCATTATAAATTGTATCTGAATAAATAAACACAGAGTCATGGTAATGAAGTTTCTGCCTCAAAAGCAACATAGAAAATATTTGAAATAAATAATTACCTTCTGTTGTTTTTTCAAGCAAGATAGTGGCAAACAGGGGGTCTAATATAGCATGGCTTCTGTTCTTTACTGAGTTTCCAAGGTTAAAAGAGCAAATTACAAATATGATTGTTGTTTGCTATCAGCCTCCATTTCAGTGAGCTCCTGCTTTATTCACAGTTTCAGCTCAATTAGATGCATCTTTCTCAGGACAAACTCCTTTGAACAAACAAATCTTCATCCCACAATTACTTTTTAAGCATGAAGCTTTCTCGGAATTTCTAAAATAAAAAATCAGCTTTCTGAGTATCTGATGTGTATTGGTACAAGCTCCTTATGCCTCTGTGAGGTTTTTTTTACAGACAGAGGTATCATCACAGTTATTTTTAAAGCACCTTGTACTGAGACCTAGTATCAGTTGCAAGATAGAAAGGAGTCCTCACTTTTAGTCACAGTTGGCTTCAATTTTTTTGACTGCTTTCTTGTTTTCTTTAGAAAGTACAAGTAATTTCTAAGTTTAACTAGATTTTTCTATCTCTTCCTTTTTTTGTCTTCCATGACTTATTCAAATGATTAATTTTCCCTCTTAATTAGGAACAATCTGTAATAGTGGTGCTAATATTAGCTGGGATTTACAATGAAGGATCACTACATCATCTTGCTTTGTTTTGAAACATGGCTGAAAATATGCTTGTAGGTAGAAATAGGATCCCTGTAAGGCAAGATTTCCAGTTGAGCCATGAGGGTTATAAAGGTTATAAAGGTTATAAGGTAGGAAACAGCAGATGGATTTGCAAAGGAGAGCACAAGGCAATGATGGCAGTTGCAATTGGAACAGTCTTTTCAAATTATCTTTAAATATAAGGTAGCAAATTTGTATTTTTTAGTTACATTTAGAACCATTTTTGTCCACCACTGGTGAAAGGTTTCTAGACTGTATCAGGCAGATAATCACCTGATGTAAATGAGTGCAATTCCATGGAAATATTCCTCCTGCCCTCATGTCCCAACAAGCCCTGCAGTGCTCCAGGCAGAGTGCCTGGGAAGTGCCCAGTGGAAATCAGGAACCAGAGCGTGCCCAGGTGGGCAAGAAGGCCAGTGTCATTCTGTGTCAGCACTAGTGTGGCCAGCAGGACCAGGGTGATGATTGTCCCTCTGTGCTGGGCACTGGGGAGGGCCACACCTGACTCCTCTGTCCAGTTTTGGGACCCTCAATTCAAAATGTACACCGGGGAGCTGGAGCATATCCAGGGAAGAGCAACAGAGCTGGGGAAGGTCTGGAGCACAAATCTGATGAGGAACAGCTGAGAGAGATGTGTAGCCTGGAGCAAAGGAGGCTCAGGGATGACCCTGTTGCTCACTACACTACCTGGAGGTTGTATCCTGGTGGAGGGCAGTCTCCCCTCCCAGGTGAAAAGGGAAGGAAGAGAGGAAATGGCCTCAAGTTACACCAGGGGAGGTTTAGATCAGATATTAGGAAAAAATTCTTCACCTAAAGGGTTGTCAAGCACTGGACAGGCTGCCCAGATTTTTGGTTGAATCACCACCTCTGCAGATATTTAAAAGATGTGGAATGTGGGGACATGGCTTCATGGTGGACTTGGCAGTGCTGGATTAAGAGTTGGATTTGATGGTCTTTAGATGTATTTTCAAACCAAAGAATTCTACAATTCTCTGACTATATACTGATGAAATTTACCAACTTATTCTCTGAAGATCCACATCTCTGCTTTTAATTAACATTTTTTGACTTTATAGATTTCCAGAGTCTACGACTTTTGTGTTTTCCAGTTGTCATGAGCAATCAGATAAAGAAAGAATCAAGTTTTTTCAGGAAATGTGTGAATTGTTATCACAGAACCTAAGATATAGTCACATACTCTCAGACTTCTACAACAGCAGTTTGCTAGCACTGTTCACCTCTTCATTACTGTGCCCAGCAAGACATAGAGGCTGAATATGTGGGGTTCCTACTCTTCTCAAAAGCAAAGCAAAACAAATCCATTCTCCTCTTTGCAGAGGTGTCTTAGACTGGAACAATGGCTGTTGATTTCTATGAGTCTGGTTCAGTTTGCACTTTCATTTGGAGAGCTCAAGCAACCACTTCTATGTGTTAGCTGTGAGGATATGATAAGCATTGAAGGGTCATCAACTTCAGAAACTCTTGCAGATGTTCCAGGGAGAAGGAAAAAAATGGTGATTATGCATTTAGGAAAGGTATAATAGCCATGTTTGCACAGTGAACGTCACACATGAAATTACAACACCTAAATGTCATGTAAATGCAAATGTGAAGATGTAGCAAATTTTCCAGTAGTGTATTTTTGGCAGTATTAGTTCAAAAAGATTTTCAGTGGAGCCTAACTAATACTGCCAAAAATACATGTACTAATGAAAATTAGGCAGCCTATGGAAACCAAAACTTAAGAGTTCAGAGTTAAAAAACCTAAAACTTAAAACTTCAGAGACTCAGCCAGGGAGTTGTCAATCTGCTTTCTCATATAATCAATTTTAAATGCCTCCATCACATGTGTAGTTTATCTGCTTCATGGGATCAGACAGTTTGCTTCCAGTTTTTTTATGAAGTTAAAAGCAGATTTAATTTGGTTTTCTTCCTCTTGGTGGAATTTTTGTTGGTTTCTTTAGCATCACTTACAGTTCTCAGTTTTTGCACAACAGGTGTTTTCCTTCAGCTATTGATGATTACATGATGACTCCATTTTAGTTCATCACAGCAAATATAGTCAAAAGGCATTTTAGCTCTATTATTTGCAATTATGCAGATTCTAAGCATAGCATTTCATACCATATCAGTGTTGGAATTTCCTTTTTTGTTTGATTGACTGCTTGAATGAATCTTGAGGCTTGAGTCAGTTGCCTATTCAGAGGTGTCAAGTGTTATTTGCAACGCCCACAGATAGCTGAGACATCCTCCCAGGGCTGGCAGCTGCTGCACAGAACATGAGGGATGGTGGTGCTTGCCTGGAGCTGCAGCTGGAAGTGGAGCAGAGCTGCACATGAAATGGCACCTGCCATCCACCCATCCTGGGCACAGTTATCCTGCCTTTACCAGGTGGGATTCATTTTAATACTCCTAATTGCAAGTATTTACAAATTGATGTTCACCTCCACTTTTAGTGTCTAAGACTTCTGTGTGGTTGGTTGAGATTTATGAGATGCATTTCAGTTGCTTGAATGTCATCTCCAGTGGGATGAGACATTTAGTGCACCCTGCTTTTCCTCTGGGTGCCACTGCCAGGAGTCATGTACTCTTAGAAGTTCTGTGTCACAGGTTCTTGGGTAGTCTTGGGTACCTTTGAGAGTCCCAGGTGCCATCAGACATTCATCTATAGGTATCCCCTTGCCTGGCTCATCTGCTCAGCTCAGCCAACAGAGCCCAGAGAGCAATTCAGCTGCTCCATTGACTTTAGGAGCTAATGGGATCTCTCCCTCTGCTTGCAGTGGCTAGTGGTAATATTCAGACACTGTCAGGTAGGTATGGAGGTGTTTAAGGCAGCAGAGGCACATGGAGCTGGCAGATACCACATTGGAGCCATGGCATACCCATCTTCTGGACCAGCAGCCAGAGCCCAGGCAAGGCCCCCACTGCCTTGGGTCATTATCAGGGTCCATGGATCACCATCAATTACAGTGGGAACCCAGTGAATATTAAGAAGCAGACCCCTGATGCAGTTGACTTAAATTGGGTCCCAACACCCCCCCCCCCACTGTACTTGGAAAAAAAAAATCAATCAATTTTGGAAACTTTAAATAAGGTGTGTTGTGTAAAAGAGAATGTGCAAGGTCCTCTGCCCTTGCCCAATGTGTTCTGCCTCCTACCAGCCATACATTTCCTATTCTGTAAGGCCAGTTGTGATGGGCTGACCCCAGACAGCTGGCAAATACTGACCCTGACTTTCCCTCGCTCCCCTCTTGGAAGGTATGGGAGCTGGAGGAAGCTGAAGGAAGGCAAAAAGACTTGCAAATTTAGATAATGATAATTTAATAAGAAAACAAAAGCTGTGTGTGCAAGTACAGCAAAAATGTGATTTAATTCACTATTTCCTGTTGGTGGGCAGATGTCCAGTTGTCTCCTGGTAAGAAGAGCCTCAGCTTGCATAACAGGTGCTTGGAAAGACAAATGCCATAACTCGGAAATTTCTGCTTCCTTTTCTTTACCATGAGTTTTATTGCTGAATATAATCTCACGTGGCATGGAATGACTCTTTAATCAGTTTGGGGCAGCTCTCCTGGATATGTTTCCTCCCAGCCTGTTGCTCAATCCCAACCTTCTTACCTGGGAGGGTGAGGGAAGTGAGTGAGAAAAGAGGTACCAAGAGGTGCCCAGCAACAGCCAAAACACTGCTGTGTTAACATGTTAACACTGCATGTGGATAACATGATTTCGTCCCAAAGGCAAATCACCACAAAGGCTCTGACAAAGGAATTCACCTGTGGAACTTCATCCCAGCCAAACCCAGTTGCACCATTGCTCCAGGACATGCAGATTTTGTTCTGGGTCATACCTGTGCAATACTGCAGTAAGTCCAATATTCCAGGGCAATTCTTTTCCATGTCTTGTTCTCATTAACCCTGAAGGTCCCTGTCACTTCTAGGACACATTATGGTAGAGAACTCTACTTTGAAGAACAGACTTGGCCTACAGCCAAGCAAAAGAAAACTATTCAAGTGTTTCATTTAAGAAGATAGGAAAGAAAAAATAGGGGTTCTCAAAAATGGGATAGCAGACATCCATCCTAGCTTGACTGTCCAGTCCTCAGTGCCAAATATCTCACTGATGCAGTATCACCAAATCTGGGTGTTGAGTTTAAATTGTCTTAACTGGGAATCAGTAATTTCTAATTCTGACATACATTTGATATATGCATTTTTCATATTCCTTAGCCCTTATGAGCTACAGAACATTGTTAATATTGTAGATCCAATGTTGTCTCAGGGTCTATTTCAGACCATCACAGCTGGGCAGAACAGAAGTTTTAACAAAAGTTTAGACTTCAGTCCTACACCAGTACTGCCAGGAGCCACTTTGTTATTGTGTTGTCTAAGCATATTGTGATACAACAAGTATCATGTTTGAATGATAAAACCACAATAAAGGTGGGCATAACTGAGACTTAACTAGAAAGTGCAATGAGATCAAAAACTGGAGCTTTTGACCACATCAACAACTTCCCTAGAGCTTGTGTGAAAAGCGTGTTTCACGGGGGATTCACAATTCATTTTCCTTTTTATCCACTGCATACTGACAAACTTTCCACTTGTCAGTTAATTCAGACAAATTATTTCCTCTTTTAGCATTAAAGAAGCAGCTTAAATTTGCTTTGTTAATGCAGAGCAGACTACTGGTTTGAGTGTTACTTATTGACCAAGTATCATATGACACACTAGAAACTTGGGAAATTAAAATTGGATTACCCAGCACACTCCTGAGTTGAGTTTTCTGGCAGGAGATTTCTGTTAATATTTCACTTCTAGTCTTCTGTGCCAGGGGTGCTAAAAAGTGAAGACAAGAAAAAAAGGAAGAAAATAACAGAAAATAAGTTTACATTGGATTTGGGTAACTGACAGTGATCACTATCAAATCACAGATTAAATAATGTATTCCTGAAGTGTTCAATGCATTTGTGTTCACTGAGTAAAATTTCCTGCCTCTTTCTCAGTCTCCCTCTCTGTCTGGAATACAGATACATACACTGAAACTATTATTTAAAGACAAAACCCACATCAACATTGAGCACTTCAGTGGTATAAAATGGTGAAACAAAGATGGCTCACAGAGACTGACTGGATACCATGTGATGTTTTGAGAAGATGTTCCATCCAAGGTCAAGGAAGTGATGTCAGGAAATTTCAGAAAATTTCCTGAAATTTCCTGAAAATTCATGTGAATTTCCTGAAAAGGCACTGAGTCCTTCCCTACCCTGCTCCTTTATCATTGCTAAACTGCCTGGTTTCATGGCAAAGTCTTAGCAGAGTTCTAAGCCCTGATTCAGCTTTCCAATAACTGCCAGCTCCAACAGTGCTCTGCTGGCACAGGCCATGGCAGGTGAAGGATTTGCTTGCTGACTATGCAAGATGGGCAGATGTTGGGTGAGAGACTGAGAAGTGACTTGCCAGAGTCAAACAAACACAAGATTCCATGTGGTGCCCTGCCAACTTTCCCTGCAGGATCCTGCCTGATAAACTCATTAAAGTTCACAGCAGAATTTGGAATTGAATTTGAATAGGCTTAGTAACAGAGAAGTGTATTAATTAACTGTGAAAACTGCATTAAATGTAGGAATGGTAACACCAAAGTTTATCAATTGTGACATGAATGTGTAAGACCAACAGCAGCTTAGTAACTTGGAAAGTGAGACCAAAAAAAAACTCCTGATGAACATAAACAGAGCAAGAGGAACATTATACACTAGATCTTCTCTGTCTCCTGCATTAATCATATATAATGAAGAAACTACATGTGTGAGGAACTGGCACATATCAATGATAATTGACATAAATGGGATATATCAGCAGTAATAATACCACTGCTATGACTCTGGATATGAGTGACATGTAGCTCTTACATCTAGAATCCAGCCCTGATGTCAGTGGAGGCTGCTCTGCCACTGTCAATGAGTTGTGGATGCCATGGACTGCCCATTTCATTTCAATATGATGGAAAGGACATATTTTTCCTTATGAAAACTAATAGATATTAAGGTGACTAGAAGAGCAGTGTTTAGCCTGTTTCATATCCTGGTACTTTCTCCTTCTTTTTACATAAATAAAAATGAAAAAGAAGTTTAGGAAGTTTGGCTTATGTCCAACACATATTGACAATCCAACCATGCAAATATTTATGTCCAAATGGTTTCCAGCCTGGACAGACTTACAGTGCTCACTTGTACTCATCAAAAGCCAATATCAGAGGAAGGAGATACTCAAATACCTGTTTACTTTGTAAAGCAGAGTCAACCCACTCCTTTCTTAAAGTTTATCTTGTAGTGAAGATTTGGGTACATAATTTAATATTGTACAACAATTTTTATTCAAGGCTGACATTTGAAGGAGAAAAAAATGAAAAAAATAAGAACATAACTTGACAATAAGTTGACATTTAGATTAATTGACTTTATTTTTAAGCTTCTACTGTAAAAGTTGTGGTGATAATTATTTGCCATGTATTATCTCTTTCTTTCTGATTTTGCTGGTGAAAAGGCAGAAATGGGCGATTTAATTTGCTGACTTTCAATGCATTCAGAAATAATTTAAACACTGAAGGTGTCTTTTAAGAAACAGTCTATTACATTTTTGCAATGAATGTATTCTGATAAGAGCAGAAAGAAGCACTTGTGAAAGCAAAGTGTCAGAGACAGCAGAATCTAAACAAACTTTTGTTTGATTACCAATGAAAACCTACACATTGGTAAGGGTACAATTAAATCCTTACGAGCAAATTTTTTGCAAATGGATGATAATAATAATAAAGGGAAAAGTAATGTCTTCAAAATAGTGTCTCATAAGTGACATTCAGACTGGTTAGAAATGAGAGTGAATTTTACAACTAGTCCCAGTGATAATTGCCAAATATTTACAATTTGGGTAATCTAGTATTTAAATAAATGTGCTTGTTGCTGCTGTTTCACAGTTAAGGCTTTTTTCTTTTTTTTCCTATCAAGTTGTGAGCATGAGAATGTAAGTATGTTTTTATCTACAAATAAACTGAATTATATTATTGGCAAAAGGTAAGCCATATAGAAGATAGAATGAGTTTTTTCTTTACATATTCATGCAACTTACAAAAAAAAGCATGAAAAGGTGAATATTCTCTGGGTTACAAATGGCTGAGGCCCTGTTTCATCAGGATTGAATATAACAATATGAATTTACGTGCTGAGGGTCCTCAAGGAAAAAAAAATCTGATGACAACCCAGATTGACAGGGTTTCCCTATCCATGTCAGAGCAGATGTCAAGGAGAAGGATCTCCAAATTTACACTGAGACAGGAAGGACTGAGGTGTTGTCTGACTACTTCTCTGTCTGTTCCTTCTCCTCTGAAACCACAGTGAGTGGAGGCTGTTGGAAGTGAGCAAGGAGCACATTCTGAAATCAAAAACTATTGAAAGTTGAAAAACTACAGGCTGTGAACTCATCCTACAGCAGTGCTGCCCACTGCTTCACACAAACAGCCTGAGGGGATCCAGGTATGCATGGAAATGAGTGCAATAAGGAAGGAATTTGTCAAATGGCAAAAACAGTAAAAGATCAGACTTTCTTCTTTTGGCAAGGAGAAAAAGGAACCCCAAAAAATATTTGGAAAACAAAAAAGAGAACTGAAATTGGAGGAAATAATGGTGCTCAAAAGAGGACATGAATTTCTGATTGGGCTATGAAAATCCTTGCCACAGTATTCTATGGAAGCAAAAGTATATCAGGGCTGAGAAGGCAAGACAACATTTCAATGGTCATCAGACTAACCACAATGCTAATTGTTAACTTGATGAATATTTTATGCTGCTTGATAAGTATTTATTCTGTAATGGATTACTGTTAGCAAACATTTGCCTTTCAAAATGTCTGACATCTCCTGTTATTTTTGCTGGAAGTGAACCAGACCATTGGTAAACATAGACCTTTTCAATAAAGACTTTGGAATTACCTCTCAAGGTCCACGTGGAAATGAAACTACACTCCCTAAGGGAAAGATGGTGGACATTATGACTGAGACAGCAGGTGTTTAAAATGGTTCCTGCTGAGCTCAGTACAGGATTAAAATTTTACTATGTTGGGAGAGGTATAAGAAAACATTTTGCTGAATAGAGAACCAATATGATAAACTGAGACCTTTTCCAATTATCCTGAAGTAAATACAAGCTACAGCTCCTTTCTAAACCACATTTGAAAGCTGCAGTGAATATTTCTTGATGATCAAGTCCTTTTTTAAGTGTACTGGAAGGCAAGTTTAAATTTTTTCACTTTCCCTGTGTGTTCAAGGATAGATGCCAGTATGAAAATACAGGGACAATTACTAGCAGCCAAAAAGGTAATTAGCTTTCAGAAGGGTTAGTGTTTTAATTTTTTATTTCTTACTCTGTAATGAAAAAAGAGCTAATAAAAATAGTCACATGGCTGTTCAAAGTGTTTTGAATCTTGGTTAAGTAAGTCAAACACAAGGAAGAAACATTTTTCATAGACACAGTGAGGGTAATGTGTTCTGAAGGGTTTGCACAGATACATCTTCAGTAAGTAAGGTCAAACTATGTGCAAAGCAGAGATGTTTAGCATAAAACCAGTATTAATAATTCATGTGCTGAGCTGAATAGTGGAATAATAAGATACAGTGATGGGGAGAAAAAACCAATAAACCTGACCACTAGGCAGAAACAAGGGAAGAAAAATCTCACACAAAACAAAAGGACAATAGGAGAGGTGAAAATACTGGTTATACTGATTTAGACTTTTCTTATAAATGTACACACAGATTGTCACAATATGACAGTGATTCTGATTTCTCTTATTGGCTTACTGGTTATGTCCAGCCATAGTGACTCAGTGCAGAACCTCACCTTGTATCTCACCAGCCAGATATACAGTGTTTATCTTCACTGCAGCTCAATATGGAGAAACAAAGCTCTCTGGATAAAGGAATATATTAGTACTATGTGAGGAAGAGAATGGACAAGGTGGTCCAGGCCTAAAAATGATTTTGAAGTCTGACACAAAGTATCTTGCAAGAGCTGAGTGAGCTGGCACCTAATTAATGTTATGCCTTTCAGGAATTCAGAAATTATGCCTTTTCTCAGTTTACAATCCTGAAGAAATATCAGGAATACTTTGTGTATTCCTGAAACTAAAATCCTCATAAAATGCAGTTTCTTCCAAGTGACACTTTCTGGTACTTGGGCAGAGCTACAGGTCATAATCTCAAAACAGCACATGTAAAATTAATGGGAGGGAAGCCCCTAACAGCAGGTGAGACCAGTCAGTGAGAATGGCCAGGGTACAATAAACTCCTTTTCCTGTTCCTCAGGTTTATATATCAATAGTCTTTCTTACTCAGCTGACTAGTGCTTTAAGATAAGGGCAGAGATAAGGAGAAAGCAGAGATGAGGATCCACTTCAAAGTAGTAAAATTTCTAGCCCTTGTGTGCCTTCTTTCATGTTTCTCTGAGAAAAGTAGTAACTCCCTGCAGTGTCAGTTCCAGGGGAACCACATTGTGTGACCTGCTGAGCCTCCATTTCATTAGAGGTCTCTCATGGAATCATAGAAGAATTTGGGTGGGAGGGGACCTTTAAAGGTCATCAAGTCAAATCCCCTGCAATAAGAAGGGACATCTTCAGCTAAACCAGGCTGCTCAGAACAACCTGACTTTGAATGTTTCCATGGATGGGCAAACTACCACATTTCTGGGCAACCTGGTCCAGTGTTTTACTATCCTCATTGCAAAGGATTTATGCTTTATATCTAGTCTGAATCTACCATCTCTTAGTTTAAGAACAACACCCCTTGTCCTGTCACAACAGCCTCTTCTAATAAGTCTGTCCCAAGCTTTCTTAGAAGCCTAAAGGAAGTATTGAAAGACTGCAGTGAGGTCCCTCTGGATCCTTCTCTCCTCTGAACAACCCCAGCTCTCTCAGTCTGTCTTCACAGCAGAGGTGTTCCAGATCTCTGATCATTTTGTGTCCCTGCTCTGGACTCACTCCAACAGGTCCCACATCTTTTCTGCACTGGGAACTGCACAGCTGGATGGACACTGCAGGTGGGGTCTCACCAGAGTGAAGTGAGGGACAGAATCCCATCCCTCACCTGCTGCCCACATTCCTTTGGATGCAGCCCAGGATTAGGTGGCATTCTGGGCTGTGACTGTGCTTTGCCAAGTCATGTCCAGCTTTTCATCTACCAGTAGCCCCACGTCCTTCTTCTCAGGGCTCTTCCAATCTACTCATCCTCCAGCTTGTATTTATATGAGGACCTTGCACCCAGCCTTTAAATTACATGAGATTCCCATGGATCCACTTCTCAAGCTTGTCCAGGTCCCTCTGGGTGGCATCCTGTCCTTCAGGTGTGACAACCTCCCCATTTAGCTTGGTGTCATTTGCAAATTTTCTAAAAGTGCACTTGACTGTAGTTTCCATGATATTGAGGAAGAAATTAATTAGCCCTGGTCACAATACAGACCCTTGAGTGACATCATTTGTGTCCATCCAGACACTTTGACACTGACCACCACCCTCTGGATTCAACCATCCAACCAAGTCCTCATTCACCACAGTCTACCCATCAAACCCATCTCTCTCTGACTTAGAAGGAAGGACATTGTGGGGAGCTATGTGACAGTCTTTACAGAACTCCTGGTAAATGACATCTGTAGCCCTTCCCTTGCCCACTGATGTGGTCACTCCATCATAGAAGGCCCCTGAGTTGGTCAGGCAGGACCTTCCCTTGGTGAAGCCATGCTGGCTGTCCCAAATCACCTCCCTGTTCTCTGCATACCTTTGTATGGTTTCTGGGAGAGTCTGTTCCCTGATCTTCCCAAGCACAGAGGGGAGTCTGACAGGGTAGTAGCTCCCAGGGACATCCTTTATACACCTTTTAAAATAGGTGCAATACTTCCCTTTGTTCAACCACCAGGGTCTACATCTGAGTGTCATGACTTTTCAAACATCATGAAAAATAGCTTGGGAATAACATTAGACAATTCCCTAGGGCAAGTACATCAGCCAGTTCCCTCAGGAGTCTGGGATGCACCTCAGCAGGTCCCACAGGTCTCAGCTTTCTGCCTCCCTTGTTTAGCTGAGCAGAAGCTTTGGGACCTTTCATTTTGGGGCAGGAAGCCTCTTTGGGTTACATTCTTGCTTCACAAAATATTTACAGCCACAGATGAATAGAGGGATTTCTAGAGGACATCTAGGCACCACCCCTGTCACAGCAAGACTAGCTTTAAAGCTACCCCCAGCTGTCTGTTGGATCAGGTCCCTGTCCAGCTGAGCTGTGGCAGTCTTCAAGGATGGAGAGATCACAGTCTCTGGGGCTAACCTGTGAAGAATGGGTCTGTGTGAATAATCATTCTCTGCATTTAACTGAAATCTCTCTTGTGGCAATTGTGATTATTTCCTCTTTTTCCTTCCTCAGCATCTTTGAGAAAAGAATAACTTTGTTTTTCTTACAGCTACCCTTCAGGTAGTTGAACACAGCAAATAGGTCTCCTCCTCGCCTCCTCTTTTCAAGGCTAAAGAAACCTCATTTATTAAGCCATTCTTTGTTGATAATGGAATCCAGAATCACAGCTACGCCTTTGAGCTTGACAATCTGGTGAATTTAATACTCACCAAACAGTGCACCCATCCAGTGCATATATTCTTATTATGACTGCATGTCTACTAAAGAAATGGCATTGCAAGTTTCCTTAAAGCTGGTGTAAATTATTTAAATTCCACCCCACCCATGCTCACAGACTCTGCTATTTCAACCTGGAAAAAAATCAGTTTGATCAGGGACAATTTGCCCTGATGAATTACACGTGATTTATCCAGACTCTGTTCCCAATTCTCTTGTCTCTCACGTGCCTGGAAATTGCTTCTACATATAATACCTTTTTATCAAGAAGCCCTGGAAAGTACCTGAAGAAGCAACCTCTGTGATGCAGCTCTGATCTATGTGCCCCAGCAAGATTTCCCACTCTTCACCACAGCAGAAATGAGAACAGTAGAAATGTTTAGATTGGAAAGAATCTTTAAGGACCATCAGTCCTACTTCCATGGGCAGGGTTTCTATCCACTAAGAATTTCATATAAAGTGGAATACCAAGAAGGGAAAAGCTGCATGACAACTAGCAGTTTGACTTACAGTTTCTCAGGGAGTTCTGTACTCCACAGTTCAGGAGCTACAAGAAAAAAAGGTATGATTTACAATACACCCTCACCTGGATCATTGATTTTTTTGAATCCTGGTTTTGGATCTTGAATTCAATGTGCACTGGCATTGACATTAGGGCTGTGAGTTCTCTAATACATCTGGTTATTATAGTGCCTAAATTTGTCACTTCAGTCCTTAACTTTAGGATTTGTGTCTCACATTGATACTTGGGAAGTCCACCTTGTGCTTCAGTGGTACTCACAGAGTAGGCAGAATTAAAGGTGACATAAACATTTATTTTAATGATGACAGGAGAAGTTTGAGGCTGGAGTCAGGAAGATCTGACATAAGTGTGCCTCAGTAAATTTGCAGCCTTGCGAATTGAGTCACACCTTCAGAATTCCCACACATTGTCAGGCAGAGAATACATCTCAAAAGCAGTAAATACAGACAGAAAAGATTTTAAAATAGCAAATAGGAAATTCAAAGAAAGTAGCAAGTCTTAGTTACCACATACATTTTTGTTAGCAAGGTGACTCAATACAGGAAGATGAAGCTCAGTTGTTATCATATATCTAAAAGAAGGGTAGGGAAAAGAAAACTTACCAAAGTCCTGGATTTGAAGTTCTCATGCTCTGTTCTTGATCTGGATGTAGATGTTCACAGTTACAGACCGTTGCTTATGCAGAGCAAAAGATTGAGCATTTCAGAAATCCATTTTTATTTGTAAGAATACTAAGAGTATGTAAGAGTGATAAAATAATTAGAGAGGTATTTTCTAGCAAGTGTAAATGCCTGGGCAGTAATCAGAGGAGACATGAGTACAGGGAGGTGTTTCTTCTTTTCAGTGGTCTGGGCTTATTTGGGTTAAAGCTGAACAAAAAAGAAGATGTGTTTTTATTCCTTTTCTTCCTCTGCATTCTGTGAGTGATAAAACTTGAGCTGTGCTGCCAAAATAATCACAGCTTAAAAAGCTGCTTTAAGGGATGAGGATTATCCCAATTATCACAACTCTTCCAAAGGTATGAGCATAGAGGACATCAATCTGATAAGACAAAAATCCTTGTATGTTGTGTTCCCATATCTATAAATTCTATAATACACCCAGAGGCACCAATTCTAGTCACACTCATGCTGTGCCTTACCCGTTCAAGTAAGAGATCAGGATAATTCTGTGTCCTGAAGCCATGGAATTGTGATACCAAGAGCAGACTGTAAAGTAGCTGCCCTTTTATTGGAGGTTAACAGAGGGGCAGCTCTGTTGCAGCTCCACCACAGCACAACAGACACCTTGACCTTCCTGAATCCTAGAAATGCTTCTGGTGGTAGGCCAGGGTGTGGGCAGCATGCAGAGCCATCCTTTAGCAGTACACCAACCACTGAATGGTGTTCCCTGCAGCATCCATTGATTTCCTTTCCAGACCCAGGACTACCAACAAGATTTCTCTCAGAGAGAGCTCAGCTGTTCCTGAGCATCCTGCACATCTCTGATGGTGACTCCAACTGCTCCTTGGTGTGCAGTGGGAAGATGCACATGTTGCTGATACACTGTCAGCAAAGTGCATTGTTTCTAAGGGGAGGCATATCTGCTTAATTGTATTATATGTGCATGACTTTCAGGCAGCATAAGAGCACTTGACTCTGTCTCCTCTGTTCAGATGCTCACAGTGTCTTCACAACACCCTCCTGCTCCTTCTGACTTCTTCCCCATGTAATTAATTCTTGCACCCACTTAAAATCACATTATGACCCTTCTATAAATACCCTGAAAATCACATTTGTGGAAGAAGTCACAATGTGGTTTGTAGAGTTAGAGGACCAGTGACTACATATGACTGTAATAATTTTACCTTCCATGGGTCCCACCTCTGTCAAAGCTTGGAAGGTTTGACCATCACACCATGACCCTGAGCAGGATGGGATGGGCAGAAGCAGCATGGCAGGCTCACTCCACTCAACAAGAAAGTTGGATCTTTTCTGCCTGTTGCATTTCTTCTGTTGTTATTACTTTTCAATTAAATAACTATAATAATGGGAAATGACATAATTGGTTGATTTGGTTTCTGGAAACATAACACATGTGTCTTTTGAGCTGAACAGACTCACAGAGCCAGCAGAAAGCGGAAATGGCAACAAGAGACAGAATGCTGAACTAGACTGGAGTCAGGACAGAGCTGTTAAAGGGCAAAGAAACTTCCTTTATGGACCCAAAATATGTAAGCTGGTGTTATTCTGATATCATTGGCAAGTCTTTTGTGATCAGGGCCCTCAATTATACAAGGCTGTCAAATTAAATATTAGATTAATTTACTAATCATCTCTCTGTTTGGCACTGAGTCTGTCTGGCTGAATTTCTAATCCTGTTCTCTAGGTATAACTGCTCTAATGTTGCTGTGTTTTCTGAGTAACAGGATGTTACCTTAGCTGTTATAAAATGAGCTGATTTTGAAAACAAAAAGAAGATAAAATAGGCTGAAGATTGCAATTCATAAAGCTTGGAAACCTGATGAAGAGAACTCTGTTTTCAAAGATCAAGTACAGCTATTTGCAGCAAAATTGCAGGAAATAAGTAGGTTTTACTCTCTCTTGTGTGGTGGTTCTGAGCAAGCATTCATGCTTGAACAGGGTTTTAAATAAGTGCATTTTCTACCTTTGCAGAGGCTGCTAAACTGGATGGTAAGCTGAGGGGCAGTGTGGAAGCAACTGTTTAAAGCACCAGCATTGTTCCCTCTGCCCTTACTCAGGCAACACCTTTCTCTCACTCACTTTGCAAGGAAGGGGACAGGCACAGGATGGAAAAGAAACAGAAAATGCATAGGTCATTAAAAATATAATGAGGTGAAGCAAAGAGCACTTGAAAGTTGGGACCTGGCAGACAGGCCAAACTCTTGAAGCAGCAGAAAGCATTATAGATAGGTGTTATCAATAATGAATGTGAATAGGAGGTAAGAAACAGCAAGGAGGATGAGAGTGCAGATCTGTACTTAAAGAAGAGGGACGGCACATGCTTGGGCTAATGAGACAGTGGCTGCTGCACTAAGGGCAGGGGTTACTTGCTTCAACTTCTCTTTTGGCCTTGCAAATGAAGGAAGGAAGTGGGAAGATTATGGGATCTTCCTTTCCTGCTCTTCTGCTGAAGAAATCTCTCCTTTTCTCCGCTTCACTGAGGTGAAGGTATTCATTTAGTAACAGCTCCTTTAGAGAAAAAGCACTGCTAAAATCTCCAGGAGCAGAAGGTGGAAGAGCAAAGTCAAATTATAGAGTTGGAGATGCAGACACAGCACCAGCTCTGTAGGGAGATGCTGCAGTTTGTGTTCAGGAGAGGAGTGTAGGGTGGTTCTTAGGGCCAAACCATGCACACCATCTTAACCAGAAGGCACTGCTTGGATGCTTCCTTCAAGCAGGGCAACCAAACCATCTCTTTTTTGTCTTGTCTTCCACGTTTGTGCTAAGTACATCCTAGTACATCTCAAATTACTGTTCATGCAAAGGTAAAAGAAGATTATTGTCCATAGTGGCCAGCTAAGATTCACAGTACTGTACTGATGAAAAATGGTTGCTACTCAGAGAGAACTTGATCCGGTTGCTATTGACTTTTGCGGAGCTGAGGAGCCAGTTTCTGTAGTTATCTTCACACGTCATCTCAGTGCACTTCATCAAGTATCACACATCTTTTAGGAGCATCTCTGGAATCCCTGAGTGTTTCAAAGATACAAAATGTCCCTGGAAATCTCATGTGATTTCCACTAAGGATTTCAGAACCTCCTCTCAGGATGGAAAGGTAATGAGTAGGTTGCTATTCTTGTCTTGGTTTTGAATTTCTTATCAGGAATATGAAAACAAAATTATATATTGGTTGATGTCTTCTTCAGAACTCCCCAGAAAGCAGGGTTAAAAACCAGAGTATTGGCATCTTGGGAGAAAATGTTCTAACTCTATAG
The DNA here is from genome assembly GCF_022539315.1 of Serinus canaria. Taxonomy (NCBI): domain Eukaryota; kingdom Metazoa; phylum Chordata; class Aves; order Passeriformes; family Fringillidae; genus Serinus; species Serinus canaria. The sequence goes on along the minus strand of NC_066315.1, from coordinate 144,719,457 downwards.
TGAGTCACCTCCATTTAACTAACTCCTATGCTTTTTGCTGTTTGTTTCCAAGCAACGCTGACCCTTCTCCTCCACTCCAGATGACAGGATGTTCTGAGGAGGAAGGGACCCACAAGGATCATCAAGCCCAGCTCTAAAGTGAACAGCCCATATGGGGATTAAATCTACAAACCTTGGTGTTATGAGCACTCTGCTCTGTCCAACTGAGCACATCTCAGGGTCATTCACTTGGTAAGTACTGGAGATGTGAGTTCTAAAACAGACTGGGTGCACCCATCAGTCTCAGACAATCTCTGATAATTAGGGATGAGTTCTCCTCCATATAAGTGCAAGGCATATCAAGAAAGGAGGATTTGAAAATATAATCAATCTTTCTAAGAACTGAAACAATTAGAAGTGATAGTAATATATAAAAACATAAATAGCTGCTTCCAGCAGCTGTTGTAAACAGGTATTATTTTCCAAAAAACCCATACTAAAATCACGGGGTTTTAATAGGTGTTTAGTTTAGATATATTCATTGAGATTTCTTCCTTTCGTGTTTTCTTCATCCTTAGACTCAGGAGGGAAAGTTTGGTATAAGACCACAGTGCATGATATTTTTTTCTGTTTACAAAGTATTTGCAAGTGGATATCCTTTAGGGAAGTTTCCTAGGGTGTAATTTCCATGAAACTAGGGAGAAATGGATTTATTTCCTGTCTCAAACTAAACTGAATTTATCTGTTACAAAAATCTCAGTTGTTTCTTAGTGATGCCTCCAGGTGCTGCAGTACTCTCTCCTACTTGTGAGGGCTCATTTTCACCCTTGAGAACTTCAGATAAGTTACCCCAGAGAAGAATTAGGTTATATAGGTTTTAAACAATGATTTAGAGCCTAGTACCTAGAATAAAGGGCAGCAAACCCCTGCAATATCATTTAGTCTGGGCACCAGTGAGTGCAGTGTTGTGCCTTTTAGATATCGTTAAGTGCACATTATGTAGTGTCCATCCCCCAAGAGCCTCCTCCACAGTCCAAGTGCCTGCACTGCCCAGGAGCATTTCTTGACACTCACTGTACCACTTGTCTCAGTTAATATCATCCTATTACTCTTAGTTATGGCCCCTTGATTCACTTCTTTTAAAACCTCACATTTTGGCTGCATAAACCCGCCATACATTTAGAGGCAGATTCATGTTGTGTTAACCAACACACAGAAAGCACAGCACACACTTTGCAGGGGACAGTGTCCTCACTTCAGGTTGGGTAAAGAAGTAAAGAATAAACCTTAACATTCTGTGTTTGGCCACAGGTAGTGTAATGAACTGAGCCTTGGGTGCAGTTCCCCTGATCCCAAAACACACACTTGAAGAAAGTTGATAAATCATGTAAAAGTCCACACTGCACATGCTTAAACCTTGTCATGTAGGAGAAGGAGAAAGTTCCAGTTTAACTGAAAGAAACCAAGTTTAGATTGGATATTAGGAAGAAATTCTTTACTGTGAGGGTGGTGAGACACTGGCACAATTTTCCCAGAGAAGCTGCAGATGCCGCATCCCTGGGAGTTTTCAAGGCCAGGCTGGATGGGGCTGGAAGCAGCCTGGTCTAGTGGAAGGTGTCCCTGCAGCAGTGTTGTAACAAGATGATGTTTAAGGTTCTTTCAAACCTAAACATTTCTATGATTCTGTAGTACATATTTCACTGTAGGTCTCTGTGACAAACCATCCCAAAAAATGTCAGCTGTCTCAAAGGTTGAATTCTCTCCAGCACTGAGTAAAGTAGAGCACAGAGAAAAGGTCAACAGCACCTCATCCCTCCTGATTGTCACCACTGCACAGCCTGGATTGTCACCCCAATTTCCAAAACTGTGTCATCATTCTACAAGCTGCTTTGCGTTCTAATTCCAGCCCTAAACTGTCTATCCAGTTACTTTTCCTCTGAGTATCCCCTGGGCCACAGTACTTAAGGGACAAAATGAACATCTTGCCTGGTCTGCCTTTGGGACATCCTCCTTTCTAAAGCCCCAACTGCAGGTTTGATGAGCACTCAGTGGTGCTTTCCCATATAATAAATGTATGTGTATAGGCATGAGTTTAGGCATTCTCTACTCTTAATTTGATATAATAATTAGTAAAGAAGGGAAGTTAAGCACCCTTGTTTTATATCTTAGAGTAGGGAGTTAAGTACTCAGACCTGTATTCTACTCTTGTTATCAACATGGAGAAAATAAACTGTTTTATCTGACACTGTTTGAGTCATCCTTTCTTCCTCCTAGCTGAGCTTTTTTTGTGACTGTTATCTATATCTTCAAGTGTAAGCATGTGTTATTGTGGACAGCCAGAACCAAATGTTTCAGTATTGCCTCAGTGTGCTTGCCATCCCTCTCTGACTCCAGCCTATGTATAGATTACAGCATTTGCTGCCATAATGCAATTTAAAAAGTAACTTTTTGTTTGCTGAAGGTCAAAAGGACAAAAGATCATTCTATGTCAATTACTTTTCCCATCATTTAAAAAGAAATATTCAGGTCACGTTACTTTAAAATTGCCCCCCCTATCCCCATCCTACGCAGTATTTCATTTTTTTACTTCCTGCCAATTGTACTTTGCCAGGGAGTTGCCAACATATTGTTAAAAACTGTGTGTTGTGCTGTTCATCTGACCTGTAGGCAAAAAGAAGTTCCCATCAGAGAAAACAGCCTGCTTTTCTGTAAGAAAACATTTTCCTTAATGGGAAAAAAAAGGTGATACTGAAGCGATCAAGTATTTTCAAGAACATATTGGATTTTCTTCTACAATAAAAAATGTATCATTTTGGAAATGGAAAGTTCTATCTGTCACCCTCCTGGCTAGGAAATGTCATATTAATCCTGACTTCAGATGGACACTGTGACAGCAACTCCACCCTTGATAAACCATTTAGTGTCTGTTCAGTTTAGTAAAGAATCCTCAGACTCTCGTTCCACTGTGATGTGGCTTTATCTAATAAATCAGTCAGTGAATCCTTTTCCTCTCTGCCCTCCCTTCACCACATTAATATTGATTATTTGGAGGTAAGGAGTCCCAAGGAGTGGAAGTGGATACGCCTCATTGCCTCGAACAATTCTTTTCCCTCTATTGGGACAGTGCAAGGTAAATTAATAGTGTGCTTGCAGACACTAGATAATGTTAATGTACTTGCTATTGATAGAGTGAAATAACATGAGTAACTTCAGCTTTGCTTAAAACAAAACATTAATTTTCCAAGGCCACTAGGATTTATGCAGCTGGTCGGTGTAACACATACAATCTTTGCTTTTAAATATGCAACATTTGCGTTTTTAAACATGAGGCAGGATTTTATTGCCAGATGAAAGACAAAAGGGGATTTTAATTCATTGCTTATGCTCTCAGGCTCTTGTCTGCCTTTAATCTAAGTCTCTGCTCGATTTTGTGGGTAAGAAGATGCCTTTTCTACAAGGAAATAATACAGAGTAGTCTTATCCCCCTGTGATCATCTGGCTATGTAAAAATGCTCAGGAAATCTGTAAGTGAGAAAGCTGTACTTCCATATATGTTTCAAAAAAAGTAAAGTCAATTTTTTCATTTCACTGGGCTTGAGTTAATATTACTGTTAGTATCTGGTACAGAGCTGTGTTTTGCATTCAATATTAGAATAACATTGATAACAAATTGATGTTTTGGTTGTTGCTCAGTAGTTTTTTCTCTAAATCAAAGACTTTGCAGTGTCTCATGCTCTGCCAGGGAGCAGATGCACAAGAATCCCCAAGAGAGCAAGCCCAGTAGAGGTGACCTGAACAGGACAAAGGAATATTCCACAGCACAGAATGTCATGCCCAGTATATAAACTGGTGGTGAGAGGACAATTGCTTCTGGTGAACGAGTGGTCAGTGAGTGGCAAACAATTTTTATTGTGCATCACTTTTTTGTCTTGGGTTTTATTACACTTGTTCTTGTTCTCGTTCTCCTTCTTCTTCTTTTCTCTTCTCCTTCTCCTTCTCCTTCTCCTTCTCCTTCTCCTTCTCCTTCTCCTTCTCCTTCTCCTTCTCCTTCTCCTTCTCCTTCTCCTTCTCCTTCTCCTTCTCCTTCTCTTCTCCTTCCTTTATTTCAATTATTAAACTGTTCCTATCTCATCCCATGAGGTTTTTTTCTTTTTTTTTTCCAATTTTCCTCCCACTGCAGGTGGAGGAGAGTAAGGAAGCTGCTTAAGAGTACTTAGTTGCCATCTGGGGTTAAACCTGACAACATGCTAAAAACAAAGACAATGAGGAAAGCTCCACTTTCACATCCATCCATTCGGGTGCTCTGGAAAATTATGACAGGCATTTGTGGGTATTTCACAGCAGCCTGGACCTCTGCTAGCTGGAAACACAGACAGTGTTTGAGCCATGAGGCTTTCTTGATCCTGAGACAGATTTGAAGTTTCGTCAGTCCATAGCATGGATTCCTCCCAGTCATCCTGCCTTTGGTGCACGAGGAGAATCTCCCATGCTGTGATGGGAAATGCACAGGAAACTGCTAGTGTGGAATGCAGGTGAATCTAATGTCAGGTTGGAGATGGCTGCAGATCTGCGGTTCAGCCTAGCAGGGGTCACAGCACAGCAGCCTGATGGGAGGCAGGGAAAGCATTGCCATGCAGGGTTCACCCCAGGTTGCCATTTCCCTTCTGATCCCAACAATTCGCTGCACAAGTCTGTGGGACTCACCTGAACTTAGAGTTTACCTCTCTGTAACACCAGCTTAAACTATGGGGAGAAATTGAATTCCAGCAATTTTTGCTCTGCTTTTCTCCTTGCACTCTGATCCTAATTTCTACAAATGTGTTTCTAGTTCATAAATACTCATGGAATAGCTCATGTAAACAAATTTTGTGTGCACATTATTCATGCTCTGTTTGCTTTGATTGTGCAAGCTCCTGTATGAGTGAATGGTCATAGAAGTCACATACTGTTACTTCTGGTACCTGACTGGGTGACTGTGTTTTTTAGACAGGAATATAAAAAATGACAGATTGTGGATAATGAACAGCTAGTAATAAATAACAAGCTATAGAGAGTGAATATTTGGAGGAATAATTATGTGTGCTGGAAATCACAAAACTTTCAAGATTTGCCAGAATTCTCCCTTCCAAACAAACTGGTATTCAGTTGAAAGCTCATGAATGATAGATAATCTCATCTCACAAATAATGACAGTTCAAACCTCAATTAAACAAGCTTCACAAAACCCCTGGGAGATAGACAGCTATAACTAAATATTTAGTTATATTACTAAAACTGGTACGTGAATATTTTCACAAAGAAGTTTGGCATTTGAGAAGAATTTAATACCATTGAAAGAAAAGCACTATTGCAAATGAGGGGAAAATACCATTATTATATTTTTCAGGTTCCATCATGCAAGAAAATTAGATGAAGGATACTCGAGGTACCAGCTCTGGTGGACTGATTAGGGAAAACAAAATAATTTACTTGTGACAGGTCAGCCCAGAGCCTCTTCTGGTCTCAATGAATTCTAGAATTAGTTGACAGTCTGCCAACCTGCAGAGCAAATGCCAAAAATTCCTTCTCACCATGTGTGAATTAAATCATGACTAAAGATAGACTCAAAGCACAGGTAACTTGCACATATCCAGCTTGTCAGGAGAGAGCAAGACCTGGTTTCTGTTTCAGTAGTTACAAATTTATAAGTAGACCTTACAGAATTCATTATTTTCTATTTTTGCTGAGGTACCACCAGTCTTCAGGGTCATAAAAATGGTGAAGGCATCTTGATAGCTCTTTGATGGGTGAGCTCATCCCCATATAGTGCTGGGAGCTCAAGTCCTAACCACTGTCACATTTTTCTGATTCCACATGTGCCTCAGATGTCCACAGGAACCCCACAGCACAAGTGGGGGCTGCAGAACATGATGTCTATCTGAAAGGACTTGTTTTCAAAGGATAAAGTTTATAGGAGCTTAGCTTTTAGGAGCTCACTTTTTATCATATTTCACTACTGTAGAGTTTGAAGTGATGAAGGATATTTGACAGAGTAAATTAAAGCTTCCTGCAATCCTTCCAGTAGTTCTTATGTTGGAGCACCTTGGATACCAATCTGCTATACTCTTACCATAAACGTTATTCATGGAAGGTAGTGGGGAATCTCATTATCCAAGAGTTCCTCAGAGGGAAAACATCCTATAAGGCAGCACATTGCTCTGAGATGGCTTTGGACATTCAGTGCACAAATGCAGTTATGAACTGCACTTTTGTTTGGGTGCTCAGCAAGGAGAGACAGAACACAAGCACTTGGTTGGCAGAAGGTAGTGAAAAATATTGAGAGTGAAGCTGTTCATGACAGTGTTATTCTGACCTAAATTATTGTTTATGCTGATAGGAAAAGGATCTGGATCAGACATGCTTTCTCTACAGCTTTCCATCTTTTTCATCCTACTAAAGATCTGTTCTCTATGCTGTCACATCAACAACCTTCCCCATAAAACCAAAGGAATAGTCTCTGCAGCCTCATATTTTCAAAAAAATAAAAAAAAAAAAAAACAAACCAACAAAACAAACAAGGATATAACCTTTGAATAAGCAAAATTACTTGTTCAACTAGATCAAGAAAATCCTGCTGGTCTCCCAGAGCCACCAGCAGTTCACTTTTGGATGCACTGCTAACTCTCATGAACTGGCTCTCCCTTTTCCCTCTTTTCCCAGCAGATAAGCACACTTAACAGCCTTCAAAGCAGCCAGACTTCTCCTTTCTTTCCTTTTGTAGGTAATGCTCCCCACTTTCAAAGTAGGAAAAAAGCTGGGGTAAGTTTCTCTTAAGCCAACACAGCCCTTCTTTAAATCTCAAGGCATTGGTTCTCCTACCCTCTTGAACCTTTCATACTCTGAAGAGCTTGTGTTTTTCACTTTTCTTTTACAGCTGGAGTTTCTGAAAACTTACTCTTTTTTTTCTGCCTCATGCCTGGAGACATTTTTCTTCTCAGAATGTTTAAATTCCCTTGTACTGCAGGGTAAAGAAGCCGATGCATGTTTGCAACTTAATCAGGATATTGTCAGGTTTCTTCCCCATTCTGACATGTACTAGGAGAAAAAGGCTTAGAAACGACAGAAAAATCTGTGACATGGTGCATGGCAAGAAAGCACCTTGTGCTGCCAGGGCCACACTGGGAGTTAGACCCTACAGAGGTCTAGTTCTTTTTTTGGCATTGATTTCTGGTCTGACCTTTGCCCAGTTGTTAAATCACTGATTTTCAAAGGTGCTGAACGACTGCCAGTAGGTCTTTTGCGACTGAGGTCAGTAAGAGCTTAGCAGCTGGAAGTCAGAATTTCATCTACTCACTTCAGCTGCAGCTGTGGGTGTTTCAAAAATCATATAGCTGGAGAAGGCAGACTAGACTAGGGGAAAGGTTAAGTCAAAAACAAGCTGGAAGCAGTTTTAGCTGTGCTTAGTTACTTCAAGATATGATTCTGGTCCAAACGTTGTCTGACAGATTAGTGACTAATCCGATAAAGATATTAATTATTTGTCAGTAAAAGCTGTTCTATGGAGTGAATGATTGATTAAAAGTGAAATACAGGACCTTAGCACCTGACATAGCTTTTGTTGACAGAGGAGATCAGAATTATCAGATGGCACACCACAAAATAAGGCCATACAAGGTGTGCTACTGTGTCTTTGGTGGGATGTCTTACACAGTTTTGATACTGTCTTACACACTGTGGGTAAAGTATCATCTGTTAGGGAATGGATTGAATTCTGAAGTTTGAAATCCAAAACAATGTGAAGTACCTGGAGTATTCCATGGAAGGCACCACTGATATCTAGTTTAAAATAACAATTCAGTTGAAAGCTCAATTTCACATTTTTCTGCAGTCAAATACTGTTCATCTCTGTCTACTTCCTGTTACACGTATGGAGCTGTGAAATTACCCTCAAGGAAAAACAATATAAACCACAGGAGGCCCATATTCTGTAACTTAGCATCTTGTCTTTAGAACCAGAAAAATGCTTAATCCAGCCAAACATATGAATATGTATCTATAATTTTCTTTGACATTAAAATGACTGCATATCCTGAGAGCAAAGATTAAAAGAAACTGCATTTCTGGATGAAGGCTGAATGGAACTGAGCTGCAAGCAAGGAGAGGGGACTTCATGATTGACTTACATACACCCAAGAGCACTAAAAAATGGATATTACAAAAGGATTGCCCAAAACAGCAGCTGGGCTGCTTGCAATGAACTTGCTAAAGAATGAACTTCCTTCCTCAACAAAGGTTAGAAGCATTAGAATATTGTGAAGCAAATCTCCACTGGCATAAATTGCCATAGGTCCAGTGACTTCAGTGTTGCTAAAATGGTTATGCTAGTAAAGAATTAGACCCTACCTGCTTGCCTAATGTTTCATTTTGGATTATCAGGCAGAGCCTCCATAAACTGCAGAAATGAGAACACTTCCTGCATCCACATTTAAATGCATCTTCTTTGCTTCTCCACAGCTATAAATAGAACTGGTTTTGAAGAGTTCAAACAGTATGAACATTTTTCATTCACGTTGCTCGTAAGTAAAAGAAATAGACTTTCATTTCCCAATCCCCTCCCCCTCAAATTTTCTAGCCCTGTTGAGGTTTTGATTTGTTCAGGCTTTATTTCATCATGCTCTCTCAAACAGAAATAAAAGTAACCTGTCCTTGACATGGACTTTTGTTTCATTTCTACGAAGTGAAAAGCCTTTAGTTTTTCACAAACATTTAGTTTTTCTCATCATCACAAAATTATGCAGGGCATTTTCCTATGTTTCCCTAATCAGACAGATCATAAACATAACTCCAAAGAGGATTGGATGTTTAGATAGCTAACTAGGCCTAGGCTAATTTAATCATTAGTAATTGATGATTTAAACTGGCAATTTCTAGTAAGGATGTTAATTCATATCAGATATCAGGAGAAAAACCAGCTATGTGATGTGATTCTGGCTGAGGTGAAGTTGCCTTCCTTGGTGCCTGGAGGCCTGGAAGTCCCAGATATAAAGAGGCAGGAAAGGGGAATGGTGGATCTGACCCTGAATAACATTTCAGATCAATTCTTTGCAAGATTTTTGTTTTTTAAAAAGCTAAGCTGCTTTATCTTCTGACCAACTCATTGCAAATATCAGTTGTGTTTAGAGAAGAATCTGTTCTGTAGACTGTTTTCTTCTAAAAACAGCAAGTCTGACTTCTTTTTCAAAGCTTACATTTCCTGTTTTGATATCTATTTTTCATCTTCCTCTTTAAGCTGTTCTTCACAATTTCATTACCAAAAGAATCACATCTTTTTCTTGTTGTTTCCCTAAGTCAGTGCTTCTCCTGATACATCTTTATAATTATTGCTTGACCCTTACAATATGAAAAATTTAGCAGGGAGTCGCCTGGGAGAGTCTCTCCAGGGGAAACACAACTCCTGTGTCATGGGGAGGTGGGACAACAATCTAAATGAAATTGTGTTGAGTGGAAGATGAGTGTGTGCACACAGCACTTGAAGATGCTGGTGGCAGAGGCATTCATTACCCCATCCCTCCTCATCACCTTCCAGACAAACACATCCCCTCTCAAATTCCCACATTAACAAGGCTGGGAATACCAGGAAAATCTCCTTGCCTGTGGAGATTTTTGTATATTTTTTTAGATTCAGCTTATATTTTTCTCAGACTTTTTCTTTCTGTTATCAAGAGGATATTTGGGATGAGTTTTTCCTCAATGCACCCAGATCAGATTTCACATTTTCCTCCATATAACTTTAATTTTTTTCTCCTCCTATGTCTCTATTCTTTCAAGTTCCTTGTATTATTGGCTTGACCACTCTGGTATCCATGATTAAGCATCCCCATCTGGAATCCATCCCTTTTAACTCCACCTGGAGATTTTATTGCAGTGCCTTTATTCCCAGTTTCTGATCATGTAGGCTGGGGACTAATTCCACTTGCTCCACAATTGTAAAAGAGTTTACCTAAATTCAAACCCTTGTTGTTTGTGCTTTACAAATCTTAGCAAGAATTCCAATGCACATGTTTCCAGCAACCTCAGACAAAGCTTCTGCTTGAGTCCTTCAGAAAGCATTGCACCATTTTTGGGAAATTCAGCATTCACAGCTGACTCTTCAGTTCCATGGAGAGGAAAGGGTTGAGAATGGATATGTGTAGGAAAAGAGACTGGCAGGAGGCATTTGTGGGGTTTTTCACAGTGGAAGGGGTTGTGGGGCATGAATGAAAAAAGGAACTCAGTATCTAAAAGGAATATGGAAGTAGAGCTCCTTCATGTACTTTGATGACTGTCCAGGAGAGAAGCATTTGCACTCCAGTGTGAAAGGAGGAGGCTGGAGGCAGCAAACCCTTGGAGCCACAGAATATGGAGACAGTGGGGATATCCCCACTGGGAACAGCTGTCCCTGAAGGACTGTAACCAGGGACACAGGCCAGCCCACACTGGGGCTGTAAGGGACCAACCATAGCCCCATCCCTGCACTCTCAGGGGAGAGGAACTGGGAAAGAAGGGGGAATGGGGGTGAGAAGGAGGTGTTTAGTTTTTGTCTTTGGTTCTGATTACCTCAATCTATTCTACCTGATAATAGTTTGAGCTACCTTTCCCAAGTCAAATCTGTTTTACCCATGTGGGCAAGTGGAAAGTGATTTCCCTGTCTTTGTCTTAAACTGAGAGATTTTCCATCCTATTACTTCCACCTGATCTCTTGAGGGGGGGAGGGAGACAGCAGCTGGATGGGAGCTTGGCCCTTGGCCAGTGCTTACCCACCAGTGTCATCTCATACATAAAAGAAAAAGGTTGATTTACATTCCTCCAAAAGGTTCAAAATCTCAAACTATGCAGCAAGCATCACCTCAGGCTATGAAAACAGGGAAAAGAAGAACTGAGGGGGCAGGGATTCAGTTAAGGGATGACAAATGGAAGAAGGATCAAATGAGTTCAAGGTCATGGCTTGCCTTACCCAGGTGAGCTCAGCTCCTTTTCCAAACCCTCTGTCAGACAAATCGTGCCAATCCATTCCAAGTAATTCTGCTTTACCTTCAAAAGCCAATGTCTATTGCTATTGTCAATAAAACATGGGAGCAAAAAAATTGAATTACTGCTAAAATTGAGATTAGTCGGTTTGGCATTGAGGTTAGAAATCTTCCTAAAAAAGAAACAGTTCAGAAAATAGCACATCTTTGCTTAATTCTGTTTATTCCACATCTGAAAGGACAATGTCTGCGCTTTTCCTGCACAATGTATGTGAGAATGTATATCAAGTCATATCATAGAGGTCATTATTTTGCTACTCAGAGACACTTCAAATACATCAGATGACATCTGAAATCATAAAATACCAATATCAGCCACCAGGAGACTCCTCTTGATGGGGTGAAGGTGCAGATGCTTTCCCATGTCACTCAGTGGCATACTTGGGAAGAGATCTTTGTGTTGGTACCCAGCAGCCTCAAGTATTTACACATCTGTACGAGCAGGTGTGGGGTTAAGTCCCAGAACACATATTATGCAAGGCAAGTGATAGACCAAGACATATTTGTTTCCTAACTCCATAATTAGGCTCCCAAATGAGTGACTGCTGATTGCTTAGCACTTTTTAAAGCCTTAAGGCTGCAACTTCTGCAAAATTAATGAAAGTGGTTTCAGGGGAACTTTACAGCTTGCACAGAATCTAAAAGATTGTAGTCCTCAGGAATTTTGTTCCTTCTAACCAAAAGCAAAGATCTGGATAAACAGAAAGATAAATGTAAAAATAATTCAGAGAAGCTACAGAATCTTTAAATTTGAAGCATATGGGGATCAAAAAAATAGTGGCTGACAAAATGGAAACACACATTTTAATGTCAAGATAGCCAGAATATGACTTTAGTCAATGATTTTCTCATTTTGATTTATTTAGTCATAAGTTTTTCATGGATACTGATCTCGAAAAGTTTAAATGGGTTTCTTTCTATCTCAGGACAGATAGAACAAAGTAGGAGGCCTAAGCTCTCTCAGTTCTGTTTCTCATTCTTCTGCCATGTCAAAAAATAAAAACCCCAGCATGTTTTGGTTTTTCATTCATTTATTTATTGTTTGACAACTCCTGAAGTTAATACCAATATTAACACAGGAGCTGCCAGACTGAATCCATCCAGCAATCTCTCTTATTCAGTTCTATCTCCAGGGAATCTCAATGCTGGAATATGAAGGTACAAAAAGACATATGAGCAGGCAGGTAAGGAATAAATTGCTTTCTTTTAAAATATATGTTATAATAAGAAAGATAGCAGTGATATCTAGCCAAGGGTTCATCTATTCAGTAGAATTATGCTCTGCCTTATTTTTGTCACCAGTATTCCTAGAAATTTAGAGAAGGAATGCAAACAAGAATGCCCAGTGCAAGTGCCTCTGACCTTTGGAAATAATTGGATGTGGATCCAAACATGGCAGCCCTATCATGTACTAAAGTCTCTTAAAATCATCCTATCCATCAGCCAGACAGGGGAAGAGAAACATGGAAGAAAAGGTCACATTAGCAGGAAGCAGCTGGCATGAGTCCACAAGGTTCATATTATTTAGTGGGACTGGTTTCTGCTCTTCAAATTCCAAATTCATGCCAAAATCTGGTGGCACAAACATGCACAAAATTTCATACTTTGATATGTACTGTATCAGGGTGACATTTCAGAAATGATATGCAAGGACTTACACTCATGTGACTGTAAATAATAGCGGTCCAACTCCCCAGAGATGGCACTAAACTCCTACTACATCCTCTGCAAACACTGCCACGAGGCACTGCAGATTGGCTCTGCAGTGTACACACACATAAACCACCTTGCTGTAGTTGAAAGGCTGAAGCATTTATTAGAGGAAAGGATTATAATGATGCAGTTTAAACACTGTTAACTAAACATGAATTGATGAGGGGAAAAAAAACAGCTTAGTAAGAGATTAGTTCTTCCTTCAGCATAGGGACAGCAGTGCTTTTACCATTAAAAAAAAAAAAATCATTTTGTGTTTCCAGAGTTGTTTTTTCCTTGGGCTCTTAAGGAAAAGGGATTTCCCAAACCACTATAGATCACTCCTATAACCCAAAACATTCCTTCTTTTTTTGAGCCAGTACATGAGGCATTGAATAATGAGCCACAAATCTTCTGGCAGAAATCCATGGACAGTAGTATGGAGATAGCTCAGCTGACTTTATGCCTGTGTTACTGCTGGGGTGCAGACACTTGGAGGGCTTGTGGGAAGCCAGAACATCCATTTCAGGAGGAATCTTGCATTCACAGACCTAAGCCCTCCCTCAGCCAGTTTGCACTCTGAACTGACAAGGAGCGAGAGGAGAAAGGGAAAAATAGATCAGAAAAGCATAAAGAGACAGCAAATCTTCAGGAGGCTTGCTGGTAAATCCCACTGACTGCATTACCACCCATCACCAAGGTTGTTTATTAGGCATTTTCCCAGCAATCCAGTGACAGGAAAATGCTGAGTTCAGGAGGGGCAATCTCTGTATGGGGACTAGTTCTGTCCTCACCACAGCTAGTGAGGAATGGTGAGAAACCTCCCAGGTCTAAGTAGATTATATCAGGAAATATGATCTGAAGTTTGAGGTGTTCATCTGAACATCTCTGGTTTCCCAGATGAGTTGTACCCAAACTCAACCATCTCAGACTATCTTTTGCAAAACTCTTTCAATTTGTCTTCCTGATCTGGTATTTTATGGACAGAACCATAGAATTGTTAGGTTGGAAAAGACCTCTAAGCCATTGAGTTCAACCATTAGCCCAGCACCACCATGGTCACACTAAACCAAGTGACAATAGCCAAAGATCAAAGGATCCAAATACTTAGTGGTCCCTGAATGTGGATCTCCACAGAACCTTGCTGTTTCACCACTCTCAAAGATGTCCTTCAGAGTGGTAACTGCCCCATCACTACAGACAGAGAAAAAATACCTCCAAAAGAAATCTAAAAATTCAATTTTTCATCAGGAGTGCTCACATCACCTTCCTACACAGATTTGAACCCAACATCTCTTAACATGTAAAGACAGACCCAACAGAGTATTTTCTTCCATACACCCTTATAAACACCACCAATTCTCCCCAGAGCAGCTTCCTGTTTAGATGAAACACCTAATTTTTTTTTCTTCAAGTAAAAAAAATCTTTTGCACTAGTCTCTGGGAGTGGAGTCTCTGTGTATTCTCAAAGACATTTCTCTAGATCAAGCTATAGACACTTAAGGAGGTTTTTTTTGTTCTGTGGGTTTTATTCCCCCTTCCACAAGCTGGTTGGAGACAAATCAGTCTCAAGATATACTGATGTGTCTGAAGACACTTTTTAAGCAGAAAGAAAAACTCATCAGTCACATAGCTTGATCTGAAACATTCACTCAACTCTACTACTGACAACTTGGAGCTCATCCAAAGGTTCTGTGCTCCATATTGTGTTCAGAAGCAAATATTCTCTAAAGAAATGTTTTTGCATGTTAATGACTTACTTGCCTTCAGTAAGCAGCTACACATGTCTATAGAAATTATACCAAGTTTAAGATTCTGTTGGTAACAGCTTTAATGCAACATCATACATTATATTTTCAGATGCAGCAATCTGTCTCATCCTAGTTCTGGGACTGCTAGGATCATCCTTACTGAGTCTATAAATCACAGAGCAGCTGCAGTTACCTGTCAAACAAAGGCTGGGAAGGAGCTCCTGATGTTCCTTATTCACAGCACTGCCCATGCACCTTAATAACAATTCCTAGGTAGAACTGAGAGAAATCACCAATCCTTTAGTTTAAAACATGTATTCTCCATTGTGAGAAGTTCTTCAAAACCTCTGGATGAGCCCAAAAAAAAAAAAAAAGTTGCTTTGCTATTTGTTAAGGGAGAAAATATATCTTGCAAAGTCCAGGTTTAACAAAATCATAATGAGTCCTAATAGGGACTAAAGGAATGAGGTCTAAAGGAATGGGGGAAAGCTTTCCTGAAATGAAACATCCCAATGCTGCACAACAGTCCCTTATCTTTTAGGACAGTAAGCATCATGTAAAGATTCCTCTCAGACTCCTCTGTGTTTGGTGTGTGTTGCTTCTGAGAGCAGTTTTGCTCACATTTTAAACCTGCCCTCTATTCCTTGCATGATTTTCTTGAGAGATGGTTTAATATGAAATATTCCTAAGGTATCCAGATTTATTTATATTTCAGAAATTATTTTTCCCCACCAAATAGGTTTATTAAACTAAGCCCAAATGTAAAATCATGTTCTGACAAATTTAGACCAATGTTCTGATCTTTCCATCTCTAATGAGATGACTTTATGCTAATCAGAAAAACAATTTCTTTGCTCCTCTCAGTGGAGCAACTTCATTTCTGATGTGTTACAGAAATGAAGCTGTCATCATACCATCCTATGCTGTAGAAATTAGATATTCACCAGCAAAGAACTGTGAATAAGGCTCAGTTCACCTCAATGAGATAACTACAACCTAATTGTAGTTATCTCATTGAGTCTTGCAGGCATCTGTAGCAGAAAATGCATCCATTAGGGAAGGTCTAAACAGAAATAAAGGGCTTGGCTGTCTCCATGAGAAGTTAATAGCTCCACAAATGGCTCCATCTAGGTGAAATATAGACTGTAAAATACTGCGAACAAAATCTCTAGCCTTATTTCCATAGATAATAATTAATAAAAGGAAGGGGTTAAAAATGCTCAGTCTGTTTCAGTTATAAACATGTAATTACTTCTTCCTTTTTTGGATTACTTTTTGTTAATACTGATTTCTATGATGGATGTATTCTGGCATATGTGTACTGTACCATACTTTGGATTTTGGGAGCATTCTCGTTTCCCTAGAAAGCACTTGATAAAAAAAATTATACACTTCCTTTCATTTCATTAGGAATATTTCATAAATAAAAGAAATTCAAGTATAGGTAGGTAGGTAGGTTGGTAGGTAGGTAGGTAGGTAGGTAGAATGTAGAAAGAAGGATAGATAGATAGATAGATAGATAGATAGATAGATAGATAGATAGATAGATAGATAGATAGATAGATAGAATATAATATATACATGACCTCTTTACAGCCTAGAGTGGCTCATTTACAGCTATATAATGAAATGGCCTTCAAGCTTCTGGGTTATTCCCTGAAAGAGAATGAAAAGTATAATTAGGGTTAATTTCTCATAAAACCTTTCCAGAATATTTTTATGTGCAAGATAATAGGTTACTTTCCAAAAAGGAAAATAAGTAAAGGTAAGACAACAATGATAGTGGAACTCATGTGTCCTAGAAGACTTTTTCTAGGTCACTATGAGAGGACAGGACTTTACAAAGGCAAAAGAAACACTTATAGGTTTCTTCGGGGACTCCCAGATGTGTCCTTCCAGCACAGAATGCCCCATTATATTCTTGCAGCATTATGTGCATGTGTGGAGTGTACCAAGGAATTGATACCATTGCTGGGAACAATGGAGCATCCTCTCACATCACATTGTTCACTCTCCCAGACAACAGCTCTGGTCTTATTCTCTGCTAATGTCCTGAGTAGTCTGCTAAACACCTGCTACAGCACATGATTAAATTGTACTGTGTTGGCATTAAATCTGCAGTGCCAGGGGGCATTGCAGATGTTTCTTTTAGATGTGTCAGAAAGGAGAACTATGATGCAATACAACCAGTGTCTCCAGAGACTTGGAACTAGATGATCTTGAAGTTTCCTTCCAACCCAAATCATTCTGATTCCATGATTTTCCAGAGCCTTTCTTATTCAAGAAAGAATTTTAATTTATTTTAATTTTATTTTGCTTTCAAACTCTAGTTCTTCCTTTATTGACAATGCCCTGATAACTTCTACTGGTGCTATTAGGCTTTAAATAAGTATTTAGCTTTAGTAAAAATTTATTCCATCCACAATCTTGAATAATATTATGCCCAAGGCATGATTAACTCTGTGGGAAACTGTATTGACTCTCCTTACTGCAGTTTAAAAAAGGGAGTATGTGTAAGTATCATTATACATCCGGACAGATTATTCTTCATTTGTTTTTAGAAGAATATGTATTATATGTAATTTAATTTGATCCCAAAAGTTAGACCCCAACTGAAAACTCCAAGTGATAATATTATGGATTTTGTAATCACAGCTCAAAGCTGCATAAGTTTTTCAGCTTTAGCCTTCTGGGATAAAATCTGGGCTTTACTGAAGTCATCTCCCTCTGAGTTTGTCAGAAAGATAGTGGCCATCTCACAGAACAGTGCAGCAGGAGACAAGATGAAGTTGCCTGAACTTCTTTGTTCCCCTCTATGAAAAATATCTCAACCAAGTAAGTTTGTAACTCCCAGGTGCTTAGAACACACCTTAGAGGGGAGGTAAGTGAATCACCTAGACCTGCTTATCAAGAGGAATCATTTAAATAATTTCCATAATGCCTTTGATGTTTCCTTAAGACAAAAACCTCTCACAGCCCTTGGAAAGTATTACAATACACCTCAGGGCATCAGGAAGAGCTACAATTTACTGTCCTCCTATCAATGTAATTTAGCATCAGTAGGGATACCATGGTTTTAGCAGGATTCTCAAGTATGGTTACTCAAACATGGACATTTCTAATTCAGGTGTTCAGGTGCAGGTGTCAAAGTTATTTCAGAAGTTTTGAGAGCCCTTAAGATGTATGAAGTCGAATCTGTTTAGCTAAATGAGAATATTTATAGAGTCAGGCTTTTATTTCTAAGCAAGCCACTCTGGGATGCCTTTGCAGCCAGCAAAGAATTAGTAGAGCTATTATAGTTTGCAGCATGATTCATCTCACTCTCAGTGAGATAGCTGCATTTTTTAGGTTGAATCATGCACTAATCTCCATGGACTATACTGATCAGGTCACCACTGACTATAATAAAAGCCCAGGCAAGTGACAGACACCTAATGTTAGGTCAGATGAATCATCTAACTAGCAGGCTTCCAGCCTAACCTTCCTGGGGCATTATTTGAGTTCCCCTTAATGCTCCACTGGGAACATCAAGGGCCCTTTGTCCATCATCAGAGATGAAGGTATGTCTACATTGATCCAAAAAAAATGGGAGGTAATAGAGGTAATGGAGCTGTGTCTTTGACCAGGTGCAGGAAATGTGGAGGACTGTCAAAGCACTCAGCTGACCTTGCTGTGGGTTTTATGGCTGGATAAGCCACCTGCTGCCAGATCTCTACATTGAAGAAAGATCCTGCACAATGAACTTTGGTGATCATCACAGGGCCCTGTAACTTACCTTCCACCTCAGTGAAACGCTTCTTCACTCTCTGGAGAAGCACCAAGTTTGTTTCTCAGATTGTCCTTCAATGAGACTCTGTGGTCAGAAGATGCAATAGATCAACCCTATGATGAAGGTTAACACCACAGTTGCTGAGAATACACATCAAAATAATTCATTTATAGCATAATTTAAATATTTTATTCTGAAAAAAAGTCAAAAGGTTAGAAATTTTCTCCTGGGTTTTCTTCTAAAAGAGAATTCCTGAGAAAGAGCCTGAAAAACCCGATCTGGAAAGCATTTCAAGTCACAGTGCATTCTGACAGAAAAAGTTATCATCAAGCTTTTTCTAACCTCCAGCTTTTTCTAACCTCCAGCTTTTTCTAACTTCTTTTGATGTTAGCATACTTGTATCTCTCTTCTTAATATGTAAGCTTGTTAAATTATTATAAGTTAAAATTATTGTTATTGTTAAGGACAACCAGACCTCCCTCAGGTAGGCTGGCAGCATGCAAAGCTAGCTTTATTCTGGCCTATTTATATAACATTTTCATTTTGATTTATTATTGGCTGTGGCATTTAAGCAGAACATGTTCCAAGCAAGTCTGTGAGTGTGGACTTACTGCACTTAGAAAAAGCAGGTGGAGAAAGGAAACAGTAAAATTTGTCCCCACCTAAGTTAATTCAGAAGGGACATCTGCAGTTTCTGAATATTCCACTCATACAAGTAATTCAGTCTCTGAGTTTAATGATTTCAAATACTTCTATGGATATCAGACATCTAAGAAAAAACCTCACTAGGAAATAAAACTGCTGGGACAACACATAAGCTCTGCAAAGGAGGAAATACGTAATTCTGGAGAAGACTCAGAAGGATCAGAGAGACTTGATGTCTTTCAGTGCTTCAGGGTTTGTGAAAAACTGAAGAGAATAATTCTGTACTGGAAACATACTTGGAGGTACCACCTATCAAAAATGCCCTCAAAGTATAATGGTTTTCAAAGGATCCCATTGATACCTAGAACAGGATAAGGTTAACAGTTCGTTTTACTCATTCTTCCATACATGCTGCGTATTTACACAGCAAACTAATACCATGAACTCACATCAAGAGTGAGAGATTAATTTTGAGCTCTGTGCCAGTGCACCAGAGCAGAATGAACAACTATCAGATAGGAATGACACATCTGTGGTTCCATTATGCTGCTGATTTTCCCACATTACAATCCTTGGCATGGCTGCCCCAGTACAAACCACCAGCACAGGCTGGTGGCACCACTGGTGGTACAAAGTCTACAGCTGCTCCACAGCAGAATCACATCATCCCAGCTGCAGAGGCTCCATCCATTGCTACTTTGCTGGCATTTTGAAGTGGCACAGTTTAATGAACCAACAGTAGCCAGCTGTTAGTACCAGGGCAGAGCTCTAATATGACCAGCACCTTTCTTTTGAAAAAATGCAAAAAAAAGTAATTTAAAAATAGAGAAAATAAAGCTGCATTGATGAAAGAACAGTCAGTAAGTCATCAGCATGTTCTTACCAATCATGAATTTGCACTTTGTTTTTGCAGACAAAGCTCCTACTTTCAAAATCAGGGTTCAACTCATCACTTAACTCCTCGTCTAAGATCTAGTCTTCCTGAGATGTTTTTGGACAGCAACAGCAAAGCTTGGAACAGAACATTCAGATGATATTTTGCTTTGGGTAAACATGTAGGAATCAGGATGAATAAACTTAATTTATACTAACAAATTATGCTTGTTTAGGATGGTTCTCTGTCACTGGGACACCTTGGCATGGAAAGGACTACTCTAACACATCCAAACCACCTCACTCGCTTACCCTCTAGTAAAGTGTAGCTGCATGGAAACTGCTTATTAGGAATGGTTGCTTGCCTGTGCTAATTATTGAGCTGTGATAAGGAACAATTTGGGACAGTGCTAGTTGGCTAAAAGAACACCAGGAAAAATGCCAACAATCTAGCAAGGTATGCAACTGAGTTTCAGTGACAAAGGACAGTTCCTGACTCCATGTAATTTGCTGGCATAGACATAGTCACAAGGACTTAATTCTTGGTTCCCACAGGTTTGTGTGTCACAGTGTGCCTTGGCTGGAAGGGGGCTCTGGAGAGCTCCAGGTCTGTCAGCCAGACCTTGGTGTCAGGGAAAGTCATGGAGCAGATCGTCCTGAGTGTGATCTTGCAGCACATGCAGGACAACCAGGGCATCAGTCAGAATGGGTACATGAAAGGCAGGTCCTGCCTCACCAAACTAGATCTCTTCCTTTTACAAGGTGACCTGCTTAAGTGAAAGAGGCAAAGGTTGTGGATGTATCTAACTGGACTTTAGTAAAGCCTTTGACCACATTTCCTATAGCATTCTCCTGGAGAATCTGTCTTGATTCAAATTGATGTCAATTCATCAAATTACTTGATTGCTGGGATAGAGAGAGGTGGTGAATTGAGTTAAATCCAGCTAGCAGACAATCACTACTGGGCCTCAGGGCTCACCATTAGGTCCAGTCCTGATTAATATCTTTCTTTATCCCGATGAGGTGACTGAGGCCACACTCAGCAAGTTCACAGTTTGCACCAAGTTGAGTGGAAATGTCAATGTGCTGAAGGGTAGGAGGGCTATGCAGAGGGATGTATAGAGGCTGGATTGATGGCATAAGGTCAGTGGAATGACATTCAATATGAAAAAGCATAGGGTCTTATACCTGGGTTATGAAAAATGGCTGTGGTGTTCAAGGCTGGGGGCAGAGTGGCAGGAAAACAAACAGGAGCCAGCAATGCCCACAAGGGCAAAAAGGCCAGCGGCATCCTGGCCATCTCTGTCAGCAATAGTGTGGCCAGCAGGACCAGGGAAGTGATTGTCCCTCTGTGATGGGCACTGGGGGGCTACAGCTCTTGTGTGGTGCTCAGATAAGTGCCCCTGTTAAGACGCCATAAGTGAAAGCTGCCTCTGTGAGAATTAAAGTGCAAACGAAGCTATGTAGCAAAGTGAACAATACAGTTTTTATTAATAAATGTGAAGTGGAGAGATAGAAAGGACTAGAAAAGAGAAGGATGAAAAGGAGAGAAGGGGACTGAGGGGGAAGGAGGGGGCACAGCTGGAGACATCAAGAAGAAGACAGACACCACACTTGGCTCCAGCAGTGTCCCATCAGTCATTCCTCACCCTGGGCTTCTCAGTGGTGACGGATCCCAGGGGCTCCTATGGAAGTGGAGGTGGGGGCCCTGGATCAGTCTTCTGCAGTTAGCCCTTTTCTCCAATCCTTTTTGTGGGGATCCAAGGAGGCATTCTCCTACATGTCATTCAAATGGAGGATGGGCATGTCTGCCTTTGCCTGAAATGCTGAGGTCCAAGGAGCATTTCTCACCTCCTAATGTGGCCTAGGCACAGGGTGGGAATACGCCCCCACACTGCAGCCAGGGCCTAAAGTAAGCTTCTCTGGGATTCAACAAGGCACTGCTGCCACCCTTCCTTAGCCAACTCTCCTTGACCAGGCTGCCTTGCAGTTGGCTTGGGGGTAGTGGGCAGAGGTCAGCAGCAGGACATACCTGTGGTGTGGCAATTGGCACAAACCACAGGTATGTACACTATACATCCATGCATCTGTCCATCGATCTGTCCATCCATAGTGGGTGCACCCACTACAAGCCTCCCTGTGCCTTTGCCTCTGGGAGCTGCGTGGCATGAGGGTGAGTAGCAATCTCTTGGGATGTCCCTAGTGCTGCGTCACGATCCGTTCTATGAGAGGGGAGTCGTGATGCTTCGTTTTACTGATCTCAGTGTGCAAAAAACCAACACAGAAAGGGGATTGCAGTATCAATCAAAACAGATGTCCGTTTATTGAATGACCACAGCAAATGCGTTAAAGGAATTAGGGAAAAGAAAAGAATAGAAAAGAAGGGGGAGAAAGAGAGAAGGAATATAGCTATCAAACATAGAGAGACAAAGTCCTCGTTGTCCAGCCAATGGAGTTCGCCTAGTCACATCGGGGGGATCTCGAAATCTCTAGCTAACACAGGGATTTTTACTATAATAAACCATCACGGGGGAACAGGGAAGTCTATTGAAAATTGCCAAGGGGGAGAAACAGATGCAATAAAGAATAGATGTAACAGGTAGTCCATATTCTCAACAGCAGGTGAGAACCATTGTCTTCCTGGTCTAATGGCCACACCTGCAGGCAAATATCTTGCTTTGGTCAGGTCAGCTCCTCCACACACCTCCCCGTGTTAGGGGTTTCAGTCACAGTCCTTGGGAGGGGGGAGCTTCTTCATATAGGGGTCTCACGTCTCAGTCCTTGAGAGAGGCTTCTTCCATCTCAGTCCGTCCATCATGGTAGTAGTGGAGCAGATGAAGGATTTTCCATGAGGGGCTACCAAAGTAGCCCCAGCAAGTTCATCTGGCCAAGAGGTGGGAAAATTCCTGGGCTATTGTCACGAAGCATGCACAAGCATATAGGATACATCACGCCCTGGCAAGCCCTGCTAGAAGCAGCCACTGTAGACACAGCTGTGAGCAATCGCTTGGCAGGGCAGAACTCTGCTCAGGGGCCTCAGGATCTTTGGCATTCAACCACCACTGGCAGGCCAGAATTCCGATCAGAGTCCTCAGGGTCCCGATGTCTGTCCTTGCTCCATGTCCATGACCGTGAGGCAAATGAGGGAACTTCAGATGTTCTCTCACATGCTGGCAATTGGGCTCACTCCTCTGGCTGTCCCCTGAGGCAACTGAGGGAGAAAAGCCGCCTCAGTGCCCGTCGGGCCGTCTTGACGATGGAGCGCCATCGCTGTGGGGCCGGGGGCTGCAGGACGGTGGCCATGTTTGTGGTGGGGGAAGGGACACAGCATGCCAGGGCCTGGGAAGGCACCGGGCAAGCCCCTGCCAGCACTGCAGACCTGCAGGGATTTTCCTGGGCAAGGCTGGACTGGAAACAGTCAGCTTCCATGCATGCTGCATCAGGCTCCTCTGTGGGATTGGCTGGCAAGATGCAAGACAACATTATTGGGTCTTTGGGCAGTGCCATGGGGAGAGGGTCACTGTGCCCCTCACCACAAGGATCACTGTCCAGGGGAGAAGCTGCTGGCTCTGTTTCTTTGTCTTGCAGGGCAGGACACAATGTGCACTCTGGCTCGCTGTCCCCCTCTCCTGCAGCGTCTCTGTTGGGGAGCTCCTCTTCCTCCGACTTTTCCAGTAACTCATCTACATGAGGGTCCCAGTATGTCATGTCCTTGTTGTTAAAGAGAGACCAGAGCTCTGCAAACTGGTCTGGAGGCACGAGCTGTGCGTAGTTTTCGGTCTCTTCTGTGCAGTCACTGGTCAAGGAGCAAAGGCTGTGTGGCATCAAGGTGCTTTCTTCATGAAGGGAGGAGAGAATGTCTTCCTCCAACTCCTCCAGCTCCCCTGCTTTGATGTGCAGAAGGGGCTTTGAAGCATCCTCAGTCTCTGCGCAAAGCAGCTTGCCATGGGCGCTTTGCTCTGCTGGCCAACGCGTTCCCCTCTCTTCACAGGTAGCTACCGACGAAGACGAACTGGAGAAGCCTGAGGTTACCTCAGCCTCTGAGGTGGGAAAAAGTTCACTGGGCCCATCATCACAGGAATTGCTAGCCAAAGGAGAAGCTGCTCCCTCTGCCTTTTCCTCTTTCAATGGGGCAAGCAACACACTGCATCGGTCGTTGTGCCTATCTCCTGCAGACATGGTATTTGGGAGCTCTTCCTCCTCCCACTTCTCCTCTGGCTCATTTAGAGACCAGTCCCCTGGCCAGGAGTTGTCAGAGCCAGAGCACGGCTCGGCAATCATTGCAGGAGTCAGGCGGTCAGAAGAGTTTCCCGTTTCTCCTGTGGAGCCTTCGGGCAAGCCAGGAGTGCTGGGCAGCACCTGGAGCTCTGCATCTGCCTCTTGGCAGAGACTTGACTGCTCCTGAGTGCAGGTGGGCTTGATGGAAGAGTCTTCACAGAGGCATGGGGCAAGGCCTCTAAACACGCCTCTGGATGTTTTGCCACCATGCACATCCTGCACCTCAGTGAGTTCTTCTGTCTTGGTGTACCCTAGGTGCTTCCAGGCAGGCTGGGTCCCTGTGCGGAGCGGCAGGGCATCTGCACATTGCAGGGGTGGCAGGTGATGGCCCTGCCTTGCCGCTGACCCACGCCAGGCCCTTTTGCCTGTGCTGTCCAGGGATGGTGTTTCCTGGGCCCTGTCAGCAGCCATAGTGCCCCATGGAGAAGGTGGCACAATCTCTCGGTAGCGGCTGGCCACAGGGCCCCCAGACTGTGCTCTGGATCTTCTCCCAGAAGCTTCTGGGGCTGCTGGCAGAGGGGGCATCTTGACCCTTGCTGAGGCTGCTCTTGGCTTTTCAGGGCTGAGCTGCCATAGAGGTGTCACCGGCAATGGAGGGCCATGGAGAGGTGGCAAGTCTGACACAGACAGTCTTGGTGTCCGTGTGACTGTGCCACTGAGGGGCACTGAGTGCCCTCCCTCCAGGCTGTCCTGAGATCCAAATCCTGTGGGTCTCAATGAGGTGACCGGTCTGGGGACCAGTCTGTCCCCGTGGAGGGGTGTGACGGTCACCCATGTGACCTCTGCTGCTGCCTGCGGCGGCCTCTGGGGTACCTGTGAGAAGCCGGGATAGGCAAGAGATGGCAGGGGCTGTATGGGCACACTGTACCTCCTCATGTTGGTGTGCCCAGCTCTGGCCCCAAGGCAGCTGCTGGCCATGGCAGCCAGGCTGGGCTGGGTTCCCAGCTGTGCTCGCTGTCTCTGGGTCATTCATTCACTCAGGTCTTTCTGGCACCAGCTCCTTCTCACAGCAAGGCCTAGAACCAGGCCTGGCTGCCGCTCTCTGCCCCCAGCTCTCCCCCAGGTCCCACTGCAGCCTTTCCCTCCATTCCCGTCCCTCACCTGTCGCTGCTTGGACAGCAGCAGCTGCCCCTCACAGGACTGGGTGTTTGGTGTCACCTCTCTTGGACTCTTGGGCATCTTGGCAGCACTCGAGCACTGGCCAAGGGCACCCGGGAGAGCTGCTTCCTCCTGAGGATCTGCTGCCTCGTAAGAGAGCTGCTGCCTCCTCAGAGAGCTGCTCTCCTGAGAGTGGCAACACAAGGGGTTTGGCCTTACAAGAGCTCTCCGTGTCACGGCATGGACCCGTGTCACAATGGGCTCTAGGCATGATGCAACCACGGGTCACAAAGGCCTGGTGGGCAAGGCCACATTTTGTCATGGAGAGACATGGATACCACTTTGGTCACAAAGGCCTTTTTTTGGCCTTTGTCCCTCAACTTTGCCTATGCTTGTTCCTCTCCCATTGGACGGCATCTCTCCCTTCCCCCATCATGTGTTCTTCCCCTAAACATCCCCAGAGAAGCCCTATGCCTTGCCAAACTGATTTTCCCACCCAGTCCACCATGTGTCCCACCCCTTGGCTCCCACCTCATGTAGAAAGAAAATCTGGAACGCAAAAGCTCCCTTAGAACTTCATCTGGCCACTTCGGTAAAAAACAACAATTATTTGTTTAAGAAGATTAGTGACAAAGGAATGCCCAGGTCAATCTCCATTTTTTACTGGATGCAGGGTTGATTATGATCACAAAGAATGAGGAAAAGTCTGAGGAACTGAATGCCTTCTTTGCACTAGTCTTCAATAGTCAGAATTGTTATGCAGAGGACAAGCAGCCCCCTGAGCCAGCAGGCAGGGACAGGGAGTAGAACAGAGCCCCTGCAATTCAGAAGGAAGCAGTAACTCACTTGCAGAGCCACTAAGACACTGACAAGTCTATGGGCCAGGAGTTCTCCCAGGGGTGCTCAGGGAGCCAGCAGAAGAGCTCGCTAAGCAGCTCTCTGCCATGTATTATTATTCTTGGCCAGTCTGGGAGGTCCTAGATGACTGGAGGTGGCTGTGTGACACCCATGCCCTAGAAGAGCTTTCAGGGAGGATGCAGGGAATTGCTGGCCTGTCAGCCTGACCTCGGGGCCTAGCAAGGTTCTGGAACAGATCATCATGAGCAGGATCACACAGTCCAGAGAAGATAACTGAGGAATCTGGCCCTGCCAGCTTGGGTTTAGCAAAGGCAGGTCCTGCCTGAGCAACATGATGTCCTTTAATTAGTGGGTGACCCAGTTCCAGGCTTAGGGAGAAGCGGTGCATGGAGTCTCCCTGGACTTGAGCAAAGCCTTTGATTCTGTCTCCAACAGCACAGTCTTGGAAAAGCCACCAGCCCAGGTCTTGGGAAGGTGCGTTCTTTGCTGGGTTAGGAACTGTTGGGACTGGGCCCCATAGTGTGGGGGTGAATGGTGTCACATCCAGGCGGCATCCGGTCACTAGTGGTGTCCCCGGGCTCAGTCCTGTTTAATATTTGTTCTGCTGATGTGGCCAAGGGCATGGAGTTCATTCAGTTACAAATTTCTGACAACACCAAGGTGGGTCGGAGTGTTAGCGTGCTGGAAGCTTGGGAGGCTCTTTGGGAGAATGCAGACAGGCTGGGATTATTACAGCACAGCCAGAGGGATTATCTTCAGGAAGACCAAGGACTGGATCTTGCCCTCGTGTTTTGACAATCCCCTGTGTAACTCCAGGCTGGTGGAAAGCGGCCCAGAAGAAAAGGTTGAGATGGGTTGAACATGAACTAGAATGTGCCCTGGTAGACAAGAAGGCCAGTGTCTTCCTGGCCTGTATAAGGGATGGTTTTATCAATTCCCTCTAGTAGCCTTTAGTATCTGAAGCTTCAGAATAAAATTCTGAAAATCTTATGATGAATTTGATTGTCATTTGATCTTGTTCCATGCTGACAAATGATCAGACACTTCCGTGAATCTATCATTTAGGAGTTATCTTCCTATATAGTCTGCAGTCACCTCTGCAAGACCAAATTTTCACCTAAGCATGATCTTCTAGAAACTGCTTGGCACATCATTTTTGCATGTAAATAATAAATACAATACTACTGGGTGAAGCTACTCAAAGAAGCAAGCTCTGAAATTGGTAATAAGTGTTTGCAGTTTCACACTTTAATCTTTCTAAGACTGAATATGTCATTCACACTAGAAAAGTCATCTAAGTCTCATGGGGCTGTGTGATATAAATGCAAAGCAATTTATGGTTGGTTTTGTTCTTTTCCAGAAGGCTTCAATTTACTACTTCTCCTGGGAAGAAAAGAGCATTTTCAAAGGCACAAATAATGTGTGGACGCCCATCTCTTATTGACAACTTTGGAAGTCAGCATTTAAGCAGGATGATTTACTTAATAGCCACATTTTACTTGATTCTTTACCAATCAGTTTCATTAAGTTCTTAAAAACATTTTTCCTCTTACAGTTATTCTGACCAAAAAAAAAAAAAAAAAAGCCAGGACATTTCAGTCACTACCTCTCAAAACACCACAGTTGCATTAATGTAAGCTCCACTGTTTTCAGCCATTATTACAGAACATCAAAATTTATTTTTATAAGGTTGCTAGGCAGTTAAACCACTTTGAAAGAAATGAACTATCTGTGTGCAAGCATGTACAAAAAAGTTATTGATGGAATGCTAAATAAAAAAGAATATGTGAGAGCTAAATCCGGAGATATTTACTGGGGCTGTACTATTATATTCCAGCAACACTGACATTTCAGTCTGCAGTCTGCAACAGCCACTGCAATATAATTTAAGCCCCAAAATCAAAACTGTCAGTGCTTTTGCATCTGTGAGATGGGGGAAAAGTTTATTTTAAAGCTACATTTTCCTTTCTTCCAACTTTCTATGTCTCACAAGAACACAGAAAGTTTCCCACACATTTCCTCCTGGAAAATGACTTTTTCACTGTTTTTGATACAAAGCTGTAGAGCCACAAGAGTTATTTCGGTGTAAAGGGACATTTAGAATTCATAGAATGGCTTTGGTTGGAAGGGCCATTCACGATCATCTAGTTCCAACCCCTGAAGCTCATCAGTTGCATCTGTTCCAAATTCTTGTGCAAAGTGTGGCCAATTTTGAAGCAGGATCTGACCTGGAAACCAGAAGCACCAGGAGTTAGAAGGGTTATAAATCACATGAGCATTGTCTGTTATAAATCTTAAAAGTCCCATAAGTTCTTTCTACTATTGATATACCTTTTCTTCCAGTCTATGCAGAATCTATGGGAAAGTTCATTCTGGGAAAAGCAAGCAGGACAAGGTTTTGCCATCTACACTGTACCTCAGACCCAAATTTATATACATTTACCATAAGATGTGTTAAAAAATTCCTCTTTCCCCAAGCCAATGAGTTCTCACAGTTCTTTTTTAGAACTTGAGTTGAAGAACCATTATTGATATCTAGAATAATATTTGAAAATAAACCTACTAAAATTTGGCTGAAAGGCCAATGGAGGGCTTTATTGAATACAACAGGAATTTTTATGCAAAAAAATTAAAAATAGAAAATAGAGGAAGTTTAATTTTTAGTATTGTTTGACTTTTCAAATGAAAATTTTTTACTGCAAACCAAACTTTGAAAAAAAGTTCAATACCAAATATTTAAGTTAAATAAAATTTTAATTTTTAATTAATAATGTCCATTAACAAGATTCATAATAAAAGCAAGACCCAAGGTGTGGGGCCAATCTAGAATGCAATCTTCAGGAATTTTGTCTCTTAATCTATCTTCAGGTCATATTTATAGATTTTTAAGTCCTCAGCTGGTTTAATGTTCCAAGGAATTCTATGGAAAACAAGCATGATGATGATTCCATGAAGACAGTTCTACCTTTGGATCTTGTTATTCAAAGAAAACTGTAAAAGCAAGGGAAGCAATGATGATTTATTTTGGGTTTTTTTAATAACCCCAGGAGCTGAAGGTGTGAATCTTTTCAAGGGAAAACATCCCCTCATGCAAGATGCAGGTTAAAATGTACAAAAACTTGGCAGCAGTTTGAGCTCAAAGTGCTGCCTTATACATTTTCTGGATACAGCTGAGCAGATAAACCCAGCTCCTGCAAAAATGAATAGGAGCTGGCACATAAGTGCCTGTAAGAATCCACACCACTGCCCATGATAAGAGATCTGGTTTATCATCAGCAGCAGAACCAGTAGAATTAAGTAGTTAATACTTCAAAGTGATACAAAATGTAACTGTAAATTCAACAGAGCTTTCTGCTGGAGACCATGTAAGGGCACCATAATAACAGCAAATTGATTCACCTAAACCTTTGCTTTGCATTTGCTGTAAGACAGGATTTTCAGTAAACTACTCCAGCTCTCCTCTGTGTAAATAATAACTACCTCACTGTAGGAATGTATTCCTTGTCAGAGCTCCCATTTGTTGCAGCTTTATAAATATATAGAACTTGGGTCAATTTAATACAACAGATCCATATAGTTACTTAATACTATTGTTTTTCTCCTTTACAGCCTGATGAAATAGAAGTAATTGAAAAGCTACGCCATTAAAACCAAGTAAATGCATTTCCTCCTGGCTTTACTCTTTCCTCTCCCTAAAATGACCCTGACAGGTTTCAGTCTCATGGGAGAATTAATTGTGCCGGCTTTACAAAGCTCATTGCACCAGACACTGTCACTACTGTGGTTAATGAGAAGAAGCTCTTTCTGCACAGTCCCCTCCATAAGGATGGTATGTCACTTGCATAATAGTTCCAGACTCATGGGAAACCTGTGACAATGTCTCTTCCCAAAGGCAACAAGCACAAGGATCTTCCACACCACCTGCCTGTCAGAGTTCAAGAAGTTTAGACTTATGCTCTCAGACATATGGTGTGACTTTGGGGGTCTCCTCTGCAAAGCCAGGAGAATGGTTGTGTTTGATGGTCCCTGTTGGACCCATCTAACTCAGGATATTCTATGGTTCCATCTATGGTTCTATCTGAGCCCCTACACTTGCACACATACCCAATCCATGCACATCCATGCAGTGTTTTCTTCCTGACAGCTGCCTTTGCACACATGCTTCTGTCCATCTTCCACAGGGATTTGCAAAGATGAAGACTGCAGGTTTTTTTCTTTACTTTCATGGCACTTCTTGGTCACCCTTGCCTATTTGAAAAGACTATTGCCTTAATAATGGTTTGAGTAGAACTTTGTGCCAGCAGATAATTTCTGTTTCCCAGATCTTGCTGGTCACTTCTGAGCCATTCCTGCAGCACTCTGTTCCTTGATGAGCTGTGAATGGAGCAGTTGCTATCTAGCTTGTAACTGTGATCAACGTTGCAGCACTTCTGAGGTTTTACATATTTCACACAAATATTGATAGATGTAAAAATAAAATCAGAAAAGCTGAACTGTAAGCTTCACATTTCACAAGGTTTTTCTTCAAGTAATAAAACCATTTACCTGCATATGAAAGGAGGTAAATTCCTTTCCTCTGAAATGGCCTTCTTTGGGTCTCAAAATCCCTAAATGCATTAGATGGAAGATTGGAGGGAAAAAAAAAAAAAACCAGGAATCTCAATCTTTGCTGCAAAATATTGCCCTAAGGTAAAACTGATCCACTCTGCTGTCACAGAAGGCAGGACAGGTCAGATGCTAATTTCCCAGATATGAGAAAGATAGAAATTGCTGTGACAACATTCACAACATGCTCAGTTTTGTCTTCCTATAGGTTATTATTTCTCCTTATGTCATGGAGTGCAATCTCTTTTTAAAATGGGGTTCCTACATCATGCAGAATCTGCTCCATTGGGGGTAAGACCACCAGGCCTCATTATTTGCATTCTCTGGTCCATCACTGCAGTCAAAAGGCAAAGCACAGAAGGATAAGAGGGAGGAGACCTTTTCTGTACCTCTGCCAGCTGTAATAAAATGTGATCTGTCTATCCTTACTCCTGGGTGATAACAAGGTGCTTGTAGATCTTCATCTTTTCACTTTCTGCTGCAGAGCTGTAAATCAGGAGAGGTGCAGGGCTTGACTCTTTCTACCCCCCTGCCATGCCTCTTCTGTAATTTAGATCAGTCACTTAAAGTGTCCATAGAACCAGTTAGCTGCTCCAGATGCTGTCAAGCAAATGAGTCATGGGCAAAATTAGGGACATTTGGTCACAGGTTTGCATGATGAGCAGGACCCCATTTGGTATAGGATGTCCATTGAGTCAGTCAGGGTTAGTTGTCCCAGCTGTGTCCCCTCCCCTCCTTGTGCACTCCCAGCCTCCTCTCTGGTGGGGTGGGGTGAGCAAAGGAAAGTCTTTGGCTTTGCTCAGCAATAACCAAAACATTCCTGTGTTATCAGCAATGTTTTGGTCACACAACTGAAACATAGCCCATCCCAGCTACTCTGAAGAACCTTAAGTCTATCCTATCCAAAACCAGTGCATCTGGCCACATGTGTTCTGAAGTCATTAGTTTAAACAGATATACATTTATTTAGAATAAAAGTACCATGCCTTGGATGGAGTAGCAATGCAGGAACTATGCACTGGCCCCACTTGTCACAAGCTTCCTGTTTGTAAAGCAGACATCAAGCAGCCATAAATGCAAGCAAAGTAGTAAATTCCTTTTTTTCATATATAAATGGAGGAGCTTTGTGAAAATAACTCTGTGTACCTGATGTCCCCTGTGTCTCCTCGAGCTTTAAACTTCAAATAGACTACTTGGATTTCCCCAGATCAGTTTGGACTATGAATTTCAGGTGGGGCAAATAAAACACATTTAATTGCAATATTTTCTTTGTAAAGGATTTACCAACTTTAGATGGCAAACAATGGCTCAGCTCCTGGAAGGAACCCTGTTACCCTTTCATTTAGGACCCAGATCTGCTGACAAAATCAGCATTGACAGAGAAATAGCTATATTGTATGTCCACAGATGTGAGAATCATGCCTCAATTTCAATTAGATTTTTTTTTAAGTGTCTCTGGGCAGCTGGCATAAATTATTGTAGTTTCAACCTTCATAGGATCTGTCTTATGATGTAGTTTTTCTCTAACTCACTGTACAGATGCACTGCAACTGAACTGAGGTAAACGAGTTTATCCTGGTTCCCATTTTGCCAGTGATATAACCTTCCTCTCACAAACCTTCCTCTCACACCCTGAGTAACTGATATAGCTAGAAGTAGCATTGAAGCAGAAAATCTGTTTATTGTCTAGTTCCAGGAAGAGTTTGCAAAGCCAGCATCATAAAAAAAAAAAATAATAAATTAAAAGCAAAAAAAAAAAAAAAAACCAAAAAAAAAAAAAAAAACCAACCAAAAAAAAAAAAACACCCCAGGTTTTAACTTTCAAACTGAGCACATCTCATATGTAATTAGGGAACAAAAATAAATTAACTTTATAACCTAAGGGTGACATTCTTAAAGATTATAAATCTGCCTGAGATCTCTTGAAAAGATGAAGACTATCCCAGTAGAAGAGATGAACATTCTCCTCTCTTTTATATGGAAATATTTAAAAACAGGAACACACTGTCTTGTTTTGGAAAAAGGTTGATCACCAAGCTAACAGTTCTTCCTTTCTCTTGATTTCCTGGTCAAAATCCCAATCTCAGAAGAATATGAATCCACAAAGGTGTGTGTTTTATGTGGTTATGAAATTAATGTTACACTCTGACTCCCCGAATACCATCCATTTGCTTATTTTTTCTTCAATATATTAGGAAATTACAAGCCCTGAGCAAGTCATTACTGTCTGATGATTATGAATTAGCTGACCACAGGCCGCAGAGAAAGGCAGCATGTTCTAGCAGACCACAAGGTCTTTTAGTCAACAGAAGTATCATAATGTTCTGATCTGTAGCTGGAAGTTTTTTGCTAGCTTAGGAGTCAGGTGTTTCATCTTTCCAAAATAGAAATGTTTGCCTAAGGAAATAAAGAGGACATCTCTTCCTACACTTAGCAAAGCAATGTTATTTGCTGGAGGTTATCCGTGCAATCAGAGCTGTTTTCCTCTTCTGCCGACTGACATAATAATACTTTCGAATGCAGGAAATACTAAGTATTAGTATACCAAGCCCTTTTCAAGTACAATGGAGCATGGACTAAATCAAATACTGAGTGTTCCACCATATAAATTCCTGTCTGCTCCCAGGAAGCAAGTAAGGAGCCACCAACATTTCCCTGAATCGCTGCAGGGAATGCAAGACAGCAGCAACAACATCTCCAAAGGAGAAGGAAGTATCTCCATTCTCGCCTTCTTTCTACTGCTTCTTCTTACTGCTTCTTCTTAAGGCTTCTATCCCTTACATCATGAACATCCAAACCAGCCGTTTCTCTACAAAACCCTCCCTCTAGAGTTTGGAAGTGACTAAAGAAATAAAACGTGAGTCTGAAACAGCCCTGCAGGTTTAACCCACTTAGAGGACTAAAACCTGTCCCCTCTCCATCTACTCATATTTTATTAATCTCAGTTAATTAATGTGTTTCTGTTTCTTGCAGGCCAGGCTGCAGCAGCTGGCACAGCCCATGCCTGTGTGGGAGGGATTGTTGAGGATCTGAGCTGGGCTGGGCCAGGCTGGGCTGTCAGACCCAGCACATCAAAGGCCCATCTGCCAAACCTTCCCAAGAGACACTGGTGAATAAACACAGGGCAAAGGGGGAAAGAGGTTTATCTTTGAAACTGCCTTTTGTAGGGATTTCTTGGCCTTTTATAGAGGATTTAAGGAGAAATGAGTCTCCTTACTTGAGGGAAATGTGGAAATGCTTGAAACAGTATTCATTGCAAAGGTGAGGAGTAAGACTGTGAGCACTTTTATTTCAGAAGAAAACCTTGAGAACTCCCTCATAGCCTGAGAGATGTGAAATGGGTTGGATACGCCTTCTCCCTCCTAATTCTTTCAGACAGAGTGGAGGAGAGATTACATTTACTGTGTGGTTGCTCTAAAAGTGTGGGATACTGAGATGCCCTTAAGATGTCAGAAGTTGACTGTGTGGTATTTTGTGGGCAGATGCATGGAAAAGATTAATCAGTTCCACTGTAGAAGCTGTGTAATGGTAAAATAAGTTTATTGTGCTTTGTTGAGAGGCCAGAAACTTCACGAAGGCTGGATGCACTGGTTCAGGCTCAGTGTCCTGCTGTCGGGGGCATACAGTTGGCTGATGTCCCAGCACGGACAGAGTGTCCTGGCATTTGCCTGTAATGTGGTGTGGAGAAATATCCCATAACAGATTCATCTCCAGGGATGTCAATAAACACAGCAATGAACCTGCTGGAGACATCATTGGAGGCTGGTAAAGAGCAGAATTTATTATAACAGCCACTAATTGGAAGTGGTTAAAACTTCCACCTCCCAAAAAACAGTAGTTTCCATGTGTTTTAGCAGTTGTCGTCTTGTGCAGCTTTTTAAATTATAGCTTTGCACCTGCTTTTGAAACTCTGGTTCTCTTACTATTTAATCTGATTTTGCAAGGTCACCAATGGGTCTGTCTCAGGTCAAAGATACCATTGCTTCATTTTGGGAAGCACAGGAAGTACAAGGAAGTTGGAAAGTAGTGATGGTCAATATTTCTGCATCATTAAACTAAGCCAAAAATGCAACGTGGTTTCTGCAGCATAATGCCAGCCTGATTTTGCTACCATTTTTAATAAACTTCCACCAGTAGTGAGAGGGCCTGAGTGAAATTAGTCGGTTTTATCCATGAAATTTTACGTAGACAGATGCCATAATGTTGGAGGGCAAAATACAAAAGATTTGAAGTACTTTCTACTTTTAGAGATGAAGGTGCCCTAAAGCAAGATTGTCCATCCCTTCTCTCCAGCCTATCACTTGAATTATCAAGCTGAACCAAACCACCCTTGCCATTTACAGAATAGGTTGCTCTTCTTAAGAAAGAGATAGTGTTTAAACACACCTCCTGATAAAGAGGTTTCCACTGGCTCTCAATTACTTCCAGTCCTTCCCTTCTCCAGTGCATTATTCCAGTTCTTCTGCTCAGCCTTTGCCAGAATGCATGGGACCATGCTCTAAGTGGGAGCAGTGAAATGAGTAAAATCAAATTATTGAGACATGGAATTGTAGCAAAATTCAAATAGGAAGCAAAGTGAACTCATCAGCAATGAGGATCCGCTGCTCACTATGGATCTCCACTGGGTCTGCAACTTTAGTAGGGCCACTCAAGAAGGAAGTCACTCTTTGATCACCTCTCCCCAGAGTAATAATGGCAACTACCTCAACCCATACCAGCTTCATACAACTTGCTCATCCTAAACCTATTGCAAAAAGACCCCAAGCTCAGTTGGAGTACTCAGTAATTCAGCTGATCAATGCTAATTTTAGTCAGTTGTTCTGGTGTATCCTAGAGAATTGAGTGACTATTCATTAGCCTTGGTGTGTACTTTGAAAACAGATACAAATTAAAACTCTTTTAAAATGCAAAATATTGTTTGCCTACGTGCTGCTTTCATTGAGCAAACAGAAGTTAAGGGCAAGGTTGAAAGAAACTGCTGTACATAGGCTGCATGAGGATGAGATCTGAATTCCAGTTGCTGCAGTGCCAGTCCTGCCAGCCTGCCTGGCTGGAGCCCTGTTCCTGTCAAGGTGGCCTTGATCAACAGTGGGCCAGGTACAGACTGAGCAATGCAGTCCACAGTGTTTTGCTATAAAATTCAGGTGTTGATTGAAAACTTTGTTGTTTGATATGGCTCCCAAGGAAAATGGATTCCTGTGTCACCTGCAGTTCAATACAGTAGTGTTACCTCGTTCACAGGGGTCCCAGGATGAGGGAAGAGACGAGAAAGTTGACTCCATGTATCAGAAGGCTTGATTTATTATTATATGATAGATAATATATTAAAACTATACTAAAAGAATAGAGAGAAGGATTTCACTACAAGGCTAAGCTAAGAATAGAATGGAATGTATAACAAAGGTCTTCTCCCAGACCGAGACCGGCCGGACAGGTGAACTGTGATAGGCTCTTAATTGGAAACAGTCTGACAAGGCCAGTCAGAGATCTCCCCTGTTGCATTCCACAGCAGCAGATAAGAATTGTTTAGAGTTTGTTCCTGAGGCCTCTCAGCTTCCCAGGAGGGGAAAAATCCTAAGGAAAGGATTTTTCATAAAACATGTCGGTGACGCAGTAGTGCCTGTGATTTCATCACTCCATATCCTGGCCCTAGGAAAGATGAGAAGTGGCTTCTGCTGCATGGTAGGGATGTTTCTTGCTTTCCAGGAAAAGAGAGTGGTTATCTTAGTGTTGCTGGATTGCACTTCAATTCCTAGAAGTAAAAAAGGAGTTGAAAGCTCTGTCACCCCATGTGTGGCACAGTGAGGGTACACTTCCAATTACTTCTTAAATCAAAGCCCAAGAGTCTCACAAACTTGTATTAAACCAGGTTTGAGTCAAGGCACCGGCAAAACAGGTGACTGCACAAAAGTGTTCTGCTCTTACCATCAATTCTCAGGGTAGAAAAAAGGTGCTGCCAAACAACTGAAACAGCAAGAGCAAAGAAGATTTTCCACAAAGCCACAGCCTGCTTCTCTTCTCATTTTTTTTTTCTCAGAGAGCACACCTGATTGTAGGCAATAGCAAAGCCAGGCAAGGAAAATAAACGAGCTGTAGAATCCCTGGCATGCAGCTCATGAGGTGGGTGGAAGTTTGGAAATGTGCTTGATGAGCCTCTGAGTATAGGCAAGACCTATAGAAAAGGAGGCAGAAGCAGTTACCAGGGCGGGGGAATGGGGGTTTGGAGTGACAGGCTTATGTAAGAATTACAGTGGGGATAATTTTGTTGAGGAACAGAGCAAAGCCTGGAAATGCTGGTGGCCCCTACCCGTAAAACAGTGCAAAGAAGTCACAAATGGTAAAAAACAGAATGAGATGTGATTCCTCCTGACCTGAAAGTACTCTCTCATTAAGGCTGTTGGCCCAGGAACTGAGAGGGAGTGTTTTCCCTATTCCCCTTCCATAAAGGAGAAAGCCAGCATCACTCAGAGAGTCAGGAAGCAATGGTACCAGAAACAAAAGGCTCTGCCAAGGAAGACACAAGGCATGGTTATAAATTAAATGAAATCAAATCAATTCATATACCTGAAAAAACTCTCCAGCAAGTGCCTCTGCCACAGGGAAGTAGTTCCAGTGACACCCAGTAACTTCTTCACAGCCCATGACAAAGTGGTCTTCCAGACTGACACACTTGAGGCAAGCTCACTGCTACTTGCTCTCTTACCACAGACCAAAGAGAATTTTTTTTCCAGTGTACCCCTGTTAGGATAGACAGGCCTTTCACTGTCAGACAAGCTTTGGAAAAGATCAGCAGAGGAGCTGCCTCACAACCTTCAAGTCTCCCTTGCAGCACACATTTCTCTTCTGGAAAGACAATAAGGTATGACTCATATTATCAAGGAACACATCAGAGGACCTCTTATTTTTCTATTTATGTGGGGACAATTACCCTGTGTGAGAGCAGAAAGAAGGATCATACGTGATATAAATCCAACCCACAAAGTGTGTTAGCTCAGTGTTGTACCCAAGGTAACCATCTTTGCAAAGTTTTTGCCACCAACACAACTCACAGCCTCCATCCCAGAGAGAGCTTCAGCCCAAGCTTTTTGAAAGTCTGCCAGAACTTTTTCCCACCTGCCTGTGTGTGAACATGGCATGGAGAAAGCTTCCTACGCAGAGTCCACCTGAAGTTTGGGGAAATGAAGGCTGAATTTGGGAGTATTCTTTCACATATCTATATCTCATATTTATGAGAAAGTGAAATCTGGGAAGGTGCCATGGGTAAAATGACAACATTTCATGTTTAAAAATTTCCTGAACTATAAATAGCTGTACATGGAATTGCTTACTTTCTTCTAATCCCACCAAGGATTAACTGATTCCTTCACACAGACTAAGTTTTTGTTTATAAGTTTTCTGAAGGAAGATGGTAGAGGAAGTGATAAAGGAAATATCTTTTATCTCTCTGATAGTTATTGGTCAGAAAAGGTAAAAAATATTTTAGAATTTTCTAGGAGTAAGGGATATTCATCCCATTCACACAATCTACTCTCAGATACAGCAAGTATGAAATTTTAAAGAACAAAAATATCACAACACCATTAGAAACATATTCACCGATTCAAAATAAATTCCTTCAGTACTGTTTAGAAGTTGGATACTTAGTATCACTGTAAAGCAGAAAAGTCTCATTACAACATGATTGTTTTTAACATCCTGTTTTTGTTTCTTTTCTGCTTCGTATACGTGCAGTGTTTGCTTGTTTATAATGTCAACAAGATAGAGCTCCTCAGGGAAAAGAACATGGAAAATGCACCAAATCTGGCACTCCAAATCTTCCACACACATATGTATCTAGTTAACCCTGTGGGGCAGGAATTCTCTCATGTGCAGAGGACCATGAGTTGCCTCAATACTTTGAGAGAAGACTTGGGAGCCATTCTCTGACCATTCCTAAGGCAACAATTCAAATTAATATTTTCTCCTCACCTTTATTCCTTGATCATAGTTTCTGCCTTTGTCTGGTGATCATAAATCTTCTCCAAGTTCACCACGTCAATCTCAAAAGAAAACCATTCCACTCACTAATTGGAAAAGCAAGGAAGTGAGTGGGGCATTTTTTGAGGGGAAAACCCTTTCTTGAGCAACTGCCCAAAGGACCAGGATTATACAGATTTATTTATAAAAATGATGTTTATGTGTGTGAAAATGCAGTAGTGGGGCAAAACTAATTTGCCAGTTAGCACCAGTTTTGTTCCTTACCCTGGATTCTACAGAGGAAAATGTACTCTCATTAAAGAAGTTATTCCTCAATGTGCAGCTAAGTGCCCTGGTGCCTCTCAGGAGAAGGAAGTGAACAAGGCCTGTGAAACTGATGTAAAAAAGGTATTTATAGAAGCACTTTTTACTCATGTCAACTTTATGAGCCATTTTGTTTCACCACAGACCCTTTTTCACTGCCTTACTGGTAATTATCTATGTAGCAGCAATGCTGCAAGTCTCTAAGACAGGGAGCAACAATCTACATGACCAATATTAAGCTCAGGCAATGACCTCAGTGCCAGTTAATTCCCACTGGACATAGGGAGAGGCAAAGCTCTGGGTGAGGCTTATATCCTCTGTCTGCACTGCAGGTCACAGAGATTTCACCTATTAATTAAGGTTCCTTCAGAAGATGATGAAGACCAGGGAATCAAGCTAAACATATGCATATTTTCTTGTCCTTCTCTCACCAATTATTATCCTTCTATTGGGAGCCTGGTACTTTCCCCAGACTGATGCCTCCCCAACCATCAACTTATCCTTGCACTCTGTTTCACCACCCTGGCAGAAATGCCTTTTTCTTCTGAGGCAGGATGGGGGGAAAAGGGCCATGAAATTACTGATTTAAAATGAGGAAATTTTCAAAGGTCCCATATGTGTCCCTCTGTCTTTCTTCCCCTCTGTCTTTCCCCTGTCCTACCACAACTAGGCCTGCATGTACCTTCAACTTCTGATTTGAAGTTGAAAAAGGTTGAAAGTGTCCTCTGGAAAGAGCTTCAAGGCATTCACTGAACACATTTCACCTCCCTGAGAGGGGCAGAGCAGTTCCTGAAACATCACATAATAATAATAATAATAATAATAATAATAATAATAATAATAATAATAATAATAATAATAATAATAATAAACAACTGTATTTAAGGCTGACCAATATCTGTCGGATAAATCAGATGTGATAGTAAAGGCCCTTTGTATTCCCAGAACATTTTCTGACCTGGGCAGGAAAACCTTGGATCCTTGAAAATATCACCCTTATGATTATGTCCTGATGGATTTTTAAATGTAAAGTTTTTTCTACTCTCTACCATGATCTATCAATTCCTTTCACCTTACTTCTGCTCACTAAGCATTGCAAGGAGGGACAGGACCACATCAGATACCTCGATTAAGGTTTCTGATGACCAACAGAAACTCCACAAATATATCTGACTTTTGGAACATTTCTTTACTCACTGCTAACCTTCAAGAAGCTTCTTTGTTTCTGCTGCAGTGCTTGTGTGTCCCTTCTCTTGCTATCCCTGTCCTTTACAAGGAGGACACTTTACTCAGTAGTGCCTGGAATTGCTCTCCACAAAAGGGGGCTGTGTTTCACCATTGCGTGGTTTGCTTTAATCAGAGACTTCAGCATGAAAGCCAACTTGAAGAGTTGAGACTTCAGCTTGAAGCTCACAGAGGTGCTGGGAAACTCATTCCATTCAATTCTGTGAACATCCATTGTGGCTCAGGGCTGTGGTCAAGCATCCTTAATGAAAAGCTTTTTTTGTCATACATTTCCTGCTGATCACGAAGAACACCTTCTTGGAAAATAAACACGGTAAAATAAAAATCCCAGGAAGCTTTCAAGTTTATAGACTCTTCCATGGTAACTGAACTTTGGAAACCACAAACTCCATCTCAAAGCAGCCAGAAGACTCAAGTGAATGATGACTGAGAAGTGTCTCTGATAAGACATAACTGTTTGCGTTTAGCAGCTTGTTCATTTTTCCACGGCAGAATAGTTTCCAAGCATGGTAAAAGAAAAAAAACATTTCCATTTTACTTTCTCTCTTCTCCTATGCCTTTCAATAACCCATACCACAACTCCCTGACTCCAGAACCAGTACTGAGTTTCTCAGAGCTGTGTCACTTTCTGCATCAGTTTCATGCATATGGGCTATTGAATGTTTTGCTTAGCCAAGGGGAAAGGATGTGATATACACTCATCCGAGTGTACTCACTTCGAGTTTCATTGAGAGGGAAACATTATAATATGTGCAGTGACAAGCAGAAATCTTCCTCAGTCCTTTACAAGCCTTGCAATTTGCCTGGGGTGCCAGTGCTAGAACAGCTCTGTCATGACATCCTCAGGAAAATGCAGCACAGTGATGCATAGGGACCATGAATTTTGTCAATCAGGTCATGTTAAAAAGTGGAGGCTCTAGCCTCCTTTCACTGGTCAAACCTTGTCTATTCTTAACTCTCAGGTTTAATGAGAATACATCCTTTTGTCTTCAACTCTAAGTTACCAGAGGCCTTCTGAAAGCATAAGAGGAAGTTCTTCTAATGAAACCATTTCAAAACTTGAGTCACAAGTTTCAAAATACACTAAAAAGTGGTGTCCTAAAGCTGAAACCAAGGTCTGTGTGTCAGAAAGTTCATAAACTTTTGTTCCAAGGTCTCCATTGTGAAATATTGCCTGGAGACTGGAAAGACTCATCCTCTCCTATAAATATCTCTTCTAACTGCCAGTACTAAGGATATACATAAAAGGATAAATGCTCCTGGGTACTTCAGACAATAGTCCTGCATGAGAAAAAGCTGGTCAAAATGAGCAGTAATGGTTTTAACAGCTGGTTTTCCTAACCCAGGCTTCATAGCTGGTTTGTCAGATACAGAATAATTTTCAAATTCTTCACTTAAATGATGCAAAATTTTGCATGAAGAAAAAAGGAGGAAGAAGGACTGACTTTGAGAATAATATTGCCACTAAAAAGCACAAGAGGGTCAACCTGCTACACTTGGTGAGCTGTCTGTGAGGAGCCTGGCCATCGAGAGCTGGACTGCATGGAGTAAAAATAGCTGCTGCACAGGGGCAAGTGCAACCATTGCTGCCTTTGCATCCAGCTGTGGGCCCATAGCTCTAATAGGACTGAGCATGTTTCACTCCTCACCATCTTACCACAGGCTCTGTCTTCAGTACTTGCTTTTCTTGCTGCTAGGAAAAAGT
Source organism: Serinus canaria (assembly GCF_022539315.1). NCBI lineage: Eukaryota > Metazoa > Chordata > Aves > Passeriformes > Fringillidae > Serinus > Serinus canaria. The sequence goes on along the minus strand of NC_066315.1, from coordinate 144,677,634 downwards.
TTCTTTCCACAGACTTCTTTCAAACTTTTCTGGATTGGACTTGATCTTAATTTGCACTGTCTCAGAAGGGTATATGTTAATACTTGAACTGCTGGGAGAAGAGGTTGGAGCTTTTTTTTAATTTAGGTTTCTTGTTTTTTTTTTTTTTTTTTTAATAATTTTACCCTCCTTAGTCTTTAGATATTTAAAATTCTGCTGTAAACCCCCTTTGTTCTTCCTTATTGCCAACAAAAAGAACTTGAATGTCGACCAGAAACACTGCAGACATTGTTTGGCTTGCTTGACTCTTTGCATGGTTTGGTTTGAAGGGAGGAAGGGAACAGTTGGACTGCAATTACCAAACTCTGGCAAGTTTTGTGTTTTGCTTTCCTCAACTCCTGAAATGTAACTTCCAAGAGAAGTAATTTAGCTGAGAGCCTTAGATCTGTAGAGCTCTTTACTCCAAACACAAATCTCAGTATTTAATAGATTGGGTGGGGTTCGATCTGCAGTGAACTAATTGAGGGAGCTGCAAACACAGACATTCAACCCTGATTAATTAGAAGTGCAAAAAGAACACTTTAATTCTATTTCCAAATCAAACCAGTTGTACCACAATTATCTCAAGTACCTCAGAGATGGCTGAGTTCACATTTAGTCTCTCCCTCCCTTTCCTCAGGGAGGAATGGATAGCCTTGTGCACAAGGAGAATCAAAATGTTTTGAGGTCCTTATGTTCTGAGTTCTTTGTCTCCCCCAGGAATACAGTATTTTAAAATGATGTCATTTATATTTTGCAGTTTTCAAAGGTGCTTTGTATACATGTTCAATAGTGTTCTGCTCATGGAGAGTTCCAATTTCCCTGGAAATCTACCCACTTTTAAAAATAGCTAGTAAGAAAGAGTTCTGCAAATCTGATTTTGATAGGTGTTTTGAAGATGGGATGCCTCAGAAGTCTATATAACAATTTCTGCCTTCCTCAGCTTTCCAAACGATCAGGGTAACAGCATGTATGCGATCTCCAAAGCTAGAAAACCTATTTTTTCCCCATAACTAGAAAAGGTCTCCTCTCCTGGAGATTTATCTTGTTCCTTGAACAGTTCCCATGTCTGCCTATTTCTCCAGCTGGAAGGTTTTGGTACTGCTTTGCTGGATTAACATTTAACATTTCTGACATATGGTAAAACAACTGGGTCCTTTCCTGACCACACAGTCCTTCTAGGTCATGTCATTTTGGGTTCATCTCCATCCACCATCTAAATGCCGTTGTCTTTGCATCAGACAGCAGCTGTTTTAACAAGGCTGCAAATAGTGCACAAGAGCTGTGAAAAAGAAGAAAAGAGCAGTTTGTAACTGCAACAGGAATTTCAGGCCAAAGGCAGGAAATGTACCATTGTTTTCCAGTCTTCAAACAACCACAACTGGCCAGGGCCTCTCATTTTGTGTTTCAATTGAAAGACAGCTGTTCCATTTTCTAAATGGAAAGATAGTTCACCTTGATCCTGGCTTCAGCTGCTGCAGCTTTTTACCATTAAATATAATTCTAAATAAATTATAATCACGGGGAGAAGACAGAGAGTGTTGGAACAAAACAAGCCATCAATTTTCTACACAGAAGAGAATAACTCTCATCCCAGAGACACTGCTGTGCTGTTGTCTGAAACACAATTTTCACCTGAAATTGGACAAACCATTTGAGAAGTAATAATTCAAGTTCCTCCAAAGGGAGGACATATTGCACACAGACAGTGGTGGAGGGATTCAGCACCCAAAACTATGTTAGCCATGTGTATGAATTAGAAGTGTCTTGTTTTAATAAGTCTTAATTGCAACACCTTTTCCCAACATCTCATTTGCAAACACCCCAGGTGTTCCACCTCTTTAACTCACCATCAACAAGCTTCACTTTGCTCATTCTGCTCCAGTGGCCTCTGTACCAACTTGTCCATTTGTCGTGGAGCTTATACTCACTCATGATCTGAAGTCAGGAAAACATCTGCCAGGAAGACCTCCAAGAAAAAATCTGTCTCTGAACACTACACCACCAAAAAATGAGGACTCCCACATTCAGAGTCTTATGACTGATGTGTCAGCAATTCTCTACACATCCCATGGCATGGCAAGAGTTTTAGAATAGATGCTCATCAAACTAAAGGCCAAGTTGGGGAATGCATCAATCCTTGCCTAAGACATAGATACACACAGAGCTTTCCACACTCTATATCTAGCATTAAAGGAAATAAAGAGGACTGAAAGCCTAGAAGTGATCCTTGGAACAAGTTTTCCCGGTATTTGACCTCTCCAGTGCCTCTTACTCTGAATCAGAACAGCTTCTTTCCCACACAAGGATGGCTGAACACCCCACCTCCACCCAGTGTGGTCACAGGCTGACGGGGCTCCATGCCAGCCTCTTGTAAATAACATGCAGACACACTGCAGAAACTCCTCCCTGCCAGCTGTAGACTGTGAAGTACCATTTATTGGCATTCCTTTCCTGAGTTTAGTTTGGGAAACCATCCAGAACTGTCCATCAAGTGCTACAGGAGCAAAGGATATAGCACAAGATTGTCGTGTAAACACAAACTATATAAAGTAAAACCAGATTTTTATTTTGATTTACCTCAGTATCTCCAAACAATGGAAGATTAATCTGAATTTCATTTTTGTGGATGCATGTGATCAAAACTTTTGTGTTCCCTGCAGTGCTGACATAAACCTGTAATTTTTAAAAATCAGAATACACTATATATAGAGTGATAGAGGAACTTCTACTACAGCATTGCTTGCAATTTAGTCCTAAAAAAATTTCCAGGGTTATTTTGCCCTCTGAATATCAATCAAGCCTAGGAGGAGAAAAAGGAAGGAGGATGGATGAGGGAGCAATTGGAGTAACAAGCCTTTCTAGTGTAATTTCAGTAACAGATGAGATTGCATCTGCTTCTTTGCTGGATCCTAAGCAAGCACAGAGAAAAGATGGCTCCTATAGAGTCAAGCATAAACACTAGGTTTGTGCACATGAAGACAGCAACAGGGTAGAAGGCAGCATGTGAAAGACAAATTTTAACAGCTAGCTTTGGATCTGTCTTAGATTTCAGAACCACGTTAAATATAAACTTACTGAAATGCTTTCAGCCCAGCCCTGGTTACACTTCAATATGCTTTCCATTAACTGCTTGGTTGTAAAGATTTTTTTTCCAAACCACCCTAATCATTTTTAATTCAAGACAAGGTATCTTTAGTGAAGTTAATTATAAAATAATGAACAGTCTTTTTGTGGCTTAGGAAAGGGTTTATTTTGGTTTAGGTTAAATCAGCATGGAACAGATTTAAACTATATTGGAATAAGACATTATTAAATCAGAATAGACACCTACACTGAGGTTCATACAGACATAATTAAAAAGAGCTGTACATGGGTCCATTCTCATGTGGTCCAAGCATCTGAGATATATTGATCTAACAACAGCAGTATAATATGATACAGCCTGAAACATGAGAGGCACAATGTTTATTAAAAGGTTACTTAAAGCAGTGGGTCTAATACCCTGGGAGAGAATTTGTCCATGTGTTTTTTTTTAATTACCCCTTACCTCCAAAATTATTAGGAGCACCAAACCTAAGTGAAGCAAAACTGTACTTGAGCACCCCTCATGGACTAGAGCCAGGAGACAGAGCAGACACACAGAACAGGACAGACACACAGAAGGACAACAGAGTGCTGTAGAAGTGGCGCTGTCTCCATCATCACTCAGCTAAACACAGAGTGCTGTGAAAATGCTCTCCTTTCTCCCACCACCACACCTCCCATGGCTTCCTTCTATTGAATTATATTGTATTTAGTCTCCCAGACACCTGGACAAGAATTAGTGCTGCCTCATTGCACCTGTGTGCTTAGCCAAGCCATCTCAGTATTTCCAAGGTCAGCGTCTAAACTCTTCGAAGGCTGTTGATCCTTTGGTTTGTCTTTAGAGAAGCAGGGGATATAAACTTCCAAAGCAGAGATAAAGGACAATAACAAGAAAAAAATCAAAATATATGTCAATTTTATATAATAAAAAAATGGAGGTCAGTTAACCTTGGCTGAAATGCACTGCCATTGTTCACACAAAAAAAAAATCCAAAAAAATAACCAAACAAAACTCCAAACAACAAATATAACTCTACCATATATTTAGTGGTGGTGGATTTGTTGGGCTTTTTTTCCTTTTATCCACAATGCAGGCAAGGACACCTGCTAGAGAGACTTTCTTCCCAAAGGCAGTGACTTCATAATTTTAGCCTGAGTAAGCTGCTGCTGTCTCATCCCATTCATTTGCACAACCACCTCTATCCTCACAGCAATAACGAGCTACAACTGACCTGCTGGTAGGTGATGGAACAACTTGGATTTGTGCACTGAGCAGAAACTGATTTTCTTTTGTTTGTGTTTCTTTCCCCTACCCCATTCTATGCAGAAAAAACTGCACTCTGGTTCACCAACCGATTGCCCTGCATGATTGGTGTGCAAAATCACAAGGTTAACCCTGCTATTCTTGCTATCTTCTGCTTTTAGCCTTGCAAAAATCCCCAGGAGCTGCACCATCTTGAGCTGGTCATTGAGTGGTGGTGGAAATCATTTGCCATGAGGTCTTTAAAACATTTGACAGTTGTTAACTGGTTGGATGTCTGGTGTTTACTACTGTGGTGAGTTGACCCTAGACAGCAATCCAGTCACTCACTCACTTCCTTCCCCTCCAGCAGAACACAAGGGAGAGAATCTGATGTTCAAAAGCTGAAAACTGATGGAATCAGACAGTTCAATAAGTGAAACAGAGCTGTGCTCAAGAAAAGCAAAACAAGCAAAGCATTCATTGCTTCCATAGAGTGGTAGATGTCCAACCACTTACTAGAAAGCAGAGTCTCATCACATGCAAAGGATTCTTGAGAAAACAAATGTCATAACCATGAATGTTCCCATCTTCCTTCTCCCAGTTTTATTGATTATCATGATGCTATGTAGTCTGCAATATCCCTTATATCAGTCAGGGTCAGGTGTTCTGGCTGTGTCCCTTCCTGACTCTTTGTCCCCCCACCCCCCCCAGGCTCCTTGTTGGTGGGGTGGGATAAGGAGCAGAAAAGACCTTGGCTCTGTGTGAGCTCTGCTGAGCAGTAATGAAAACATCCCTGTGTTACCAACACTGTTTTGGTGACAAATAAAAACTGAGGCTGACATCCCAGGCAGAACCAGTATAACAACCATGTTTGTATCTGTTTCCTTTCCTTTTTTCCTATTCTGTCTGTTTCATCTCAATTTTATATCTCTGCTGTTTTGGACAAGGTCTGTCTTTATCTGATATTTACCTGCAGATGAGGCACACAGTACAAAAAGCTGACAGTGGCAGAAAAAATATTTTTAAAAAGTAGTTAGGAGAGCCATGACTTACTCTCCTTTATTTACTTGTTTTATTGTATTTTGTTTTTAGTGTCTGTCATGCAGAAGTGTCTGTTAAGATGGGGAACAATGTTGTATTAGTTGATATAGAAATGCTTACTAAGGAAAAGTCTTTGCCTCTATGCAATTTTAATCTCAGTACATAACAGGAGAAAGGTGAACACAGCAAGTCATTCTGCAGAAGCTCTGCAGTCTCAGTTCATTGCCTTACTCAGTGATCCATGCTGCCTCTGCTTTGAGCCATGAGGTAACCTCTGCCTTTCCCAAAAGATGCCAGTTTTCACACTTCTTTTCCAAAGGTCTTTGTTATCTGGAGATAAGGTTTGGAAGCTGTTTCTATAGAAGTCACCAGAATGAAGAACTCTGCTTGAGAGGCATTTAAATGTCAGGTGCTTCCCCTAAGAGAAAATAAGACACTGTGTTTGAAAGAATCTTTGAGGAGTTCTATTTATAGTCAGCCTTGACAGCTAAATGAAGACCTATGTACAAATATTTTCAAGAAGTCCCACGAACTCTACTAACAGATAACAAATCTTTTCTCTTTCTTCCAATGGAGATGTGATTTTTTTTTCCCTGAAGCAAGAGAAAACCCTTTAAACTTGAGAAAAAGTTAATTCATAATAATGAAATGGGCAAAACAGAGTGTATAGTTTTTTCAGCAGCAGAAGTGTAGCACATTGGCTGAGGTTGTCTGTGGCTGCTGGTTTTGACTGCAGATTTACCTGAAAAAAGAAAGACATGAAGCCAGTCAAGTACTTGGAGCCACATTTGGAGCTTTAATCATGTGAACAGTCTCCTCTAAGCCTTGGAGTCGTCATCCTGCACTTATGAAGATAATTGGAATTTTATTATGCTGAAGGAAATTGAGAGTACTTAAACATGATTTAGAGATGTTGCCTGTGACTTGGGAATCAGATGTATTTCTTCCTCCTGACTCCATGACCTCAGTCAACTCACTGCATCTCTTGGCTCTGCACCTCTGAAAATGGAGCTCTTCCTTCCTTCCTTCTCTGGAAAGAGGCTTTCTAGAGGAAAAATGGTGTGTCAATCTTCACAGCCACTCAGGCCTGAACTTCTGTTAGAAAACCACCTGTAATAACTTCCAGTACCCATAATGTGGAATTTAGACCATTAACACCTGAGCTGAGACCACCAGTTCCTTTTGTGTAAGCTGTCAAAAAGCTGTCAAGGCGACCTACTGCAGAGCAAAACTCTCTGCCAGGGCCAGTTTCCTGGGTCATCCCACCTGCCTGTCCCCTGCCTCCACCCAGGTTCCACTCTCACTGCTACATTTCTGGGGTTTATTTAGCAGCTAGACAAGAAATGGGACTATGCTTGAGGGCAATTTCAAGGTTGAGGAAATAATACCAAGGGGAGACACAATAACTATCTGCAGATAGAGAAAAGAATGTTGCACCAGAGGACAGGAAGCAATTATTATCATTAGTCAGCAATGATAGAGAAAGAAGTAATTAAACTTCAGCTGCATCAGGGAAAATTTTAGACAGAATATTAGAGAAAAAAGGTGAAAGAAAGACATGTCTGTGCTACCAAGGAAAGTGGTGTTGTCACTCTGGTATTCAAAGTCACATTTCATTTCATGACTTTCTCTAAAGAGGCTAAGAAAACACTATGCCTAACTCAGCATTCTGGGGGGCTGAGTTGGGAAAACGTCTCTATTCACAGGAGCAGCTAAACATGCTTACATCCCATTCACACAATCTGAAAAGGCAAAGAATTTAGGTAGAACTGCAGCTATTGAAGGGCCCTGGATGACAAAGAAGTAGATGTGAATCCTCCTCAAGCACTAATATTTTTCCCAGATACTGGTGAGTATCTGCTACATCGAGCCTTCACCTCAAATGGATGCTTGTAGAGCCAGACTGCCTGTTCCTGCCCAGACTGTCACCATATAGTTGAGACTTCCTCATGACAAGCAGGAGGTTAGAGAGCAAAGTGAACACCACCTCCATCCCAGCACAGTGTAAGGACAGGAGGGAGGGAGCAGATGTCCCCTGTGGCTGTGACAGAAGAGAGCAGCATGATCATGAGTGCAATTGGGGAGACTCCTCCCTTTCTACCACTCTGCTTTAGCCTTGCAGAAGGAATTACCCTTGAGGGTTACTCCAAGCAGAAAACGAGTTTATATATTCTGAATTCTCTCTGGAAGAGCCTCTATCCTCAGGAAAAACACATGAAATAGAACAAGTCCTCTTCCCCTCCTCCCTGTCCTCACCCTATCTAAAGCCCAAGCAAGGGTAGGTCACAGGTTTTCTTTCTGTTTTGAGTTCCCTTCCCTGTTGCAGTCCAGCTCACTGCAGCACCGAGTCAGGTCCAGACGGGGGAGCATGGCAAAAATAGAGGGACGGGAGGGATGGAATTGCCTGAAAAATAAAGAACTTTAATAGCAAAATAACAAACACACAAACCACACAATCTCAGGGGCAAGATCCAAAGACAGGGGGCGTGGTGAATGTAACAATATACAGAGGTATTCTGAGGGCAGGGCTCCAATCACGAATGTAAACTTAGAACATGACTTTATGTGTGACAGGTCCCGAATCAACTGAGAGCAAGAACCAGAAACATGACCTATTATAGAATAATTTCATTAACATACCATTAACATACCTACTCCCATCACCACACTCTTCTTGCCATAACCTGACCAGGTATCTCCCTTTCAGTATCCCACATCCCATGGTCTCAGGTTGATGCCTCCTGTATGTACCAGTGAGGTTAAACCACTACTCATCCTAGCAAGTTGTGGTCCCACACTTCCCATTCAGTGGATGAGGCAGAACAGAAAGACAAATTACAAGGAACTAGAATTAGTATTTAGAGTAAAATCAGAAAGAAGGAGAGAGCACGTAGACCTAATGGCATGGTTTCTACTGCCCTAGTGTCTCCACATTTCATTCATTTTGCTAACCCACTAGAGAAATGGCTCACTGGCAGGCAGAATCTTGAAGTAGCCATTTAAATTTGCTTGATGGCCCCCAAGGCAAGTCAATTTTCAGTCTGACTGGCTTTAATCCCAGCAGAGAGCCCTGCCATGCCGTTACATGGCACAGCAGGAGTAAGAGTGGGGAGGCAATCACATTATAGCACTATACCATTTAGCCATAATCTGTAAGGATCTCATGAAAGCATCAACCATTATTATGATTCCTGATGCCCTTCAGGCAAAGTCTTTGTGGGGAAAAGGAAGAGGAAAAAAAAATTTCTGCCTGTCAAAAGGAGACAGGCCCTTTCATTCAAGGGAAAGAGAGGTGAAATGTAAAAGTGACACAATATTATTTAAACATCCTATTACTAAAATTACAGTTCATTTATATAAAACTGAGCTATAGGACCTTAGTCTGTCAGCCAGATGGATGTACCTGCCGTGGTCACAGAGATGCAATGAGCTGAGGAAGCATTTGGGAGACAGAATTTGCTGTAAAGTCTTCCAGCCTCAGTCCATCATGCCTGGTGTCCTTCCCATGGCACTAAATAGCTGCAGGAAGCGATGCTGAGGAGGGACAGGATGGCTTTTCCTCAGCCCATTGCTGCTTCATTCACATCCAGAGGCTTGAGGCAACTTTAGCAAAACCACAGCTGGTTTGGGGCCAGCAGCTTTATTCAGAATTGTATTTAAAATCCATCTCTGGCATGTGACTCTCTGACCTGTCATGGCAGATGCAGGCTGATTGCACTCTGTGTGTGGAAATAGCTGGCATCTGTGGCTGCAAATCTGCACAGCTACTCATTAAAGTAGCCAGCTCCAAGACAGAGTGTAGATGAACTGGACAGGGTATTTGGAGAATTTCTCCTATTTCCACACCTGCTTTGGATGTTTGGTGAATCAAGTCAGATTTTTGGCCTCTGTTTCTCTGTTTGTAAATGAAAATTTTTGCCCATGTGTCTAAATGGACTAGCAAATGCAAACGGTCACAAATGGGATCATGGAAACAACATGTCATCTGACCACGAGGCAAGGGAAAACAGTCCATTTCTGTGAGCTTTTTATCCCTTTTTTTAGCAGCAACATTTTGTGAACTGCCCCAAGGCAGAGAGGCAAGTAGAACTCAGGAATCTCAGTTTGGGATGGTGGCATACAGAGGAAAACCAGCAGGATCCTAAGAAAGAGCACAAGGAGTGCATCCATGAAGATGACTGTTTTCCAGAGATGAAGGACAGGGCCAGGGAGAAACAAGGATGACACAGTGGCAGGACTGAAAGTGTTGTACATTGGCATTCAGCCTGTAGGAGAGGATGCCAAGAATGGCTGTATTTCTTAGGAGGGCATTGATCCAGGAGATGATGTGTAGTACCAGTGAAGCAGCTGACAGCAGTCCAGGGCATCTGAATTGTGCTGGGACTCCTGATTCTCAGGGTAGGATGAACATGGAGCAGCACAGCAGGAAGTCTAGGCACACCAGAGGGGTAATGCTGGGGATGCTGAGGCACAGCTGAATAGCTGTTGGTGGCCTGGGGTCCAGGGGAGCTCAGTCAGAGCAGTGAGTTCACATGGAGGAGAGGCCACCACTCCCTCAGTACCATACCCAGCCACCTGGGTGCTGCAACAGATATCTCTGGCAAGAAGAAGGCAACCAAGGAAGGAAAGGCTTGGATAACTGGGAGAATTTGAAAGAGCTGGAGTGCAGATCTGTCTCAGAAGGAAAAGGTGTTAAGCTTCCAAAACTGGGAAAAGTCACAAGACTCTCCTCTTAAACTGCACTTCTGGTTTCTGTAGTGGACTCGGGAGTGGGGCTGATTAAAAAAAAGGTAGAGGAGGAGGTGATGTTCCCCTGCAGGTAGGCAGAAATAAGAATCCATAAGCAAACAGTGGAATGGTGTGAGAGAAAGGCCAGATGAGGAAGAAAGCACTTGAAATAATGTCTTTAGTCTACCTGTCCACTGAAGTGTTACAGGGGAGGCAAAGGGGCTCAACCTACAGACACTTGTATGGATTTTGTTTGCCTGCTATGAGTAGGTCATGATGTGCCTGACCTGCCCAGGTGACTGAGGAACAGGACATCACACCTTCTGTGAAAAGTTCAGACATGCAGCCCCAGGGAAAAAGCAAAATGAGAACCTGGATGGATGCAATACTGTTCTGGCAGCTCATTGAGAAGGCAGCATCTCAGACTGTGCAGGGCTTTTCTGTTGATAAGAAAAATATGCATATATATATATATATATATATATATATGTAACCAGAGATTTATGGGAAGAAGGGGCATGGAAAGTTTCACCCTCCTGCTGTATTTTAATGTGGCACTCGATGACTTGTAATGGAAAAGATCTATTGTTTCTCCAGTAGCAATAAAGTAAGGTTAAAACAAACTCAAACATAAATTTTGCAAACAACCCCATATAAACACAGCTGTTCAATGAACTCATAGGACTGGCTGCAAGCTGAGGACTGCCCCCTAATGTTATCATTTCATGGAAATGTCCTTTACAATGTCTTTTACTAATAAAACACCATTATCATGTAGGACAGTAGACAAAAAAAAAAATCATTTTGAGATTAAGCTAAATTTAACATAAATGTAACACTGACATTAACAGATGTTGTTTTGGCTTGGCTGCCTACAAAGTCAGTTATTTTCTACATTATCAAATAGCTGATGGCTACAAAGACTTTTAGAATCTGGGGGTTTTTTTTGTTTTTTTTTTTTTTTTTTGAGAAAAACCTTGCTGTGGTTAGATGAAGTCCCTTGGAAAGCCTAGCTGGGAATTAGTTCATAAACATCTCTTTTTTGTGACCAAAATCAGCCTGAATGTCCAGCATCTGGAACAGATAGATCTTGCTCACAGCCTTCCAAATGTTCTGGTGCTTCTCAGAGTCTCGGGGAAATTGAATTCCAAATGGACAGGATCTCCTGGGATTTCTGGTGCCTTCAGCCTCTTAGAAAAATGTGATTATGTGATTCTTCCCTCCTCTAAGATATTTATATCACTCCATATATAAAATTCACCTTTCATACTATTTTAGAGTACAGATGGTTTGTATAGATATCCAAGCATATTTTCCTGTGTGGGTGCAAGAGGTGCAGCATCATGGGAAATAGCTCATAAAGGTAAATATTAGCTTTTGCCCTGATGGGGAAGGTTTTTATCACTTTAAGTCATTTTTTTTAGGATGAATTGATCAGCTCCATGCCCTCATGGTGCTGGAGAGCATGCTAAGCCCAGTGCAGGGCTTTAAAACAACAGGAAAGTGCATTTCTCATCACTCTCCACAACATTCATTGCTTTCCAGGCTTCTGCAAGACCTTCTTCATTTTTTCCCCTGTACCAGTTTTAAGCTTTTATCCTGGTCTACTGGTGATTCTCACCCAAGCCCTCTCTGTTCCTCTTGATAGCAGAGTCCCCTCCTGGCAGCACATCCCATCACGGTCCATGCAGGCTGTGGATGCACAGGGAGCCAGGTCTGAGGTCAAACTGTGGAACAGCTGCCTTGCAAGAAGGCACCAAGTGACAGATCTTGTTCATGGGCTCTTATTTTCCCTGATGGCAGCTGGCTCTGACTCACCTTTCCTGAGTCACTCTTCCTGACACTGTCATACCTACCTGACAGCATTAAGTCCCCCACTGTCACTTTACCAAATCCTTCCATCGTCATTTGCCTGGGACAGAACAATTTTCTTTGGGGGCCTATTTTTCATTCTTCCTCCTCTTATTGCTGCTTGACAGGAAGCCATCTCCTGTTGTTCAGTTCCAAAATGTCACCTGTCTGAGGAACTGCAGTCCCAATTTGCCTCCCTTCTTCCCACACCCTGCTGTTTTACCTGACTTTAAAATGGCAGCCCAGCAGACATTATAGAGTTCTTTATTTATTTATTTTTCTGCACAGCAAAATGCAAAATTATATATATATATATATATATATATATATATATATATATATATATATATATATATATATATATATATATATATGCCAAAAATTAGCATCTGACATGGGAATAGAAAGAAGAAGTTTCAGGGCAGACCCCCCCCAAGTTTGAATTAATAAATATAGAAGCAGAAGGAAACACTGAGGTGTTGACTAGGTGGATAGATAAGGTAGTTTATATTTAAGAGCTCTGCCTATTACAGCTTAAAGGCAAGTGCCTTTATGCAGATGTGAGGTCTGCTGCCATTTCAGAATGGATAAGGCTATGTGCTCTAAATTACTGCAGGAAACAGAAGCACAAATAGCACTGTCTCCTGGATCTGGACAGATTCCCTTTTTATTGTCACCTGCCTGACAGCCAGGCTGTTGCTGCTTACTAAAACCTGTCTGTAACTGAAATCCCTAGGGTAATACGCTCCCTGTGAAACAGGCTCCTAAGTGGAAAAATCTGCACATCTCCAGATTAAATCAATAACAATTAAGTATTCTTTGAAATCTAATTGGAAAAGCAGCTATTTTGATCAGCACCATGATGTTATCTGGAAATTGTATTTTGTTTATCTACAGCAGAATGTTTTCTTCTTTGTGGGATTGGTTTGCCAGCCTCAGACACATCCTTTGATCTCTGAGATGATACAGTGAACTGAAACATGGGGGCAATCAGAGGGATTATCACGGGATGGGGAAATCATTTGATCTATTTTTAAAAGTAATTTTTATGAATAACTTTGGGGGTTGGTTATCATTAAGAAAGGAAGAGACGTCTCTCCCATCTTTAGCAGTGTTATATTTCTCTGAAGAAGACTGATTCATGTAGTTAATAATACTTAGCATTTATATAGTGCTTTCTAACTTCAAAGCACTCTACAAATACTGCTCACTAATACTGCACACAAAACTTCTGAGTTATTACTTTCAAGGAGGGATGAGTCTATTTGATGTCTCTCATATTCCTGTGGATGGTTTTCTGTTCACGGCCCTCTTTAGCTGCCTCAGGTTAACTGGGACAGAAAACCCCAGTGAGAGAAGAAAAAAGACTAAAGTTCTGGTCAAGAATACAGTGAGACTCTTTCAAGCACATCATCTGAAAAATCTCATGCTCATCTTTAGAACGCCTCCTACACCTTGCAAGGGCTATCCTACCAAGTTAACTGAGTTCCTAGTGCTTATTGTAAGGACAGAACCCTTGTCTGAAGATATCTAGCAATAACAATCCTCAACAAGAGAAAGAAAGAAGGGATCATACCAACTCAAGAACAGAAGACATACTGTGCTTTGGGTGAGCCCATCCGATATTTCAAACAAAACAAAACTGAAACCTTTGAATGAACTTAAAACTCTAAAAGGTTGGTGAGGTTTTCTGGGCTTTTTTACCCTTGAACCTACTTTCCTTATAGTACACATTCATGCCAACAAATAGCAGATGGTGATGACAGATATGTACTAAAGCAGCTAAAACTGTGTTCTTTGCAGGAGCATCTATCATGCTGATAGGGCTGAACAGTCTGTACTGGCAGCAATGTCTGGTCCATGCTTGGAAGGAAAGATCAAAACCTTTCTCAAGATTTCACTGGATGTTATTTCAAGTGGCTCCACAAACAAAGGAAGAATTGGTCCTGTGGTGCCTGGACGCTGCTCAAGGCAGGAATGCAGCTGTGTTAGCCATGTGTCTGCTCTGAAAGGGTGGCTTGGAACAAACCAGCATCAAGGACAGAAAGGAGGGACCCTGGGTTCATGGTGCTCCCCTGCTCTGGCAGGGGACCTCCCTCTCGTGGGGAGTTGAAAGCAGCTTTGCTGCCCTGGCAGCTGCAGAGCCTGGCTGACCCAGTGCTTCTGCTTGGGCTTACTGTGGTGCAACCTTTCCTCCTTTCCAGAAAGATCTCCTAAGAGGTTTCTGAGTCTTCAGGTCTTTGGCTTCTATCTGGTTTACTGCAGTCAGCTGTGACAATGTTTCTTGTGCACAGCTATCTGTTTACCAGGAGCTGGTAAGACCCATTTTGGAAAGGCTGCTAAGTCTGTCATGGATGAGAAAGAATTAAGGGAGGCTTAAATGTCCAAGGCAACTGTAATTCTCATCAAGAATTACAATTGCCCTGGCCTTTAGGAGACCACTCCATCTGTGCCAGCATATTAAAGAGGGACTTTTGAGGGGTTTTCAGGTGAGAAGATTTTTCATCACAGTCTCTCAAAACTTCAAGTGGCACAGACCTTGCCCTTCCCTGTTATCTTCCTTCTCCAAATACTTTGGCACAAGACTACAGAGTAGGATTATTTTAGAGGAAGAGCAGGTGGTCTGAGAGTCACAGGTCCTGAGCTCTGAGCAGATCTGTCTCTGTTTTGTGGTGTGGTCCCAGGTCAGTCGCTGAGTGCCTGGTGTTGGGGCAAACTGGACACCCACATTTCCTGCTGGCTCCAGAGGAAGCATGGTTTGGTACCATGGAACCAAAAATCCTTGACTGTCTGGATTCTTTGATGTCTGTAAAGAAAAGATGTGATTTCTCATACCTACTTCCATGGGGTATTGTGCCACTTCACTGATATTCATATGGCACTGTCACATATAAACACTGTGAAAGAAACTATAGTAAGCCCATTATGTTCCTCTCAATGCTGGTGTAGCACAAAGCCTTGGCTTTGAGGAATTGGCCAGATTTTTCTCTACAGCCCTCCAGGCACCTCAGCAAGCTGATCTCTCATATTTGACAGAGCTGGCTTTCTCCAGGCATCCTGGCTGGTGATTTACATGGCCTTTTTTGTAGTGATACTCATTTTCCCCTATTCACACTGCCTACTGATGAGCTGATTTCAGTTACCTCTTGCTCATAGGTTCAGTCTCTTGTTGAGTCCCTTTGCACTCTTTTGTCTGATTGCTGAAGTGGAAACTGGGCCTTGCTCTTAGGCAGAAGCAAAGTCACAAAGCAGCACCAAATCCTGGCATGCATGTGCAAGCTTTGAAAAATGCAAGTGTGTTGGGCTCTAATAGAAGAGAAGGCAGACCCTGTGCCTGCAGGGAGCTCAGCCAGATCCAGCATTTTTCATAGATGCCCCATGCCTTCATCAGTATGCAGATCCATCTGCGCTGCTGAGATATCTGCATAGTACAGACAGGGAGTGGGGGAATACATTTATAAATAGGATCACTTCATCTTTCCCTTTCCTGCTGTCCCCACTCTCCTTTATTCCCTACTGATGGAGGTGCTTCACTGCTGAGAGCTGCCAGTCCCACCCTACCTTCATACCTGCTCTCATGTCACCCAACTTCCTTACATTGCAAATGTGAGAGGAATGGATGGAAGGAGAGGGAGGGATGGGCTCCAGTGGCTGATAGGGATCTTAAAGTAACTTTTACCATTCAATTAACAACGACAGGTACTAGAAATGATAAGAGCCTGACATTAGAGTGCCTTCCTGCTATTTGTAATGGGTGTTTTTTTAATTCAACAGCTAAATTCTTAGAAAGGTTGCAGACTATCTACCTACCTGCATAGCACAGCAGCCTGCACCAGAATACTTCAGAACACCAAGTACAGCTCAGTCTTCCTGCTCACTGTGCTAGAAGGTTGTTAAATGTTGTATGGTCAGAGAAATTAAACATTGCTCCTACTCATGCTTACTCACAAGAGAAGCTGTTGGAGCTGGAGTCACTCTGAATGCAGCAATCATGTTAGTACATCACAGTAACAGTTGCTTGGAAGAAAAACACAGGAAAAAAAAAAAACAACTATATGAAACAGAGCTCTTTTGCAATTGGGTTGAAGTTTTTTTTTTTCTCCTGGCATCTCAGTGTGATTTTCTGGAAGGCAGAAGAATTTCAGAATCCCAATTTTCTATTCCTGTGCCCCAACACATGAAAAACCTCTAGTGAAGTTGTCCCACAAACTATTGTGGTTTGTCTTCATGGCCTTCATGTGTGTTTTTTTCTTTCCTGAAGCTCACATCCTTTGATAAACAGATTTATCCTTGTTTTTTCTGATTGTACATGTAGAAATTGAA
This sequence comes from Serinus canaria, assembly GCF_022539315.1. NCBI lineage: Eukaryota > Metazoa > Chordata > Aves > Passeriformes > Fringillidae > Serinus > Serinus canaria. The sequence goes on along the minus strand of NC_066315.1, from coordinate 144,661,343 downwards.
CTTGGCCCTCTGGCATCAGAGAACCCAACCCAAACTCCTTGGGAGAGACCAATGACCTTCCAAAAAGTTTTAAAAATCACATTTTCCTTTTTTTTTTTTTTTTTTATTAAGGAAGTAATAGAGAAAATTCTACAAATTTGATCATCTGACACTGAGGATGTAAATGCTCACAGATAATGAAGCAATGCTTTCAGAAAGTTACTTTTGAACAAAAGATGAAAAGGACAGTGAAGGAATTTAGCCTCTAGACAGATGACTGACAGATTTGTCAAAAACCAAAAGGTCACAGCAAACACTTGGGGCAGTTCTACTATTTCCCCTGGAAAATAGATGTCCTTGCAATTGTTAAGTGATGCCTCTTGAAACACATAATTTGTATTCATCAACCCACACAGCCATGAAAGCAAGGGAGAAAAGCAAGTGTCACATGGACACAAGTGTGGAGAAACTCCATGGATTGGTAGGACAGTGGCAGTGACAGTTCACTGGCAGATCTGTCCCTGGACCCTGTTATGGTTCAGTGGGAAAAACCTGCTCTGAAAGGCTTTGAGAACAGCTTTGTGTAAGATGAGACTTTCTCCTCTGGAAGACAAGCCCATCTCCCAGGACCTTCCCAAGTGTCCAGTGGGATCAGCAGACCTTTTTTCTCAATCAGTGTCTCCCAAAATGTCCCTGAAGGAACTGTATCCACTGGAAAAGAGCTGCTGACCTCAGCAAGGAGTCTGGGACAGCAAGATGAGCTTGCATTACACAGGGAGACAGTCCATTCCCAAAATTATTCCCCCAACAGAGAGGGGCACAGATTGTCCCTCAAAGACAATCTAACTCAAATATAATGCTGCACAACAGTGCTTTCTAATCAGCAAGGTACTTGTTACTGAGAGAAAGCTCAGTGACACACTGTCCTCAAGGTGGCCTTGCAACACATCCCTGGATGTCAAGTGCCCAAAACTGTTCTGGATGGGGTTATCTGGCAGAAATCAATGCACTGCCTGGTTCCAGCCCAGGAAAGGGAGAGGAAGCAGGCACAAGAGATCTAAGGGACAAGCAAAGGCACCCATGAAGGGACAGTAAGATGGGAGGGAGAAGAAATCTGGGAGAAGAGGATGGGATAGGCAAGCAATAACAGGAGTAGGAGATAATGGCAAAGATGCAATACTGGATGTCCCAGAGGAGAATTTAACAAAAGGGAGCCCACTGGATTGTTGTATTTGTTGTACCATAGCTCATGAGCTTCAGCCCTCCTGCACTCTTGTGAGTCTGCACTGCTCCTCATGTTCCATCCCTGTTTGTGTTTCCTTCACCTTGGCTGATGGAAGTCACCTCAGCAGTCCAGCTGACCATGAGCTCACTGAAGGACATCTGCAAGGCTCTGTGTCTGGTCACTGTGTCAGAGAAGATGCTGCTCTCTGGGTAGACCCAGTGCAGAGTATAAACTCAGAGTATGTCTGAACACCCCTACAGCATGTGTCTAGCGTGACAAATGCTTCCTAGAGGGGCCAACTTTTTCTCCATATGTGTTTGCAGGGCACCCAAACTGCATTAGCACAGATTTACATCCAGAAAAACCCAAGAATAAGTATGGCAGTCTTGGGCATTTGCACTGCAGGCTGACACTTGCAGAATGCAACAGATGGGCTGGCTGCCCATACACTGCACAGCCTGCATGTGCTCACTGCTGACAAACCCTGATGGAAAAAATGGCAGTCCTGTGTCAAGACCAAGCACACAGAGAAATGTTGTGGTATTTGATAATGCTCTGCATTAAAAAGTGCTTGTGGACATACAAAGTAATAGAAAATAAAGTCTTTGAGTCTTCCTATATATAGAAACTCGGACATTGGCAGTGCAGGACTGGCAGTTTTCCCAGCTGACTCTTGGCTCTGGAACAGCAATTCACTCCATCAGCACAATTGCTACTCTGGTGGTTCTGCCCATGCACTTTCTCAAGCATCAAAGTCCAGCACAGACACACCCTGACACTATCCCTGTGAAGCAAAGCAGCAATGATATGAAGATTTAGTTGATAACAGACTGTCAGGTCTAAGCAGAACTTTAGGACTTGCTGACACACTGCTTTAAATCTACCAGTACATTTTCTGGTTGGTAGCCAGATCTCACAACTTTGTAGTTGTCGCAGTAAGATAGACCCTACAGATCAATCACCTTGCTTGGCAATGTCATCTCAGATTGGGATGACAGTGGATTTCATCAGAACCTGGCGTGGGTGCTTTTGTCACTTACTTCACATATGGAAAATCTCATCTATTTTTGCCAAAATTTCATGTGGATGATCTGGGAAGGGATGAGGAGGTGTAGAAGGGGAGAGGTGTGATAGCAGTGTCAGTTTGTCCCATTTCTGACATTTGAAAACAAGGGATTTTCATTTCCTCTTCTGTGCTTAGTCCTGACCAAAAAAAAAAAAAATGAATACTATTACATATGGAAAGTCTGAACTAAGATGTTGTGTTCTGAAAAAAAGTATTTAATTTATTCCTGAACTTTTAATTCATGTAACTTATCAATATTTTTGTTGGGTTTAATTCTGACTTGGAACAAACCTGGACTTCAAAACCATATTCTTCCCTGAAACAAAGTTCCCATGGTATCCTCCTGCAGTGCCAAACCAGCGTGGGCTCAGGAGGATGGCACTGCCAAGAGCACAGTTGCTGACTCCACTTTTATGTCTTGGTCTCACCTTCAGTGCCAGAATGTTAATTTGAATTCTTGTATAACCCCTGAATATTTCATGGGCTAAACTAAGGGGTTGTGGGTACAGATATGAGATTTCTGTTGTGCCAGGTAAGACAGAGGGTGTCAGAAGTCAGGGGAGCTGGAAAGCACCATGCCCACCTCTAATGCTCCTCATTGCCACACAGGCAATCCTGGACACATTAAACTCCAGGAAAGTGAATAAAGTAGAGTTTAAGGCACAAGTAAGGAGGGAAGCAAGCAGACAGCCAAAAGGAATAACCTTGACTGGTGAACAACAGGATGTGTGCTGTTCTTTCATGTGGAACAAAAGGCAAACATGAGACTTCACCCATGTTCTTTCTGCCTGAAAAACACTTCTGAATGCACACTGCAGAGGTGTAGTTAGAAGTCAAACACAAGCCCTCAGTCTTCTCTTTTACCATCACAATCAGACAGCAGACAGAAAGGGATAAAAACTGCAAATGTAGAGCCTTGCTGGAGGGGTCCTAAATACGAGGAAGGGACTGTAGGCACTTTCATGTCCTCTTGGGTGTCTGGAAAGGAATTACTGGAGGGAGAAACTATAAATCCATGAATTACTGAGTTCATGTTGACTTAGACTACCCAACTATCTCCTTCCTTTTTTTCTCTTTTCAGTCTTTTTTTTTTTTTTTTGGAAGGATGCGTGTCATTGTTTGAAGCCAAACACTGAACAGAAATAGATATAAGCAAATCAAGAGATTCCAGCTGAGTAATGGCTAGGAGAGACTCTCCAGATAAGTGATGGTGTACAACACTGAAAGTCTTTCAGAGCCCTTCATGACCTGATGAGAATCAGTCAGCAGCCCACAGAGACACTCACAACACAATATTGCATTAACCAGAATTACCAATAGGCCAAACTGGATGTAGGAGGGATCTTGGTTCACATTTCCTCTTGCTTGCTTGCAGCACTGGACTAAGATCTGTCTCTAAACTTAGTTTCGAGCTCGTGTCATTACTTTCTTGGCTTTTCTGCACCTTTCTATGTTTCTCTGATTTTGCTCACAAATATTAACTTAGGATCTGCTCCACTCAAGCACCTAAGTTCTAGGAGAGCAGAAAAAAAAAAGTAATTTCTGATGAATTTTAATTTCTGAATGGAAAGCTAAAAATAATTCCCAAGCAGCTGTAATCAAAGCACAAGTATAAATCACACATGATTCACAGTTCAGCATCCAGTGGGAGTTTCTTGGGAGGGATTGCTTCCCCAGGGCCCTGGTTTTCAATGTGACACTGATGTGTTTGGCTTCTCTCCCACTTCTGTAGAGCACGAGTAAGATTCCAGCCTCAAGACTACAAATTCACTTGGGATGTTGATATCTGCAATCAAACTGAATGGTTTCAAATGGTTCCCTTCATCCTTACAAGAATTAATTTATTCTAATCTGTGGTAGGTGAGATACCTTTCCATGTTTTGGCTATTGCAAGAAAATAACAATAAAACTTTCACTTATGTTTCTCTTTCTCCTTAAATTTTCTGTGTGCTTTGAGCTGTTATGGACTTGAGAATTCTCTACTAACACAGGCCCAGGAACATCACTGTATCTGTACCCAGAGATTTCTTTTCCTTTCCCTCCACATTTCACCATGTGTCTCGGGTATTGTTCTACTTTCTCAGTTGCAAATGACTAATTTAAATCGTCCCAGTTTTCAACTCCCTCCTGGTAGCCTCCCCCAGTGATCCCAGAGGAATTTCCTGAGACACATCCCCTCCTTTCTTTCTCACACTCTGTCTCCCCACTCAATATCTAATAATTTATGTAAATTAATTCATCAGTATCAAAATATTTTTGAAGGGAGAAGGAGGATCTGACTGATCATGTGGACAGCTCCGGGAAAACAGCTTTTCTTTAAGTCTCTATATCCTGGAATGCACCACCTAAAAACTGCCTTAATCAAGACTGTTCTTGTTAGCCAGTGATACTTAAACAGTCTTAAGATAATCATTTTCAGGTGCATTTTCCAGGCAGTAACCATAAGTCACTTCCTTCAACTCAAGCCTAGCAGACCATTTCTAATCCTTAAACCTGAAATGATCTTCACTTATAAAACTGCCCCTTAAAAGAATACAATCCCTTAAAATGACACTTTCCACAAGTGTGTTCCCACATGTTCCATGCAGCAGTATAAAAACAAAGATTGTTTGCTGATGAATCTTTGGCGTTTGCCAATCCTGAAGCTGTGGAATTGCCAGAAAAGGGTTTCTCTGAGGCACCTGGGATGCCACAACCCCTTTTCCTCACTGGCATCACTGCTGTGACTAAGAAGTTGTTCATTTCTACACAGGGGTTCATCTATTCCACTGTCATCTCCTCTGGTAGTTTTAAGTTGTTCTGTATTCAGCTTTTATGCTGCAGATATATTTGGCTTGATGAATGCAGACAGGAATTTTATTTCATTATCTTAAAGTATTCAAATTACACATGCACAATAAATATTGACAGGGAGGTGAAAGGAAGACTTCACTGCATCTCACAGCAAAAGTTACAGTGGCAGAAGGGAATGTTTAGGGTGGGTGTGAAAGGCACAGCAGAAAGCCTTGAGTCTTTGACTGGGGCACTGAGTGGGGACTGATGCTGCTAAACCCCTGAAGAATCATGCCCTGAAAATGAGCCATCCTCTCCTTAGATCCATCTCCAAGATCCTCTGGGAGGTGTGGGATCTTTTATGTTTTTGCACTCATTAGCAATACCAAGGGACCAGTAAGTAATTGCATAAATTCTCTTGCTCATATTTTGGTACCATTTCACTTTAATTGGTACTGGAGAATAAAAAGGGAAACATAAGATAATTCAGCCTAGAAAAGACCTCAGGAGTTCTGCAGCCAGGGCTCCTACTCAAAGCAGGGTCAGCTCTGGAATCAGGGGAGGTTGTTTGGGGCTTTATTGAGTCAGGCCTTAAAAACCTCAGGGGATGGAGCATGCACAACCTCTCCAGTCAACTTCTGCTGCCAGAAGCTCACCTTTGCTTGCAGTCTTGCATCTGGTATAGCTGAAGAAATCTTTTTTTTTTTTTTTTTAATTTTTTTTTTCAGCTCCTGGAAGCTCCAAATAGTCAAATAACATTTTCTAGCTGAGGACCTTAAGCAATTTGCAGTTTACAAGCTGCCATTGACTTCCAACACTAGGTTTCCAAAAGCTGTCCTACTCCAAGCCCTGGGCAGCCCCCACTCCCTGATGTGTGCAAGGTCCTGCCTCAGGTCCTGCTGTAAGTCTCCAGGCACACTTGGCTCAGATTTGCTGCTATTTCATAGTCAGGAAAACCCATGTGTAGAGAAGTTGGTGATGTGCATGTTGGCAGTGTAAAGTCACTTAAAAAAATGGGAATTTCCCTTCACTGCCCTCAGTGCCATTCTCTACATTACCTCTCTTGCTGTCTATGCAAACTTCAGCCCAAGTCTGCTCTGAATGGAATGGATTTATCCCACATGAGATCCACAGTCAACTCCTTAGCTGCCACTTGCTTTTATTGCCTCATCTTTTTTACTCTATCTCTTGAAATTTACAGTTAATTCATAGATCTTGTTCCTAATTTTGATTCTGTTCTCCACAAAACCATCATTCCCTGCTTTTCAAAGCTTTTCTTCGCTGTGTTCTGGGCTGGTGTGAATCAGACCAACTCCAAGACGCTGCCAGGGGCAGCATCAGGGTTTGCATTTTTATGTGCAGTTCTGAAATCTGGCAATTAAGATGCCAAGAGACAAAGTCCTGCCTCTGGCAGCCCCTTTGCCCTTCACAGCAAGACATCTGAGCTGCTCATCCATTAGGCTCCTCATCACTGCAGCCATCAGCATCACACTTTATGGAAACTCACAGCCAAGTCTGCTCTCCTTAAAATTCTGCCCTGTGGTCCTGGTGCTGTTTGAAAAGTAGTTTAGTTATTGGTGAGTGGGATGAGGGTAAAGTAGGGCAGTTTGGGGAGGGAGGAAGGGGGAAGTGAACTGGCAGTGATAACCTCATCAGCTCCTCAAGATAAGTCGCCTCCTCTCATGGCTCAGGGTGCCTAATCAAAGAGGAGCACCAGAGGAAATGCAAAACTCCTTCACCAGAAATAATCCTCCCTTTGCAGCTGGCACAGCACTGCTGCTCATGTCCATGTAACAGGGGTCTCTGTTATGGGAATATTTCTCCTCTGTGAGGAAATCCACTAACAAAATTTATTTCAGATTGATACAATATAAGGTAGACATTCTCACTGAAAGTAAATTTTTCTCTTCCCCCTCAAAATACCTTTATTTGGGGTGATACACAGACTCCACTTGACCCAGAAAATCAACATTTTGTTTTCATCTTTATTATGTGCCATGAATTACTTTAATTCACTTTTCTTTGTTTCATAAACTTTCACCTCAGAAATTTTTCTTCTAAAAAGAGAGAAAAATGTGCCCTGATATGACCGGCATTTTATGAGTTTTCTCTAAAATGAAATCCTCATTAGCTGATCAAATTTCTATAAATATTTTATCTTAATGGAATCACATATTTCAAAAGGAACATGGTTCTACCCCATGCCTTCTGATTTTCACTGTGCTAGTTCAAAGATGCTTATTCCAGGCTGCTATGAGAACTTTTCTGGATTTTGCTATAACATTTTCATGGACCACGTAATGCCAGCCGCAGGTAAGTACGGTGGGAAAAGCCTTACTGACCACATTTGCCACTCCAGCCTCCTCATGTGTTATTTGCCTAATAGGGGGGATACGAGCTGCTTTGATTTCCAACAGGTATCCAAACTTTGCTTGAAGTAGGAAGGTTTAATTTGTGTGAATTCTTGGAGCCTCATTCCCCACACAGAGCCATGCACAGCTCTGGCCACGCCGCTGTCGCCAGCGGGGGCTCTGTGAATCACAGGGGCCCCCACAGCGAGATGAGAACGAATTTCCCCCTGAGCTGCCTCTTTGAAGTGCTGCTCCAGCACAGCCCTCACAGGCCATGAGCAGGCTGACATTTTGTGCAGCTTCTGTTTGGCAACCAGGCTTGAAATAACAGTAAAGGAAGATCTTTGACCTGGCTGATTTTGCATATAACTAGATGCACTTCTGAAAATGAAGAGTTTTCACTGGCATAATATGGGAGAGGAAGAGGCAAGACAGAAAGAAACTTTTAATAAATAAAAACACAGGTATTTGTTTAAAAATACTGCATGGGAAAGAACATTGCTTGTTTGGCTTAGTTCTAGTCCTGAATCTGTTTGCTGTGACATTTACTGTTAAATCACTACCAGATTATCTTCACTATTTAAGGAAAAGCTAAAATCCACTTGTTTTATCTCAGGATAATTAGTTTGAGGGCTGTGAGATTGAACTAAGTATGTTCGGCTTGTAAAACTAGTGTCCTCTTCCAAATTTTCTCTTCTTTATGTTGAAGCTGTTACTGTTTGTAGCCAAAAATTACTTGTTCTCCACCCCCATTTCAGCACTGTTATATCTATGCTCTTCAACCCCAACTAACTGAAACAACTCTAATCACCTATTTTTACTGTTTCAGTTAGGGAGTGTTCACAGGACTCATTTTGCCAGAAGAGCTGAAATGCTTGCAGAAGGAAAAAGGGAAAGGGATACAAACCCAGAGCTGCAAAATAGCAGCTGAACATGATAATATCATCAGCTGGCTGAGGTGGCTGCACACTGAGCATCTGTCTGTAGCCTAAAATGACTGTTTTGTTTGGGGATTTGTTTGTTTGTTGGTTGGAGTTTTGGTTTGTTATGCTGCAGGATCACTCCTAACTGCTAATACAATTAAGAAAGAAACTTCAGAAAAAGAATACCAAGTCCTGTGGTTTTTAATTCCCCATTAATTTTTTTGCCATTTTATGGCAAACAAGGAAGACAAACCTGAATCCTTTGCTGCATCCTTCCTCCTGTTTAAGAAGATTTGTGATTCTACATCTAAATCCAAGAACTTTCCACGTGGCCCTGGTAAGTTATATAAGCTCAACTTCTCACAATTTGATGTCTAAAACTAATCCTTTAATCCATATTTAGGATCCTGTAATTAACTCATTTTAAATGTTATCTGCAGGTGCTCAGACATACTGAAAAATTGATAAAGTGTATACTTATTCTTACTTAAGGCACCCGAATCTGAATTTTTTGACCATAATGACTGCTCCTAGGTGTTAATGAAGACTTTCATACATTGAAGGGTTCTTCTGATTAAAAAATTTAAAATCACACTTCTCTGTAACTGCTGAAAATTATGCTTCAAGCACCAAAAGAAGTCCAAAGTGGCAAGAAGCAAATTCTAGCAATCTTTTTCCTATTCCATGACAGGCATTTTTAGTCAATGTTCTTTTTGCAGTGTTTGGGGGAGCCTCTCTCCTCCCATGAACTCTTTATAGGGCTGGGTGAGTCATATGTTTAACAGAGAGACACTTGCTGAAGGTCATGGCACTGGAGATGGGGGGAATAAGAGCTGTCTATACAGAGATTCTGGCTGAACTGTTGGGAAAACAAATTTGTCCTAATACCTAAGGTGAATGAATTTAACTCTTTGTTCTCTGCCTCGTGGGTTACAGCTACAGAGATTCTTTTTTTTTTTTTTTGAGAAACTTAAGCTTTTCAACAAGCACCCATTAGTTTAGAAGTAGCAATAGATTCCCACATGTCCAAATGGTCCAGACACTCTTCCCTCCTTTCCCATCTGTCATCATCTCCCTCTTCCTAAGGTTACTGGATTGTTTTCCTTTAATGGAGGAGTAACTGTGGGATTTCAACATTGCCTAGTAAGTGGGAGACAAAGGGGGAAACAGGCCTGCAAAACAGAATAAAATAAGTAAAGGTGTGGTGTTTTCTTTTGTCAGACTCTTCTTAAAGTTTCTTCCTTCCATTTCTGTTACAGAGGCACCAGCCTGACAATCCCTGTCAGATGATTTAGGATGAGTAATAAGGGTCTTGGTTACTGCTTTTCTATGGACTGATGCACAGGATTTGTCAGGGGGGTGGATTTTGGGGTAGGAAGAGCCAGGTGTAACCTCAGAGGCTGAGATTTCACCTGGCTAAGCACTGCCCATTATCTCTTTCCCCAGGGCTGAGCCATAGGACTAGGAGCTGAAGGACAGGTGTGTCACAGGCTTTTGTTTCTGGAAGAGAATTTCCCCAAGTGGCTGATAACAGGCTCAGTCTATTCTGTGAATGACGTCTTTGAAGCCTGCCCTGATACATTTATTATAAACAAAAACTATAGAATGTTAAATTTTGTCTCTAACAAAATGCTGTTCTGGCTATTCAGATAAAAACAGGTTTGGCTTGGGATTTTTTAGATGCAGGGCTGCCTTTGCTGTAGGAATTCTCACGCATTAAGGAAAGATCAATACCACAGCTAATGGCCTAAGGTATCAGAAAACCTCACTGGAGGAAATGAGAATGTTGTCTGGAAACCAGATGATGATAATCCTCAGGATAAATGGATTTAGAGATTTCCGAAGCTGTTTTAGTAAACAGAGGACAGACTTAGGCAGTTATTTCAACAAGTTCCTTTACAAAAGAGAAAGAGATTGCCATTTTCCTGTTTGGTTTTAGTCTTGACATTGATGAGTTGCAGCGAATACTTATTAACCTCTTAGATGCAGAACCGACCTTTTAATAAAGCAACCTCTTCTTCTTTACAGAGAAACCTTAACACCAGTTATTTTGTCTTGCAAACATTGTCCTTGCACATGCTGTTGACAAAAGCTGGCAGAGAGCCACTGGTTTCCCTGGAGTCAAGCAAAGGCAGGTGGAAAACTTATAAAGGACTCAAGGCAGAGCTCAGACAAGTACCAGGAAGCAGAGGTGCCTTGACTCTGCTCTTGAGTTCATGGCTGTGAACCAGCAAGAACCAGAGCAGAGAAGTGTTCAGCATGGCCAGTAAGTCCATCCAAACAGGGTCAGAGGTCCATCCAGGCCACCCCACCCCATTCATCTTCTCTCTTACCACCCTTGCAAACACCTCTTCCCCAAGACAGTGATTCATAGCCTGGGTCATCTCTTCCCCTGTGAAAGCTATTTAATTATTTAGTTCACATGTGTTTTATTTTTTATGTTTACTGCTTCTTCTATGAGAATAAAAAACCTCAAATGCAGCATCTGAGATCTGCGAGCTTGTGGTTCTTTTGCAGCTGCTTAGCAATGTGCTCTGCATTGCTCACTGTTCTTTCCTGTATTTTCTTTCCTGTTACAGAGGGCTGAGCTTAAGTGTTTCATTTTCTCTCTCTTTGAATAGAAGCATTTAATCTGCTTTTCAGGTTTTCAATGGATTTTGGTGCATCAGCTAAACTCCCCAGGCTATGGGCAGAACAAGATTATCAAAAAGGTGAAACACAGAGGTTTAAAGCACTCTAAATGCCAAAGCAGTTGCCTTGCAGTCAGAGCAGGGTCAGCTATGCCCACTGACTCTGCCCAGAGAAGCTGTGGCTTCCCCATCCCTTGAAGTGTTCAAGGCCAGGTTGGATGGGGTTGAAACAGCCTGGTCTAGTGGAAGGTATCCCTGCCCATGTCAGAGAGGTTGGAGCAATCTTTAAGATCCCTTGCAATACAAACCATGATGCTGTGACATGCTAGATTTGGTCCAGCACTGCTGTTTTCCACATGTACCACATCCTTCTGCTCACACAGTTACTGGGGCAGTAATAACCCACCCCTCTGTCCCATGGGGCCTCATTTTCATCAGCCACTTTGTCTGAAAAAAGTAATGTGATACTGTTAAACTGAGAGCAGTTACACCTTGCCCTACCTAGTTTCTCATCTATTTTCTCTGCTTGAGAATTGTAGAGAGGACTACGTGCATGGAAACTCATTCGCTTTCTTCCAGCTGTCTCTGTTGGTCTAATAAATGATATTACTTCTCTACAGTAACTTTTCCTTTCACACATCCTTAAAACTTGGTAGTTGTAGGAATACTATCACTACAATATGTTATTATAGCTATTGTATTTCTGACTGAGCTGTAAAATCAAGGATCTTACAGTCATTAAAAATCCCCCAACACTCCTCACGAAAATAGACATGTTAGTTCAGGTTCCCTGGCCCAGTGAGCACAATCTTTACATAATGTTTCAGCTGAATTGTGGCTCCCTTTACTTTCAGTTGTAGCTGGGGGTTGTTAAACAGCTGCCATGATTCCCTGCACTCCCCCAAGAGACCAAGCTGCAAATGAATTATAGATGTAACACAAGCAGTCTTTCACACGCGTCACCCAAAGCCTCTGACGTGGGTCAGAATCATACGGTTATTGTCCTGTCAGATCACTGAAACAAAAATCCCTTGGCTTTGTGAGAGGACCCCAGTGTATTGATTGCTACAAAGGAGACAGAGATTCTTTGACTTGAGATAAAAAGCTATCAGACATCTGTGATTAACGATCAGCAAAACTTGAGTGTTGTAGAGAGAGCTTTTAATTGATTCTGGTAATGTTCCTCTCTGTCTGCATATTTATGCACCAGATGCACACATGCAAAGTGTTTTGATGTGCAGATCCTATGTGTGACCATAGATAAAATCTGTGAGAGGAATATGTGGCAGGGCTACAAGAGTCCCCAAGCTGGAGTCTGGCTGCTGGCTCAAGGGACCATCATGGATATCTCAGGCTGTCTCATCCTGGATCCCCTCACTGGGTCTGATCCTTATCCCACCCACAGGTGGCATCCCAGCCTGGATGTGACCAGGGGACGGGATGGGAGGGGGAGGATTTTGAGTTTTCACATGTAAGAAAGAAGACAGCAAGAGAGTGGAGAAAGGAGAAGAAGGAGAAGGCAAAAGAAAGCAGGAAGAGGATGAGAAGGAAAGGAGAGAGGGAAAAAGGAGAAAAATAAAGTACTACAGAAAGCAGTACAAATATCTTACAACTACAATTAAATGTAGACTCCTCCAAAAGAAGAAACAAGGAGATGACAGTGAGGACTGAAGCTTGGACTCTGTCCAGATGCTCAATTGACTTTGTCATTCCTGTCCTATTTTGACCTTTCCATTTTTCAAGGGTAATTAAACACTCCAGCTTCAGATTGAATCTTGCTTCAACTAGTGATTCACCTCCACTGACAAGGTAAAGAGCTACACAGGAAAGGTCCAACCTGGCTGCCCAAACAGCCATGTCCATATTGGTCTTATTTTATGTGAATATAATGCCACCAAGTAATTAGCAATAAAAATACTCTGCTGGAGCTGTGTGTGACATTAGGTTTGAGTAATTTGGTCTTTAACCCATCTAGCAGCTACTGCAGGATGCACTAAGTGACTGAAAACCATTTATCTCATTCCAATAAATATTTTATAGATGACTTCTCAGCCCAAATCACCTTCCATGACATTGTTTTTAAATCCACTGGCAGGTGATAGGGTGATTTCAGTGGCTGGTCATTGGAAAAGAAGTCTTCCGTTGCCATGTTAAAATGAATCCATATTCATAACAGCCAAGTGCTTTCATTTGGTCCGTGTCAAACATCAACAGTGCAATAAACTGGTGACCCTGCTTCAATTTCTGTCACTCAGAGGACAAAGCACCACTTCTTCCCCACCTTGGGTGCCTATTTACCATTTCTCACCCTTGGGCTGACGCCTACTTGTGAGAAAAGTCTCACAGTGGACATCCTGCTATATTTATTTTGTGGAGAGGCAGAAGAATTTGCTATTTAAGGCTGTAAATCTGGCATTTTCACAAGTGCTGAAATTCACACCTTTGCATTTTCTGCCAGATCCCTGCTATATAAGGTGAGCAAAGGTAACTACACTGCTGATATTTGCAGTAGTCCTTCATCTCACTCCTGTTGGGACTGTTCCCATGCACATAAGTACTCTTCATCTCTGACGTCTGAAGGCATCTCTTTATCCATTCTTATGTGGCTGTGAGTGACAAAGCTTCAGAGAAAGCTTCCCAACTGTGAAATTTATTAGACAGGAGAGCAAAGTCCTCTGGGGGAAATGTTGGAACAAAATTCCATCAGAGGAGGTTTTGGATGGGAGAAAACATTATGGAGGGAGGTGTAGTGTTATGGTCCTGCAGTGACAAGAGTTGAGAAGGTTCTTAAAACTTCTTTTCATTCCCAAAAATAGGGCAGAACGTAGGAAAAACCTTCCCCACTCTTTAGGTGGGATCCTTTGCTATTGTGCTAGATGACATTTTTTGTTAGTTAAGTGTATGCTGTATCTTTAAATCACTCAGGATTCTCTCCACACCCTCCAAGAATGGGGGATATCTGAGTGATTAAAGCATCTGGGTCATTCATTCAAGTGCCTCCCCAGACATGAGTACAAGGCCATGCTTCATGGGTCATGACTATTCAGACAAGAGTCTCAAAGGCAGCCTGAAGAGATACTAACCAAAACATGAACATTTAACACACCTGATGCAGCTGATCTCCTGGGATCCTAGAAAAAAGTGGAGAAGTTTTCAAAATTAATAGATTTGTACAAATATAGCTCAGTCAAAGACAACCCATAATCGGTAGACTGTCCCAGGGTCTCACTCTCTTTATGGCTAAAACTTTTCTTCTACTTTTCAATTTAAATTTATTCATTGTCAGTATTTTTTTGTTCTTTGGACAAAATTTTTCTTCAGACTGCTCTTGCTCTTCACTGGTCTTTATCCAAGTGCCCATTTATAGATCACTGTTGAGCTTCCTCATCCTTAATTGTGTTAAAATTAACAAGCCAAGCTGTCTTGGTGTAAGACAGGCACTTCAATTTCCCAGATCACTGTTAGGGAGAAAGCAATGAACAAGAAATGATTGCTTATTGGCTTTTTTAAAAATAAGAATTAGTGACATTAGAAGAATTAAAAAGGATCAGTTTCCAAAGAAGCAAAAGCTGATGTTTCTCCCACATCTTGTGTCTGCAGAAATCCCTGCTGCTGCAGACATGCTGAAAGCCAGCTGAAAGCACAGGGAGTAGAGGAAGGTATGGGAGGAAATCCAGCAGAGGAAACAGTGTTGGAAGAAAGCAAAAGCAGAGATAATGCCTCTTGCTCAGGAAGTTCTGAATTGAAATTTGCTGAAGACTGACAGGGTTTTGGGGAACTATTACTCATGCTTATACTGTCCTGCACTCTTTGTTAAGCTTTTACTCTTGGTCGCCACCAGAAACACTCTATTGCACTGCAAATGCCTTTAGTCTGATTCTTTATGGCTTTTCTTATCATAACTAATAGTTTTTTACTGAATCTCTCCCAGTCTGAGTGCATTACTCTTACAGGAGTTTAACTAGCATGGCAGTCAGTATTCCAGGTGAGTTTTCAGGGAGTCTAGTACTATTAAATTCTTCACTCCTCCCCAATGAAAATATCTTCCCTGACACAACACAGGCTGATGTTTGACCCTGATCAGCTGCCATGTCTATGCCCCTTTTCTCCCATCAAGTCATGTCCCCAGCTATTTCAGAATGGCCAAAACCAGGTGAGTTTGCATTTTGAAAAGTTGAATTTCATCCCACTGCTGCCTCTCCAACACTTGTGATCACTTTGATTTCCCTGTGTGATATTTCCACCTGCTTTGAACACCTGCCACCCTTGTATGATCAGATGTTTGTTAATTTGTACGACCCTCTGGCAGCATCCCCACGGGGTACTGTGGGGATGGAGTATCACCATCCCTCACACCCTCTGCCACCCTCAGACCCAGCACAGCTAACAGCCAAAACTGTATTTTGCTGCAAAATTAAAATTAGTCAAAAACTAAAGCCTGTGATGGCCACATTTGGGTTTCCTTGAAGAATGTAGTAGAAGTCATTGCTCTGATCTGGGGAGTGCCAGTCCCTAAAAATAAAGCTGATATTTGTAACCTAGACTTCCTAAGTCAGTGGAAATTCTATTTTTGTCTGTTTTTTCCTCTGTATTTTTTGTTTGAAACTTTACGCTTTGCTAATTTTGTCTTAGCAAAGGTCAATTGTTGGAACCTCAGATTTTCATAGGCTACAAAACTCATTTCACACCTGATTTAAATACTTCCTAAACAAGCTGAAGCAGGATTTTTCATAACAGTACATATAAAGATGCCTTATAAAAACCAAAGCAACTGTGGCTTCTTTTATAGCATTTGTATTATTTTTAAAGCACCCTCTACTTACCTTTCCAGTTGATTTTTAATTTATTTTTTAATCTATAACCCTAATAAACTTCTAACTTTACCCATATTTTCCCTTTGTGTCCTTCAAAACTATCATTAACCACATGCCTGAATTACTTTTTGTTCAAAAGAATTCATCAGAAAATGACAAGCTAAGTCTAATCAGTCAGTCTTTGCTCCCTCAAAGGCCTCCAGCTGTTGTTAAGTAATATCCCTTGTCACACTTTAGATAGCCCAACAGGCCAGGAAAAAAAATTCAGAAAATACTTGTTATAACTACAATGATAAACAAAATCTGCTCTGAAGCTACTCTAATTGCCTTCAGAGTGCACCACAGCCCTTGGATTGACCTCCTTCTGGGGAAACATAACAGCCAGAGTAATTATTAAAGTATCAACCCAGACCTAAATCCACATACAGACTTCCAGCTGAACATTAAATAACACTTGGGCTTTGAAAAATCGGGCGCTACACTCTTCAGTCAGCTTCTGTCCCTCATCAGCTTTACAGCACCAGGGAAATAAAGGACAGGAATTTCTGGACACACGATGTCAGCAGCTGGAGCACTGACCTGTGCTTGCAGAGGCTGCTGCCCCACTTGGCGGGGTACTGGCATTAAGGTTTTAAAACTGTTATCACTCACAGGAGTTCAAAGACTTTTCTTTTATTCCCATGGAGATTTCTTTTACACTGGGCTTTGCCTGCCATTTAAATGTTTTCACTCTGGATTTATTGCTTATTTTATCCACTCTGCAGATGAGGTTTGTTTTGGGGTTGGTTTTTTTCTTTTTGTTTTTTTTTTTTTTTTCAATATGAGTTTCTAAGCTTGTTAAAGCAGCCACAAAATGTTGTGCTGCATGTTATCCCAGAAAATGTAAAATGTGTGATATTTCAGCTATGGTGGGGTTGTTAATAAGGATAGCATAAATTTAAAAAGATGAGTATTAATTTTAGACTTCATGCAACCCTTTGAGGAAGCTCTGCTAAACAGAAAGCACCATCTCCTGCTTCAATTACACATAATAAATATTCCTTCTCTTTTGAAATCAATTTAATAATTAGATATGCTAAAGGATCAAACTGCAAGTCCCAGTTTCCCACAACCCCTTGCCATTACCAGATACTGGCCTTTACAGATAGTGGCCCTGAGATGAACATTCAGGAGAGGTTTAGATTAGGGGAACATGCCTGAT
This sequence comes from Serinus canaria, assembly GCF_022539315.1. Lineage (NCBI taxonomy): Eukaryota > Metazoa > Chordata > Aves > Passeriformes > Fringillidae > Serinus > Serinus canaria. The sequence continues at coordinate 144,644,382 of NC_066315.1, read as the reverse complement.
GGTTTCATCCTTGCTTGCTACCACAGCTCATTCATTCTGTAGCCTCAGAAGAGGCTCTGAGACACCACTCTGTACTTTCTGTCTCTCAGACCAGCTCCTCCAGGTATGAGAAGCTTTCCAAAAAGAGCCCTATTCAAGGCAAAGATTACAAGCTCCCCAAGTTAGTTCCCTTTTCCATTGATCATTGAGACTTTTGGAGCCAGGGAAGCATTACCTCCATTTCCTAAGCTTTTGACTGACATCTCATTCCTGAAAATCACTGCATTCATCCAGGTGAAATTTGCTGTAAGCACAGGTGTGTGGGCACATGGATGTGTCTGCCCAGCATTCAGGGATGGTGTGAAGCCTCAGCTTCTCTGTGGAATGCTTGTATCAGCACAGAGCTTGTCAAGGACACAACCACCCCTCTCCTCAGTGTGTCCGAGACCTCAGGAGAGGCTGTGAGAGAGGAAATTCTTCTCTGCTCAATCCCATGCTTCTGCAAGGGAGGTGCCTTCAAATAAACATTGCTGCTGCTGAGCTCTATTCTGCAGACAGTTTTGGGCTGAAAATCTGTTAAGGGTTTCCCATACTAATTCTGGGTGACATCTTGATGAAGGGAGACATGGGGGAATCCCATATTTACACAGGAGGACGGTGTTGGCCTCTCTGATACAACTGCTTGAGATTTTTAAAGCAATTGCTACTATTCTCAAACTAAAGATAAATGGAAGGAATATACTTTTGAGCTTTGAGATGATAGAAAAAAGTGTACCTCGGAAATGCCACACTATATTCAATCACATTTAAGAACAGGAAATCAGCCAGTGGCCTCCCCACTTACACCTAAACATGTGTACACAGCTCCTCTTGAACAGGCATTTAAACCTAGACAGAATAACAACCTTGAATTCAGGAGAACAACTATTTCTATTAATCACTGTAATAAAAAACCTGCAAACTTGGCAACACAGTTTCACTCTAATACTCACTGGTAAAACCACCCCCAGTATTACTCAGACATTATTATTTTATCATTGCAGTGTCTCCTAAACTCTTCTTATTGCCTCACAGAGGAAACTAATGAATCAAAGTGTGAATGTTCTTGAAACAGATCTTTTAAAAGAAATATTAGCTTAGAAGGTACTGGTGGCCTTCTTTGGCCTAGAAGTTTACTCCTGTTTGGAAAAATATAAAAACTCAATATCATAAATAAACCTTTAATTTGGGTTTAATAGAGGCTATTGTTTTGGGCTGCTGCATTCAACTATTACAGAGAAACTTGCGGAGATTTTAAACGGGATCCATTCTGCTGTCACATAGGTAATAGAAATGAATAATTATTTAGTTATCAAATAAATGTTGTGGGGAATTGGCACAAAACAAGGTGATTGGAAGATGAAGGTGATTCAAAGATGAATTTGGATTTTAAGAAATACTTTAATTGATGAACTGCCAGTGGTGGATGGCTAATCCAGAAATGCAGTCTTGGTCACTGCACATGAAGCAAGTAAACTCACATTTGAGGGTAAATTCGGAAACCTGAATCCTGAGCACTTTCCTTGTAAATCCCATTGCCTAACACATAAAACTAAAATGAAATGCATGAAGTCCAACTTGTTGAAGGACTAAGCATATTCAATCCCTTCTAATTTGAGCTGCCATTTACATCAATCAGTCTTCTGGAAGGAAACTAGTTTGGAGTCACCTTCCTCATCCTTGCTGTTCTTTAAAGGATTCTTTTAATTCAAGGGAAATTTCATGGATTTCAATAGTAATGCCACTAGAGCTGCTATTATCTCTCTGAGCAGTAATACAAGCAAATACAGCCACTGCAAAAATAGAAAAATAATTCCTACATGCATCTCATGCTTGTTAAATCTCATCGTGGCATGCTGTGATTAATCTCTTGCAGAGAGTTTTTTTAATTCTCATTTAAGGATAAATATCTGCATTTCTTCATAGTAAATAAATAAGCTTTTGCACCACCTCACTTGAGACAGAAATTAAAAATAAGCCATGAATTGATAAGTTAGTTTTGTTCCTCTACAGATCAGACATTTCAGAAACCCCATGCCAGATGAGCTGACCATTCTTCTCACTCTGCATTTTTGTTTGATGGTTAAATTTATGCACAGATTAGTCTTCAATGGCTTTTCATCACATTTTAAGGACTAAGTCTAAAGCTGTTTCTGTGCATACAGGTCTTGATGTCTAGGATGTGTTTTTTAATAAATATCTTCCTGCAAGTAGCCTGCCATCTTCATCTATTTCTGCTTTGGAGTAGAAAGCGTGAAGTTTGCTCGAGTTCCTGTATGCAGTCCCCTCAAATGAATGTTTCAGGCAAAAAGGCAGAGGAGAGGAGTGCAGCTAGAGAGAGGAACTCATTTTTGCTGTTGTGGTACCAGCAAAGTGCACTGGGCTGATACAGGGCCAATGGTTACGATTGCTGTCTGTGTTTAATTACTAATCATGCACTCTTTGCTTAAGAAAAGGAAATTCCTGATTTTTTGGCCTCAGAGCTGAGGGATGAAGGCTGTGTCCTGACACCCACCTACAAGAGGCTCTTCCAAGGAGCTGTTTAAGCCCCTGACCATGTGAGCCACTGGACCATCAGCAGGATGGCTGTGGGCAATGAATGCAACAAAATGCTGGCCCTGGTTTCCATTTCAGGTCAGGGCCATGGGGGGAGCCTGGGGTGGCAGGGGACAGGAGCAGCTGAGCAGCCTGGGTGACTCTGCAGAGGCACCAAAGTGACAGAGAGGAGGATTCTCCCTGCAGCCACCCCGAGAAGCCCAGCACTGCCCACCCAGAGTGGTCTGCAGGAGGGAGGTCTAAGGGGCTCTGCTGCATTTCCCTGTCTGCTTCAGCAGTGGCGCACAGGAACAAAGTCACTGTGACTGTCCCAGCCCTGCTGAGGAGAAACCAGGAGCTGTTCTGATGGCTGCATGGTGGCCCAATACAGGAGGTCACTTGACAGGTGGAAAACTCAAAGAGGAAGAAAAATGAAACTTCTGCCTCCTATCAATTTTCCTAACTCCCCCTTCCTTGAAAAAGCCCTTTCTGAGCTGTGTATGCAGCATCCTTGGAGCCATCAGAAACTTTTGCTAAATGAAGGACCTTAACAAAGGACTTTGTCAGGTAGTCCCACCAGGCATAATGTTCTTTTTGACAGACATGGTGGTTGGGAATGCCACAAAAACTGCACAGGAGCTGTGCACTTTGCCCAGGCAGAGGACCAGCCAGGGGCCCTGCTCTGAGCCTTTGCTTTGGCTGCCAGCCCAGGTGAGCATTTGGTCCTGGGTGCTGGATGACTCTGCTGATGCCACCATAAATTCAGGAAGGGATTGCAGTTTTAGTGAGATTTCTGCTGGAAGTTTTGTAAAGCACCATCCATAGCACTGCAGAGCTTATGGAAATCTTTTCTCTGTATCACAGTCTCACTTATATATTATTAATTTTTTTTCCAGAAGAGAAAACAAAGGTATCATCATTTGCTGTGAAAAAATATAGGTTAGAAATGTGTCTTGGGGTTTGTTTTTTATTTCATGCTATTTCTCTTCCCTTTTAACATCCAGGAGAAAGAACAGTCATGTGAGTTCAGCTCCTCTGCTCTCCTGTAATCTACCCTTTGATGTAACTAACTGGCAAAAACATATTTCTAATCAAATATAGTTTCTCATCCTTAATCAGCTCAGCTTTAAAATGCAGATCAATGAGATAAGAAAGAGCTGATTTAATTAGCCCAACCTCAGCAATGTTACAGCATATTCTCATTTTCAGAAATAATGGGGAGCAAGAGGAAAGAGATTCATCATCAGGAAAAGACTGGGGAAGGCAGAGGAAAGCAGGATATTTCCTATGTTAGCTAAGGGTGATTTTCATTCAGGCTAAAGAGCCAGCACATGTTTTATGAGCCATTTAAATAACACTTAGGTCTTGTGCTTCGTCCTTTAGCCTGAGGATGAATTTCTTTCACTAAGCAGCAATTCCTTTGGAAATCATCACTTCTGGGTTTAATTGATGAGCCAGAGACAGCCCCCACCACTTGGTGAATAAAGAACAGGAAATATGGCAGGCAGGAGCATGGCAATAATGCACATTTATGGAGCTGCTTGGGAACACTCTCCCACAGGAGTGCCAGGTCAGGCACTCTCGCTGGAGAGGCTTTAATGGGAACAGCACAGGGTGTGCTCCCTCAACCTGCCACTGCCTTAGGAGTGGCCACAGGCAGGTCACTTCACCTCTGCATTTTTGGGGGTGTGTTGTGTTTTTCTTTGTTTCCTTCCTCTGTCCCATTAGGATTTGGAATTTCCTACAGGGTAAATCTCTTCCTTCCCCCACAGCACAGGTCCCCCCACAAAGAGGGATGGTGGCACACCTGGAGCTCTGTGGGATTGCTGTGCAGCTGCTCAAAGAGCAAAACCAGTGCAAGTTCTCAGCTTGCTCCTCCTGCTTGGTGAGTTCCAAGCAGCAGAACACTACCTTACCTCCACCAGCCCTGTCTAACCTGACTCCAAATGCTCCTCCTTCCCCCGGAGCAGGGGGACTCACAGGGGACTCAGGTTAGCCCAGGTTTGGGCAATGCAAGCAGAGAAATGCTGCCTCCTCCACAAAGAGCACCCAGGACATTTCCATGGCCACACCAATCTTGTAGAGGCCTCAACCAGAGGAAAATCAGACTTGTCAAAGTCCAACAAGGCTCTTCAGATGGGCACCAGCTGTGGAGGTGGGCTCAGAAAGTGAACCTTCGGTGAGGTACATCTTGACATTTGTGCTGTTGCAAAGTCAGGCTAAATCCACACAAATGAGGATATGCCAGCTCCTAATTTGAGTTCTGGGAATGAAGTTTGTCTTCGTTTGTGCCCATCCATCATTTCAAATGGAGCTATCTTGTGACAGCCACATTTGGTAGTCTCTGCCTGGGAGATAATTGCTCATCACTGAGGGGAACTCTCACAGCTGAGATAACCCTCAGGCACTTTCTCTGCAGGGATGGGAGCACCAGAGGCAAAGCAATTAACAGAGCAATTAAGCCACTAGCCAATCATATCTCTTCTATTTTCCCTCATCTCAGATTTGTGCCACTCTCCAGTGCCTCTAAAAACAAGCAAGGAAAGGTCCTGCTCTCTAGAGGGATAATTCCCTCAGGTGGGCTGGGGCTGAGATTAGGCTCTAAACCCCATTCCTGACCCCTACTCATCATCAGCCAGGGCTTGTGGGACATGGCTTGGCTACTGCAGACAGAACCAGTGGCCATTTCCTTTCCTGAGAACCACGAGACAGCAGTGGGCACTTGGAGCTCTTCCCTGTGTTCTGCTCCTTCCCTCCCCCAGGCTTGTTCTCAGGTAAGAAATCAATGCTTTCAGAAGTATTAGATCAGGTATCCTGACCCTGTGGTTTCATGAGAAAGCTTTTCAGAAAAGATGTTGGGACAGTCTCACTTCCACAAGGGTTGGTAAACTGCATCCCTAGATGATGGCATTCACCAACACTAAAAGTGAAAGTTACTTTGGGGGGAACGTGAAAACACAATAATAGAGAGGAGAGAGACATGAGAAGGAGAAATTCTGTCACAGTCAGGCCCTCCCAGGTCCCCCAGAGTGTTCCTCCCCCATCTCCCTGCCCCAGTCCTTCCTTGGACTGCAGTCCTTTGGCAACAGCTGCTCCTGCTGGGCTTCTGCACAGCCACAAATCCTGCAGGAAATTGGGCTGTGGAGTTCCAAGTGATGCAAAGGGCCAGATCTCCCTGGCTCTATGGAGTTTGGCAGTGTCATGGACATTGCAGCAGTGCTCCCCTCCTCATCCAGCAGCTTGGATAAGAGCCTGAAGGACATGGGGCTAGGCTGCAAACCCTAGCAGGAGAATACATTTATTCCTCCAGGGAACCACCTGAACTGCTGGAGCTTAGGATCAAGTCACCAAACAGCAACCAAAGAAAGATCACCTTCTCTTTTCAAAGCCTTGAAATGAAGCTCTCCATCAGTGACTCCTCATCAGCAAGAAATTTTCAGAGTAACACTCACCCCGTCCCGGGCACCTGAAGCCTGCACATCCTTTCATTTAGAGGATGCACAATGCTTTTGTTAATTAGAGCCTTAGTTTAATATGAGCTGTCAAAGTTCACTTAGCTTCAATTAATTGTTTCTCCTGAGCTTAATTTCTTTAGTTAAGTATTGATTAATCATTGCTTAATTATGCTGAAGTCTCACTGGGTGATATTTCAGTTGCATACCACAGCAATGCGTTGCTTTCTAAAAATACTCAGAGAATCATCAGAAACTTTTTGTATTGCTATTTTTGGAATGTCTTTTAATATTTATCTTTTCATCCCTTATGTTCCAAAATGTATATTTAACATTTTGTGTTTAATTCCACTGGTTTACAACTCATTTTTTCTCTATGTTGGTAGGTCATACAACAGAGTTTTGCTCTCCATGGTGAGGGGAGAAAAGTTTTGCCTCTGGCATCCAGGGTCTTGTGCCAGGAAGAGTATGTCAGGGAACACAAGTAAATGATCTTTACTGTGGCACAATATAAACAACCAAAACATTGATGGAATGGGGTTTTTTCTTTGAACTTTTACTTTAAGTCACATACAACAACTTTGGCTCAAATATTATCTGTATTTCCTCAAAACTAAAATGCTGGAGCTCTTATGAATGTGGTCTTCAGACCAAGGCACTTCCAATCTGAAATCTCAGTCTGTTCTGAAGTATCAGGAAGAGAAAACTACCTCCACCTCTCTGTAGTATCTCAACAGCACTGTAATGTCAAGTTATATAGCAGGTATCTTAATTTTCACAGATATGTATAATAACTATTAAATTTTTCCAAGGTCTCTCTTGAATTTCAATATTTACCCAAATTAGAAGTTAAGTCTGATCTGTAGTGAGAAATTAAACAATTACCTTTTCCCCCACAATAATTTCCCTGGAGTCCATTTAGACATCTCATTTTACCTACTCACAGAAGCATTTTTTATTATTTTTCTAGATGAGAAAGAGTCATTCCCCACGGAACACTTCTTGGCTTGACGCAGTTTTATCACAGTCAAGTTTTAACTTTCTCCCTGTGGTACACAATCACTTTTTCAGAGATCTCTCAGCCTACTACTACTAAAATTTAATTTTGAACCTGTTCTGTGCTATAGGAGTGCTCAGCATTATTTACTACTGTCATCCCAGATTCTCGAATGAGCACTGGTAGGAATATGCTGTAAAGAGAGTCATCAAAATGACATCCTTTTCTACTACCTTGCACCTGCTCAGTGGTGTAAACATCTGGCACCTTGGGAATGCACATCTCTGCTGTGAGAAAGGCAAAATAAACTGGTGAAAATGTTTGTTACATGGATCATGAAAAACACTGCTGTTCCCTTATGCTGGATGACACAATAGATTGGATTTTCCAGAGAGTGATGGATGAATTAGTCCAAGATAAAAAAGTACTGACTAAACCTTTGCTCAGAATTTCAACAAGTACCAATCAAAACATTTCCAGAGTACAATTAATATGTCCTTTGTCATTCACTGCCTATCATAACTCTGTGTTTCTGGATTCTGATCAAAAGCAGAAGCTCCACTTCTATAACCCTGCTTGGTTCTAATAAATTTGTACCAATACATAATCAAGAAACTGAAAAGCTAGTCTGTTGTCATGGCTCTCTTTTCAGCTTCATCTAAACTCTGTCTCCTGGTCCAGGTCATTACTGATGCAGGTGCTGAACAAACACACTCCTGCCCTGACATGCTCACTGGAAAAGAAGAAACAAAGAATTGGAAAAAGGAAGTTTTGCCTTCCCTGCTTTCTGTGAAGGAGACTGCAGCACTGAGAAAAAACAAGCTAAACTTCCCAGTGTGATTTGGATCCATATTCATTAAAATGACAAGTCATTGATCTTAATTACAATCCTCAGAATCCTGCCACATGGAAGTCAAGCTGTTTGTGGAAGTTTAGCAGCATCAACTTGATGCACATCCTCAACTTTCTTATGCTAATTTCTAAAGACAAAAGCATTCCCCTTTTGTCAGCTTTCTTGGTGTCAGCCGCAATTTTACAGCTCAGCATTATTTATTTGTTTATAGTGTAACCTACCTAAACAGCCAGAGTTATCAACCACAGCTGTGTTAGGGGCTTTGATACCAGGAAACAAAACTTCTAAATCCAGGTGTGAAGATGAGACCACAGAGGTGAACAGGCAGTTAAGTGGAAGTATGAGTGTATCAGGGCAATCAGCCTGGTCAGAAGGGACCAGAGCTCCTCCAATCCCTTCTGCAGACTAAACCCTGCCTGACTAATGTTAGGAGAGATGGCTAAATCTTATGTGCCTATGAATGTTTCAAACATTCCAATACTCTCTACCAAAGGAATACACACAAGGCTTGCATGAGCTCTTCCATCTGCATATCCAAATTGCAAAATCAGGCACAGTACCAAGCAACTCTATACCCAGTGGTCTGCTGGAGTTTTCAAGTTTTCTCTACCACTACATTAATAATGTGACATGTCCCCATTAAAATAATAAATAAATTTAAATGAAGGGAGCCATGGCTTGTTTCTTTCAGCACATCTTCAAGTGCACAGAATCCCTGACTCTCCTGGCTGGGCTGTCACTACCTCCTTGCCCTTAAGGTCTCTTAACCACTTTTTTCATCCTTCCAGGTCATCTGAGAAAAGAACAGGAGGACAAAGCATTCTTACAATTGCCTGTGAACTTATACACTGACAGTGTCCTCTGCAAAGCCTGCTGCTCTGCTGTGGATTTCTGGTCTCTGATACCTGTGGTCTGTGAGGCTGACTGCATTCAGGATACAACACTTTGTAGAAGAAGTGCTGAGATATGTTGAAAAAAATTGTTCAGGCAAAAGAGGAGAGAAAGAAGTTGTAAAAGTTAAAGCAAGATCCTTGAGAGGCATCAGCACTGCCAGTGTCTATGAGCTCAGTGTGCAGCCTCTTTCCTCAGCACATTTGCTTTGGGCAAAACTATAATAATAATTCATCAGCTGAAGTAGGTAAGTGTGCCTGTTAACATACCTATCCTAAAATACTTCTTTTATTAATAAACAATCAAGTAAAAGCTGCAGGTCACCATAACTTTATCAGACTTCTCACCCTAATAATCAGGTTCCATTTTGAATTACACAGTGCAATTGGCTGCACAGTGCTTCCCTGCTTTTCAAAAAAACAATTGCTTCATTTGGATTTTGCAGATTTTTGATAACTGAATTGGCTTTTTTACTGTAATCATTTCCCCTTCTATTCTTTACAGTGGCTGTAGTTTGGTTTTGAATCCAGCTCTCCTGGTACCAGCAGCATTTTTACATGGGCTGAAGCTCTTATGGCTGTTCTCATCCAACTTGGTCAAGCAGGCTAAAAGGGAAAGAAATGCAGCTGTATTCTGAGGGATCAGGTTCTACCTACCTCTAACATGTAACTTTTCATCCTTTGAGTAGTCTTATTGATTTCAGTGGAAGAATTTGTTATTGCAAAATGTAAATACGATGTCAGAATTTCACCCTAAATATTTCACTTTACAAAGGAAGCCGTGATGCAGAAGAAAACACACCCTGAGCTGCAGCAGGACACAAAATTTGCTGTTACAATAAAAGCTGAGAAGCCTTTTTCTTCTTTGTGATGGTGGCATCCTATTGAAAGGGCCTAATAAACCGAACCAGTTCTGTGTGAATTAAATGAAAGATATTCATATACAAACTGAGAGTCTTCTAATCCCTACAGCACCACAAATAATTCAATGAAGTCTTGAAGTACCACGATAAGGGCACAAGATGGTTATCTCTGTATTATTGGTTTTGTGTACATCAAAGAAGGCTCTGTGGGAAAAAATAATGTTGCATAAAAAAGCCAAACATGTTTCTTTAAAAAAAGCAGACAATTAAAATTTTCCAGAAGTTAAGGAAAATATGAACTAAAAATATTTTGCGTTTGAAAGTCTGTATTACCCTTAAAACAATTTTATGGTGGATATTGCAGGCTCTGGATTAACATAAATGTCTGATTGAAAATCTTTGTAAGGATGTTAAGATTAAGTACACAGCTCTTAAGTTCTTCAAACACAAAACTGATTTCAAAGGAATCAAGTGATGAGAATGGATGTCCATGAAAAAAATATAATGTATTTATAAAGGCCTTTTTCACCAGTCAAGACATAAAGTGACAACAACTGGACTTGTCACTTGCTTTTCAAATTGCTTAAATTAAAGATTATGTGCAACACTGGAAAAGGAAAGAAAGAAATATGAGCCAGCTGTACCTGTGGTGTGATAGCATTGCCTTCAGGATGGACAAGGCACTGGTTGGTCAACTTCTATGTTGTAATTTTGGATGTACATGAAGTAAAGAGAATGTGGTGCTGAATGAATGACCAAAAAGTGTACAGAGAAAAATCCACCTGGTACAATGTCAGCAAAGCCTGGGGACTTGTGGGGAGGGAAGGGAAAGAGACCTTTCTCTACATGACCTTATAAAACAAATCACAAAACTAGGCATGCCCTACACCAGTGGAAGCACAACACACCAGGCAGGAGAGCTGCCCCCAGATGCTCTTATCTCTCCCAGAATATTCAAAACCTTTCACAGATGTAGAAATTCGAGTACCTGGTGAGTCAGGGCCTCCTGATGCTTTGCACACTCCCAGGAGCACTCCTTGAGGAGGTGCAGTGGACTGCCTTTCATTACTCCAATATTCAAACCCCTGGACAAAGCAATGGGCAAAATCCTGAAGATTTTGTGCCTGCCTTGCTGTCAGGCACAGAGCTGTGTGTTTGCCTTTGTCCCTTTTGCACGTGGGGCCATACCCCCATGTCCATACTGCTGCAGAAACCTCAGCAACAATGTGTGACAGCCTTTACTCCACACAGAGAGACACTGAGCTATGGCATCCACTTATTTCCTGTCATACCTTTAAATCAAGGCTAAACGAGGTGAAAAGCAAATAGATTTTCAGCCCTTGTAAACTCACAGGGCAAACTGAATGGATGAACTAAGATGTTTCACCATCATATATTACCCTGGTGTGTTAGAGTTGGCTATATAATGGGTTCATGGCCATCTCAAAATGAGTGGGAAGGTGAATGCTTCCATTGTGATTACTTGGCTAAAAAAATACAGGTCAGTAATCCCTCTTCTGCCCTTCACCATTTAATTGTAGTGGTGTAAGGTTAACAAAGGGAAAATGCTATGTACTTTTCAGGGAAAACTGACTGGGCTTTTTTTCAGAGATAAATTACTCAGAAACAGAGGGAAAATAATATTCTATTGAAAATGACCCTTAAAGTCCATGTCCCTTTTGGTTCAAGTTAAAGGATGTATGGGCACACTTGCACAAAGAATTGCAGCTCTGCAAGGCTGTGACTGGAGGAGAATCTCAGCTTCTCTGCCTGAAGCTAAAGGGAAAAACTGTGTCGGAAATTTCAGCTCACCTGCTTGGCTGGGATGAAAAGTTTCAAGAAAATAACCAGAGTGTATCTGCTAATGTGCCTAAAGGCATCATCAAACTGAGACAGCAGATCAGATTAGGGTCGCCTGGTATGCTCACTTCTGTAGGATCCTAAATCTATAAGCATCTCTTCTCAGGGACCTTTAAGGAGCTGGTCCCCATCTTCCCTAGCAAATGACTATGTAAGAAAAAAGGAGGAGGAGGAGGAAGGATGCAGGAACAGATTTTCTTGACAATGAGAATTACTGAGCTGCCAATTCTGCCTTCTCTAGGGTTCAGGATTTTTCTCCCAGCCCATCTTTATAATCAGTGTGAGGACCATTTCAGTGGGAAAGCATAATCATAGTGCAAAAATAATCTCATGGCCACAAAGTCGTTCTTTAAATGTGGGCTGAACTGCTTATGAGGTTAAGCTGAAGCTGTATTTTCATGTCCAGTGTGGCATTCACATTCTCTGAACATGATTCCTTCGCCCAGGGTTTCTCTCCTGGGAAGCTGAAAGGCAGCCAGAGGTCTCAGAGAAAAGAAAAACAATTCTTATCTCATTTGCTTCTCCTGTGTTGTGCTTGTCTGGAATGTGTTTGGAGATTGTTTACCCAAGGTGATTTTTTTATTGGATTCTGGTGTGAGTTGTTTTGACTCATTGGCCAATCAGTGCCAAGCTGCATCAGGACTCTGGAAAGAGTCACAGATTTTCATTATTATCTTTTTAGCATTCAGTAACTATCCTTTCTGTTTTCTTTAGTATAGTATAGTATTCTTTAATATAATATAGTATAATAAAGTAATAAATTAGCTTTCTGACAACATGGAGTCAGATTCATCCTTCTTCCCTGCCATGGGGCTCACCGTGAATTTACAATAGTCCAGCTCTGCTATTTGGCTCCTGGAGCACCCTTTGTGCTGATCTGGCTGTGGTCAATTGTTCTGAGTGTGACTAAGGAGTTGAATTAACTTCTCTAGTAGATCCAAGTAATGTTTTTCACTCTTAATGCATCTTGAAGAACTCCCAGATTCATTATAGAAGTTGCTCTTTTATTTCTGGTCTCTACAGAGAAAAGATCAAAACACTCTGGAAGACAATCTGTCCCCATGTTCCATCTGCCTGTTCACAGGATCAGGAGGATCAGATAAACCTCCTGGCTTTTCCATTCTCCACTAATACCAAATTACAATGTGCTGGCCATTTTTCCCTGTCATGTTTTGAGCAGTTTCAAATGAGGTAGATTAAAACCTTTTCATTTATTTATAACAGTTGCAGTAAATTTTAGAGTAAAGCAGGAGGCTGTTGGACAGCAGTATTTTGTTTCATTCCCTCCTCAAGTTAGGGCTATGGAACATGGGGAGCTGATATTAGGTTCTGGCAATTTAAGTCTGTTTAGCAAGTTCTTAATAATCTCTGCATGTATATCACAGGGAACCTTTCGCATATTGCTTTAAATAATTCAAAACTGCTCCAATATTGTATTAAATAATTCAAGAATCGGACAGGCTTTGTGATTAATGATGTGTACCTGGAATTTCTGCAAACACAGCAAGGAGTCAAAGTGTGCTCTAGATACAAGTGTCCTGGCATAAGATCCCATTTACTCCTTGCCAAGGCGATAGTATGTATTAGAAAATTGGAAAAGCGCCTGCTACTCACTGGAAAACTGACTGAGGCCAATGGTTAATGTGGCAGCTGCTGAAAGAGTTTGTTCTTCCAGACAGACAATACTAATTTGGCTGAGAACCTCTATTGTCTTCTGACTTCCATTCTTAATCTTCATGAACAGCATTGGTGCCTGATGTAAAAATTAAATGGAAGTATAAATATTTCTGCAGGAGCTGGGTGTTTGTTCTCCTATTTTACCAGTCTTGATTTGAGATCATGGAAAGGGTTTGCTTTGTAAAGCAAAGCACTTAAGCTTATTTGGCAGGTTAACTTAATCCTAAAGGGCTGAGAAGTTGCTGTTCTTCCCAGATGGGCTTGGGTCTGTGATCATGAAAAGTACCTGAAAGTCTGCTGTCCTTCTCTGTCATTGTAATATTTTCTGAAAAATCTCTTTGCCCAGGATTTTTCTCCTGGGAAGCTGAGAAGCGTCAGAGAAAAAGGAAAACAATATCATATCATTTGCTTCTATGTTTAGCTGCTTTGGAATGCAGTTGGAGATTGTTTATCCAACATGTGAATAGTTTTCACTTAATAACCAATCACTGTCAAGCTGTGTCAGAATCTGAGGAGAGTCATGAGTTTTTCATTAGTATCTCTTGGCCTTCTGTAAGGATCCTTTCTCTATTCTTCACCATAACATAACATAACATAACATAACATAACATAACATAACATAACATAACATAACATAACATAACATAACATAACATAACATAACATAACATAACATAACATGACATAACAATAAATTAACCTTCTAAGAACATAGAGTCAGATTCATCATTTCCTCCCTACGAGGGGGGACCCTGAAAATACCACACTTCTCCATTTGCTTTTATAGGCAGGTGCAAGTGGAGAAGCATTATTAAGGCAAAAAAGAAAAAAAAAAAACAAACCCTAAATGCTAGAATTGCTGAGTTTTCACCCTGTTGACACAGCAACCACTTTCCCTTCTTAATACAGATGAAACAATTGTGGTTTAGACAGTACCAGCAACAGTTTTGCTGAGGAAATGAATAGATTTCTGTAACCTTAATGCATTTTTTGGTCAAGGGATTTCTTTAAGACACAAAAAAAAATCAATGCTACATTTAGGTAGAAATAAAGCAACCAAATCCTTTTAAATAGCCTTTTTTACAAAAATAAAGGATATGCTAGTGAGCAAAATGGAACACCCAGGGAGGAGATTACAATTATCAGCATTATTGGAAATACTCTCTAGATATCTTTATGGGAGTCTGACATTGGACTCCCAGCCCAGCCACCTCAGTTAGCAACCACTTCACAAACATCAAAAGATCTAGCTGATTTTATTGGGTTTTGGATATTTTCAATGAAAGACTCCACAGGGGATACACTGATATGTGTCCAGCTTTAATATTTAAACACATTCAAGATTTCTAGAGGAAGAGACAGAGAAACAAAGAGGGCTGCTGCTGTGGCCAATGCATTTGGCATGCCATGGCCACTGTATTCCCCTCTATGTGCCTCTCTGCTCCAGCAGCAGCTGGTGGCCTAAGGGCCATTTGGATAAGGTGAGGGACCAGCTTGGATGGAACAAATTTTTACAAAAGCTGCACAGGGAATATTGACATTAGATGCATAAGCTGGGAGAAGATTGGTTGGTTAGTTCTTAGGTTTTTTCAGTTGTGGTTTTTTGTTGTTGTTTTTGGGGGTTTTTGTTGTTTTGGTTTTTGGGGGTTTTTTGTTTTGTTTTTTTTTTAAGATTGTGCATCTCAGAAGGAATCTCTGGTATTTAAGTGCAGGGACAAAACCCAAGGTGTATCAAATGACTGATATCTAGAACAAAGTTCTGAATGCACATTTGCATTTAAATAGTAGAAGCTATTGGAAATTTCCCACACAAATCTTTATTTCAGTGGTTTAGAGATCCAGGTTGAAAGAAACTTCAGCATTTTTACATAGGCTGTCTTCAAAATGCTGCCCATTGTTTCCTAATAAATTGTAACCTCAGAAGGATTACCAATTAAGGTGTCTCTGTAAAAGTATCAGGGATGAAACATCTTCTTTAAATAAAAAGGAAACATGCTAATTTTCCATCCCTGAAGGTTAATTGAAGGAGCCATAGTATTCTTTTTGTGTTTCAGGGAAGAGCAGGTTGGAAGGGAAGAGAGAGGATATTGTAGGTCAGCCACTTTTGGATTTCGATGGAGTCTGCCTCCCATAAAGAATGAATAATTCAACCACCCACGCCCCATAACCAGTGAAATTATAGTCTTCCTGTTCTTATAAAGCAATGTCTCAAAGGAATAAATAAAGTTGACAAAAATAGTCTTCATAAGGGTTGACACTGATTCCATCAGACTGAGCTCCCTCACTCATGGGGCTCGTCCACCTTTAAATGTCATCATGAGATGACACCTGTCTATCCTGCTGTCATTCTGAACAAAGAATAAGTCTCTGTTCCCAGTGGCTTCTTTTCCTAACAAGACCAATTCTAAGTCATAAAGCACAGGATGACAAGTCCTAAACCAGCACAAACTGAATGGTTTCTTGTTTCTCCTACTCATAGTAGGAGGGGGGATAGGGGGATACCACTAAGAGGAGTGAAGGGGAACTTCACGGCAGATAAATTTAAAATAGGAAAAATGCTGGATGTTGGTTCTGCAAAATTAACTTCTGCAGAAGACCATGTAGGAGAATGAAGTGACTGATATTAGACAGAAATTCTTTTCTTTGAGGGTGGTGAGGCACTGGCACAAGTTGCCCAGTGAAGTTGTGGACTCCCTATCCCTGGAATTTCAAGGACAGGCTGGACGGGGCTTTGAGTAACCTGGCCAAATGAAAGGTGTCCCTTCCCATGGCAGGGGCTTTGGAACCAGTTGATCTGTAAGGTACCTTCTAACCCAAGTCATTCTATGATTCCATGACAGCAAACATTGTCACTGCAATGCTTTGGGTTAATCAGCAGTGTAATTCATAGCCAACTGCTTATCAAGGACTACTGACCTTGTGGCTTTCTACTTCACAAAGCATATTTCATTTTTTTAAATTCATTTTTATTTTTGATTGGTCATCTTGCAAGATAACAGGCTCAGAAGACCACAGGTATTTCCATATCAAGTGAAATCAAAGGCCTAACTAGCCCTGGAGGAAACAGCCTGTTGAGAAAACAAACCATGGTCAGTCTTTGTGACATGGCTCATCTGAAACAGAAATGAGAATGATATTCAACTTTTCGGAACAAACCCCAAAACCTCTTTCCTTAGTCAGAAAATAACTTATTTCCTGATGACTTCCAGTTGTTATTTTAAATTTTTAGCACTGAGGACAAAAGCATTCCAAAACGTGATTGTTTACTGAAACAGACATTTTCCCCTATTTTTGCTGCAATTCACATTTCATCACAGTACAATAAATTGACATAGTGCCCTCATGCCTCTTTCTCTTTGAGGGTGCCTCAGATATTAACAGTTCATTTGCCACAGAGCAGCTTAACTGGCCTCCCCTGCCCTACAGCACAAAAGGGAATGGTTATGGACACTCTGTGATACAAACTGATATCCCCTAAGGGCAGCACAGATATTTATAATTTAATTCCTATGGCTTATTTCTGACTATTAGATGGTTCTCTGTGCTGGTAGGAAATCTTAACTCTGGTCCCATATGGACAGCTCAGATAAAGTGCCTGCCTGCCTGTGCTCCTTTTGTCCTGTGCACAGCGAGTCGGGAGGACAGGGAACAGCCTCACTGCCGTGGGCATGAGAGGGAAGGAAACAAAACACACCTCAGGCTCCCACTTCACAGCTGCTGCCAGGCTCAGTGTGGTGAGGATGCTGTAAAAAAACACATTTAAACAGACATGCCTACACAAATTCATAAAGAGTGCTGCATCCATTACCTCATGGGAAACTTCGGATATACATGATGTGGCTTTTTGCTATTATCCAGTCCCTTTCCCTATGTGTCATTTCACTCATTAGAAGCGCTGAAGGTGCACTGCAATCCAGACTCTCCAGTTCAGAAAGTACATATGTATAAATGAAAGAAGGAACCAGTTGCTCTGAGCTACTTCCAAATCTAAATTAAGTTGCACATACCAAAGAATGTGTTCAACAGCAGCAGGAGCACCTTGTTCATATTTTGTGTGTATTAAAAAAGAGCCATCCCCATTTTGTTCTAATAACATGCTATTCAGTAACTTCAGGTAAGAATACAGAGGATTAAAATGGTTTTACATCTCTCCCAGCTCCTCAAGCAGCTGTGCTTTGCTGCAGCTGCACACATTGCTCAGACAAGATATAGCAGCAGGAAATTCTGCAGTCATTGGCCCACAACATACACTGGGATCCAGCAATCCCCTGGTTAGACTGGGTTTTAGAGGAGAAGCTAAATCCTCTAACCTAAGTCCTAATAAGAAAAAGGAAACAAACCTATTTTATTAAACAAATATATTTGACAATAGGATTATCTGAGTTTCTAAGGTTAGCATCCTGCCTTTCTCAGAAAGGCACTAAGCACACCTAATTAACAGCATAAAAGAAACTAAACATATTGGTTGAGTACTAAGATTTTCTTTTTGGTCTAGTTGCATTGTCATGACTAAATGAAAAGGACTGATGTCTGGCTTTAAAAATGGAGGAGGGAGAGGAGGTATGGTGAGAGAAAGGAATTACCCATTGATTTATTTTTTTACTTAACAGCAAAGGGGAATGAGCAATTTAAGGTCAGCAGCATATTGTTCAGCTGGCCTCAGATCCTGCAAAATTACCAGCACTGTGTGTTGCAATAAATTGCATGCTTTTGTCATCCCTGTTTGTTTGAAATATGTGTGAAATGAAGAGGAAAACAGCAAAGACCAGCATTAAGAACAGCCCTGATCTGCCTAGAAGGTGAATGGAGGCAAAATACTCTGTTTTGTTGCTGATAGGAGAGTCCCCCTAATGCACAATCCTTCCCACTGCTTTTGTAGCTGCTTCCTTCCCCTGTACCAGGGGCACACACGGCCAGGTGGGTCAGGAGGGCTGCTGGAAATCCCAGAAAAAACATTCCTCCCATTTCTGTCCCTCTGTGCCCCACTGATCCACGCCAAAGGGCTCATGTTTGATTCTGCACAAAGTCTGTGTGCTGTCCTTGTGGTGCTGCAGGCTGCCCAGCCATCATGCCTGCATTTACTCTAACAGTCCCTAAAGAACTCACCCTGTGCAAAAGGGATAAATTAAACTCAGAGGTGTGGCTCAGCCAAGGCACTGCATCACACAGTGAGCAGGTTACTGACAGACCAAGTAACTTTTCAGACTAATGACTCTCTCATCAGTCCAGGAAAACAGGTCCTATTGCTCCAGAAGGTCATACTGGCCTTTATTTTCCTCCTGGTGATGCAAGCACTGATTATAGTGCAGTATCCAAGACAGGCAATTCATGTCAAAATGTGGAGAAAGTGGCTTTGCTTATTGATGTGTTGTCATCGCAACGTTCAGCCTTTCTGTTCAGAGCTATTCACGTGAGTTACAGCAAACAGAGCCTGTGCCTGGCATTCACCTGCTCCCCAGGCAGCTATTACTCAAAATGCACAATGGCCTGCAGGACACCAAGAGATTTGCCATTG
Source organism: Serinus canaria (assembly GCF_022539315.1). Classification (NCBI taxonomy): domain Eukaryota; kingdom Metazoa; phylum Chordata; class Aves; order Passeriformes; family Fringillidae; genus Serinus; species Serinus canaria. The sequence continues at coordinate 144,625,722 of NC_066315.1, read as the reverse complement.
CTCTATTGACCAGACACAGCCTTGTGCTGCACTGTGTGATGGAGTAGTGTCAAAATGGCATTCCAGACTGGAAAAGTCAGAAATCCACAACCTGGACAGGTGAACTCTTTGCTGAGTCAGGAATTGCCTGTGTGGCTGGGCTGAGAGAGTCGAGGTGCTGCATCCAGCTGGTCATTGATGGTCCCCCAGGGATCAGTATTGGGCCAGTCCTGTTCAATACCTTCATTGAAGATCTGGGTGAGGGGGGCAAATACACTCTCTGTAAACATGCAAACAGCAAGCTGGGTGGGAATGTCAATCTGTCAGAGGCTAGGAGGGCCCTGCAGAGGGATCTGGAAAGATTGGGTCGATGGAATGAGACCAGTTGTATGAGGTTCAATAAGGCCAAGGTCCCGCCCTCATGTCCCACGAAGCCCCTGCAGTGCTCCAGGCTGGGGGGAAAAGTGCCAGGAAAGCTCCCAGCAGGAAAGCCCTGGGGGTGCTGGCTGATAGCAGCCAAACCTGAGCTGGTGTGTGCCCAGGTGGGGCAAGAGGGCCAAGAAGCCCAAGGGCATCATGGCCAGCACTAGTGTGACCAACAGTGACCAAGGCAGTGATTGTCCCTCTGTGCTGGGCACTGGTGAGCCACACCTTGAGTGCTCTGTCCAGTTTTGGGCCACTCAGCTCAGGGAGGACATTGAGGGGCTGGAGCAGGTTCAGGGAAGGGCAATGAAGCTGGTGGAGGGTCTGGAGCTCAAGATTTATGAGGGGCAGTGGAGGGAGCTGGGGCTGTATGACCTGGAGAAAAGGATGCTCTGGGGAAAATGTATCACTCTCTCCTGACAGGAGAGTGCAGCCAGATGGGATCAGCCTCTTTTTTTTTTACCAAGTAACAAGTGATAGGACAGAAAGAAATGGCATCAAATTGTGCCACGGGTGGTTTAGATTAGATATTAGGAAACTTTTCTTCACCATAGGTTGTCAAGCAATTGAATAGGCTACTCATGGAATGCCTAGAGTCACCATCCCTGGAGATATTTAGAAAACATACAGATGTGGCACTTGGGGACATGGTTTAGTGGTGGACTTGGCAGTGCTGGGTTAGCAGTGGGGCTCAAAGACCTTAAGGATCTTTTCCAACCTAAATGATCCTATGATTCCATGTACATACTTGTCCTTCCCTTGTATATTCTTGCTTTATGGACACTGTAGCACCCAACAAAGGAAGTGCCATGAAGTTCCCCATTTTTCATTTAGGCTTCACTGGGCAACAAGATGAAGCCACCCTAATGCTGCAGCTCAACGAGCTGTGCAGCAGTGTGAGCCACAAGGGAGCATGCATGGGAGGACTGGAAATTGCTGTTTGTTGTGCCTATCCCCTGTCAGCAATGACTTCAGTCTCATACTGCTTCTGTGTATGAAAGTACTTTTTTCCCAGCTCAGCCATGGGAAAGGCAGGAAATATCCTACATGTAATTTACCCTTGCTTTAAAGAAAATAATTACATTTTTTACTGTGTGTCTTTGATTCTCCGTGTAGAAAAATCTTTTTCTTCACTTACATTTTACCAATCAATACATTTTCTCTCAGAGGACACAACCAGACTCATCAATGGAGCTTTCTGGCCCTGCAGAGGCATTGGGATCTCCAAGTGCCTCCACTCCATACTCGCACTAAGAGTGATGGAGGTGGGGAACCCTCAGCTGGAGTTGCCACACAAGTTTTGGTCCTTGCTAAAGGCCATTCCTCAGGAACCACCTTTCCCAGTCATTCCTCCAGTCCTTGCCTTGGTCTCTGGGCTCACACACACCTACCCTCTGTTACTGCTGGGAGCAGAGGCTGTGGTCCCTTGCCACTGTAAGGATTACACTTCTTTATTTTAGATATCATCCTTTCATGGCTTGTCTAGACAAATAACAGAATTCCAAATCTCTCAACAGACAGAAGGAAAAGTCATTGCAACCCCACAACTTGAATTGGTGGCTGCTGGACCTTCTACGAGTTCCTGCAGGGACTGGGGAGCTGACTGCCCCAGGAGCCACTGTCTCACCAATAGACACCACACTTTGTGCAGCACCAAGCATCATCTGCAGGCACTTATCCAGAGTCCTTGACTGCCTGGATCTTGCTTCTGACCTGCAAACCCCAAATTCTGTAGGACCCAAGGTCTCCAGCCTGTCACAGAGCAAGGGGCAGTCACCTCTAAAGGAAACAAGATGCTGCCCATCATGAACCCTATTTCCAACCCTACCCTGGCCAAAGGTTTTAATGATGCATTTAACTTGAATAAACAATGAAAGTTCCCCCAAAGGTGCTCATGATATTAGGCATGTACATTCATGGAGCTGTGATCCAGCCCTCATCTTCCAGAGGATATTCCTCTAAAGAAAAACTCCAGTGTCATCCACAGTTTTGGAGGTCTAGAGGAAGCTCTTCTAAGGCTACACAAAGTATTTAGCACAGCCCCACTCACTCAAAATGCCACTTGTGTAACTGACAGACCTCTGAAAGCAGCTTTTAATTTACAGCAAGAGGAGCAGTTTTCAAAGTTTCTAAGGATTTTGTGCATTTTACAGTGAAAGGATATTTATTGCCACTTTTATGTGTAAGCTGACTACAGCTCCATATTACTTGAGGTATAAAGCAGAAGAGCAAAAGGCCTTTAAACTAGTGTTGTTGCACTTCTGATCTTGATTGATGTTGACACCAATTAGCAGAAAAGGAATCTTCCAGATAAAGGAAAAGAAGATTTTATTAAGCCCTAAATGCCAAGAGTCAGAATTCAATGCAAAATTCATTAGTGCTTATGGCAGGAGTCCTACCAGCTATTGCCAAGGGGTTAAAGGGAAATAAAAATTACAAAAATAGGATTTTCAGGACTTTAAATCCTAGCTTCAACAGTAAACTTGTTTGGGATTTCAGCTTGCTGTTCTATACCCTGATACATAAAGGCTGTTCTGGTACATTCACTAGCTTTAATCAGAGGAAACTTCTATTGAAGTCAGTTGTATTCCTCTAAATAAAGAGAAAAATAGAGGTCATATATTTTCATTCAGTTCTAAATCTATTTTTAGAACTGAAAATTTTTCTATGTTGTATTTGTGCAAATACAACATTCATTGGGTAGAGGAAGAGGTCTTCAAATTATATAAATATAAATTTTAAATTATAAATCTGTAAATATACACATGTGTGTGTGTGTATATATATATATATATATTTTGATCCCATATATATATATATATATATATATATGGGATCAAAATCTGATTGAAAATTTATATTTCATGTACAGACAGTGACAGAAAAATAATGACACTTGCCTTTGCAGACTTTTACCCTTAACAGTTGCTCAGAAAAATAAAGGAGCTGTGCAAGTTTTCTGATGTTGTATCACCAATAAATCCTAGTTTCACCAAGCTCTGAAACAAGATTTGAAAGCCTTATAAAAACAAAGGTTAAATATGCTTTTTAAAACTAGAAATTAAATAGTTTGTACAGTTTGGAGGCTGGAGAACTTTTAGGGACTGCTCTGTAAGAGAAATGCCACAGCTGCCTGTTATTCCAATTCACAGCTTTAACAGGAACTCAGTTTTGGAAAAGGAACAAATACTTGGGCAAGTGGAGGCAGTATCTCCCTAAGGCCTCTATTCACAGCACTCAGAAATCTTCTTGAGTATTTATGTCTCTCCATGTCCACTAGATCAAGTTTTCCCTTTTAACACTGAGCTCTTCATCTTGATAAGGAAAATCACAGGTCCCAGCTCCCAAATACCAGGCACTGCCACAGGTTTTCATTCTTCCCTGCTTGCAGGGTATCTGCCCTTCCAGTTCAAAGGACTGCACACACACACACACACAAATTTCTTGCAATTCAATTTAGCCAATGATAACTCAATTTCAACATATCCTGAGACATGTTCTTCCACTGGCAGAGGATCCTGATGACCATCAGTTTACATCTACTTGTCAGAAGCCTCAGGGCAAATGTTGCCTCTGAATTTTCCTTCCAGCCTCATTTGCTGCATCAAATGTCATCAGTGCTTCTGACAGCAGCATCCTAGACTCGTAGCTAGAAAGTTATTGCCATTTCTTGCTTGCTGTGCACTCTACAGATTTGGTTTGTACATCTCTCATCTTCCAGGGTTAAGCCATGCAGTTTTCTGTTTCATTGTACTGGGCTATTGCTGTTCACCTGAAAAGATTCAAACCAACCCAGACTTATTTTAAAAATCAAAGCATCCCTTTTTTGTCTTTACATCATTTGCTCCTGCCCTGCAACCAACCCTTCCACCTTCTTCAGCACATACCTGTTGTCCTCTGCTGCTTAGGGCAGGAGTTCATCTTCCTGTAGTTTTGAGCAACTTGCAACATAGTGAGAGCTTTGCTCCCTGACTGAGGCTAAGCACTGGTTTTATTATTAAAACACCCTTGCAGGTTGCTCATTAAAAAAAAAAAAAAAGAACTAAATAAAAAACAAACCAACCAACCAACCAAAAAAAAAAAAAAACCAACAACAACAACAACAAAACAAAAAAAACACCAAAAAAAAACAAAAAAAAAACCCACCAGCCAACAAAAAAGCCAACAAGCAAAAAAAAAAAAAACCCACCAAAACAGACAACACTGGACTTTGTTATTAAACCACATGTTCTGAATATTGGTGAGCCTGGAAACTCTGATTGGAAAAAGGAGAATGATTCTAGAAATAGGGATGTGGGATTTTATGGAATATGTTTTTGCAGACCCCTACTCTTATCTAATATCATATTGCCTCAGTTTCTTCTAAATCCTTTTAAACCACTTTATGGTCTCACAGTATTTACCTGTTCTATGAAGGAAGATGGATTTCTGCTCATGGATGGCTGCTACCTAAGCTGCTCTGTTTCTTGGATCTTGGTTGTACTTGCAGCCAATTTTATAATAGCAAACCTTCCTCAACTAAATATTTAAATGTGGAGAGAAAGAGTTCCTGTTCAGAGAGTAAAACCAATCTAGCAAAATCTCAGAGCTAGAGCCAAATGCCACCAGCTTCCATCAGTCCTTCAACAGCAAGTGACACATTGTGAAAGCTGCCCCCTCTCCTGAAGGATCTCAGCAAAAAAATGAAGAGACTGCCCAAGACTTAGAGACTGTGGTGCTGTCTGTGTCTGCACACAACAATCAAAAAAGCAACTGTGAAAAGCATTATGAATTGTTTCAGCTGCTGTACCTCTAGAAGTATCGCTCCTTCTGTGTTCACAGACCTGTGGAGGAATGTTTGAGAAACTAGCAGATTAAAGGTATTTTTTGTTCTCTTTCTGTTGCTTCTTGATGAGGAAAAAATTGGGAAAAAATATGTGACATGGAAGTAGAGGTTGTGAAACTCTTCTCACAACTGTGCTGGAGAACTCCTTGGAGGACCAGAGTAGGACATTTACAAATCTGAAATAATGGAGCTTTGACTCAGTCACACAATAGATATACTCTCAGTTGGTTAATAAAAGAAGAAAGAATTCTTGGTTTAAAACCTGTTTGCAGGGAGTCAGATCTGTTTCAGTCTTATGCACAGATTCTCTTAGTTCTTCCTTCATTGCAAACAGAGATGTAAGAATTTCTTGGGATTTCATATTTGCAGTATATCAACAAGAATATTTTTAATCAGAGATGCAGCAACGAGGCAATATTTAGAACTCTGCCCCTTTTCTCACTCTGGAGTTGCCTGTAGCAGCCATGAAGAAAATAGAAAATAGAATATTCTTCATAGATATTAATCTATAACAGGACCCCAGCAGAAATGCTTTTTCACTGCTATCCCTGTCAGATTCTGTGAATCTACAAATCCTGCTAAATACCTAATATCACAGCTAAAGATGTGCCTGGATGTGCAAGCTGTCAGTTACCTATAAAGGCTTCTTACCAGGACCAGCACTGACAATAATATCTGCAAGAGCTGAAGGCCCCTCAGCTGCCAAACAAGAACTCATCCACCAGCTGTGAGATAAATGCAACTGCCAGGTGTTCTGTCCACAAGCACAATGTAAGGGGATAAACATCCAGGTCACTAAGAATGAACCTGACCAGAGGAATAAACATGTGAGGAAAACAGTAGGGTTATAGTTAATCCTGATCCTGTTGTCATTGTCAATAGGGGACATCAGAATCTACCTAGAGGTGTCAGCAGCATTTCTGACACTTTTCTCTCTGTCACCACCCTGAATGGTCAGTTTTGATGGTGGTCAGATGTGAGGCACTGGCAGTAAACTGAGCAGCTACTCATTCCACTGGTGATCAACACAAGCCATGATGTGTGGAAGTATTAGAAATGTGGTCATATGCATATTTTGGATCAAGTCTATGACCCAAAATGTCTTCAGTCAGGACTGACAAAATAAGTACAACAATCTGTATCAGGCCTCTGTCCTCAGCACCATCGCTAGATGGAGAGGAGATAATACAACAGACCCCGTTAACTTGTGTAACGTCAAAAACCACAGAAACTTTCAGTATCTGTGTTATCCTGTGGCAGGGAGCTCCACAGCTTAGCTGGAAACTCTGCAAATTGTAGGATGTAAAAAATAAAACCAGGATTTTCTTGACCTGTAAAGCAACTTATTAAGGGAGGATATTTTTTCCTGAACTGACAGAAGATGGAAGTCATGCTCCAGAGAACATGTAGGCATAACCCACAACAGCAGAAAAACACCAGCAATTAGTCAGAATCCCTCTATTGACTGACAAGAAGTAGACATATACTATCACTGTAGAGCAATCTTCTGAGCACTCAAAGTGTGTAAATTAGACCTAACGTGTGAATTGCACAGTAAGTGACAAGAATTTCAGAACATTGATTACTTTGAGACAGTCATTTGAGGAATGAATCCTTTCAAGAAATATAAAACTGCTGGTCTTGATGGCATCTGACAACTGAGTAGATGAAATACCTTGGTTGAATGACAAATATCCAAATACTCCAACCATTTACTGTGTACTGCTGTCAGCATGCTTGTGCTTGTATCTCATGGCACTCCAAAAATCAGAGAAAGATGCTTCAGAGCCAAAGAACAGTGGGTTGTGTCCATACGGCATCATCTTCACAAATGGCATCAGCATCTGATCTCAATTAAATTAGTTATCACCATTTGCTAAATGGTTCCTAATACCAGAGCAAGCTGGACTGTTCCCAAAAAATCCCTGCTGTCTAAGTGCTTAACATCACTGAGCAGTTCCAAGAGAGCCTTGGGAGGGCATGGACAGATACTCTATTCTTGTTGATCCATCAGCAGCTGCTCATAACACTGGAAAAATCTGATGTATGTTTTTATTTGTAATTATTAAATTACACAAATTGATCATCTCTTCATAGGGTTTGCACACTGGAAAGTTTACACTGACCATGTGAGTACCAGATCCAGTGGTGCAGACTGCAGTATGAGCTATCAGAAAAGGGTACTGGTACCAACATTTTTGGCATCTGTCAAAATAAGCAACCAAGCAATGATTGTATAAAATCTAATTTCTTGCAGGTGAATAAGGCATCACAGTCCAAAACTAGGAATGCAGTTTTAAGGACTTCATTCAAAATCATAGCCATGGTGACCTGAGCATCCTTCCTGGATATCTGATTGGTGCATCCAAAGCCAACTGTATATGAATTCAGGGGAAACAGATGTGAGTCTCCTCCACCTTTAGACTCAATAAGCAATTTTGCACATCTAAGGTTGAGGGAGACTCACCTTTGACTAGCACATGATCTATCTGGGTACCAGACTTAATTGCACTCTTTACTGGGGGCCAGAGAGATCAAAATGCAAAGTGAATTCTTGTAAGTGCTCAGTTCCCAAATGAAGGTGAGGGGGATATGAGGAGGCTGATGGCAACCACCCAATGATGTGGATTGCTGAACCCACACAGTGACACTCAGAGCTGTGCATGTGTTCTGTGTCTGAATGACCAGGGTTTGCAGGGCTAGATAGGCTGCAAGGGATCAAAATTGCCTTGTCTTAACTAGATATCTTGAATAAGCCAAAATCAGACTGTCTTTCTGGGTGTCATCCTATCTGATCTCATGAAAGAATGAGCTATTACCACAGAATACACCCTGAATGTTTATGGTGGTGCTGAAAACTTTTCTAGTTGCAGCAGAAATATGGAAGCTGGGGTAGCTACAAAATTGACAGTGCACAAGATAATCAGTAGGGTAGTTAAAATTAGCATAGATTAAAAGAAAATAAGAGAAAATAAGAGAAAATTACTTTCCCTAGTAACCTGAGAATGAATTCAACAACTCGGAGACCTTCTCACACACGAGTTAGCTGGAGAACCAGAACAGGCAGAAATTTAATTATTATGAATAAACAGAAATGTGTGAACCTAGAGCCTGGGAGAACAATACAGCACATCAGGGTTTGTGGCATCATGGAAGAGTTGTAAATTATCAAGGATTTAGCCCAGGCAACCCACTGGTGCATCTCTTATGCTGACTTTATGAAACCTCATCAGAAAACAAGGAAAGGACGTGTACCACAGACATAGCTGTGCAGGCATGCAAGAATCAACAACTCTTTTATTCCTCTTCTGCAAATCACAACCAGGCAAATGACTGAAAAGCCTTTTTCAAAGCCTACCAGTCCTTGACAGGAAAGAAGAAATAATGCCCTAATTGCCAAAAATGGCAAGGAGAGGAGAGGAGAGAGGGCAGAATGTCACGATTACAATTTGTTTCCAATTCATTCTCCTTCTCCAAGGTTCTTTCTGCCCTTTAAGAAATCTGTACTTAAAACATAATGGCCTAGACCATTTCCAAACCAGGAGCTTGGTATAATTCATTTTAATGCCACTCCAGTTGGCTGGGCAATACAATAAATCATCACCCTGCAAGAGAACCCTTTGGTCCAGACCATGTATCAGACTGAACTTCTAGATCTATGGAGTATTTATCATGAGTCTGTTGCCACACAAGGTTATTGTGCTGGTAAGCAGTATTTCTCCATCTCTCAAATTTGTTTTTTTCAACCAAAATGGAACTATTCAACATTAAAAAAAAAAAAAAAACATTAAAAAGCCTATGCTGGCTTTGTCAGAGTCACATGGCCAGAGTTCAATATCCACCATGACCCTCAGGGAAACCTCAGGGAAAGCATCAGAAGGCAGTATGGTTTCACAAAATACTTAAGACTATCTTTTTTTAGTATGAGCCACTGTTTAATCTCAGAAAGATGCACTGTAGTTAGTTTCAGCTACACCAGATATCCTTCACTGCTTTTTCTGCTTAGAATATGCTCCATGAGTAAACAGAGGATTTCTTTTTCCTTAAGGTTATTGCCCTCAGCACACACAAAAAAGAAAATTCTGCATGGTTTTAGGCCATTTTTTCCCAGATCATGTGACAAAACCCTTAGAACACACCCAGCTTGTGGTCACTGACAGTTTCTCTACCAGGAAACCGAGCCAAAAAGTCCAAGATGTCACAGGAGACATGTCAAAGACACAGGATCAGAAAAAGTGTCACAACTAATTAATTTGTTTTGGAAGAAACTTGGTACTTGATGTTCCCACTTAATTCATGGGAAGTAAGTGCTCTGAACATCTGACAAACCAAGTCATTTATTCAAACACTTTACTGTGAACTCTGCTGCTGAGAACTGGTGCAAGGGTGTTTGAGAGATACAAGTGTAACAGAAACAAAATCCACTTTTGCTCAAAGGTCATTGTCAATAGTGGTTTTGGGATTTTTTTTCCAGGTCTTGTTTTCTCTTTAGCATACTTTCATTTTTGTCTATAAGTGACAAGTTTGGCCAGAGCACCATCGATTAAACCAAACTCACAGACTCACTCAATATTTCAATGATTGAGGATAGCTGGAGGAAAAGAAATACTTATTTTCACTTTGCCTTGCATTTCCAGCTAACAGCAAAGCCAGTGGTGATATAAATCTGCTGTGCAAAGGTTTCTATATGCTGTTTCCATCCAGAAAACCCCAAGAATTCCCAAGAAAGGCTGTTCCCATGATCCCACCTGGTTCCAGTGAGCTTCTGAGGTCTGAAGAGCTGAGTCAAGGTCCCTTCTGGCTAGCTAGATTGCTACAGACTCTCTGCTGCCTCTTTTCCTCCTCTCCTTAACATTCACAGGGCTTCAGCTAAATCTTCTGATCTATTCCTACTCAGATTATTATAGACCTACTTACTGACAGTCCTTAACTCCTTTTCATATTGCTAATTCTGTCTTTAAGGCCTTGTGTTGTTTCTTCCTGCCCGTATTTATGCTCTTATCTCTATCATTTACCTTTTTTTCTGCCCTCACACGCTTTCCTTGAGCTCATTCTTACTTCTGGTCCATCAGGGTTGTATCATCCTCCTGCTTTTGCTCAACTCCCTCACTTTCTATCTGCTGACGGAGTTCTCCCTCCACGTCCTGCAAGAATCAGAGCTACACTCTTGGAGTGCTCCTGAGAGTCAGTTGTCACTCCAGCATAAGACCCTCCTGAATCTCCAAGAAGAAAGAAAACAAAGCACAGGAGCAGGAAAGAAAACAAAGGAAAGAGGAGATGAGAAATGGAAGTTGATTGAGTGGACCAATCTGTGTTTTGTTGCTGCTAGTAGGAAGTGGCAGCAACAGTAGTGACAATGCTGGGCTTTGACTACTTTTTAAGAAGAGAAGTGATGTTTGGAACAGGTCAAAGGAAAGGACTGTGGCCATCAGCACCCGTAAGTATCTGTCCAGTGGGCTGTAATTCCTTCAGTGTTTCTACTGGGCAAGAGGAAAACAGCATCAAGAGGGTCTGTACTGCAAGTGTTATCCCACAAACACCTCAGGCACCTGAGGTGGCATTAGATGGCATGACTTGAGGGCAGCACATAAGAGTCAGAGGTGAGATTTGGCAGCACATAAGAGTCAGAGGTGAGATTTGGCAGCATGTTTACCTGTGGGTAGCAGGGGGAAGGGCTCTCCTGCTGAACCAGTCTCCCAGATCATCCTTGAGCCCAGACAGGGAGAAGGATGGACTGATTTTACCCAAGTCTTCTTCCTGGGATACATACATGAAGAATGTAAGGCTGGTAAGAACAAAAATACTCTAGGAAAAGGTGACTGAGAAACTGTTGTCCAAGGGCACTCAACTACCATATTCTTCATCCTGACAAATTTTGTGTTCAGCTCAGGACAAATAGATTTGGCCAAAACCAAGCAAAGCCAAGTTTCATGGGGTTCAGTGCTATGTGCCAGATGAAGAGCCTAAACAGGCTAGTCCTATATAATATTGTTAGATAATATCTAGGGTGGCAGATCTCAAATGGCAGTTCCTTAAATGAGAAGTGGTTGCTAAGATTTTCTGGCTCTTGGCTATACCACCCCTAGGAAACCATGGGCCTAAAGCTCTCTGAAATGATTTGGCTACTGCAGATCACCCTGCAGGATGCAGCACTGAGTAAAAATTCAGGTCAGATGGTCACAGCAGGCAACTGGGATGCAAGACTCCTTGCAGAGGTACATTATTCTCAAACATTGATGTAAAGAAATTGATGTCTTTGTGCTTCACTCAACACGAGCTTAGTTAGCATTACTTGAAATAATAGGTGGCACGTTCCCTCAGTAGTGCCTTAAAGCTGTCAAAGGGTATCTATCATAGAACAGCAGAACAAGATACCCAGACTGTTTCTACTGACAAATACAAAATTCAGGGCTCCTGCTGCTCCACATTTTCAGGGTAATGGTTAAAAAATAAAATAAAGTAAAACCTATTAGTCAAGACAACTTATTAAACAATTTGAGACTTTGTACTACTTGATTTGGGTGCAAATTTAATCAGTGAGTGTAGGGGTGAATTTACACAGAACGCATTTCCTAACTTCTGCCTTAGGGCCATTTTAGGTACCACAGTAACAAAACATTGTTATTTTATAAGCTACCTGAAAATCAGCATTACTCTGTTTTGCTGGTTTTGACAACCATCAGGGAAATTAAACTTGGCTGCCCCCAATACCTTCTTCCCTTAGAGAGCCAGGCAGGATGGTCCCTTCCCAGTTCCAGCCCCTGGTCTTTCCTCCTGAAATAACATCCCCCATCATGGATGGATGGATGGATGGTATAGAACATTCAACACCAAAGCTCTACCCCACTGTAACCATGACAGTGTAGTCTTCATTTCCATAGGGGACAGAGGAAATCTTATTCATGAATGCCTATTAACCATTTCTGTATTTAAGGTGCATTTTAAAAGCCACCAGAGACTGTAAAGTGATCAAATGTCTCTCACCTGTACTGATTCCAGTGGTAGGAGGACAAGGGGTGTGGTGCAGACCTGCTGGCTCAGTCTGTTTTCTGTTCAGGATTTGTACACAAGCAGACAAGTGCAAAGCATGGAGACCTGTTTGGCTCCCTCCCATCTCACTCCTGGCATGGCTGATGCCCCTTAACTGCACATCATTGTTTTGTGTCACTGACATGTTTTATGAAAAATCCTTTCCTTAGGATTTTTCCCCTCCTGAGAAGCTGAGAGGCCTCAGGAACAAACTGTAAACAATTCTTATCTGCTGCTGTGGAATGCGACAGAGGAAATCTCTGATTGGCCTCGTCAGGCTGTTTGCAATTAAGAGCCTATCACAGAACACCTGTCCGGCCGGTCTCGGTCTGAGAAGACCTTTGTTTTGACATTCCTTTTCTATTCTTAGCTTAGCCTTGTAGTGAAATCCTTCTCTCTATTCTTTTAGTATAGTTTTTATATATTATCTATCATATAATAATAAATCAAGCCTTCTGAAACATAGAGTCAACTTTCTCGTCTCTTCCCCCATCCTGGGACCCCTGTGAACGAGGTAACAGTTTTGGTTCCATAACTGCAGCCCAACAAGCTTCCATCAGGCCTCCCAAGTGGAAGCTTGAGCTTTTCCAGTGATTCACTCCAGAACGTGAGCAAAACCAATCCTACTCATTTCAGGTAGGCAGCCAGTAAATAAATCCTGAGTCCTGTCATTGAAGGTCTTTCTATTGTGTTGCACATTGCTTAGAAATTTTCTTAATCTAACTGTTGTGCTCCACTTGTTTCTTTTTGACAGTTAAAGCTTCTTCCTTCTGTGTAACCACAGTGTTTGCTCAAGGCCTGCTTCTGTGCCCAGCAGAATCTGTGCTGTATTTACAAAGCAGAAGCCAACATGAAGAGTGCTGACTGGAATGAACAGTGTTTGGAAGGAAATGTCTGATGAGTGTAGATGCTATCAAAGCTGTTCTCTTGCTCAGAAGTGGATGTTAATGCCAATTACTCATGTTTCTTGATTAAACTCTCACCGAACATTAAGTACTGCAGAAAAAAGGTCCTCCATCACAAAATATGCACATTGCAGTTGAGTCAGTAGCTGGTGCCAAGAATCCAGGGACGTAGTGTACTCTGTGTTGTGGTCCTTCAAAGAATACATGGGAGAACATTGGGCAGGATTTATAAAAGATATCTGGGCTGAGTGTACCACTGGATCACAGCCAAATAAGTGTGCACCAGACTAAGATGTACCTTCAGGACAATAGAAATGCTTCCATAAATAACTGGAAAAAGACATTTCGCATGGACAAGTAGGATGTTCCACTAAAGATGTGACAGGTCTCAAGATCTACAACCAGGAATTGTATAAACCAGGAGGAGTCAGACAGTAAACTCTCATAGCTGGAGTTTGGCCTACTGCTCAATTTGACTGGATCCATGTTCACTAATCTCCTGGATAAACCACTCTGGGGTAAATCTGCAGAAATTTTGTCCCATGAATATTTTGCTATGATACAAAAGGGTCAGAAACTCTGCTATATTTATATGTATGCTTGAGCTCTGAAATAAAGGGAAATGCACCAAACAGGAAGAAAGGTGAACATCAGGTTTCTCTTAAAAAGTGGAAAGGTTTATTGATGAAGCTACAGGAATGTATGTTTGTTTTTTAATCATCAAATCAGAGTTTAAAAACAGAAAGGATGCACAAATTATCAGTTCCCAGACATCTTCTCTGTCTCAGGCTATTGCATTCATACAGCTCCCACTGCCTTTGGTCAGGTGTTTCCTAAAGCCATGACTCAGTGACCCTCTAAATCCCTGGCACTCAAGTCACACAATGGATGTAATATAGGAAACAAATAATAACAAGAAAGTTTAAAGAAATAAAATTAAGGTGGCTGGTGGAAGAGCAATTTTCCATCCCTAGATTCAGACTAGGATAAAATCTTCCATCCAAAGTGGATCCTGGGGGTCTCATGACCACCCAGAAGCTGCTATACCTGCCTTTCCACCAGCTCCTGTCAGAGCCCTGTTCACCACAAGAGTTCACAGATAAATAGATACATTATATGAAATCTGAGAGGAGTGGCAGGGATGGGATGTGTCTTGTCCAGGGATAGGCAGGAAGCCACTAGCAGAGATGGAAAAGGCCACAGATGTCCCAATCCCAAAGACTGTGCTTTAAATATTAAACTACCCAAAGTTTATCCCATTTGTTATCAATAGATCACAGCACCTGGCCTAAATAATGCTTTACTCCTTGAAAATATCACTTCATAAATCTTCAGGACCGGCATGTGCAGAGGGTGATACCAGTGTTATCCCACTTCTCCAACTGGGACACTCACACATCCCAGCAGGGAGATGCAAAAGTGACAAAAGATCCTCTTGCAATCACTGGGCTGGGGAGAGCCTGAAATGCCCCCAGAACTCCCTCCAGGAGCCTTGCAAAGGGCAGAGCATTGTGATTTAAATCTAAAGCTGTGCCTGTCTGAGGATGATTTGCAGGCAGTGCAAGAGCGGCTCTGGCTGAGCAGACAATGCCCAGGAATGGCTGAGCTGAATCATCTCTGATGGGAAGAGGGATGGGTGGGGAAAAGGGATGCCTGGATGCTGTGCCTGCCCCTGCTGAGCCCCTGACCCCTGCCAGCACTACCACAGCACTGCAGTTCTCACACAAATTCAAGTGAGAAGGAGAAAAGGGAAGAGATTGGAAGTAATGGGGGACATATGAATCATATCTGCAAGACTTGAGTGTAATTTCATTTTGAAATCTAAGATTTAAACTAATATATTCCTTGGCCAGAAGTTATTCCAGCTTCTCTGGGCAGGTAGTAATAGAAAGAAATGTGATCTTTTTGATTAAGCCAGAACATTTACTGCCACTGGGAAGTGCTGCATGTACTATACCATGGGGACACAGTGCTTTCTGCAACTCCTACTACAACTGCAATATCTGACAGAAAACCTCCAAAAATACAGTGTAGAGGAAGTCTCAAATAATCCTTCTTAACTGCATTTATACAACAGAGCACCTATCTATTAAGGTGTTAGAGGTGCTTCTAATGAAATAAATTAAGACTAAGTCCTGATTCTGCTTCCAAACACCTGGTATAAATCCAGACAACTTGTCCTACTTCTGTAGCATTATACCAGATTTAAATCTATTCAACAGGGCTCTTAAATTTATGCCTTGCTCGGGAATTTGAGTATTTCTACCAGTGGCATCGGGGCTGCTCTCATAAGCTTTAAATCTTCAAAAATTTAAGCATGTGCCAGGGACTAAAAACTGACCTCTGAGGCTAAAAACAACAGATTGTCAGAAAACTGAAAGCTCATACAAAGCCATCAAGGAAAATCAAAAGGCACAGCAGCTTGAAGAAAAAAAAGAGAACTTACAATGTTGAGAAAAACAGTAAAATCCTGAAATGGAAAAGGAGAGTTGAAGTCTGGGAACAAGTACCTTCATTTCAAATACCCCAGTATTTAGTCTTGCCTTAGGATCCCATCATACAGATGTTTTCCACAGAGAGGCTGAGCCTCTGCCTCCCCAAAAGCTTAGACCTGAGATTTTCATCGTTAATATTTCCATTTGTCTGTAGCTGATTAATCATTCTACAAATTCCACCACTATCAGCAATTTACCTTCTGGGGAAGTAAGGTGCAGGAAAGAGAAGGAACTTACCTAAGGCATTTTCACACACTCAGTCACTAAGAAAAGAGACCTGGGCATCCATAAATATGGAAAAAAATCTATATATGTTTGGCAATAAGCTTTTG
This sequence comes from Serinus canaria, assembly GCF_022539315.1. Lineage (NCBI taxonomy): Eukaryota > Metazoa > Chordata > Aves > Passeriformes > Fringillidae > Serinus > Serinus canaria. Next base: position 144,609,734 of record NC_066315.1, on the reverse strand, counting down.
GGGATTTGCTTGCCATTTGGACTCAAGCAGGAAATGGAATTTTCCTGTTCTTGTCAACCTGAAATGCCTCCAAGGTCACAACTGCTCAGCTGGAAGATGGTAAATACCACAGCCTCGTTTCCTTAATGTACACAAGAAAGAGATAAACTCAGCCTAACCTTTTCAGTTTACTTTACTAAGTTTACTCTGGGATCATCTTTATGGCCCAGGTGACTCCCAGCTGAGCCAATGCAGGATGTTTAAGTGATATTGTAATATGAATAGTAAATCTTAACTTGGGGCCAAGCAGGAAGCTCCTGAATGCTGACAAACAGTGCTGTAAAAGTCACTCCAGAGGTCTGTGCAAGCACAGGGAAAGCTCTGCCTGGCTGTGGGCATGTCAGGCTGCCCAATGAAGCACATGGATACTTGCCTTGCTGTCTGCAGGTAGGTCTTTGCCCATCTTCTTCCACACCACACTTTGGACCACATACCTGAATGACACATTGATTTCTTCCCTGAATAATCAACTCCTTAATTAAACTGAATGCTGCTTAATTCTACCAGCTTGTAAATGCTGCGTTCATTATCCAGAGATCTGAGGGAACTGAAAGGAAACAAAAACTCCTCACAGGATTTCACACCCACTCCACTGATCTGCAGAGATCTGAGGTGCAGAGTGAGCCCTCCTATCGTTCTTCAGGCAGGTGTGGGAAGAGGCAGCGGCCGATCACCCACCAGGAGGATCAGGGGCTCTTCCTTTAGAGTGACAAAACCAAGGGACATTGGGACAATATTTGGAGCCAAGGAGAGAAGGGCACTGCCCTTCCAGGTGGCTGGTATGGCTCTCCCACCTCCTTCTCTGCAGCACAGCAGGTGCTGCCCATGGAGCAGCTGCCACCCCCAGGTGTGCTGCAGAGCTCCAGCGTGCCCGCAGTGCTTGTTCGTGTGTCGGAGCACAAGGCTCAGGCTCCTGGCTCCCACCTGGCCCACAGCTTGGAGAACTGGAAGGAAATATCCTCTCCCACTTGCTTGAGCAGCATCCAAGCCTTTTGTTCAGATTATCCCACCCTGTAGGGGAGGATGGGGTCTGTTTGAGGCTCCCAAGGAAGTGGTAACTTGGCCATTTGGCTGGGCTACACACAGGGAATGTGCACCCTGCCTTGGCCATGGATTAGGGTGGGTGTCTCCACAGGGCTCCATCTTTATCTCCTTTTTCTTTTGAGGTTGCTGAAAAAAATACCAATAGGACAGTGCCAAAACAGAACATGGAAACAGCCAGACACAACCTCAGCATGGAGGGAGAGGGATCAGGAGCAGAAAAGACAAGTTTGAAGGTGGATGGGCATTGTCAGAGACAGTTTCAATTTGATGCAAAAGCATTTAGAAATTTGAATTGAATACAGTGAGTCAGAGCAAGCCAATAGCTGAGCTAGTTTCACCTGGAGCAGTGATATTTTATTTCAGCTTTCACAAGTATTTTGCCGTTCGCCACAATGGGCCGTGAAAAATCAGTGGAAGTTGCTGTGGGATCACTGATGCTCTCCCTCCCTCTGGCTGACCTCCCAGCCTCAGCCAGAACAGAGCTCTGCATCCCCATTTTCCCATTCCCAGAGGGCTCCTGTGGAGTGCAGCTCTCTGCATCTCAGCTCCTGACTTCAGCACCACTGGGAGACAGCCAGGAGGAGGAATATTACCCACTGAGGAAGGCACCCACCAAAGTGAACTGACTGGCATTATTTCCTTCATCATCCACATTTGGAGCTGTTTTTAAATTTCTCTGATCAAGCAGAGATCTGAAGGCAGCTGTCTCAGATCATCTCAAGTTTGGGCTGTTTCTGCCTCCTTGCTTTTATAGCTTTAGGTTTCTTTCTTTCTTAAAAAACAACAACAAAAAAAGCTTCCAAACAAAATTATCTCTTTCAGGTTGAACAAAACACCCATTTAAATCTAAATGGAAGCTTTTGAAAATGCTGAAAAAATATAACAGGTCGACCCAAAAAATATACTGCCAAATCAGATCAATACAAATCCTGTCAAGATTTTTCCCCACAATACCTGTTATCTAGAACCAGACAGTATGATTTCTGCTTGTGCAGACATGTCTTCCCCCATCTTCCTAAATTTTTCTTCAATTAATTTTTTTTTCTCTACAAAGATATCCATAAGGAGAGTTTTTCTAGGAGAATTACTCACTGAAAATGTTTTTATTAAGTTCTTAAAAAAATGTTAAATGTGCATGCATGAATTGTGAAAGCATATGTTCAGACATAAAAATTTCTGAATACAGTCACACTTATTAAAAATTTTCAGTGAGTAATCCCAAATTCAAGGCTGTTTGAGAACTGCCTATATTTGCTTTATTCATGACAGAGTTATTTTTTGCTGTTCTCAGTCTGAGATTGGACTGCTGGAACATCTTTATTTATATGGAAAAAATAATAACTATTAAATGTCCCAAAATCCAGGTATCACCATTGAGCCAACTACTCATGAATTAAGTAAAGTTTTGGTTTTCATTAATGATTGGCCATAATTTGTATAGTTGTAAGGTACATAATAAGATCTCATAAATATAATCAAATAGAATTTAGACTCCAGGGTCTGAAACTTAAAATTAGGCTTTCCAACAGTGTGACTCTCCTCAGCAGTTTGTCTTTACCTGTTGACTAGCAGTGCTGGATAGGAGATAGGATAGCAGCAATGGGATTATCAGACATCCTGTTCCTATTACTGACACATGCAAAAATCCACATTCTTTTATATGAGATTTATCCAATATAATATTAGGACTGTCAGCTTTGTTTATTTTTTTTAAATGCTATTGCAAAATGGTGGCAGAGCTAAGCAAAACCCCAATTTACAAATTTGAAGAAATTTTCAGAGAGTCTCAGGTATAACAGGAATGGTTGTAGATTGATACTGCAGATAAAATATGTTGAAAACATAGAATAGAGAGATAGGTAATTTAGAGTAATAAGAGGAAATTAGACTATAATGAGTACTTAATCAGAGGGAATAAACTGATACAATAGAGAGTGGAGCTCTCAGCACAAACAGATACGGGTGGAGAGATACAAAAGGTATCAGAGCAATACCAAAGGCAGGAAAGCCAACAGCAAGTGCAGAGACAGAGCCCTTCAGGCTACAAGATAAACTGTGAAAAAACACACTGAGTCCCCATTTCAGAAGCACATAAGCTACTTCATCTGTGTCCTTTGCAACAGTGAAAGAAGCATCTGTCAAGGTTTGTGGAGGTGCAGAGGACAATAGGAAAGGACTGAAAGAGTGCATGGCACAGTGATGGAGGCACCTACATCCCCAAGAAATGATGCACCAACACTAATCTTTGTAATATCAGTGGTGAATACCTTTTCTGCCTTCCAGCAGCACTGAAGACTCAAATTTGTAGAAATATTAGACTTAGCTTTTTTGTTCTTAATCTCCAGATCTGGAAGCACTGGGATTTTCTTGGGGTGGAACACACTCAAATGTCTTAGTGGGTGGAAGAAGATTTAGTGGCAATAACAGATGGGCAGGACTGGTGACAGCTGTCTCCCTCCTAAGTGGCACAAGTTAGTTGTGCCCCCTGTCTCAGTCTTTGTGTTTGCCCAGGGCTGCTACTGCACAGTCTTACTGGGAGCAGATAAATAGTGCAAGGAGGACACACAGGATGTTTTCCTTATAATGGAGCAGCAGAAGATGCTTTTTGCTCCAGCTACTGGAAGACTTCTGCACAGGCACTGTGCTCTGTGCACAAAGCATCTGGAGTGCCTGTGTGATCAGGATCCCCTGGGTTTTCCTACAAATTATCCTCCTGCATTAATATCCAAGGAAGAAAAATGACAGAATGCAAATATTCAACTGCAAAAATACAAAGAACTGTTTCATTGACTTATTTTTCAAGCTGGTTATCAAGTGCAGGACTGTGTAGCCAACTGGTTCTCACTTCATCCACAGCCCTCCAGGTCTATCCCACGAGGGCAGAGCCTGCAGGAGGAAGGGTGAGAGAGGCTGTCCCTCTGCTAGACTCCCCAGCCTTCAGTGCCATGTCACATGAAGTGAATCAAATTGGTTCCAAGGGAAAGTTTAATAAAGATGCCTGAAGTGCAACTTATCTGTTCGATTGTGAATTCTCTAGGGAAAAAATGGAAAAAAAAAAAATCATGTTTTTTCAGGATTTGTTGTGTGGCAGGTGTTTCTGCAAATAAATGAGAGCCTGGTCTGACTGAGTGGCTTGCAGGGTCCTCCTGCCCAGGTGACACCTGAGCTACAGTGTTAAGCTGGAGGCCTCTGTCCCCATGACCCCTCCCCAGACCCAGCTGCTCCCACACCTGAAAACCTGTGCAGAAAAAAGTTCCCTCACAGATTTTATCTCTGACTCAGACAGGACGGATGACTCCTGATTTGCTGACATAAAGGAACATACATCTGACAGACACTGAGACATCAAGCAGGATTTCCAACACTGTGCAGTGGCTTTTTCCCAAAGAAAAGTTAAAGTTTGCACAGTTTGAAAAGAGCTCCTGGAGAAGATAGCAGCAGCTGAAGGAGTTTGGCTGGAAATTGTGCTACCCCTTGATCCATCTGCAGCTCTGTGAGCGACTCCCGCATCGTTTGAAGGTGCTTGGGATGGCTTCAGGCTTTTGGCTTTTTTATGCAAGCAGATTTTCATGCTTTGATATCTTCTCTGACACGACTTTTGATCCAGTGAAGGTGATGCTGGCACATTTTTCACAGTGAATATTTTGTGTACAGTGCTGCTGGAGCATTGCAGTTGCCAGAGTTATTTTGGAAGAACTCTTTCAAAAAGATGCAGCCTAATAAATATGATGAAAAGTGAGAGCTCTACTAACTGCAGTCAGGGTGTCTGCCCTGGTCCAGACCAAGGCACTGCAGCTTGTCAGCATGCAGGCACCATCAAACACAATCCAAGAGAGTCATGAGAGAAGGGGGAGCACAGCACAGACTGGTCTGGGGCTCTGTGCAGTGAGAACAGCACTTTGGAATATCCAGATTATTCCCCTCCCCAAAAAAGCAGATGATGTTTCAAGCTGTCAGACTGGCAAGTTTTGGGAAAAGTGAAGAAACCCTGGTGGAAAGTCTGTGCTTTGCTGTTCCTGCCAGGGTAAAGCAGCGCAGGGAATGAGGGTCACCAGCCAAGGAATGCTATGTGCCTCAGGGAACCCCCTGCTGAAGGACTTTCAGCTAATTGAGAAAGTCAAACATCCATATTCCTGCTGAAAAAGAGGCTGTACTACCTTCACCAGGCATTTCAGCTACAAAGGGAATTGTTCATAAAGGCAGAAGGAATTAGAGGAGGGAATTAAAGGATGCAGTATTTAATGGGGCAGATTGATATGCACACTGATGAGATATACTTCAAATTGATTAAATGTCTGTTTTGGCTGAAACAGCTTTTTTTTTTTCCCCTTGGCCAATGCTATCTGTGTTTTTTGTTGTCTGTAAGTCATGCCTCTTGCTGTGACCCAGCCAGAACGGAACCTGGCCAAATAAAAGGTGTGCTTAAAAAAGCTAAAATTAAAAAAAAAAAAAGAAAGAAAAAGAAAAGTCAAAATCACTACAAGGCTTAATTTCTACCATTCCAAGGCCCATGAAAGGAAATGAGTTTTGTGCTAATGTTGGTCTCCATGCAGCAAAAAGAAATCCCAGCAGGGCTGCAGCCTGCCTGGCTGCAGTGCAAGGAGCACAGTGCAAATCACACCAGTGCAGCCAAACCATGATAACCCAGGGGGGGACTGGGGCTGTGTGCTGGCACCTTCTCTCTCCTGAACTGCTGAGGCAGCCTCATTTCCCTGTGTGTAATGGCATGGAAGCACAGTAGCTTGGACCTTGTAGGCATTAGAAGGAGCTAAGCTACCCTGGAATTATATTCATCCAACTTTTCCAGCTGATAGAGTTACCAAGTGCCAGCCCCCGTAGAGGGATTTCCACCAGAGTCAGTCTTGCATGGATTTACTTTCTGGGGGAAAATTATCCAACCAAGATAAATCATTTCAGGCAGAGCAGTTGTAAGAACTTGTTTACACGAATCTGCTCAGAAAAGTTGATCTGAATTTTTAAGTGGATTAGTTAAACTGCATTAATTAAAGCCCTTTGTGGGAACTGTCAGAATTAAAGTGTCTTTGATTTGATTTGGTTTACTTCTCTTCCAAGGCTAAGTCATATTAAGGCCACTTTACTTGTGAAACGAGAGGTTTAATGCAATTTACTTAATTCATTTTAAACTCCTGCCTTTAGTTAATTTAAATCAACTTTTCTGATTTTCCCTCTATAGACATGCCCAAGGAAAATGAAGACCACTGAAACAGAAACACCTAAGAGAAACTTCGAATAAATCAAAATATTTCACTAGCCCCTCCAAGACATTACTATCAGTGTCACCAACAAGATTTGGCAAGTGCAGGTAACACTGTCAAGGTCCAAGGACTGAGAAACAGATCCTTGGTGCTAGGCTACAGTTGCTCATCAGAGATAGGATGGCCAGTCCTGCAAAAAAACCCTTTACTCTAGCCTAAAATAAAAGATGCAAAGTAAATGCCTCCTGGCCCTCAAAATAAAAACAGGGCTCAGGCTATGGTCTGTGGAGAGGGAAGAAGAGAGGTTCCTGAATATATGAATTAAGGAAATTTTATTTAAAGCTCTGGTGACAATATCTGCATCCTTCTTCCTCCTGAACCAGAAGGCACAAACAAAATTGGTAAAATGCTGTTGGAGGAGACCTGGTCTCCTTTTCCCTGGAAGTCTCATGCCTGTTTCAGGCACTGGTAGAGGGAATACCTTGCAGCAGCCTGAAACTGGGAGATCCAGGGTGTGGAGGCAGACAGGTGACTTTGCATGGCATCAACCCTGGCTCTGCAGGACCAGCTCTGACCCAAGGGCCAATGTGCCTGACAATCCCAAAGTGTCACCTATGAAAATCAGAATTCCAGGCCAATCTTTGAAAACCATCTCTTTCTTCATGTGCAATCTGCTTTCACAAGACACTTCAATGCCCACAAAACCCCACACCCTCTGTGCCTGGCATTTTTCCAGCTCTCAGGTTGGCCCTATGCAGCTGTGAGAAACAACTGCTCAATTTGAAAATTTAAAGAGGTTTATTAAACCTTAACAAAAATACACAAAAGGATTACTAAGGAAAAAGCTGCAGTGCTGGGAACTGAGCCTCATGCATACCACATGGCCAGTTCTTCTTCAAGATGGATGCTCAGTCTTTTATACCCCTGGGGGTGGCATCAGCCGGCCCTGGCCCGTCCCAAAGTCTGTCAGTCAGCTCTTCTTTGCTGTTTATCAGTGAACTGCTTTCTTGTGACTTGATGGGAGATCAGGTGTTGTCATGCCTCACCCCCTGTCCTAAGCACCCCCTGAGCTTTTCCATTCCCAACTGCCCCATACAAGTGACACAGGTGCAGCCCTTCTTTTTTCCTGTCCTAAACAACCCAGGCTGTCTGATGGTCACAAAACCGGCGGGAAAAGGGAACTGTGGGGAGAACAGAGGACATCTAAACTACAATAACATAACTATACATCACTAAAGCTTTTCTTAATATTCACACAATAGTCAATCCCTTAATTGAGAGAGCCTAACATCTCATTATCCATCTATAGCACAGCTGCACAGCAGCCAGCCCTGCCACAGCCAGCAGCAGGGACAGTGACAGGGCCACTCTGCCCCAGATGAATGATCAGAGCAGGGACTGCCATGTTAAATGAGAGGGAGTATGAGACTCCTTGTGCTGCTGAGATCCACTTTGGTGTTGAATCATCCTCCACAAGGCAGCCTAAGTGAGAGCAGAGGTGGTGATTAGCGGCACTGTGTCTGTTTGGAGAGGGCTGCATGCATGACTGAGCATGAATAGCCTGATTATGAGTGGGTGGCACTCCACTCAAAGGGACTGAGCGGGCAGAGCTGAGGCAGCAGTGATTAGCTGCCATGCAAGGTGAGTTATTGTCCCCTGGGATGCTAAAGATATACTGTACTTAATAGTTCACTGGCCACATGCATTCCAAAGGTTGATATTGTCGCAGCCAGAAACATTCATTCACATAATTAGTTTACTTTTCCAGTTTAAGCCAAATGGAAAATCCCCCAGTACAGCACTCTTAAGCTGGCTGTTGGGCCAGTGGTGATCAGTAAAGTCCTTTTGACTTTGCAAAGTTGCCTGGGTTTCCCCAGAAGGACATGAGGTCATTTAATCACCTGCCTTATCACAATGCCTTAGCACAGGCATTATAGGGGCGCTCTGGGATTTTCTCTGGATAATCTGACCCCAACATTTGTAACAGCAGCCACTGAAATCAATGGAAAATGAGCCTTTGTGTGACAGGGTTGTCACTCGTCCATGATCTTAATTCCAGGTGTGTGACAGGCATGACAGGAGATGACTCATCCCTTGCCAAAAATCCTCTGTGTCACAGATTTGCAGTTATACCTTCCTCCAGAGGAACCTCAGCTACTTACCCATAATAGATGATCTTCAGGTGACTTCCTCTCCCTTCTCTGGGAGTCATGAATATTTGACTTAACAAATTAATCTTTTCACTTCCTTTCATAGGAAGACAGATACCTTTATATATGGAGTGCCTGAAACAGAGTACAAAAAAAAGACCACAAAGGAAAGAATTTGATTTTTGAGTAGCTCTGTTCATTGCAAGGATTAGGCCAGACCCTCAACTGCACCAGAGCAACACCAGTTAAATTAGCAAATGTACTTCATCTCTTTCTATCTCACTGATCCCCCTTTTCAAACTCCAATAGTGTAAGTGCTGGGAAGGATCTGCTGAGGTCCTCAACACCAGCATAACAACATCATCTAACTTTGCATAATTTATCAATTTGTGAAGACTCAGAAGGGCCTCACTCTGCAGGCCCTCCCTTCTCAGCAGGGCCAGCAAGGTCTGCTGCCTTTGAGTGACCCTGTTTCAGCAGGGCAGCACTTGGATTTGGGTTGGGCGCCCAGGAACATGGCTTTGGAGGGAGAGGACCCTGATCTGCATGCTTGGTGTGAATATCATGCTCATCACCTCCATGGGGATGGCAAGGGACTGCAGCAGCAGTCAGGATGGTGCCAGCATTTTGTGCTGTGTTATTCTGTCTGTTCATTTGTTTGATTCCATTTTGTTAAGCCTCCAGCAGAAAGGCTGGGCTCTCGAAAAGGCTGCTTGGATGCTCATGGTCATCCTTGTGTGGTATTCTATCCTGTGAAGAGCCCAGGAAATACAGGCAGTACTTAAATTTCCACACACCACTTGCAGTCACCCCTAGAGGCTGATTCTGCTGTGATCCTCAGCAGGATATCTATGCCTTGAGCCTTGTCCTTCTGTTTACTTCTATTTGTTTCTGCCTGCTTTGCTCCTAACTTATTCAAAGCATTATTGAGCCCTGCAATTATTTTTCCATTAATTTTCTCCTTTCCTGACTCATTTAACAAGCAAATATATCTTGACCTCTTGTGCACTGAGATGCACCATTTAGCCCAGTGTGGTGGAAAGTGGGAATCTGCTGCCTTTGGAAACCCTGCAAGCAGGGAACAGTTGTCCCCTGGATATGTTGCTCCAGCTCCATTCCAGAGCTTGCTCATGCAAGAAAGCAATTCTTGGCCTGCATTTGTGCAAGAAGAACAAAACAGCCAGCTCATTTTCTGTCTCCAGGCAGACTTCCCAAAGATTATAGGAAGAAGATGGGTCTAAGGGCATTTTGGCCAGGAATGCAACAGACCATGGGACAAACAAGCATGTTGGCATAATCTGGTGGCTGCTGTGTCCAAAACAGCCCAAAACTGCCGAGTTCCTCAGCCTACCTGCTCATTGATGGTCCTCCTGCACCAAACTGCCTCATTCCTGGGTCTAACCCCACAGTGCAAACCCCAGGGGCTGCTCTCCCTGAGGGTTTCACTGCTGCATTGCTTTTTCTCTGCATTTTTAATGAATTTTTGAGAAAACTATAGCAGTGAGAGATTTGTGCAACCAGGAGTGCACTGCATGCCCCGAGTGCCTGGGATGAAACAGCATGCTCAAAGCCTCCATGCTGAGCTGCCAGTGTCCTCAAAAGCATATCTTATCCCCACTGGCTCTTTGGGATTTTAAGGTGGCTGTTCTCATCACGGGCAAACCAGCCTGACTTTTTTTCAGCCTTTCTGGTGCAGAACAACATGTTCTGTTGTTCTTCTGCAGGTGGAGGGAAAGGAGGCAGGGAAGATGGAGCAATGTGGCTTCTGTGATGCTCTTTTGCCATTCTCTTTTGAGTCATGCTTTCCTGTTTACATGGAAAGGCAGGGCAGGGATAAGGCTGGCCTTATGTGATGAAAAGCAGTTTTGCTATGAGGTAACAAAAACTGCTACCCAAAAGGAAGACTGGAACAACAGTGGAAGATTGGAGCGTTATTTCCAAAAACTGAAAGGGGACATGTGCCAAGAGCTATCATAAAGTGAGTCAAGAGTTATCATAAAGTGAGTCCGTACTGTCAGAGAGGTGGTCTGTCTGCTAACACATCAAAATTTTCCTAAGATATTGAGGAAGGAAGGAAGGGTCCCAAAATATTTCCCTAAAATGACAGCACAGACCAGAAGAAACAGCCAATGAATTAACCAATCTCAACATTTATTTTGAGGTAAGTCTCACACAGAGATGGTGGGTGGTGCAGAGCTCCCTTTCTCCATGGCTTTCATCACCCTATAGGATCCTGATGGGGCACAAGGATGGTGGGTAGTGTGGAGATCCCTTCATCCATGGCTCTGAAGAGCTTCCAGCAGCCTGTAGGACCATGATGGAGTACAAAAGCAGTGGGTGGTATGGAGTTCTCTATGTTCACAGCTGCAGAGAGCTTCCAGCAGCCTGTAGGACCACAATGGGGTACAGACGAGGGATAAGTCTGTTTCCTCATCTTTGGGCCAAGGATCTTGTAGAAAGTTCCTTGTAGAAAGTTTCATACTCTCTGGGTGCTAGAGGAAGGAGAGGGAGGGTGCGTGCCATGTGCCAGTCATGTTCCTGCCTGGGGATTTAGCTGTCAAAGACAGGAACATCAAAGAATGGAGCAGCCCCACCTCCAGCAGCCCCTGCCTCCACGACTGAGGCTCTCCCAGCCTCAGGTCAAGTCTGTCCAACCCATGCCTCCCTGAGGGACAGAAAATGTCCAAGCCCAGCCATGTCACCCACTGCAATGACAGCCACCACCAGAGATGGCCACTGCCAATGTTCTGCCTGCTGTGACACACCATCAGGGCTGTCTACATGGAGAAAAAGGATGTGTTTTCCAGACAAACATCCCCCATGGGAGGGGGCTCCCAGCTCCCTGTAAGGTTGAAGGCAACTGAAAGACCAAAACAGGGTGTAAGTTGGGGGTCATCACCAACACACCCTGCCACTGCCAGTGTTCTGTCTGCTGTGACACATCACCAGGGCTGGTGCCTGGAATTAGCACTGTATCACTGTGACATGGCTATTATCTTCGACCATTCACCTGAGAAGAAACAATAAAATAATAAAAACACATAAATAAATTAATTAAAATAGATAAACAACCTCTGGCAATAATTGTGGTGGAAAATTAGGCAGCTGTAGCAGCTATTTAAAGAACAGCACAGCACTTCACAAAATGTTAAAAAAATAATTTAAAGCAGCAAGTCCTACTCACTGCCCAAGTGTAAAGAATTGTATGGTACTTGCTGCTGAGATTTGTGGGTTTGAAGACTAAATTCTTTGAAAAATGCTTGTCAAGTTGACTGGAGGCAACATTTCACACTTTTAGAATTAAAGACATGTCCAGTGAAAAATGAAGCATCCACAAGTGGCTGAGGGTGCTGAGCACAGATTAGAATGAGCTGCAAGACTCACATCTTTCTTTCCCTGAAATAAACCAAAGAATTTTGCCAGAGACTGTCCTGTGTTACAGACTTCAGCTGGACAGTAGAATAAAATTCAAGAATCACCTCCCTTCTGCTTGGTTCATTGCAGGGTGCTACAAGCAGTCTCTTTAATTGACAGGACCAGAGGCACTAGGAGCAAACTAAAATGCATCAGGTTCCCTCTGAACATCAGGAAACACATTTTACTGAGACTGAGAAGCGGCACAGGTTACCCAGGGAGGTTGTGGAGTATTTAACCTTGGAGGTATTCAAAAGCCACCTGGACATGGTCCTGGGCTAGTGGCTCTAGGTGGCCCTGCTTGAGCTCAGGAGTTGGACAAATAACCTCCAGAGGTCCTGTCCAGGCTCAGCCTTTCTGTGAGTCTGTGATTCAGGCACCAGCCACCCCAGCATTTGACTGACACAGTTTGTGTGATGCCACCTGGGCTCACAATGAGCAGCCAGAGATGACAGCCTCTGTGTGCAAACTCTGACCTCCCTTTGGAGACCACTAGAAGAGCAGGTAGTTTACAACTATCAGATCATCAGACTACAACTTTCCAGGCAGTGGAGCTGTTAGCTGGGCAGGCTTCATCTGGGAGAAATCCAGATCCCAAAAGACTCACTTGTCCAATGTGAGTCTTAACCCAAGGCAGTTGTCTCACCTGCTGCCTTCAGTAGCCACATTGCCCCTGAGGAAAGCAAGTGTTTTCCAGACTTCCCTAAAGCTTCTGGGATGAGAACCAGGCTGAGCAGTCTCAGCAGTCCATTACCCATTCCTGTGCCTGTGTGCAAAAGGAAATGCTGATGTGCTGTAATCCTCCAGCATTTTGCACCTTCTCTGCTTTCAGTCCTTGCAGAGGTAAGTGGTTACACAGGGTGCAAAGCAGTGATGACTCCAGCCTGCAGTTTCCAGATGGGAAGAGCAGCACTGGCACTGGACAGCCCTCCTGAGAGCTCCTGCCTGCTTTTGGAGACACTGAGACTTCATGGATGTCAGCTGAGCTCCAGATAAGCCTGTGGACTTTGTGATGCTCTTCTGAACCCAGCAAAAGTTCTGAACTATTTAAGGTTTTTGTTCATTTGTCATTTCTCATTTCCTCCTTTTAAAGAAATCTTCACTCCTTTGTTAAGATACTATTTAAATCTCTCAGTGACTAAACCATGTATGAAAATGGGTAAGTGCCCCTCAGCCAGGTTTACATGCTGCAGGAAGTGTGGCAGTTTAGAGACAACAATTCAATAGTAAATAAATCCTGGCTGCATGTTTTTTTCACCTTTTTTCTCTATAAAGAATGCTTTGGAAATCCAGCACAGCTGGCACTTGAGTATTTGGGCTATTTGGCTCCCTGTTTAGCTGCTCCATCATGAAATGTAGTGATAGTCAGACGAGGGATTGCATAAAAATGGCACCTAGGTGCTGAAAGTAGGAGTTTTCTGTGGGCCTCCCGAGGAATGTGTGCCGAGTTTAAGGATCCACTGGGTTTTTTATCCCTCTCTCATTCCTGTGGCTGGGATGTGCTAACCATGTTGTGCTCAGATGTCCTGCCTCTCCCATTGCAGTGCCAGCTAATGTCTGATTCCAGAAGCTTTGCAGTTGGCAATGTTTTAATAAGCAGAAAATGCACAGCTTGATTCTCAGGTAACAGGCTGAGCTAGCTGTGCTGGCAGTCAGAGCAAAAAACATGGTATTGACTTGAAGACTGAGTGAATTTGGAATAGAAATTGCAGAGGAGGAATAAATGTGGCATACCGGGATGTCACTTTTACACTTTCCAGATGATAACTGCACTCTAAAGTGGAGAATCTCTGACAGTGACGTCCTCTTTCAAGCATCCAACATCTTTGCCCGTACTTGGTCCTCCTGCAAACCCCCTCTTTTCCCTGCTTTGTCTGACTCACTGTGTGTTCTTCACAAAACACAGTCACAGGCTCTGTTTATGAGAGTTACTCAAGCTTGTTTCCACATTAGAATTTATGTTTTATGAGGAGGTGCATAGGTGAGGAGGGGAGAAATTTCCACTTGGGCAAGGGCATTGGAAAGCCCTCAGTGGGGATAAAATTGCAGGCTAAGTTGCACATCTCTGACTGTGTTGCATAAAAAAGTGCCTGGAAACTCTTTTCTTGCCTCTCACTACAACATCTTTCACACTGTCCATGAAATCAACATCCAAGAGTAGTTCATTTCATTACTGACAGCTAACCATGGACCAGGATATTTATTCCTATGAAATTAGGACATGACTTGGAATCTCAGTTGCCTGGGATATTTGGGATGTCACCATGGTATATCATAGAGGGAGCAGATGCCTTCTGGAGGGCAAAGCCACATCTGGTGGTGCAGAAAAGAAGGGGAACAAAGGCTAGAAGTAGATAGTGTCCTTCTGGTGGCAGGATCAGTGCTTGATGTAAGACCCTGTGGCAACTGAAATACCTAATTTATTTCTAGGAAAGGGTGAAAAAAGGATTAAAAGCAAGAAATCAGGCTCTTCACATTTCTGGGAGAGAGAGGCAGTTTGATAATAAGCTGCTTTCCCACCAGAAGCTCAGGGTGATGTACTTCCCAGAGCCAGGTCCCTCAGGACAACACCCTTGGCTAGTGTGGCTGACCCTCTAAAAATCCTGTTAGGAGTGTGAAAGCAAATGTCTGTGAGTGAATGATGCTAAAGCCTCCTTCAGAGGGCAGGGAGCTGGCCCTGCAGGGAGGGATGTTTCACAAACTGCCTTGAACCAGGATGCCTCCACCCTCAGGAGAAAGAAGCTCCACTGTGTCTACCTCACCTGCTCCCCTGTTCTTTGGGGAAGAGAGGCAGCTTCTCTCTTCCCCAAAGAACCCCAAAAATGTGTCAAAACACATGTCTAGAAAATAGAAAATCATAATTTTATCAGGCCACATTTGGCACCAAGGACCAAATTTGGGCCTATGTAAAAATCTTTAGCAATAACAGAGAAAAGTCAAAAACGTAGTGAGAGCAGTCATTTGTTTGCCTGTAAAAGGTTTGCAGCCTGAGTAATATTCCTGGAGAACCCAAATGAGGAAACAATTGTAATGAAAGCTCCAAATATCATACTCCACTCTTCAGGCCTTGTGTCATGTAAACTAAATAAAAGTTCCTAATGGAAAAAAAGGTAAATTAGTTATTTTTAAAATTTATTTTAATGGTGACTGTGTTATTAATAATGTATTTAGAGAGTTATTTTCAGGTATGTCCCTAGATCTGGTAAAATAATTACATGCTCCAGAACAGGAGTAAAAGGATGAGGGACTACATATATCTTAGTGACCAGTTCTATAAATAAGCTGCTAAAAATTAGTAACCACTGTCATAGCTGGCTCAAGAGAGACTTGTTAACTAATTATAGATCAAGCTGTGCATTAAAATTAAAGCCATTTGCAAGATATTACAGTAAATGTAATGTTCCCAAGAGATGGAACCTCAAGTGGCTGTGTAACCTCTGCAGCCTGAGCAGTGCAAAAAACAAGCTTTCAAACATTATTTGAATGTCACAGAGGGACTTGATAGAAATGCTACCTAGGACATCTCATTCCTTGAATTTTTTAACCTGAAGACCCTCTAGATGATGTACTGACAACAACACAAATTGCCTGGGTAGGCTACTTAGATATTGGCAGGTTTTTGGCCATTGCTGTCTGATTTTGTGGTTCTGTGTTTTACAGTTGTTCATGATGGATCTCAGTCCAGGATCAGCAGCCTTGCCATGATATAAAACACACAGAATAACAGCACGGGCATTCTGGTCCTCAAAGCTGTATTTCAGGAGTGTGAAGTTTGTTTCCTGATTTGATGCTGCCACAGTCAAGGAGATTTGGTGCATTACATAGGCCTAATAAGAAAATTTCATGAGTATTTTTAAATTGTGGGTAACCTGAGAAAGAGGAGAAAGTATATTGGCAACTAAAGCATACTTTCGTGTAAATCACAGACAGAATTTCCAGGAATTTATCCTGGGACAGAATCTGAGGGCTGAGTGGCTGACAAAGTGAATGTACTCAGGGGATCTTTATCACTATGAGCTGCAGCTTGATCACCAAAAATAAAAATAAAAATTAAAAATTAAAAAAAAAAAAAAAAAAAGAAATTGCAATACACAGTGCAACCTTGAACATCAAAAGGACCAAGCAGGTTGCTAGAGAGGGGTGGGATACTTCCACCTGCTTGATTCCTTTACTCTGACTAAAATATTATTAATATTTTAGTATATTAACTGCTGCTTACTTTTCTGGAGCAACACCTTTAAAAATCAACCTGTGCAATACAAAGATGAACCCAGACAATGTCTGATTAAGATCAACTGCAGGAGACAGCACTGTAAAAAAAAAGACAAAAATCTGGATTGAAGCTAAGCCTTCCTTTTTTTTTTTTTTTCTCTCCTTAATTTGGATTAAATTTTCCATTTGCCAATATAGAACAGAGCATCTGGTTGCAAAGAAGATGGTAGCTGGACTGCAACATTCAATTACAACTAATCTGCATCACTAGATACTTCTAATGTGCCTGGAAACTATTTTGATCCAAGGCTAATTGGTTTATTGTACGCATTTACAGGTACAAAAGAAAACAAAAATTGTGACTGAGCTAAAATTCAGCTCATTATTTGCCATTGTGGCATTAATTATTGACCAGATTCTTCAGTTACTGAACAATTTAGATCTGCCATGAGCAGCAGTCATTCTTCTGAACAGTGTATTGGAAACTGGTCTGAGATGAAACCTTGAAATGTAGAGTAATAGCACAGCCCAGTGGCTCCTCAAAGAATAAACCACCACGAAGGGATCCACTGATCTGGGCAATTGAACGGATTTTATCCAAAAGTCTGGGAAAAGTGAAAATGGGAAATTACTCTGGGGTCAGGTAGAAGTGAATTCTTTCTTCTCATCCATTTTCTTTACCTGAAATCATTCTGAAAAACTGCTTTCAGCTTTGCTGGCTACAAAGCACATTGTCACACTCATGTCATTTTATATAGAACTCTTTAAGACTGTTATTCAAAACTATATTTGGAATACTAATTTCATTTAGAATAATTCCTGCTCTAAATTATGCTTTTGCTATAATTCTATTGTTGCAAAGAATTATTCTTTGTCCCATTATTCCCTAATATACTTGCTTAGATCTGCTTTTATTTTCATGCACAATTTGCATATATCCAATGAGTACTCTGAAATCTATTGACAGTGGCTTAGGTGGACCCAATTATTCTAGAAAACAGTTGATGCCTGACCAAAAAATGCACCACCACCACTACCACCCCCTAATTAGTCTTGGACTAGAGGAAAGGGGTGAGATATTGTGGCTTCATGGGCACCAGCTGGGGTTTGGGCTGGGGTTGGGGTTGAGCCAGGACTGGGGAGAAGCAGAATTTTCAGCTGGGCAAGGCAGGAGGGGTGGTCTGGCAGGATGTTGTGGTCTGGCAGGATGTTGTGTGCCTGATGGAGTTTCCCACTCCATCAGGAAAAGGGGATGTGTTTAAGGATGCCCTGGGACACAGGACATAGAAGGGATGTCTACTTCCTCATAATCATTGCCTGTCTGGGCTGTGAGAGAAGGGTCCAAACAGGGTTGTGGACACCTGAGAATGGAGCTCATGCATGTTAACACATGGGTAAGACAAATACCTGTCCAAGTCACCAGGAAATAAACAGCAAAGTGCTGTGCCTTAGTATGCCTCCTATAATTAAACAGAAATACCTTAATTTAAGAAGCATTGCTCTTTCTCCTGGGATAAGTAATGACCCCATCCCTCCACAGGCAACAGAGTTTGTCACAAAACCTGCACAGAGTCCAGACCTGGATTATGGATATGCCATGGGGGAGGGACAGGATGGGAGCCCCTATGGTCAGGAAGAATTTTTGAAAGGAAAGAAGATCATATAGTGCTCAAAGAAGGACAAAAAAACTGACACAGAAGTGACAAATGAAAAACAAAGAACAAAGGCTTTGAGGAGTGCCACTTGAAGCAGAGTCAGGTCAGAGCCTGTGTTAGTAGAGTAGCAGGCATGGGGCACCAGCAACACAGATTTCTCTCTATTGACTAGAGGAAAAAATCCACCCTCCCTGATAATTCCCTAAATTAATTCTACCAGAAGATGCTACAGATAAGAGGTGACCTTGCACACTGAGTCAGTTTGTTAAACAAGCTATAGCTGACATGGCCAAGTCCTGCACACCACAAGTCCCTGAATCTGAGTTTTAGCACTGTGTGTGGCTTAAATAAACCAAGTTTCCACCATTGCTAGTCCCATGGGTAGCAACGAATGGGATTAAATAATAATTACTAATACAGCTATAAAGGAAAAAAAAAAGAAGACTCAAACTCTGAGCTGTATTTACTACTTTTAAATGTCTGTACAGCCCCAGAGGCAAATAAATGTAATATGCTGGCATTTTGACCAGCAAAACACCAAAGGGGCACTTCACTAACAAAGTCCCTGAGGATTCAAGGATTCATGGAGACAGACATAGGAAAGGCAAAGCTCAGCACCACTCTGGGCTCCGGGTGCAAGCAGTGCTGGTTTCACAAGATGCAGCCTGAACTCCACACGGCACTGTAACTCTGGAAGCATCACCTCTAGGTTGCAGTGTGGTGCCAGCACAGAGTCTCAGCTGGCCATCACACATGGCAGTGACCCAGAAGCTGGAGAAATGAACAGTGTAGTTCCCAGCAGCCCTGCTCAGTTACAACCAGGTGCCAAACATGACTAAATCTGGTGGGTAGGCCTTGTTTGAATTTACCAAACTTCAGGAAGCTGCAGTGACACAACCATGCTGCCAAAAAATTCCCCAGAACCAGAACCAGTATAGCCTGGCAGAGCATCCTTACAAAAGAATACATTCCTCTTTCACCTATTTTCTCTCAGACCCAATCCAGCACATGTTGCCAGAAGATCTCTTGCATTCATGTTCTCTGGGAGACAGAAACGGGACCTCAAAACCAGGAGGAAGTCCACCCCTGTGGCATCCAGATCCACCGAGATGCTCTCTGCAAGCCTTGTCCTGTCCTGAGCATTTGCCTGTTGACCAGCTGTGAGCAACTAATTTCCTTCCTTCCTTCCTTCCTTCCTTCCTTCCTTGCCTTCCTTCCTTCCTTCCTTCATTGCCATCCTTCCCTTCCTTCCTTCCTTCCTCATTCCTTCCTTCCTTCCTTCGTCCTTCCTTACTTACTTCCTTCCTTCCTTCCTTCCTTCCTTCCTTCCTTCCTTCCTTACATTCCTTCCTTCCTTCCTTCCTTCCTTCCGCCACTTCCTGCCACTTCCGCCACTTCCGCCACTTCCGCCACTTCCTTGCCACTTCCTTCCGCCACTTCCTTCCGCCACTTCCTTCCGCCACTTCTTCCTTCCTTCCGCCACTTCCTTCCTTCCTTCCGCACTTCCTTCCTTCCGCCACTTCCTTCCTTCGCCACTTCCTTCCGCCACTTCCTTCCTTCCGCCACTTCCTTCCTCCTTCCTTCCTTCCTTCCTTCCTTCCTTCCTTCCTTCCTTCCTTCCTTCCTTCCTCCTTCCTTCCTTCCTTCCTTCCGCCACTTCCTTCCTTCCTTCCTTCCTTCCTTCCTTCCTTCCTTCCTTCCTTCCTTCCTTCCTTCCTTCCTTCCTTCCTCCTTCCTTCCTCTCCTTCCTTCCTTCCTTCCTTCCTTCCTTCCTTCCTTCCTTCCTTCCTTCCGCCACTTCCTTCCTTCCTTCCGCCACTTCCTTCCTTCCGCCACTTCCCCTTCCGCCACTTCCGCCACTTCCTTCCTTCCGCCACTTCCTTCCGCTTCCTCCTTCCTTCCGCCTTCCTTCCGCCACTTCCTTCGCCACTTCCTTCCTTCCGCCACTTCCTTCCTTCCGCCACTTCCTTCCTTCCGCCACCTTCCTTCCGCCACTTCCTTCCGCCACTTCCTTCCGCCACTTCCTTCCTTCCGCCACTCCTTCCGCCACTTCCTTCCTTCCGCCACTTCCGCCACTTCCTTCCTTCCTTCCTTCCTTCCTTCCTTCCTTCCTTCCTTCCTTCCTTCCTTCCTTCCTTCCTTCCTTCCTTCCTTCCTTCCTTCCTTCCTTCCTTCCTTCCTTCCTTCCTTCCTTCCTTCCTTCCTTCCTTCCTTCCTTCCTTCCTTCCTTCCTTCCTTCCTTCCTTCCGCCACTTCCTTCCGCCCTTCCTTCCGCCATTCCTTCCGCCTTCCTTCCGCACTTCCTTCCGCCACTTCCTTCCGCCACTTCCTTCCGCCACTTCCTTCCTTCCGCCACTTCCGCCACTTCCGCCACTTCCGCCACTTCCTTCCGCCACTTCCTTCCTTCCTTCCTTCCTTCCACCACTTCCCTCTGCCACTTCCTTCCGCCACTTCCTTCCGCCACTTCCTTCCTTCCTTCTGCCACTTCCTTCCGCCACTTCCTTTTACAGGGCACATTGTGCTTCCCTGCCATTCAGCTTTCCTTTTTTCCAACATGTCAGGCACCAGGTCTGTCTGTCTATCCCTGTTTTCCTGCTTAGGTGTGTCTGACTGAAGTTCAAGCTTGTGTAGTTTGTCCTCCACCAGGAACTCCCTCAAGAATCATGTCCACATCTCAAGCACCTAGACACAAATCACAGCCAAATGACAGGAAAAAAAAAATTTCCTTTCCCTTTCCTGGAGATATGGATGTCCTTTCATCAACACCCCAGATCACCCTGATATTTTTTTCTATTTATTGGCTGTGGGATATTGGCACACAGCTCTGCCATATTTAATTACTGGTTCTACTGGCATTATCTTCTCATTCTCTGTAGATTTGAATGTTTCTCAAGTATCTTGTACATGACAGTCTCCCAGAAAATGAAACGTGAAGATCCTTTCATCCAAAATCCCAAGGGATTCACCTAAGCATTCACATTCCAACTCACAACTGTTCTTGATGAAATATAGGATAAAACACCAATTTTAATTTTTTTTTTATGTAGAAACACTATAGAACTGCTATAATACTGTTCCTTGCAGGAGTCTTCATAAAGGAAATATGCAGAATTTCTTTTTTTCTTTCTCATGCATTGTTCTGCTGCTGCAGGCTATTTCCATTCCCTTATTTATGACAAATTCATTCCTAGTTGTTACTAAAGCATTGCCATTGCTGCCCTTTGTTTTGTGAGGACTGTTACCTTAAGTCCTTATTTTACAAAGTATTATCACTTCTGTGCTTCTTCTGCCTGATATTAGCATTTTCCATAGTTTTTTGAAGAATGCTGTGATTTCCAATGGCAAGCATGTCATACTGAAGTTGCAAATGCCAGAAGTGTTTTTTACTCAGGAAAAAGGGCAGGATGTCCTTCAAAGTACAGTTCAGCTTTTCAGAGACCTAATTCCAATCCTCCCTTTTTTGTTCTTTTTCCCTTTACCCAGTCACTTATCACTGGAAAGAAGACTGTTTCATTCTACTTCATGTCTCATCCCTCATGAACTTTGTCTTTTCCATGTATATTACCTTCGATTTTTGCCTTCCTCTCTCAGTGTCTGAATTTATACAATTCAGGGCTTGTAATGGTTTCAGTCAGATAAAATATGTCATTCAGGAATGACTTGGACTGTGCTTGATGTGTTTACCTTCCTCACTCAGAAGGTGAAAAGTTTCAATAAAATGATGTCCTTTTTGTCTAATTTCCTACTTTGACTTGGTCTTTTCACTCTCCTTGAAAGCAGAGTGAGTAAGTACTTGGGGACCATGTAATTCACTTATAATTGAAACAATAGACCATAAAGGCTCCTTGAGAGCAATTACATCTATCGAGCCAATGAGTCAGTTGTGCATTTGCACCAAGTCCAAGCCGTAAAATATATTTATGATTTTTTTTTTTTTAAATGAAAGTTACTGCTCACTTAGTCTTTGGAGTCAGCACAATGCATCATGAGACAGGGAGGCTTAAATGTGAATCTTCATGAGCAGTGTGCATGACTTATAATGAAAAAGGATTGCAGTAGGCTTTGTCTGAGAATGCTGCACCAACCAAAGAATTAGTATGTATCTGCTTAAATGCGGTCTGAAACATAAGGGTTAATCTAAGAAAAGTGAAGTAAAAACTAAAGCAAATTTGAGAGCATGGCGATCAAGACTAGACAGTGAGAAGGGGATAAACTATGTATTACTAAAATTAGAAGTGCCTCAATTCCTTTGTTTGCTTTTATCTTCAACCACAACCTAGGCTGACTCTGCTGACAAGCCTAGTTGAGGTCAGGAAAAAGCAATTACACTGCACTAAGCCACCTGTCCAAGGGGGATTCTGGGCAAATCAAATCCTGTGCAAGACACTGATTATAAATGAAGGAGTCTGGGATCAGCTACTGAGTCAGAAACATGGCTGTGTGTATGATGCTGGTATCCAGCCGTGTCTGTGCCCTGTAATGCTCTGTGATCCTGGACATGTCACTCAGGTGGGGGCCAATACCCAAACCATGGTCTCCACAAAATGGAGAGCAAAGTGCTCTTTACCTTTTCCTTCTGTCTTTTTTGGATGATCAGGAGGGCTCCTTCATTAGGTAGCACAGAGATTGTCAAGTTCATGAGGCCTTTGCACAGGTCTAGCAGCCCAACTCAGCCACAAAACATAGGAATTCATAGAATCATTAAGGTTGGAAAAGACCTCTGAGGTCATTGAGTCCATCCCTGTGCTCACCCCTAAACCTCCAAGTGCCACATCCACATGGCTTTCCAGCACTTCCAGGGATGGTGATTCCACCACTTCCTTCTGCAGCCTGCTTCAGTGCCTGACCCACCCTTACAGTGAAGAAATTTTTCCTAATATCTAATCTAAACCACTTGTTATGATTTAATTATGAGAGATGCCTGAGTTAAGGTGCAAATCAGACCATATGCCAAGTAGGGATTTTATTTATCAGTTACTTTAAGGTCGAGAGATAGAAATAATAGGAAGGGGAGGGCAAGAGAGAGTGAGAAACAGAGAGATTAAGCAAAAGATATCACCACCATGTGGATTCCTGCATCATCCCACTGGTGCTTCTTCACCCTGGTCCTAACTGGTGGAGGTCCCAGAGTCCTTCTGGAGGCACCACTTTGTTACAGTCCAAGTCCTGGGTATTCAGGGAGTGTAGATGCCATTCCCATCACTTGAGATGGCATGTGCATAAGCATTTGCTTCCTTTCCCACAGTTTGCCATGGTAGGAATTTTTGTCTGGATGCTAACCAAACCTCTACCTCCATTAGGCCTGGAATGAACTCCTTCCTTCTGTGCCATCTGTGCTTATCTCAGGCTCCATTGTGGTGGCTTATCTCATGGGGATAATATTTTGAGAATGTAGCTGCATTCTTTAAGTCCTCACACCACCCTGGCCACTTCCTCTAGTCCTGTCACTTGTCACCAGGGAGAGGAGACCTCCACATCTCCACAGCCTCCCTTGTAGAGTAGTCCATCCTCCCTGTACGAGACAGAGACAAAGAAAAAAACACACTTAGGGCCTCACTGAGTTGGGGCAGCACTGTGGTCTCGCCAGATTGGAGGTCCAATTAAACAACGAAATTAAACAAGGTGGTTCCATGGAATGCCTATGGATTAGTGTGGAAAGCACTTTGGCCTCACTAATTCCAGCACCCAAGCCAAGAGCCATGGTCTTCAGTGCCACATAAGCAGAGCAGCACATTCAGAGGCTGCTGAGATACCTCTGCTGCACCTCTACAGCATGGCTTTGCAAGAAATATGTGCTTTATGTGATGATGCTTGTTCCCTGCTCTGCAGAAATGCTCTTTTCCGTGGAGAGTGTTTCAGCTCCCTCTTAAAAGTGAGCGTGCATTAAAGTGCTTCTCACCTCGGAGATAATTGAGTACATGTACAGCATCTATCACAATAAAAGCCAAACCTCAGACAGATACTAGGGCACTATCAAAGACAAAAAAACAATAAATAAGAATTCATAAGGCTTTCAATCCAGTGTTTTCTGCCACCACTCAATCCATTAAAAAAAACCAACAAATGTTGGTGTGCAGCACTTAATTCTACACAGTATACAGGCACCACTGCAATACAAATACAACTTACAGCTATTACTACTAAAAATAATTAATAAACCTATCATTTGTTGATTCTTCTCTCTTTTTTAAAACTGCCTCTCTTTTTTGCTTTTTGGAACCTTTCATATTTTTCTACTTGAAAAATTATCAAGTCATTAAAAAGAAAATTGAATTTTTTTATAACAGATACCATGCAACAGCAAATGTTCACATCCAGGTTATAAAAGTGAGGTTTATAATGGCAATACTTATAGATCATTCCTGTTACCACATCAGCAGGGCATCACTACAACATAGTGCTCCACAAAAATGACACATGGAGCAGCACTGAAAATAACAAGAAATTTCTTGGTATGTCTGATTTTTTTTACTGTTAATTCAATGAGCCACAAGCCCTGGTTTCCTTAGTTTGTGTTTTTCATCTAGTTAGATTGTTTGGGGATTTTTCAGAGATGCAGAGGTTATGAGGAAATGGGGGTTCTTTTATATACACCATTTTAGTTTTGATATCTGCCCTGAATTGTGAGAGAGAAAATACAATTTAAATACCACTTTTATAATACTGATAAAAAAGAGAAAAGAAACTATACCTTTTCTTTCATGAGGTCAGATAATCTTTAGGGAATGCATGGGCTTTTTATAACCTTTTAGAATTTTTTTTTTTATTTCTTCATAGAACAGCAGCAAATTCTTGAAAGGATGGACCACCTGCAACTTTGGCTTCATGGAAAAAGGGATGGAGGTTTTCAGTACTTTCTTGGAGTCAGGCCAGGTTCTGTACTTACACTGGCATTTATTTAAAACAGATTAATGGGTTTGTGCTGACAGAGCTAATGCTCAAGAAGAAAACCACCTGTCAGCAAGCTGGGCACCTCATCCAAACCCGTGTGCCAGGTGGTCAAACTCATCAACACCAGCTTCTGAATCCTCCAGGACTTTGCTTCTGTGAGCATTCCTGGCATGAGCATCCCCAGCTCCTCCAAGCTTCAGCACCCCTTTCTGTACTGCCTGATGCTTTGCAGGCATTCCCAGAAATTTTATGAGCTTTTTGGCTAAGACACAGATATGTTAACTTTTAAAAATAATTTTAAAAAATCTTTGGAGTTGAAAATTTCCCAATTTGGAATCTGCACAAGGGCCGTCCCCTTGTTTCTGACTTGCACAAAGCTTAGAATATCTCACAGAGGTTTTGGATAATTCCTCAAGGAGTGCAAATTCCTCCCTCTCTGCCCCTTGTGAGCTTCAGTCATTAATAAGACTAAAGTTTACAAAACATCTTGGCTGCAAGAGAAGAGCACAATGCAATACAATTGAGCTCGTCCCCATCCACGTGGGGAGGAAAGCGCAGGTAAAAGAATAGTCAAAAAGCTTTTAAACTAGACAAACCTTGGGTGCATTGCCATGGGTAAAAGTTTTGTGCTGGTTGAGCTGATGCTGACTTGCTTTTCAATCCCTGGCACAATGAAATTATATCTCTGAAATCTGGCAGTGTGGTGCACCTGTGGCTGCCCGTGTGTGTCTCAGCCCTCCTGGAGCAGCCCTGGCACACCCACAGCACTCACATCCACCAGAGTGCACAGCATGCTGTGACAGAGCAAACTGGGATTGGGACAACCCATGCACAGCTTAAGGCCAGCTGCAAGATGCCACAAATGACAAGAAAAGGTCACATTCCCTTCTCTTCAGGGCTAAACAAAGCTCACGTGGGGAAGGTGGTGTGCCTGCTGAACACAGCCCCAGGTCTACTCTCCTGCAGGGCGAGGAGGAAACAAACATAGGAAGGTGCAAATTGAGGCAGTTCAGAAAATAGCAATGTTTGTTTTGACAACACCTGACTTCCTGAGTTGGTAGGATTTTCCTTGGCTTTAAAACCATAGTTTCAACACTTACCATGCCCAAAGTGTGCCAGGAAATTAATGCAGTTTCAGGGGTGGGGGAGAGCAGCTAATCAAAGCAGCAGGGTGGAGGAGCTGAGAGATCTTAAGAAACAATGTTCTGAGGGAAGAAATTGCTGCCCTTCCTTCTGTATATTGTTGTGATTGCTCTCCTGTTTTTCTCATGTGGCATTTCATTTTTCTCATGGGCAGATAGTGATAGGACAAGGTGGGGGATGGTTTTAAACTAAAAGAGAATACATTTAGATTAGATGTCAGAAAGAAATTGTTTCCTGTGAGAGTAGTGAGGCACTGGAACAGGTTGCTCTGAGAAACTTTGGATGCCCCATGCCAGTAAGCATTCAAGGCCAGGCGAGGTGAGGCTTTTAGCAACCTGTTCTAGTGGAAGGTGTCCCTGACCATGGCGGGGGGCTTGGAGCTAGGTGATTTTTAAGGTCCCTCCCAACCCAAGCTTTTCCGTGCTCCTACAATTTTCTCAATATGTTCTTCATATTCATTGATGAGAGATGTTCAAAAATATAACACAGAAACAGGCCAACCCTGAAAATATAATGTGTCTACCAGAGAAGGTCTAGAATTAATGAGAGAGGCTGTGCATTTTCTTCTTACTGACTTCTCCTTAGGATGGGGAAATGGAGTGAGCTGCATCTGTCCTTCAGGCCTTCTCCTGCTTCTCCAGCACTGTCTTGACAAGTTGTTTTGGGATTGTGAGCCTTCCTCAGAGAAACTGCTACTGACCTGGCTGGTCCTGACTGGGAGTGTAGGACTACAGAGAGAACACTGCTTTTCTGTTCTCTTACCCTGTCTGATCCCCTTGGCCAGAGGACGTGGATCTGGCCAGCTTCCAGAGTGAATGTGGTGATAAGGAAAAGCAGAACTTTGGAAGACAAAGATATATTGTTACACTGGGCACCAGCAAGGAAGGTAATGTCATTAGTGTGATGCTGGCATGCGATACTCAAGGGCAGCCTCAACCATGAAGTCACAATTTTTCCCAATACTTGGAAATGTCTGAATATTCACCCAAAAGAAAAAAAAAAAAAGAAGAAGAAGAAGAAGAAGAAGAAAAATAAGTCATTTGTAATAGTACCAAGTGAAAAAAACCCCGCAATTCTTACTTGAAAAACATTATTGATGTGAATTCAGTGGAAAGTTTAAGAATATCCTAAGGGCTATCCCTTAGGAACAGAGAACTGAGAACAAAAAAAAAAAACACAGCCACCTCCTGTTTGTAGCCTCCTGTCCTGCTCTGGAGGTGAAAGAAAGCAGGGGAATGGGGAGACTCCTTTCTCGGGAAGTACACTGCAGGATGGAAACTCAAATCACACCATCTCACAGGTGACTGAAAGATACTGATGCCCTCCAAAGTTGCCTGCTGACCCCATCCTGGGCTGTCACAGCCTTCCCAGCAACATGTCCCCACCTCCCCAGTTGTTTCCTAATGTCCAAGCAAGGTTGCTTTTAGCATGCAACAAATGCCTCTTCAGTCCTGGTTTTGGGAACAGTGATTATTTCCTTTGCAGAACTGCTCCCTGTTGAAGTCTGTTTCCACATCCACATTTTTATGCTGTTTTTTTTAAACCAACAACCCTGCTTTCGTTGTTGGTTTAAAAAAACAGCACCCTTTCTCCATAGGGTCACACTGTACCAATCTCTGAGCTCTGCTGTGGCTCTGCTGTGCTCTGCCCTGCACACAGAGATGTCTGTGTGCACATACACACCCCCTACTTCCTAAAGTATTTGTGCCCAAAATGGGACACACACTTCAGGAAAGGTCTTGCCCCTGCTAAACAGAGTGGAATAATGGCCTTTATCTCTTACATGTGACATACACGAGAATGGCTCAACAGCATCTTATCTGCTGGCTTATGTTCAGCCCCTGGTCTAATACAGCCTTGTATTCTTTTTTTATTATACTGGAGCACAGACTAATATTGACCATTTTGGATTTTTATTGATTTTGTTATTCTTTCAAAGGCAAAACATTTTGCACTTGCTTTTATTGAATTTTGCTTTCTCAGTTCTAGGCTATTTCAAAGTTATTATGACTATTTGAATTCTAACACTCTTCCAAATCCTTGCATCTTTTCCCAGAACATTATCTTACAGAAATTGTATCTGAGTAAGCTCTGTATCACCAAGAAACTTGGCAATAAGAACATCCAACCAGTCTGGTGCTGGGGCAAACCTGTCAGCCCCAAATGACCCTGTTGGTGTAAAGTGAGTAATTTATAATTTCTCCTTAAGCATGACTTTTTTAGGCAGTTGCACTCTCCCCCTTACAGTGATTTCTTCTGGTGAAGGACATTCCTCCTTCCAAACATTTTAGCTCTGCCTTCCTCCATCCAGTTGCTCATGTCTCATCACATAAAGGGGCACGTGCTGATGTGGGGTATCACCTGAGTTAAGCAGAGCCCATCTAGACCAGTTCTCTTTGCCTGTCAGAGAGGACATTTCCACAGGGCTGTGGCAAGATTTTTCATAACAGCCAAGGAAAAACTGCTTTGCCTTCCCCCACTGGGCTAAAGAACTACACTGGATTCATGGCATATGCTTCATTTTTAACAGCTCCATATGGGGAGCTTCTCATTGGGATGGAGGAAACAATTAATTTCTTTACAAGTATCTTTACAAGTATCAGAACTCCAATGTTTGAGTTGTGGGTCCTCCCCTCCCTTATTTTTTAAATACATAATTTATTTTAATACAAATTTGTGGGAGACAGCCAGAGGGAAGACCAGGCAGAAATGCCCTGGGAAGACACTGTCCTCAGATAGAGCGGGAAGGTGGCACAACTTCCCATGATTCCTTTTTGGGCAATGCAAATGATCTGCTGTCAATCAACTGTGGTTCATTCCCCTATTCCAGAAGGTTCTATGCTTTCTGTTCCTGTGTTGCCCTCCCTGGAAGACCACCCTCATTCCACTCCCTCATTGTTGTAGCCCATGTGACCCCACCTCAACTCCTCCCCTGACTTCCCTCCCCATTGGATAGTTCGTATCCTGACCCCTCCTACCTTTCCCTGTTACATACCCTGGCCCCTCCCTTGTTCTGGGCTCTGCCACTGATCCTCTTCAGCCGTGGTTGTGTTCCTGCCTGTGCCTGTCCCTCTCCTTACTCTTCCTCAACCTGGACCCTCTGACCTATCCTCAGTAAACCCTGTTGGACATACTCCATGTCAAGAGCCCTCCTTCAGCTCCTGGTCGAGCACACATTACTACATCCGGGCCCGAGTGCAAGGTGGGCTGGGGGAGCTGGTCTCCCAGACCGAGAGGGGACTGCTCTCAGGAGGGTCACCACCCCCACAGCACCCACCCAGGGACATCCCACAGCTGGCATCCAAACAGGGCAGTTGTCCAGTTCTCCAAGACCGGCTCTTCGGTTCAGCGTCTCTGTGAGCTATTGCTCCTGAAAACAAGTGCCATTCGGACTCAGCTCCAGGGAGAGCTGCACCTTCATCGTATAAGGACTGCTCTGCCTGGCCAGCCGACAGCCTGCTGGACTTCGCCTGCGAAGATCTGCTTGCAGCTCTGGGGGAAGCTTTCGGCGAACCAGGAGGACCGGCAGGAGCTGACCAGCCCCACGAGGTGCTTTTCCTTTCACCCGAGTCTTTGTGGTTTAGTGAGTAATCTGGGTGCTAAGAGAGAGCACCCCACTTGGGCTCGTTTGTTTTAGTTCTCATTTCACCTCATTGGGGAAAAGCAGTTGGGGCAATGGGGGGATGCCTTTCCCTTGCCCAGAAGGAGTTTTACCTCCAAGTTCAGTCAATCCTAGTGCTGGGGGACATTTCTTTTTCTAAAAGGGAGGTCAAAGTGCCCTGCAACTGGGAGTTGGTGCCCCCTTGTGTTACAGTCTCCGGCATCGGTGGAGCTGTCAACTCCCTCCGCAGCAAATACCTGGTGAGCATAGAGGGACCTGAGGGGCAAATTGCATCAGAGAGGCCATTTGTCACCACATGCAATATTGCTTTACTAGGCAGAGACGTCTTGTCTCAATGGGGGGCCCGATTAATATCCCCAATTCCACCTGGGATTTTTAGCTTGGGCCACTGCAGAGCGCACCACCCCGCCACTTACCTGGAAATCCAACGATCCAGAGTGGGCGGACCAGCGGCCCCTCCCTGAAGACAAGCTAAATGTGCTCAATGATTTAGTAGAGGAGCAACTGCACCTGGGCCACATAGTTCCATCCACTAGCCCCTGGAACACCCCGACCTTCGTTATTAGAAAACCAGGTAAAGATAAGTGACGCCTGCTCCAAGATTTGTGCAAAGCGAATGATGCAACAGAAGATATGGGCCCTCTGCAACCCGGTCTCCCCTTGCCCTCAATGCTCCCGAGGGATAGGCAGCTTGCAGTCCTTGATATCAAGGACTGCTTCTTTAACATCCCACTGTTCCCCGGAGATGCTCCCAGATTCGCATTCTCGGTACCGTCTCTTAACCACAAGGAGCCTTACAAGCGCTATCATTAGGTCACTTTGCCACAAGGTATGAAATACAGCCCTGTGCTCTGCCAGACATTTGTTGCACAGGTACTATCCCCAGTGAGAAAACCTTTTCTCGAGGCAGTGCTATTGCACTACATGGACGACATACTCGTGTGCGCTCCCATGGAGACGTACCTTAGAGCCACACTGGAAAAGACAATGGCAGCTATCAAAGGCACTGCTTTTCAAATTTCATCAGAAAAGATACAACTTTCCAGCCCATGGAGATACCTGGGGTTCCACATCACGGGAAGGACCATCGTGCCTCAAAGCCTTACCATCAAGAACGACCCATGCACCCTGCATGATTTACAGCAGATTTGTGGAGTTATCACATGGATTTGGCCTCTCCTGGGCCTCACCACCGAGGAGTTGGCACCACTCTTCAACCTCCAGTGTGGAGACTGTGATCTTGCCTCTCCCTGTGCCCTGACTCCAGAAGCCCACCAAGCCTTGGAGAAGGTTGCAGCTGCTGTCTCATCCCGTCAGACCCACTGTGTGGACCGGTCCCTCCCACTGAATGTGGCAGTCTTAGGTAAGGCACCACACCACCATGCCCTCATCTTCCAGTGGGACAGTGGCTCTAAAGACCCATTGCTTGTTATTGAATGGGTGTTCCTCCCACATCAGCCACAAAAGACCGTGACATCCCCTCAAGAACTGATTGCTCAATTGATAATCAAAGCTCTGTGTCACCTCTGGACCCTTGCAGGGTGTGACCTGGCATGCATTTTTCTACCATTTAATCTGGATCAATTAGACGCTGTTTTACAAACCAATGAGCACTTTCAAGTCGCATTGGACAGCTACCCCAGCCAGCTTTCAACCCACTACCCAAAACACAGAATGTTCAAAGATTCTCTGCATTTGGCCCCAAAAACCTGGACCCTCTAACCTATCCTCAACAATCCCTGTTGGACCTACTCCATGTCAAGAGCCCTTCTTCAGCTCCTGGTTGAGCCCTCATTACTACATCCGGGCCCGAGTGCAAGGTGGGCTGGGGGAGCTGGTCTCCCGGACTGAGAGGGGACTGCTCTCGGGAGGGTCACCACCCTGACAGCACCTGCCCAGGGACATCCTGCATAAATTACCAGGCCTGTCATGCAGGTTACACCCACACAAACAGATGGAAAAATGCAGGGAAAGTTCCTGGGCACTGGGACTGAATTCTCCCTGTCTTACACTCTGAGATGTTATTTTAGCCAGTTAATGTCTTCCAAAGAATTCATGCGCACCATGCAAGAGCTGGTGCAGTCTGCATGAGCCCATCCTGTTCTGAATGGTAGAAATTTAAAAATACAGCTATAGCCAGCTATGCCAGTCAGCCCAGAGTAAGATAATGGCCCCGCTGTTGCTTATTTTGTGGATTTTTTCCAATTTTGTTTATTTTTGATATTTTGTCTCACTGATCACAGTAGAAAAAAAAACCCCTACTTTCAGAATATTTTCATATATCTGAAATAATTAACCAAGTAAATAAATTAAGGAATATGATGCACTTTTTACAAAAGAAAGGGACTTTGGCAAAATGGCTGATGCCAAAAACTTTTGTATGTTTAAAACATCTCCATCAGCAGGTGTCTGACACCGTAAAAGAGAAGTTATCACCCTTCAGGACTTCATCCCTGTTGCTGAGGCTGAATCACTCCCTCTGCTCTCCATCCAGTTTGTCCTTAGCATTTGAGGTTTTTCAGAAGAAATTCTGGGTGGGGTAGAGCTTGCCATAGCCATTAATTCCCAGCCAGTCTCTGGAGCTACATTAAGCAAGGTTTCCAATAATATTTCCAATTAATTTTTAGGTAATAGTGGTGCATGGCGTTCTACAAGGAATGCTGAAGGTTGGTGCAGGTCCATTCATCAAAACCTGATGGGAACTGCGGCCTCTGTGGTGTACACAGATGTTTTTCTGGTCTAGGGAAACACTGGAGAGAATAGTTAACACAGTAAGACAAAAGATATATCACAGTAAAATTTTTCTAGCCATATAATTAAAAAGAGAAGAGGGTAAAAGCATATCTATTCAGCAGAGAGAGTGGAGTAATAACTAAAGATAATCTAATTACAGACTGAAGCAAGAAAGAACTTTTTTTTTCCCCCCAGTTTTCAGTGAGATGGATTACCCTCTATTGTAGAGGGGACTCAGAAGTGAGCAGAGACTATAATGATCTCCAGTAAAGTCCTTCTGGTAGAACAGCCAATGTGTGACAAGGCCAAGATGTGATGACAGGTTTTACACTCTTTAATGGCACCAGAGCAGAGCCAAAGCCATAGTGCTGACCCACTTGTGAATGGTCCTCAAGGTGAGCATACCAAACCACTAAAAGAGAGTTGATGATGAAGGGTTTGTTTTTATTAGAAGACAAATTAGAACAATCAATTTCTAAAATACAGAAAATTGGATGTTCTGGGTGAGAGACTTCAGTATTAAAGTTTTTGTAAGGAAGTTTACCTCCATATGCCCTCCACTTATGAAAGTCCATGAAAACTTCTCAAGATCCTGCTCTAGTAACCTCAGCAATGAGCCAAGGAGCAACTCCAATGGCAGCTGGCCTGGTCAGCCTGGTGTTTTGGCAGGGTTTGGCCACATCCAGGGGCTGGCCATGGGGCTGCAGGGTGGAGCAGCCAGAGCTCCCCATGTGGGACAGAGCTGATCCCAGTTGGCTCCAATGGCCCCACACCGGGACATCTGAGCCTGCTGCCCAAGCAGAAGTGTCCAGATGGTGCTCTTACTCATCAGGTTCTGTGGTAGGATGTCCTGCAAGGAGCAGGGAGTTGGACTCCAAGATCCTTGCGGGGCCTTTTCAACTTGAGATATGCTATGATTCTGTGACCATAATCCCCATTTCCACCCAGGACAACCCTTTGGGCCTGTTTTCTCTGGCAGAGCAAAGTGTGGGACCATCTGTGGGCTGTCTTCAGCTACATCAAGATGAGAGCTCTAAAGACAGCATAGACAAATGCTCTCAGCTCTGGCAGACAGGATAAAAACAAGAGCAATGGCCACAAAAGGCACCATGAAAACTTCAGGCTGGGCAAAATAACTTTTTTTTTTTCATTTGGAGGGTGATGAAGTCCAGGCATGGGTTTCCAAAGAGAGATTGTGGATTTGCTGTTCCTGGGAATTTTTAAAGGTCAAAGCCATGGCTTATCCCAGCAGGTGCTACTACAATACCTGCTTTGAGTGAATGGTTGGACAAGAGAACTTCAGAAGTCTCTTCTGACCAGCACTTCAATGCCTGTGATTATAACAGCTATAAAACAAAAATGTGGTGGACTAGTTTTGAAAAGTAAGAAAAGTAATAAAACTCAGGAAGAATATTTGCAGCCACTGCAAAAGAACTCCCATGCTTAGAATAAGGAGTCTGAAGGTTAAATCCTCCTGAAGAAAAACAATAAAGATAAAGGCGGTATAAAGAAAGTTGGTGAGATCATAAAGATAGATGACCTTGGGGGGTAACACTTCCTTTATTTTCAACATTTATTTTACTTTGTTCTGATTTTTAGGAGGAAAAAAATACTGTTGTGCTGTCTTTTCAAGGGGAACATAGCCAGCAATGCTCCTCGCAGGGAAGCTGAGCAACAATTGCTATGTTCCTGCAGTTGCTGGGGGTCTGGTGGGACTGGGATCCCTCACAGAGCTGCATGAGGGCTGTGAGGCAGAACCTCTCCCCCACGTATTGTCAGCATTTGGGCTTGGACACAGGTGGAGGATCCAAAACTAAGCAGAAGATGAGAGCTGCAATCTCACATACAGGTACAAGTCTAAGTCATCTCAGGCAAAGGGTTTCCACACTCCTAGGAATGAGGAGAAGGGGGAATCACAGCCTTCCTGGAGACAAGTTAACTCCAGCCAGAGGATATGTGTGGTCCTGTCCTGTTGAGGCAAATGGCTGAGTCTGGAAGCCCATGGCCCCTCAAGTACTCCACTAGGAGGGGCAGAAATGGCCTGTAAGGGACTCTGACTGAGACATGCTGTGGATCCTGTATGTGTGGAATGACTGCAGAGGCTGAAAGCAGGACTCTGAAACCTCTGGAGTGCAGTTGTGGTCACAAGCAAACACTTCTGTCCCTCAGCCTCTCTGAAAAACTGTGCCCACATCTGACTGAATGAGTTCAGAAAAGACAGGTTCAGTGTGGACTAGGTGAAAGGAAAGGCTTTTTGAAGGACCATGGGAATGGAGGGCCTTTTTTATAATGTCCTGTTTCATAATAAGTCTTGTTTAGTCTGGCAGAAGAGTGGCTGCAAGGGAATATGACTGCTTTCTAAAAATACAACAAGGAGGGAAACACTGGGGCAAACTATTTAAGTGAAAAGCCAATTCTGGAGCAGAAACAGGTGATATAAATTGTCTCAGGAAAAAAAAATAGCGCAGATTTGTTACCAACTGAACAGGGAGGTCTAATTGCTGCAGTGTGTTGAATGTGGGGGCATCCAAACTACTTTTGTGACAAAATTTGACAGGTTTGGACCTGCTCATGAGGCTGTTTGTAATAGCAGACAATGGGACTCGCTGCCTCAGGAGTTGTTCTGCCTCTGGTGTGTCAGAGGGCAGAGATGCTGTGACCCCCATGCTGTTCTGCCATCAGGGCAGAATTACACTGTTCTTTAAACTGCTTTGATAAACACAGCCTAAATGTTTTCCTTTGCTTTCACAGATTTCTTGTTCATCTCAACACTTTGTCCCGCTGGTGTCCTGGGGCGATACCGTAGTCCAGCCAAAAGACCAACGCCTTCTTCTACTCTTTATCTTCTGTTTTTTCCAGCATTGTCTGATACTGTCTCTCAAGTAGCATTCTAGTCCCTCTTCTACTTTATCTCCATGTTCTCCAATCCATCTGATTTGTCCTTCTTACTTATTTTCTTCTGCCCTGTGCTACATCTGCTTGATGTTCTCTATCATCCTGGATCTCTGATTTCAATTCCCAGCTCTTCTTCCACGGTTGCCACTGCTTGTCTCCCACATCTGCCTGAAGAGGGGCTGATATTTGATACTTCTTACTTCCAACTGATAATAGATGGGAATCTATACCTCACAGATTCCATGTGGAGTGTGTGCCTAACAGGAGTATCATATGATGCAGAACAGAAATTAAACCAGAGCAGATGTACACTGAGATAAAGTGTGACTTGAGGGACTACAACTGCTCATTTCTATAAATGGACCATCCCCCACTCCAGGAGATTGCAAGGCTTGTTTTAGGGAACACAGAAGCACCAGAACTGGGTTAAGGAGGATTTTGCTTGGGAATTTGCCTGCTTTTTTTTCAGGTGTTAGCCTTCTAGCTGAAAAGAAAGTCCTGTCCTTTGCTACTTAGCTCTTCCTATGTAGCTCCTCCTCTGGTGTGCAGACACTTTAGATTTCAGCATGCACACAAAGGAGCAAAGCACAGTCTGCTCAAGAAAACATGTCAACTGAATGTCTACCAGAAAAGCATGATAATCCCATACCCCTTAAATGGACACTTAAGGCCTGGTCAGCTGGATGCTCTCTAGGCTCTGCTAGCTGGGTCTCTGTTGGCTCTGCTGGGAATACAGACACTCAGCTCAGAGGGAAATGCCTGCACACAGCTCAGTTACATTTAACCAGTTGAAATGCACGTGCCAAGAGTCACTGGGGATGCTGCAGGGTATCTCAGATGCATTTATAGAACTGTCAGAAATTACCTGGGACTTCCAGTGGACTTGTGACCTTCTGAAGCAGGAGCTGTAGTTGTCTAGGACATCTTAAATGGCACAGAAGTTTTATGTGTGGGCAAATGAATAAAGCTGTGTGTGTCTTAATCTGGAGCTGGATTGTGACTGAAAAGCTGAAATAAAATTTTCATGTGCAGCTGAAGAAACAAAAAAAACTGGTTTTGCAAGCTCCAGAGCTTCAGTGCAACTTGATATCGATTATCCACTAAAACCAACACAGACCTAAATCAAAAGGAATCACTTGAATCTCCAAAGAGGAGCAAAAGTAAAGTCTGAGGGAAAGGCAGGTGACTGTTAATTGAGTTATATCACAGGATACAGTGGCTGAAGACTTTGATACTGTAAATAAAGCAGTGTTATAAATGGCCTGAACTGAAATAAAACCAACCTTGAATGAAAGCAAAGTGTTTGCTGGCTCCGAGATTTGAAATTAACTTGGCTGCTGATTCAATGGATCAAAAATTGCATTGATCTAATGCCTCTGACTTTCTACTTATATCCAAAAAAATGTAACTTAAGTACAGCTCGACTGGAAGATTGCTGTCTGAACAATGCTTTCTTTTTCTTTTAATGGAAAATTTCAGCTCAATTTTTCCAGCAGTCCAAAACATCCTCTGCTTCCCACATTGTGAGATGACAACAATGCTCAGCTGTCTTTGGCCTGAGTTGTGGCGCCAGGCCAGAAAGTATCTCAAGTTGTGAAAAGTCTTAAATCAACACATTTTACCACTAAAGAGTGAGGAAAAACAGTTTCTAAACCATATGAAATATTCATGTCTAGCATCTTGTGAGATACCATCTGGTTAGATCAAACAAAAGCAGAGCTGATAGTGACAGAGAAATGCACTGGGTAGAAAGTGGGGAGTGTGACTTGAAGATTCATTGTTTCATGCCCTATAAAAGAGCACTGCAAAAGCAGCATCTCTTCAGGAACAATTAGCTTTTTCAACAAAAAAAAATCTGAAACAAAACTGTTGATCTTTTGGGCCTTTTCAAATGTACTTCAGATAATATCATGCTTCTCATAAGGGCATTGATAAGTAAATTGCAATTTAGTATTTGCCTAAATATTAAAGTGTCTAAGAAAAAAAACCAAATCCCCAAATTACCAAACAAGCACTTCTACAGCCAGGAAGAAGAATAAACAAAGAACAAATCCTGCTGCAGACATTGTGATCTTCCAGCATTTTATATTTATATTCCCAGAAGCAAATATGTCCTTTTATCCCTAAAAGAATATGTTCATGGTAGCACTTGGGAGACCTGCTTTTTTCTCCTGCAAGATCTACTTTTCTGATATACAACCTTGAGACAAATACTTTGCTCTGTTTCTGCTTCCCATCCCACTTCCAGTCTCTACCAAATGGCAACAGGTTTGCTGTGCCTTATAAAATGGGGCCTTCACGTGCCATTGCAATGTAAATAGTGGCAGTACAGGTGCAATTGTGAGTAGAATATGGCTTTGATTATTCAGTTACAAGGTCACTTGGGTGAAAGCATTGCTGCATAAAACATTGCTGAGCCATCAGTCTGTGGCTGCCTCCTGGTTACATAATAATGTTATTTCAAATGCACTGAAAATGTTTAAGGCTTTCCCAAAATTGCCAAGTTTGTGGTGCAGTGGAGCATCAGTGGTAAAATGGTCCCACACAGCTGAGTACAAACACAGAGATGCTTACAGTGCTGGGCCTTTCCCCACTCGCTCACTGTTGTTGTTGGCAATTTACCCCTTCCTTTTCTCAAGGTTAATTAAGCTTCATGCCACTTTGGAGAATAAGGAACTATTGTACCCAGCTCCGTGGACAGGGAAGATGAAGAAGGTAGAAATTAAGTGGTTGCTTGGAGCATAGAGCTGGAATCAGGACCAGGATGCTCTCCTTTCCCTCTCTGCATACCTTGTGATAAAATCCAAATGCTACCCCTTTAACAGCAGCGTCACTCACATGGCATGGGCTCTGCACAGCCTTTGAGAGGCAGAGAACAGAGCATCAAATGTTCCAGCCCACTTAATTTGGAAGCTGCCTATAATAAACATTTAGGGACATGTAAAACAGACAGGTCAAATTACATAGTTACATAAATATCACTGGATTTCTGGTGTTTAGGAATAAAAGGGTTTCATCTGTTCAGTTTAAAAGTGCCTAAAACACCCAAGCATTGTGTTAAAATCTAACATTAAGTGATTTTCTTTTTGTACCTTCCAAAAGCTTAGCTAGAGACAATTTGGACACAGGAAGACAAAACTTCTCCTTAATAACATAAATATCTATGCACAAGTAATTTGACACGGTGAGCCATTGCAAAATATTTTATATTCAGTAATGACAGTCCTTATCTAGTTCTTATCCACAGAAACCCTTAAGAAACAATCCATTGCCCTTTAAAAGCCCCTCTCAATTCCTCACTTTCACCATCCATCTTATTTATAGCTCTGTCTTTGTAAAGCACTCCAGGATCTACGAAGGAGAAGTACTTAAAAACCTTCCTGAGAGAGCCAGGATTTGAAGTCAGCAGCACTTATGGATCCTATGCATCTGAAGGGGAGGCCTGAGTGCAACAGCCTCAG
Source organism: Serinus canaria (assembly GCF_022539315.1). Taxonomy (NCBI): domain Eukaryota; kingdom Metazoa; phylum Chordata; class Aves; order Passeriformes; family Fringillidae; genus Serinus; species Serinus canaria. The sequence goes on along the minus strand of NC_066315.1, from coordinate 144,571,259 downwards.
CATCCAAAATCAACCCCACATCCCTGTCCTCGTCAACAACTTTGCTTTAAGCCAGTGCTCACTCGACATCTGTACAAATGCACCAAAACGCCTCTTAGCCCTTCTCCCACTTATTTTCGACAGGCGTTTCACTGTGTCTGTGAGCAGGGATCCTCCCTCCCTGTTTTCCCTCATTGCACAATTGGCTTTCCACAGGCCTCTTTGGCAGCTCCAGCCCTTTTGGAAAGCAGAGTTCATTCCTCCCCTCCTCTTTCAGCCTTGCATAGAGGAGGAGCTCTATGGCAGGGACTCCAAGTAGCAGAATGTCAATGCCAGAAGTAGCCTTTCTCATGGAAATCAGGTGCAGGAGCCTGGCATTTTCTGTGCAAAAATGAGAGATATTGGTGGGTTGTGGTTTTTTGCCCCCTCCCGTTCTGGAAGATTATATTTGAACTGGTGAGCTCTGGCTCTCTCATGCCTTGTGGGTGCCAGATCTTTCCTCAGGATTGATTTCTCCATCTCCTCCCTCACCTACATTGTTGTGCCATCTCCTTTCGTCACATCCAATTAGTCATTATGAGCTTATCTTGGCTTTTTTTAAGATTTCATGGATAAAAATGCCAAAGAAGTGTATTTGGTTTGAATTTACTCATGCTGAGGACTGTATTTATGTTCCCCACAAACACTGATTACACTGCTTCACCCCCAGGGAGAAAAGAAAGGGCTCTCCTTGCTGAACTGGGGAGCAACAGAAGATGCACAGAAAGGAAACACTTTGGTCATACTGATATATCCCTGCTGGTCCAGTTATTTATGCCCTTCCTAAAAATTTGCTTTTCAAAGTCTGCCTCCTCATTTGGGGGTTGGTAACATGGACACTGCACTTTTTCAACATTAAAAATATAAAGGTCCAAGTCCTGGTGTCTTCATATGCAGTTTATCCTGGCTGACAGGCACATCCAGCCTGGATGGTTGTCTGGTACCTTAGAATAAGGTCACTCTTGTCTGCTCCTGACAGGCCAAATTCATTCTTTGCACAGCCCTGCAAGCTGGACACAGTCAGGCTCATGGCTTGGAGACTGGAATTAAAGGAACCCATGAAAAGGCAAATTCCAGCAGAGCTGGCACCTACCAGAACCACTATGCAAAGCCAGCAGATGCACATATGGCCTTCCAGGACAAGCTGGTGTCACCCTCACTGCCCACCACACAAGAGTTGCTTTCCACCCAAACAATCCTGTTTTGAATGGCCAGTTGCAGTGTTTTCACAAAATCACAGAATATTCTGAGCTGGAAGGGACCCACAAGGATCATTAAGCCCAGCTCTTAAGTGAATGGCCCATACAGGTATGGAACCCACAACCACAGCATTACCAGTCAGTTACACAACACTGAATCTACTTGGGCTGATAAGAAATAAGCTATGTCACAAATTCAGCTACAGCTGAAAATGTCTCTTAAAAATTACTTCCTTATTAAAACTCTGCCTTTAAATGAGCAAGACCCAGATCATGCATGAATTCACACGGCAGATCCTGGTCATGCTGTGATAGGATTTAAACTGTTTTTTTAATACTCTGGAAGAAAGGCATTGTGCATTTCAAAGGCAGGAAAACTGTATCCATGCCCTTTTATCTACCTTCAGGAAGGGTTTGAAGAACCCATCTCAGCTTGTATTTTTCATGAATATAGGACTGTATTTCTGAATGAATATTCTGGTTAAAATCATTTGAAATTTGTCACAGCTCCAAAAATGACAGCAAGTGGCACACATAAAGTATGCAGTGTGTTCTGCATGTCAGGCAGATGAAAGGCAGCGTAATTGCTAATTGATAGCGTATTTAAATATCATGCCTGTGTACTTATCTTGACTTAAAGCCTGAAATATGTAACATGCTGATAATGCACACACCTTTCATGGAACAAAGTACAAACCCAGAGTCAAACACTGACCTTACACACGTTGCAAGCTGCACGTGCTCACAGCTGACAAGTGTTTGAAGCAAAGCATTTTCACATAAAACATTTATGCACACATTGTGCGCTGAGGCATTGAAATATGCAGCCTTCCATATGTTATACATATTACATATATGATTTCTATGCCAAGTATTTTGGGAAAAGAAAAAGCAATTACCCATATGTTCTCTAAACAATGGGAACGTGCTGTAAGTTGTGGCACTGGAGAGGCAGCTTGATGCCCAGGGAACACTTAAGTGCCATGGAATGTAGAAGAACACTAGAGATGGAAAGGAGCAGGCAAACTGTGATGGCACGAGCTGGGTTCGTGCAAACGTGTGCATAGAAAAGGCAGCATTTAAATTCACAGAACAGAACCAGATAGAATCAAAGAGACCATCCTGAGTTGGAAAGGAACACCAAGGACCACTGAGCCCAACTCCTGGCCCTGCACAGCTCAATCTGCAAGGTCACCCCATGTGCCTGAGAGCATGGTCCAAACTCTTCATGAACTCTCTCAGGCTTGGTGCGGTGATCATTTTTACTGGAGATCCTGTTCCAATGCCCAGCCACCCTCTGGGTGAAGAACCTTTTCCTGATATCCAGCCTAAACCTGCACTGACACGACTTCAGACCATTCCCTTGGCTCCTGTCGCTGATGACCTGAGAGAAGAGATTGATGCCGCTCTTTGCAAGGAAGCTGCAGACCACAATGAAGGCTCCTCTCAGTATCCTCCAGGCTGAACAGAGCAAATAACCTCGGCCACATCTCACATGGCTTCTCCTCCAGACCCTTCACCACCTTCATGGCTTTTCTTTAGACACTCTCTAATGGCCTAATGTCTTTATATTTTGGCACCCAAGACTGCCCCCAGCATTCGAGGTGCGGCCGCCTCAGTGCAGAGCAGAGTGGGACAATCCCCTTGCCTGGCTGGCCGCGCTGTCCCTGGTACCCCAGCACACAGATGTCTCTCCTGGCTGCCAGGGCACTCATGTTCAACTCGCCATCGACCCGGGACCCGCATTCCCTCTCTCCCTGCAGAGAGGGGGAAGCACGGACTCCATGAAGAACTGAGTGCTCACGCTCCCACATCCTTCACTCCCCGGGCACACCTGCCCACAGGGACACCAGACTGTCCCCGGCATCCAAACCCTGCAGCCGACAGCAGCTCTGCCCCAGGGTTTGCTAAAAGGAAAAAAAAAAAAAAAAAGAGAGAAAAAAAAATTACCCCAAAGGGCCTTGCCCTGTAACCGTCTCAGAATCCTGCTCGTGCACTAGGCTGCTGTGGGGAGGAAAAAAGAATATACACATATATACGTATGTGTGTGTGTATATATATATATATATATATACAGATATACGCACATACACACACATATACACACACAGATATATAATATAAATATATGGAATATCAATATTATATATTTATTGTCGGTTCCGTGCCCTGTGGGTGACTCCGGGGGGCGGGGCCACGCTGCCTCTGGCGCGTGCTCATTGGCGGCGAGGGGCGCGCGGTCCCGCCCCTCCGGCCGGCGGCGCGTGCGCGCCCGAGCGGGGTTGGAGGGCGGGGCCAGAAGAGGGCGGGGATTGGTTGCCATGGCGGTGACGTCAGAGGGTGCCGGGGACGGGCGGCGGAGACACGGAAAGGTCAAACGGGAGGCGAGGGCAGCGAGTGCAGCGGGGCCGTGGCGGTCGGGCACGGTCGCTCCGGGAAGCTCCGCGGGACCCGCCGGCCGGGCGACGCAGCCCCTCGGTCCCCGCCGCCTCCCCGCACAGGTACGGCAGGAGCGGCGCTCCGGGACCGAGCTTGGGGCGGGGGACAGGCGGCGAGGAGGGTGCCGGGGCTGGGTCAGTGACCGCCTGTTGGAGGACCCCGGGATGTGGGGTCGCGGCCGGCCTCGGCGGTGGGGCAGCTGGGAGAGGGCTCCCTGCGCTGTGCGGGGTCGGACGGGAGCCCCGCACGCTCCCGCTGTTCCCCCCGTGCCGGGGTCCTTCCCCCGCCGAGCCCCGGGGCTGTGACCCCGCCACTGTGACCCCGCCACTATGACCCCCGTGACCCGCCAACAGAAGTTGGGTTTTTTGGTTTTTTTTTTTTTTTTTTTTTCCTGTGGGCCTTAGGGAGCTCTGCTCCCCGCCCCGGCCCCCAGCTTTGCATAACTTGTCTCCCAGTTGTCTGTCCCTTCCTCCCTGCACTTTGCCCTTGCCCGGTGGTCTGTGGTGTGAGGGAGTAAAACTATTCAAGGACTGGGTTTTGTTTCTCTGGGGAAAGAGCTGGGTCACAAACGAGGCAAGCTATCTAATTTTATATATATATGTGTGTGTATATATATATATATATTCATATTCCTTTTTTCTCCCACAGCAGCCCAGTGTACAAGCAGGATTCTGTGACAGTACAGAACAAGGCCCTTGGGTGTGATTTTTTTTTTTTTTTTTTTTTAGCAAACCCTGGAGCAGAGCTGCTATTAGCATGTAGAGTTTGAATGCCACAGGCAGTCTGTTGTCTCTTCCTGCTGAAAGAATAATTTAGAGGAGCAGCAAGCAATGACTCATTAATAGAAAGTATTAGTTGCAGGAAGGCAAAACCAGGTGAAGTTTCTTACTTTACCACAGACTTACTCTGTGACCTTGGATCAATCTTTCTGTACCAGTCAGTCCTGTGTTTGCTTGTGAATTGTGAATAGCGGTGCTTTCCAAAAGGGTTCTGTGGATAAACATGTTAATGACTGTGAAATGGTTATCTGCTGGAGTAGTAAAGGGTAGATAAGTGATGCTATTTCTATCACAGAAGCAGAAAGACTCTAGCAGGGATGTGAACTGTAGTAGCCACACTTTGATGGAAATAAGAGCTTGCTTAAAAGGACATTTAATAACCTGGGATATTGCATGATTTGCACTGTGGTCATCTTGCATTTCATATTTTGATGTAGTGTGTGCTTTCAAAGAGCTGCTATTCCATACTGCAAATACTTTATGGGTGGCTTTTTTTTCCACTTCTGTTTGGAACAAACCTGTGCGGTGTCCTCTTCTACTGCTAAGGAAACCCTGTGAATTTCTAATGTAGCAGATTATCCCTGATATTTGACATCTCTGAACTACCTGGTGCTTTTGAAAGGAAATACTAAGGGAGTGACAATAAGTTCATTATACCTGTAATAAAAGGCAATGTTAGTTTTAGAAACATATTTTTCCCCTCACTTTATAGGATGCTCTGTGTGGAAAATCAGAATACTTCCAGTATTTCATAGGTAAAAACCTAAATACAGGAGTTCTTTAGCTGAAGGACTTGACTGTCATGGTTCACACACTGCTCTGAAGTGCAGCCACTGCTATAACAAATGGAAGCAGGCAAGCACGGAGCTGGGAGTTGCTACTGCAAATCCTGACCTGAGTGAAAAAAGTTTTCTCTCTTTACAGTTTTGCTTAATACTGACTTTTGCAGCTAGATTAGTCATGTTTTTTTCTATATCTTTTTTAATATATTGTATAAGGATGCACCAAGAAGAAGCACTGCTTGCCTCATACACTGGCGATATTTTGAAAGTAATTCAATATATAGTGTCTCACTTACCTACACAATTTAATATGAAACTTCTATAATCAGATTAACATTAAGTAGGAAAGCTTTTGTGTTGAAGAGGAGGTAAGCACAACCCAGTTGGGTTTGGTTTGGGTTTTGTGTTTTTTCTTTTTTTTTAATGAACCTGAAAGCTACTCTGGTAGAATGGCAATTCATTCTTAATTCTTAGTATGTAGGTGCCCTGGAAAAATCAAATACCTGGTTTCATAGCTACCCTTAGGCATCTTTAATTTATGCCAGCAGGGCTCACTGAGTAACTACTGTAAGTCTCATTGACCTTAGTAGGTTTGCAGAGGTCATGTTTTAAAACGGGTAAGTTGTGCTTGAACAATTTTCTCAGTAAGTATTAGGAGCAAGTGTTTGTTTACACAATTACACACTTTTTCCAGTTCTCCATTACATTTTCTGTTTTTCTTTGGATTCTTGCTCATCTTAAAGAAAGCTCTCATTAGAAAGGAACACAGGTTTTTGAAAACAAGTTCCTTTTCAAGATATGGCTATAGCAGAGCAGACTGCGAGGTTTTCCAAACAACCAGAAAGGCCAGTGTTGGGTTCAGAGAAACTTGGCCAGCGCAAGCTGAACGTACACGAGTGACATCAGCATTTTCTGAGCCATTTATGCTGTTCACTTGTGCTGGTTCCCAGCAGTGCCTTGTGTCTTATGTAAGCTCACACTGTACATCCTGTCCTGCTGTTCTCATGCATGATAATTCACTGGCGTTATCTTACGGGAGGGGTTGAGAGCTGCTGCTTGTCTCAAATGTCTGCATGCGAGTTTCCTATAAGCCAGGAGCATAACAGTGTCCTAGGAGACATCTGAGGAATAACTTGGGGTGAGACACAGCTTGTCCCCTCTCCTTTTGGTAATAGAGCTGTAACCACTGTGAAGTCATATGACAGAGGTTTTACTGGACTGAAGCCTTGATCTGTATCATATGTAGATGGACCACTAATGCAGTTTCGATGGCTGGTGATAAAACAGCCATAAAACCCAAAGGACTTAAGTGTCAACAGAAGCCTCGATAATGCTAAGACTGGAAAATAAAGGCTTTTATTACCCTGTCACTGCACACTTCTTGTTACAAGGTCTTTGGGAGGTATTGTGTCTTCAGATACTAATCCTTCAAACTTGTCCTTGCAGTTAACATTTAGTCATGCGTAATGGAAGTACTGCCACTTGATGGGTGAAATTGAAACAAACCCTCCATTATAAGCACTAAACCCAAACATTTCTTCTGTTTTTCTTGCTTGCTAAATCTAACTGAAACTTGCTGGCATAAAATCTTGCAGTACAGCAATGTGCATAATATAGTTCTAAGTAAACAGAGCACCTTCTTTGAACAGTGTCTAATGTTTCATAGTTCAGTCTCTTTTGTTAGTGCTGTAGCAGTGTGAGGGAGCCAAATTCCTGATTACCTGTCTTGGTGAATGTGGTTGTCCTTGTCTGATTCCATGGCTTGTTTGGAGCAGCTAGAAAGTTTCTTTATGAGTAGTAATCTGGCACAGCTGTCTACAAGACTGTGAAATTTATAGCACTGTAGGGGAACCACCTACAGAGGGAAGAAGGGTTCACCTGGAGGAGAAGTACACCTGGAGAGGAGTGCTGATGTTCCCTGTGGAAGTCACAGAAGTCTTTCCTGTGACTTTCCAGAGTAACTTGCTCCGCACTGCACAAAACAGTTTCTCGTTTTAGTGGAGAAACAAGAAGAATGCAAGACTTGACAAGGGGACTGGTTATCTAAGAAGGAACAGGTACAGTCCTTAGATGCTGGAAAGCTGAACAGATTCCTTTAAGTAAGCTGTTCTTGCAATTTTAAGGACATTTATATCTAAGAGAAACTTGAAATTATATTTTGAGAAGGAAATTGAGTTATTGCTATTACCTTTATTGACCAAAGATAGGTATGCATGGACTTTTCCTAGTGCTTTTGTTATTTATGGATGTTATGCAAATCTGTTTTAAAACTATATACAGGGGAATAGGAAGCAGTGAAGTTGTATTTTAGAGCCTTGTAGCAGCTGTAAGAATAAATATCATTAAATAAAAAAAATAAAAAAAAAAGGCAAACTCCTCCAGAAATACCCCAAGCTTCAAAAGTACCTTCATGTGGCACATTCAGGATTCTGTTAATTATATTTTATTGTGTAACGGATACTTATGTAAATATAAAGGTCCACATATATGTTGACATGAATCAGTAGCTTTTTTAGTAGCTGTGGGCAAATAAAATGTGGTCTAGATGCTTAAATCTGCTAAAATATTTATAAGAAGGCTGGCTCATAGAAAAAGTTTCCCACCGGATGCAGTGGGTGTCAGGTCTAAAGGTCAGCAGCAGAGAGAGTAAAGAGAAGGATCTTCTGCATTTATTTTTCTCCACATTTTTCAAATAAGCATTGTGTAAAGAAGCAGAGAATCTTTCTTTCTTTCTTCCTAAATTTCCAAGTGCTAACAGGCACTTGGAGGTTTGTTCATACTTCAGCTGTTTGTTGTGAGCCTCTTCCTTTAAGAGAGCGGAAAAAATTTCCAGAAGCCCCAGTGCAGTTAATACATTCATGAACTCTTAGCACGGAAGTTCCTGGTGTAAGTCATAAAAGCCAGATGGAGTTTTAAGTGACTGTCATGTACAACTTGGGGAATGAACATTCCTGGTACTAATAAAAGGGCCAGATTGGAGCTACGTAATTAATCCCAGCGTCCTTTTCAGTGCATGATAAGATTTGGCTGCAACAGCCATGGAGTTAATAGAGACAACTGTCAAGTCCTATGAAGCAGTGGATTGTTTGCCTAAAGTAAAAATACCTGTGTGCTTACTCTGGTATGTTTCTTTGGTGATTAGTGCTCAAATTGCAGTTTGAATGGGGAAAAAATGAGTTTGAATAGTGGCTGACTTTGTCTTGAATCTATCTCCTGTCTTAAATATGAATGTAAATATATTTAACATGTATAATTTATCTGCATGCATATTATACGTATGTATATTTATATATATATATATATGTGTGTTTTTAAAGCAAAAATAAATGTATAGGGCTTCTTTGAGAGTTACATGGCAAAATCTTTCCTAAATTTGAGTTGATTAGAAATGTAATGCCTGGGGAGTTCCAGGAAACTTACAATGAAGTTGATTCCCTCTGTGTAGCAACGTCCTGAAGGAAGTGTGCAGAAAAGTGCCAAAAAAGGCTTATGAGATGGCACAAAGTCTGTGTCAGATACAGACAGGAGGAGGAGTGGGCAGATGGCAGTCAGTACAGAACACGTGAATAATCAGATTGAGAACAAGCTGAATAGACTGTCAGTGTGCTGGTGCATGCTGCTCCATTTTGGGTTTGGTGAACATGCTGGGGATTTTTTCTGTTGTGATCAGTGTTTCATACTCTAGAGAGGTAAAAATCTTTAAGCTAGAAGTATATATGAGAGTGAAGACATGCCCACCAGAGTATGGGGAACTTCTGGGATGAGGGAAAGGTCAGTGCTCTCAGAACTATCAGGACTGGAAAACATTAAAAAAATCCGTTCAATTTGTTATAGACTTCATCTGCAAGTTTATTCAGATCTACCTTTGGCATGCATGACATGGAATAATATTAAAATGATCCAAAATCTTAGTGCCTGAACCTGTGGGATGATAGATTTGTTTCTTTTTCTGGAAAGGTCTGGAAGGTAGTAAGACTTATTTGTGATAAATCGTTTCTATAACTTACTTTATCTAATTAATTGGAAAACTCTTTGGGTGGCTGTCTGGCCTGAGTGTTCATTGCCTGGCTCAGTGGTCTTTTCCAGATTGTTGGTTGGATACCCTATTAGAGTGTGGAATGGAAAGAAGAGCAGGAGGGATGGCTGCACTGGTGAATGATTGATCCTGTAACCTCTTGTGCAATGCTAAGGTTTATAGAAAAAAATGAATCCAGAAATAGAACAAAAAAAGCCCTCCTTCCCTACTGATTCTTACTTGAAAAAGGTTATAATATCAATTTATAATAATAATATGATATACATATGGAAGAGAGTGTATTGAAATCCAGTTGATCAATAGTAACTTGGTTCTGTTTGTTTCAAAATGTTCCTGCTTTTTTCTTTCTCAGAAAGTTTCATAGGCTAGAAGAGTGGTCAACTTGTCTAACTGGAGAATGCCCTACTTCCCAAAAAAGAGGCATTGTCTGAGCTGCATTTGAATGGAAGGATCACAACACACCTTTCAGCTTAAAATTCATTTAGTTCAGATAATTTTGCATGCTTGCATTTATCCTTTAGTAATACCAGTTTGCTCCTTATACGCTGTCTTAGCATGCCTCAGTCTGAGCAGCAGCAGTAAAGAGTTTAACAAGAAGGTAGAGCAAATGTGATCTGTGTTTTTTGCAGAAGCGAAGGTTAGAAAGATAAAGGGAAAATGATTAAAATATTCACAAGAAGTGCCCTAGATAAGATTGTTTAGTGTCTGAGGGCATGATGAATCCTGTGGGAATGAGGAAGCTAAAAGGCTGTTTAATTCTGATGTTTCACACTGAATCAACATGTTAGATATCAAAGTGGTATTAGTGAAATTTGTAAGAACATGGACATTTTATGTAAAGAATAGAGAAATAAAGTAAGTTAGTCCAAACCAAATCCTTTGCTGTATCCGAGCTATGCAGAGAATGAACATTGGAGGCTTAACGTGAGTATAATAAATCAAACTGCCAGCTGAGCCTCAGAGGGCTTTATTCATGCACTTCATTGTTCTCTCTGCAGCTACAGCAGGGTTCAGCCAAATGCAGGGCTGTCATTCTGCAGATGTTCAGAGTGTTTCCCAGTGTTTTGGGGACTGAGCTGGAGCTGTTCTGTCCAGACTGCTCCGTTGCCGTGCTCTGACTTCCATGGGCAACTTGACATGCAGAGATTGCAGCGTGAGTTTGCAGTTTTGGGTGAGTGGGGAGCTGTGTTTTGTGCTGTCGATAACTCCCAGAAAAGGCTCAGATTTGTAGCTTCTGGAAAGTGCTTTTTGGCAACATAAGATGCCCTGCTGACTCTCTGCAGCTTGGCAGAAAATGTTCCTCAGCACACGAGCTTCCAAAGCACCTCTCTCAGGGTACTTCTTGGGGCTGCTGGCACAGAGAAGGTTTTTTAGTCTTCAGCAAACTGTCTCCTCAGTACCAGGCAAACAAAATAGTGAAACAGAAGGCAGACTCATTTAATAAGATTGAAATGGGAAACAAAAGGGTAAAGGCAGAACAGACAGAAAATTCTGTTCTGGTTTAACACATGGTGACACATCTGGTTGTTCTTACCTAGAGTTCCAAAGCATTCTTCATTTGATTTCAGCTTGTCTCTGCTGTTGAGCTTGACAAGACAGTAGTGTTAGCTTTAAGTATTCAAAATTAAAATTGCTGAGTTTTCCATCACATCTTCCTTTCTTTTGCTTCATCCTCACTTGGGCTCTGGTTGGAGATGGGCACCTTTGTGTTGAAAGAGTTGCTTTTCCATTCTGTCTGTATTCATTTTGCTGGCTGACTGGTTCATATTTGATATGCGTCAGTACTTTAATGAACATTCTTGCAACATGCTCATATGATTAGTGTAGTGTGTTTTGTTAACTCCATGTCTTCTAGGAGTGTCTTGAGCATTTTATAGAGATCTGGTGTGATATATTCTTAGCCCTGCTGATAAACTTTAACTGAATTATTTGATTATATATAGATCATGCTTGTAAATAAATTTTCTTTCTCATCTTCTCCCTAGTCTGCTTCTTTTGGAGTTTTGCTTATCTTAAATTATTGTTCAGTAAACTTACCCAGTAAAACTTTAACTTAAGAAAAATCAATATTTCACTCACTTGTAGAAGGATAAGTAAACACATTTTTTCCTATCAAATTAGGTTAAGATAAGAAATACTACAGCTAACTAATTTTTAATATTAGTTTGACAGGTGTATACTTTATCCCAGTAGAACAAAGGCAGTGTTCAGGAATGTTTTTCTTGGCGGTGGTTCTGTGAGCATAACCCTTGGATCTCCCTGTAGGTCAAGGACAAATTTCACACAGCCCTTTGCAGTGGGATAGCTGAGCTGTCTGCTGACAGGATCAGGTACTTTCAGGTCACTGGAACATTGGGAATGTTCTGGTATCAGGGCAGCCAGTTTTTCTGCAACCCGGCCCTCATCTGTTCTGAATATATCAAGGGAGTATTTCAAGGAAAAGCTAAGGAAGGTGAAGGTGACTTCTAGGGCTTTATGAAGATTGGTGTGCATATCTCTAGCTGAAAAGAACTTGCAGAGTTCAAACTTGACTCAGCTGTGGTACAAGACAGATTCTTTAACAAGGAAATCTGTGATGTTTTCTTAAACTACTCATCTGTCCATTTTGACTACCTTTCTTTTTTTGATTACTCTAACTTGAAAAAGGAGTTACCACATTTGATCCAATGATTTAATATTTTTAATTACAAAATAAATGTAGTAGTTTATATCCTAAGATATTATATGATTAGGCACGATTGTTTGGTCTTGCATTCTTCATTTGATTTCAGCTTGCATGACTGCTTTGAGTTCAGAAACCTAATTAAAATTTTATGAGATTTTTGCTTTGAATATAGTGACTGAATTACTTGTCTTGATAAACACAAGAGTTAGATCAGGGTCTGCTAAGCTGATGTTTCAGTTAAGAGTCAGCTTATGCCAAATATTAACTAGAAGCAGTAATAAGAAGAAGCCTTTTCAAAGGCTCTTAATGATTAATTTATTGGGGGGGGCATTGGGAGGAGGGGTAACATTTTCTTAAGTTGCCTGCTTTAAATGAGGTAACTGCTAGTTTTCTGTCAGTTTACTAGTACACTACAAATCTATTTGTTAATAGTTAAGACAGTTTATAATCTGCTGGTAACTTGAACTGTGTTGCTGTTTGCTTCAGTCATTTATTCTCCTTCTGTAGTTATTTTAGCTGTCTGGTTAATCTTTGCACAGATGGGACTTGCAGATCATTGGAGGCTGAAGCACCGTGGTGTACAGGCTATTGATAACTCCTTGGCGTTTCCTGTCTTTCAAGCTACTGGTTTAAGTTGTTAAATATAATTAGTTTGAGGTCTTGTACTTTTAAGTGGTATTTTAGTGAAGTTAGTACTTGCATGATTAAATATTAGCTTTCACTTGCTTACAGAGCTTGTCAGATTTTGCCAACTATAATTTTCTGTTTCCTGCATTTAAGTGGAGCCTAAGGCAGCTGACTGTGGCTTTGTGCAAAAGTGGTGAGTTTTGGTGCTTGAGTTTATTATATACAAATGACTGGAAGCCTGTGTTTGCAGCATTTCCTTAACTGTGCATTTGTAGGTCTCATTGTACAGGTAAACTTTTAGCAATTTTCATAGAATCTACTTGTTCTAGAAATGCTACTGCTGCTTTTTCCTCTAGCACCAGCTATATTTGAATGTTTCACTTAGAAAAATTACTAACTGTGCATGAAATTGTCTTTTTTTTAATGAAATTGTTTGCTGAGAGGATTTTTTTGATGTTTTTACAGCATTCTGTTTAGCTAATTATGATCTTAGCTCTTTCAAGAGGTGAAGTAAGTCTTAAGGACTGTTGCATCCTTGCACTTCAAACCTCTTTCAGGGGACATGTCTGGTTCATGAACTGAGTATGGCAGGATTCCTATGAAGAGCCATATGTTTGCCTATTTTTCTATTTTTGTAAACATTATATATGGAAATATGGTGAAATGAGGTAGGCAGCTTTAATTAATTTCTTTAGCTGATTTATTATGGTTGATGCCTAGCTTTAATGAGCTTTATTTCAGGCTCTTATATAGAAAATAAAATCTGTAGTGCAGAAAGTCCAGATTTAATGACGTTTTAGTGTGGGAGCTCTACTCTTGGGGTTGGCTTGCATCACTCATGCTAATTCTGCAGAGCTGTAACCTTGACCTAATGAAGTAACTGATGCTCATGTGTCAGCAGCACATGTGTCATTTCCAGTCAGTGAAGGAGGACAGAACCACATCCTTGGGTGGAGGTTTTCACAGATATTTTTCAGGAATATTACTATTCAGCAACATGTTTTACCAGCAAAGTCTTCAAGGGAATTTTTGCCTGAGGTGCTTTAAGATGCTTCTGACTACTCAGAAAGGTTTTTTTGTATTCTTGTGTTCTCTTGGTTTGCCTTGGCCTCCCCCAGGGCTGGGTGCTTTCGGGACTAACCTGCACTGTACCGAGTACTGGCAAGCGGAGGTTTGGGAACAGAAAACAGACTTGGGACTCCTTCCAGCATTTAGGAAAAGTGATTGCTGTGGAATTGCTCAGCTGATTTCCATGGAGGTGGAGTCTGCTGACTGTGTTTGGCACAGAAGCCTGTGGGAAGAGCTCCATGTTAACGTGCAGTGTTAACAAAAGAGGCTGAAGGACAGTGTTCAGACTTGCAGCAGGGGTGAACTTCAATGCAGAGAGTGAAAAGCAACTTGATGTTCCTCTGCTGATATTTTTTTTTTTTTTTTTTTTTTTTTTCCCCCCACCAATGTCAGGTTCCTCTTGCAAGGCAGGGATGCTGCATTTAAATGGCTGCAAAGTTAATACTACGTTTAAGGAAGTGTGGTTTTGCCAAATTAATTTTTTGTTGTTTACTCTTGCTCTGAGATCTACATCTTTCTCATATTATTGTTCCCCACTCAAAAAGTTGGTACCAAATGTCTTAAGTATTTCTGTCTTTTTAGGGAGCCAGGGGAAGGGAAGGTTCTATGGTGGTTAAACATTTCATCTATCTTGGTTTAGCACTGCATCGCCACCAAAACAGGCAATTCTGGCCCATGCAGTACCTTCCTGTCAGGGCTGAGGATTGAACTGCTCTCCAGTGATTGAAATCATCTGCGTTCTGTTCAGATGATTTCTTTTTCCTCTATTTTTTCCCCCAGGATTATTTTGCAGCTAATATAGTTGTTGTCCAAGTAAATTGCATCATGAAATCAAAAAATTCCTGGGGTGGTAGAGGAAGTAGGAATCCCTCAGCTGGAAGACAGAGAACGTGACTACCCTTCTGTCACAGTCCTTTTGACATGTTCAATTTAAAAACGTACCAGTAGTCATCCTCTGTGGTGTGAGTATTCTTTTCATGGTTTTGGAACAGTCATTGTGCAACAGCCTCCCTCATTAAGATAATTATAAAGCAATACTAAGTTGCATTAAATGATGTTCTTGTTGCGCAGTTGTTTTCTCTCTGAGATACAACACAAAATTCAGCTGCACGTAGCTGTTATATTCTTGTATTACTCTGTTTTTTGCAGAGCTAATAAAAATTGCTTCAAGATTAACTTGAGAACAACTGTGTGTTGTTATCTCCAGAATGCCTGTCACTGTAGGCTGGGTACTGGCATTCTTTGCTGTCAATCCTGCTGAACATGCAAGTCATGTTTTGGAAGAATCAGAATTGAAGCATGTGCTTCCAGACTTCACTGATGGGTTTGGTTTATGGATATTTAGACCTTAGGCAGGATTAGAGCCTGTTTTGAAGTGAAGATACCCTGTGGTACATGTAGTTTAAATATTGTCTTCAGCACAAACTGTGGTTTCACAGATCTCCTCCCATTGCAGTACACTACTCACTAATGTGGGCAGAGGGTTGGGGTTTGTGGGGTTTTTTTAAGAGGACTGCTTTAGTTAGTTAACCAAAAGGTATGAAAAGCATCAGTCAATGCAAGGAAGAGAGTCCATTTAAGCTACTAATCATGATAAAATTGAGTAGCTCTCATTGTTAGTTTGAAACTTGGTGACAGCATAGGAATTTCAGGTTTGCTGCACCAGAAGTACTCAAACCCCCTGATTTTAATATCAGGTAATGATCTAGGTTTCACCTTCACCAAGCTATTTTGTTGGTTGCATTGAATTGTTGCTTAAACTGCACTGTTGTGGGAATGAGTTGTAGGAACCAGTCCTTCTACTCCTGAGTTACTTCTAAACTGCTTGTTTACTGCAAATGGTTTAATTCTAATTATTACAGAAGCCCTGCGCTTGTAGGGTGACTAAGAAAAAGTTTAGGTCATACCAGTATTTAGTTTATTATGGTTTGAAAAGCTGTATTCAGTACTGGGAGGAAACAAAAATGAGATTTGCTGGGGAAAAAAAAAAAAACAGACCAAAAATCAGTAGTCGGTCCTTAAATGTAAGGCATCCCTGTGTCTGCTTCAGAGTAACATTTTAAAGTTTTCTTGTTCAAAACAGTGTATTGTAGGAAACATTCTGCTGCCTTTCTCAAATTTGAGGGAGTACCTGCATGCAAGCTAAGTAAAAATATCTTTCATATTGCTTTTATTTTAACTGGCATAAAATTATAATCTTGAAGGGTTCTTTTTCTGGGAGAACATTGAGTCATCTACAGAAGTGACCATGGGATAGGGTTTGGCAGCATATTTAAATACAGTAGGTTTAGATATGCAACTTCTATGTTCTCTGTAATTTGTTTTAAAAAATATTTGGCATCACCTGATAAAAGTAGTGTTAACATCAAATACTTGTGATTTCAGAACTATTGGGCCTGCTGGCAGTGGAATGTATTGATAACACCTGGGTATTTATAGAAAAGACTGTACTGATGTAATCTATGGATAGTTCTTTATCCAATATTGACTTCATTATGTCTGAGGACAATTATATAAACAAGGCTGTAATTACTGGA
Source organism: Serinus canaria (assembly GCF_022539315.1). Classification (NCBI taxonomy): domain Eukaryota; kingdom Metazoa; phylum Chordata; class Aves; order Passeriformes; family Fringillidae; genus Serinus; species Serinus canaria. Next base: position 144,555,109 of record NC_066315.1, on the reverse strand, counting down.
AGCATATCACAGGAGTTAATGAGATTTTGGAGTTGCAGGTGTAATGGTCAAAAGAGGCTTCTGGGGGTCTCTGGTCCAACCAGTCATTCAAAGCAGGGACAGAAGTAGCACTGGATGGGATAAGTCATGGCTTTGAGCCCTGAAGCTGTGAAAACCCTCAAGAACAGCAAAGCCACGGCCTCCATGTGAAACCTGTGCCTGCTCTTCACCACCCTCCTAGTGAAAAAGATTGTCATTGTGTCCAACCTGGATATTCCACCGTGCCTTTTGTGGCCATTGCTCTTCCTTATCCTGTCTGCCAGGGCTGAGAATGTCTGCACTGTCTTTACAGCTCCCATCTTGGTGTAGCTGTAGGCAGCTCTCAGATGGCCCCAGCATCCTGTGTGCCAGAGGAAACAGGCCTGCTTCCCTCTGCCTCTCAGGGTGATGCCCCTGAGGCCCTTGACCACCTGGGTACCCACGGCTGGATTTTCCTTGGTCCCTCAGGCTCCTGCTGGAGTGGGGTCCCCACCTGGGTACCAGATGTGTGCAGAGTGGCATTGCCAGGGTCCAGCCAGGCAGGGATCACCCCCTTCCTGCTGGCTCCTGTTCCCTCTGGAGTCTGCCCCAGTACCTGGGCCCTTTCCTGCATGGCTGGTGCTGTGCCAGCCCTCCCCAGCCTCTGCTGGGGCCTGGGGGCACAGCTTTGCTTTCCTGCCCTTGGCCTGATGAGGTTTGGTTTGGCCCCATCCTTGGGCTTATCTGTGTATATTTATGTTTGTGGAAGTGCTGCCATTCCCTGTGAGAGCCCTCTCTTCCCTGCTCCCCTCCACTTTCTGATACCCTGTCAGTTTGCTGAGGGTGGGCTCTGCCCCGGCTTCCTGCGTGCTGGTGAGTGTTTGGGGCTCTGGATGGCCCCTGGAGCCCTGCCTGGCCAGGATGCAGCTGGGTGTCCAGCTGCTGGTTGCAGCTGTGGGATCCAGAGATCTCTCCAGTTTTCCAGGCCAGCTTCCCTTCTCTTCATGGAGCTCTGGGCACCTGAGCTTCCAGCTGAGTCTGTGGTGGGAGACCTGTCCTGAAAGTTGTCCTGGAATCAAAGAATGTTCTCTGGGGCATTCAACTTTCATCAGAGCCCCCCAGCAGTTGGCTGTGCTCTGTCTTTGATAAATATTTGTTAACTCCTTAGGATTATCAAAATTAATTTCATCCAGACTTTTTCCATGTTCCTTCCAGAAGCTGATGGGACTCAGGCATAAGGATGGTGGGAACCTCCTGTGGATGCCATGATGCTTTAATAGGTGACAACACTCACAGGCACATGGTATGATTCATGGGGTGTTCTGTTCAGGGCCAGGCACTGGACTTAATGATCCTGATGGGTCCCTTCCAAATCAGGATGTTCTAGGATTTGATGAATCTTGGCATAATGCTGAATGGAATACAGAAAAAAAACCCAACTAATTTAGTAGTTGATAAGCAAAATTTTAACAATCAGTATGAAAATCAAAAAATATTTTCATTACTTAGGAAAAAAATCTACTAAAAGTTACCTCTGTCTTCTTCAAAAAGTTCTATGTCTTGTATTGTATTAGTCCAGTAACTAAATTTCAACTCTTATGTTGTTCCAAGTAGGGAAGCATAACTCAGATTTATCAGTTAATACTGCCAGAAAATTTACAGACTAGGAAAGTCTATTTTAATTCTTGTTTGTTATAAATTATTGAAGGAGTTTGCTTGATTCTGGGGGAGATGGTGTTTGAGAGGCTCTGAAAGCAGTAATTTTCCAAGTCTATTTGTCAGATCTGATGTAAGATTGATTCTCTAATATGGAGTTAATGTTTTCAAAATGAGCTGCTTGGCCAGTGCACTGTGTCTGGTTCCAATTACTGTCAGTAAATCCTGAAAATTATTTTCTGAGGCAGACTTGGTGAAATCTGCATTTTAAATAGAGATAATCAGTACTAAAGTAGTTGAAAGGAGTTTTGTAATATTTCATGCTGTATGGTTTTGGTTTTGAGATTGTTGATTCTGAAGTGGATGCCATGACTGTGCTCTTCTGGCGTGCACTGTTTCCTCTGTGGAAGCAGGATTATGAGTATGCTTAAAAGGATGGATCTCCTGAGTATTATTGCAAAACAAGTAATTGACTTAAAAAAAAAAAAACTTCTGCATAAGAACAAAGATGTTTTGTAAACTCAAGTGCTGTGAACTTATCTGATGTTTGTGACTTACATGCTTGCTGGGTTGAGCTTATTTTCTTTGAAATAATTTTAAAAAGTGTAGATGCTCTGAGAGCAAGGTTAAGATTGATACTGGTGTGTAGATTGCTTCTCAGTCTGATACCCTTCAGGACTTAGTTGCAGTGGAACAGTTGAGCCCTCTTTATACAGCAGGGAAAATAGGTGGTTGTGACACTGTACTTTCAGCAGAATCTACAGGCTGCAGCAGCAGCCTCCAGACTCTGCTTTCAAAATTCAGTATGATGATGCCAGGACTTGTCATATTTGCAGCTATACTCATTTGGAAGGATTGGAATACATTCACAGAGGATTATCCTTAAAATGGGAGTATTCCCTTTGGATCTTTTGGTGGCCTGGCCCATACCACCTTCTGCAGCAATTTAGTAATTGCTACAGACTTAGTTGTTGGACCCTGCATTTAGCAGACTGTCCAAATGTGCCCTTGTTTAGCAAGGTAAGCAAAGGGACTTAGAGAACTGCAAGCAGACATTCAGCTTGTTCCCTTGCAGTGTTACAGAGAACTATTGTTGGCAGCTGATATCACCAGAGAATTATAATTGCAAATGTGAGTGAAAAGTCATTAAGTGAAGGAGTGTGCTAAATGTGTCATTGATTGGAGTCTGGGACACCAGACTCAATTGGTATCCACTCAAAAGAATCCCAAACAACCAACAACCTACTTAACAAATGACATATTTATATAGATTCTTTTGGTTTCTGTCTTTTTAGGGAGGTTTTTCTGTCCATGCTTGGCCATGTTTGAGTCAGCAGGTGTGGAGGGCTTCAGCAGTGAACTTACTACAAATAATTCAATCTTTACCATTCCTGGTATTTAGATTATTTTTTAGAGGGCACTGCAATGAACATCTATTAGGTGTATTCTTCATTTCTGTTTCTTGTCAAGGTTAAGGTTGTTTTTTGTCCTTGTGCTTCTGTCTTCCACTCTCAGAGCAATCAGATCACTGGTATGAACTTCTTGTATTTTTTCAGATTGGACGATCTTCTGAATTTTTTGCATTAAAGATGCCTTTTAAAATGAAAGAGCCCAAATTTACAGGCAGTTTTGTCATCTTGGACAGTGAGATTGTCATCTTGTCATCAGTGAGATTGGCTACCTTGGAAGAAGAAAAGACAGATTATGGGCCCCTATTAGGAGTTGGAAGACTCTTCAGTATAACATGGAAATATGTCAGGGAGAGGGAGCTGGGAAGTACTTAGTGATTTGTTTTAATAGTTTATTATTAAATATCTACAATAATCTGTCCCACATTGAGCAATCTAGTTTCTCTGTAGATCTTTACCAGGAATAAGGCAAAAGTTCCTTTCCTAAAAGAGGGAGCAAAAGAGGTAAATAGCTGAAACTATGAAATTAAAACTATGCCATGGGTAGCAGTAAGGAGTTACAATGTTGAACCTACTGAGGTTGTATAATCAAAATTTCTTGCTGACACTGAGAAAGTAATACTTCAATGAAAACTTGAGGGAAAGGATGGAATCTTTATGTGAGATCTGGCCTAATACATTCATAGTATTCATATTTCTCCTCTAATTTTTTAGTTCCAGTTTTTCATGTTTCTCTTGTGCATTGGGATGAGGCTGTCCTGCTAGAAAAGTTTAAAATCTAGAAAGTGAAAATAACAGTGCATGTTGTTGTAAGTCTTGTAGCAATAGAAACAGCTGGATGACTGTGAACTGAGGAAGAAAAATACAAGTAAGGGTGGTAATACTGTTTCTTTTTTTTCTGTTCTTGATTGCAGGTTAACCTTCTGGTTGGGACTTTATGAGTGTAATTCATTATGATAACTTTTTAGTGGGGTAGATGAGTTTTAAATTTTTTTTTAGCTCATTTTTAAAGCAAAATGACCTTGAATTAGCCATTTCCTACCTCCTGTGGTGACTGTGGAGATTACCAGTTACTGCAGAACTTCCCTGAAATAAAGACTTAATTGGCCTGAATGACATCTTGGGTATGGTACTCCACCCCATGGAGAGCCAAGATGCTGTTCCATAAATAAACATATGGTTTCTTTAGGCTGAGCTCTGTTGCTCAGCCAGAGGAATATGAGACTCTGGTGGGGAAGAAGGGGCTATGTAACTGCTGCCATCATTCTTAGGCAGAGCACACTAAATTTATGACTTTTTTGACTTTTTTTCAGACTAAGATGTGGGGCAATCTTGAATCAGGATCTGAACTTTATTTTATCACACATCATTATCCTTTTTCAGTAGTTTGTCCTCCTTAGAACTTCATTTGTCACATAAAAATAATTAATTTACCACACAGACTTCTGTGGTTGGTTTTACTGAAATAATTTAATATGGTATATGCATCCAGCCCTCATTGAAATTCCATCTGAGGTGTGCTGGTAACATTCTACTTTCATGCTTTCCCAGACATTTTTAAAATACAAAGACACTCTTTTTCCTCTTTCTTTACAATTGGTAATATTAGATTCAATTTTTCATTTTGTTAGAATTCATGTCCCAGTTTAAAAGGTCTTTCTCCCTCTTCTACTACAATTACTGTGCAATTATTAGTGATCAAAAGAAGCTGAACATGTTTTTCTGAAAATACACAGGAAATGCAGTGTTAAAACTATTTGTGTTCACTTCCTACTTCACTGTAATTCCTCATGATGGGTATTGTTAACTTGTAGTGCCACAGTGAACTCTGTGTGGGTGTGAGAAGTTCACTGCAGTTCACAGTGGAAGCTCTTGATTTCCACTGTGAAGTTCTTCCTACTGTATTGCAATTTGTGTGCAGTTCAAGGATTCCTTTAATAGTTAGGTTGTAATGTTTAATTCTCAGTTCTCTTCTGGTTAATATGCATGACTTCAAAAAAACCCCAAACCTCATGGCAACAGTGAGCATCTGTCTGCCTCTGTCATTTCTCATCGCTCTGTGCTTGCATCAGGCATCTGAGGCTAAATTGCTTTGACTGACAGATGGACTGACTGACAAGATCTTGGCTCCAAACACACACACAGAGCATGCACACACAGACAGTCTCCTTGGGCTCCATTCACATCTCAATATTTTTACATGGCAACTGAGGCCCCAAATACAATGAGTTTCAGTGGTGATGGTGGTTGTAGAGTGAGGAAGTCTTAAGATGTGGGGGAAGAGAAGGAGGAGGCTGTTTGCTTCCACAACATCTTCCTTTCTTCTTTCTCCTCCTTCCTGTCTTGCTGGACTTTTTCTCAAGGTGCTCATGAAAGGTGCAATAGAAGTTCTGTGTGACTGGTAAATTAATAATGGAGGCTTGGGAAAATTGCAGTAAGTCTTGGTGATCTGCGTGGCTTTGATTTGGAACTGATAAATGAACACAAACAGTATTGTAATGGTGTCTCTTCTAAATCCTGACTTATCATCAGGGAAAAATCCCATGAGGGTGTTTTTAAAGTCATGCATATTGATCAGAAGAGAATCGAGAACTAAACATTAAATCCTAACTATTAAAGGGATTCTTGAACTGCACACAAATCTAAATACAGTAGGAAAAACTTCACAATGGAAGTCAACAGCCAGAATTCACAAATGGTTCTGGTAGTTAAATAAGGATTTTCATTTTTCTTTGTTGTTATTCTGGAGTACTGACAGCTGAAGGACAGTTCTTAGGAGGGTGATCTTATGTTTCTGTTAATAACAAAGAGGTAAATCTCACGTGTCAGAAGGACTTAATGTATTATTGAAGATCTGCATCATTCCTTGTGTTCTCTATGTGTGGACTTAGGAGGGGACTTCACACTTCAAAGAATGGTATCTTTTATTATTGTTCTCAAGAGAAACAGTTTAAGGCATTAACAGAAGCCATCAGCCAATGTTCTTCAGCTGGTAATGAAATTAGAAAAAATCCTGGTTATTTTCAGGGCTTTCAGTCTTTATGAAAACAAGAGGGCTGTGCCATTCAAGAATATTGGAGTATGCTCTCTACTTTTTTGTTTGAAAAGAAGAAAGTGGTTGGGAAAAGAGCTTAAGAGGCTTCTTAATGAATCTATGGCTTCAGTTTTGACTGAACTTTTCTAGAAATTGGTGTCTTTGATGCATGTAGTTGTACTGTCACCTGTAATGCCTCTGCCTTTTTCAATACCATGTTTGGAAATGAAATTCAACTCCTTTTATACAAATATAATTACTTTGTAAGATGTTATGCAGGTATTTATAGTTGAGAGTGAATCCAGTAAAGCAGCAAGAGATGTCATTGTCACGTAGATTAGCATTTTTGTGATGATGTATAAAAAAAACCAGGTTGTGGAGAGTTTGTTCTCTTTGGGCAGGTAACATTGCAGTAACCTTCATTATTCCTTAAGAGGTATTAAAGAAAGCAACCAAAGAAATGGCTCATTGCAACTTAATGCTCAGCAGCCTAATTAGTCAAATACCATGTGCCTACCTCTGCATGAAATAGCCTATTTCTTTCCAATGTAAAATAGGAATTTTCAGTTTTGGAACAGCCTGAAGAGGCCTTTGTTGCAAATGACCACTGGCTTTTTTAGTTATTTATTCTCAAAAGTAATGAAGGTCAGCATGGTATCCATAGTGACTGCATGCAGCTTCCTCGTTAATCTTGGCATGCTGCTGCAATAACGAAATTCACTTACTAGTGACAATTTCTCATGTTGCAGAGGGAAGCCTTTCTTTGAAAACTGGATGTTATTGGGTTTTCTGTAACTTGAGAAATCTTGAATACCGTAGTTTTTCTTCAGTTTTAAACTCCTTGTCATAATTTCTGGTTGTATGAGTGCTGTGGAGGTCTAAACAGAGAACAAGCAACCTTGAATTGCTGAAGTTTATGTATAATCTGGCACTGGAAACTTGTGACTTGAAAAATTGTTTTCATTTGGAAGTGATAAGGACTGCTAAATGGGGAATATATCAATCTGCTTGCAGCTCTGTTAGTGGGAGGAAGGCATTCTGCTATAAACTACAAAATTAAGGCTTCTAAGTAGTATGTGAATACAATCAAGCCAGAATGGTTGAATGCTCCCAATTCCACGGCGTGAAATCAGAGCATTAGGAGAAAGTGTACATTACACTGAAGTATTTACTAAAAGCATTTCACCCAGTTGGTTGTTGCACTATTTCCTCTCTGAGTATTATACAGTATAAATACTAAATTTTAATATTATAAAGGTTCTTTTAACTTAGAGAAAAAAATTATTGCAGAATTGAATGCAAGTGTTGTGTGAATTTTGATAGGAACTTGAAGGTGGGGAGTGAAATGGTTCCATCCTGAGGTTGCTTTCCCGCTCATCCCATTTCTCTCCTTTAATGCTTACCCAGAGAGAGTAGGTTTGGTTTGGGTTTATTTTAATCAGTTGGTTGTAATAGAGCTTTAAACTGATCAGGCAGGATTCTGACATTGAGGGTAAATATTTTCAGTATTCTGTCTAGTTTCTGTTTCTGGTATTCATTAAGAACATGACTTGTTTTTGCTTCTGTCTTTAATTTTGCATAGAGCTGTATTTAAAACCATAAATATTTATGAGAGAATAGCCATTTTCAAAATTCATGGGAAAGTTCAAAGTGGAAGTCTGTTTTGGAAAACTCCAGGAATGAGCCTATAGGGAAGTAAAGTCAATATATCTTTAAAATAATAATTATTTTATGTCTATTTTAAATGTATAAATTAAATATATATTTATAGATAAATATAAAATAATATATAAATTAGAATTAATCTGTTTGAATCTAGAGGCATCTCAAAATGTATATTGAAATTGAGAATTTTTCATATAGTTGCTACATTTAGAAGTATTAATGTAAGTTGTGTGTGAATCTAAAACTATTTTTGCTACTTAATGAAAAGACATGTTTTCTTCAATATTAGCTGCACAGTAATTGGCTGGAATGCTACAGAAGCTACTCTTAAATGCTTTCTTTTTTTATTTCCCTCTCCTAGAGGTGACCAGCTGCTCTGCACCAAGGCCCTTCCGGTGATGTATCGTAGTCAGTTGCTGTAAACATCCCCGACTGGAAGCTGTACCAGCTCCAGCTTTCAGTCAGATGTTTGCTGCACCTGGCTATGCTTGGACAACAGCAGAAGGAGAAGCTGTCATGAATTCATATGTGCATTTATGTTTGTCAAGCAGCGTTTCTACAGACAGAGATGAATTGCCTCCCTGTGAATTATCCTGGCTGGTAGGTGTGATCTCCTGAGATCTGATCTGAAATGGAGATCCAAAGCTGGTGCATGCACTGCTCAAGCCCAGCTCTTTGCTGCTTTGTGTTATAAACTACAGGATTAGGCTTCCTTGGAATGACAAGTGCTGGTGAACTTCTGCAGTTACCATGAACTCTTCATTGCTTTATCAATGGTCTGTTTTACCAGCTTCTGTGGGGAGAAATTATTATCAATGCTGTCAAATACTTAGCAGGCCTCATATCTGCTGTGCCTTGATTTTTGTTGTTTTCTCTGGAATTCTGCATCCTGAGTCTCCTTGTAAGAAGGTTGTGCTCCTAATTGTTAGCTGGGCATAACCCAAGACCAAAATAAAGGTTAAAAATATATTCCCCAGTCTGTGTTTGTTGTTTTCCCAATCCACAGTGTATGGCCTTGTCTGTGGTGTGGTTTGTGCTGCCCCCACCATGGTTTGCTTTTCATGGAAATAACAGCTTTTGAAAGAATTCCTTCAGAAGTCTTCACTGGTTCAGTTCCTGAACAGCTTAAAACAGTCAGGACATCAGGAACACTATCTGCAGAAAAGCTTCAGCTTTCCACTTTTCTCCAGTGGGATCTGCACATGCTGTTGCCTGGATCTTGCCTGGGATTTCTTTCTTTGTTTCACTCTAGTCTTCTATTTTTAAAGGGATGGACAGTGAGAGTAACTGCTGCTAATAGAAAAAATATTCTTGCAGTAATCTAGCTATCTCTTCTACCCCCCTAAATGTTATTTTTATTCCCTAACACTTAAATGAGATGCTTTGAATTTAAATGTTAGTATACTAAACCTAAGTATTTGTTTAGCTTTACTAGAGTGGTTCTGTAAAAGATTATTATGACCAAAAATACAGATACTTTTAAAAAGTAAAATATTTTCTCCTTATCAGAATTAAAACTTGGAGGATTTCTTAGTCCTGGGAAAGCTGGACTAATAAGCATTGGAAAGGTGATGATTTTGAAGCTGGCAGTGAATGACCAAAGGTGAACCAAGGACAGCCATTTTTCTGTGATGGTCCCATTGCTGTAACCATTTTGTTCCTTACCTCGTGTCTTGTCTGGTGACACAAACATGTGTGGTGATAGAAGGTTGTGAACTTATTTATTGATCTAACTCATTGCTAGCACCTCTACAAAGATTTTTAAAGCAACTTGCACACCTTATATAACCTCAGTTAAAATAGCTTTTTAAAAGATAACAGTCTTATTTGGTTTGATAAATCATGGCTGTCTATTTATAAAATGGACTTTGATGCAGAAGCTACAAAGCTTGATACCTTAAAAAAAATGCTGGTTGTTGTTTTCCAAGCTTTCTTTGCTGTAAACATTTAGCATTTCCTAGTTCTAGACAGTATTTGGACTTAGAAGAAAGGAAATTGTTTTTTTAACAAACTTCTTAGTTCAAAGTAAATGTATTATAACTAATCTAGTGTTCATTTTGGTTAGTGCTGTCTAAGCCATTCCACATGCCATATAAGTGCCAGTTTCTTGTTTTTAATAAGCCTAGTTCATGTGCAGTTTGTCAGTCCAGTCTTGTGGAATTGAACTTGTGCATACCTTCATATTGTACTGGTGTCTAATCCGCGTACTCAAACACAGCTGTCACATGTCATATAATTGCACATGAAAATAATTTGAAGTGGCTTGTAACTGCAATAAATAAATAAATTTTAAAATCCACACTGTATTTTTGATTTTTTTTTTTTTTTTTTGCCAAGTGTTTGAAGTGAAACTATCTGCTTTCTCTGGTCATGAAATACCAAGTCCTAACATCCTAACCTGTCTCAAACGTGGCTGTTGTTGGCAGCTGAAGAAGTTGGGTGTCGTAGTGTTGTCCAAATGCATCTTTATGCCATGATCCCAGGTGAGCTTTGCAGTACTGGGATATCTGGGAAGGGATGATGGGGACTTGGCCTGGCAGCTGTGCAGTTCTGGTGGGGATGAGGAGTTGAAGCAACTGTTGCAGAATGAGGCAGGACAGGCTCACAAACACAGCAGTGAAATTTGGGAACAGAAGAGGCAGGTTGGACACATCAGCCTGATGCCCAGCAAGCAAATGACCTTATCTTGTTCATGTGAAGCCAGTGTTGTGTGACATGGATCAGTTCCTGGTGTTTTGCAGCAGAGGGAAATACCTGGATGAAAATCAGGCTGGGGATCCAGAGTGACACAGGGGCCACACAGCTACTGCTTTTGGGTGGCTGGCATTAGCTGTATGTGCAGGTACAAGTACTGCTGCCTTTGGTGATAAAAGCTTGTGAGGAATACCAGGCCTGCCCCTTACTGAGTAGGCGGAGTGTCTGTGAAGTCCAGAGTTTGGCTTGCCTGTGGTATTCCTCTGGGCACTTTTTTGTGACCACTTGTGAGCAATATTCCAGTCTTTGGTGACTCCAAAGGCAGTCCTTTGCACTGGCCTGCTTGAGTGCTGTCTTTCCTTGCTTAGACCTCACAGCTGTGTTCAGCAGAATTGCTTGAGCTCATGTTTTCCTTTGTACAAAGAACAACTGTTAAAATATTTGGAGGGCCTCCCCCCTCCTCTATGCATGAAATAATCTGCATCTGTGATTCCTTTTACCCAGTAAAGCTGCAAACACCTGTTCAGAGAAGAACTTGGAGAAGGCTGGAGCTCGGCCTCTTGACTGATTGGGTTCATCAGATTTTATCTTCCTGCGCTTCTAAGGTCTTGTTTGTTCAAGACTGGACATCACATTAAACACACCTGTAAAATAAAAGTTAAGATGCTGAGGCTGAGGAGTGTTTTGCTCTTCTGCTATTAAAATGACTTGTATTTCTGAGTAGCTGAAACTGGAGGTAAAAATAAGAATGAAAATAAGTGAAATAGTAAAAGTGCCTTAAAATTCTAGAGGAGAAATGGGAATTATTTTAAGAACATAAAAATAAGATGTAGAAATGTTGCAACAAATGCTGTAAAATTTAGCACACTAAGGAAACTATGGAAATATAAAGAAAGGATTGTTTTTGCATAGAATTTGATGGACATTTTTGAGGACTCCCAGTTTTTACCACCCCATTTATCTCCCATATATATTTGAGAGTTTAGTTTTGGTTTTAAAAATTGGGATTTCTAGAAGGTGCCTGTACTGAACACCTAAGGTCTTGGCATGTAAGTGCAACAGCATGCTCCTCTACAGGGGCTGTAATAGAGAGAGAAACATCTTATTTTTGCTTTTGGATCTCTGCAACATCAGGGACTGTACATGGATATTACTGTGTTCTGATATTCTGAAGATTAAATGTTAAAATGCATGGATTGACTTCATAATGTTGGGGAAGGTTAATAAGAGTTGCATGCACTGTATGAGTGGTGCAAATACACCAGAGTATGTCTGTGCAGATTTATTTTTTGAGATCCTGAAAGGCACTGCTGTATTTGTATAGTTCAGCTAATTTTTAGTTCCTGTAAACATCCTACACTGAGCTATAATAAGTGGTGGGGCTGGGGGTGGGTGTTTAATTCAACTGACTTGGAAAGGTAGATTTCCTCAATGACCGAGTGACATTGGCAAGTAGGGAATCCTAGTTTTCAGTAGTATTTGGTGTTATAAGCACTAATTTCTCTGGAAGCAGTATGTATTTCTAGAAATCTCTTCATGCTGAAATTATGATCCTGGCTGTATAAAGGCCTACATGTTTGTTGGGAAACAGGCTTTAACTGATGGGATCTGTATCTTTCTAATTGCAAATAAACTGTGACAATATATCTTTGCTTGAAAAGCAATGTCTCATCCCCAGATGACAGAAATAATCTAAAACCTTATCTTGAATGTTCGATTCTCAGTTGCAGCAGTGATTTATTGCTTATTATCTACTTGATCATTGTCAAAGGAGGAATAGATTTACAAGGTGCTGTAAAATCAATTCCCAAACCAAGAGATCATTAAAGTAAAACTACTAAGCTTTAACAATTTCTGTTGCCCTTTTATCTTAAAAATGATAAATATCTTTGATAGGGGAAATCTGCATAGGAGAAAAAAGAAGACAAGCATCTCCTGTTTTTCTAGTAGCTCTTCTTCTATCATGTCTTAGAATCAGTGATGATTCTGCTGATGGGTGTGTTTTTAAATGAAGTATGGCTTCAGCATTTGGGCATTCTTAGGTATCAAAAATTTAAGACAGAACTTAAATATTTTTATTCAAATGGAAGAATGGGGTACATGGAATTCCTCATCTTCATAAAGTATAAACAGACTTTTTGAGGATCACTTTTACAATCTGGTACTCTTGTTAATATTTGAAAGGCTCAGACTCTAAAATTTAGTATTTTTTACTTATGAGGCCAAATACATTATAAAAATCAGTAAGAGGATTTGTCCTCATTTAAATTCACACACATGTGCCCCATTTTGCTACAACTGAACATTTTGTTGTGCTTCTATTTTTGCTTACAAACTGAAGAGGTCTTTTTAATATGTTGAAGTCCTTGTGGGCAGGTGTTATGCAATGCATGGCACTGGAGGAATTGCATGGAAGAGATAACATCAAATTCTGTATCTGAACATCATCCATGTCTGTGTGAACACTGCAGTGCAACCATGTGTTTGCTGTGTGTGCACTTCTGCATGTACAAAGCTGTTCTTCTAGATTTTTATTCAGTGCATCTGTTCAACAAAAACACGTATCTCCAGCTGGGATGAAGTAGGGAAGAACGGGGGATGCAAGCTCTCCTCCTCAGGAGGGATGATGTAATTAAAAACAAGCTTATCTCCAGAAAGAATCTGCATGTCTATCTATTCTATTCCATTTCCCAGAATCAGTGCCTCGTGGTGTCCCTGACTCTGCCTGAGAGAACTTTCCTCAAGTTCTGCTGTCTTTGCTTCACCCATCCTGCCGTGGGTTGCCAGGCTCTGGGAATGCTGGGTTTTGACAGCTGTGCTGAAGCAGGAGGAAAGTGCCAAGACAGAAGGATTTCTCTGTGAGGCTGTAACATCTTGCAGCTTTGCTGTCACTTTTTATGTGGTGGTGAATGCTGACACACACTCTTGATCCCACTGTGATTCCTGTCCTTGCTCCCAGGAAGGAGCAGGCTCTGTAACCAGCACAGCTCTCTGGTGTCATGGGGAGCAGTGAAATGCTCCAAATGTTGTCCTTCCTCAGACTGGATCCATGTCCTCGCTTGGTGTACTGTGTGCACCACAAGCACATGGAGCCATGCAATAGTACAGTGACAAAAACAGGGGAAAAAAGTTTGATGGCAAGAAGGAATCCTCAAATCAACAGTTACTACCAGCCAAAATGTCTGAGATTCATCTTTTCAGCCAGTGTCTCTATGTGGAGCTAATTTCCTTGGTAGCATGGACAATGAGTAAACATTCTGAGCAGATCAAATGTGGAGGCATATTTGGTTTTTCAGCATGTTTGTTTTGGTTTTTTTTTTTTATTTTAATGCATTTGAAATCTAGAATTCATATTGCAGAAACTCAAGTATGGTCCAACTAGACACTGTTGTTCTATTATAGAACAGTTCTGACTACTTTTGATGCAGTGCTTAAAAACTCATGAGGAGTGAAGTGTAAATATAGTAAACCAAAGAGCCTGTTGAAGCTTTCATTAATGTAAGTACTTGAATAGTTGGGTTTTCCAAGAGTTAGGGTTCTTTGTGGTTCCAGGTTTGTGGGTTTTCTTTAGCTACTCCTTGGTTACATAGGCAGTAGAGTAGGTTTTAATGATACTGCATCAAATAATTTCAAATAGTTTGGCTTCTCCTAAGAGGGAAAACACACTCTCTGAAGAGTGCCAGGACCAGTATTTGGCGGGGGGAAGAAGGGATTGTTTGTTTTTGTTTTTTTTAAGTGAGGATTTGATAGGGGAATGAGTACTGTGCCTGTGTGTACCCTTCTTGCTTGGCTGCACTTGTGAGTGCTGACTTGTTTTCTGTTTTGTGAAAATCTTCATTTGAGAATCAGACACTGATTGTAATACTGTTCCTCCTTGCTGAGGTAATGTTTGGCATTCTGGTTTGTGCTAAACTAAAACCAAACTTCTAGAATCCAAGCATAAAATAACCCTGCAAAATCTGACACTGTTTTAAATAGTGTAGGGTTTTTTTCTTTCTTTTTTTCTTCCATTCTGTTGATGCTTTTTAGGTAAACAGTGATAATTCCATGGTGCCAGTGATGGCCTAAACCAAAATGGGATAAATATCTTAGGCAAAGATAGAGTGTGAATGATTTATAAGATTGTCTGGAAGTTTTTTATAGATATGACATCAGTGGTAAGTCACTTAAGAATTAAATTTCTCTTGAAAAACAGAGGGGCACAGTTAATGTGGATTTTTTTCACAGCAGTTTTGAAAATATATTTATTCATATGTTTTATTCTTCCTGGATTTGTCTTCTGCTGAAAATACATGTATTGCAATAGATGTTTATTGATATTTGCTTTACTTGTCTGTTGTGTTTACTAAGACTCTTCCAAAATTCAGCTCACTTCCTTTTAACCAGCTATGCAAGTTCAGACCAGCTTAATTCATATTTTATAGAGCTTCTGTGTCTGGGGAGAGTACAGACAAAGTGCAGACTGCTTAAAACTTGAACTTAAAACATGATTTTATAGTAGGTGAGTATGAGCAGTGAGGGTCTTAGCTCTGGCATTGAGCTTTCTCTTTCTGTTAAGGAGCAGCAGATCCCTCACTAGTCCACCTTTGCAGCCAAAGAAAGCCTGATCCATGGAACAGTCCGTGGGCCCTGGAAGCAGAAAGGAGGAAATGCAGTTTATGTCAGTCAGAATTGTTTGTTGTCTGATAACATCACTGTCTCAGCAGGGAAATCATTTCCTGTAAACAATATGGCTTTATCTGAAAAATCTGCTCTTTTAATAAAGTGAAAAATTATTTTTCCAAGCTTCACAGAAGCCTTATCTTTGTCTGACAGGAAAAAGGGAAGCGGCAGGGATGAAAGATTCTTTGTGAACTAAGCTCTGTTTACTTAAGGCTATGGAAAACATGCTGAAAGCATATACATTAAGTGCATAGCTTAATGCATTTTTTAAATAAACACATTTCCCACATATTATTAAATTTGTTGAATTGACTAACTACCATCTAGTGGAAAATGAGATCTATTAACCATCTCTTCTTCTGGAGATGTTTCACACTTATTCTAAGGAATTTATAAGATAGCAAATTTCTAACCTGGATCACAGTCCAGTGTTAGCAGTTTACAGAAGCTTAACTGTGTGTGATGTCCCTCTAGACATGAAGTCTTGTTCATCCCATGAACTGCCTGCCATAGCTGCTGTGGTCTGCTTCCTGCCTGTAATGGAGACATAACACACCCAGGCTTTCCACTGTCACAGCTACTCTGTTTCTGCAGGCAGAGGCGATTCTCGGATGCATCCCAAACCCAGGGGTTGACTTTGGTCTGTCTCTGTCATCTGGAGACACAAACTTTGTATCTTCAGAGATGTGTTAATGAAGTGTGGCTTCTGCTATGAAACAAAGAAATACCCCTGACCCCTTCCTGCTTAAATTGGTCTTAGAAAAAAGCTGGTGTTATAGGATAGAGGCAGGAAAGCAAGAAGCAAATTCTGTCTTATCAAAAGATGGAATCTTTGAGGAGCAAAGGAGAGGGAAGATAATTTTGTAGAGTTTTCAGATCAGAGGCACTACTGTGTATGTTGGTTCTTTCTGTTCTGCAGGAATTTCAACAGTGATGTTACATCTCCCACTAGTAAATGTATTTATATCTGCATTTAGCTCAGGCATCCTCACATCAGAAAACTTAGTGAAAACTAAATTAAGAGGCTGTGAGGAATCTCTTCTATCTATGTTCTTTATGCCATGATGCTTCTTGGTCAACTAAATTAATAGGTATTTTGTTGGTTTTTGAAGCATAAATTTCCCAGATTTCTCCTTTCTGAACTTTTTTGACTTTTTGCTATATAAAGTTTTTTCCTATTTGGAATCAGTGAATTCAGGAAATGGAAAATTTAGCCACTTCACATGCTTAGTAGAGAAAATAAATATTTAAATAATCTTGGATGGTGTTTCATGATAAGAGTAAAGGTTTTAATATAGTGGGTTTTTTTTTTTTTACTACTAGAAAAACCAATTGCATGTTGAACAATCAGAAATAGTTTCCATACAGATGTTCATCTTAAAACTGTTCTTTTTCTATTTATTTAGACTGCTTAAAGTGCAGATTTAAGGTATTGTACCATAAAAACTGTGTGTGTACACACACACACACACACACACACACATATATATATAGAATAGTGTAAGAACAATCAAGATCCAGTGAAGTTTTTCCCAGGGCAATGCTAAAAAGAATGTTTGCTTATTAATGCTTCAGCTGATAAGGCAATAGTTAATATTGTGGGATACAGAATGAAGGCTGCACTTCCTTCCATCAAAAACATCCTTTTTGATGTAGATGTCATTTTAATTAAACATCCATGTGTGCTGCTGTGTGACAGTGACCATGTGGAGGATTGCACTGTGCCAGACTCTGACCATTCACTGGCAGCTCTGATTCTGGAGCTCTGCAGACATGGCCTGCATGCATGGGAGCCACAGGGGGTGTCAAGGTTGCCTGGATGTCCTCCAGTGTGTCCAGATGGGATATTAAGAAATCCTAGAATACCAAACTTCCCTGAATTTTTGTTTGAGCTGAAGCATTTCTGCTAGAAAAATAGGTAAGTAAGGTCACACTAAAGTAGCAGCTTTCAAAGGCTTGATCTCAATGACAGCTCACATCTGTTAATTACATTTGATGGCTGTTTTTATGGCAGAGTAGTGCTGCTGATGTGGGACCGTGTAATCTATCTAAAATTGTTGTGACTGAAAGCCAGATTCTGACTCCATAAAATTCCATACCATCTGAGTGACTTCACTGATTTTGAAGGTGGTTTTTTTTCTGGCTCTCATTAATATGAATGAGATTATAATCAGGCTTCAGTTATGGTTCAGAATACATCAGAAGATAATAAATATGAGCAAATGTAAACTGTCATAAAGCACATGAAGTGTCCACAATACATGCATGGGTTTAATCATAAATAAGTTTTGCAAAACTGATGGCTGAGCTGTAACAGGGATGAGTAATTTCTCAGCAGAGTTTCCTTGTATGAACATAAAACCAGAACTCATATAGTTTTATTGGATGTTTAAGTAGTGGTGTCTGTGTTACAGAAATAACCAAACCCAAACCCTTGTCATGGTGTGCTAATGAAAGGAGACTGAGCAGATGGTTTTTAGGGACTGCACTTCACGTATTATGCAACTGTGCTGTTCTTCCAGAGAAAGAGAAGTGAAGCAGAAAGAGCAGAAAAGATAAACCTTTAATGCTTAAACTTACACTCATTGTTAACACAGAAAATGACTGAAGAAAGCTCCAAAAATAGAGAGTACTCAGGTGTGCAAGCTACAAAATTTATTTGCTTTTACCCTCCAATTTGAACAATTATCTCATTAGAGCAGCAGAGTTACAAATTAGGCACCCTCAACATATTTTTATCAAGGAGGAAGGGAAAAAGAATAATAAATCATTCTTGAATGAGGAAAAACCTTGTGGCATGGCCAAGAGAACAATGCCAGACAGAATACAGAGTTGCTTGGGTTTGAGATACTGCCCAATGAAACCTGAAGATGAGAGCTTATACTGGAGGAATAATAAAAAAAGAAATTCAAACAGCTTATTCCAATTAAGGAGTATAACTGGAGTCTCTGTCAGCCGTAGTAAATGGTATTTATAGAAGTGAAGTCACCTTCTCTTACACAGACTGCCTGTAGAATATACAATTCAGTGTTGTTATCACGTTTCAGTAGCTGGGGTATTCAAAAGATAAGCAGTATTAGTGATTTTTAGGAAAAATGTAAAACTGAAAATGTTCCTTAAAACATTTTGTGGTGTAATCTCTATACTAGTTTCAAAATTCCTCTGTAAGAGAGAGGGGAAGAAGGGGTTGGTTAAAATAGCCACAAACACTGTGTAGTGCATGTGTTTTCCTCCTTGTAAGGAGCAAAGAATGAATAGGTGGTGACTGGACATTTTGTCAGTCAAGCAATATTACTCTGAGAAGGGATGTATTTACAGCTTTTCCCTGTTAAAGGATTTTCATTCTATCAGCACCGTTAATTATGTCAAAGAGGGAAGTATCGGACTGTGATAATGTGGAAGATGCAAAGATTAATGAGCAAATCAATGGTATCAATATGACACAGATCCCTTAGGGTTTTTTTCATAAGTAGGAATGTGCTGCTTTAGAGTCTTGTTTATATGGTCACAGTAGTCCCATCAACCTCCTTCTACAGTCACTGGAGAATTCTGGATGCTTCTGACCCTCCAGAAGGTACTGGCAGACAGACCTAGATCATGGCATCACAGAAGGATTTGGAAGGGACCTTAAAGGTCATCTAGTTCAAAGCCTCCTGCTTTTATTCCATCCATCCATCCATCCATCCATCCAATCCATGTCTCTCCAATTTGGAGACAAGGATGTTGTGTGGGACAGTCTCCAGTGCTTTTCATTTCCATAAGTCCAGGTAAATGATGCCAGTAGATAGTGGTGGTGGTTCTCATTTTCCTTGGAGGGAACTTAAGGTATGAAGTATTTAAAGACATGATAATCTTGCAGAAAATTGATGAAGATTGAGACTTGTACAGCAATCTGCTGAAGTCAAACACATGATGCAATGTCTAATCAAATTACCATCATACAAATCATGGAGAAGCTGTCAGATTTGTATCATTTGGGCATATCATGCTTGTCAAATTCCTCCTGTAGAGCTAATAAATCAAACCCAGCATGATTGGTGCTGCTTTTCCTCTCTGTTCCACTATCCTATAAATAGCTCCCTGTTCCATAAGACAGTGGCAACTTTCCCAGCAGAAATATGATAACAAAGATGTCTATCCTATATGCCTCTCTTTGTGCCTTTTTCAGTACCACGTAGTGGTGTGGAGAATATTCCATTTGTACTATGAATTTACCTTTTTTATTTGGTGGGTATATATATTTCTTCTTGCCCTGAATTACAGTAAATGTGAAAAGAATGAAATATAGATATTGTGCTGCACTTTTCATACATAATCATAACTATAAATAATCTTCTGTTTTGACAGTCCTACATTTTTAAAAGCTTAAGGCAAAGTTTGCTTTCTCACATGCATTTCTATCTCAGTCCAGCTGCACAGTGTTCATTTTGTACTAGACTGAAGAAACAGCAAGAAACAGCACATAATAGCATTTCTTAACTTTCACTTTTCTAATATAATTTCTTGTCTTCTAGGTCCCTGTGTAAGAAAACAACCCCCAATCCAAAAGTACTTAAAAGAACAAGGAAAACTGCCATTTAAACCTGCACAGTGTTCCAGTCTGTGCTGCTGTCTCCAGCTAGTCTGACACCACCTACCAAAGGAAAAACATGCTGTACAGTTGTAATAGGATTAAACAGTATAAACCTGCAAGCAGAAATGTGATTAATACAGGGTATTTCTGAGTCCTGCAGTGACTACATTGCTGCACTGAGAAAACCAGAATCTTTATTAGAAGCATTTTCAGCATGTATATATTTTTTCTGAAGTTATTTATGATTGCTGCCTTTCTCTCGGCCTGCAGGAGATAATTTTTAAATTAACTGTGCAGTGTAATCAGTATCAGTAGACTATACAATCCTGAGATGTCAAGAATTGTGATAAGCCTCATACTGAGCTCTGGAGAGATTTGTAACTGTGTAGTTTGCACTGCCCCATTTTTATTAGCATTTTCATTATAAAGTTATTACTGGAAGCATAAAGTTAATGTTCTGTAACAAGAAAACAGCAATTACGCAGTCCTAAACAAGAACTCAACATTAAACATGGCAGATAAAAATAACAAGCAGATACAGTTACTGCAGACAGATAATGTGGAAAAAATAATGTAGCATTTACAGGAAGGCAATGGTAACTTTTCTTCTTAAGCATAAAGCTGATTGCCAAACAACCCCCATTAATTTCTGAGCATTCATCTTTGCACTTTCATGTAGAACTTCCAAAAGTGCAGAGCATAAGCTCAAACTGTTTTCACTTTGAAACCACTGAGAAAATAAAAATCTGATAAAAATATGTGTGCTAATTAACTTTAAACAAATTTATTAAACCTATGTTGCTTTTGAGAATGCTCTCTTGTGTGTCCTCCCCCAGAATCTATATTAAATTGATACTGTTGATTACCTCCACAGCTGTAAATATAGCTCAGGTTTTCCCTTAGTGGAAAAACAGTTTACAAAACCCAGGAAGAACTGCTTAATTACTTTACAAAGTTTAGTCTTTGCTCTCACTTAACAATGGTCCCTTTTCTTTTAAAAATAATGCAACACGTCCAAGGGGCCGGATGGGATCCACCCCAGGGCAGTGACTGAATGGAGGAAGAGCTCACCCTGCCACTCCATCGTTTATCAGCAGTCCTGGCTACGTGGGGAGCTCCCAGATGACCTGAGGTTGGCAAATGCAACACCCACCTACGTGAAGGGCTGGCAGGAGGATGTGGGGAATTACAGACTGACCGTGGTGCCAGGGGAAGTCATGGTGCAAATCATTGCCACATAAACTGGCACATAAAGAACAAGCAGGGGATCAGTCCCAGCCAGCAAGGGGTCATGCAAGGCAGGTGCTGCTTGACCAACCTGACCTTCTATGACCAGGTGACAATGAGGGTGAGGGAAAGGCTGTGGTCGTTGTCTACTGAAATAGGAGTCTCTTTGAGCCAGGTCTCATAAGCTCTTGGAGGTCTATTTCACACCCAAGATAGCTCAGCTACCTTAGAAGCCATAAAATCAGCAGGATGGCTTCTGTGGCAGTGTTGGAAACAAAAAGGTTTTAATAAAAGGCAAAATAACAAACTCTTTACAGAGAAAAATCGATCCAGGAGCAAGAGGCAGTCCTGCCCCTGGTAAAACACCTCACAAAAGTGATTAGTTTCTTTGTTCTCTTCTTTTTCTAGTAAATTGCCTAGGCAGGACTTTTTGACTCCTGCCCAATTAGCTATCCTTAAGTTTGAGGTAAAGTTCCCCGGGTCCTATGAGATGCCTTTTTCACCTAATTGAGGAGAGAAACTTCTGGGCTTATTTCCTTTTTAAGGGGACAAAGGATAGTTTTGTCACTCCGTCAACAGGGGGCAGGCACATTCCTACATCCTACCTGGACTTCAGCAAAGCCTTTGACACCTCTTCCCACAGCATTCACCTGGAGAAACTGGCTTCCAACAGCTTGGGCAGGTGCACTCTTTGCTGGCTAAAAACCTGGCTGAATGGCTGAGCCCAGAGTGGTGGTAAATAGTGACACATCCAGTTGGTGGCCAGTCACCAGTGGTGTTTCCCAGGGATCACTACTCAGTCCAGCCCTGATTAAGATCTTTATTGATGACTTGGATGAGGGGATTAAATGTACCTTCATTAAGGTACACCAAAGGACATTAAGGTACACCAAAGGACATTAAGGACACCAAACACTGTTGGTAAGGACACTAAGGACATACATTAAGGGTATGAGAGGGAGTGCTGGTTTGCTGGAGGGTAGGAAGGTTCTGCAGAGGGATCTAGACAGACTGGACCGACGGATCCTGACCAGTTGTATGAAGTTCAATAAGGACAAGTGCTGGGTCCTGCCCTCGTGTCCAAACAAAGCCCTGCAGTGCCCCATGCTGGGGACAGGGTGGCTGGAAAGTTTCCCAGCAGAAAAGACCCTGAGGGTGCTGGCCAACAGCAGCCAGTCATGAGCCTGTGTGTGCTCAGGTGGGCAAGAAGGCTGGTCGCCTCCTGGTCTTCTGTATCAGCAGAAGTGTGGCCAGCAGGACCAGGCACTGGCTGTCCCACTGTACTTGGCACAGGTGAGGACACACCTCCAGTGCTGTCTCTAGTTCACGTCCTTTACTACAAAAGAGAGACTGAGGTGCAGGAGCGTGCACCTCAGATAAGAGCAGTGGAGCTGGGGAAGGGTGTGGAGCACAAGTCTGATGAGGAGCAGCAGACAGAGCTGGGGGTGCTCAGCCTGGAGAAAAGAAGGCTTGGGGGCATTTAATTGCTCTCTACAGCCACCTGAAAGGAGGGTGTACCCAGAGGGGAGTTGGCCTTTTCTCCCAAGTAACAAGTGACAGGAGGTAAAGGCCTCAAGTTGCACCAGGGAAAGTTTAGGTCTGATATTACTGGGTATTTACAGAAATGGTTGTCACACACTGGAACTGCCCAGGGAATTGTTTGCAAGCAAGCACAGGAAACTCAAATGCAGTAGAGTGTATGTGTATTGTATAATTATTAAAAAACCCAGACACATGTTTTGGGCTTTTTCCATTCTACAGCAAGTGCACACAAAGTTGAAGATTTTTATTTTACACCGTTTCTTACAATACTTAGCTTGTTATACCTGAGTTCTGCTCTCTTTTAGAATGCTTTATGCACTCTACTTCATAAAATAAAGAAATTTTGTCTTAAAATATTGGTATATAATAAAATCAGTCAGGTTGGAAATTCAAACTCTGGAAGGTCATTAAGGGTCTAAATCAAGGCTGTTGGCATATGTCTGTTTTTATCCTCTGCTGGTACTTTTTGTTGCAGATCCTTAGGTCACAGTCACATAATTTACTGCCTTCTCTCACTGGACAACTGCCTCATTTAGCCAGTTATTGTATCTTGCCTCTACAGAGCTTTGCCTCATTCTGTTTTGGGTGCTTATGGGACATTTATTGATTTGCTATTTCAACAGAAATTACTTTACTTTCTGAAATGCTCATGGGGAAAAAAAAAGGAAAGTGACACACGGAAGTTTAAGATAAAGCTTCCCTAACTGGATATCTTCAATATATGACATCTAGGATAAGAGGAATTTAAAAGTAATTATAACGTTTAAGCACAGATGCTAAAATTTTCAACTATAGAAATATGTAAAGCTTTTCAAAGCACATTGCAAATGCCACAGGGAGGAAGCAGAAAAGGAGGAAGATGCAGTTAATGAATGCTGTTTTTATATCATAAATGAACTCAGAGGAAGATCTGTTCCTAATCTCCTTTCATAAAACCTCATGTTTACCTCTCAACAATTTCCAGCTTCTGTAACACACCAGGCAGAGTCTTGTGCTACAGATGAGCCCCTGTGCTGTGTAGCCCTCATTCATATCTAGGTCAGGTACGTCAGCAATGCTGAATGAGTCAGAGACTCTGAACAAATGCAGTGTATGACTGTGGGATGTGAAAGATTCCCAGAAATAGCTTATGCAAATGAAAATGAAAACTGTACAAAGCAGTACTAATTCTAACTTTTGACTGATTTTAGCACCTTAATTCTGTGGGGCTGCTCTAATGAAACAGCCAAGCAAGCTGCACTCGCATTCCACACTTGGGAATACACATCTTCAGTGAAATGCTTTTCCTATTTGTGAATAAAACCATATAACTGGGAAAAGGAGAAGTCAGCATCTGCTGTGCCCTCAATAAGGGCATCCACGCTTTGTTCATGGATTCCAGCTCCAGATGCAGGCTGAAGGCCTGTGCAATACTGAACTTGCTCTATATTTGACCTTTGCCTTCTCTAGCACTTGTCAGAGATTATTGTTGTTGTTATTATTATTATTATCATACAAGATTTGGTTCAGGAGAAGCCAACTCATACCAGCCAGGCATGGAGGCTATGAGAAGGAGCTACTCAGTGGGCTGAAGAGAAGGAACTGGGAGCTGTATTTGATAAACACTTGTGTGTGCAGGAGCTTATCTAAGCTAGTGGCTAGAGAGACATCAGGGGTGAGAGAAAATGCAGGAAACATCTGGAAAGAGCACTTGAGAAAACCAGGAAAGATATTCCTGTGTATAAAAACTGGCACTGGGACCTCAAAAACAACAACAAGGGGATGTGCAGGAAAGACAGGGACAGGGAAAGCACAGATGGTGTGAGCCTTGAGTTTTGTCAATAAGGAAACTCTGACAGAATGAGATGAACAGACTGGGATCAGGCTCCTGCTAGAGAGGGAATCTGTTCATGGAATCACAGAATATCCTGAGTTTGAAGGGACCATCAAGGGTCACTGAAGTCCAGGTCAGTCCCAGGAATCCCTGCCCTCTGTGCTGAGAGGGCCTCACAATCGATGCTGGTGATTGCAGTGCCTGGATCTGTGTTGTATGTGGGGAAACTGAACTCTGTTGGTGACTGGTGACGAGTCACGTGGCTTTTGACACGATGTCACTTTGAAGACCTTGAGGGTATTTTTATTTAAGCTGTGAAACTGTTGATTCAGAGCTGCAAAAACTTTGCTTCATGTGGCTCTGTGACCTGGCCAGGCACCTCGACAGTGATAGGTTTTCTTTATTTTCTGACATCCAACAGACAGAGCCCCCCCCGCCTGCCAAACGTTTTGACTGGGCCAGGCAGCAAAGCTCAGCAACTCCAACTCTGATTTCTTGTCTTAGGTAAAGAACAAGCCTTTATTAATGTAGCCTTTTAAACAGGCTTGTGATTGTGCAAAGCAGAACTGTATGCAATATGTGTATGTAAAAAGTAAACCATGTGGCACGTGGATGCTCAAGCAATGGTTCTATGTGAAGACAAGTGCTTTTCTTGGCAGGACAATCCACCCCACTTGCTATAGTGAGGCTCAATGACTCAAGGACCAGAGAATGTTCTTTCAATGCCAAGGTAAGGAAGAATATTGTTCATGTCCAAAAAAGAGCACAGTCCTTTCCTTTCATGGGCAGCATGTGCCTGAGCACAACTGTGCTTTCATCTTTATTGCTCCTAGAAGTATGAAATGTTCTCCAGAAGATATGTGCAGTGGGTGGGAAGAGGGACAGAAATGGGCACAAGGAGTCCAGAAGGTAAAGAGGGCAGGTCAAGGTAGCAGGCTAAAGATGGGTTCCCAATGTTGCTTCTCATGAGGCCAGAACACCCAGTGATGTCTCTGCTATAATATTGCTCTGTTATTTGCATTTGGTCAGAGGAGACAAAAAAAATTTGCAGAGGAACAACCACATCCTCTGGAAAAGTCTGGTCTTTCCCTTCTGCCTTCTCCTCAGGACTCCGACATAAATTCTAAAGAACATGTTTTTCTAAGAGTTGTCTCATCTAAGTCATTCTGACTAAGGGAAGCGTTGATGGGTAAAGTGACTGAGCAAAGGTCCATGTAAAGCTGGTAGAAGTTGTGACACCAGCGAGGAGAGGTGAGTTTTACACACAAATGAGCCTGCTTGCTCACACTTGCCTTTTCACACCCATAAGCACCAAGGGTGTTTGTTCAGACAATCCTGCCAGTTACCTGTGGTGACACGGAGGACAAGGGATGTACACACTGGTTCCCCATGATCTCAGCTCTTACCTCAGAAGGAAGGTTTAAATTAGGAAGAAATCCTTTACTGTGAGGGCAGCAAGCAAGGAAGCTGTGGATGTCCCATTCCTGGAAGTGTTCAAGGCCAGGTGGGATGGGCTGTGGAACAACCTGGTTTAGAGGAAGGGCTCCCTGCCCATGGCAAAGGGGTTGGAACGAGATGGTCTTTAGAGACCCTTCCACCCAGTCCATTCTATGACCACCTCGTATGTGCTAAAGTACCACGCATATTAAAATACATTTTACCGCAGCTGGTGAATTAAAACGCCTTTGGCATCCCGAGGCTGTGTCAGCCTGAGCTGTGCAGCCCCGGTCCCCCGGAGTCCTGGGGCGGGCAGCTCCAGGGTGCTCAGAGGGGCTCAGGGAGCCGACACCGGAGTGTCGCGGCTGTCCAGGGTGTCTCCTGTCGCGGTGTCCCGCAGCCCTGATCCTCCTCCTGCCGCTCTCTCAGCCCGCGGGCGGTGCCTCAGAGGACGCGGCCCCGCACGGCCGCCACTGCGCAGGCGCCGCCCCGCCCCGCGGAACCGAGCCGAGCCGCCACTGCCGTGTCGGCCGCGGCAGATTCGCCATAAGGCGCCGCACGGGGACCCGATTTTCGGTGTTGTTTTTTTTTCCCCCCCCTTTTTCCTTCGCTCTGTTTTCCAAGCGGGCCGCGCTTGGCCCCAGGCGCGCTGTCCCGCTGAGACCCCGCGGCGATGGAGGCGGCGGCTGCAGGTGAGCGGGGCCGGGCCGGGGCGGGCGGGGGAGCGCGCACGGATCCCCGCGCGGCGGGCGGGGGGAGAAGTAGTTCCGGCGGTGCTCTGACACGATCCTTCCGCACGACAAGTAGTTCCACCAGTGGCGGCGGGTCCTGACTCCATCGCCCCGCGTCGCACGGCTGCCTGGGGGTCTGTGGGGCCGGCGGGGTGGGGGCGCTGCAGAAGCCACCGGAGGGCTCGGGCAGCCCGACCTTGGGAGTCCTGCTGTGCTCCGACTGCCCGTCCTGCGGCCGCCGCTTAGCAGCGAGTCGGGAGCAGCTGGGAAGGAGCAGCTGGAGCGGCCGCTGGTCCCGAATGGAAGCGTGGAGACCCCACAGCAATCTCACGGGCTGTGAGGGGGGCTGCAGGGAAGCCGGAGAGGGGCTCTTCCTCAGGAACTTTAGTGACAGGACAGGGAGTAATGGGTACAAAGTGAAAGGGGAGTTTTAGTGTGGGTATTAGGAAGAAAGTCTTTACTGTGAGTGTGGTGAGACACTGGAACAGGGTGACAAGGAAAGTTGTGGCTGCCCCAATCCTGGCAGTGTTCAAAGCCAGGCTGGATAAGGCCTTAGGCAACCTGGTCTAGTGGGAAGTGTCCTTGGCCATGGCAGGGAGGTTGGAGCTGGATGATCTTTAAGGTCTGTTCCAGCCCCTTTCCATGCTCTGATTCCATGATTCTGTGCTCACCTGGATTTGAAACACCTCGTGAGCTCCTCTGGCAGCCGCTCTAAATGGTGTTAA
This sequence comes from Serinus canaria, assembly GCF_022539315.1. NCBI lineage: Eukaryota > Metazoa > Chordata > Aves > Passeriformes > Fringillidae > Serinus > Serinus canaria. The sequence goes on along the minus strand of NC_066315.1, from coordinate 144,527,944 downwards.
CAGCTCAAGGTCCCCACAGTCAGCTGCAGAAGGCAGATGTTTAAGATGTGTTAAAGATGTTTCCACTTCACTGTAATCTCTGGCCTTCGTGTGCCTTGTGCTGGCCTGGCTTTCATTGGAGCAGTGAACAAAGTTACAAAGTTACTCGGAGGTGGCAGCCCTAGGAGTGCTGTGTATGTGCTTTCTGCCTTTCACAATCCCTCTGTGCTGTTGCAGTACAAGTTTGTGAAGTGATGTTGCAATAATTTAATGTCTGTTAATTACCCTATATACTCAAATTTGGCTTCTGGTTGTCATTTCAGTTTTCTTAATTTTTAGAATCCTGAGTTATTTCTACCTGTCCCATGAAGTCTTGTTGGCTAGTTTACAGCTCAAACCACCACTAAGGGGTAATAGCTGTACTCTAAAATTCAGAAAGTTCAACTGAAACATGAAGAACATCTTTATGTAGAGGATGGCACTGGAACAGGTTGCCCAGGGAGACGGTGGAGTCTCCTTTTCTGGAGACATTTAACACCTACCTGGGTGCATTCCTGTGTCACCTGCTCTAGGTGATCCAGCTTTGGTGGGATGGTTGGACTAGATGATCTGCAGAGGTCCCTTCCAACCCCCCATCTATTCTGTGATTCTGTGAAACAGGATTTTATGCCAAGGAGAATTGCACTATCAGGAGGATAACTGAGTAGCAGAATAGCTAACAGGTGCTGTGTTAATTATGGACTCTTGTTAAAATATTCCAGGTCTGCTTTATATCCTGGGATCCAACTTCCAGTGAGAAACAATTCTCTTACTACTAGTGCTGTTAATAAATTCTTATTTATTCAAGGACATTTGGCTTAATAAAAAGTGTTCTGAGTGTGGTTGAACCCAGAACTGTTGAGAGTGTTCAGTATTTTTGATTTTGCTGCTGCTGTTGTGTATCTGACCTCAGATGCTTTTTCATTGTGGGTGCTTCCAAAAATCTGGTTCAGAGTGTTTCATACAGTGCATCCTGAAGTTGATGACTGATCACACAGTTTGTGCTTCTGCTTTGAGGAGTTCTGGGTGGTTTTGGTGTCTGGTAGTGCATCATACACATTTTGATATTGTGCATTAGTGTATTTCAGTGGAACTTTAAGCAGTGTTGTGTTTAGCCACATGAGGGAGATCTTAGAACATGAAAATAAAAATGTCTTTCTATAAACATATCTACTATGGCTTTTTTTTTTTTCCTTAATGATGGGAAAGCTGTCCTGTTTCTATGTTTGATAAAGTGATTATTCTACACTGAAAATAATTTCCTAGTTATTTGAATATCCTATTAAATCCATGTTATATCCAAGTTACGAATTTTATATATTTTAGCCAACAGAATTATGTGGAGACAGTTGTCTTCTTTTAAAGAATTATATTTAACTTTTTTTCCAGAAGCATATGTGAAGATGGTGTGTGTAATGCAGAAAAATACATGTGCTTTTATTTGCCATCATCAGTGAAACTCCAGGAGTTTCAAATGCAAGTTTCTTTTCGCAAATACAGTATCAAATGGGTTTGGTTTAGGTGAGAGTGCCAGAGGTGGGCCTGGATGAAACCTGGGGAGCTCAGCAAGGCCAAGCTCCAAATCCTGCACCTGGGTTGAGGCAAACACAAGCCCAGACTGGGCAGGGAAGGGACTGAAGCAGCCCTGAGGAGGACTTGGGATGCTGGTGGGTGAGAGGCTGGACATGACCCAGCAATGTGCTCTGGCAGCCCAGAAACCAAACATGTCCTGGGCTGCACCCAGAGCAGGTGAGGGAGGGGATTCTGCCTGGCTGCTCTGCCCTGGTGAGAGCCCACCTGCAGTGCTGTGCCCACCTCTGGGACCCCAGACAGAGGAAGGATGCTCTTTGAATGCTGGAAAAACTGAGCTACATTAAAGTGTACCTTATGCAGTGTTCTTACTGCTATGTACAAAATATAGTGTCAGAAAGTATTGAATGATTTGGTTCTTAATTTTGTTTCGCCCCTGACATTTCATGTGCCTAACAGCACACAATGGATGTTTAAATAAAGAAGAGTAAGAATGGAGCAGGCACAGAATGATACTTGTCCAGAATATGGACTTAGACCTTCTTACAGGCTTTGCTGAGCCCCAGCCAGTCTCTATCAACTTGGTGCTTCCTGGGCAACTTCTGAGAATTCTGGACACCAGGTGGATGTGTGCCCACCTTGGAGCTGCAGCAGCAGGGAGAGATCAGCTGCAAGGCAGACAGTAGTTTCAGAGGGGTCATGTCCTTCATGACATCTGTTTTTTTCTTCATTTTACACTTTGTCTTTTCTTTCTTCTTTTTTCTTCATTTTACACTGGAGCCTTTTATCTAGTCTTCAGTTACACCCTTCCAGGCAAAAAAAAAACAAAAAACAAAAAACAAAAAAAGTCTAATTTATTTAACTGCTCATTTATGGAACCATGCTGTGTTGTTGATTTTCCTTATTTCTGTACCTTTTAAGGATGGTGATTAGGGTTATTATTATTTGAGTAAAGGAACAATATCCACAGTTGTAAGCCCAGTATGGATCTTCTCTATTTTTTAATAGGCCTTTGTATTATAGGACCATCTCTTTTTATGTCTGTTTTAGCTCTAAGATTTTGTTTCTGAGGAGTGCAGTTCCTAGCCTTGTTTTGAGGCTGTCTTTAAAGTGTTTGTTATTATTGAGAGATCTTTCCCAGAAAACCTCTCCAAACCATTATAAAATGACAGCAAATTGAAAAAAAATATTTTGCTATGGGCTCTCCTTCTTTGAAGGGTCCTTTTCCTATACAGATTGTTTTTTATTGCACAGGCTCTTAGGCAGCCCTATTACTGTTGAGATGTTTCTAAAATGTTGCTGCATTCTGCCTTTTATTTTTTAAGTTGCTAAAATTACCCTTAATGACCTGCCTCAGTGGGTTTTTTTTACCTTAAATTGGACACAATTTAAATCTTTTGCTTTCCTCATTTTATGAAACTTCCATGAAGATGTTTTCTTCTACTGAATGTTCATTGCGCTGCTATTTAGCGGTGCTAGATTTTTCCTTCCCGTTTCTAAAACCTTCTTTGATGATTAGCATCAAATATGATGCTTTTAAATAGCCTTCATGCTGCTTTCAAGGATTTAACTTGTCTTGGAACTTTTTAGTCCTTTTTGTGGTTTGTTTTGTTAAAGATGCTTTTTATCTTTATATAGTTTGCCTTGTTGAAGTGAAGCATAAACATTTGGTTCTTTATCACTCTTTTAAGAGAGCTTTTGAGTAGTACTTTAATCATGGCTATAGAGTAACTCTCAAATAATGTCACTTTGAAAAGGGTCCTGTGTTTTACTTCTGATAAAGTCAAGAACTGTTTCTCCTCATGTGGTTTCCCTGTCTGCTTGCTGGGTAAAACAGTCATTAATGGTGTCTAAACATTTAATCTTGGCATCCTGTCCTGACCTGACATTGAACCACTCTGCATAAGGCTAAATAAAGCCTACAATGTATTGTTTCTGGCTTGGTAACCTCATTTATCCCTTCCAGTGTGCCACAGTCATTGGTACCCTTGTGGTCAAGGTTGCTCATGTGTAGTCCTTACACTGTACTTTTCTGTGCACTGTTTTTAAATTCCTCAGGAATTTTGCTACTTGTTAAAATAGCCTGTTAATCAGATTTGACCCTAAGCTAAGTTTCTAAAAGGCCTTTTTTTAAAAAATCATGCATCCTACTTTTACATCCTCAATAATTTGGTAGTGGTAGTAACCCACTGGCATTTCAACAATGGGTATCAGAAACTTGTTTGAGTGCTTGAATGTCAGTAATCTTTTTTTACAGTCAAGCATGCCAGCTTTGCCATTTTATTAAACTTCTTGCATTACTGTAGCAGTAGTTAGGTTTATTTTTTAAAAAGCATCTACAAAAACAAACCTAAGACATTGTTTTGTGCTTTCTTGTAAATTTCTATGTTGTCCTTCATTTGTAAGTAGTTTCTGATTCTTACTGCTGCAGAGTGAATCACCTTCATCTTTGTAGTCTCTTGCACTTGTTACCTACCTTTCTGTCTTAATTTAAAACCATTTTCATACTTTCTTAAATTATTGCTTGGGTACACCTGATGCTCCTCCATTTTTATTTCTCAACTTGTAATTTTCTCTTAGTTAGATACAGAGCTGCCAACTCAGTTCTGCTCACAATGGCACCGTGTTGAATTCATACCCCAGGCACCTTAACTAGTGCTTAACTAGCGCTTAACCTCACCTTAACTAGAGTGCTTTAGGTTTTCAGTCCTATTACATTTGTATTATATAGATCATAGAATTACAGAATGGTTTGGGTTGGAAGGGACCTTAACATCACTCATGTCCTGCCATGGTAGGGACATCTTCCACTAGACCAGATTGCTCATGGCCCCATCCAGCCTGGCCTTGAACACTGCCAGGGATAGGGCATCCACAGCTTCTCTGGGCAACCTGTGCCAGTCCCTCACCACCCTCACAGGAAAGGTAGAGATTTTAGAAAACATTATTTCTTGTTCATAAATTCACAAACTTCAGTGTAATTTAGTCTTGTATGCAGTGTCTGAGAGCCTCTACAGATGTAGATTATTGAGTAAACTTCACTTATGGCCTGGCTCAGAAAAATGGTGAATATAAATGGCTGAGTTTTCCATAAAACCATATTAAATGGGATTGGTTTCAGTTTTTGCAGGAATGCACCCTGTACTGACATTGCTGTAGCAGCCTTCCTTAATGTTAAAATAAAGTTTGTGGCACTGAACTAATGATAATTAAATTGCCCTGATTTTAGTTAGCAGCTGAGAGCAAGAACAGTCATGGTCAGGGGCTCCTCTTCTTTGATTGATTGCTTTCTGCATGGCTGGCTTTGTCTCACCAGTCATTTTGTGCTGGTGAATTAAAAAACTGTTGCTTACTGTTTAGAATTGTCCAAATTCAGATTAAAGAAGCTCTAAAATAGCTTTTGATTCTCCAGCTGCCACTTCCAGTATGGTTGATTTGTTAGTTTTGAGCACAGGGTTTGTGAGATGCTGCTGTTCTAATGGTAGCAAATAGCTTGTTCTGTAGACTTTATATACTTCTTTCTTCTTTAACATTTACCAAGGATAATGCTTTTGATTCAGAGATGTGCTGTAATACTGGATATTAATTTCTTGAGGAATCAAAATGGAGAAAATAGCTAGAAACCAGCATTGATTTATATAATTTTTTTCTTTAAGAAATAAAATTAGTTCATACCAACATCTTTATGAAAATAATGACTAAAATATTATGTGGTGTACAGAAAGTATATTTTAAGTAAAACAACAACAATGGCAGAAAAAAACCCTACAAAAAACTGTGAAACCAACAAACAAGTATCCTGGAGAGGGAGCAGTAAAAATCAGAAATACACTGTAACATGTTTGTGAAAATTTTGGATCTTTGAAATGGCTTTGAAAATGAAAAGCCTCTAACATGCTCAGAGGAGTGAGATCTGATAAGTAAAAATTTTGTAAAGTATTTGACAGTAGTATAGGATATCATAATTTCTTCTCCTATATTTGCCCTTTCTTTTATGTTCAGTATAAATGTTTTATTACTAAGAAATAGTGTTGCTTGTCTTAAACAAAAGTTATTGGCTTTTTACATGCTGCTTTCATATTAGCTGCTACCTCACATTTCATTGCTTCTATCTAAACAGAAAAAGTCTGGTTTATTGTTCTTAGACACTTTAGTATCTTACATGCTCAACCTTTGTGTGTGAAAAGTTCTTTTACAAAACAAATAATTTGATTGGAATAGCTGTGCCCACTTTTTTCCACTTTTTATTGTACTTGATATCTGTACAGAAACAACAGAAAGAGGGAAAAAAAACCCAAAAAGCCCAACAAGACCAAGTCCTAGTCTGATGAATAGGATTTTTAATTGCAGGTGATGAGGCAACAAAGTTTGTTTCAGCTCTGTAGTAAGTTTGGAAAGAAATAAGTTACTATTCATAATCTGAGCATAATTGCTGCATATTTTAGGAAGGTTGACCAGATGCATAATTATTGATCCTATCAACTTTTGGCCAACAAATACCCAGTGACTTTTTTTTTTTTTCTTTTTTTTTTTTTATTGTGGAGGTCTAATTCCTTTTAACAGCTCCAGAACTTTAAAGGCACTCACAGAAGTTATCTCTTGTCTGTTTTGAGTTTTTCACCTGGAAAGGAAAGGTGAAAAGTTTTGGATCTATTAGAATGATTTAGGGTACATAAATAGAGATACGTGTCCCTGTCCTGTGTGTCTTGTAAAAGAAGTTATTAAAAATAATACCCAATGCTGAGACTTCCTTTTATGCAAAATTATTTTTTTTTGGTTAGGTGAAGTGGATTTTGCACTAGGTTTTGTCATACACTGGTTAAAAATACATATGACAATAATATATTCCTTGATTCCCTTACGTACTATTAATTTCAGGGATCTTTCCAAGATAAGCGCTGCTGCCTTGCCCCTTTCCCCTTCTCCACTGCAACTTTAAAGCCAAACAGAACTGATACGGGTTTATGCTTTGTGAAAGGGATTGGAAATCAGGGAATCTGCTTCCTAGTCTGCAGCTTGCTCTTTGTTTTAGTAAGCAATTTGTTAAACGCTCTTTGCTGTAGATATTCTTAGTGTGAAGAAAAAAAAACACTAATTAAGCAATATGCTGAGGGTTTTAGAAGAATTAAAAAAAAGGGCTTTGCTTACATTATAGCTCAATTTTCCACCTAGTCAATTAAGGAGAAAATTATTGGTATTATTTATTTCAGTGTATATTTAGCACAGTTTATAGGGGCAAACTGAAGATAATGAATTGCCACAAACATGTTTAGTGAACAGAATGTCCCAGATCGGTTTTGGCTGAATTTCCTGATGTTTGTATACCTGCATACTTGATTACTGTTCTTTTCTTTCTCTGCATATTTAATTGCTGCCTAATTAATTGCTCAGTTGATTTCCTACGTAATTAATTATCCACTAATTAGTCATTGATTCCATGCATAGTTAATGAACTTACTCCTTATTTGATTTTTACACTTAATTGACTATAGCTCATTGCTTTATCACTACACTGCCTAATTAGCCACTGCATAATCAATTATTGTTTGCTTATTCCATACTTGCTTAGTCTGGTGATCAGCAGAGTTTATCCTCTGCTCTCTGACCTCCTTTTCCAGTCATTCTTCCTAAAATAATTTCTTTACTCTCATCGCACCTCTGAGTAAAACTTGTGCATCTTCTGTGTGTTCTCCTGGTGCTTCCTGTGCCTTCAGTGATGCTCAGTGTGCTCTGCCACCTGGGCTGTTCACTCATGGCTTTGGGTGGCCTTGCTAATCAAACTCCTTAAGCACCCACTGAGGCTTCTGGGCACTCTCCGTGCTCTTCTGCCTCTCCCCAAGTCCTCTCTGGGAGAAGTGGAAGATAAAGTGGTGTGTGAGTACTGATTGCAGCTGTTCAAGGAGGAGACAAGAGACAAAACCGGGGTTTGAACTTCTGGGGAAAACAGCCAGCAGTCAGGAAGCAGAAACAGTGACAAATAAAACCTCAAAACAGAAATGTCAGCTAAATCGTGAGATTTCAGTTGGTTAAATGTATAGGTAAATGTTCACAGGTTTTATTTTGTGTTTACATTTAAGAAGAAGAGTTGTTATCTGCTGGGTCAATAACAAGCTTCATGCCTTTAAAAAAAAAAAAAACCAACACAACGATAATGCTAATCGGGGCGGAACTAGTTCAAAGGAACATTTCAACATACTGCAATCAAAACAGAAATGTCTGTGTGCTCAAGACAGCAGAATGCCCGAGAAGGAGCCCAGCTGAGCTCCTAAGGACACATTGATTGTGCCATACACTTACATAGCTGCTTGTGTGTAATAAGAGGGTATTTTGAGCAACAGGAGCAGTATTGGAGTTGTTTTTTCAGAGATGTTGTGGAAGAGATGAAGGCACAACCTGCCTGTTAGTTTTGAGCTGTGCTTTTGTTATGTTTCAAGGGCAAATACCTGTAAAAGAGACACCTCTGCTTCTCTTAACTTTCAGGACACCTCAAATAAAGATTTGTTTTGAGTGGGGTGAACGATGTAATTTGTGTGTCATGAAAAAGGTAGAATAAGGTTCCATAGGGGAGTGCTTAGGTTTGTTTTATAAATAGATCCCAAAATACAGCTTCTCTGTTCTCTTACTCCCCAGATTCACCCCAAAATTCTCAAACTATCACTTTATTTCTGTACTTACCCAGTGATCTCTGGTTTACTTGTACCTCAGAAGTGCTGCTTTTTCCAGTTTGGTTTCAGTGGGTTTATGTCCCTTATTTTCCTTAGGGAGATTGAGGGAAAGTAGCAATTGAAACCAGTCTCTGGACTAGAGCTTCATACATGTAGCTGGAGAACACATGTGCTGTTAATATTGGTTCCTGGTGGTTTTTTTGTTTCATTGAAACCTGAAGAGAGTAGGGACTTTTCAAAAATCAACCATTAAACCAAAAGACTGCAGTGTCTTCAGAAGTCCTCTGAATTTCTCTGGCTAAAATCTCTGGCTTTTTAAAATCTGGTATTATATTAATCCTTCTTTATTGTTATTTACTTTCTTGACACTTTGCTCTCACATTACACTTTAAGCACCTGTGAATTAAAAAAAAAAAAGCCTAAAAAGTTGTGTCAAATTCCAGTTTAAAGCATTGACCAGGGGGCAGTTTAATGACATTCTTCATTTGCTCCTGCTGCTTTGAAACTTTTTAGGTTGTTTTGTTGTTTTATTTTGTTTGCTTGTTTTTCTTAAATCAACAGGAACTTTTCATGAAATCTGCTGAGGATGTCATACATATAATTTTACTGTGTGTTTGAAAATATATAAAAATTATAAGGATGGTTGAGGCTGGATGTTGAGGGTGTTGAGGAAAAAGGTCTTAAATTGTTCTTCTTCCTTTTGAGTCATGCTAAAACATTTCTATGCTTTTAGCCAGAAGAAAGTTTTTGCCCTATGAAGATCTAGCTAGGAGTTTACCCATTTCTTAAATTAATTCATTTGGGGATGTACGATGGACGTGTTCATTTAGTGAGAAAACATTCGCAATTTCACCTCATTGCTGCCTGTTATGTGTTTTAAGTAAATTGTAGTCACCATGTTGACTGAGCCAAAATCCCAGTAACTTATGGTTACATAAATAACTTACATTTGGAAACACTAATTCCTTGTTTCTAAACTTGTTTTTTTCAGGGATCAATTCCATCTTCATGTGTAAGCTTTGTAACTTATTTTCACCAAATAAGTCTGAGCTGTTGTCTCATGTCTCTGAGAAACACACAGAAGAGGGGACCGGTGTGGATGACATCATTATTCCTCTCCAGCCTCTAACAGCACCCACAAACACAAGCAAAGATGGAGAAGGTACATTCAGAAATTGAGAGAAACGTAATTTTCAGTGTTACATATTTTTTTAATAAAACCTCTGGTTTGATGACTCTGCGTTGTGTCTAGAATGGTTTCCATTGTTGGTTTTTATAATAAGCACTGTACAACTGCCACTCCAAATTTCATTCAGCACAGAATAGGTCACATGACAGATATGGATAAACTCAACTTGTCTTAGGGAATGATGGCATTGGTTCATTAATTTTCAATGTGAACTATAGCAAAGTTTGCTTCCTACAGCTTTGATTGGAGTCTGTAGTGGGAGCAGTGGGAAGATGGTCTAGCAGCAGTGAACAGCAATCAGGACACCATGGAGGAAGGTGTGTCTTGAGGCTTAGGTGTCCTTTTTGAGTTGTTTAACTTGTTTGCTGTGATTCAGGTAATGTTAATAGTTGTATTCCAAAAAGGAAGTGGCACAATTAATAATTTATAATTGTGTTTTGATAGTGATGTTGGTAAATAAAGCAATCAGAGGTTGAATTAGTTATACATAAAAATTTTATTGTGCAATAGAAGAAGTTATGTTCATTCCTTTCCATTTTTAACTGATCATAATTTCCATCCTTTGGAATAGTAGCAATGGGTTCAAAATAATTCAGACTTTTTATTTTCTTTTATGCCCTTATTTAGTAAAGGATTTATATTGCTGGCAAACCTCTTATTTAACACAATTACTAGGATTTTTCAATCATTAAAATTTCTGAATTTTAAAACCTATGGGCTTATGAATCAATATCATACATTCAATAATATCATACATTCAAGAAATTTTTTTGTTGTTAACATATGTATGTGATGTTTCTTTGCTAATTTGCCAGCAGTAATTCAGTAGTTATATTAACTTCACCAATGTAAGAAGATATTTCTAATAATGGTCATTTAGTATTTCACTAGAGCTGCTGTCTTCTCAGGTGGCTGGTGAGGAAAAATCTCACCAGAGTATTATTTCACATAATGCCCCAAATTACCAGTGTATCAGAAGATGATGAATAAATTTCAAATCGGTTTTCAAAATGTCATTCTAATTTTATTTTTGTAGCACAGAATTAGTTCTTTGGGCATGCAAAATGCATTTTCCTTTCTCCAATCTTTGTTTCCTGTTATCCCTCCACCACATATGTTTTTGAGCACAGTGAGACTGGTATCTTGTAACATATTCAGTTTAGTAAAAAGGCTCTTCTGTAAACTTCTCTTTGCATTTTTCTTAGGAGTATCTGCACTTTCTGTATTGTATGTGTTCAGCATGCATTGTTCTTTTATGAGGATAGTTTTTAATTACCATTACGATGTGCAGCAACAGAAATTAGACATAATTAGCTATTAAGAAAACAACTCTTCAAATCTTATGTAAAATATAACATTCTTAAGTTATATCTTCATAATTTACCTTTCTCATTATTCTTGGTGAATAGTTTTATGTATCTGATGGGCTCATGTGATGCCACCTTTTTCAGGTTAGATAGCCCAGCTCTTTGACATCTGCTGTCAGTAAGAATGTCAAGGTAAATTACTTTTGCACAGTTTTCAAAGTCATATTCTGGCATTCTTTATAATTTTTCCTTTCCCATCAGACACATTGATCAGAGAAGATGGTTCTGAAGTCCCATTGATTTATTTTCTGTGTTCTGTTTAAAAAAAAATATACTGTATTCTTCAGTTGAACATAGGATTTGGAAAGAATTCTTTTTTCAGAGCATCAGTTATTCCCTCCTGCTATGGAATCTGCAGCAAATAAAACTTAGAAAGTTTGTAGTATACAATTATTTGTCAGTGAACCAGTCTTTGTAGTAATTCAGTATTGTCACTGAAAGGAGAAGTAATTGGTGAATGACAGTCTTAGAAATTACAATCTTTAGTACTTGGTGACTAATAGATGAACATCTTTGTGTCCTTTGGAAGTGTAATTTCTCTTCCACTTATTGGTAAATACTGTAGCTCCCCCACAATTGGTATAGAAGATTGAATACTAAGTTGCTAATGGAGCTCTTTTGTTCTGCCTGAGTAATGAATTAGTGATTTTATAAGCACTGGGGACAAGTAAAGTGCTAGGCATGTCATATGTGTTTTTTATACTAGTGTTACTTTATTTACAATGTTCTCTGCTGAATTTTGTTTGGTCACACTGCTTTCCCATCGTTAAGCCATGATTTATTTAGAGTTGATTTGTTTTAAATATTTTGGCGCAATGATGTTAAAATTTTTTATGAAGTGGGACCAAGGGTACCAGGATGTTGTTGCTGTTGTACATCTATACACAGGTCACATTTTGTCCAGCACTGGAATGTGCCATCTTTGTTTTGGGAAATGACAGGTAATTGTAGTCATTCATACTCCAGTTTAGCCAAGGGCTTTTTATAATTCTTCACAATGATCTCCATTTCCTTCACGGTGCTTGTCAAAACTCAGCTTTCTTTTGCTTCTGCTTAGTCAGATTGGTGAGGATTTGTGGGACAGCATCAATGGCCCTGTTTCATCTATTCATACTGTTGTTACCTGATGGATTGTTGTTTGGTTTGGGCTGTATCTGGATTATGGGATGCATGTCTCTGTCTGTTATGAAACCTCAAAGACAGTTACAGTCTGAGTATCATCATTTCCTCCAAGGCGTGCAGGTCATTAAGGTCACTTAGAACCATGGTGTGTGCATTACCCTCACCCTTGCCTGACCACAGGATGCAGCCAGAGCCTGCATTCACACCTGGGGGACAGGAGGTGTTGCAGGTGCTGTGATACAAACGCAGAACTGTAATAAAATAAGGCTGGGGTGAGATTGAAATGGCTGCATTTGTGTGACACTGTGTGCAGAAGAGTCTGAGTATGGCCATGTGCTGTTGAGACTGATGAAATGTAAGCTTTTCATACTGACATTTGAGGAAGGATTGATGTTGCATAATGTATCAAACGTTAAAATATGGTCATAAGGTTTAAGTGACATTTGCACAAGCATTTTGTGACTTCTGGCAAACTTTTTGTGTGAAATAGATTGATTTAGACAAGCTTGTGTGAACAATTCCTTTGAAGGAACAGTATAAAAATAGACACACAGTTTATTTCATTACTCACTTTTTGAAATGTCTTTTTTATGCCTTTGAGTACATAATTATACAGCATAGCACAGAATGTCTTCCCTGGATATTGCCATTGCTCATCCAATAGCAGTCAGCATAAAGATTGGTTTGAGTCAGTCTGTAATGAGTGCAAAATCCCCAGAAACAACTAAGTTGTTCTTTAGGGAGCAGGATTTTAATTCAAAATCTTTTTAATGACCAATTTAAAACTTCTATTTATGACTAAGCCTCCTTGAAATAAGTGTTAGGGAGGTTTATTATTTATTTAATATACTGCTTTATTTTTAGCAGTTAAATAGATTATTTTTTCTAACAAGCAATATTTGATTAACTTGGTTATGTACTGGCAGATGAATGACAATATTCTGCTATTAAATTACTGTGTGCTGTTGATCTTATGTGGTTTGAGCTGGAATTTGTGTACTGCAGTGTGAAGAGCTAACTGGGGGCAAGCTGGTAGAGAGACAGCTGGAATTTGTGGTTATGTGCCTCATTAAAAAATTAATTCTGGCGTTGTTAACTCAAAGTAACTTGATATAAGTTCTGTTTTGGAAAAAGGAAACCAAGGAACAAGGAAAAGAAATGACTGTGATAAACCTCAGAAGTTCTGGTGATGTTTCAGTTGCTCACATGAGCCCTCCTGTTTCCTGTGTTGCTTCCTGCCTCTTGCCACCAAACCTTTTACATGGTTGAGAACCTCTAAATTCTCCTACTGCTGGGCACATTTACAAACATTTCTAAAATTTGCACATTCTATGTTTATTTGCCACACCATTAGTAGTCACAGTGATAAGAACTGCAATTTTGTGAGCCATAGCAGAGGTTCTCTCACCAACCATCTCAAGGAGCAGTTTTCATATTTCCACTTGCATGCAAGATTTTGTTTCAACTTCTGTCTTAATGCTGTTGTGTTTTTCATTAAATTTGCACTCAAACAGTCAGGAAGAAGCATCTCTTTGACCTGGTTTTTCTTAATTTCTTTTTGTTGGGTAATCTGATAATTGCATTGTAAAGGAATGAAAAGAATATCATACACAGAGAATGTGGTGGTTGCATTCATTCCTCCAAGCCTTGGATTTAACTATTCTGCAGTAGTCTGACCAGCATCCACATATGAACTCCTCATGTTGGACAGCAAACTGTGGCGTTTTGATGGGTTGATGTAGAGATCATTGTTGTTGGGTTTGTTATAATTGTTTGTTAATTTCTTCAACTTAAATACTGATTGCTGTGATGGATGGATATCAAAATAGCATGAATGATAACAAAGAGAAGTTTTGAGAGCACTGAAATCACCCCTTTCTTTTTGGCTGAAATTGACAAAACTACTTTTCCTAGAGTAGCATGAAAGTTCAGGACACTGGTGGAAAGTTGCAAAAAGTTATGGGAAACAGTTGCTTTTTTCTATTCATAGTAAGGTTTTTTTGGCAGTTTCATTATGTTTATTTAAGCAGACAGGTGTAAAGTCACTCCTATAAGAAGAGAGAATGCTTTCTTTTTCATCTGATAGTAATTATATGGTTAACTCAAAGCTGTGGTCTCTGAGTGTGGGGTTTTGTTTGCCTGGTGTGTTTTAGGGAAATGCTGACTAGGTTACATATGATGCCACCTTCTCCTGTTCTCCTGCATCACCTTCCTTTAAGATTCCTTAAGTAATTTCTTTTTCCATATCCTCTAAATCAACCAGTTCAATAAGGTCTTTCAGCACCTATGCTTGAAAAATTTTTGTAGTTTGGGTTTTTTTAATATTCTATTTTTTTGTGGTTTTTCAGACTTCTACATTGTCAATCTCAATTTATCAGTACAGCAGTGATGAGAGAAATCTTAAGCAGGAAATAGAATTTTCATGCATTTCTGTGCATTGCATGTCATAGATTTCATCAATATTTCCTCTACAGAAATATGGAATTGTAAAATTATATTGCATTTATTAGGGGTTGTGGATGACTTCTTATTTTAATTCAGGAAACATTTTTTGCATTACTTCTGGAATTAATTTGTTATTGATAATTTTTTATGCCAGCTTTTGGCTAGAAAGTGCTGACAACCAAGAACCACAGAAAATATTAGAGTAATTGTTCACTGTATTAAAAGGACAATGAGATTTTGGTTCTTAAACATACATTGTTTTTCTCTGATTACATCTCAATACCTGAATAATTTATTTGGAAATGACTTAAATTAAAAAGCTTTTGTAGTGTTGAAACACAGTAGAGCAGTTTGGTAGTATACATGTGCTGATACAGTGCCTGCAGTGTAATTAAGTAAAACTGTGGCACTTTGACATCTGCTGATGTCAATAACAATGTTATTTCTTTGCAGCTACCAAAAATGCCAGCAAATACCACTGCTTGAAATAAGTTTGTGTGATGCTTACCTTTTTTTAAGCTTTTGGGATAACTCCCCTCAAATTTCATTCAAGGCATCTCTTTTTCAAAGATCAGATGGGTGTTAGCTAATTAGCCATGGAATTTAATTATAGTTTACTTTAAACTTTAATTTTCTTTTCCAGAGTTTCTTGTAGCGAAGAGGAAAAGGGGCAGACCAAAAGGGTCCACTAAGAAGTTTTGTGTGGATGAAGATGTAGAAAATAACCCTGTTCCAAGCAAAGAGACTCCAGCTGGGACAGGGGAAGGCCCAGAGCCATCAGAGGTCTCACCAGGCAGCTTGGAGTGCAGGAAATGCAATCGCAAATTCTCCAACACACGTCAGCTGACTAAACACATCTGCATTATTGTTCTGAATGAAGGAGAAGAAGAAGGAGATGGAGGTAAGAAAATATCCAGCAAAAATATCTGAAGCAAGTTGTGAGACAGTGTGTTCCCACCATGAGACCTGGCTTGGAATCCCAGTGCTGGCTTTAAATGGAGTGGAGTTGTCTGTTCCTAGTAATGGAAAAAAGCAAAACTGAACTTAGACGAGTTATTTAAACTTCTTTCAAAGTGGTCAGAATGTTTATTACAGTAATGATTGCCTTACAACTACATGAAATGCTTGTTTTTCACAGCAACTGTTCTGTTTCTCACAGAGGGGAGTGTAGTTTCTCAGTGAGAAGTGGTATAGGCCCTGCAGGTGAGTATCACACCTAGATGAGGAAGGATGATCCAGTACAGGGGTTTCTATCCTGTGTCTTCAGAATCCTGAGTTCTCTTCTCTTCTTTTGACAGAGTTTGCTTTTCTGGATGGCTTCTTTCACTGTATAAAAAATAATGTCAAACTCAAACAGAGCTTTATGTGAATGATTGTCTTTGGCATATGAGAGTCCAGTGTTTAAATTTAGCTTTAAGATTGATTTGGATATATTCAGCCTCTCAAATATTTAGTGTAGAACACAGCACAATGGAGTTATTTTAGTTGTAAGGGACCTACAATCACCATCTTGTCCAACTGCCTGACCAATTCAGGGCTGACCAGCAGTTAAAGCTGCTGCTAAGGGCATTGTCCAGATGGTTTCTTAAACACTCAGTGGCTTGGGGAATTGAACCCCAATCTGTTTAAAGAGACAACAGTGAATATTCATTCAGAATAGAGTAGTGGAAGGGATGTACAGTAATCATGTCCTCTACCTGCCTACTTAACTCTTCCCTCAGGTCAATGTCACATACATACAAAGCAATTGCTTAGTCCAAATTACCTTAACTTTATGTGAGTTTTGTGTTAATGGTAAAATTCAGGTTTTGCTTTTGTTACAGTTGCTCAGTATGATTTTGTGGATTCTGCTTGTAGACAAAATTTGCCACTGTTTTTTTTTCCAGTTTCCTGTTACTCTTCAGTCTGTTGTGATTATACTCAACTAGTATGACTATTTTACTTTCACATATATGTAGAGTTTCACTTGTGTGGCAAAGCTTAATTAAAATAAGCTTAAAATATGTTGATATAGCAGAGAAACTCTTGCTTTGATAAAGCACCTGGTTCTATTTTACTGTCATCACTGGTACAATTTTTCAACTACACAAGATGACAGTTACTCCAGCTGTCTCACCTCTGACATCCTAAGTGTCCAAGCCCTCTGCTGTTTGTAAGTGATAGGTCCAGTGTTAATATTTGCATTATTTTAGAAATGTCGCCTTTTCTATTTCTAAAATGTCCTTTTAAAATAAACTCTCAGGTCAAAGTATGAACTCAAATTACCTGTTCTTGACCTTTTAGCTCATTAAAGCTCCTAAATCTTATCTTCATTGGTTTCTCTACAAAATACACTGCAAATTTTTCAAACTAAATTGCTCATCCTTTTCCTTCTTCATAAGGAAAGTAGCCTCAGTTTTGGGGAGATGAAACATTTTTTGTTTATTTCCTGGTAAAAGCAAAACTGTCAAGCAAAGTTAAACAGTCAAGCAACAAATCACTTGGGGTCACCAAAACAAGGGGTTCCAGTTTTTGGAAGCTTTCTATCCTGACTGCAAACTGTGAAGGTATTGGGGACTGACTTTATCCTGAAAACATAATTCTTCCTTGGAATGCATTTATGTGTGAAATTCAGTCCTCAGCTGTCTACTGATTACTGTCCCATCACAGGAAAACTTTCCACTTCTGGCTTTACTATATGAACTGGTTGATACAACTTTTCAGTTTCTGCAGGTGTAGATGAAAGTAGCATGTGCATTGTTATTTTCCTCTAAGAAGGTGTGTGAGTACAGTCAGTAGCTCAAAACACTGCAGAATGGGCAAGAACAGTGTGTTCTCTTCCTAGGGTTCTCTATAATAGTCTCTTTGATATTCCTCATAACCTTTTGCATAATCACAGAATCACTAAGTTTGAAAAAGACATCCAAGGTTGTCAAGTCCAACTATTAACTCAGCATGACCATGTTCACCACTAAGCCATGTCCCCAGGTGTCACATCCACAGACCTTGTGAACACTTCCCGGAATGCTGAGTCCACTGCTTCCTTGCACTGCCTGTTCTGATGTTTGATCTCCTTTTCAGTGAAGAAATTTTCCTAATATCCAATCTAAACCTCCTCTGGCACAACTTGAAGCCGTTTCCTCTCATCCTGTCTTTGTTACCTGGGAGAAGAGGCCAGGCCCCACCTGGCTGCAGCCTCCTGTCAGGCAGCTGTAGAGAGGGACAGGGGTCCCCTGGATCCTCTGCTCCAGGCTGAGCACCCCCAGCTCCCTCAGCTGCTCCTCACCAGACTTGTGCTGCAGACCCTTCCCCAGCTCTGTTGTTCTCTGGACTCACTCCAGCCCCTCATTGTCCTTCTTGTAGCAAAAGGCCCAAAACTGAGCTCAGGATTTGAGGTGTGACCTCAGCAGTACTGAGTACAAGGGGACAGTCCCTGCCCTGGTCCTGCTGGCAGCATTAATTTTAATAAAGTGTCAAGTTGCCAAGGTGCCATTTTCCTTCCTGCCCACCTGGGCACATGCTGGCTCATGTTCAGCCACTGTTGACCCACAGCTCCAGGTCCTTTTCTGCCAGGCAGTTTTCCAGCCCCTCTGCCCCCATCCTGGAGCACAGCATGGAGCAGTTGTGACCCAAGGGCAGGACCTGGCCCTTTGCCTTATGGAACCTCACACTATTGGCCTCAGTCCATTGATCCAGCCTGTCCAGATTCCTCTGCAGAGCCCTCATGCTTTATACCATGGCATGAGGTGTTGTTTTGCTGTTCTGCTCTTTTCTTAATGTTTCCTTTATATATGGTTGATTTTTCAGACTCTTGCTCACTATTAAACTTATGTTCTCAGGTAAGTATTTAGAAATACAGACAGATCTTTCCTGTACTCTAAAGTCAGTTTAGAGCCCATCACTTTATCAGTAATATTTTTTTCTTCAATCCACTGTTGCCAATTTTCTTAGAGCTGGATGGAAGATTTTATTGAAGGTCTTTGAATCCAGAAATATAATACCTGTTTCTGCATGTCAGAGACAGTTCAAAATAGATGGCTAAATTCACAAGCAGCTTTAGCTGCAGGTTCTTCTCACTTAGTCTTTGACATTTTACCTAGTACATACAGGTTGTTTTTTTTTTTTAACTTTTATCCATGTATTTTCCAACTTGAAATTACTTATCTCTTTTTTTAATGCTTCTGAGATATTTCTGTAGTTTTAAAGTTTATACCACTGTCTCATGTTTTTAATTTCTTGCAAAGCTTAGCAATCTATGGACATCCGGTTAATAGTCAGATGTTTTCACTTTGCACTGTGTCTGGCTGCAATGGAGTTAATTTCTTCATAGCAGCTCATATGATGCAGTGGTTTATATTTTTGACCAAAATAATGTTTTGGCTATTGCTAAAATATGCTAAGCATGAAAATATTGAAAATTTATATATGTATGTAGTTATTCTGTGTGATTCTCTATTCAAAGAAATCTATGTTTTGAGCTGGAGCTGAAATATTCATAGAGGTTTCCAAGTAATAAAATGTTCTGCTGTCTTTTATAGGTCCACAAGAAAAGTGCTGAAATCCCTCACTTGATCGGCCTTTAAAATAAATACATCACTAGAAAACTCTGGTTGAAGCTAGGCTTGAAACTTCATTGAAACTGCACATGTGTTGGTCAGAGGAATAGCTGGTAGATGCAGTGGGCCTCTGCTGTTCCTTGCTTCTGTAATTAGTGATCTGCACTGGTCTCTGAGATCAGTGACTCACTGGTAGTTCTCCTGCTCTTTCCAGAGTCACCAGGCCCTGTTGGTTACTGATGCCCTCTGTGCATCTCATTTGATCCTTTAAAACATAATGATTGCCTTTACCTTGTGGGCCCATTCACTAAAATTAACAAAAGAAAAAAAAAAGTGACTTTGTTTTCAAATCTGGAGCGTTGACCCTGCCTGGACTCCAGGGTGCCCAGGAAGCAGCTCCTCGGTTGGACGGGAAAGAGAAAATACAACAAAAGGCTTGTGGGGAGAGATCACTCAGCAGTTACCATCACAGGAAAAACAGACAAAACCTGGCCAAATTAACTTATTTCCAATCAAATGAGAGCAGGATAATGGGGAATAAGCCCAGATCTTCATAAGAGAAGCCAAACTGTATCCCCCCTGCTACCAAAACATGGCCACACAAAGCCAATACGCACAGGATTAAAAATGTATGCTGTATTTCCAATTTCTTCGTGTACGTGCTTAGTAAATAAATTTTTTCATAGAGGGCTTATTTGTCTAAGCAAGTTGCTGTTTTGCAATCCAAACTGTGTGTACATCTATTTCTGGTTCTTTTTGGTTAAAGTTAACAGTTCTGGCTAATGATTTGGGTCTGGCTGACAAGATGCAAGAAAGGACATTTAATGACTGGGGAGTGGCATTTGGGTGGAAGACAGATTACAGTCCATTCTCTGGAGTGAACCATTCAATCCTCCTGACGTGGGAGCCTACATATATCTTAAAGATGCCACTTTTTGGCCTTAGTTTAAAATGGTTTTGCCATCAGCTGGATTCTAATTTAAATTAATTCTTCCTGTACGTAGAATGTCATTCTCTGCAGGAGAAACAATTGCCTGTGTTAATTTCAAATGGCCAGTTCACTTTCTTTTTTCCAAGCTGCTCTCCTGCTGCTATAAAATATCACTTCTTAGAGGCTAAAAAATAGTAATTTGAATGAAGAGTAACATGCCAGTTAAGGCTGCGTGGCTATGCCTGCGAAATGTCGTACGTCCAATTACAGATGCTGAGAGCAGTCCCTTCAGTTAATGACTCCAGCAGAATCCTGGGACAGATGAAGGATGCAGTTCAGTGGGACTCTGGAAGCCCTGATTAATTCAGAGCTGGCAGTAGCTCTGACCAGTCCTGGATTGTGTTTGAGGCAGCTCAGCGTTGTGTTCCTTGCACAAACAGGAGTGCGTTTGAAACGCCTGGCGCTAGGGAGGGGAGGGCGCTCTGTCCGTCTGTCTGTTGGATCCAGGTGCCAGCTGACAAAGTGCTGAGCTGGCTGCTCAGCAAGGGAGGTGCAGAGTGAGACACTTGGTCTAAACAAACCTGTTCAGGAGCAAGCAGAGGCTTTTAATGCCTGGAGAAACTCAGCTTAGCTATTCAAGTGGCATATACTCCATTTTCTCATAACTCATCTTTAAATCATCCAAGGGTGTTCCTTTATAACCCATGGTAGTTATTATACAGCAGAACTCTCCTAGTTGAGATGGACAAAGCATTTATTTGGCACTCTAATCCATGATCCTAACAGTGAAGGAATTTTTTCCTGGAAGGCAGCTAAATACTGATGAGATGGCCACATACTATAGAAATTTTGTTTGAGCCCTGTGCTTAAAGTTAAAGGTCTTTTTCATTAAAACATACTTTTGTGTCCCTTCCAATCCTTTCCTAAAGCACACCTTCCACTTCAGGATTTTTTTTGGTGTACAGAGAGTTCAGAAACAAAGCAGCTGTCATTGAGAGTTAAGGTGTTTGTTCATTTGGTGATTTGATAGGGAGTGTTGGTTTGAAGCATTTTTAACTCTCAGGTTACACGCAGATCACAAAATAGTTCTCTTTGTAGCAAAATGTTTTGTAAATGTGTATACCCCAGCTCCTTATCAACAAATTGTTTCTGGAAGATGTTTCTGGAAGTCAGTTTCTCTCAGACAGGGGTAGAATGATGCTACTGCCATAAACAGGCATTAAATTAGTGAATAAATTTTAATGTTTAAATTTCAGAACTAGATCACTGTAGTAAGAGGATTTTTTTTTTTTATATCAGGTATCATGTGAGGGGGAGAATGTTCTTACAGATCCTCAGCACTAATAGCAGATGTATGATCAGGAAATCAGTGGAGTTTTCTCACTGCTGTTTCTCACCAAACCGTGTGTGTGGGCTTTTTTATGTTAATGGCACTCAGTAGCTTCCTCACACCTTTGCTCATACTGAGTGTAATCCTCCTCTTAGGGGATAGGTGTTTTCAGCTCATATTGAGGAAGTTGAGATATTTTTGTCATATAGGCAGTTCTTTGTTTGAAGTACTTATCAGCTTTGGGTTTTGTAGGAAAATTTTTTTGTATGGCCATAATTTTTAGTGCTTAGCCTACATGCACAAATATTCTACGTGTATGAAACAGCTATATTTTAACAAAGAAGTATTTTTATATTGCAATGCTGTATGCTTTTTTAAGTCTTTTAAAATAGTACTTGTGGTCTGTTTTGAAATCAGGGAGACAGTCAGCAATGTTTATTGTAATACATCTCTTCACCTTGACCCTTAGTTGAACTGAAAGAACTGCCAAACCAATCTGCCTGACAGAGGAAAGTCAGGAAAGAAAAACAATGTGAAACATTTGTTGTCTACTGTGGTCATAGTTGTTCACTAACATGGATCACGAACAAACTCAAATCTGTGGTTCTCCTTTTTTTAGTAGAATTCCAATACTCAAAAGTTAATAGAGTTGCATATTAACTTGAAAAGGTAATAAATGGTTTTGTTATTTGTCTTCAGCCACTTCATCATTAAATTGATTAATGGTTAGAATCTTTCTAATGGTTAGAAAGGAGAGTTTAGGAGTGAGGTACTTGGATTCTATTCATATAACTGCTAGGAATTACATGATCCTAGCAAAATGGACAAAATTCCATCCCCCTCATCAGAGCTTTCATTCCAATATGTGGTTCTAGTATTCTTTTAGCTAAAGCATGTTTTGTCCATAGGCATATAAAAACTTTTGGGGCTTTTTTTCTAATGCTTTTCAGTTTTGCTTACTGTCCACTGAACAAAAGCAGAGTAATTAATTAATTAATTAAGCCAGTATGTGAAGTACCCTTGGGGAAACAATTCAATAAGCAGATTACATTCTCAGGCACATGGTGTGGCTCTTGGGACAGTCCTATGCAGGGCCAGGAGCTGGACTTAATGATCCTTGTGGATCCCTTCCAGCTCAGTTTATTCTGTGATTCTGTGTATTCAGATTCTTTATGAGAAGACTTTCTTGTGTTGGTAGCCTGGTCCTGCTGAGAATTTTGTGATGATTAATTTTATTCTTGTTAATAAACTAACAGAGGCTGTTTAATGGACAAAATGTGAAAATACGTGTTTGTTTCATAGGATCACTGAGGTTGGAAAAGAACTGTAAGATGGAGTCTGACAGTTTCCTTACACCCCTGCTCAGCACAGCAAAAGAAACCACTGAACAAGCAGGTTCTGTTTGAAGGGGATTTTTCTTTATCTTCAAATATCCCTTTCAAGTATTACAGAAAAATATCAGTGTTAGAACTGTGTGCTTTTAGTATAAATGAATAATTTACAACTATATTAAGGAGTTAAATGGGGACATTATGAAACTCTTTATACCTATAAAGCAGCAATATTTTCCAAAATCATAGAAGTCCACAGAGAAGAACCTGTTTGAGAAGAGGCATAAATCAAGAAATTTTTGTAATGAAATTGGAAAAATCATTAGTAGGTGTTGAAAACTGGCCAGGCAGAGGAGCTGGAAGCTGGGCAGAATCATGGCTGGCTGTGTTTGAATTTAGTTTGCCTTGTGGTTGTTCCTCATTCTGGAGACTCTAAATATGAATTTCAGGCTTACAGTTTACTGCCAGTTGTCAGCATACAGATTTCTGTCTCAAGATGCCTGAGAAAGCTAAACTTCTTCCTGCACACCTTGTTTCCTTCTGGTTCTGTGTCTAGTAAAGAAATTGTGGTTTATGCAGGTTTTGTGATCAGCCTTACCCATGCTGCTTTAGCTTCTGTTTGTGTCCTTCATTTTTGTAAGGAACAGCCAAGACAGTTTAAACCTTTGTTCTGTTTCAGTCAGGCCACAGAGACAGTCTTTGTTTCAATCTCAGCTGAGTATTTACAAAATATTTCTGGAATTAAAACAGCTGCTTCCATGTTGTCTATCTTTTCACTCCTTCTGCTGTTTGCATGACAGAAACAAGTCTGGACACACTACAGCTTTGCTCTTACTGGTTTTTTTTATTTATATTTTGTTTTCCTATCTCATTATCACAGCTACAGCATATTTTATATATACATGGAATTACTCACTCTGGAGATTGAATCAACTGCTGTAGATTGAGAGAGAAAAAAAAAGAAAAACTCACTGGTTTTATTTACTATTTCCTTCCATAAGTTTCTTGTTTCCTTGTTCATGGCCTCTGGAACATTTGCATAATGCCTTAATTTGCCAACTTCGTTTTTTCTTGTCTGCATCTTCTACCACTTCATCTAATATGAGAAATTTTATTTGTATAAACTAAAGAGTTCTCTGTTTTTTTATCTATGTTGCTAATTATTTAATCTATAAAGACACTCTTGGTTTTTGGTTTTTTTTTAACTTTTATTTTTATTGTTTAGAATTTCAGTAAAGGAATTCCTCATTTGCTTTAAAAAAGAAATCAGCTGATTACTGGCTATTCACTGTTTTCTCAGAAGAGTGTTTTGCATACAGCTGTCATGTGGCTTTCTAATTAACAGGTTGAAAACTTACCTATTTAAGAGGTTGAAGACATTCTGACCAGCAAAAGGGAATGATTTGGAAGTGCAGGCCTTCAAAATGAGGAGTTACATGTCAGGGTTAGGTTGAACCAAAGAACTGTTTTGACCCCCAATTATTTTTGAATCCACACTAAAAAAGAAAATTATATTTCTGGCTGTTGATTTACAGTAACAGAAGTGGAATAATCCAAAGAGATGGTCAAAAGACTTGCCCTTAAATAAGATGAATAATGAAGCCTATGCTAGAAAAAATAATCCTAAGATTGTCAGAACAATTAAATATGGAAAAGAGAAAAATAAACTGTTCATTAATTGCAAAATCATGAGAACTTTGACAAAGTTTGTAGCATTTTCACAGAAACGTACAATAATGTGAATGAATTCAGAGACACATGTTTCTGAGAGTTCATTTTTAAATTTTTTTTTCTCTATTATTTTCTTTGTTTCTATAAGTATCATACTAGTTTTATTAAATAGAGGGGAGAAAAGTTCCCCTTTGGGGATCATGCAGCACGTCTTGTTTTGATAACATCTCTCTTTCTACTGTAACATACATTTTTTCCCCATTTGTTCTTTCAGTGTTAGAAACTGTGTTACCTGCATTACTTTTGTACATAGTTACCTTCTTTTTGATGTTTGCTCTTTAGGTAATGATTCTGACGTTGACCTTGACAGGAAGGAAGATGAGCGAGAAAAAACTCCCAAGAGACCCAGAGCTCAGAAAACAGAGAAAACAGCATCAACTAAGGAGACTGAGCAGGTTTCAGGAGCTAAAAATCCTATTATAAGTGTGGTTTTGACAGCCCATGAAACTATTCCAGGTAATCAAAATCACCAATTATATAATTTATTTTTTTTTAAATATGCCAACACTGTATAAAACATTCACTGGTCTAAAACAAAATTGCTTAGAATATTTAGTGTATGAAAAATATTTAGCATTATTTGATTATCATGATACAGTGTCTCCACACCTGGCAGCTACATAATTCTAGAACTTCAGTCACATTTCTGCATAGGTACAAGAAATGCTGGACCTGGCTGTAGTTAACCTCAGTTACTGCATTAACATCAGTTATGTTTAGTCTGTGAATAGTTTTAAAGAAAGTGCTAAAACACTGACCAAAGAACAGAAAAGTGCATATATATTTGAAAATCAAGTTCTACATAATGATTAGAGGATTCAGTTAATTTGATTAAACCTAGATTTGCATTTGACTGTTTATATAAACCATTAACTGGTTATAAACCATTAACCATTCTGACTGACTGTCAGAATCCCTTTTTTGTAGTTTTGTGCATTATTTTCATCTTTGTAGCTTTATTCTTCTCCTTTTCATTATTGCTAACATTTCTGAGTATTTGTTTTGCTTATAACTATCAGAACAACTTTAAGGTCTTCATTTTGTTGTTGGGGGTTGGAAGCTAGCAAGATTATATGTTGTTAATATCTTTTGATATTGATACCTGTGATATGCTGCTTCAGGAACTCATGGAAGTGTGAGTAAATTAACACCTTCAGGTGTTAATTTATGGATATAGACAAACCTCCCTTCCACAGGGCTTTTGCAAAGAGCCGTAACTGGAGATTCCCCTCTCCTGGTGCCATATTTTATGCACTTTGAAAGAGTTTTTATCTTAGACCTTTACATTTCTGGCAAGCACTAGAAGAATTTCCAAGAGGGGAAGGAAAGACATGGTGGATAATGCAATCAAAGATCCATTTCCTCACAGAACTGGCCTAAAAAGGCAAATGAAATAATAGTAAATATAGATAATGAAGCAAATGTATGAAGCATGTGATGCAGAAGAGGAATGTAAATCTACTGGATGTTGTTGCTTTAATTACTGCATAGTAAAATTTTTCTTTGGAAAACCAAAATTTTGGGCTTTGTTGCATATATGCTTTTTGAGATACTCAAAATAGTGAAATAACTTAAACTTTGGAGGAACTTGGGCATAGTACATCAAACATTCAGAAGGTTTTAATGAACCAAGAGGATTTATGGTCAAGTGTGAACCTGCAGCAGTTTTTTGAGGTCCTCTCATGTATTTGACTGACAATTAATAATCTTATTACATTCAAGTTCCCAGCTAAATTATGTGTAATAAAAAAGTCAGAACTCTTCAAAAAGTTGTGAATTGTCACCCAACTTTTCAGAACTGGGAAATTCTAGAAGATACAATATAAGTGATTAGATTCAAAAGAAAAATATTTAATGCAATTATAATATAATTTATTTTTCATTGATTTTCCTTCCAGTTTTTTAATTCATTTCCACAATCAAACTACTTCTTAATGTCACTAGCAATTCTTAGACAGTTCCTCTTGCTCAGTAATACTTAAATGTCTGGAGTTTTTAATAAAGATCTTTCACAGTCTTTTCCAGAGTCAATTTTCTGGAGATTTATCTTGTGCTGAAGAGATGAGTTACTGCTTTAGACTGCTGTTAAAGAATATAAATAGATTAAATAGTTCTCCCTTCCCTTCTGCTTTCTTTGTACTAGACCATCTGTAATATTAAGTTGAAAATAAAGTTTAAAGTTCCTTAAACACTATCTAAACAAAGTCCTTTCTCTGTGGGCATTAACAACCTCTACCCACCTGTTACCTAGTTTTGAGGTTGAAGGGAAATGTCCCTTTTTGTGTCCCTTAGAGTAAACTTCTGTTGGAACATTTCAGATGACAATTAGAAAAATAGAGAAAGCCTTATGAATTAGCTGTATTTTATTCCCAGTACTAAGGAACTATTTAGACTGTATTTTCCCCTCTTAAATAAAAGATTCTTTTAGAAGTATTGCATTGACACTTTGATGTAGCTTTGCTAAACACTAATGAGGTTTGGGACAATGCTTTGTATCATTTAGATTGTGACTAAATGAGTGTTTTCAAAATCCCTTTGAACAAACAGGATCAGTCAGTTTTTAATTTCCCAGATAGGACATTTGAGCAACTTTGATTTTCCCTGGTGTTCCTATTCTGTAATGTTTTCTTGGGAGGCAAATGAAAGGTAATAGATTTACAGCTATAGAAATCTAAAAGCTGGCATTAACCCACAGAGTAAATACAGTTGGAATAACAGTTGTAGTTTCTTTTTTTAATGTAGGCCTTGAAGTTCCTTGATAGGAGAAGTGAGCCTGGGCAAAGCTCCTGCAGGGCAAGGCCAAGCACAGGGTCCTGCCCCTGGACATGGAGGGATAGGATGAGGGGAAATAGCTTCAAACTGAAAAAGAAAAAGGGAAGTTTTAGATTAGGTTGTAGGAAGAATTTCTTCACTGTGAGGTTGGTGAGGCATGGAAAAGTTTGCTCAGAGAATTTGTGGCTGCCCCATCCCTGGAAGTGTTCAAGTCCAGGTTGGATGGGGCTTTGAGCAGTCTGGTGCAGTGGAAGGTGGCTCTGCTCACAGCAGACAGGTTGGAATTAGATGACTTTTGCAGTTCCTTCCCCCAAACCACTCCATGGTTTTATAACTGGAGGGATGTGGAGACCTTCAAGAGAAGGAGTGCTGAGTTCCTGAGCACACCAAGGCATCAGATCAAACACAGGACAGTTTTTTGTAAGCATCAATTAAGAGAGTGAATAACTACAATTATATGCACTTCTGAAAATTGTTTTGAATGGCAGACACTTTTTTTTAAGTCTTTCTTTAGGAAGAGGTGAATAAATTTGAATAAATTTGTCCAACTATTCCATCTTCTTGGTTTTTAATGTCTTTTGTTTCCCATGTTTAAATTCTGTAAATTATCAAGGTGTCAAAAACTAATTTATTATTCATGCTCAGTTAGTTTGATTCAGGAGAGATGTGAACATTTAAATTACTGTTTTATGTAAATTCTGTAATATTTTAAAGACTCAGCTTGTTACTAGGAGATTAGTTTTAAGTTCCTGTGAAGATGGTCAGTGGTGGATTATTTTTTTGTTTGTTTGTTTTCAAGAAATACAAAAATAGCATGAAGTATTCAGTTTCTTGAGAAGAATTAGTTTTTGTTTTCCAAAGGCGTTGGATTTTTTTCAACTGCAAGTTCTTAATAAAACAATGTGAAGGCTTTTCTCTCCCTGATTTCCATTGTACATAAAAGTCCACCTGAGTTCTCATGCTAGTGTGTGAGAAGATTCTATCTGTAATCTATGAACATTTAGTTCCTTCTTCCATCAAAATTTTTGGGCTGTGGGGAAGAAGTGGAAGAATATAACTTTACTGACTATTTTGGGACTGACTTAGTTTAACTGATGGCAGTCTTTTTAACTGATAGCAGTCTTTTTAAAGATTATTTCTGTTCTGTAGCTCATGGAATGATGTTAGTGGGTTTATGAGACATCTGAATAGATTTAATTTCTGACAAAATGAGCCTCCTGGGGAAAGGAGGAGGATTGGGACTGCCCCTTTTCAAGGTATCTTGGTCAGTAAATATAGGCTGTGTCACAAGCAAGTGCTGTTCTCCAACCCCAGATTTCTGTCCTTCACATTGTGCCTATTGATGCACTTCTGTAGTGGAACACACTAGAAAATTAGTAATGTATTTGCAGGAGGAGAGATACAATGTAGATTTTAGGTAGATCCCCTCTCTAACCCTCTTCATGAACTCCTGTGCTGGTACTTTTCAGGCATCACCAACGTGGTTTAATGGAGGGCCAGAGAAAAGATGCTGTCCTTAGGCTGACTTAAAGCAAACATTGAATTAGGCAAGATTAGGAAAATGAAACCTTTCCCCTCTGGAATGTGAGCAGCTGTTCATGTTGTTTTGGGTTTACAGATTGATTTAGCTCAGCCAATCTAGCTCTGGTGAAAGGTGGAATCTTCGTCCTCCCATGCATGGGTCTGCCTTTCTATTTTTGTCTGAATTAAAATGGGCTCAATCTCAGGGTGACCTAACCTACACAAATGTTAAATGGTCCTTTTGCTTTTTATTTTAGCTTTTTGTTGAGGGTTAGGTAGCTTTACATGGAGAGCTTTGGCATTATGGGTAGGGTTGGCTTCTGATGACTTTGAGAACTGTATTCCTATGGATCACACACATTTGGAGCACATTTCACAGGATATTTTGGAAGCTGAAAAAACACATTCCTTCAAAAAGAGATTGAAAGAAACAAATATTCACTTCATATCCATAGCACATTGTTTTAACTATACAGATCAAAGTCATGGTCTGTACAGTTAAAATCTGTTATATATACCTACATTATGAAGATTTTTTTTATACTTCAGATAAAGTCCTTTTTTAAAACAAAAAAAAGTTGCTCTAAAGACAGCATGCAGCATCTCTATAGGAAAGAAAAAAGACACTTATTATGTAAAGAGTTCTGGTTTCTGAAAGTTGTTGAGCTGGTGTTTGCATTAGGTTATCATATTTAATATGTATCAATTAATTTGTCTTAATCCCATGTTGTATGCATTTATATTTTCAGTCTGTGTGACATTATGCAGTAATTGTTGCATAATTTAATTAAATGTGGGGTTAAAGTGCATATTCCATTAGTTTAAGTTTGCATTGAACTGGTTTTTGTGGGTTGCAAGATAATGATTATTCACACTTTTTTTTTCCACAGTATTGCTAATAACAAAGTTTTTTCTGATATTTCACTCTCAGTTACCTCTTTTCCAGGCTGAAGGTCTCTGAATTCTGTATCCCTTTCCCAAACAAAACACTTCTGATTTTGTCTTTGTTATTGTTTTCTGAAGTTCTTCTTTATCCTTTTTTTTGTGATCTGTACTTGAAACTTTAGAAAATTGCAGAATTTAGTTGAATTAATAGGAATTAGGTTGATGTTCTTTCCTGGTGTATTTCTGATCCATTCCTAATACCTCCATTACCTTTTAGACTGTTGATAAATATTGGAGAACTCTGTAGTGAAGGACAGGCTGTTTTTCTAAGGGACAGACTGTAAGACACTGGAGGCCATCCCTGAGTTTGAAGAGATGAGGCTCACTGGGTAATGCTTATCTGTAGAAGCTGCTGCCAGAATGCCATGAAGAACTCAAATCTTATTCTTCTGAAGGCAGATTTACTTAGGTGATATTGACTGAAAAGAGGAAGGCAAAAGGCATAAATAAAGTCTAGTAAACTAAAGTCGACTCTGCCTTTAAAATAGAGATATGATAGTGCTGGAGGAAGGATTTTTGTGAAGGAAATGATCAGTACAGTAAACTTTTTTTTTTTATCCTGATATTTATATGCTTTGACTTCTTGAAATGATTGCCTAGGGAAGCAGGAAAACCTTTATCTTCCTTATTGGCATTTGATGTTTTTAATAAAAAAGAAGACCTTGTTTGTGTTTGTTTTGCTCTTAGGCATTTCCCTAACCTGAATACTGAGGGCATTTTTTTGGGATTTGGGACATGTGGGGATTTGTTTGGGTAGAGCCTAGAAACTAATTTTCTGGCTTCCTGGGCATGTGCTGTAGTCATTAATTTGTGATCTAGTGGTGATTGCTGTGGCTGCTGGTCTGTTGGCACTCTCAGTCAGCATCCCAAGTGGATGGAGGCATCTAATGTTTCTTAATGCTTCCCTGGCTTCTAAGGGTGGGAATTAACAACCTCCCACTAGGGGACATGATTGCCTTTTGTGAGCAGGTGCTTCATCAGCATGCCTGAAAATCTGAATCTCCCTCTTCAAGTTTTTGAAGACATTTGTCTTTCTGTGAAATGCATAGGTAATGTAGAGGCAATAACATGAGGATAACCTTGGAGCATTCTGCTCACTCAAAGTATGCAAAATACTGGTGAGTTAGTATTTATCTAGAGTGTATATTCAGTTCACCCAATTTAGGTGATTAAATTTTTATAGTGGTAGTATGAAAGTCTATTAAAGACTTTGGCAGTCCTTTTAGAAAATGCTCAAACATCCTGAAATGCAGAAGGGCACAGAGGAGAGTTAGTGTGGAGCATTTAATGAGAATCTTTGTCTCACAGTCAAGAAATGGGAGGCCTAGAAGAGGCAATCATGCATATAAAGCAGTTTAAGACCTATTTTCTTTTAACTGAGCCACTCTAAATATAGAATTTGCTTCTATTTTAAGTATTGAATTATCAGAACACTTTTCTGTGTCTGATGTCTATTCTGTTACCTTTGTACTGAACCCACAGACTGAGCCATGGCTCCTGTGCTGTAATGACAAGATCCCATCTCCCTGGGACAGTGCAGTTTGGGAGATGCAATCCTGTGGACAACCTGACATTTTTGGGAAAGGGAGGAACAGGAAGAATAGAAGCTGCAATGTTCTGGTAACGTTTAGGGTGAAAACCTGGAAGATCAGTTCTCTTGAACCTGCAGAATCTCTAGTACAGAACTGAAAGCATTATTAAAAAACAGTATTCCAAAAAAGCTGGTTTTAGATGCAACCAATTTAGTGAGCAATAGAGCTATTGCAGTTTAGTTAATCTGTTTAGGTACATCCATTGCCTGATGTCCAGTCTGATAGGAGAAGCTTCAGTAGCTTTAGGTACTCCCATATGGCCTCTCCTCAAAATATCTCAATTTCCCACTTAAAATCACTCTGAAGGACCCACAGACTTTATGTTTTTCTCCTTGTTGTCTACAGCCCTTCTTTCCTCCATGTCCTCCTAGACTCCTCACTAAGCTTTCACACCTGTTGTTGGGTAACCCCAACTGTGGTTTCAGAGACTTTATGTTAGTACTGCCTATATTTTATAAATAATATCTTCAGGAATCTGGACTAAATGCATTCAGTATAGCTCTGAATGCTCCCAATGGAGATTGGGAGCTCCCTTCTGCTCCCTGTGGAGATTGAGAAGTGCACATGGAGCACAGGATCAGAATATCCTGAGTTGGAAAGGCTCCACAAAGACTGAGTCCATCTCCTGGCCCAGCACAGGACAGCCCCAAGAATCACACCATGTTCCTGAGAGCATTGTCCAAACACTTTTTGGGCTCTGTCAGGCTTGGAGCTGTGACCACTGCCCTGGGAAGCCTGTTCCAACATATTATTTTATTCTGAGGGATGGCAATATGCCCCAAAATATAAGGAGTTTAAGGAAAAGATGTACGTAGTTTTAAATATAGACTAAGTTGTCTTTTAGAATAAACTTTTCTGCAGCCTTATTTGTGGAACTGATTGAACAGCTTGGCATAATTTTTCAAAGGATGTAGTATGAAGCAGAAACAGAAAAATTCTAATTTTATTTAGAAGATTTACAGTCTTTTGAAGGTGTAAATGTTTGGATGTAGGATCTCCTTGTAGCAGGCATCAAGCACTATGAATAATGCTCTGAGTTATCAGTCCTGGCAAGTTTTTTAGGCAGAACTGTGGTGTAAGTACTGATGGATTCTGGAAGTGTATCCATCATTAACATCAGAACTAAAAAGTCTTACTAATGATTAGAGTTTATTGTTTAATTTACACTTTTATGTTATAGACAATGCATGTCTCTAGTGTGAAATGTTTGATGAGCATTCTTTTCATTCTTCCTTAAGGAGCCAGAAAAATTGTTCCTCTTGAGGCTTCACCTCATGAAAGTGAACCCAAAACTCCAGACACAATAGTCCAAGACCCATCACAACGAAAAGGATATCAAGAATATGCCATTCAGCAAACCCCATATGAACAGGCAATGAAAACAAGCAGGTAGTTTTCAGTACTTATATTTGTGTTAATGCAGAATACGAATGAAGTGCTTCCCCATCCATTTTCATGAAACTGGGGTATTTTTCTGAGCCCTTTAAATAAAGGAAGAGCTGAAAATAAACTATGAATAAACTGTATAATTTAAAATGTCTTTGGAGAATACATTTTTTTTTAAACTAAGCATTTCTGTCCATTATAAATGTCTAGGGAAATTTCAACACATTATGTTACCTGTAAATATAACTGCTTGTTTGGCTTTTTTTAGGTTGGGTCCAACTCAACTGAAAATTTTTACGTGTGAATACTGTAACAAGGTGTTCAAATTTAAACACTCCCTCCAAGCACATCTGAGGATTCATACAAATGAGAAACCTTACAAGTGTTCTTACTGCAGTTATGCCAGCGCCATCAAAGCCAACCTGAACGTTCACCTGCGGAAGCACACCGGGGAGAAGTTCAGCTGTGATTATTGTACCTTCACCTGCCTCAGCAAAGGCCATCTCAAAGTCCACATCGAAAGGGTTCACAAGAAGATTAAGCAGCACTGTCGTTTCTGCAAAAAGAAATACTCAGATGTTAAAAATTTGATCAAGCATATGAAGGAGACTCACGACCTTCAAGACAAAAAGGTGAAAGATGTTTTCGATGAACTTCGCTTGATGACACGAGAGGGCAAAAGGCAGCTCCTCTACGACTGCCATATTTGTGAGCGCAAGTTCAAAAATGAGCTGGACCGCGACCGTCACATGCTCGTTCATGGTGATGAAAGACCCTTTGCTTGTGAGCTCTGTGGCCATGGAGCCACGAAATACCAAGCCCTTGAGCTTCACGTTCGAAAGCACCCTTTTGTGTACGTGTGTTCTGTGTGCCTGAAGAAGTTTGTCAGCTCTGTGAGGCTCCGTGCTCACATCAAAGATGTGCACGCGGATCTGCAGGAGGATTTTGTTTTTAATAGTTCCATCAACCAAAGCTTCTGCCTGCTTGAGCCAGGAGGTGACATCCAACCAGAAGCCCTTGGTGAACAGCAGACACAAACCGCAGGTGAATCAACTGTCACGAGTACCGATGCTGTTAACACCCCACAGCCATCTGCTTCTGAAGGTGAATCAGCAGCTGCAGATGTAAACCATGATGGTCAGCATAATGGTGATGTACAAATTGATGCAGTCCTTTCCTTAGAATTAGAAAATCATCTGGTGAAGAATGTAGCAGAGACACTATGTCAGACAACAGACGTAGCAGTCCCAGACATTCAGCCCTGTGTAACATCAAATTGCTTCCTGCTGAAAAATGGTACTGCTGGCCCTGAGGAGTTTAAAGGTTCTCCTCCAAATGAAGAGGAAGTTAATCACTGCAGTTCTGTAAATGAGCAGGGTCAAGAAATTAATCTTTTACTATCTGAAGACAAAAGTTTAGATGTGAGTCAGAACAACACAATGACTGAGAACCTTCCAGTTCTTGAAGAGAGAATCCAGTCTGTTCCTCCTGGTGAATCAGAAACAAGCAATCCACCCATTCAAAATTCAGCAGAACCCACGGACCCTTTGGCAGCAGCAGAAGCTGGTGCAGCCACCAGCCCTCAGGCAGCCTCTTCTAACACAGCTACAGCCAGTGGGGGGAGTGGATCTGTGGCCTTCATGCAGATCCTGGACAGCTTGCAGAAGAGACAAATGAACACTGAGCTGCGGGAGAGGATAAGGAAGGTTTATGGAGACTTGGAATGTGAATACTGTGGTAAGGAGCAGTGGAACTATGTTTGGGATTTTTTAAATCTTATGCAGTGAACTATCTTTTTCCTGCTCCTCCAGTTTACAGTGATATAATTGTATATCTTTGTAGCAGTATTAATTTTGTAGTTCAGTATGGGTTCTGGGGTCCAGTGGGTTTTATTTTTTGCTGTAAATATAATGTGAAATGAGTAAAATCTCCTCAAAAAAACTCTATATAGTATGCTATATATTCTACTTTGCTATAGTAGAATATAGCAAAGCAGTACATTGCAAGGCTCAATTATCTGTTGATGTGAAATTTGATAGAATTAGATTATTTGTGTCCATATGCATCTCCCCAAGTCACAACTTGCACTGGGGCCAAGCACAGCAGAGTTAAGCATGTGATCATCATTAGTTCAGTCCATGCTTTAATGCTTGAGCTTCATTATCAGCTTAATACAAAATTCAATTTTTTTCATGTAGTGTAGGAGGATGTGTAGTAATATACATTCTGTACAATAGAAACATAGATACTGGCATATTTTGTGTCTTGTTTTGAATCAGGTTCTTTGAGATGAGAATTTTAATTACATGGTATCAGATCAAGACTATCCTGACTGTAATTGTTTGGGTTTTTTAGTTAATGGATGTGGGAGTAACACACCATTCCACTCATTCTAACTGAAAATGTTTGTGTTTACATAACTGGAAGAGAAGCAATTCAGGATGTATTTTGTAGCTTTCATTCTTGAAAAGGGAAAGGAACCAAAGTCTGAAAAAACAAGTTTTTGAAACATCATGTAACATTGTACTTTAGATTAATTGCTCTGAACTTTTTGGTGCTGTTATGCCAAAGAGGCTTTTAAGAAAGAGTAACATGAAAGAAAGTAACAAAAAATATTTTGACAATCTCTTTTAGTGTACAGTTGCATTCAGATTCTTTGCATAAGAGAGCAGATGTAAAAGACTTTTTCTTAAGAAAAAGGTCATTGATATGTACTGAAGTTGCCCTTGTTAGGCTCTTTCAGGACATATAACATGATCTTCTTAGGCAAAGGTGGATTTGTAAATATATTTTCAGTAGCAAAGGGTCTGTAGACAAGTTTTCATCAAGGACAAAAGGGACAGGATTCAAACAATGTGTTTTGTCCTGAAAGAAAGCCGGTTATTTTTTAAAATTTTCACTAACAATTGTTTAGGAATTACTTTCTTTATGTCTAATTTGATTTTCAGGCAAGTTGTTTTGGTACCAGGTGCACTATGACATGCATGTCCGAACCCACACTCGAGAACATTTATATTACTGCTCCCAGTGCAATTATTCTTCCATCACCAAGAACTGCCTTAAGCGTCACGTCATCCAGAAACACAGCAACATTTTGCTGAAATGTCCCACAGAACATTGTGATTACTCCACTCCAGATAAATACAAGCTCCAGGCACACCTTAAAGTTCACTCAGATCTGGTGAGTAGCAAACCAAATGTGTGTTTGTCTGAATTCAGTGTCTTCTTCAGTGTTTGGAATTCTGTGATAATACTTTAAGACATAGCTCAGGGTTCTAACCTATGTGTTCTCTGCACACTTCTGGGAATATCTGACTTAGAATAACTGGATATTTGGACCTTCTCAGAGCTGTGTCCATGGCAGTATGTCTGTATCCATTTCCTGTCTTTGGTTTTCCCAGTATTTTCAGATCCTTTGAGTGAGTAGAATAAAGTTGGTACTATTGTTACATTACTTCAATCTGTGAACCTGAATTCCCTTCCTTCATAAATAAATGACTTGTGTAAAATGGAAATATGTTCTTCTTAATTACTACAGACAAAAGATATTTAAGTTGTTAAAAGGGATTTTTTTCCCAGTATCTCCACCTAGCTGCAGTTGAACATCTAACATTTTCTGTTGTGTTGGGAGCGAGATCACATTTTTTAAAGGTTCCTGTCTTGTTCAGAAAGCCCTCAGAATGCCACGTGCTAAAACCAGGCCTTAGTAGGCTATTGTTCAATATTTCCAAGAGCTGAATTTACTTTAAAGGTATTTGGAACAGAACAACACTTCACCTCCTACTCTTCTTAAGCAGCTACTTCTGAAGAACTTTAAAACCAAACAGAAGAAATGACACAAAAAAGAAAATTTTCCCCCCTTGCATCCTCCCCTTCTGTAAATATTTGAAATGGAATCCGAATTTGTTGTGAAAGGTGCAGAAAATTCACATAATAGACACTTTTTGAATGTTTTTGAATTCATGATGTTTACAATGCCCGTCTGATAGCAAAAAAATCTGTGTTATTGATGTCTAAGAACACTTAAGAAAAAAAATCTACAATTAGCTCTCCTATATCCTTCTGTAAGTACCAGGTTTTCAAGTGTGATGAATGTCCAGCAGCTCCCATCAGGAAGATCATTTTCATAATTCTACATAGAACTGAGAAAATGGATTTCATAATTACAACCATTGTGATGGCAAGGTCTTTCAGAATCATGCTTACTGATGTTTACTGTCAAATATATTTATTTATCTGGATTAAAAAGTTCATGTATTAGATTTTGACAATTCTCATATTGGTCTTTGTGCCCACTGCTTGGTATATTTACTCTATGTATTTTTTAGTGAAAGGACCACTTCTTCAAAAATATATCTATGCACAGTTAAATGTGGAAATCTACTTTAATTTTCATTTGAAAAATCAATTCTTAATAAAATTTTAACTTCTCTGGAGACAGAAGATAGTGAAATCTCACTTCAGTTTCTTGTGTGGATGGGTGTCCTTCATCACCTCCTTGCTGGCTACATTTCAGCTGGATCCCTGCATTATTTGTAGAAGATAAATGATGGGTATTGAAAAGCAGCTTTCCCTTCATCCTTGTTTATATCACTGTATAGACACCCACCTTACTCTCTGTGCAGCACCCAAGTCTTGTAATTTGGGCTTGGTTATTCCCTGGCAGATGATGAAGGGGAGTGTGAATGTGCTGCCTCTTGCCTTCTGTGTTTGCTACACATTGTTGTTACAGGGAAGATATTTACTTTTGAAGCCTGGGAATTGAGGCATGGCTTCATTCAAAACCTAAAATTTGTATATATCCTCTGATTTTCAGCGCTCCTCTTTTGCTCCTAAGGCTTTTATTGTAGATTTTTGATGTTTATTGGCACTTATTGAGCTCCTCCAAAGTTCAAGCTGTGACATGACCAATCACTTCAGTGTCAAGGGACCTAGGAAAGGGCTGGGCAGTTTCAAATTGTTTTAGTACAATTTATATTATGAATGAGCTCAGGGTAACATTAAAGAGCAGGGTGTGGAATTAAACAATGCTGAAGTAGGTACCAGAGTTTTTTGCCATACTCAGTGTGCTGAGCAGATAAACTCACAGAAAGGTTTGTCTCTGAAAATCTTTTAAGTCTCTATATGTAATTGATACTGCAACATTAGCACCTGTATAAAACTGCAGTTCAGACCCAGAACCACCATCCATTATTAGGTGCCTACATCTGCTTTCATGCACATTTTGGGATATAAATTGTTCTTGTCTTTGGAAGGATGCTTAGAAACTCCATGATGCTGTTGACCTTTCATGTAATAGCTTAGCTGTTGGTAGGATGTGAGATGCTCAAGCTCTGATTACTTATTTGCCCTTCCTGAACAGAATTTTCACATGGTCACTGCTCTGGCTGTGTTACCTCTGCCTCTGCAGCAGTGCTGCTGAGCAGTCAAGAAGGCAAAGGGAAACAATTAACAAAAACGTCTTTGGTCTAATGACCAGGCACTCAGTTGGAAAGCAGCTTTTGCTCTTAGGCCTCACTTCCATAATGAATGTCAGCTTGGCATTTGTTTTACTAATAGTTATTTCAGAAAAAGAAAGTGCTTAAGTACTGTATGCAGGTGCTTGTCATTTTGTGAGCTGAGTTCTGCTTCTTGCCAGAAGAAAAATCTGTCTAAACATCTGCACATTTTTCTGTAGCCTCCTTCACATGTGTGCACAGCTGTTTCCTAGGTACATCACATCCTTGTAGCTGAGTTGCATTTTAATGGGACATCAGTTTAATGCAGGAATCTTTGGGGAAAATTTTTATTTGAACATCATGACAACTGTGGTGAAGATTTCTGGAGGTCTTTACTCCTCAGAAGTGTAACTTGGGGGGTCTAATTCTGATCCTGTGGGATCTAAATTTCTGGATGAATATGGGAGCAGGCTTTGGTCCTCAATTCCTCTAAAAAATGATGCAATCAAATGTTGTGTTAATTGAGTCGTGGGAACTTTTCCTGGAAATATTCTGTGAGTGCCAATATTTAGTAGAGGGGTTTAATTTTTATTTTTGGGACTATATACTTGTATACCTACCCCTTGAATTATCTTGAAACACATGCCTCAGAGAAATAAAATTCTCTTCAAAGCACTAAAAATGGATAATGCAAAATAGCTGATGCTTTCTTAGCACAATTTTAATTCATTTAAATAAAAAGAAATGCATTGTGATTATTATGTAAGTGGCCTTATTTAATTAAGAAATAGTATAAACAAGAAAATTTTGAAAATATTAGGCTAATTTATTTCCACTAAGTTTAAGAATACTTAATTCTAATTAAAGTACCTAATTAATTCCTGTTTTATGGAATGTAAACAACACTTTCAGTCAAAAACCTACGTTTATTTAGAAATTATTTTAAGTTTCTTTTATTTTTTCAAATTGGCTAATAGGGGTGTTGAGCAAATATCAGGCAGTGATTGCCTTTGAAATTTAAACAGCTGATTGGACTTTGCAGCTGGTCTCTAACAAAGGTGGATGCAGTTCTCTCCATGCTTTGCTTCTGTTCGTGCCCTTCAAAAAAACCTTCAAAGGCATTTAAAAGGCAGGTATTCCAATAAGGCATAGGAAAAATAACTTTCATTCTTACCAGAGGAGAACTTGCTTGCTGAGTATGTGATTCAGGTATTTCTGCAACCTCAGCCTTCAAAGGGTTTCTGTCATCACCTCCAGCCAGGGCACCTGAAGAGCTGGAGCTGTGGAGCAGG
This sequence comes from Serinus canaria, assembly GCF_022539315.1. Taxonomy (NCBI): domain Eukaryota; kingdom Metazoa; phylum Chordata; class Aves; order Passeriformes; family Fringillidae; genus Serinus; species Serinus canaria. The sequence goes on along the minus strand of NC_066315.1, from coordinate 144,488,804 downwards.
GGAGCTTCTCTGGGGCTGTGTGTTGTGGTCTGGGTGCTCTGAAATGCTTCATTTGCAACAGGCGATCTTTAAAGGCTGTTTTGAGACTGGTGGGATGGCACTGAAGGAATCACACAAGCTCTCAGGGCAGCAGCAGTAGAACACTTAAGCGTTCCAAGCTGGCAGCATAACCTCCAGTACTCTGGCACTGGCCTGGATACCCAGCAAGGAAAGGTTTGGCTTCAGCTGAGCACTCTCTGTGAGGAACTGGAGCCACACTTTGAAAGGACTCAGTGCTCCTAGCATGCTCTGTTGCACTACAAAAGATAACCCTTTTGAAGATCACTTCTGCAGAACTTGGTGTAGATAACTTTCTAACAGCTTGAAAAAAGCTGTTGGCATTCTTTCATTATTGAAGAATTTTGTTACCATCATCTTGTGGAAAGAAGAGTTCTCAGCACCCATCCATTCATATTGCTCTATAGCTCTTGATGCATTTACTGATTATTTTGGTTTTTCCTCTAAGATATAGGCTTAGAGCCTTGCCTTCCTCAGGAATATTAATAAGGATGTGAAGTTGTCACAGTTAACAGCACTTCAGCTGAAGTAGCGCGTGTGTAGTGGAGTGTTGAATTTTTATTTTCTTTTTTAACATTTTTCTCAATGTTCTGGCCACACTGAGAAATACCTAATTCAATGAGTATTAAAAACCAGCAACACCCAACTGCACATTAAAAGTATACTATTTTTTCCCCTTTGTTTATTGTATATTTTGAAATCAGATATATAGCAAGTTTGAGGAACAGACTGAGATCTGTCAACACATTTCAGCTCAAGATCCCCTAAATGATTTTGTGCTGTTTTTCTTATATGTGCCAAATTATAAATGTGATCATGCAACTACATCTTTAAAAAGGTGCAAACATTGCTATGCAGTTTGTTATGATTAATCTACCAATCTTTATTGGAGTAACATGTTCAGATAGAAATCCAAAATCATCAGTAGCATATTTTGGTTATATCATTTGAGAAAGTCTAATTCCACAAACTAACAGCTCTTTTTCAAGGTTTTGTCAGCTTTGCAGGCTCCTTGAATCTCTTCCAAGACTCATCTAGTATTCTCTGATGTTCCTTTTTTTCCCTTAAGATTCTTAGGGCTTAAATGATGACAGCCCAAACTCCAGCATAGCAAGGTACAGCCCTCAGGGTGGTAATCCTTGTGTAGCTGCCATCCCCAGTCCCTGGTGCAGGTTTCTCACAGGAGCAAATAGCTGTCAGCTCAGGCAGAATTCTCCTTGTGCCACTGCCACATCAGTGGCAGTGAGAGGTCCATCTCCTCCAGTTGTGGGAGTGTTTATTGCCATTTCAGCCCAAGGGTTCTAGGGCCACTGCTGGTTTTAACTTGTAGGAACTTCAACGCAGGGATTTGTTTCTCACAGGTACATGAGACTGACTGCAAACACTGCATCATATTCCAAAACCTGTCTGCCATGAAAACCCATCAGTTTTTGCTTTCCTGTCAAGAGAGGTGTCCATGTACAACTGCAGCATCTGGGCAATAATGACCTCCTTGTACAGTCCTCCTTGCTGTTCAAAGATGGTCTTTGGTCAAAGGTCAGAAACTGGTAGAGTCCAGGACCCTTAGCCTCCTGGGATTTCCAGATTTCTCCTTCATAACACAGGGGTCTGTCCCATTTTGATCAATAATCTTCCTTCTATACTCTTTCTGTCCTGGAATGAGTAGTGAAGTGTCTGTTCTGTGGCTTCAGCTCACCTTTTCAGAGATCTCTGCTAGGTGGGCAGCTGCACCTCTCCAGCCAGGTTCTGTGTTACCTGGGCACCTGCCCAGCTGTCAGGACTAACTTGACTCCCTCCATCTGTGGTTTTGATAAGCCACTCATAAATGAATCTACTCAGTGCAGTGGTGACTATGACCCACTCATTTGATTGCGCATCCAGTGCCAGGCAGGTACTTCTGGAAAGTTCAATCTCTCCAATTTATATTGTGATTGTCATTATTTAATTTAAAGTGTAATGGAGAAAATTCCTACATTTTTAGGAGTTAGATGCATTTGTAAAAAAAGGAAAATTACAATTAGACTAAAATGATAGGAATATAGGAATATATATAGGAAGAGATGACATCAAAACTCTCCAGTTGAACTTGATTGATAGTGTTAAATCTGCTATAACATCAGTGACACTGAGAAAATCCACAGTAGTTTTTAAATCAAAATACTAGAATAAGACTTTATTGCTAATACATAAAATGCTGAATATTTATAAAATAGTGAGAAATGTAGACACTGAATAAGTAATGACATCTGTTATTGTTAACTGCTGCTCAATTTCAGGACATTTTATAAGTCCACATAGTGGTGGTTGTCTTCAGAAGATCTGATCCTGATTTCAGAAGGGTGGACTTGTGAAAAAAAGAAGAAAAAAACCCTAAATATTACTGCTTACATCAAATACATTTTCTTCTGTTCTGTGACTTGATCTTTTGACTCCTGATTTTCTACAGAGTCAGTCAGAAGATAATGCTTACATTTATTGTGCATATTCTCATCTGCTGTAACTTAGAGCCCTGTATTCATGAGGATTAATGATGTGCTTAGAGTCTTTTAATATTTCTCCTTCACTTATTTCACTATAAATACATTCATTTTTTCCTTAAAAACTGAACCTTGAATTATAACTTTGTTGAGAACCATGTATTACTGAATAATGACTATAGTGATTATACCAGTAGACTGAAAATGCAATCTCTTTCTTTCTCACTTAAGGATAAAAAGAGTTATTCCTGTCCTGTGTGTGAGAAGTCATTTTCTGAAGATCGACTTATAAAATCTCACATCAAAACAAATCACCCTGGTAAGAAAAAAAAAATCAAGGAAGATTTCTCAGTCTGTGGCAATAAATGGATAAGGGTTTAGAATGAGCAGTGTAATGTGATTATATTCCTAAGAAAGAGAAGAGTCTATTTCTAATTCAACTGGTTTAGAGTAAGAATTGTGTTGGTTTTGCAGATGTTAGAATTTAGAGAGAAAAGTGTTACTGTTTGAGCATGTGTGTTGTGGAATATGTCAGGTAATTGTGCTAAGAAATCTATCTTCATCTGGCAAAGGGTGAATTCAAATTAAGCACTGGAAGTTTGGGATCAGGCATGTAGACATCCTGTAGCAACCCAGGAGATGTAAAATTCCCACTGGCCTTACATGAGCTGACAGGAATGTGTTCAGGGCTCATGATTTGTCTGTAGGTGCCTGATGGGAATGCAGAGCTGGCCCTGTGCCTGTCCAGGTCCCATGGGCTGGGCTGGATCCCCAGGGACAGCTGGAGTCTGCAGCAGGTCTCCTGCTAGAACCAGCTGGGATGTGGTGTGGCCAGTACTAATGGAGCTGGCAAGCCTGGCTGGATGCAGCAAACTGCCCCAAACTCTGTTTATACCTTGCATTCTGGTGCCCTGATTTATCAGTGCAAGTACAAGATAACATGAGTGTGTTGAGTCAATGGGCTGTGCCTTAGTAAACAATTCTCAGATCTTGGGAATTTGATGCCAGAATGCTGGTGTGGGGACTGATTTAAACCTCACTGATGTGAACTCAGCAATCACCCTGGTGTGTCCCTACTTTGCTGCTTCTCAGGATCTGTGTTATGTTGGATAGGAAGTCCTTCTGCTACTGCAGAGGAGGGAGAGGTAACACTTTCATTAATTCATTTACAGTGCTCCTTATCACCTGACATAATTGGATACAAAGAAGGAAAACACTGGTCATGCTCAGACTGAGTCTAAGGGAAAAAATACAACTGAAATGGTGTAACTTTCCTTGTCTTTCTTGTCAGATGTACAGCATAATTGGTAAAGCAGTAGTTTATATTCCTACTGCCACTAGATAGTGCTAGACCCGTGTTTTAAACAATTTCCTTCACTTTAATTTCCTCCTTAACTCCCACTTCAGCTCTTTAGTTACTAAACCTCTTTATTTGCAGACCACTCCAGAGCAGTGTGGTTGGAGGGCTTGTCGTACGTCAGAGGACATGTCTGATGCAGGAAATTGAGATGAGAAAAGGCTTCTGAACTATACTGTAGTCAGGAGGTATAACTCCAGTAAGCATAGAAACTGAATCTCAAGAACTGTGCCTTTAAAGCCTTTGTGCTGCCTCAGCCAGGGAGCACAGGAGACTTCCCTAAATAAGAGGACCTGAGAACTGGCAGGACAATGCTGTTCTGTGCCCTTACATGTTGTCATTAGCCTGTTCTTGTCCACTGACTGCTGAATGATCACTGTGTGCTATGTCTGAGGTTCAGAAATACCAGTTAACTCTGGAGCCCTGAAGTACTAAATTCATGGATTTAAATACTCCTGAACAATTCATTTGGTATCTGAATCCCTCTGAAAAAAGTATAGTGTAATTTTTTTTAAATTCAAGTGGGTCTTTTAAACTCTTAGAGTAGAAGTAAGGTTTAGAAAGAAAATCTGCACTATTATTCTGTGTTTTCATTTTTCATTCTTGTACCATAAGCAAATAGAGCTTAAAGGCAGAATAGCAGATTTAGTAGATGGATCTGTATGGCACTAAAGAAATACTACATCTAAGATATGCCTATGCAACAGTTATGCAAGAAGCCTGTTTTAATATATGGAGGAGAAGTAATGCACAAATCTTTTTTATTTCTGTGAATTTTCTCCTTGTAATCAGGAAGAAATCCTTTGTACACCACACTTAGTTACAAGCCATATAAATGTGAAGGGTCTGATGGTACAAACTATTAAATACTGCAGTGGCATGAGTGCAGTTGTTTTCAAAAATATAAATTAAAATTAATGAAGATGAAAGGAAAGACGGGGACTGTTTAAGAGGAATTGAATTTTAAAATGACATATCAAAAATTAATTTAAACTGAAACACTTTCATATTCATCATTAAAATAGTCTAGAACTCCCCCTCTTCTTCCTTTCTCAGTATCATTCAGCATGCCCTGCTCCCTTGTCTCTTCTGTTTCATCAAGTAGAAAGTATGAAATCAAAAAGTAGTCCTTCCTCTTCTGTATTTGCAGAGGAGTTGAATTTTGGTCCCATGAGGGCAGTGAGACAAAAATCTCCGTAGACTTTGGCAGAGCAGTATTTCAAACCAAAGAGATAAGAGAGCTTGGCTTTATTGCCCAATAATTTTTGTACTCAGCAGTGGAGGAGGAGTCTTGGGTTCTGGTCCCAGCTCTCAGAATTATCTACCTTTCATCCACTGTCTGATTTAATATATTTCTTAATAGTTGTGAGGCATGAGAGGCATCAGCTTCCATAGCTCCCCACTGAGCAGACATCCTAGCCTGCGGTCATGAATGAAGGATCTAAGCCATGAAAGGCAGAATGAGGGTTCAGACTTATGACTGCAGTTTTCATTTTTTTGGTACCTTAAAACTTATCTCTGCTCAGTTCATGGGCTTTTATAGTTACCTTTTGAGGTTATTTTCCCTGTGCATAAGAGTTCAGCCAGGATTTTTGTGATTCCATTCTGGGACTGATCATAAGGTGACAAGGTGATTTTTGGTAAAAACGAAGTTTAGACAGGAACTTCTAAATGTATAAGATATGGAGCATAATATGTCACCAGCTTTCATGTCTTAAGGTTTAGATTGCATGAGTGTTGTACTTTCATTAAGTCAGGAGATAGCATTTCATTCATCTGATGTGCATTGAGCAATTTGATTTATTTTTAAAAGCATCTGACAGTGTTTTCATTATGCGTCTGGGCCACTTTAATTTAAACTTCATTATTTTGAACTTTTTCACTGTGACAACCAAAACATTATCTCATATGAAGGAAATACACAGAATTGAGTGTGTCTAGCTTGAATTAAAAAAGGCCAGGAGAGGAATCTTAATTGCTGTCTTCAGCAATCTAATTAAAAAGAAGACAGAGGGAGATTTTTCTTGGAGCTGTACAATGAAGGGATGTCAGTTGAAACAAGAAGATTCTGACTAGAACTTGGAAAACAGTTTTCACTGTAAAGATGGTTAAACACTGCAATGGGCCAAGAGAGACTGTAGAATCTGCATCCTTGGATATATTCAGGACAGGACTGGATATGACCCCAGACAACTTGATCTAACTTTGAAAATGGAACTGTAAAGTTGACTGTGCTTGGAGTAGGTGACCTCAGAGGTCCCTTCCAGTGACATTTATTCCATGAGCCTGGTTTTCCCTGTAAAGTACCTGATTATCAGAATTCTGACCATTGCAGCTTTGGCTGAAGTGAATTGTCTTCAGATCCTTGACATCTGGAAATCTGGGGTGAAATCATAAATAAAGCTTCTGAAAATACTGAAGAAAAAATTGCCAATTTAGCTTATGGGGAAGGGTCACAGTAATAAAATCATCTTTTGTGCCAGTGGCCCAACCAAGTTTTTTATATTTAAAATATTAATTTATTTTTTCTTAAACAGGCAGCAGTGAGGACAGTGAGTTCACAGATCAGGAGAGAAAGGACAGAGCATCCTAGAAGGCCTAAAGGATAAAAAGGTCCTCGTGCTCTTTGCTCAAGTCACTTTTGAGTGGGAGTAGGGGAAATACAGCTTTTAAAAAGTTGGACTGAATAAGGATCTAGTTCTTCAATATTACTTACAAAATAAATTCCCTCATGTCCTTCGGGTTCTTACTACTTTTTGCATTTCTCTCAGAGGTTTCAATGACTACTATTTCTGAGATTCTTGGCAGAAGAGTTCAGCTGAAAGGACTTATTGGAAAACGAGCTGTGAAATGTCCCCACTGTGATTTTTATTTTATGAAGAATGGATCAGACCTTCAACGTCATATTTGGGCTCATGAAGGTAAAACTCTGGTTTTGAGCTTTGGGGCATATAATGAGTCTCATATTCCACTGAAGCTTTCCTGACATTAAAAAAACCACCAGATTTAAGTTTATTTCTATACTCAAATGCAAAACTTTAAGCAACATTGGAGGTCAATTAATCAGTTTAATGGATTCTGGATCACATATGGAACTTCACACTCAGAACATTAACAGACAGTTTAAATGTTTTATGAAAGTTAATAAAATTCTGATGCAATTTTTTTTCCAGAACACATTCATAAACATCTATAAAGTATTCTATGTGAGTAAGGAGAAGTGAATTAAATACATGCTCAGTATTTTGAAACAAGTAATTTTCTGTATCTTCTTATGAGTCTCTGCTGCTCCTTTTACATTTGTCCAAAAATCCTTGGTCTGGAAATCTGCTAGTAAACCAATTGAAATCCAGTTGCTTTGATGTATACATAAAATTCTGTGAATATTTTAATTAAATCCTGAAGAGCATGTCAGCTAGCTGCCTTTGACACAGACAGTGATCAAAATCCCCTAAGATAATGTTCATCATATTTATGACATTTTTAGGGAGAAATTCCAGTAATATGGCAACACATGGGTTAAAAGTGCCTTGAATTTAAAATCTTTAGACAGTAAAATCTTGTGTCTACTCAGTCTGTGTATTTTTATAAAAGGTTGAAGACAGCTTACATGGTCTTTAGTCCCATTTGTAATCTGTGGAACAGATTGCCTGTGATTTTAGGTTCTTCAGCCATCCCTCTGCATGAAGGGGATAATGGGATTTGGTGCTCTCAGACTGGTATCTTGTTTCCAAAGTGTTCCCATATAGGTAGTTCAGCATATTTGTTTGAATGCTCTAACTGTGAGCTTTCCTGCCTATGTAGCAAAGCAGGGTTCCTCTCCAGTGGCCCTTCCTCCTTTAAGGAGTTTAGGAAAGGCAGAATGTAGGTTAAAGAAATTCCTTATGTATTCCATAGACAAAGTTCTTTTATTCTGACTGGGACTGGGAACCCATGTCATCTACCTGGCAGGAGAAAGAGGTGAATAGAAATTTCTTCCCAATTCAAAGTGTGCAATCAAGTCTGCTTAAAGCAGATTGTAATTCTTCATGCTTGTAAATCTAATTTTAAGGTCACGAGTATCAATCTAAAATGTGCAGATCCTCATGAAACTGTTGAACTACTCTGCCAATTCAGATTTATTCAGCTTTTCTTTGAAGGATTTATTTTGTTCTTATAGACCTTCTGTTAGATGACCCACTGGGTATCTCTCTTGTATGCTTTGAGGGAAGAGAAGTTTTAAGTGCTTGTATCTGCCTGAACCATTAGCAAATCTGACAGTAATTAACCCTAAAACACAGCTTGCACATTTAACTTCTGCTTTCATGTTAACTGCCTAATGAAGCAGTCCTCCTTACAACAGGTTTCCTCACTGTTGGTTGTAGAACAGAGAATGAGAGTTACCTGAAGACTTCTAGAGGGAGGCACGTCCACCAGCTTGGCATAAACATAGGCAGCCTGGATTTTACTTCTAAAGGGAGGGTAGGCATAGCAAGGCCCAAATATCAGCATTTTCCTGGCTAAACTCAGTACTTCAGTAGGGCAATATTCAATTGTGAAAGAGCTCCTCTTTTCTCTTAGCAAGTTGAGTGATGCTGTCATGAGCTCAGCATCATTTACACAGAAGCTGTAGGTGAAATTTCTTATTTGTACAGATCCAAATTTCAAAGTGTTTCTCTTTGTCCATGTTGCTCACATGATCTGAAATTTCTTTCAAGCGAATGTCCACCCTTTCATGAAAAGGCACAGCCTGGTTGTTTCATGGTATATTTTTTCATTTTTAGGTGTTAAGCCTTTCAAATGTTCCCTCTGTGAGTACGCCACTCGCAGCAAGAGCAACTTGAAAGCTCACATGAATCGTCACAGCACGGAGAAAACCCACCTTTGTGATATGTGTGGGAAAAAGTTCAAATCAAAAGGCACTTTGAAGAGCCATAAACTCCTTCATACTGCTGATGGTAAGTGCATTAAATCTATTATCTATTTATTAAATCTATTTTAGGACAATCAATATTGGCTGTACCACAGGCCTTATTAACAAATGCTTTTCAGTTGAACACTTCAGTGTGATTTACAGATTTTTTTTAATCCCAGGAGACACCATTTGGGAAATAATTCAAAACTTTGTGAAATTAATTTATGTGAAAGATAGCTGTCTCTGAAATATTAGGTTTCTCTGAAATTCCTACTGGCTCTGTATGCCTTCCTTGTTCTAACAGAGAATTGTTTATTTCAACAGAAATTTGAAATTGCCAATAGTTCTGTCTCTTACTGTTAAGTCTCTTACTTTTTTATTCTACAAGAATATTATTAGGATCCTGGTGTCCAATCAGCCAGTGGCAAACCTGGGCACTTACTCTCTACAGTCTCACACTCAGCACCTCATTTGCCCTGCAATTTTATAATTACTGTGATGATAACTGAAAAAGCAAGATGCACATCCAGAAAAGTATCCCATTTTATATCATAGTTTAGAGCACAACTGTACTTTATTATTCTGTGATTATCATACTGAAGTAAATTATTTAGCAGAATAAGTTGTACAGACCTTCATTAAGACTTAGTAGCTTGATTTTTGTTACTCATGTAATTGTTTGAAACCTCATTCTGCTTCTTATTGACCATTTAATTTACATTCTTTTTTATTTTCAAATTACACCTTCAGAGAAAGCACACAATGCTCTGTTACATTTTTAGAATACATTTGAAGTTTCTGTGTCAGAGATATTTTTTAATGCTTATATCTGTGTGTTCAAGTGGAAGAAACAGTCATTTTTATATCAATATGCTGCATCTTACAGGAAGATTATAGCTATTGGTTTATTACCAGTTTCTGCAGAAATGCTATGTGTTGGTAAATCACTTGTTATTCAAAAAGTATTTTTCAGTATTTTGAAGTAACTTGATCAGTAGTAGGTCTGGCAAATGCATCTAAGCTTCATATGTGAGAATCAAGATTTTACTTACCAAATGCAAACCTCAGCTGATTCCTTGCCAGGAGGAGGCAAATTGTTGTATTTGAAAGAAAAGAGAATTTCAAGCATGATCATTCTGTAAAGAAAAATGAAAAGGTCTTTTTCTATGGTCCCATTAAAAAAAAAATCACTTAATGAGGTTTCATTTCGAAAACTTTCTGTTTTATTTTCACCATCTGGCACAATCAAATGGTTAAATTCAGCGATGAAAGTTGAATTTGTTTTCACCTGTGTGTTAGTTAGGCTTCTTGAACAAATCTGTGTGTGTATAAGTCATTACTGCAATTCATCTGAGACTGCTTTGAAGTTTAGTGTTGTTAAGAACAGTGCTAAAGTTGAGCGGGATCTAGCCATGTGTGGATTGGGTTTAAAAGTGTGAAGTTAGCTTTAAGCATTCAAATGCATGTGAGGAACTGTGTTCTTTTATAAGTTACTGCTAGGTCAGGCTGAAACCTTGGCTCTAGAAGCATTGTTACTACCAGGAGCCTCCTTTATCTGGCTTCAAATTCATCATCTTCTGGAATAACTCCAGTGACTTCTAGTGGAAGGTTCCCAGCCCATCACAGGGTGATGGGGGCTGGAACAAGATGATCTTTAAGGTCCCTTCCAACCCAAACCATTCCATGAGTCTGTGTTCCTTTTTGGTAAACCTCCATTTTTGACTGGTACAAATAAATCCAAGACTTAGGCTCTTGTGCCTTGCTTTTCACACTTCCAAAACTGTTCCAGGAAATTCCCAGCGCCTTTGGAAGGTGAGTTTGACCACTGGCTCCAGTGGAAGCAGGATCTCACTGTCTGTGGAGTCTTAAGAAAGTTTCCTCACTAAGTCCACCCCAGCAAACTTTTCATGCATTTCAAACTCTTGTGAAAAAGGACATTTGTCACCAGGAATGTGGTTTGGCAGGGGACATTCAGCCTTCTGAGTGACAGTTTCTCTTTGCCCAGTGTCCCTTGCTGTAGTGACAGCACTGCAGAAGTTCTTAGCAGCACACATCTAGTGTTCTTCAGTTATTTCACAAATAAGTGAATTTGAAAGCTGTTTCACTGTTATGAGTCTTGTCTTCCTGACTTATGAATCCAAGCAATTTTTGTTCAAATATCAGAGCCCTGCAAGGTCAATTTAAGTTGTGGAATATAAAGTAGTTTTGTGTCTGATTTATTCTTTTCCAGAAGACAGACTTCTCAAGAGTGACATGAAAACAAGCAGTTCTGTAGTGCAGGGTCATTACTGCATGTGGGTAGAAGTAAACCAGAATGCCTGATTTTCATTATTTTATTTAGATACCAGAAGGTGCTTCTTAGCTATGTTTTATAGAAACTTTCACACTTGGTATAAAATGCTTTTGCCTTTTTCATCAGCATCTGGAATCTAAGAAACCCCATCTCTTTGTGATAATACAGAACATTATCTATTCTACTTATACTTTACCTTTTGATTCTTTTACTTTTGGAGTAGTTTTTAGCATATCCTTTTTCCACATCAGCCAAATACAATTTGCCAGCTGTGCACATTTAATTCAGGAATGAAGTCTTTCAGTATTTAATTCACTTTGTAATTTGGCTGCAGGTAGCAGGACTGATAGAATCGTAGAGGCAAAATAAGGAGAGTGTGAAACCCAGAGAATAAAAGGAAGGAAATTGTGTTCATTTAAATCATAAGGGAAAAAATAGATTAGTGAGAGAGACTGCTTTGAGGGGAAAATGTATTTGAATCATAGCAATTCAGTGCCTGGGACAGAAATAACTAAACCCATGTGAACAAGATCAAACATTGGTGTTTTAAGGATTTCCAAGTGTGCTTTACAAACAGCAAAGTAGCTGTGCCTGCAGTTGTAAATAATGGATTTCCTTCTTCCATTTAGGGTGCACTATAACCATTCTTATTCTTCTTTCCCAAGTGACTATCCCAGGAGAATCCAGGGCATTTAATGCTTATTATTTAAAGATTGCACTCGAGCCTTTTTCCTCCCTTATTCTGCTCTTAGCTCTAGTTAAATAAAATTTTGCAGAGCAAGTGCCAGACTTCTCTTATTTTTCTTTCTTAGCATTTTGGAATTTATCTTTATGAGGAAATAGAATCAATAGTTTTCTGAACCTAAATAGAAAAAAATTATTCCATTTGCTATTCCCATTGCAGGAAAGCAGTTTAAATGCACAGTATGTGACTACACAGCAGCCCAGAAACCACAGCTCCTACGTCATATGGAACAACATGTCTCTTTCAAGGTAAGAAAACATATAAATCATACTTAAAGTTATTAGAAAATACACAGAACTTTAGATAGCAGTGTTGAAACTGGCACATTTTCTTATTTGATGACAATTAACAGTATATACACACTTTAATATTTTGGAAATTTTGACCTTATATTCAGACTTTTGAAACAGGGTTATTTTGTTCATGACCAATTTGTAATTAGTAGTTTTATTTGACAAAAATATCAGTGTTTTGCAATATGAAACAAATTTTTTGGGTTTGATTGTCAGTCCTTGAATGAGTGAATCTGATATGTACCTTAAAATGTTCTAGGAAGGTATGGAAGCAAATCCCCACTATCACTGTTCATTCAAATTTTCCCTGAAATTTGCCAGTCTCTTGTACTACAGATGAGTTCATATACTTGAAGAAAATAGAAGAGAATTTATTTTAAAACACTTACCTTAAAACATTTATCCAAAACATGCATTGGGAAGAGTTTTGAAAATTGTTGATGTTTATATGAAGTATTTAGATTAGAGATACAGTTTATTTTAATAAATTGTAGTATGTTTTTATTTCTAAATTTCACATCGGTTCTCAGTGTGATAGGTCCTTATGGTAATGTATTGTGAAATGTTATATTCACTAAATAGGAATTATACTGGTTCCTTTTCCAGAAAAGACAGTATTTTTATTTAAGGGAATGTTCATTTTAATGTGAGGCTTTATCTTAACAGTGAACATATTTCTTATTGAAAACATGATATTATTTTCATACGTAACATCTTTCATTATCTAACAGATCATTTTACTTCTATGTAGATTACACTGCAGGCATTCTTAACAAGTACCATAAAGCAGCAAGGCAGGCAGTCTTTTCAATGATGGTTTAAGTTTTGGAAGACAAAACAAGTAATCTAAAGAGATGATACATTCTGAACAAATAATTTTTCTGTCTTAAGTATGTGGTTTTGTGCCGGACTTACATTTTTTTAAAAGATTTTTTTTGTAAAAGGGAAGACATGATTTTCCTTTTTTTATGGCTAAAGTGATTAATGCACTCACAGTGCAGTTGTTGAAATGCAGCTGGTTCTGACCTTGGGATCTTCCTACACATAAATGTGGCAGTTCAAGACATCATTAAGAGAACTGAACTCTGGGTTAGATCAATCAGGAGTATTTGTTTAGAGTTCAAAAAATGTTTGCCTCCTTCTAGGACAGTTGTTTTCATGCTTATCAGGCTCAGAGAAATGTCAGTACTTATGTGACCTAATGGTCCTTTAATCCATCATATTTCCCAGCTCCATGAATTTGCAGTCCTGCTATCCAATAGTCGGTAACATGCATGACTTGCACAAGTGAGTGCTACAAGAGCACAGCAGTCTGTCTGCATTCTTTTCCTTAAAAAATGACAGTTTCAGCAATAGAAAGAGAGTATCCATCTCTGAAATACTGAGTAGCTGAATTTTACAGTACCCTCTGAAGCATAAGGTTAAGGGAGTCTGAACATCACTTTTCTTCCTTATTTTTGCTGTTTGGAACCTGAAGGAAGATCATGAGCAATGAGCTTAGGAGAGTGTTCTAATCAATGTACCCTGACTGCAGACATTTCCCTGCTTTAAATTCAGCTCCTGGATGAACATTTCTGTACCAACCATTTTCTGCTGAGGAGCTTTAGGTGGGACTGCTGTGCATGAAACATTTCCCATCCTATTCTGAGGAACTTGACTTTTCCCTGAGGACTTCAGTCAACATCTGCATGCTTTTACAGGACCTAATGCTTGTGTCAAGCTCCCTATAAGTGTGATATATCTCAGTCAGAAAGTTATTATCAAAGGTTAACTTTAGGCTCAAATGTTTGTTTTCCTAATTTTTTTTTCCTTAGGAATTTGTCTGTATGTCAGTTGAAGAGAGATGTGTTCTTAAAAAATTAATTAATTTAGTTGCAAAAGTCAGCTCACCAAATGGTCAGAGAAATGCAAATGCCAGGGAAAAGTGAAAGAAAAGGGGAAAGGGGAGGGAAGGGGAGAGAAGGGGGGGAAGGGAAGGGGAGGGGAGGGAAGGGAAGGGAAGGGAAGGGAAGGGAAGGGAAGGGAAGGGAAGGGAAGGGAAGGGAAGGGAAGGGAAGGGAAGGGAAGGGAAGGGAAGGGAAGGGAAGGGAAGGGAAGGGAAGGGAAGGGAAGGGAAGGGAAGGGGAAGGGAAGGGAAGGGAAGGGAAGGGAAGGGAAGGGAAGGGAAGGGAAGGGAAGGGAAGGGAAGGGAAGGGAAGGGAAGGGAAGGGAAGGGAAGGGAAGGGAAAGGGAAGGGAAAGGGAAGGGAAGGGAAGGGAAGGGAAGGGAAAGAAGGGAAGGGAAGGGAAGGGAAGGGAAGGGAAAGGAAAGGGGAAAGGAAAAGGAAGGGGAAGCTGTTAAATTCGATTGGCTGTGCAATCATGCTGAACTTTCAGTTATTTCAGTTGTCTTGCTGCCCTTTGTCAGACCAAAGCTCACAGCAGCTGAGTCATTTCACAGTAGAGTGTCTCCACATGATTAGACCTGTTATCATCAATTATGAAAAGACACAATTTACTGAATTACAAAAACTGGGTAATATTCTTGTAATAGTGAGAATATTTGTTGTCTTGCACATAATAAAAAGAACCAAATTTAGGTAATGTTTAGTTACAGCTTCAATTTCTTTTGAAGTTTTGAGAGTTGCCTTGAAAGATGCCCAAGCCAGAAATGAACATGTTTTCTTGGGATCAAAACATTGTAGCTTAGACCAGTATCCTGAAGAAGTGAGGAAATACAGTCCAACATTTTCCTTTTTGCTCCCAGCCCTTCCGCTGTGCACACTGCCACTATTCCTGCAATATATCTGGGTCCCTGAAGAGGCATTACAACAGGAAGCATCCCAATGAAGAGTATGTCAATGCAGGGTCTGGGGAACCTGCAGCTGAAGCTCTTATCCAACAAGGTACATCACCAAATAAGATTTGTTGGTTTGTTTGGTTTTTTTTTTGCTGAAGCAAACTTGGTGTGAAGGTAAACTTTTGTGCAGTAGGTGCTCTTCAGTTTATTGGGTGTCATATGATAAATCATTAAACCTTTTTAGTAATTCTGAAATGGCCACCTTTTACCCTTCATTCAGTGTCCTTTGTTCTTGGTTTTTAAGGGTGTGGGAACCAAAGGTTTGTTTGACCTTGACTGTGCTATATGTTGTTGCATACATTTATCATTTACACTTGTTTGTCTCTTTTTGTGAGTCAAGTATCACTGCATGTTGAAATGAATGATAAATTTCCACCATTCTGCTGATAAATTTCTGTGACAATTCTGCAAGGCTGAACTCGAGGTAAGGTTCAGCAAACATAAGGAAAGCGACTGAAAAGTAAATGGCAGCAAAATTCCCACTAGAAAAAGCCAGGGAGTAAAGAGAGTACAGGTAAAGCAGGTTAGGAATTGTTATGCTCAGAATGTTGTTTATGGGCAAAGGAAGCCCACCTTGTCTGTGTAAGCCAAGAATTTATTAGTAGTACAACAAAAATCACAGCAGTCTAATTTAGGATTAGTCTGACTCCCATAAGTAGCTTTGCTGTTACACACTGGGTAGATGAACCAAAGCAAACAACTGATTGTACAGTCAGGTACATTTATGGATGTAAAGCTCCTTCAGTTCTAGTGCCTGGTGTGAGGATATTGAGCAAGAAGAGGAGAAAGCCAGATTAAATATTTAATTGTGTGGAAAATATTTTCATTCTTGGTAAAATTAAGTTTCCTTCTTTGTTACACATAACTTTAGAAAGTGTTTTCCCTGGTTTTTTTTAGTAGAAACTACCAACAGTTTCATCCTTTGGAATCTTCAGTTTCTGATTTTTTTGAAGAGGAATAGAGACCAAAATAATGCTGTTGTATTAGATAATGAATTAAATGTAATTCTTCTAAGGTTACATTTTTTCTAAATGCTATTTCCAAATAATTAATCTAACACATAACATTAATCTATTGAAGGCATTAATCCATGTTAAAATACTGAAATCATGACACAGAGAAAGATAACTCCCTTTAAACTTGCTCTATAAGGGGAAAATGTATAACTACAATAAGTAATCTGAGTCTCTGTTGGTTTTGTATGACATTTCTTTGTTTCCTTTTGTAAAAAACAAAACAACCAAATAATTCTAAAAGTAACTATCTATAACAGAGTAGGAATATATAGTATAATTTTATGATTATTTTCACAGGCAGTACAAGTCCATGGGGAACCTGCAGTTGTTTTAAGGAAGTAATATTTGCTTGGTCAGGATTCAGAGCCTCTATTTTGTAGTCACCCAGATGAAGGAAAAACTCTTCCCTATGGGGAGCTTTGTTTAACTTACCAAATATCTGAGCATTGCAAGGAATTATTTCTCTGTAGCTTCTTTTAGGAATAGATATGAGAGAATGAATTCTCCTAGTATAAATTAGGGATCATACTTGCAATGTTTGGAACAAAGAAAATTAATCTTATACTGATTAGGCTTTCCTTCCCCTTTGGGAGCCAGATAAATGCATTTCTGAAGGTAATACTTTTCCACTGAAACAAAAGAACTGTAAAGTTGTTGAGATGCAAGAGTAGCCTTAAAATGGAGACATTGGAGTAAGATGAGAGAGAAGACACTTTTTTCCTGTGGTGGAAATCCTTTTCCCACCCCACTGGAACATTGGACAGGATGAAATTTAACAAGGTCAAATGTCAGCTGCTGCCCCCAGGGTGGAGCAATGCCTGGCACTAGCCCTGCAAGCAGGTTTCTGGTTGCAGCAGCTCACCAGGAGCCAGCAGTGGCCCTGGTAGCCCAGAGGGCAAATCCCATCCTGGGCTGCATTAAACACTGCATGAGCAGCAGGGAAAAGAGAGGATTATCCTGCTGTGCTCAGGTTGGGAGCCCTGAGTGCAGGGCTGGGATCACCAGGTGAGGATGTGAAGGTTCATGACTGTGTCCAGAGGGTACCAAAGATGGTGATGGGGCTGGAAGCCATGTCCTGTGAGGAGCACCTGAGGGCTCTGGGCTTCTCTGGTTCGGAGGAGGCTGAGGGGTGACCTCATTGCTCTCTGGCAGCTTCCTGAGGGGGAAATGGGAGAGGGAAGTGCTGAGCTCTTCTCCTTGGGATCCAGTGATAGAACACGTTGGAATGGTTCAAAACTGTGCCTGGGAAGCTTAGACTGGACATTAGGAAGCATTTCTTTACTGAGAGGGTGGTGAAACTGTAGAAGAGGCTTCCCAGAGAGGTGATCAGTGCCTGAAGGCTGTCAGTGTTTAAGGGGCATTTGGGCAATGCCCTTAACAACATCTTTAACTTTTGGTCATCCTGAACTGGTCAGGCAGCTGGACTGGATGGTCCTTGTAGGTCCCTTACAACTGAAACAGCCTTTTCTGTTCTTTCCATCTCTGGCTTTGCATCCTTCTTTCTCTTCCTCTCCTTACACAGCATTTATATTTCCTGTGCTGACAGTAGTGCTGTGCCTGTTTTCCACATTCACCTGTGGAAAAGTCAGGCATTTTAGAGTAGTAATGAGGCATCAAATCCATGTAGGAGCTATGAAGTCAGTGTCTCTTCTCAGGGCTCTGTAATGAAGAAAGCTATATTAATAGGTGTGATTTCCCACATGCAGCTTCCTTTGCCAATTCAATTTCCTGTTCTGTGAAGCATCAGATGTATCTTGCACCTGGGCTCCAATAAGACCAGAGATTCCTTATCAGGCTATAGAAACATCAATTTTTTTCAGTGAGTTGGTAATCTCACTGGGGGAAGAATTGTTCCTGGTGGGAGACATTTGCATTTGGAAGTGATAAACATGAATCCTATTGAAGTTAATAAAGGTTTTCCTGATTTGGAAATCAGAATGTTTTCTGTATCTGGTTCATACAGAAAAAACAGGGTATTGTGGACACATTCTGCAGTATGACAAGTAAGTCATATTTGTCCTATATGACACCTGGGTATCATGAAAGGTAATAGATGTTAGAAATAAATTCTTCACTGTGAGGTACTGGAACAAATTACCCAGATAAACTGTGGATGCCCCATGCCTGGAAGTGTTCCAGGCCAGGTTGGATGGGGCCCTGAGCAACCTTGTCTAGTGGAAGGTGTCCCTGCCAATTGGCACAGGGATTGAACAAGATGATCTTAAAGGTCCCTTCCAATCCAAACCTTTGGATGATTCTGTGGGTTTCTGAGCTGCTTGGGCCAGAAGTTGCACCTTGCTGTCTGACAAGCTTCTATTTAGTTTCAATTACTGTATTCATAGATCTGAAAAGCAATTTTGGAAATTTATTCATGTATTCATATAAAGGAAAAAGGCCTGATATTAAACAAATCATTTGAAATGAAGGGACTGTAGATAAAAAGGAAAAGAAAAGAGTATGAGCAAGCAAAAAGGCTTGAAAAGAAATTGAGAGGGGGAGGTAACAAAGATTAATATCTAATAAAAGCTGTTTATATCTATTTGTATTGTATTCTGCTTTTTCTAAGTTACCTACTGAACCCAGAGTGAATTGCCTCACACTTGCTCATCTCCTCTACTCTCAGTTGGTTTTTGACTGCATTGCAGGCACTGCAAATAAACTTAATTGGAAATATTTATATGAATGTAGACTGCTGGACTGTAGTCAAGATTCCTAGAATGAGCTTATAAATAAATGAATGATTCATAGAAGAGGGACTGTGTTCATTGGAGTAACTGCATTGCCAAGGATAGACAGCAATATTTGATTTCTGGGCTTGTGGATAGAAATTGGAATCACCCAGGATCAGAGAAATGCTTGGGATTTTGCAGGGTGTGTGTGTTTCTTTGTTTAAGCAGAAGCCTATGATCTGACATTTATTTAAGTATTATAAAGTAATAAAGGAAAACAAACAGCATAAGAATTTGATAAATTCTGCAAGAGTAGCAAGAATATTATGCATTACCCACTAGTTTTTCTACAAGGCCCTGTCTATGTGCTCATTTTTGATGGCTTATTTTATAGTTTCATTTGCTTTGTGCTGGGCAAGTCACATACAATTTTTCCCAAATTTGTTTCTTTTCTCCTCACTGATACTCCCTCCCATCCATAAACATTTTGTTTACATGTCTGAGAGACAGATTTTGGTTTGTGTTTGTGCACCTGCTGGTGCAGGCCATACCTGAGGATGCAGCTGTGGCCTCAGTGTTCTGTTCTGCAGCTCAAATGAGAATTGTCTTGTGGAGATTTTAGGTCCATAAATAAAAAAGAGCACATGCCAGTGGAAAGAAGTTGTGGAGCTATGTAAGATGTGCCTGCAGTGTTTTGTTACAAATATCAGTTTTGTTATTGAAAGTAGTAAAGGTGTGTAATTCATTGACACTCTCTGTATGTTACCCATTATTCTAAAAAATTATCTAGAAATTAATTTTTCTGAGCTTCCATATCAAGTCACTGATATGGAGTTATATATTACCAGTTGAATTCTATGCCTATATTATTTGTTTTTTAATTAAATTCATAATGACAAAAATTACAGATTTAATTTACCTGGTGTGTTTTTATAATGATTTTGATATGGAAGTAATGCAGAAAAGTGTTCACTGCTTCACAGCAATATGTTTTTCCTAGTGCTACAGATTGGTGTGAAACTAATGTGTAATTTCATTTTCTGTAACTGATAATATTATCTAAACTAATCTGTTCTAATCTGAACTTTTTGAGTTTCCCTTAGTAAAACTGCTTTAGTTTTGCCTAGAGATGGAATATTGAGCATCTGCTCTAACAGTGAAGTTTGGTAAAGACTTAGCAAAGAAGAGGGTTAGTGTAGTAACAATAGGTGTCAGTGAAAGTAAGTGTCTCTCACCCTAGAGACTGGATGTAGTTACCTTCTGTTTTATCAAAATAAAAATTTTGCTTCTTTTCACCTGGTTACCATATGGTAGCTTTCCATAAATGTAAAATGGGATGTTTTCTAATTGCCTTGTTTGTAAAGGACTGTGCAGCCAGGTCTTGGCTTATGTCCAGCTCCTGTGGGTGTGTTTGCCTTGGAACATGATGGTGAGAATCATCTTTTGCCACAATGAAGTGGAGCCAGGCTTGTGGTAGCACAGTGCCTGCCATTAGATTTGTTACAGTGAGTTCTGGTCACCTAATGGAACAATTTATCACATGCAGGTTGTTCAGGTTGTCTTTAGTCAATAGAGGGGAAAAAAAGAGAAATACTTATTTGCATAATTACAAGCAAGTGAGATCTGAGATTTGTCCAAACGACTTCCATAAGCAAAAGAAGTAAAAGCTCTTTAATCTCGTATAAAAAATTGGATTCTCATTATTTTATCATGCTTAGATTTTTACGTGTAATGCTGCACACTCACACATTAAACATTGTGCTACCTTCTTGCTATGCATCATTTTGTAGACAGAAAACATTATTTACAGTTTGCATGTTAACATAAAACTCAAGAGCAAAGATATTTGGGTAAAGAGAATATTACATTGTTAATGCTTCCTAGTTTACTTTGCTAATGTAAAAAAAAACAAACCAATGTTTGTTTTGAAACTTGAGAAAATTAGAACAGCTGCATTTGAGAGGACACATTTAAAAAATATTACTGAAGTATGCCACCAATGTGTATGTTAAACATCAATATATTTCATATAGGACAAACGGCTAAAAGAAAACATTTCACAGTTACATGGCTTGATTGAGATGGGGTCAAATTAGCAGGTTGTTCCTGTGTTGTAAAAGAATTTATATGAAAATAACTCAAAGAATTTATTTGTGTTTTCTTGTAGGTGGCATTAAGTGTCCTGTTTGCAGCTTTGTGTATGGTACAAAATGGGAGTTCAACAGACATCTTAAAAACAAGCATGGAATGAAGCTGGTGGAGAATGATGGGGAGACCAAATGGGAGGTAAAGTAAAATAACAATGGCTTTGACACTAAGATTTTCTAAATTATGGGGAGGAAAGTAAGGATAAAAATAAGAAGTGTGAAAAATGTGATTCTGACTTCATATAAGATGAGAAGATTGTGGGATCTTATCTTTGTGTGAATGCATGCCTTGCTATGTCTGTTAAATTTTAATATGTGGTAGGGTTAACAACCTTATAAGTGCTTATTTTTGCATTTTAGGCTTCTAGTCCTCTGTTTGCAGCAGAAAGGGTGAAAGCTTTTTAAAAAAATAGTGAAATGGAAAAACTTAGTGTATTTTGTAATATGCTGACTATTCACTGGAGTTAACTGCAAGATGAGCAAAGCTGCAGAAAAGAAGTTTATGTCTTGGTCCAGAGAAGGCTAGAATCTAGAAAACTGAATTTTTTAATGGCCTAGCTGAAAAAATTATAATGTTATGCAGAGTAAGTCTTCTATGATGTGTTCCATGCTTTCAGCTTCAATCCTGGAGATGCAGAATCAATGGGAAAACCACAGATTTAAACAGTTCCATTAAAAATTCTGGCTGGCCAATGGAGTGTGTTCCACTGCCCGAGCAGGCTGATCTTGAAATCCAGTGAGAGGAAAAAGTCAGGAGTCAACTGCAGCTGGCTGACCCCCACAGTTTTAGGCCTCTTCTGCTAAATTTCAGTCTGGCCCCCATCACAAATCTAATGCCCGATTTGGAAGAGCTGACCTGCAGGTCTTGTCTAACTGTTATTGAGTATCCACACACAGAAGGATGAGTCTTTGAAAAACACTGGAGTAGGTTCTATTTGGACAGCTGTTCAAAGAAGCAGGACAAGCATTTTAAAATGTAACCCTGCAAAGTCCTTTATCCATATTCCAAATGATTCTCTGTACACTTTCCCTGTAGCTGCCCAAAGCTGGAAAAATAAGGGGGAATGACTCTGTTGCTGAATTGGCAATAGAATCCCATCAGAGCAGGAATATATAGTGACAGCTTGTCTTGAAAAAAACATAGTTTATGGATAGGATAGCTTTTCTGAAATAAAATGGCATTTTTTCAAGCTTCTGAGGTGTTTTAGCAGTTCTGAATAATAAACTAATTTTTCTCAAAAAGTCTTTGCTAAGCCCTGGTACAGTACAAGTCTGTTGTTAGTTCTAAGATAACTGTGCAACAAAAATAAGGTCAGGACAACAACTTTTGAAGTAGAATCCAGAAGAACACTGTGGGATGATTATCCTGTCTCCCATGTAATACTCTTCTTGAATTCTGTTTCACCCAGTATTGCTCTTGTTACACAATTTGTTGTCCAAACTCATTCCTTATTGCTGTTAAATCACTGAAATGAGATTATTCATGCCTTGGCTGGGTTTTGTTTCCAAGTTAACTGCTGAGGTTTCTGAAGAAGCATCCACTCAGTATCTCCATATCACAGAGGCTGGAGAAGATGTTCAAGGCACTCAAGCTGCTGTGGCTGCATTACAGAACCTCAGATACACTTCTGAGAACAGTGAGTTACCTTTTTCCTAGGTTGGAACACAAATACACATTTTCTTCCAAAATATCCAATTCTTTTGAGTGTACTGAGCAATATACAACCTCCTGTAATCTCCAATTAAAATGATGAAATAAGTCATCCAGAACTTACTTCTGGGGGGGGTACATTTTCGTTAAGTATAAATGAGAAATTATAATTCATTATGAATTCCTATATCTTAAAGTAATTAATACTTATCACTGCCTGTTTTGTACTTTATTATTAGCTGTGTGGAATTTCCTGCCTATATTATTAAATATGCTGTGAAATTAGCTGTCTTGGCAGAGTAGATGGTGTGTATCTAATGACAATTCTCTGGCTATTATTTTTCTCCCTCTCTGGCTTTAGTCAGCAAGACTGCAGGAGTGACATGGTGGAATAGCTCATTTACCACATTCCCAAGGCAGCAATAACAATCTCTGATTTGGTGCTACACAAAACTAAATGAGCTATTCTGTATGAGGTTGGGAAGGGAAAGAGTAGCATTAGATAATGTCTGCTAAGTGTGAAATAACAAAAACCAGGAGAAAAGAAAAACATGCCCAGATTTCTGAGAGGGTTAAAACACCAGAGACTAGAACAGGTCCTATGTGTTTGTTTTGGTTTTTTTTTTTAATTTAATACATATAAATAAATGCCCTGGTTATGAGAAGACAGCATTTTACAGTTGTTTACAATTGTAGTCTTTATAGTTCACAATACAGATACATTCAAAAACTCAGTTTTTATGGATTTTCCAAGCATGTTGCAATTAAATTACATTACTGCTAGTTTCTAGATATTACTTTAATGAGTTGAGATTCTGAATAAGTGAAAACTTCTTGAGAAGTTTTCTTAAACTTCTGTATATCTAAATTAAAATAAATATTTTCATAGAATGTACTGTACATAGCAGTCTTTATTTTAAGCATGAAGCTATAATTTTTTGAGTAATCTTTTTAGAGCATCCAACTTCAGATACTCTTCCAGCATATTCCTTCTTAGGATAAAAACAGTAGTATCTTGTCTAAAGGCAGTTTTATAGTTAAAAAAAAAAAACAACAAAGCAAGCAAACCTTCTTCACTACCTAAATACACTTGTTTCTTACATAAATTACAAAATATAGCTACTTTCTATTTGAAATTAAATTATCTGACCTAGACTACTAATACTAGCACAGTATCAACCTCAGTTTAAAAGAGTTTAAGTTAGAGAATGAGATTTATTCTATTTTCTATCTTTTTTCTGTCTCTGACAGTGATTAAAGCAAATATGGAGAAGCTTTACCTGACCCTGACAGCCTCTTTCCCAGTCTGACATCTCCCTCATGCTGGCAGTGGGCCTGTAGGAATGGTGGGCCATTGGTGGGAATTTGTATTCCTTCATAACAAAAAATATTTTTCTTCATTCAGGTCTTTCACATCTTGAGAGAAGTGAGAGTACAACTATAAACATTTTGTTTGGATTTTTTTTGTAAAGATCCCTTTCCTTTGGCAGGGCTACACACATCAGAGAATTTTTTAAAAAGGACAGACATGTTTTGATCCAGTGTTTATAAAGTGATCAGTATGAGTTTTCCCAAGCAATTAATATTTTCCTTCAGCAGGTTAGTGATAAAACTTCTTCATGTAGGTTGAGGGGTATTACAGAGGACCAGACAGAGGGTAAACACAGGTTTCTAAAGTACCAAATGGCTGTTTTGGTTATAGGTGTACAGGCAGGTTCTGTGTAAGGTGAATGTCTGGTAAATACACATTTGGATTTGTAAAGTCTTGCAGCTGCCTAATTTGCAGTACCTGGTATGACTTGTGGCTGTTTCTTTATTCAATGTATTCTTTTAGATCTCTTTCAAATAGGCATTGAAGTGATCAGTGTGGCTGCACTTGCTGATTCATGCATTCCCTGGGCAAATTTGTTTTGTGAATACTGCCCTGCCATAGATCTGTTATTAAAATGTCACATTATTGAGCTTTTTGAATTGTACCAACAGCACTGCAAGGCAGGGCTGTGCTGTTTGGTTCACATAGCCTCAGAACTGTGCTCCTGTGATGATCTTATGGCTGCTGTCTTTTTGATAAGGTGAAAGACTGGATCCAACAGCTGTAAACATCCTGCAGCAGATCATTGAGTTGGGTTCAGAGTCCCACGATGCCACCGCAGTGGCTTCTGTCGTTACCATGGCACCTGGCACGGTGACAGTGGTGAAGCAGGTAAGAGCTCTTTTCCTCTCTAAACCAGCCACATTCCATTTTCATATATTTACTGTGAAATGGGTGTTACTTTGCAAGGGACAAATTTTACATGATCATTCAAAACACATAGAGAACTTTTCCTGGTTTTTCACTGGGTGTTGTGTGTATGGGTGTTTACATGCCCAAGCATGTACATGTTCATATATATACACATATATCCTTATACATCTAAAAGTGCATATAGTTTTGTATGTTTTATAGTTTTTATAGTTTTTGAATTAATAAATACATCTGTATCTGTATGTAGGTATGTGTGTGAAAATACAGCTTTTTTCTAGCAGGTGTTTTCAGGTTTTATAAAATAACATATTTTGTGCAGACACTTAATGCCATTGTCATCTAAAAGATTCAGCTGGTCCTTGGTGCAGCAAGCAAAAGGAAATAATTTTCAATTTGAGGTGCCTATTGGGTTCAAGCATCAGGACTTTTTGCTCAGTATTTCCTCCCCACAGGCATCTGCTAACTTCCATTTTTCACTCTCCTCTCAGTGTTCTTTAAACTCTGCTTGTTCCTTCTCTTTCAGCACAGCTCTTTGCTTATCCCTTTCCCCACTGATTCACTGGGGTCTCTGCACTCAGTGGTTGACAGGTGAGGAAAGGACATGAGAAGTTTTAACTTCCTAAAGAGTTTAAGTAACTCTTTTTATTTAAATGAACCAGAACTCATTATTCTGAGTGCTGAAACTAACTTTTGAGTTCACCATTTTTTGTAGCGTTTTGAACATTGAGTTCATGGGAGTTCCACAGAAGTGTGAAGTTCATGGTCTGTGAAGTACTTGGATAATTCCTAAGCTTGCTGCCTAAATGTCACATAAACAAGGCAGAATTTGAAGTCAGAGCATTTTCAGATGTTCCTTTGCAAAACTTAACAGGTATTTTGACTAAAATCTATGTAAGAGTTCAGGGCTTTTTTGTAGAATAACATAACCAAACTTGAAAACTAAATTCAGTCACTAAATAAAAGAGACAGCGTGGTCCAATTATGTGCAAGTTTCAAAAAACCTTTTACAGTACAGCCCTACCAGCATGCATGCTGTGCTATAGAGATGACCTCTTTAGGGGATGAATGCAGTATTAGTAATTGATGTTTGTCAAGAATTTTTGAATTAGTTCTTCCCTAAAGAAAATCATCTTTTGAGGATGTTGTGCTAAAGGTAAAGGAGAAAGTGGCTGCTGAAGGAGAGCTGCCTAGAGAATGTTTTAATAACAGAATGTTAAACTTTAAATATGCAGGTATTAACTCTGATCAATATCTGACTCATCAGAAAATCTATTGATTTCCTTGTTGGACCCTCTGAATTTACTGGTAATTTTTTCTAAGTAAATATTTCTATTCCAAATTAATTTTCTTCACTTTTCAATCCATATTTCTAGCCTTTTGAGTTTGCAGACTGCTAAGCCTTAATCACTTCTTTTTCCCTGTATACATCAGTGATTCTCAGTGACATCAAACTCTTACAAGCACCACTCCTGTATTAAATGAAATATTGAATTCTCAGAGCACAGAATCTCTTTGTTACTTTTCTTTTTATGCCCCCTATATCCTCCCTTTAGAATCTTCTAGTTTTTTTTAAATTTCTCTTTTCATTTTTCTCTTTTTTTGTTCTTTTATTTTTCTATAGAAATTGTTTTTTATCTGGTCTGTTATACAGCTGTAGTTACTATCCAGCTCTTGTCTTCCCACCAGAAAATTGCTCCAGAGTTTCAGGCACAATTTTAATTTTAATTTCAGGGAAAGAAGTCTTTAAATGTTAATAGCTTGGCTTTAATCCTCCCCTATTAGAAACTGTCAGGTTTTTTCTTCAATGCTGAGTTGCTTTCTGTGGGACATCCCTCATTTGTAGCTATGACTTGGTTGGGTTTGAATTATCATAGGTTCCTAATTGATAACCTTGAAGTGACCTTTAGATATGCTCATATTTCACTTTCCGACTGGAAAATGTATTCCACACTTTCTTCTGTGACCTTCAGCTTCTCCTGTGGATTGTGAGACAAAGAATTCATTCAGGGTGTCAGCAATATATTGACATCATCTGTCACTGAATTTCCACTCCTGCTTTTTAATGGCCTCACAAAGTCCTTGCTTAGCAGCTTGGATCCATTTTTTCTTTCCTTAGCAACATTTATTGTAGTTGTCCTGATTTTTATGCTGTTTGTTTTTTTTCTTTTTCTCTAAGGACATACACTACCCATTTCTTATATCAGTTCTTACTTTCAAATCTCATTTTTAGCTAGCCCTTGCAAGTTTCCTTCATATTTCTCTATTTCTACCAAGAAATTTCTTCTAATTTCTTCCATTTCTAAACTACTAGAATGTTTCAAAAGGATTTTTTCTTTTTTGCCATAAATGTTACACTATAGTGTTCCTATTTTGTCTCCTCTTTCCTCCCTGGAAATTTTTTTCTCCCACAGCTCTCCTCATCCTTTCTTTTAACTCATAAAATTCCCATTTACAATTTACCCTTAAAATCTTGTATAAATCCAGCTGTATCTCTCAGTAATGCTGCTATGCTCATGCTTTAGCACTTCCCTAACCTGTGTGCTCACATACCTTCAGTGTGCTGTGCTTGTAGAGCTTCAGGTTAAATGCAAGAATTTTGCCTCCAGAAACAAACTCTGTATTTATCCCTAAGTCCTTTTCAGCATCTTGGAAGATATGTGGTGTGTTAATTAGGTCTAACTGGTGTAATTTTAAAATTGTTTTCTACTAGGTCACAGGACATAAAGGATACCATGTTTGAGGGGTTCTCCTGTTAAATTGTTGTTCTGCTGGTAGTCTTACTGCAAGTACACTAAATTATAAATACACATTATACTGGAGGTGAAATCAAGATCAGATTGTCCTTCACAGCTCCTGAATTGCATGTCTAGAACAAAATTTCAGTTCTGACTTAGGAAACTCTATATTTCTTGTTTATACAAATGATTATATTAAAGAAAAGTCTTTGACAATGCAACAGTAACCAATTCCAGCCAGAATTGGGATTTAACTTATGATTTTAAACCCCAAAAATGCAAAGTTAGCCCTGCTTAGCTTGGATTATATTTGGTAAATAAGAATCATTGTTAGTGTCACGTGTATGAGACCTTTGCAAGGTTTTGTCTGGAGCTTGAAATTATTTTATCTTAATTTTGCCTGTGAGTCAGTATGCTAATCTGTTGTCAAAGTTAAATTTTTTTCTAATTTGGGATAAATCCAGTTGTGTGAGTTCTGAAAAAAATGCAGCTGCTAAGGCATGTAATATAAATATCTCATCAAATGCCTGAGGAAAAAAAGCTAGTAATGTGAAGTTTTACCAGTATGATATGAGACTGGCAAAAATCCCCTTTGAAGGTTTGATCACAGCATGGCAGGAGAAGTCCATCCTTGTTCAGTTACTAGGGATCCACTCTGGATCTCTCTGTAAAAGAGCTGATGAAGATATTTCTTCATGGCAGGACAATTGAGTTGTTCGCTCTGCCTAAAGATGAAAAAAGGTAGCAAGGTGGGGAAAGAAGAGAGGACAGAGTGCTGTGTTTGAAGAGCAGCTAGGAAAGAGGCTAATAAATGCTTAGAAAAGCCAGGTAATACTCTTCATAGTGGATGGTGAATGCAGGCAAGAGTCTGGGGAGAAAGGAGTTTGGTGGGAAGAGCACATGGGAAGGTGAAGGGACTGGAAGGGTGAAACAGGACACTTCCCTTTCTGCACATTCAGCTCTCTGTGTCCTGTTACAGATGTACTTTTGCCCTTGTGCCTTAGGGTGGAGATTGATTCATTTGGTTTTTTGTTTATTTTGCTAGAAGAGGCTGTTCAATCCATTATTTATAGGGGTGGACTGTTTTCCTGGCTTACATGCCAAGCATAAGCAGTCAGGCCAGTGTCACACACACCTTTGATTTACAGTCTCTGCAGGCCTGTGTTCAAAGACTGGTTTTTCACACAAAATCTGTGTTAACTAGAATAGAGATAGTGTTTCACTACAAACTGCCTTGATGTTTAGTTGTTTCTTTCAGTTAGAATGTTCATCAGACAAGGATATTAATTGTTCCATAAAAAAGTTTCTTCCAAGTTAAATATGTGTTTAATTTAAATACTGAGTTTCTTGTGAGGAAACATCACCCTCATAAATGAACAGCCCTAATTTGTTATTCTTTGCAGAGGAGATTCTCTCAGTGTGTAGCAGCTGTAAGAACCTCTCCAAGGGAACAATATTCAAAGTGCTTATTCTTGGTTTCACTATATGAAGAATATCCTTAAAAGCTTAGTTCAGGAATCCCTCAGTGGATTGACCAGAACATCAGAAGTGTTTCCTCTTCTTGGTCTGTGTCCATGAGCTCGTTTCTCTTTTAGTTGTTGCTCTTCCATTTCCAGTGTTCGTAGCAGGAATGTTCAATGGCAGCAAGATGTTACCTGATTTAATTCATTTATTTTTTCATAAATGCAGTTTATTTCTTGTATCAGATCTCTTTGATGCAAAGAGTAGGAAGCATGTAGAGTTCTCTGTCCAAATGTGAGTTTTTATTTTTGCATCAAATTACTGCTACAGAGCAGTAGAATTTTGGATTGCAAACCAAAGGTTTACATTGGTATGCATTGTTGTAACCAGTTAAATTTAGTTGCATGTTATCTGTTTTTCAGGGTTTTCCTCATTTAGTTAGTGATGGACAAATTTGCTGGTAATTTGTTTTTTCTTAGGCCTATGATACTGCACTGGGTTTGTATGCTCTAGAGCCATCACTTATAGCTCACTCTGAAGATGCTGAGAAGCTTGTGTTAATCACTAGTTATTACTGTTAACCACTAAGGTGATTATATCAGCCTTTCTGCACAGTTGTTCATCAGAAGTCCACTTTATTTCTCAGCTCTGTTGGTAGTTCAAGCCAGAGGGCTGATTTCCTCCTCAAGAACATTGTTGGGCCTTTTGTGCAGATGAATACCTAAATGGTGCCAATTTGTTCTGATCGATGACTCCTCTATGGTTTCCCATTTCAACCTTTTAGCTACAATGGTTGCCCAAGCCATCATTATTTTATGCTTCAGTTAACTCTGATAATCTTTTTTTTCTGACATTCACAGTTTATGTTCTATCCCTTTTGTATTCTTTCAGAAAAAAACCTCAAAGATTACTTTCTCTCCTCTTCTTGTCATTGCCTTCTCTTATCCTGTTTACTTGATGTTCCTTTTTATGCCACATCAAACAAAATCTTGTTTTCCTTTCCTGAATTTTTTACTCCTTTCTGACTTAGAATCCCATTTCTCATTAGCTGTAAAGATTTTGTCTCCTACCTTTGCTCAGTCCATGAAGATTTAGTTGCTTACTTTATTTAAACAAATTTCTAACACCGTCTTCCATATTGTGCTTAGTTGTGTGGATTTTTAATGAAGAGCAATTTGTACCTCATTGTCTTCTCTCAATTACTTGTCAAAAATATGATGGCAGCAATTATCTGTGAATAGGCAGCTGTATATTGACACCAATGCCTGGCACACTGAACCACCACTGTCTATGTTTTACTCTCTCACCTCCCTTTTTCTAGGTCTGCTTACTTTGTCTTGCTTTATGCTGAAATAATACTGAAATTAAAAGGCCTTTGGGGCATGAACTACTCTTTTCATGTAGCATAGCTGATACAATCCAGGTCCTGATCCAAAGCACTACATAAATATTAACAATAAAGTGCAGAAGTTGGCTGCTGAATTCTCTTTCCTTTCCTTCTGTCATCGGCCGGGGGTTTATGTACAAATCACGAACAGGACAGGACTGCTGTGGAACGTGCCTTGAGCTGTTTTATTTTCCAGCATCAGTCTCATTACATGGATGTGACAATGGGAAGATGCCAGCAGCTCACATTCCAGGCAGCAGACCAAGAATTTAACGTTACAACTTACTTTATAAATTTTCTGACCAATCACACAAAGCAGAAGCACATTGACAGTGGTTCTATCCAGTCACCATAAGCACACGTACCTTTGGTTAAAACAATGCCTGCTTATTTTGAATACAATACCTGCTTGTAAGCCTTGAAACACAATGCACAGAGCTCCATTATTAAGCTTCAAACTTCCTAATATCTTGCTAGATAAACTTTTCTGTAGTTTAGGGAGTTATTACAAGCATAAATACACAGACCATTGTTCTATTTGTCCTTGCTTTTCTACTTTTTCAATAATTTTTCTGCTGACCTATCTCATGGCTACTGATTAGCTCTAATCACAGTTCTGTTGCCTCTGAGGTCTGCCTTTTGCAGCTTTCACAAAACCATCTGATTTCGTGGATTCCCACACCTTTCACTTGCAAAGATGAGATGGGACTGACATTTTTACTACTTCTGTAGACTGAAGTGAAAGGTTAAATCTATTTCCAGAAAGGATAGTAACCTTTTTTTAACTTAGACATAATGTGTTCTGGAGAATAAGTATATCAGCTATTACAATAACTAAACAGATCTCTATCAGAAGATAACCATAAAATATTGGATTTCCATGTGTTTTTACCCTTTATTTTAGTTGCTTTTATCCTTTTATTCTGTGATCTCTTTAGGCTCCAGTAAAAACCTACCAGTAAGTCACTTTCTTCAAAGTGACAGCAGTAGGAAGGCAGAGCAAAGATTATACATCAGCTCAAAGCAGATCACAGAAAAGAATTTTATAGCATAGCACATCTTCAAAAGTA
Source organism: Serinus canaria (assembly GCF_022539315.1). Lineage (NCBI taxonomy): Eukaryota > Metazoa > Chordata > Aves > Passeriformes > Fringillidae > Serinus > Serinus canaria. The sequence continues at coordinate 144,457,469 of NC_066315.1, read as the reverse complement.
AATACCTATTATTAGCATGGCTGTCACATCAGAGGCTGCTGAACATTGTGCTTCAGCAGCACACCTTGTATTTCAGTCTGCTTGGATTGGTCCTGATGTGATGATGGGTGCTGGTGGTAATCTAGAAAATTTGCCAGTACAGGGAGTTACGTTATGGATGTTGATTGTCAATTTTGTAGTTGCTTTAGAACACAGAGCAGTCTGATGCTTTCTGTGGCAGCAACAGCAATGGAAAGTTTTCAATGGAGCAGTGAGGCCCTGTTTCCTCAGCTTTTGAGGAGTTCTCATCTTTGTAAGATCTTTGTAAGGTACAGATAAAATCTCAGTCAAGATCACTGTCCTCTTAGAGCTCCTAAAAGAATGGCAGTGTTGCCATTCTGCCTCCAAAGGAGGTGGGGTGACCCAGCATTTTGCCAGATGAGTGCCATGTCCAGCCACAGTCCCTTGGTTGGGATATATTCAGCCAGCCAATTGCTATAACTTTTTAAAAATCTGCAACAACAGTATGAGGATTTGTTTGTCCCCTTTCTGTTTTTATTTTATGCAAAGCATCTCTTTCATACTCAAGCCTCTTATTATTCCAAACCCATTAACCATTATGCACCAGATTGTCTTTGTTTTGTAGCTCATTATAGAGATTCAAATGATGAAATTACAGTGTTTTCTGTGTGTCTTTTTCACACAATATAACTGTATGTAAACCAGAACTGAGAAAGAGTGAAATTATTCAAATGATGCTGAACAAAGCTTATAGGCACCAATGTAAGCTGACACATCACATAGCCACAGGTGTTCTCTGTGATCTAAAATGCTTTCATTTTAATTCTTTCTGCAGATATTTTGTATATTTTCTTACTAATGTTTTATGATATAAATAGGAGCATCTGCAGCCTAGTGTAAGGTTTTGAAAATATGAAAGATCTCTGTGATTAACTTTTCTGCTTCATGGTGAACTGAAAAGCAGCATTCGATCTGAAATCAAGAGAGAGATTCCACTGAGGATTTGCAGACAGGCCCAGCAAAACTGTTTTGAGCACAATGGACCTGGAACTCCTGCTGACTTCAAGTAAAATTGAAGATATAACAGTATTTCACAAAATGAGCTCTAGAGTAAGAAAAAGGCTTCAGCATCTTACTGCAAATATTTTTTCTTACTCCTTTTCAGGAAAGGAAAGAAGTATGTTTTCCTTAATGGCTTGAATTCATTTATTTCAAATTTAAAAATACTTTCTTGTTTTGAGAGAGATTCTTCTAAGAGACCCATTTGTAATGAACATTTCCATGTATTTGGATGGTCCTTGGATATGTAAATTAAAAACATTTGGAATTTAGAGATGTTGAGCTTCTTATGAAAACATGGTGGTGAAAGTCCCATTGGCTTTTGTGAGAGACAGATTTAGTTAATAAAGAATATTTATGCAGGTACTGACTTGATTTAATGTGCCAGCTGTGTGTGGCTTCAGCTCCTTGCTGGCACTCTTTAATGAAGGATAAGCAGACAGATGCTTTTCAGCTGACTCTCAAACAGAAAAGAGGTCTTGGATGCTGCTCTTCAAAAGATTTCAGAAGCCAATAAAGAGAATTGAGTGTGGTGACTTCGTTCATTCAGATGGCAGCTGTCCCACTGTTTCATCAATTTGAGGGATGTAAATTAACATTTTGAGATTACTCCCTGTGGAACAATCTAATAGGAACCAAGCAGAAGCATGTAAACATTGAACTGATTTGAAATGTAAATATCCCAAATAATGTGATGATTTGTCAAACTAAAAGGATTACAGATAGCTGTCCAAAAAAGATACTGGAAGCTAGAAACACCTGAAATAAAGGCATCAGTTTTCTTTACCCTCCATGACAAGGGTAATAAACCCACATCCATAAAGTCAGGTAGGGCGTTTAAATTAACTTTCTTTATTGGCCATTTTCATTTCAAAAGGATGTAAAACTGAATAAGTATTAGATTGCTGCTATTGAATTGAATGAGATTCTGCTTTCGTTTCATTTCTGTGTCAACTATGCTTTATTTATTTTCCTCTCTTCATTATTTATGTACATTCACAAAGCTATATTTAAAATTATTTATGGGTTTTGATTTAGAGTGACAACAGTGAGATCCATCTCAGGCTGTGTTGTGCCTTCTTGCAGCTCTTAGCAAATGCAGTGTAATTTTTCTGGCCTGAGGCATGTTGTCAGAGGGGTTATGTGTAGTGCACTAAAACAAGAGGGATTCGTGTATATTGCATAATTATAGGGCCACATTTTAGACACCCCTATTTCTGTATTTGTTTGAGCATCTCTAGCATCAAGGGCTGTAATTGTGAGCTGATTCATAACAAGCTGTGAGATTCTAATTATCTAACATTTTTAACTGCAGCTTCCTATCTGAATTCAATGGTGATTAGACTTTTCATGGCCTGTTGCAATATTCATTAGTAGATCTTGTGTATGTCCTTAACTTCCACAGAGCTGACAGTGGAGCAAGTACCCCCAGGAAAGAGGAGAGGACAGTTATGAAAAGGGAGTTTGGGATAAGAATTCACTAAAGCTCAGTTACTTGCAGTAGGATTTAGGGTTTCTTTAATAATTAAAAAATTTTAAAAGGGTGCATTAGGAGCAGCAAGAGACACAAGTTTACTGTTCTGTGGTTTTTTTTTTCATTATTTAGCTCCTTGCTTTTCAAAGACAAGCTCAAGCTTTCATTAGTGAGGGGTGAAAGGGCCTTATAAAAAGAGCAAGTGATTTTTGACAGATAGGGAAAGGACAAGGGGGGTTGTTTATAAACTCAAAAAGGGGAGACTTAGATTAAATGTTAGGAAGAAATTCTTTACTCAGAGGGTAGTGAGACATGGGAACAGATTGCCCTGAGAAGCTGTGGATGCCCCATCCCTGGGAGTGTTTGAGGCCAGGCTGGACAGGCCTGGTGGGAGGTGACCCTGCCCATGGCAGAGAGGGTGGAACTAGATCATCTCCAAGTTTCCTGTCAATCCAAACCATTCTGAGTCTATTACTCTTTGATGCTATGATACCTGCATTTTGAGACAACATAAATTGTTCTTTCTGAGGCTGGTTGCAAATTTTACTGTGTCAAGAAAAACATCCAGCATCATCTACTTGTGTAGGGTGTTGAGCTTGAACTTCAGCAGGAGCTGTTTAAAGTATATTTCAAATAAAACACTCAGATATGTTTGATAAAAGAAACAGAATATGAAAAGGATTTCATCCCACTCCTGTACTTTTTATCCCCATAAACTGAATCCTGTGCAATGAAGCCAGAGTGGGCATTGGTTGGTACAACTGTGTTGTTGCATTAAGGTCAGTGACAATGGCCAGATTCCCTTTAGATGTTAAATCTTTCACCAGATAAAATCCACATATATTTCATTGGTGTATTACAGCCATATTGACTTGGGGCCCTCTAAATAATTTAACACATGGACATACTTGTTATTGTTCAAAAAAAAGCTTCCTATAGCCTTATTAGTTGAGTGAAAGTTCAGAGTGCTGTGAAGTCCTAAAGGGCTTGTGAATCTCTGAAATCTTCTTCTGACAGGTATTTTAAACACGAAATAGAAAAGTCAGAAGCAAAGTCACTGTATAACAGAGACAATGGCTGCTTAGAGAAAAAAAAAAAAAAAGAGAAAAGAGCGTCAGGTAAACAATCATATAGAGCCTGTTTTTCTCTTTGCTGGTCTCTAAAGAGACCAAACAGATCCTTGGAATCTCCACTGGGGTTCTTCCCTTCTGTTCTCACTCCCCTCTTAAACAGCATTAATGATCTTAATTATATTTACTGGAATTTGATTGTGCTAGTGCTGTTTACTTTTGAGCCAGCTTCTAACTAAAAAAAATAATTAGCCCTTTCTAACTTCTGTAACTTAGATTCTACACTTCCCAGAATCTACCATGTCTGACCTCTTCTTTCTAAGATCACTTCAGAGTTCAGTGCTGCAGGAGCACACTGTGCTCCAGCAAACAGAACCATGGATTCCTAGAATGTTTGGATTGGATAGGACTGTAAAGATCATCTCATTCCAGCCTTCATGGGTAGGGACACCTTCCCTAACAAATGCTTTTTGCATATGTCCTGCATACTGAAAAATTGCTGTTCCATTCTCTCCTTAAAAGTAGATTATTTTATCACTAACACTTCAGAGAATTTCTTCCACATCACTTACAGTTTCCTGATTTATTTATTCTTGTCTGGAGTACTTTGCATAGGAATTTTATAGAGGTCTGCTAGAGGATTAAGATTTGGTTTTGCATTTTAGTATGTACTGTATTTCAGTAATTGACAGGCACTTGTATGAATTTGGAATTCAACACCAGATTGTGTTGCTTTTTTAAATTTTGACAAGAAGCAAAATGTTCAGTAAAAAATCCTTTATTTTCACTTGTTTCTGTCACTCTCCTTTCAATAATGTAAACATTTCTGCCTCACAAACAGTAGGCCTTAGGAACCTATTTCAGTGATATTTATATTTCACATTTTTCTAATAAAATCCCTTAAGGTTTACAGTGAAATTTGCACTTCTAAGAGCAGCCATTGACTAGGGAGAAAGAGAAAGATGGGTACAGTAGGTGTTTGCTCACATGGTTTTGGATGGGTTCTGAACTCAGTACTACTAGAGGAATTGATTGAGTTCAGATTTATTTACATAAAAGCAGTTTTGAATGAGTGACTGCTGAGAGATTAAAGCTGTCTCTAAAAACCAGTGTTCCTGAAACTTTGCAGCTCTCTGTGCCCAGAACTGAGATGCTGTGTTGGTGCTTTCAGTGTTTTGCCTAGCTACACACTCATTAATCAAAAGTGCTCGCATTTTCTGCAAAACTGACATTTTCTTTCAAAACTGTGTGATTGCTCATTTGTGTTCTGTATTCCATTAATCATCACAACACCAGGTACTTCTTGGCAAGGTGAAATTTCTGTAAACTCTCCACTGTCTCCTCAGGTGAAGGAAGAGGAGCAGTCAGCCAACCACACGCTGATGATCCAGGAGACGCTGCAGCAGGCGTCGGTGGAGCTGTCGGAGCAGCATCACCTGGTGGTGTCCTCGGATGAGGTGGAGGGCATTGAGACAGTCACTGTCTATACCCAGGGTGGGGAGGCTTCAGAATTCATTGTCTACGTTCAGGAGGCTGTGCAGCCTGTGGAGGAGCAAGCTGTGGAAGAATCAGTGCAGGAGCTCTAGAGAGCAATGCTCAAAGGAGATGGTTTCTTGATTTGCCAAAGCCAGAGGTTTGGGGTTTTCTTTGTCCCAACCAAAAGTGAACAAGCTGATGGATTTTCAGTTGATTTGTGAAATGATCTAAGTGGTTGAATTGTATCAGTAACTTAGATGTATTATGTGCAAAAACTTCTCAAACTTTTTTTTTTCCCTAGAAAATGCTTTTAAGGAAAAAGTATTCTTCCCCTTTTTAGAAGATCTCTCACTTGATTCCTGTAAATTTGCACAAATATTGTCTGTTCAAAACTGTGGTATCCCATGATAAAAAAAAATCTGTAAAGATAGCTAGAGTGTCTGGAATAGCCCATACTTCCCATTTTATACATGCTTCATATGTTCTTGACTTGGCTGGAAGCAAAGTTGTTTTTTCTATGAGTGAAAAGGGCCTCTTAGCTCTGAGTACATGCTTAGAAAGTGTCTGCTGAGTTGTGGAGCTAACCCAAACAAAGGCTCTAGTTTTAATTAGAAACACACCACAGATGGACTGTAGTTTATACCTGTGAGAAGATCCTTTAAGTTTGGGAGGTATTTAAAGCCATATGTGATAATTCTGGGTATCAGTAGGATGACTGTTATTTAGCTATTTGAATACTGATAACTGTTTCCATCCCGCTGAATAAACACCTGTCTGGTATTTATAAGGTGAAACCAAAACTGTCAAATCAAGGAAATATTATTTTGTTTTTAAGAAAAAAAATATATTCAAAAGATTTGTAAATGCTATAAAAGATGTATGTTCATGTTTCAAACAGACATGCTTGTAAATATGACTGTGTGAAAAAATTTGTACAAAAAGCTTAAGTAAATATTGATGAGAATCAAGATATTCTTAATTATGCATGTACATAGTTCCAGATTTTTCTTCATGAATTTTGAATTGTTTCTGGTTTAATATTTTTAAATTTGAGCTATAAAAATTATTAATAAATTAAAAAGTGTCTAATGTTTTCTTCTAATGCTTCAGTTTCTTCAATGTTGGTTTCCCTTTTGTAGCTAATTAAAAAGTGCTGGTGTGCATTGACTCTGCCAAGTTATTTCTCCAGTTAGTAGCCTCTTATCAAGAAAGTACCACCATGAAATAAAGGCAGACCTTTCTATGTGATTTAACTTATTTATGGGTGTTCTGAGTAAAAACGTGCAAAAAAGCTTTTGACTAAGTGGATGCAATGTAGTGAGTTGGTTGTCAGCATCTTCTGAGTCTGCTGGGTTCTTTTGGTGCTGGGCAAAATCAGCGTGCAAACCTGGAGTGACAGTTTCTCCCTTAGCTGTGGCTGTGGGGAGTTGAAATTTGTTAATGGAAAAGAAATGAGAATTGCTTGACTTGAGTGGCAGCTTTGTTTCCTCTGGTTTCATCCTGAGGGTGCACCAGGAGCCCCAGGGATGTTGGGTTTGTAGGGTGGAGACCTTGTTGTCATTTTGTGTCACTGACCAGAGCTGTCACAAGTGTCAGGGTTGGTTCTGTGTATGTTCAGTAAACTTGGCAAAAATGAGCCATGAAATGTTTAGTAATGTTTGTAATGGGATAGAAACTGATGCATCAAATGTACCACTATGATTAATCTGCATAAGAAACAGGTTTGGTAATTCCTGGTTGAAATTCAGTGTTGATTTACAAGAACAATGGTTTCTGGTATCTAGAAGAGAAGAAAGCAGTCTCAAAAACTTAAAATTTTTTGGAACAGCCCATTTGCTGTTCAAACCATTTTAGAGCTTCTTGATTACATGTGCTAACAGTGGTGAACCTAGTGTAAAGCCTGTCTGAAAAGGGGACAGAAAAATATTTTTCTATGCATCACTCAAGAATTCTGAAGTACATTGTTTCAGATAGACTGAGTAATTCTGTCTGGAAGAGGTGTGGCTGTATTTGGACAAAGTTTTGGGGTTTTGTTTCTTTTAATTTTAGTATATCACAGCCATACATACCTATGTAACTTAAGTCTTGATATATAATTGGTGAGTTATATCACATTTTCCTATACTAAATCATAATCATTTGAATTTTATGCATCTTTTTTTTATTATTATTTTAAAAATACTTTTCAATTCAGGTCTTTTTTTCCCCAGCTCTGTCTCCCATGACCTAAACAGCACAAATTGTTGTTGCTTTTAATGGCATGTTTTCCAACAAGATTACAGAAGTGACATTCATGCAATTCAGAGTTTCAAAACATTTCAATATTTTTAATTCTTCTAAAGTTATAAATTTCTTAGTCTGCACAGCATCTTAGCACTGCTGTATAGAATATGCACTGCAACCATTCAATATTAATAAAGGAAAATTATTTCACATTCCAATAATTTGCTCACAACATGGACATGTGCTTTACAAATTTTATAAAAACCAAGCCAAAGTCAAAACACAGGAGAAAACCTCTTGCATCTCAAGAATGAGCAGTCCTGTTAGCACAGTTAGTAGAGAGAGGAAGAATGCAGCAAAACTCATACTGCAAGATATTCAATTGTTCAAATGGTTTAAGATCCAAGTGGGCAGAAAATCTGGTGTGTGAGGGAATCTTTTGGAGTTGTGTTCAACTTGCACGATCAGGACTTGATATTTGGCTGGAATTCTTCGCCTGTGGAGGAGTCTGATCTCAGAAGGTTCAGAGAAGTGTCAATGGAAATGTGGAAATTGACCCAGTAAGGAAGGTTTCCCTTTCTGGTCCTTGTGAAAATCCAACTCCTGGGACAAAAGCATCCTGAATGTTTGAGACTGACCACTCAGGGAGAACTTCTTTCCTAAGTCCCACCTAATCTTTTATGGAGGTAGAATTCCCAACCCATCTTATGCCCTAAAAGACTGCAAGCCTGTCTTGTCTTGCCTACACCTAGAGCTGTATTTATGTAAGAGAAGTGAGATTCATTTGAGTACTCTGCTACTAGTATTGAATAAAAATAAGGTTCATTTTTATTTTGTAATTCTTTTGATCTGTTAATAAGGATGACTGCTATCAGCACTCACAGAGCAGAGCTTTGTGAAACAGATGGTGAGCACAAAGTCATAGTTTATGGATGGTTATATTTGGGGTTGTGGTTGATGGTTGGATTTCTTTACACCAGATTACAATTTTTGCTGTTTGTAGGTACATTTGAGCTGTATCTGAAAGTTTGATCAGGGAGTGACATGAGCTCATTTGCAGATGGCATCATTAATAAAAGTGTGGTTTGTTTAGGTGATGCTAATCCTGCAGTGAATTGCAGCTGTTCTGTTCCCTTTTGTGATACAATGACAGTGAGGTTACTGAGTGGTGCTGCACGTGGCTTGACAGCTTCTTGATTTGCATTTCCAGCTTTCCCATCATAGCAGACATTATTTCCATCAATAGCAGCACTACTTCATTTGTCTTTTTTCTTCCTTGAAATGAGGGCAACTTTAATCTGGGAAGACTTTCATGTTCACTCAGTCACAGAGATGTATTTTGGCTCATCCTGAGGATCAGATTTGCTATTAGGACATAAATATGCAGTATCATTTCCATTCTTGCTATAGTTCCACCTGGTAAGTGATTAAAGTGATCTTTCATAAGTTTCTGTTCTCAACTTGCCTGTATTGTGCTTTAAGTGATTAAAAACAATGCCACACATTTCAAAGGACAGTGCAAATCTGTAATTTGCACTGACCTTTGAAATGTGTGGCATTGTTTTAATTGTTATCATTGTTTTTATTGTTATCATTGTTTTATTGATATCTGCCAAACAAAATATTCTGTTCAAGTCCATTGTGTTCCCCAACCCACTAACTTTCAAAATGGTTGAAGCAGAGAAAGCATACTGGCATCTTTCTCTTGATAAACACTGATGGACAAAAATGCTGTGTCTGTGACTGATACCAGGTCTGGTCCAATTCCTTGCCATGTGCTCTGGGATGAGAGGAGCAGAGAGGTTGGAGCAGAGAGGCTGGACCAGGTGAGCCAACGTGGTGTTTTCCAACCTGGCCCATTCTGAGATTCTATGAAGGGCCTGTGTGTACCCTGATCAGCAATGTTTAAGGATTTCACCAGAGGGCAAGAAGCAGAGCTCAGTGTGAAACAAAATCATGGAATAAAATCATCAAGGAAAAGAAATATTAGGTCGAATAACAGAATTAACATCCTGTTGGGAAGATCTATTAGCCTAGAAGGTAATACCTAAAGCTCATCTTGAGTAGCTCTGTTTTTGCTCTGAGTAAAATACAGCCAGACATTGGGAATGAGCCTGGTGGGAAGAACTGGGTCAGTTGACCTCAAAGGTTTCTCTGACACTTCAAGTTTCTGGGCATTTAATGACAGCAAAAGAGGAAAAAGTGACAAAAGACATTTTTTATATTCAGAACCACACCTAACAAGGATGCTTGTCAGAGCTCACTCTGAAGGAATTGATGGGATGGGCTTTGATGGGATCTTAAATAAGAGCAAAATCATCACTTACATTTCCTTATTCTTAGGTCACATATTCTTCATAAAAAGTTCAGTGCAAGGCTTTTGAAGTGAGTAGTGGTTTCCAGTAAAGCAGAAAAACAAAATAAATGTCTCTGACAATGCTATAAATGACCTTTATATTCCCTATAAAAGTATTTTTTACAGGCTGGTTTGCTAAAGGAGGATAAAGAGAGAAATCACAGTCAATATGTTGCACAGAGCTCTTCCTGGTTTTTGAAATGTTGCAAATTTTCCTGAAAAGTGGATATAACTATCAGCCTAGGTAAATTTCAAGGGATCAAAAAGTGTTCACTGTCTTGGAATGAAAACAAACTGTGAATTTATAGAGCAAGCCTTGCTTTGGGGTTTTCTTCAGTTCAAGGAATATTATCCTCTGGAAAATAAGGGATCATTTTATGTTGTGTACCCAAATGAAACACTCTGAAAGTGTGTTTTACAGGAACACATAAAGATATATGAGAATGAGACCACAGGAGCTCTGCTTTGGTAATATTCTTTATGGGCAAGCAGTGAAATAAGGGACAAAATATCACAGTGGATTACAGAGCCAGTCAATGCTTTTACACTTTGCTCTGGAAATGGTTCCCCTTTTTGATTAGCCTTTATAGCATTTATTTTGCTACTGCCATTTGGAGTGAAAATACTTTCTGGGAGCTGAATTGGCCCAGGGTATTAAAAGTAGAGTAGAGAATATTTTAGGGATGGATAGCTTGTTCAAATGTTCAGATCATATTAGTCAAATATTCCTTTCATCTAATGGTGATTGAATGAGTGAGTTCAAATCCAAGATATGACAAAAAGGTCCAAATCAGAAAATCTCTATGCTTTGTGCATACCTCTTACCTCTTGGTCAAAGGCCAATCAGTTTCTCCAGCAGAAACAACCTCCCTTCACTTGCCACAGAGATTGTCTAGACAGTGACATTCTATTTAGAATGGGTTTAGCTATTCAGGTTGCATTTCCAAACCTTAAATGAATTTTAGGCTTCATTTTTAATGAAGCCTTTTCTATTTGGAGTGTGGTCTGCTCACCCAGAGATGTTTTCCATTTGTGTTCAGGTTGTTCCCCTGGGAACGGGTGTTGACTTGAACTCCTGGGTGGTGCCACAACCCAAGAGCTTTTTACTACCAATTGTAGTACTTGCAATTCTTATGGCATAGCTGTGCTGTTTTCTGAGGTCAGAGCACATGAAGCCACAAAAATGATTTACTGAAGTGCCAGAGAAATGTTGTCTATTTTTGAACCTAGAAGTTCACCAGGACTGTGTCATCCTCAGGAGCTGCTCTCTCCGTTTGCCAGTGTTGACTCAAAGCTTTGCACAGAATGGGTGTGTTGGGGTTGCTGGGCCAGGTTTGGGTAGCAGGGGTGACAATTTGGCTTCTGTGAGAAGCTGGCAGAAACTTCTCCCCATATCTGACAGAGCCAGTGCCAGCCAGCTCCAAGACAGACCTGCCACTGGCCAAGGCTGAGCCCAGCAGTGCTGGCTGTAACTCCTCTGGGATAACATATTTAATGAGGGGGAAACTATTGTTTTTCAGGGATAACATATTTAATAAAGGGGAAACCATTTTGCAGAAGGAATTGCAGGCAGAGTGAGAATATGTAAGAGAAACCTCTCTGCAGCCACCAAGGTCAGTGAAGAAGGAGGAGGAGGAAGTGCTGCAGGTGCCAGAGCTGAGGTTCCCCTGGTGCAGCCCATGGTGAGGCAGCTGTGTCCCTGCAGCCCAGGCAGGTCCATGGGGATGCAGAGATCCACCTGTAGCCCACACCAGAGCAGGGACATGCCCAAAGAAGGCTGTGATCCCATGGGAAGCCCTTGCCTAAGGGGTCCTGGCAGGAGCTGTGTCCTTGTGGAGAGAGGAGCCCATGCTGGAGCAGTCTGGGCAGAGCTGCAGCCCATGGGTGGGACCCAGGCTGGAGAAGTCCATGGAGGACTTTCCCTGTGCTGGAGCTGAGCTGGAGAAGGAAGCAGCAGCAGAGACAAAACAACCTGTGATGAACTGACCTGAGCCCCCATTCCAATGCCCCTGAGCTCAGGGGGGGAGGAGGTAGAGCCCAGCAAGAAGGAAGACATGAGGGCAAAGGTGTTTTGTTTTACTTCTCATTACCCTTAGTCATAAATTCAAATAATTCCCCCAAGTGTGGTCTGGATTACCTGTGACAGTAAGTGGTGAATGATCTCTCCCTGCCCTTATTTCAGCTCAGTGACCCTTTTGTTACATTTTCTCTCCCCTGTCCAGCTGGGAAGGGAAGTGACAGAACAGCTTTGGGGGGCATGTGGTGTCCAGCCAGGGTCAAACCAGAGCAAAAAATCATGTAGGAGCTTCCTAATATACCCCAAGGGAACTGGAGCAATAACTTAATCCCTTACACTTCCCTTGAAGCACACTGGGGCTTTAACCCAGGCCTTCTGCTCACAGAGCTCTTGGGCAAGCTCAAGGAGTCAGCTGGTCATGAGCATTTTGGGGACTTCCCTGATATCAACCAATATGGAATTTATGGCTTTGGAAAAGAGCACAACAGTAACAGGATAAAACTCCTTACACTGGTATGGCTAATGCTGGGACTACCCTGATTCTATGTTTTAATTTTGTACTACTTTAATATATTTATTTAGAGTAAATTCTTTTCCCACTTGCCTGAGTAGATTATTTTTTTCTGGCAAAAGGTCTTTGCTAACACAGTGCATCTGCATTAGAAATGTGGCCCACTGTAGTTGTCTTTCTGCCTCTTAAGGTATGTTTAAACTGAAAATATGGACAAAGCTGTAGATGGTGTAATTCAGCCACTCTCATGGTTTATTTTTCCTGGGTCAGAATTAAAAAGAATAACCAAACCAACAAGCTTACAGAAAATATAAATTTCTATGTAACTTAGCAGAAAATAAAGGGACTGCCACAATGATTATGTCCCACTTTTTGGGGATTAGTCTAATGATGTTTTTATTTTACTTTACCTGAAGCTGCACCAGAACTTTCAGTTTTCCAAGTGATGCTCTTAACTACAGAGCCTTTCCATAGCCTCATCTGAAGTGAGGAAAACAAGGGAAGGAAGTAAACCTTAGACTTTTGTGTAAAGTTGCTGTTACTTTTGAGTGAACCTAATATTTCTTTAGTCTTAAAACAGGCACTCAGCATGGAAACCAATCCATGGTATTTTATACTAAGGAGGATGGAGGATGCACTATAAGTTAAGCTTATTAAGGGTTTAAGGTTTTGTGGGGTTTTTCATTTATTTGGTTTGGGTTTTTTTGTTTTTTGTTGTTTGTTTTTGTTTTTGTTTCTTAGTTGGCTGGTTGATTTGGTATTGTTTGATTGATTTAAAAACTGTTACAGAAGAAAGCCAAATATAAGAGAAATTATGACAAATATTTATATAAAAATATTTTACTATGTCACATTCTGGCCTTTTTATTTTACTATTTGTATGTAATAGAATACAAAATTTAGTTGTGGTTGTAGAAGGTACAGTAAAATCTCAACAAAAATCCTTGTCCTGAAGGTCTTAATCTCTTTCACCTCCAAGCAGGTGGGATTAAGTTCTTAAAATTTCATGTGTGTAAATGGAGAATTAGAGTAAGGGGTAGCTGTAAATCTGTGTCACAGCCAAGAGAAGCTGGGTAGTTTTGTGTTTTCTTTCCTCTTGAAAAAAAGAAAGAAAGAAAGAAAGTTTCAGAAATTCTAGAAACTGATATTTCCTTGGCAGATGAGTGGAAGACCAAAAGGACAGACATTGGCTAAGTGGTGGCAGCATGATTTCATTACTCTGTTTTTCAAGCAGTTATGGTTTTGGTGGGTATTTCCAGCATAGGATTCTGCATGGGACCAGCTTTGAACTGTAGATACACTGATTTTAGGTGTCTTGTCATATAACTACTGTCCAGCTCCCAGTGGGAGACTTTGTAGATGCTTTGGCAGGGACCAGTGTGACACCAGGGCAAGCATAAGCACAGCTTTCAAAACCATAAACAAGGGATATTCTTGAAAAGTCTGATTTGGTAGTGTTGCAAACTAGAAGTCTGTCTTGAATTAACTATATTAATGTGTTTATCAGCGAAATTTTATATTTATAATTTTCTATAGGGAAGCCACAGGGACTTCTTTCCTCCTGACCACACCTAAAAGCAGAGAAAGTGTTTTGTCTTGGGCTACAAACTGCGGTTTTGACTTTCTGCTTTCTTTCCACACCCTTGTATACCAGCTGTAAGAGTCTGTACTTTATGCTTATGCTGGTTCACAAAGACTTGAGGACACTGAGTACTGTAAGGCATCAATAAAGTTTCTAGGCTGGATGTCAGGATGTCCCATGTCACAGCTCAACATGAAGCCAGATTGTCTTTTAGTTGCATATTTCCCAGTTGAGCCCAGATCCATCTGAACTGGACATTCATGCTTTTTCCTTTGTGGTCTATATTCAGAAGAATGCCTTGCCTCTCTCACTCTGCTTTCAGATCCCTTGGTGCTCCTTTGTTATGCTGAATGCTTTGGTTGTTCCATTTTTCTACTGCTGTTCAAGGCAGTTTGCCTCATGCCCATTCTCAGAAATGTAACAGGATTCTGTGTGTTAGAGGATTTTGCTTGTTCTAGATCCTGCCTATAAAACAGAAGGCACTAAGGCTGGGATACTGTGGGATTTACTGCAAACCCAAACCATTTCATGAGCCTTACACCACAAGGGTATATGAATTTGGTTTAAATCACCCTCCCAGTGATTTAGAAGGGTTAGTTAAATACCTGATTTAGACACTAATGATTGAGCCTATGTGAGCTGGCAATTATGCACGCAGTAATTGACTGTGCTTTAGGAGCATGTGTCATGGAAATGGGAACCAATGGGATTATATCACTTCTCAGGAGGTTTTGAGATTGAGAGAAACAGCAAGTATGGTTAAAAACAAAATTAGCTGTGCATATGTAGAGATTATAAAGCATCAGCAGACAAACAACAGAACTAATTCTCTTCAGCCAGTGGCTGGGAGTTCATTGCCATGAAATGAGCATCCAGCTGGATGTGGATGGAGATGGGAGCTGGGTGGGGAGCAGTCCTGACACAGGGGTGGCTGGGGAACTCTTGCAATATCTGGAACAGGGGATGAAGCTGCTGTGAAAACAGATGCACAAGAGTTGCTGAGGACTTGCTGAAGAGCTTCACCACCAGTCCATGGCAGCCAAAGCTCAAGTTTGATTTGCACAAACCAAAGCATTGCCACAGCTCTTTGGGCAGGTAATGGCCCACAAAGGTCCCAGCCTGCTGTGGTGGGTCTGAGCCAAGACACCTCAACCGAGTTGTGGTGCTGCAGGCAGGAGGGGAGCATTGAAGCAGTCCAGAGAAAGAGGAGTATCCAGGAGTGGTAAAACTTATGCAAGTTTAAAACTTTTGCTGAATATTTTGCTGATCCTAGCAGAAATGCACAGCTACTAATAAAGCATTTCTCCCTAGCTGCAGCTCTCTCTTACATCTGGCAACACAAAACTCGTGAGGTTGTCTATGACAGAATTGTCTGCTGAGTGCAAATGGAATCCCAATACTCCTGAGTCATTCCTGCCATCCTTTGCCATTTGTGGACCTGTTGGAGCAAGCCCAAAGGGATGATCAGTGGGCTGGAGCACCTTTTCTATGAAGACAGGCTCAGAGAATTGAGATTGTTCTGCCTGAAAAAGAGATGGCTCTGTGGAGACCTTACAGCATGTTCAGGTTCCCAAAGGTGGTACAAGAAACCTGGAGAGGGACCTTTAAAAAAATTATGGGGTGATAGGACAAGGGAGAATAAACTTGAGCTGAAAGGTGAGGGGTTTATATTGGATGCTAGGAAAAAATTCTTCCCTGTGAGGGTGGTGAGGTCCTGGCACAGGCTTCCCAGAGAAGCTGTGGCTGCCCCATCCCTGGATGTGTTCAGGGCCAGGCTGGATGGGGGTCTGAGCAACCTGGGATACTGGAAGGTGTCCCTGTCCATGGCAGGAGCATTGGAACTGGATGATCTTTAAGGTCACTTCCAAACCCAAACCAATCTACGATTCTATGAACCTCATTATGTATGGTTGTAAGTAAATTCAGTATTGCTTTCCTAAATACTTTGAACATTTGTAGTGTGAAACTAGAACTTCAGTTTATAGTCCCAAATTAAGTTGTTTGGCATTAAAAAAAAAAGCCTGGAAAGTTAATTCATCTGTACATTAATATCTTTGTGCATTGGAAGACATCTGGCCACTGTTTTGGTAAAGCCTGAGATGTCACTGAAGTTTTGAAAGAAGGATGTTGCCTTAGTGCAGAGTAAATGTCTGGGTTTTGGGCTTTTCTTTTCTAATCTGCATATTAATTACTGTCACACAGCTGATGGAGTGGGCTGCAGCTAGATTCATCCAATTTAAATCAGTTTAATCCTTTGCAAGCTTGCAAAAGTAATTATTCTGCATTTCCATCTAACACTGTGTAATACAAACTTCAATCTGTTCAGCTCCTGCTCCAGACCCTCGGTGACCTTTCTGCTCACACACCAGCAGCACTGACTGGAATTAATTTCTTCTCTCATTGGGAACATTCTTGTATTGATCCATTCTTCATAAAAGATGGTAATCTGTTACCTGCTGGACCATTCTTTGAATAATCTCTCTCTCTCTCTAATTTTTACTTTTATCAGTGTCTTGGTTTGAAAAGACAGGTTTCTGCTAAGGAAGGAGGAGCCTCTCTTAAAATGGAAAATGTAAACCCCCTCCTTCTGAATTATTATAATTGTCAAATTAAGGGGTTCTCAGGCAAAGATATGGGAGTAGGAATAACAGTTCCTTATTAGGAAAAATAAAAATGCAGTAACACAAAAACAACACTGACAGAATACAGAGTCAGAATATGCCCTGACACCCTGTGGGTCAGGGAGGTGGCAGCAGTCCCATTAAATGGTGGCAGCAGCCCTCCTCCAGTGCCAGGTGTGGTTCTGTTGGAAAAGGAATCCTGTAGAAGGGTGGAGTTTTCCTCTGAAGGTCCAGTGGTGGGCCTGGTCTTCCTCTGGGAATCCAGTGGAAAAGAAAGCTGCTCCTCTGGGAATGCAATGGGAAAAGGCTGCCTGTGGTGTTGCCAATGTCAGATTATACCCAGGTAGGAATGCTTGGCTCCTCCCCCGGGCAGAGCATCTCCCAAAGGGATGATGGAATTTTATCAGTCCTGCAGTGACACTCAATGGCCATGAACAGAAGAGATCTCCTGGAGGGAGGTTGGGTCGTGGAAGGGATAAAGAAGAACTGCCCAATAAACAGAAGATAACTGCCCACCTCTAACAGATAGCAGTAGAGCACACCCTGGCCACATCTTGCATTTGCAGCCTAAGACAATCAGCCTCAGAGTTTGGATCATGCATCCCATGCCATGGCTTCCTTTCAGCATGGAGACCATATTGCCATTAATTCCTGGCAGTGGGAGTCCAGCAGCCTCTGCATCTGTTCCCTGTGTTACATTTCTGCCTTGGCAACAAGACATTCTGTGCAGCTTAATTTGTCCTTTGGCTGGATTTGCCTGCTTCATCAGCTTGATTTAATTGACCATCCTCTGAAGAGAAGCTGAGGTGGAGCCATTCTGCTGATGGGAGGGCAGCAGGTTCAGTGGGCACAGCCCCTTTGTGCTGGGGATGCACCAGACATATTCCTGTGGCAGAAATTTCTCCTTACAGGCCTGAAATCTCTCTTTACAGGCTTGAACTCCACTCTGCTGCAGGATTACAGTTCACATAGCACTGCAGTGAATCACTTCCTTGTGGATTTGGGGTTCAGATTCTCCTGTTTAATCCTATTTTAAAATTTTTTTGCAATATTTGTTCCCATGCCAGAGCTCATTGAGCTGGAGCCTTTCTCCCGTGACCCTCATTAACACAATGATGATAAACACTCTCTCTGAGTGTTGCTATTGTTTGTTCTGGTTTTCAGATGCATTAAGAGAAAGCAGTGAAGGTGTCCCTTGATGTGAAACTTACCCATGTCTGCATGACCTTCTGCTGGGCAGGGCCTCTGGCAGGGCTGGGACTGTTCCAGGCAAGTGGCCCGGAGCTGGAGCTCTGGTGACAGCACTCTGTGCCTTTCTGCTGGGCACAGCTGGCAGTTTGTTTCAATCATTCTGCAGAGCTAAACAAGATGTAGAAAACACGCAGCTCTGTAAAAGAGGGAAATTTCAGCCTTCTCAGGTGATTCAGGGATTAGTCCACCTACAGTTTCTAGTGTGTTATTTTTATGTGTGTGCTGAATCCTTTTATATAATCCTGCTTACTTGTTAGTCTTTCAAAGACAGATAATTACAGCTTTTTGAACTGATGTGGAATCTCAGACATGTTGTGACTGGTGGGGATTCAACAGTGATACAGACAGGTGAGCAAGATGGAGCTTTTGCAGCTGCTGCATTTAGTTACGTGCATATTTTAAACTAACAGGCACCATTTTATTATACATTATGAAATTACAGAGCAGTGATAGTAATGTAATTACCATTATTAAATATTTCACTAGCTGTACCAATTGAAACCTCAGCTGGAATCTTTCACAGTTATCTGAGAAATTACAGTCCCTGTCCAACCAGAATGCAAGTTGAATTCCGAGATACCTGCATGGTCCAATAAAGCACCACACCTGTCATGTTTCCTGCCAGAGCTGTTCCAGGTGTTAATGCACTGCAAATAAAGGGCCTGGTGTCTGGGCAACCTGGGAAGGAAAGTGAGGACAGGCCTCTGCTGCCCAACCTTTCACACTCCCCTGGTGGTTTTTGTCTTGTGAAGCAACAGCAGCTGAACTTCTCCTGATTTGTGTTCTGACAAGAGCAGGTAATCTCAGATCAAGTTGCTGCTGTGGGGTGGGTTCAGGACTTGTTTCAGGAGCAGCTGAGCTGTTTGTACAGCAGGGGAGGGAGCAGTTTAATGCAGGGTGGTCTCAGCAGCTGCTGTGGCCATGCAAACATGCCACCTCTTCACTTGTCAGAGCCTTACAGGTGTGAAAATGAAAATTTGGCCCCTAAAGGACAAGGTGAAAGGAAAGAAAATTTTGATCTCCCAACACAGTCATTGCTGGATTAATTTGTTACTCTCTGAGCTCAAGAAGAGTTTAGCTGAAAATTTTGGAGGCAAAACTCAGTGTACTTCCGCACCATGGGACTGGATTAGAGCATCCTAAGTGAATATGGAAAAAATGTAACAAAAATCAAAATTTCAAGCACTCAAGCAATAGATTTCATTCTGTATAGAGAAAAAAACTCATTTGGTAGCTGCTGCTGATACAAAATGTCAAAGATTACATGTTAATTGAGTCTCTAGCTAGGACTTGCTTATTACCTTTCAGTAAGATCTGTGTGCAAGACAAATTGAGCTTTGAGCAATGCATGGAACAGCCATGAAAGACTTAAATGGGAAAAAACATCATGGGCAAAGGACATTGAAAGTCTGCTGCAGTTTGCTGTTCTGCCTCATTCTTTCTTCCTTTCTACTTTCTAGTAGTTTCAGCCCTGCTGTGGATTTTTTTAATTAAAATCTCCTCTGAAAACGGAGGGGAGGGGGTCAAGCAGCCCCAACCTGCTGTCACTGGCTGCATAGATTGGAAACAGAAATGGTCCCTAGTCACAAATATGAGATGGAGAAGTAAGATAGGAATGGGGGGAAAAAATAACAACCCCCTGCTTTTTAAACTGTAAGGTCTCTCTGAATCTGATCCAAAATCCAGTGGAAGAAAGGAAATTTTTTTTTTTTCATCACTTCTGTGGGTTTGGAGAGAGCTCTCCACTGGAGCGAGTGCCAGCTGTTCTTTAATGACTGTAATTGGTAACAGCTCTGCAGCAGGGAGGGATAAAGGAAGAGCATTCAGGTCCCCATGGAGAAAAGGATGTTCGGGTGATATTTTGTCCCCGTGTCTGTTGGTAACAGCAGTGTGTAGTGAACCTTTGCTGAGGGTGCTGGCTGAATGCTGGGAGTGCCCCTCTGCAGCCTCCTCTGAGGGCACAGAGGTGGAGGCAAAGGACGGGCTTTGGCAGCTCTGCCTACGACTTAATTCTTGTTTTGCACTTGTCTGCCTCCCTGCACCTGGGAAGATCAGAGAGCTGGAAATCAGGGAACTCTTAAAGGCTCGTGGCCCTTTCCTGGGACCTGCCACTCACACAGGTGCTTGGCTGCTCTCTGAGGGGACCTGCACATTGAGTGCACAGAGAGATTTTGGCTGAACACATCGGGTGTGTGCTGCCCTGCTGCTGGCAGAGTCAGAGGGAGCACCAGGAGGTTTTCTGGTGCCTGGCAAAACCACCCCCACCACTTCTGTTATAGATGAGTAATGTGAGAAATGGCTGCTCCCTTTTCATGATTTAGGAAGGTTTATTAAACCTTATCAAAAATACAACAGAAGACTGAATAAAGAAAAAAGGTTATGGCCCAGGAGCAAAAGATTTTCCCCACCATGTGCTCAGCCCCCTCAGAATGGAGATTTTCACTTTTTAACTCTTTAACCCCTCCCAAAGTTCTGTCCATCAACCCCCTCCTTTGCTGTCCAGTGGTGGAGATCTCTTCCTCAAATCCTGACTGGAGGTCAGTGTCACCATAGTGACAAGCCAGCCCTCCCAGGTGTCCCAACCCCAGCTGTCCCTTGATAACCACACAAGGGGGCAAGACACAACTATAAATCTGTAAAACTTTTCTTAGCCAATATGCATGATATTTGTCTGTTAATTGTGAGAGTCAGTCATTGCATTACTCACCTATGACAGTGATGAGATGGCTGGCTCTCACAATGAAGGGGTGAGCATTATATGTATGTTAAGAGAAGTTTTTGTAGATGTATAGTTATGTCATATAAATGTCCCTACATCCTTATCATGGGATGGCCTTGGTAGCTGGGGCATTTGGGGAGGGTTGGCTTGTTACTATGGCAGCACCTGACATCCAATCAAGGTGTAAGGATGTGATTTCTTCCACTGGATGGCAAGGAAGGAGTTGGCTGACAAGGCTTTAGGAGGAGCTAGAAGTATAAAATGTGGAGCATCCATGTTGAAGACAAGCACGTGGCTCACAGTCATGGTGGGGGGCTCCCAATGTTGTAATTTTTCCTTATTTAATCCTTTTGTTGGGTTCTTTGTTAAAGTTTAATAAACCTTCAGAAATTTAAAAAGTGATCAGTCATTTCTCACAACTTCCAAGCATCTGGAAAAGAGAGCAGAGTTGTTTTTCTTCAGGAGCCTCTGGAAGCAGCGTATGTTGTTCAGCACAGTGGGAAGGGATGTGCTGTGTCCTGCCTGCACACCCTGCACACTTTTTGGGAAGGCTCTGGAAGGGGAACACTGTGCCCTGCCAGCTCAGCCCAAAAGCTCCTTGAGAGAGGAATGCATAATTCTTTCCATGTGTGATCCCTTATTGTCTACCCTAAAATCTAGCACTGTCACCTAGACTTTTCTTTAAAAAAGAGCCTTTTTTTTGCCTCTCAGCACCCTGGGAACACCATTATCCTATGGGCTTTAGCTGGGTGCTGGTCCCAGAGCAGCATTTAAACTCTGTGCTCTTTGAAGCATGGTCAATCCAAATTTGTATCCAGAGGAAAAACAACCAGCAGAAGCAGACCACAGTCAGCAGCAGCATTAGCATACATCTCCTTCTGTGGGGCACAGGAGTGCAGAGCCTGCACTGAGAGGTGGCAGATGCTGTTATCTGAGGGTGAAGGGAATGACAGCCAGGCCAGCTCTTGTCACCACCGTGTCAGGGATGGAATGACAAAGGAAGGACAGTGATGTGTCTCTCTGGACAGATCGTCAAAGACAGTGGCCTGGAGTCAGAGCCAGTTGTCACTCAGCCATTGTGAGATGTGACAAAGCAGCAGGGCTGCCCTGCCGTTTAGAGGCAGCATGAATTATTAATGGAGCACTTGTACCAGTAAGTTAGGAGAAAAAGAAAAGAAAAAAGTCAGCCTGCTGTGCTGCAAATACAGTGATAACGATTCCTTCCACTCTTTTTTTAATCAGAGGATGGAGCATTCTGGCCTGGTTCCTTCCATCTCTGTTTAATAAGTGAGCAGGGTTGGAGTGGCACAGCCTGGGCTCTGAACAGATTCTGCACAGTTTTCCCCCAAAATATGTTTTGGATCGTTCTCCCTTTATAAAAGCCTCTGAATAAAACCCTAAACACAGCAAAGTTTTTCTCCTCCCACCCTGCCAGCCCCTTCCAATTATATAATTTTTCTCTCTTTTTTTCCCCCCCCAAAAAAGTTTCTCATGTTGTGCAAAGTGGCGAGAGGGTCTGCTCTGTTGTTAAATTTAAAGTGGAATACTATTTTTTCTCTTCAAAAAGTACAGAAGATTGTGTCATGAATTGGATTTTAAAGTTTAATCACACTCTGTTGTCCAGAGAAGTTTCTCCTCAAATGCTCAGACTGAAAGGCAGCTGTGTAGGCAGGCAATAAGTAAAAAGCTTGAGATGACTGGCATTAGTATTTTTCAGGGAATCAAGGATTTATAAGCTATTACTTTATACCAGTGCTCTTCTAAATCCCAGCTGCAGGATTTCTTTGAATTTGTGATGTGCTTGTGCTAGCCTTTAATTTTCTCAAGTACTCTTAGGTGCCTTCTTTGTATTTCACCCTCACAAAGACATACAACTTGAGTCTGGCAGCCTAAAAACTCTTAATGGGTTAAAATTAGCCCCTTTTCCACCTCCTTTGTGTCCGATGTGCACTTGTAATGCTGGAGATGATTTATAACTGCTTCCAGTGAAACACGGGGGAAATGGAAGGTCTGATTCATCATTCCCAAAATTGCCATTTATGGGTCACGGTGGGAAACCTTTTGGGGTGTGAATGTTTCATGCTTGGATGCCTCAAGGGAGATGTTCTGTATGCCTGTCTTCCAGTTCATGTTGGTTTCCTGTCAAGCATTAGTTTGTTCCTGGTCCTCTCTAACCCTCAGTTTACAAAATAACTGGCGTATTCCTTCTCCTCCTCACCCCCGTGCCATCCAGCTGCAGACTGGCATCTGAGCTCATCTCTGGTGTAACCAAGTGGGAGAAAGCAGCACATGGCAGCAGCAGCAGCACTGGAGATTGTAGAAGGGTCCCAGGTGGGATGGTTTGTTATTAGGTTTGTGAAAAATGCGTATTTTGTGATTGGCTTTTCTCAAATATTAAAATGAATATTAGTTGTGCTATGTTAGAAAGTTATACTGTGTTAAGTTTCTTTAGTAGTGTTTTAGATATAGTTCTAGGTTATAACATAATGTTAAAACAGAAACTATACTATGTAAGATACTTTTTTTAAAGAGAGGACTCACACCGAGATAGCAGCCACAGGGCACCTAAATCTTTGAGAGAAAGAGAATTTATTGCTCCATTATCAGAAGGAACGAACTTCTTCCTGCCTCACTCAGCCATGACAGCAGCCAGTTAGGATTAAGAGGAAGAAGTTGGCACTGACCAGACAGAATCCTTTGTTTGAATGGAATTTATGCATCATGTAGGAGGTGTATGAATATGCAACAGGCTGTTGTTTTTTAGGGTTAATCCTCTGTTAACGTGTGTCCTTTTCCGGGCTTGTTTTGCCCAGAAAAAGGTACAGGAACCATCCATAACTCTTTGTTCTTATTGTCCTAAATCCTGACTGTCCAAATTTTTATTACTCTAATTATATTACTTTTTTTATAACCATTCCATTATTATTAAACTTTTAAAATTTTAAAAGCAAGTGATTGGTGTTTTTCACAAGTTCACACTTGACGCTCGTTCTGAGGATTTGTTTTACTGGATAACCTCCCTTGGGAGCAGTGAGGATGCTCTTCACAGGAGTGTAAGAAAAGGCTGTGCTATAAATCAGAGTGAGGTGAAATGTGCTGTAGATACCTGTGCTAGCCAAAGAGCAGCTGGCAGTGCTGCATCTCACACAGAGGGGATGCACTCGGTCCTGCACCAGCACAGGCTCCCTGTGAGGAGGAGATGCTGCCTGCACGCCCTTCCACCAGGGAGGGCAAGGAACACAAGGAGGAGCAGACCCCAGGCATGGGGGCTCTTTTCTGGACAGATGAACACAGGATTTATGTTATGGCATTGTCTGGTGCCTTCTGACAATGTTAAGTGCAGATGTGTTTTAAAAGGAAGAGTAAAATCTTCACCTTCTACCAGAAGTTTGCAGAAATGTGCCTTTTGCTACTGCAGTGCTGCCTATAGCATAAATAGAGCTCCACACTTCTCCAAGAGCTCTTTTACAGCCATTTAAAAAGACATGATAAACCATTCTTGGTAGTAGATAATAAAGCTTTCTTTGCATTATTCTGAGTGACAAACAAGCAGAAATGAGCACACAGTGCTGCCAGCTACAAGAAAAACCTGACACTTTTTCATTCTTTCAGTTTAGTTTCATTGCACTGAATTTTCAGACATACATTGCTGTTTTCCAAATAATTTTAAAATTAAATGAGTCCTCCTCAGCATGCAGAAGGTAGACAGAAATGCCATCCTTCTTTTCTCAGTCCTACCCTATGCCAATGCAATTCCTGATCCCTTGGACATGACAATAAGGACCACGGATCTGGAAAAGCAGAGAAGACCTGAGTTGCATTTTTGGATTCTAAGGGATGCTTTATGCATGAAACACAATGAGAAACAGAAAGCAATTTTCCTTTCAAAATGTTGGCACTGTAATATCCAGCTGAGACACAGCTGCACAGGAATGCATGAAAATGAAAACTTAGGAAAAGGGAATTGAGCTAAACAACCAGGCTCCTTCCAGCATGGCTTTGGAAACATGAGTAGTTTCCTAAAAGCTGCCTCACCCAGTTCTACCCCCAGCCCAGTGGCCAGAACGTTGGTGTGACTAGGCAGAGAAATCATCTCTGTAGCTAAATTTAACAAGAGTGCTTTGTAGTGGTGTAATAAGTGAAAGCTGTTCTCTCTAGGAAGATTAAGAAGTGGTTTGTTTACCTTGTTTTGTACAAGTGCCTTCCAATAATAATAATTTCCTTGAAACTTACCCTGTTGGAAGATACTGTGTACAGGGCAGTCCTCAATTGCTTTACCTCTGCCATCAGTAATACATAAAAAGTGTGGGGAGGAAATTCTATAATGAGCAATCTTTTGCTCACACCAGTTTGCATGTACAGCTGACAAAGAGGTGTCTCTATAACATGACACCATTCTTCACCTCTTTAATGTGATCTGTTGGTGGTAGGACAGGCACAGGCCAGCCTTGGAACCAGACAGCCTCCTGTCCACTCTTGAGGTGGACAATGGTCACCCACTTGCACTTCAGTGAGAAAATATAAATTTGATTTTTACACAAACCAGATCAAAACTTTACATTGTTGAATTACTTTGCTCATGGCTTTGAGTGCTGTAGATTGAAAGCCCCCCTTGTATTAAATCCACAACTCCTTAGCCTTGTTGCTCAGCATATAAATAAATATATAGCTGTCTGAATGCTGAGTTGTTGTTCCATTCCCTCCCTCAAGGCACTCAGTCCCTGCATGACAAACGTAGAAGAAAAATCAAACATTATCACTCCTGCCTGAGATGGCATCATTGGGATTCACAGCAATGAAAAGAACTTTATTTTCTATTACCTAGTCATGGCTGCTGCTATTTCAAATGAACCAGAAATGCTTTTGAATTTCATCCTTCTAAGTTATCACACTTTCCCTGCTGAGCTGAATGTAGTAAAAACGCTGTTTGTCAAGAGACTGGAGAAACTTTGGCATGAAGGTTTCAAAGAGAACACTTTGGGAGATGTCGATCACGAGCACACACCAGAGGCCCCTGGGGCTTTCTCCACCTCCTGGCTTTATTCCTTAGGTGATTTATCTGCACTTTCTGAACAGCTTTCCAGCCTTCCTTTCAAGAACTGACCAGGATATTCAAGCTTCTCATTTTATGTCTGAGTGAAGACAGTTGTTTTAGGAGGGGGAGCGTTTGTTACCTCCAGGAAACCAGAGTACATCCCAGCTGTTTGAATTAGACACTTGATTGGCCTTTTTCAATTACCAGTTCTTTTGGGAAAAATGAATTTTTTATATATATAATAGGTGAATATCACTTTCTCCCAAGTGTATCTTCTGCATGGAATCATGTAATTTCTCAGTTTTAAGGTTATTATTCTTAAGTCTGAATTACCTTCTCACAACTCAAGGAAATGTGTTTAGCAGGTCAGATTTTCCACTTGGACTTCACTGAAGCCCTGCCTGCTTTTGCTGGCAATGTATTTCACCTCTTGCCCTTAATTTAAAGATCTTTTGCTTACAGAGACATTTATCTAACAGGGACCTGCAAAGGAAGAAAAAATTTGCTTTACAGATGACTTGATTCCCTCAAGGTACGTGAATCAATCATGTAAATGGCAGTGTGTCCTGCACTTTAGCTCCAATCAATAGGGGATTAAAGTTCTTCTTTCAGTGTGGGGAAAATAAATGCCCATAGTGATGCTATTAATAACACTAGGGATTACTAAAACTGTACTGATGCTTTAAAAATATTGCTTTTTACCATTTATGTGTCTTGTTTGGTATTTCCACTGTTCATCTCTGCTGGGAAGGTGAGCAGAGACGAGGAGCTTTGATTTCTCCTAACTTACTGCCAAGCATTGCTAAAAAAAGTTTATTTCCTACTAGATTTTCCCCTATCTGCAGTGATTAACCTCTCTTAGAATCGTTTGTTTGAGATCCATTAAGATCTGTATGGCCAGGGGACAGAGATGGCTCAGGTGCCTCCACAAAATACCATCTCTGGGAGCAGGCTCTCTCTCTGGGGGTGGAATAGTTCTGCAGGAGATGAAGGATGTTTTTCATGCTGACTGGAGGCAGCCTGGATGCAAGCAAAGCACGTGGAAGTGCTGATGCAATGGTATCCTTGTTGGTCAGAGCACTTGCTCTTCTTGCAGCCCCAGCACCTATCCTGTCTCATCCCTGGTGGGTCAATTTTGGACATTGACTGCCTCTTCCACAGCACGTCCAGAGTCTGGGAGAGCTCCATTCCATTCCCTGCCCAGGGTGAGAGACTCAAACCTGCATCCCCACCACCTGGATGTGGCATTTTCTGTGAAAGTCCCATGGGAGAGCAAACCTGAGGCTTTGCTGGGTGGGGTGGGCAAATCCCTGGGCCCGGCTGCAGAGACCTTGCCAGAGTCTGACATCAGTCAGGAAACTACAGACAGTTTCACAGGCACTCCTTGACAACATTCAATGGTCTGTCTGACCTTTTACAACCTTTTAGTTTTTGTACAGGGTAGAGTGTCCTTTCCACAAATTGGAGCCTGAGCACCTTGTAAGGAAGTCATGAGCTCAGGCTGTATAGAACAGTCTGTGTTGCCTACCCCACTGTTGATATTTTGCTACTTTTCTTTCTAAAGCTGCACCTGAATCTTCACATGAGGCTGGTACTAAACAAAAAAGAGGCAGAAGTAGTGTCTGTTTTTTAAATGTGTGAAATACTCTGCAAGAAATACTCTGCATTCTTTGTTGGGTTTAGTATCTCCTGCCCTAGCATTTACTTCATCTTCTGACAGTCCTCTCAAATCCTAGGCAAAAAGCCAAATTTACTTATATACATTTTTTGCTGGCCCAGATCTATTATCACATATT
Organism: Serinus canaria; assembly: GCF_022539315.1. Taxonomy (NCBI): domain Eukaryota; kingdom Metazoa; phylum Chordata; class Aves; order Passeriformes; family Fringillidae; genus Serinus; species Serinus canaria. The sequence continues at coordinate 144,430,279 of NC_066315.1, read as the reverse complement.
TTGTTCCACTGTATGTAAGATTTGAGATAAATAATATATTTCAGAAATGAAATTGATAGAATACATTATGCAATATGAAACATTATTTCCATATCAGTGTAGTTTTGAGCCAATAAATCAATTGCAGTTGTGAGTTTTAGAACGATCTCCTGCCTGCTTTAGATGGTTGTCATTGATTTTGAAACGTGCTTGGTGTGCATGAAATATGATTTTCTAGATTGTGTGGTTTGAACTTTGGATACTTCTGCTTTAATTTACTGCAGCTCTCAAATGCTTTTGGCAAGGAAGGCAGCCTGCCTCACACAGGTCTGAAACCAGATGCAATTAGGAATGTTTCCCATCAGGACAAGTCTGCCCTGGCTCCTTAATGACTGTTTTTGTATCATCATTCTCTGTGAAAGCTGTTGCAGGGAATTGGTGTCTGTCTTCACTGCAGTCTGTCAGTGACTGGGAATCTTATCAACTTTTTAGCGTGTTTTGACTCACCAAAGACAAGATCAGCTTTAGCTAAGCCATCCTGGCAGATGATGATCTAACCTGCTTGTAGACATCTCTGAGCAATATGGGCTTTACAATTCTCACAGGCAGTGTTCTCGCCAGAGCAGCTCGTGCTGAAATTAAAAATCCAGCATTCTTTTTCCTTCCCCCATTGGACCTATTTCTTTCCTAAATTACCCAAAGCAGTCACCAGCTGAGGTCCTGCAAGGGCTGCATGAGGAAAGATGTTCTCTGGTGGCTGTTGTTATCTGCTGTCAGTGTTCTGTGTCCATTGACCCACGCTCTCACTTTTCACAGCACAGCCAGAGGCTTGGTTTGATGCAAAAAATTCACAGTTTATGGGTTTGGTGGGTTGACTCCGGACTCCAGGTGTCCACCAAAGGTTCTCTGCCCTCCTCAGCAGGGTGGGGGAGAAAATATAACAGGCCTGAGGGTCATGATAAGGGCAGGGAGCGAGGAACACTCTCCAAATACCATCACATGCAAAACATATTTGTCTTGGGGAAAATAATTTATTACAGATCCATTCAGAGTAGGATAATGAGAAATAAAAGCAAAATTTTAAAACACCTTCCCCCCGACTCCTCCTTTCTCCACAGGCTCAAATTCACTCCCAAATTCTCTGCCTCCTCCCCTGCACTGCACAGGGGGACAGGGAATGGGTTCAGCTCATCACAAGTTGTGCAGACCATGTCTCTGACCAAGACATGTACTGGGGCTCTCCCATTGCCCTTGTGCACCTGGAGTCCTCTGTGCATGTGCAGAAAAACCTTTTATCCTATAACCTAGTATAATACACCAACAAAAACAATCCCATGTTGTTTTGTATAATTAAGAAAAGTACACGTTCCATTCCTGGTAAAGGGTGCTGCACAACCTGGGTTTAATAAATTTATTTCCCTTACCCTGGTTTTGGAGGACTGTTCTCCCTGTGACATCCTCCTGATCTCCATGGCATTATCTCAGGCAAAGAGTTCATCTGTGATCACATCCTCTGCCAGAGCTGCTCTTACTACCTGTCAGCCAGCACTTATATGATTACAAATACTAATCAATATCTTCAGCAGGGTCTGCAGCCTCGCATCCTCTGTAGGCTGCATGCTGCTTTTCACAAAGCCCAGGATCATTTTTGCTTTTTCACACACCAGGACATTGTTGACTCATCTCCAGCTTGTGAGTCACCACATCCCCATCCCCTTTTCTGAGTAGCTGCTCCCTGGGGCCTTGGTCCATATGGTGTGTTTGTACAGTCAATTCTTCCTGTCCTGCATGTGTTCCTATTGAATTACACCCTGCATATTTCAAATGTCAAGATCATCTGCAAATTTGAACTTGTTCTGTAAGGACTTAAAAAAAAAATCACAGTTGCCTGCCTCAAACACTGCTAAGGCCACAGAAGGACTTTGCAGAATGAAGCAGGAGGGTGGTGCTGGCTCTGGGCATATCCTGGGTGGTGCATCCAGGCAAGGCTTCCCACTGTGGAAAACTGTGTGTGCACACATTGCTGGTATCACCCCGAACCATATGTGCTTGCGGTGCACATATGGTATCACCCCATATGTGATGGGGTGATATCCTGTCACCCCTAGGGCCAGATGGCACCTGCTGCCATGGGAACCCTCCCCCCTCCCACCCCTTCCCCTCAAATCTGCCTCCACGGATTCCTGGAACTTGGAAAGTAAATTAAGCCACCTATTGGGAATAAGATCAAGGTGCTGCTGTTGTCCCAGTGCTACCTCAGGCCCAGGGGTGCACTGATAGTGGGCACAAGAAAGACACAAGGGAAGCAACTCGGCACTGTGCTGAAATCAGCCCTGGGGAGGTGAAAGATAATTCCAGCAGGAGGGGGTTCCCATAACCCACTGACTCAAAGAAACTCAATCAGGAAGAATGAGCATGGAGCTCACCAGAATTAGAAATGAGGGAATAATTTAACCGATAAAACTGTTTAGCAAATAAGCATTAGCTCCTTTCTTTGCTAGTATGTATAAATTGTGAAAAGTTTTGAACAGCCTTGGGATCTCCAATCAAGAAGCCCAGGGTGAAAAAGGACCAAGAGGATGCTGCTGGATCCACAGGCTGTGATATCTGTCTACCTAATCTGTCTCTTTCTCATTCTCTTTCTCTCTCTCCACTCATTTTCAATTTCTTTTGATTTATCTATACCACCTCTGAAATTTACTGCTAAATAAAATCTGTACTATTGACTTCGACATGTGGACTCCTTTGCACCTTAATTCTGGTAGAGGCATCTCTCAATAATGGGATCATAACAGCTCTGAAAGAGGCTCAGCAGTGCCTTCACACCACTTGAAAATTCATTAAATCTCCCTGGTAAACACTGAACAGAAGGATGGGACCACACCCTATGCATTTTTTTCAAATTGGCAAAGAATTACTGATAAAAGTCCTGACCTATGAACACTACCAGGGTGAAATGCAGGTGTCTCACTATATCTGCACCTGCTGTGTATGATTTTGTTTATACTGCACTTGTTCTTATTTATAATATAATTGTGCCAATTAAACTGTGTGAAATCCAAAACTTCTTTGCTGATGTGTGAATTTCTGTCTAGTTTTGGAAGGAAACCAGTCAGGTTCTGTCATGATTTAATTTTTGGCACATAGGTACTTTTTCTTATCTGACTCCTTATTTTCCAGATTCTTACACATAGCTGTTCTGATTATTTTATTAAGAAATCTGTTGTGCATTTAAGCCAAGCTGAAAGGTCTGTATTTCCTCCAGATCCACTCTGTTTGCCATTACCAGGACTGAGAGTGCTTTTGACCCTCAGAGTCTGTTGGTAGTTCATCCACTCTTTACAAATTCTCACAGCCTTTAACCAACAGACCCTAAATTGTACTGAGAATATCAAAGGCTCAAATGAATTTTTTGAACGTAGATTGGCATTTGGGATGCCAGAGCATATCTGAGCATCTCCATAGTCTGTGGAGTGTCCTACATCTTTCTGTTCCAACAGCTGCAGGTGGGGTGAACATCTCAACACTAGGGTCAATGAATATCCTGAGTGGGAAGTGACCCACAAGCATCATCAAGTCCAACCTACAACTAAGCAGTGCAGACAAAAGACATCTTTATTTTTTTTTTTTTTTTTTGTCATTGGCATAAAATATTCCCTGTTTTTAGTAAAAAATAAGTCCTCTTCTGAGTTTTTCACTGTCATTGGTCAGCAGTGTCCCCTCTCCACTGAGAAGCTGATCAGCAATTTCCATGGTCTTCCTTGAACTGATAATGTAAATGTGGTTTCTTCTTCCTATTCTTCTGAGTGGAGACCTCATTCTACTTTCCTTTTCCATAGACATAGTTTACATTTTTGCTTTCAGTGCTGCAAACCATCTTTTGGTGTTGTCTCCTTCAGATTCACCTCCTGTGACAGATAGTGGCTCTGTCCCTGAGATTTGTTCAAGACCAAATGTGAAAGGTTGTCTATGGAGTGAGTGAAAATTCTAGATCTGACATTGCAATGAATTTTGTCAGGAGCTATTCTTTGGAAAACAGATACTGCAAGTTGGAGGACTCTCACCACACACCCAATCACAGAATCATTTTGTTTGGAAAGGACCCTTAAGATCCTTGGATCCAACTGCAAGCCAAGTGCACCACTAAACCATGTCCCTCAATACCACATCACATGTCCTTTAAATACCTCCAGGGATGGTGACTCAGCCATGGGCAGCCTGTTCCAATGCTCAACAGCTCTTTCCATGAAGTGACTTTTCCTAATGTCTGATCTAAACCTCCTTGGGTGCAACTTGAGGACATTTCCTCTTCTGCCATCACTTGTTACTCAGGAAAAGAGACCAACACCCACATGACTGCACCTTCCTTTCAGGGATTGTAGAGAGCAGTGAAGTCTCCATGGGCCTCCTTTTCTCCAAGCTGATCACTCCCAGCTCCTTCAGCCACTCCTTATCACACCTGTGCTCCACACACTTCCCCAGCTCCATTGTCCTGCTCTTGACTTGCTCCAGCACCTCAATTTTTCTCACCATGAGGGGCCCAAAACTGAACTCAGGATTAGTGGGGAAGCCTCCCCAGTGCCCAGCACAGAGGGACAATCACCACCCTGGTCCTGCTGGCCACACTGGTGCTGACACAGAGTGCCAGCACCCCCAGGGCCTTTCCCACTGGGAGCTTTCCAGCCACTCTGCCCCCAGCCTGGAGCACTGCAGGGCTTGCTGTGACACAAATGTTGGAGCTGGCTAACAATTGTGAGATTTCTCCCAGATGTTTATTGGGAGTTCCATGTGCCTCTTTGTCCTGGCTGGACAGCCTATAACAGACTCCCACCAGGATATCTGCCTTCTTGGAATTCCCCCAATTCTTCCCCAGAAACACTTGATGCTTTCATCATCATCATCATCCAGAAAACACTCCCAAACACACAGGCTACGCCATTGTCTTGCCTTTCTTGCCTGTCCCTTCTGAAGACCTTATAGCCATCCACTGCAGCTGTGGACTCATCCAACCATATTTCTGTGATTGCAGCTCTGTTGTAGTTTGCCAGCTGCACAATGGTTTTAAGCTCCTCCTGCTCTTTGCCCATGCTGCATGCATTGCTGGAGATGCCCTTCAGTTGGGCTGCTGTTCCTGCCACCTTTGCTGGGGGGAAGCCATGATTCCTATGGGACTGTTCTCAGGTTCTTCCATGGTTTCTAACATATCAACAGCTTTTACTCATTTGCTGCCATGTGGATTTCCATCCCCTTCTCCATGGAGATGGCTGAGGAGTTCTACACATTCTTACAGTGACATTTCAGAAGTGCTTCAGTGTGCTCAGCACAGCCTGGTGCCCGAAGGGCTTCACTAGGACACTCCCTCAAATGCTGGTGTGTTGCCCCCTGGCTCACCTCTGGAGAGCCTGTTTTATCTGTTTCCCCTTTCTATGAGCCCTGGTAACTCAACAGTCAGTCCATTGCTCCCTGGTCAAGTGGGCTGAGTTACAGCTTCAGCCTTCACACCATTCCATGAAAACTCCCACAAAAACTGCTCCACCTGTTCCCTTGTACTGTTTGAGAGTTCCTGAGTTTCTTTGATCCATGGCTTGGCCACTGTCTCCCTGGTCCTGCCCAAGTCCCATCAGGTGCTGTGACATTTTCTGCCAGGTCTCTGTTTCCCTGAGATTTCCCCCTGCTGAGGAATTCTCTGGAGTGCTCCTCTGCAGATTGTCCTGGCACTGGAGCTGCCAGCCTTGGCAACTGAGTTTTCATTTGCTTCTTTCATTTTTCTCCTTTCATCTGCCTCATTTGCCGTCAAAACACAAAGTTTCTGCCAATTCTTTCCATCACTACCTCTACTAGGGGTTCTCTGATGAAGAATGTCAGCATTAAGATAATTTGAATATTCAGTCCAGTACGCCCAATAGACAACACAGTTCTGCGGGATAGTTATAAATAAAAAATTTTTTTAAAGTAAATAATGGAAATGGAGTGTTGAAGATTCTTGGCATGCTGCTGTTTACTTAAATGACTTCATCATAAAAGAATATCTTAGTAGTTCCAACAATTGAACTGAACCACGTTCTCTGCTCCCACTTGTTAAGTAATGCCAAATGCAAACTGTTTTTTGGTATATTTCCAAAATTGAAAGCATATTCTCCATAATAAATTTATTACTTTAACCTGTCTTTTCAGTTACTCATAACTGTATTGGCTGTAGGCCTGCAGCTGTGAAAACAGCTCAGTATTGAAAATCTTTATTTCTTGCAAGCTTCTCCTTTGATCATCATCATGCTGTCTCCATTAATAACTCTTTAGGTTACTGGAATCTGCTCTGAGAATGGAATCAATGGCATTCCTCTTTAATTACACCTGAACTTTTCACTTTTCTTTTTGGTGCTGTTTTGGTCTCTCCTGATAGAAGGTAATGATGATTCCAGTTCCACCAAAATCCTTGTCAAGTAAATATTCATGGACTTTTGAAGAGACTCCTTTCTCTGTGTTAATAACCCAGCATTTCAGCAGTATGGAAATGGCACACAGTTTTAATAGCATGCACTTAAAGCAAAGGATAGCACAAAATCAATGCAATGTTTGACCAGAATGAACACATGGAATATGATATACCCTGGCCATTTTTAATTGTCATGTTTGGATGATATAAAACCTGGTTTTGTCTTGCTTAAGAGAAATTATCACCAACTCTCTGCTATGAAAAAATAAAATTAATACTGTGGAGTTTATACTTTTTTAAATTTGGTTTATTTTATGCTGTATTTTCTGTTTGCTTTATTATGCATTTTTTTCTATTAGCAGCACAATATTTAGTTCTTGTTATCAAACAAAAATATATTAGCCTGCAGTGCTTGGTAAAGCTCTAATTGAGTCCAGTAATTAAATAGATACTAAATTCCCATGTGTTTTTTAAGTCAGTTACAAATCAGGACAATTTCCTGAGTCAGGAGTAATTGATCAGGCTGCTCTATTTTACTTTACCAGGGATTTAGACCAGAAGGGTCATCAGATTCTGCTTCCTGCTATTACAGGTGCACAGTTTCTAATCCACATGAACTGCTGATCAGGATCTGTCTCAAAATTTCTTCTTATTGATGTTTACTGGTTGTGATCCAGAGTGTTGGAAACTCTCTGGATTCCATCTAAACTCTCTGGTTTCTATCTAAGTATCTTCATGTACATTTTTATTTGTCCTGCATTAAGCTGGTTCACCCCTCTGGAATTGAAAAAATGGAGGAAAGGGAGTATTTTTAATAAAAATCTTTCCTCTTTTTGTCATTACAGCTTGGTGTGCCCAGATTCCTTTTGCACAGCAGCCCAGCCACTTTACTGTTGATTTCTTCACCATGCCCAGTTTGGGGTCTTGAAGGCAGGACCTCACTCTCTCAAAGTACTGCAGGTGAGGGCTCTCCAGGAATAAGGGCACTGAGATGAGACTCAGTGATGCTTGTGTTTCATTGTATATTCTGAAAAGTTCTCACCTGCCCTAGAAACCCCTTTGCTTTTCCCACAGATGCAGCAGTGGTGACTCTCAGTTGCCCACAATGGGCAGATTTGAAGCAGCTTTCCTTCTCAGTTATTCCAAGTCATTATTGCCCTGTATATATTATTCCACCAGCTAACTTACCTGACAGCTAAATGTCACTGATCATTTCCAAATAACATGCATAAATTTCCACTCTTCCTGACAGTATTTTACACATTCTCTAAATATTGTTTATGGCTCTGTCCCTAAGGTAGCTGTCTTTTACACCATATGCTGTAAATCCCTTTAGGTGCTCCTCCTGTGTCACACCTTTAAATTATTCTGTTGGACTTTCAACCCTTCTCTGGCATAATTTCAATGTGTCTCAGACTTTTGGATGCCAGTGCAGATCCTATTTCTGCATGTCAAAGCACTTGCAAGGGCCAGCAGGAAATGTGCTGCTGCACAGAATCCTATTCTCTAGGCAGAGCATCCATTCAGCAGAAGAAATGGGCGAAATTTCTACTATTTTACTTAATATCCAAATAACAAAAACAACAAAAAGAGCTACATCACATTATATGAACTCGTTGAGACAGCCTGTGGAAGCAACAAGATTTAACAGAAGGTTTAGAAACAATTGTGTCATTTAAATAAATTGTGGCTCATCTGCAGTGCTCCAAGCTAATTACTTGTTTTTCTGAAGCCAAATATTTTGATGTTTAAATATATATCCAAGAGGGAAGCATATACATTAATGAAAATGTATGGCTGAAGTAAAAACAAGCAAATAAACCAACCACTGTTAAGAATCAAATTCTTAAAGACTATAAGAATTTGCTGTGTAGGTAAATAGGTGCTGTACTTACTCCTGTCTCTGTGAAATATTGTACTCATTCAAATCAATTATCCTTTTACAGATGAGATTTCATAAAAGGATAATTATTTCATGTCTGGAATTGCATCAGGTAAAACAATCTATTTTAATTGTTTCTGTATCAATGAACTGCAGCACGTTTTTTTTTCTATACACAAAACAAATTTAATCATGTCTGCCAAATATGAACTCATTTGTCACTTGAAAGATGAAATTGTTTATTTTCTCTGTCAGCCAAAAAAAACCCCAAAACCCAACAAACCATATATCTGCATGCATATGTTCCTTGCATCTGTAAATGCACCTATTTTAGCCTTTTCTAAAAATTCACCTGCACTGGGGAACAATGTAGGTGATTCTATTTTCTTTCCATTATCTTTCAGAGATGTTTGTCCTGGGAGCACAAGGACAGTGCCTGGCAGAGGTTCCTGCTGACTCCTATTTAAAGGCCATTTTAACCAGGTGAAATTAAAAATCTTTGCCCACAAGGCTGTTTTTGAAAGTCACATATGACACACGAACCATGAAAGATTGCCTTTCATTTGTCTCAGGAGAAATTTATTAAACTGACCAAAGTAATACAAAAGTGAGGGAACTTAATGGATGGGCAGCACAGCTGGAGAGAATTTCAGTCAAAACCACAGCAGATATTTTCCCATACAGCTGGATGTGGGAGGTGCACCTAAAGGCTTTGCTCCAGCTGAGCAGAGGGGTGGATGTGGGTTCTCAGACCCACACAGGGCTCCCTTTGCAGACCTCACGTGCCAGGGGCAGTGGATTTGCCTTGTCCCCTGCAGCCACAAGCCCCAGCCCGTGCCCTGCAGCCAGCACTGGGCCTGTGGGTGTGCTCATCCAGCCTCAATGTGCTGGCACTGAGGAGGGACCACAACACCTCCCCAGTCCCTGCTTTCCAGTCTCCTCTGTGCCCTGACTCCTCTGTCACACGATGCTCTATTTGTGTGTGCAGAGCAGCCCTCCCTACTGGTGCCCACCATAGGAACTGGGTGCTACCAAACCTTTCCCAGCCAGTGAAGTGCCAGCTCTGCATCCCTTGGCATACCAAGGTTACCTCTGTAACTCCCAGCATAATCCTGGAACGTGCTTCCATGTGGCAGGAAATCCCTAGATTGTTCTCTGTATAAAAATTTGACCTCTTCCAACTTGTGAGCTCCCCGGCAGTCTCTGGATACACTTCAACAGATTGCACAGTCCAGGGATCATTCCCTGTGGTACTTTCTGAGACCCCTGTCATAGGGAGGAAATGATGAAACTGACTCCATGTTCTTAGAAGGCTAATTTATCATTTTTTGATCTATATTATATAAAAGAATACTATACTAAAACTATATTAAAGAACACAGAAAGGATACTTACAGAAGGCTACAAAGATAATAATGAAAACTCGTGACTCTCTCGCCAGAGTCCCGACACAGCTGGGCTGTAATTGGCCAATAACTAAAAACAATTCACGTGAAACCAATGAAACAAGCACCTGTTGGATAAACAATCTCCAAACCACATTCCAGAGCAACAAAACACAGGAGAAACAAATCAGATAATTATTGTTTTCACTTTTCTCTGAGGCTTCTCAGCTTCCCAGGAACAAAATCCTGGGCAAGGGATTTTTCCAGAAAATGTGATGGTGAGAATTCCCCAAAATGTTTTCTGTGCAGCCACCATGTTCTGGGGGCTGCCATGATTTACTGGTGTGGAGGCAAGCTGATGTGTTCCACCTTCCTTCAAGGCCCAGGAACATTTATTTCCACACAGGCAGCCAGCATGTCTCACCATGTCCTTTCCTCTGTGTCTGTCCCCTCCCTGGTGGCACCTGCCATTCCAAATCTCAGCCACTGCAGTGACCCTTATTGCCTCTCAGCCCAAAAGCCTCCTGCAGGATGGGATCACGTCTGTGCAGGGATGTGAGCTAGCCCCATCCCTCAGAGCAGGCACAGAGCTCTCTGCTCTGAGGCTCATTCCTCCAGGCTCCAGCACTTCCCCCACAATGAGAAAAGTAGGGATCTATTTCCTGCTGCATTTATTTCCTAGGCTTTGGAATACAATATTCTGATAAAAGTCTTATTAATAATAACATAGCCACTGCTTGATGAGACAAGTGGGATAGCTGAAATGTATGCAGGGTATTTTGAATCACATCTTTTCTGATAAGACTTAGATCTCTGGAGCAGAAGGCAGAGCTCTGCAGCATGTTTCTCATGATTCTTAGTACATTGATAGCTGGGTAATTGAGAAAACAAGGGCAATTCAGACTGATTCACACTGGACTTACCTGTGCAATTCAGACTGATTCACACTGGATTTACCTGTGCAATTCAGACTGATTCACACTGGATTTACCTGTGCAATTCAGACTGATTCACACTGGATTTACCTGTGCAATTCAGACTGATTCACACTGGATTTACCTGTGCAATCAGACTGATTCACACTAGATTTTCCTGTGCTGGTTGAAGGTGTTCCCTGCTTAGCTGATAAACTCTTCAGCTGTTGCAGCTAATTTGGAGAGGATTGTGAATCTGACTTGTCAGCCTGCCCAGTTTGCAACCTGATGTTTTAATGTAAACTGAGATTGATAGTAGTTTGCATTTACTGGCAGTGACAAAATCATCACCTCACCTCATCAGGGATCTGGCAGGGACATTTTTGGATGGCAGGCTTTTAAATCACCCTGTCCTGAAGGGCCAAATCTTGTCAAAAGGGGGTTTAAGGACAGGACTGTTACATCTGACTCTGGCTTCACAAGTTCATGTTCATCAGCCCTTTGGATTTCAGTAGACTAAAGAAAAATAGCTGAACGGGGGCATTCTGAAAAGTACTTTTCCTTGACTCTTTTTCTTTGCATATATCTCTTGATCTCATTGGAGATCTCATCAAAAGAATTCACTGGAGAAGACCTACCAAGCAGGTAAAAAAATCCCCATGGATAATTAATACCTAATTTGTTTGATGACAGTTATACCTTAGACTTTGTAAGAAATTATTATAGAAAATATAGAAATACAGATATATGAGTTAATATGTTACAAGTCTTTGTCAAAAAAAAATTACAGAATAATCTGAAGTCTTCTTTGATAGGATATGAGATTTTCTAAATGAATCAGTGCATTTTTCTCTTGAAATTTAAGAAATTAATTCTTTAGATAACTAAACTGAATATCAGTACAGCTGTGAGATAACTGGAGATAAGGAAATACAAGACCATCATGAGAATTTATCTAGAATAGTATGGGAATTCTGGTTTTCCATACCTGAGAAAAAGAAATACAAAATGAATCAGGCAGAGCACAGTATAAGCAGTATAAAAGAAATTTATTTTATTGGAGGAAACGAAAATAAACTAATTTATTTCAAGAAAAATATATTTTATAACAAAAAAAAACCCCAAAAAACCAAAAAACAACCCAAACAACAACAAAACCAAAGAGACCCAAAAAAATAAACAAAAAAACCCCCAAAAGCAAGAATGCTTTTGTGATAGGTATGTGTCTCCAAACAGGTGGAGAAGACTGGCAGATCCCCTTCCCCTTCAGTGGTGCATGCCTAGGGAGGTAGGGAGATCCAGTTTGATGCCAAGAAACTTGAAAAGAAAGTGTTGCAAGCCATTACAGGGAAAAAAAAATCAGTTGTGCAGAGGCCAAAGTTCTTCATTGCCCTTTGAGATTTCCTGAACAGGCATGTTACATATGGAAATTTTTCCACTGGAGGAGATGAGTGAGATCAAATGGAAAGGGGGATCTCAGCTGCTCGGACTTTCACAGCATGGGAATGCAGAGGGATGTGTCTGCCATCACTCACTCTGGCTGGAATCTTTCTTGTACACCCGGGCTGTGCCATGTCCTGCAGAGTGTCCCAGGCACAGGCTGAGTGCCAGCAGCATCCAGGGAATCTCCCAGCAGCAGTTTCCTGACAGCCCCATGGCAGCACAGGCAAGCCAGGGGAAGGGCCCAGTGCTCTGCACACAGCTCCAGTGTGCTGAACTAAAACTCCTGAGCTGTTGGGTCCATGATCAGGCTTGTGAGGGAAGGATGGATTTTCCTATCAGAGTCTGGAGTGAAAGAAGGGATTTAATAAAAAGATCTATGCCTGTACATCATTGAAGCTCTATGAAGAACACCATGCCTTGTTTATCTGTTGGTTAAACAGCTGTAACAGACTGTACCTGCTTCAAAGAGGATTCACAAGAGACAGCAATCAATAAATGCTTGTGAAGAACTTTGATGCTTGAAAATGGAAAACGCTATTTTTACCAGGCTTATACAACAATTCAATTATGGTTTTGGAGAGACAGAGGGAGAAGAGCAGACAGATTTGATCAAGGCTGAGGTTCTTTGCCATGATTACACTGAGACCTAGCTAAAAATAACTACAGGCTAAGAAAAAAATGATTCAAATTGTTATCTTTCAGACTTATTCTAAGTACATGATCTAGAAATTATAAAAAAAAGTATTGAAAAAGATAAATAAGATAGGCAAGGGACCTTCTGTCAGATCAGCTGTTTCTGTGTTTAGGCTAATGGAAGCAGCATATCAGGTTAGAAAGGCACAGTCACAAAACTAATGAAAATTTAGGGGGATGATAAATGTGTTTTGATACCAGCCTAAGACTGAGGTGTCCCTGAAGATCTTACTTCAGAGATAAGTGCAGGACAAAATTCAATTCCATGGAATTGCAGTGAAGGCAAAATTGAAGTCACCTAAATTAAGACTGAATTTAGACTAATGTTCTGCAAAATTTGTGTGCCAACAGCTCAGACCACTGCTCCAAAGCTGCCATTCTCTTGACACTCTCCTTACTGTCCAATGTCTGTGTGTGCCTTTGTCAGCCCCAGAGTTCCATACCAACACGAACACTGCACACCTCTGCTGTCACCCATTCAGACCAGGTTGGTGCCCATGTCACCCTCAAGATCATCTCTTGACATTCAGATTTGGGCACCAATGTCTAATTCCACCCAAAAGCCTGGAGAACTTGGCCTGTGCTGCTGTATTTGCAGGAGCCCACTGCCATGCACAGATCCATAGGGTCGGCAGACCACAGATGTTCAAACCTGTGATGGAAGAAGTCAGGACCTAAAAAGCAGGAATTGAACTTTCCCAGATGTGGGAGTTTTGAGCCTCTGTCACTCCTGTCCCCAGCCAAGAACTTGTACTCCATCCCTCCAGATGCACAAGTAAGATCTCAAGATTTGTGAGACCAGGAGAAGAACAGAAAAACAACAACTCAACTCTATTCTGAGAAAAGCAGGTGAGGGTTCTGCTTGGGCTAATAGACCTAGCTGAAGGAGAAAGAAAAGTAAATTTTTATTTGATCCTGAGCACTACTATAGCAAAAGTTTAGTATTTGGAAATGCACTGTGCCCTTGTGCCTGAAAAGGATCTGCCAGCCCGACCTTTCTTGCCATTAAAGTCTGTTTCCCATGTGCAGACCTGCTTAAAGATGCCTCTCTCCATGTGCTATTCCATAAGTATCCTAAAAAAGGAAAAAAGTGTGTTTTGAATAAAATGGAACACCTGCTCCCATGATTGAGTGCAATGAAGAAACCACTGAATACAATGATTTGCTAGCAGGAGACTCATATATCTTTAAATCAATAGGGTTGCATTTGCTTGCTGTGGTGAGCCCACAGCCCACCTATGGCTGGCAGAGGCTGAATCAGCTGGCTGGCAGGAAGAATTATGAAGAATATATTACAAAACATCAAAAAGAGCAATTCTGTTTTGCCAGGAATTTTGAGAATAAATCCTGTGCTGAGCAGTACACGAAGACCACACCACAATCATCTTCTGCCCAACACCTTAGCCTGTTTTCTGTGTCTCTTTTGGGCATGTGCAGCCTCACCAGGATGCTGAATCTGGCTCTGATTCTGCCCTCTTGCCTGCCCCATCCCTTGGCTTTCTCACTGTGGTGACACCATTACCTTGCTGCTTTGTGGCATCTTCCCCTTTCCTGCCCTTTCAAAGCACTGCTGCTCATGGCATCCACCCTCTCTTCCAGCTGCCTGTGCTATTCACTGGCCTAGGGTACAGGCAGCAGAAACTTGTTGAAAATACTTCCCAGCCTACATTTTTGTCTCCTTGCCTTTCTCATCTTCCTTATCCTCAGCAGGTCTTTGGCATCAGCTCAAGTGTTTTGTGCCTTCAAGTGAGCTCCTCTGTGCCTCCTCTGCTTTTCCCTGGCCTTAGTCAGAAAAACCCTCTGACCAGTCTGAAATATGTTATGATTCTCCTTGAAACCCCTCCCTCAAACACCTGTTTGCTCTGGGATTGGGGCTCCTGGAACCACTGGATTTATCACTTTCAGCAAAGATGTGTGCTCATTTCCTTGTGCTTTCCTTGCCTGTTCTGTGGTATCTCATTTTACACTTACCCTGTGAGTTCTGCAGGGGAGAGAGCTTCCCTATGCTGTGTTCTCAGAGTGTTTAACTACAGGAGGATGGGACAGAACTACTGTCCAACTAAATTCATACTCTACAGGCAGCTGCTTGGTCTTTTAATTAAGGTAGGACCCATCTTCTTCTATAACTTCTCCATGATACCTGACAAGGTAGCAATATTCCACCCTGCTATGCTGAATGACATCACAGCCACTGTTGGGAAACACACTCAGATTGGTTTGAAAAACCCAGAGAGACAGAGAAAGTTATCAAGTATTTCTCTTGGCTCCAGCAGAAATTTCTTCAGCTGTAGTTTCTAGAAAAAAACTTTCCAGGCTGGATATTTTAAGTATTAGCTTTTGGCCCTCTTATTCCAATTATGTCTTCATTAGGCACATGAAAGAGCTGCTTAAACCCCAGTATATTCTACAGATACCATCAGGTCACTTTTCCACCATATCCTGAACCTTCAAGAGTGTAAGTGTGTACTTCAAGAGTATCAAGTGTGTAAGTACCACACCAATGAAATACCTAATAATGGTGATAGAATCCATTATACACAATAGAGACAAAACACACAAAGTGCAAAATATAGAAATTAAAACTAGAGGCTTGAGTAGAGAACACGACAAGTCATAAACTGAAAAATGAAGGCTTGAACATAGCCTAAGACACTTCATGGGCTGGGACATAATTGCTCTTGATTCCTTTATATTGGCTTTTTATCTCAAAGAAGGCAGATGACAAATTGTCAAGTGATTTTTCATAAGCCATTAGTACATGGCTTCCCTCCCTGTCTCTTCCTCCTCCTTTGCACATTTGGATCCTTTCGTTTTAATATTTGCAAGTTTACAGTTTGGAAAGGTCAAAAAATGCACACCACAAAGCTTTTGCTCTCTGCAGCCTGCTGGCCTCCTCCTTACTGTTTATACACTGCAGTTGAACCTGGGGATATCAGTCATCCTTGATGTTAGACAAACCCATTTCAGAAGGTGCTCCTGCCCTAAATGATTTGAGGAGGAGGAGAGAAAGAGGATAAAACACAGGGACTTACCCCAAGTTAGTGGGCAGTCAAAGGGCAGGCCTGGGAAGGAATCTTTATCTCAGTGATGCTTTAGTCACTGTTTTCCCCATGCACTAATGTCTTTTTTTAAGGACAAAGATTGTTTTGACTGAGAAATTGGGTGTTTCTCCAGCCTGCTAAAGGCCAGCCAGTACATAAAGGGACCACTGGGGTGAGCCAACGTAGTTTAATAATGTCTCAGTGCACCTGTACCCCTGGAGAGCATTTTTAAGCTGATGGTCAGATTAAGGTTTCCTGGCATAAAGCATGGCTGAAATTTCTGTGCGCCTTCTTCTCCCCACATCAATAGCCCCCATAGCTACTCCCCCACCACAGCACTGAAACCTGAGCACTGTGGGGCCCTGGTACCCCCCACCCTTTGACTGCTGGCCGTGGGCAGCTGCAGGCAGCTTGCAATGCTGGCAGCATCAGGGTGTTCCTTTTTCATCCTCCCTGTGATGGGAACAGAGGTGAGGAGTTCAGCACTCTCCCTCACCTCCCCTGACATCAGTGCTGTGTCAGCCCTGATGGTATTAGAGCAATCTTTTAAGAGCAGTTCATCTTATTACCGAGCTGTGCTCTCCCTGAAGGCCATGGACAAATGTTAAAGTCTGGAAGTGCGTGTGATGTCACAGAAGAAATATGAAAGGGCAGCTGAACTGCTGCCTGCTGCAAGGGCAAGTTCTGGGTAATGTTTCCTATTAACTCCTCACTCCTTCTGTCATCCTGCTCTCGTGGCAGGGAGAATCTAAAGGAAATAGCTCTCTCATCTTCTGCTCAAAATTGCCATTTCCCAAGGATTTGCTAGAGGTCTAATTAAAGCAGAATAAATGTATTTTGCATTTCTCACCCAAGAGGGTAGTTTAGATCAGAATCAGTGGAATGAATACAGCATGTTTCTGATGGAGTTTTGAGTGTAAATGAAGGGGATACTTTGAATGATGGTGACAAATGTACTTCAAATGAAGAATTAATATGACTCATATAGGAGTCTAGGAATATAAAATCGACTAGAAATATAAAAATCCATATTATTAGAACAAATGCTTTGGTAATATTAGGCACTTCTGTGTCTGAATCTCTGTTAGAATACACAGAAGGAACAGACAAATATTTATGCTGATATTTAGTACTTAGGACTGCTGTGGCTGTAATTTATATTCCCTCATAACCATGTCACAGTGCCACTCTGTGCTTTGTGTTGTGCCATTTTCACTTGTGATTTTAATGTCCCTGAAGCAAGAATTCATGGGGAAACCCCTTCTTCTAGCCAAGAAAACAACTTTTCTCAAATCTCTGTGGTGCTTTCTGAAATACAAATAACAACACTAATAAGACCCAGAAGCTTCTGTATTGAACAATGCTCAACTAGCTTGTGAGAAATGTTTTCTTCACAGGGGACCTTATGTTCTTAAACAAGACTCAACACGTGATTTCTGTAGACAAGCAGGGAAAGCTTAAGTTAACTGAGACGTAGTTATGGAATCTGTTTATAAATGTGAGTTGCAAACATGTCACATTTTTACAGACAGAAGGAAGCCTAAAAATCTTCATGAGATCAAAAGCCTTACTGAGCAGCAGCCTCTGTGCCCCTGTTCCAGGTTCATTCAGAGATCCATGTCCTGTTGACAGGCTCTGCACTGGATTTCCTCCCCAGACGGCTGCAGGGTGACATCTGCAGAGGTTCTTAAAGATGGATGAGATGTTTAACCAAATCACTCCTCCCATACTCTTTCTCAGAGCTCCCACAGCTTTCTCTTGATTATGCCTTTGGAAGGACATCCTTGACATCCTCAGCTAAATCTCCTTGCTTCTAGCAGCCAAAGGACCAGTGAAGCACACACCTCTGGAAACAATTAGAGAATGGGTTGGCTTGGAAAGGACCCTAAAGGTCATTTAGCTCCAGTCCCCCTCCATGGACAGGGATGCCTTCCACTAGACCAGGCTGCTGATTGTGTTGGTGGCATAAATGACTTGAACAGGACACAGAGTTGTGGAAACAGGCTGAGACACTTGGGGTTGTTCAGCCTGGGTGCAGTAGTTTTTAAATAGCCTTTTGGCTCACAGCTGTATTTCATGATAATTCACCATGATCATCATTTGTCTTAATCTCAGTTTCTTTAGAAACAAAGATAGCACCCTGCTTTGCAGTACTATTATGTCACCCCACAGAAGACAGTATTTTAATCATTGCTATTAATACCTGAAATGTATTATTACTATTGAGGGCTTGCCCCATACTTGCCTGCAAAAAGTTAGTCTGCCAGACTAACTCCATTTTCGTCCATTTAATAAAGTGTTGTAATAATTTCCTTGAGCATCCTTTTTTTGTCAGATTTTCAATGTGTTATTGCTGTTTACTTACAAGCAGGGTCATTGGTGGTATCTCAGCTCCTTGTGATAATGAGGAAATTGGCTTACACAGTGAATAGCTGTTCCTTTGCCATCAAGTTTATGTTAACATTCACAGTATCAATTAAACCAAAATTGAGGATCAAATATGTGACAACAACTGGAGGGGCTGAAATAATTGCAAGGGTGAGGTCATGGTGATCAAGCTTCCAAATACATTTTACAGAGTGCTGATGTGAAGTCTGCGGGTTATTTCTCCTTCCTTCAGGTGTCAGAACTCATTTAGGCTTTAGACACTGCCGTAAAAGGCAATCAGCTCTTCCCTTCCAATCTCCAAAATCATTTTAGCACAGGTAATATCAACAGAGTCACATCATTTAGAGCCTCCTCCTGCCGCCGTGCAGCTGCTCAGGCAGTTAATTACAATATGTTCCTGGGCTGGGAGGCTGAGCAGGCACCGCATTTCCGCGCTCCATTAAAACCAGCTCAGCCAAATTAGGCTGATAGGATAATGGGGATGGCTTGTGCAATTCCTTCTGCTCCCAGCAACAAGAATTGTGCCAGATATTGCTCTCTTTGTGTAAATTGTATACCTGGTGTTTGTCTCCTAGGAATAAGTAATGGCTTTATTCCTTCATCTTATACCGAGTTGCTGAAGGCCATTTTTCTAAGGACTTAAAAATTAATGCATCATCTACTCATGCAAAATAACAATATATCTACTGTCAAACTTTGATTTGGCAGTGAGGAGAGGTAGGAGCTTGAAATATTTTTCTTGGGAAAGTACAGGAAACAAACCACTCCAGGAGAACAGGTGCCTTACGTGATATATGTCATTCATGCACCTTCATCATTTCAAGTAGAAATGTTCTAAGTTTGTGCAATTCTTCTGCATCACCTTCAAGAGTTGTTAAGACTGGAAATTCAAATTATTTTAATAGAACTGATTTGTCCATGGTTGATGCATTTGGAGTGGGTCAGGGACCCAAAGATGGGATTTACCTCATCTTTCTCTCTGAAAAACTGTAATTTACATTGAGTGTAAAATAATTGGGGGTACAAAATGCCCTTCAGGGAAGTCTAGCTTAGGTAAAGAAGTACCTCTGAATATCAAAAGAGCTCCCAAACCACCTTGAGACTGATGAGCTGAATGTGAGGCAGTAATGTCAAAAAGGAAGAATTCAGGAAAAAGATGCCCTTTTTTGAACCTATTCATTAATAAGCTTTACTTGATTAACAGAAAAACGTAAAATTCAGATAAAATAATGTTATTTATTGTAGTTGAATTTTTTTTTGTGGTTTCATTTTGCTGTTTTTCAGGCTGTACTTCCTTTCTGTTTTTCATAGTAGCTAATGGGGATTTGGCACTCCCTATCATCATCCTCTTGGCTGGGAACAGAGCAAACAGGGGAGCGTGGGTTATGGTTTAGCAGGTCCCTTTAGGCATCTCTCTGACAGGATAGTGAGTGGTCAGTGTGGGTGGCTCTCATGTGTGGTGTTAAGGAGAGAAAAGTGCTGTGTCCTTCTTCACAAGCTGATTTTGGGACTCATCTCTGGGACATCTGCAACAAGCTTAGTGGAACCTAAACTGGAGATTTCCCAAGGGAGACCCAAACAATGAGCAGGATAATGAAGTCTGACTTCTGGTGACTCATCCCTCCTCGTGGGTGGACCCTGCATAGAACAGTCCAGGCCCCTCTGCAGAGAGAGCATGGAGGCATATTTTGCTGTAGACTTTAAGCAATACACCTGCAATTTCAGAGTTTCATGGCCAAATTCCAAGGCAGAAATAAGCCCTGAGTGTCTGTTCCTCTATCAACCACACTGCAATGAAGATGACAGATAGTGTGAGGTTATTACTTTTAGATGGCCACAGAGGGAAGTAGGAATCCCTTGCTTTGGTGTTAGCAGGAGCTGTGTTCTAAAGATAAGTGAGTGAAGCAATTGCTGAGAGAAGTAAGACATTATTCCATATATCATCCATTGCAGACATACATATTATCTATGATATATGGATAAACCCGGAGGGATTTGCATTCTTAAAGAATGCCTATTGTTCTGTAGCAGTGTGGGGGTGAGTTTTTATGAACAGACGTGCATGTCATTCCAGTGAGTGCAGCTTTATTGTATTCAGAACTGCTGAAAATAATTACCCACAATATCAATTTCCCTTCTGGAGCTTAAGAAGCAGGTTGAGAGCAATGGTGTTATTAAGAATAATTTCAGAGCAGTAAATATAGCTATCTAATCATCTATAATGGCAGGCTAGACATCTAAATTTGACTGAAATGAAGAAATATATCACTACACATTCTATTTCAGTGAAAATATGCATACATCTATCCTGCCTGCAGCAAATGTGAGGTACAAAAAACATTCTTCACAATACATAGTTCCTTTAGTGATCAGTTCTAACCCTCATTCTTTAGTCCAAAGTATTAAAACCAAAACACTACATAAAATTTTGCATCTACTGGCTTATGTGCCATGATCTACTAAAGAGTTGGAATACTTTAAATGCATTTCATATAAATATAAAGGTTATTCTGAATCAAAGCCTATGATCTGGAATACAATGAGGCTCCCACTGATGGTTCAGCTGTTAAATGATAAGGTCCTAGAGATTCTGTTGGCATTCAGGAGTGAGTCCATATCAAACACAGGCAGTATTTGCCTGTCTGTACAGCAGTAGTGGAGGAGCTGCACTAACAGATGGGGCTGCTGCTCTCAGCTCTGGAGTATAAAAGGTTCATACCCTCCTGGCAGCAAAGCATATGGTCTAATAAATATGAACAGGGTCAGCACTTAACTCTGTGCTCTTGGGATGTTTTGTACTCACCTAACGCCCTTCTGGGGAAAAACCTTAAGGGACATGGCCAACATATATAAATATAACCAGTCACATTTTACTTGGCACGTGCTGTAATGCTTCATATTTTTGCTATGTGAAGGCTGCAGATTTTAGCAGGTTTATGATGCTACATTTAGAAATGAGAGCAGTAATGGTGGGTGAGAGACTGAACATGACCCAGCAATGCTCACTTGCAGCCCAAGAAGCCAAAGGTGTCCTGGGCTGCATCCAAAGCCCTGTGAGCAGCAGGGGAAGGAGGGGGTTCTACCCCTGTGTTCTGCTCTGCTCTGTTCTGCTCTGGTGAGATCCCACCTGCAGTGCTGCATCAAGCTCTGGGGACCCAGCACAGGAAGGACCTCAACCTATTGGAGCAAGTCAAGAGGAGGCCACTAAGATTATTAGAAAATTGGAATACCTCTCCTATGAGAAAAGGCTGAGAGAATTGTTCAGCATGAAGAAGAAAAGTCCCTCGGGTCACATAATTGCAGCTTTCCCGTGACTGAAGGAGCCTACAGGAAAGATGGAGAGGGATTTTGCAAGAGCTTGGAGTGACAGGACGAGGGGGAAGGCCAGACTGAAAGAGGATAGGTTTAGATTAAATATTAGAAGGAAGTTATTGTGTGAGGTGGTGTGGCACTGGAATGTGTTGCCCAGAGGATTTGTGGCTGTCTCATCTCTGGAAGTGTTCAAGGCCAGGCTGGATGGAGCTTTGAACAATCTGGTCAAGTGGAAGGTGTCCTTGCCTATGGCAGGAGGTTGAGACATGATGATCTTTAAGGTTCCTTTCAACCCAAACCGTTCTGTGATTCCATGATTCTATGGATAAAGAGGTGGCTGAACTTGTCACAAGTTTTGAAAATTTTGGTATTTTGGGGGAATCTCAGGTAGCATCAAGATTGACTGTGACCACATCCAGGGCTCTGTGAGTTCAGTGCCAGGCACTGACCTGCATCTCTTGGGAGCTGCAAGACAAATTTCACCCTAACTGGAGAACTGGCTGCACACCAGAGCAGGTTTTGCTGAGATATTTTAGATGATTGCTTTTGTGAATATATCTTAATAGATTAATATACTTTTTAGAGGAAAAGTAAAGTATCAATTAGGTTAAATAGTTTCTTCTACAGTGAATAACAGTGTCAGATGAAACTCTCAAGCGCTGGTTACCCATTTCCAGGTGAGGTCACCTCTCTGCTCACATTCACTGCTCATCTTCAAATGGCTCACTGGATGATTTTGATTCAGAAGAGTTTGTGGTGAGTAATCTTTTCCCAGTCCACTCCAAAATTATGGTTTATCTTAGGTGCTTCTGTGTATTTTCTCAGCTGGGTGCGATTTATTAAGTGCAGTAGGTGACTCTATGACTGATCCAGTTTATCAATACCTCGTACTCCACAGCCCTGTGATTGCTTTACAACCTTTGTCAGGGTCTAGTAAAAATGCACTTATTGATGAACCTTATTAGAGAGATACCAGGTGGCTGGCAAAGGTGTCTTCTGGGCATCAGCTAGCCCATTATTAATGTTGTTAGATATGTTCATAATTTCTACTAACTTATTTTTCAAGTAGTCATATGACAGTAAGTTATTACCCAAAGGACCTTCACTACACAGGGTATGCAGTAAAAAAGGTGAACAGGGAAGAACTTAGCCTTGCTCTTGTAAGTACACTTGTCCCTCCCAGATGACACTTGACACTCTCTCAATTTAAAAATAGCCTAGTGTGTTAATTCATATCTCTATGGCTTTTCTTGCTTTTCTGAGCTTGGAAAGTCTTTGTGTATTACTTTCCATCTGACAAGGAAGAGAGGTGAGAGAACATGTATCAGAAAATCAGCATCAGTCACAGCTTTTCATTGGGGTTTTAGTTTTTTTCTTCTTAACACTTTCAAGGTTGTATCACCAGACATGCTAACTAGTGAATGTACTCTGGGAAGAAATTTAGCACAGAGAACATTAGCATCATCACTGATAGTAATTAAAAAGCAAATGAAAAAAAAGAAACAAAAACCCCAAAACAACACAAGCCTCTACCCTCCAATGATTAGACCTGTTTTTTTAATGTAATTAAACCAACCAGCTCATTAGCATAAACCACACTACACATTCTAATGACCCAATTTATTTTAAACTACAGATTCGAGCAGATCTGATAAGGCTGCTGTTTCCTAATTCTAAAATAATCCCTAATTTAAAACAGCCTTCTAGGCTTTGGCTGCCACATTGAACCATGTCCCATTACAACTGGACTTACTAAGCAGACCAGTCCAGTTCATCATGGAGAAATTCAGGAAGAGAATTTGCAGGCTTTTGACTCCATATGTTCTTTATGGGTATTTGATGAATTTATTTTAATTCAAATCTATCCAAGAACTGAAATTCAAAGCTGTTATGGAAAATGAACTCTTTCCCTTATGCTAGAGATTGTTCATTCTCCCTAGGGCAGCATCTGGTAGATAATACAGTATGTTGTGCTGGAAAGCAGCTCAGACATATTTAAGTAGCAAACTGTGATTAAAAAGGCAAAGCTTAGAGGATGATGTCTTTTGACACAGAATTTAAACTTTGAACTCTTAACATCAGCCAGGTTTCTTTGCCCTCCTTGGCTTTAGAACTGCAATGAAGGATCCATAGATGTCTTCCCAGAAGTTTTTCAGTTGCCCAGAAAGTGACTATGCTTACATGATGGTGACTGCCCCAGAGCAATGAACTCTTGCTCTGAGCCTCCAGATCCAGCCCAGGTGACAGAAAAATCTGGGTCAAGGGGTTCTGGCCAGCTCAAAGCAGAGCATGTTCACATCCTCACACTGCACCCAGAGCAGCCACACACTGAATGGAGTCACTGGCTGCCACACTGGGAATTTCAGTGCTCATCAGTGATCCCTGTTGGGAGATAATTTTTAATTTAAATCAAATAAGCTCATGTTATCTTCAAAGTGGAAGGTTGTTTGCTGTGATCAGATGAGATGGCAGACACTTGCCTGCCACAAGAACTCCATTAAGTGAAAAACAATTGCTCATTAGTGAGGAATTAAGCTCAAAACACTAAAAATCCACATCCTGGGATTGATTCTGGACACACTTAGTACACAGATTAATTTAAATGTTTGCTGCATCTAATCTTTCCTTATGTGCATCTGGATGTTCCATAAAGCAAATTACCTCAGCTATGAAATGATCAAGCAGCAGAGATTCAAACTATATATAACTTCTGTGCAAGAGCATCAGAACATGACATTAATCTCCTTTCTAATTTCCTAAGCTCCCATTTTGTCATACAAGGTGACATCCCTCACAGCAACTGGATGATTTATATTGTGGAGGGTATTCTTAACTATCTTTAATATTGGTGCAACAGCTCATCCATCTTGAAACAAATTATGTATGCAAGATTATTTATTCAGGACAGCAACGAGTCATTAAAAAAAGGTCTTATTTCTGAATAAACACAGCATATCTATCCTTGTCTCTCTGGTACCAAGTAAATTACGTGTGTCCATTATGAGTATGTGCAACCCTCCCAAAATAGACTGATTTTGAAGTCTTATGGTGAAATACCTCTCTGAAAAAGAATAAGGACTTGAAGAATGAAACTAAAGGGAACTTATTGTCTCATTTTCACAGTATAAAAATTGATGAAATACCACGACACAAGGTCAGAATCAGCAAAATGATCCTATGTAGCCTATTCTAGTCTTACAGTGTCAAGGATTTTTATGCTGGTTGCATAAAAGGCACCATTATGGTTTATCCTTATCCATCTATTAATATCTTTATGTGTAATAAACAACTTCCTCATGACACTGTGTTTTGGTAGACTTGAAATTTTATTTGTTATTTCCCCCAAAACTGATAAACAAGTTCTTCTTGCTTAAGTGCAGGAATGAATGAGGTTGTCTCTACAGTCCAGGGGCCAGGAATTTGTAGGATCTGACTGGGTTTCCTGTTTTCTCTGATAAAGCATCATTACCACTTCCTAGGGCTGCATGTAGAGAGGGGAAGGACAGAAGTCTTACATTTCTTGGCTCTAAGTTGGCAAGGGGAAGGTAGAACCAGATGATTTTTAAGGTTCCTTCCAACATGAGCCATTCCATGATTCTATGAAATACTCTCTTCTGCTAGCCAGTAACAGCACCCTGTGACACAGGAAAGTGAGAGGGAATTGAGGGGTTCCAGTGAAAGGATGGGGTGGTGGGAGCAAGATCTTTCCTCCCAGTTAAACACTGAGCTGCTGTTTCATGCTAGCTGGGTACCTCTTCTGAGGCTCACTCTAGAAGGGCTCATTCAGGACCTTTCTTCTACTTTTGATGATGTTGTGCAAGGTGGCATCCAAAAAAATCCCTGTAAATGCTGGATAAGTGGCACCTGCTGCTTCTTTGCCAGCCCAGGCATCTTGGCCAGTCACAAACAGCAACAGGTTGCTCTGATGTGACATATCAATAAACCTGCTGCTTCACTCCCTTCTAGATGTTCACAGACATTTTGGTCGCCTTTTATGCTGTTTTTTTCTTAATAGCATGTGCTTGCAACAAGGTCCCCCACAGCTGACAGCCTCTGTAGTTTGAATTCCTCCACAGTGATAGCAGTAAAGAGAGCAGCTGTCATCAGGGCCAAGTTCAGGGCAGCCATGACCATCTTTTTTCTCCTTTGATTCATTTAGTCTCATGACAATATTGTCCTCCATCTCCATTCCCTCCATAGTAATTGAATTTATGTGGCTGAGCTGCCTTGTATCTTCCAAGCTTTCATTTTGTTAAGCTAATAAATCAATTTTCCTTGTGGTAGGGTTTCCAGGTGGTAGGGTTAAATATTGCCCACATTAGTAAAATCAGAGATAAGACAGAGGTAGAGAGAAAGTCCTGAACAGTCTGAGGAATTCTGGGACGGCATTGGTGGACTGTCAAACACTAACTAAAACATGCAGTTTTAAAAGGTTTTGGTGTTGATTGTCAGTTAAAAAGCCCTAATTCCATTGCCTGCCTCAAACATCCAAGAGAGGCAGGTTTAAAGACATTTGTCTTCCTTATGCTGAAATCTAGGAAAAACACGAACCAGCAGTCTTAAAAGCCAAGCAAACTTCAGCTTGGTCTAACCCAAAACTTGTGGAGGTCAGTGTTACAGTCTTCAGTGTGTTTTGAGTCAGTTCTTCAGAGAACAGCCATAACCCATCCCAGCTGTGAGGAAGGAAGAGAAAAATCAAAGCAATTGGAACAAAAACCCAACCGTTCAGGAGAAAAATCCCCATGTCTTTAGGTGTCAAGTACAGAACAACACGTTACTACCAATTTATCTTCCACGGAAATTATCCAAAAACCTTTGTGTGTTGAGAAGTTGGAGTTCCTGGGGTTTGTGGCATCAGTTTTATTTCTTTCACAGGAATTGCCCAAAATATAAAATTCATGCCTGAAGAAAGGAAAATCAATCAAAGCATAATAACTTATTCAATAGTATAGACTAGTGCTGCCACTGAAAATTGATACAGGGATAATCAGAGTGTGTTCGACCCCATCCTTTCCTGAATTACATGAATGCAGCTCCTGATACAGCAAAGGCAGTTTTGATACTTCAGAGCCATACAAAAAAGCATGGGACCAAATCTACTCCTATATTAATTTTATGCCAGGGTAATTTCATACATTTTAATGAGATGACTTTGTGTTTACACTTATGAGAGAGACAGAAGAAAAAGCTTAAAAGCTTCCACAAATACCATTTCTTTTTTTTTCTTTTTCAAGAGGAGGAAAAGCTATAATGTGGACATCATAATTTTCAGAAACATGATTCTTTTATTCTTTTCCTTTGTGGAAGGATGTTCTACAACACTGTAAATACAAATAATGGCCATTGAGCAAGGTTCATCCATTATGCTGCCAACAAAGTACTGACCTGAAGACTGAAAACAGAAACAGAAAAAAAAAGTAATAAAAATATTGATTATAGCATGGGATCAAGTAAATTAACTTTTTGTTATGAGAGAAGCCATGTAAAAGGGAAAGTTTCAGACTGAAATATTTAGCTTTCTTTTGGTTTTGCTGTAATCTTTTTCTTTTAAGCTTCATCCAGACTGCATCCTGGAGAAGGTCTCTCTGCTAATAAGGTTACTCATTCAGCCCTTCTCGGCTCCTGTAATTTGCCTAAATTATGGAAGGCAAATTAAGCCAGCTCCAAACAATATTAACAGGCTGGTGCTACCATCATAATTAAGTCACAGCAGATGCAAAGGGACGATGGAGACTTGGTAGTAAATATATCAAGTGTTTCTGATGACAGTAATGTATTTTATTAGGAAAAACTATCATCATTGTTATGATCTAATGCACATTTACCCTTTTCTTGTCCTTCAGTCACCGGGTAGGACATAAGCTAAATTGAATTCTTGTATGTTAATTTTTTTTTCTAGTTAACTGATATGAATATTGCATTCTGTATTATTTAATAGTTACTCTTGCAGCTACACTTTGTGCTGTCAATAAGGCAGAATTATTCTTCTTGAGAGGTGTTAGTGTCCTGCACTGCTGTCTCAACAAGAGCCTTGTGCAATGGGCCCCACAAGAGTCCCAGATTCAGCTCTGCCTGTTCTTCCTCTGAGCAGCCACCAGTCCTGAGCTGGGCCCAAGCAGGAGTGGCAGGTGGATCAAGGACAGGGCTGTGAGGAGCATGGGGCAGAATCATCTCAGCTGGAGGGAACTGTTAACCTGAATTTGCAGTCCCTGGAGGTGTGCACTGATCACTGGGCTGCCAGCAGGGTCACTGCTTCCTCCTGCCATAAACTGTGAGCACAGAATAGACTGTTTGACAAAAATAGCATTGTGGTTTAACCCCAGCTGGCAACCAAGCCCCACACAGCCTCTCACTTGCTCCCCTGTGGTGGGATGAGAGAGAGAATCAGAAGGGTAACAGTGAAAAATCTCGGGGTCTGAGATAAAGACAGTTTCATAGGTAGATCAAAAGCTGTTCATCCAAGCAAAGGCAAACAAGGAATTCATTTTCCCCTTCCCATGGGCAGGCAGGTGCTCAGCCATCTCTAGAAAATCTGGACTCCATCAGACATAACGGTGCATTGGGAAGACAACACCCTCAGTCTGAATGGTCCCCCTTCCTTCCACTTCTCTCAGCCTTATGTGCTGCTGCTGATGCCATATTGTATGGAACATCCCTTTGGTCAGCTGGGGTCAGCTGTCCTGGCTGTGTCTCCTCCCAGCTCTTGTGCAATCCCAACTTCCCCATTGCTGGGGTGAGGAGCAGAAAAGACCCTGACAAGCAGCAAAACCAAAAGCAGTCACTAGGGAGCACAAGACTTTAAATTTGATCAAGCCCATTCCAACCAAATCTGTTGTTCCCTCGAAGCCTTTGAGCACCAGGAGGATTATTGTGTTTTAAGCCCAGATGACAATTAAGCACACACAGACACTTATTTCCAGTGAGATGGGGAGAGAATTGGAAGGGTAAAAGGGAGTGGTAGCTGAGCATCAAGGAGGGAGGGATGTGACTCCTCAAAATCTCAAATGTCTGTATTTTACATGATGTCCTGTGCTAATTTGTGGCACACTGGATTTGGATACCTGAAATTCCCAGGCCAAAGAGAAATGTCAGAACTTGGTGACTTCATAGTGCCCTCCTTTTTTGTGGTTTGCTCAAAGGCACTCCCCTCTCACCCTGCTTGCAGGGCAGCACAGGGTGAGGACTGGGCTTGAGCAATGCTGTGCTCCAAATCCTTACCAGGAGAGAGCACACAATATGCAGTTTACACTTGCAAAATGCTGTTTGTAGGGTTGCCACACATAGCCCATCTCTTTGGACTTTAATTACAACACCAGTGTGGGTGGCAGCCTCAGAGATGTTGATGCTTTTCTTGTTCCCACAAGTCTCTGGGGTGTACTCAGTTGTGATATCCTTAATTTGAATTTAGCTTGTTGTCTTCCTGGGCTATGCAGCCTACACATCCCTGCTTGTTTACACTTGAGAAAGAAAATCTGCTCAGAAAAGAAATAAGGCTCTTTTCCTTAGCTTGGAGCATCAATCAAACCAAGCAAGGGGAAATGAAGTGGAAATGGAGTGTGACATCTGAGGAAAAGCCTTCCTTTGATCTTTCTTGGTATTGTTGGTTACAGCTAAAGGGGAAACACTTCACAATTCCTTCATTACTCTTTGGTGTGTGGAGTAATTGTTTTGGATAAGGGTAGTGGTTGAATGTCTGCATCCTGCAGCCTGTGCTGGAACAGCCTTGTGATATTGACACTGCACAAACCCCTGAGGACAACTTATCTGTTGGGAAAACCTCATTATTAGACTTGTGTTCATCCAGACCTAATATTACTTATAAATAGTGCAACAAATTTTAATTATGTCAGAGAGGCTGCAAGATAAAGACACTATCAGAATAGTGTAGACACCATTCACTGTACTCTTTCTCCTATTAGAATGCCATGTTGACTTGCCTGTTTACCATAATCTGTTCATGGATTAAATTTGGAATACAGAAATTTCACCCCACTAATTAGCTGTTTAGTGTTATCTAGAGAGAAAAATAGTCCTGCTGCCTTCTATGGCTTGATCTGCTGAAAGGCAGGTCTGGATTGCTTGTGGTTATAGAAGAGGTGCATGCAGGTGTCCTGGATAGTACTGCCCTTCTTATCATAACAATTTCCTGACACCAGCCAATAGTAAGTTTAATCAGAAGATATTTCCCTTAATCAGAATGGAGAGAAGGTGTTTCAATCACAGATAATATCTAAACTCTCAGCTCAGCAATTATTAGAACTTCAGTGACTTAGGAAGCATTTTTATTTTTTTTCCTTTTAATGCCAAACAAACCAATTATGCCCTGGAAGAGATGATGGCTTTTCCAGTCTAAACTAGGGGCGTTCACAGATTAAGTAAATATTTGGCAGATTTTCCTTCATAAAACATTTGCAGTCAAATCCTTTCTGTC
Organism: Serinus canaria; assembly: GCF_022539315.1. NCBI lineage: Eukaryota > Metazoa > Chordata > Aves > Passeriformes > Fringillidae > Serinus > Serinus canaria. The sequence continues at coordinate 144,400,378 of NC_066315.1, read as the reverse complement.
CAGTTAGTCAGAGAATGTCATAGATGGTCTTTTCGTATATATATATTTATTTATTTATTTATTTATTTATATTTATTTATTTATTTATTTATTTATTTTTAACCTTGTGGAGTATGACAATCTGTACTTTATCTGAGTACTTCATATGAGAATAGAAAACAACTGCAGAAGGCAGGCACCCCTGTATAGAGGAGACATTACACCTTGCAGAGGTGGAACACCCAGGTGGGCACCCAGTCCCATCACTGGTTTTGGTTTCCATTGTATCCTGGCTTGGTAGAAGGCCACATCCCGTGCCACAGAGTCACAGAGGATTATCTGAAACAGCTTTATCAGACTTAGATCACTTCCCACTCAGATGACCCCTGTCTGCTTGCCAGCCTGGGGAAGCTCCTGATGGTGCAGGACTCCACACTCAAGGTGTGGCCCAGGAACACCTTGGCATCCTCAGAGCTGCTGCAGCCTCTCTGGCTCCTGTGTCTTGGACCTCTCATCAAGGAGCACAGCACCCTGGCACAAGCACCTCTGAGAGGTTCTCCTACAGTTTTAAATCCTTTTCATTCCAGAAATGTGATCTACAGTTCTGCCCCTCAGAGTTACCCCCCCGGAGGTCTCCTGAGCTGGATGCAGTACTGCAGCTGGGTACAATATAAATTCACAGAAAAATTACATATTTTTCATTATATGTGCAGCAATATCTCTAAGGAGTTTGTTTTTCTGTGGCCTGACTACAAGTGAAAAAAACCTAAACCACAGCAGATTACTGTGAGCTCATTGCAAATGTCTGCCTCCAATCTTGACAGACTGACTGACGTCCCAAAAATGGGATATTGCTTAACTAATATTTCGAGCTGTATAGAATTTGAGAAGTATTGCTCCTGTAAACAGAGGTTGTCATCTAAGAAAATGAGTAGTTGAAAATGGGCATCTAATTTTAAACTCTGTGTTTGGACAGACTGCAATGGTCCATGTCAAACCCATGCAGTAGAACACCTTTCATCTCTGGCCTCTGGTCTTTTCTCCTCCCACATGAAGGATTTTTTTGTTACTGATTAAAAGCAAAATTCACTGGTCACTGGAGCGCCCTGAGAAACTCAGGGAAAAAAAAGTGATTATTACTTGTTTCTCTACAAGAAAGAATTGGCTCTGTTTTAAATATCTTCCAAAAAGAACACATTTTTTCCCAGATCCTTGAAATGTAGCAAACAATTCCAGAGAGGATAGAAGTGCTCATATTTATTATCTGAAAAACCTTATGTAGCAAAATATTACATCTTTCCATATATTTTGGCTGTGTGGGAGCTGATGCCATCAGAAATGAAATACCCAACTTCCAAGAATGTTTTGGTTTTTTAGTTTATTGCCTCATTTTGTTTTATGAATGCAGCCTCCAGAGCCTGTTTATTTTCTGGCTTTCCATGTTGCTGTGACTGCTGCTTTGGGTGGTTGTGCCATCACTTACACTGTAAAACCCTGGGGATCTATCCACATATGAAATGTGTGAACCTCCAAAAAACGGATTTGAAATATGAGCAATAATAAAAAAACTTCATGCATTGGGAAAATATCAGTTTGTCCTTTTTGTAATGTAAAAAAAAAAAAAAAGAAAAGAAATCCTAAAAATGAGAGGATAAAATCCCAGCTTTGTCTCAGTTGCAAGCTCTCTCTGTAATCAGCCAGAGGAGAGAATTTCTCCAGCAGATAAAGCCTATGCAGAGTCCAAGTGTACAAAGTGCTACAACCAAGACCAGCCCTTCAATGCAGGTCAGGCACTGCAAGAGAAAAGAGCTGGGGAGGTGACCCCATGTGCCAATTCCTCTTCAGCACATAATCTCACAGAGCAGGGGGAATGAATACCCGTGGCACTGGGGGAGAAGAAGAGAGATGAGGGAGAAAAATATAATTTTCTCTGACAAAAGTACAAGTTTCCTCAATATATGTGTCCCTTCCCTCCTCCCAGGAGCCCAAATTTCTATCAGTTCTTTCCTGAACCTAACTTGATTCCCAGCAGTCCTCCATGCCCATTCCTCAGGAGGCCTTGAATGTATGCACATATTCCAATTTTCATTTGCTGTCTCTGTGCCTTCTGTTTTTCAAAGCTAATAGATGGGTGTGATGTTTTATGCTATTTTATATTCTGGAGAATTTTTTCAGCAAAAACCTTGAGAAAGATTGCAGTGTGCAGCTGTAGCTCACCCCACTGCAAGCTGCCCATGGAATTGGAGCCCTGTGATTTTCTTCAAATGCTCTATGCACAGCAGAGATGTCAAATGTGCTCAAAGACATTTGCAACTTCTAGCCATGGTCTGTAGTCTTCATCTGTAAAGTTTGAGCCTCACAGTGCATTCAGTGAACAGCCTCTCTTTAAACTAAACATGGACTAAACATGGACCACTTGCTCATGCAAAAATGCCGAGTGGCGCCGCGCGTCACCGTGATTGCATTTACACATGATGGGGGCATGCCAAAGCCTTTTGGGAAAAGGTTTCTTCCTCCACCTGTACTAATCTTAAGGTTCAATGCTGCATTGAGATGAAGGGCTTGTTCACACCTCAGGCTCCATTTGACAGCCTTCCATCGATTCAGGTTGGAGAGCTGCCCTGGGAAGCAGGAGGAGTGGATGTTTGCCCAGGATTTTTCAGATGGTGCTCCTGGTAAGGCCATTCACATCTGAGTGGTAAGGGGATATAAAAGGCCCTCAACTAAAATGGAAACACTCTACACCTGTTTGTTCTGGTATTATTTGCACAAGAAGAATGACAGCATCAATATGAAACTACAATTGAGAAAAGATGAATAAATAAATGTTATTTTTAATAAGGTTGTGCCTAAGAAGTTGATTAAAGCTACAAAGCAAGAGATTATGGCTCTTCCTTCCACCTTTCTGCTAATATAATATTTGTATTTGAGAACTAAAAGTCTTATTGCAAATACAAGTAGTTGCATCAAAAAAAAAAAAAAAAAAATCACCTCATGAACCACTTTTCTGCCTCCAGATCTTCCCAGTGTGAAAACCAGCAAACTGAAAACCCTAAAAAACTGGAAAAGCTAGTAGAGGGGAAAATGTGAATTCAGCTTCAGAGGAGACAAATACAGAATGAGCAAAAAGGTGACTAAGATATAATGTGCATAAGGAATTCAGGCATAGTTTCAGCACAGAAAGTCCCTGGCTTATTCCAGAGATGAAGAAGAGTTGGCCCAGAGCAGGCAGATCTCAGAAGATCTGTCTCATCTTAAAGATAAGATTATGCCAGTGACAACAGAGAAACTCAGGGAAAAGGATAAGGACAGCTGAATAACCTACACCAGATTTGTAAAACTGAACCTATTTCAGACAGGGTCTGCTGAGGTATTTTCAACAGAAAAATGAACAGCTGGATCTGATAGGAATTTCCTTGCACTCATGTGGGGAGCAAAGCTTCCAGCCAAGGGAACATGCACATCCAAGCAGTTCCTCAGCCCCTCTGCTCCTGCTGCTGAGTCCAAGGGAGCACAGGGCTCTCCCTCAGTGGCAGAAGCCACGAGGAACAATTAAGGGTAAGAACAAACTTAAAAACATTCCAAAAGATTAAACAGAAGTGTGAGGTTGGTTGCAAGGAAAGGAAAATGAGATTTTAAGCAGTCTGCTTAAGCTTGATTGCACATTCCCTGAGTGACATGAGGCAATCATGGATCTTGGGGAAGGCAAGGACAGAGAGAAGAGGGGTCTGAAGGGAGTAAATCTGTTCTGGGTGCAGATGAACAATCAGACCCACTGAGAGCTCTGGGGCTGCAAGAACTCAAGGATGGTGGATGGAACAGTGAGCAGGAGGAAAGCCATCTCCCAGGAGATGGGAGATGAGCCAGGGGCTGGGCTGTCAGGGCAGTGTCAGCCTGGCTGAGATATTATGACAACTGCAAAGGGTTAGGGAAGGGATCTGAGTTCTGCTGGGCTGGTGGGAGCAGCCAGGGCACTGGGGGTGGGCTTTGTCAGCTGGATATGGTGCTGGGGCTGCAGCCACAGCAGTAGAACAAATCAGCCTCAAGAGCTGTCAAGAGGACACTGTTATTAATGTAAAGCTGCTATTAATCAATTCAGGGAAGCTGCGAAATTAACCTCTCTTGGGAGAGTGACTGAATAAATGTGACACAGAGAACACAAATGGGATTGTTTGGTTGAGCCAGTATGGAAAACTTGGGCAAGAAACCCTGTGATTTTAATCCCAAGAAGCAAAAGCCATAAATGTAAATACATTTCTATCTGCCTTCCCCCTTAGTTCCCATGCTTTCCTTTCCTCCCAGCTTCTCAGTGGCCACACTGGCACATGGAGAAAATATAAGAACAATCTTGTTGTCTCTGTATCAAAGAGATCTTTTCCATGGGCTTCCAGGGCAGAAAGGGCAAATCAAAGTTTACCTGTGTGCTCCCCACATGGGCAGACCTGAGTCAGACTCCTTCTGCTTGCCTGGGTGCATGAACACTGGCCAAACACAGCAAGTGAAATGCCAAGAATAGTGAGGGGAAGGTACAGCAGAGAAAATCCCTCTGGATGGTCCCTCCACGTGGATGATCCTGGGAAGTGTCTGCATATAAACATCAGGCAGAGAGGAGGAGGAAGAATGAGTAAAGGAGTAGACAGGGAGGGATGGATTTGCAGATATTGCAAAGGAAAATGATAAGGAATTTCAGCTGGCCTGAGCCCAGGGGAAGGAGTGAGCACAGTGAAAACTTCCTGCTGGTCTCATTAAATCAGAAAGCTCCAGGCTCTGTGGCATGGCTGTGCTGAGGTATTGTCTGTAGCTCTGGGATGGGATTTGCTGGAGTTGTGTGGAAATACTCAGAGAACAGAGCATGGGCAGCTTTCAGCTCATCCCAGGCCAGCTCAGAGCAGCTGCCCCAGATGCAGGACATGTGTGGCCTCAGGGGACATGAGGACTGGGAGCACCTCACCAGGTGCCCACAGCAGACACTTGCAGGCAGCATTCTGGGCCTGAGAGGATGCAGTGTGCTTGGGAACTGGCACTCATGTACAGTGAAACATCTAGCTGTCCTCCCAGACATGCTCTGGACATCATTTTCTCTGCAAAGACCCATGTCTCTCTACCTCAGAGTCCTTTCCTGCAGCCAGACCAACAAAAAGAGTTCATAAATGCACCAGGTATATAAACTCAGGTCAGACTGTGCCAGTACCCAAGCAATTCAAAATGAGGTGTACATGTGCAATATATAGATTCAAACACACCATCTACTTAATTTCAAGTAAATCTTTCTCTCCAGGACAAAAACACTAAATAAAAGCTGCTGTAGTGCCTGAGGCATTCAGTTTCTCTAATGGCAGAAAGCAGACCAGCCTCTTAGGGATTTTTCTAATTGGCAGAATGTGATTAAATAGAGAGCAGTGAGACAGGAAGTGCCCCAGGTGTTAAATACTTAAAGCTGTTTTGTGCCATTGTGAGTAAATGGAATCGATGCTCTGTATCATTATTTAAACACTGTAATTAAATTTGGAAATTCAGGTGCTTAATGTTCCCTCTGGTCCACAGCCAGAAAAAATTACAGTCAAAGGAGAGGGGGCCAATAAACCAGGAAGGCAGCTGAGGGATGCTGGAGATCAGAGGTGAAATTAGTTCCAGGGTTCTAATTGAAATCAGTGGACTAAAAGTGGAGCCCAATGGATCTCAGGGAAATGAGAAAGGTTTGCTTTCATTTTGTTGGCTGGGAGAGATGATGTCTGGGACTCTCTGCTTCCCCCCTGGGCTGCTTCTCCACCATCTCTGCTGAAGTGACCACGGGGAGGATTTTCCAGTGGTATTTTCCATGAAGGGCTGTTGTTCTCCACAGCACCAGCCAAAGCCCAGCTACTGGAAAACCTTCACAAGCCGAAGGGAGTGACACCCCTGTTTCTAGGGATGAGCTCCTGCTCACAGAAGGACCTGCTGCTGCCCTTGAGCAGATGCTCAGAGCTCTCAGGTGGCCCCAGAGAACTTTGCTGTTTGCTCCCCAGCAAGGGACAGCAACGACAACTCACTTTGGCACCTCTGCACCTCTGTCCTCAGTGGACCTGAGCTGATTATGCAGATAAGGGACAGAGAGAATGTCTGACATGGTCTCAGCCCAGTAGTTACTGGCTTAGAAAATAGCAGGCTTGGTCTAATTTATGTTATTGAATCAATTTTTGTGCCTTCTTTAGATGGATGCACCTGTAACAGCAGACTGAACAGGGACATTACCTCACCTTCCCTGGATATTGCCTTCTGGGTAATCCATTCTTCTGCACTGTAGGAACATTGGTTTCATGGCCCCACTTTTAATGCCAGAGTAGGGCATGATGAAATATTTCTGCTTCCATCATCTGCTCAGGAGAATTAGGTTGGTTCCCCACAGGTAGCCCAATAGCTGGGTGCTGATGCCAAGGAAATCCATATTGAAAACAAACTTTGATCATCAAGGCCAGCTGAATGTTCTGCCTGCAAAGTCTTCACATCAAGAATGTGAAATTCTCTGGAAGTTACCACTTAGGTAACTTACTGAGCTCAGCATAGAGGTGGAAGAGTAAAAAGTGTTTGATAGTAAGATAAAGTCAAACAAACTAATTAAATAGTCCTCATCTGTGAGAATCTGAGTCATTGGTGCAAAAAGTTTTTGCAGCCTCTAAATTTGTGATGCAATGCTGGATTTTCTTTTTTTCTTTCTTTCTTTTTTTTTTTTTTTATTTCAAGGTTAATAGCAAAAGATAATTGGTGCCAACCTTTTAAAAGAAAGCTTTATATTATATATGAGCCCAGGACAGCAATTTTCCAGTCATATTTATGCTTCTTGTGGTAAAACTGCCTCCCAAAGCTTGAAAAATTGTTAAACAAGGTTTGCAAGAGGTTTCGTTTTTTCATCCAATCAGCTTTAAGGTCAAGCTCTGTAATTTGCCATTGACAATATTTTTAGCCATTTTGAAGATCTGGGAAAAGAGGGAAGTTTGTGGTTTTCAATGTGTTCTCCTACCAGCATTTCATTCAGAGAGGTGAGTGACCTTATTCAGTTTGCATTTTTCTTAGTATATTTAAACAGGTATAGCTGTCTTTAGCAGTCCACTCTAGGGGGAAAAATATAGATCAAAGAAAATTACAATGTGAATTGCAGAAAGACACCTTCAAACAGTTTCTGTAAAGATGAGATCACCTACAAGAGATGATCTTTAGAGCAGTTTCCATGGAAAGTGCAAACAACCTTAATGCAAAATTATGCTCAAGTCTCTTTCAGATGTTCCTTTATCTAAAACAAGCAGCATAAATAGCTCATTCACACCACTGCCTCACTTCACAAACAGAGCCACTGAAATCAGCAACAAGGATGACAAATTCTGTCCCTGATGCTTTTTAAGAGGATTACAGTTCTGCAAAATATTCAGCAGATCCTGAGGAACTGACATGGACTTGGGCGCAATTAAGACTTTGCAGTATCAAACTGATAATTATCAGGCTTTGATTAGTGTTATCTCCTGGGTATGAAGCTTTTATTTCAAGTTTTGATCTCATTAGGTTCTCTAACTTTTTCTCTTTGCAATAAAGTAATCAAGTAATTTTGGCATGCAGATTTATATATACCTCACAATTTATTGGTGAAGACACTAATGAATTTTTGAGCATATTAATTAACCCGATGAATCTTTTACATTGTTCAGGCTTGAACGAGTAAAAGAAAACTGATTTTCAGATGCATTTCCAAATTTGCTTAGATATAAATATGTTATGTATACAAATGCAAACATAATCATTATGCTGCTGTAGTACAGTCTAAACAAAACTTATTACTGAGATGTGGATCTCTCACCCTACATCAGAGGTGTCACCCTCAGATCCCAGCTGTGACACTTGGACAGTGAACTCCTTGGGCAAGGAAAGCCAGACTCCTGCAATGTATTAGAAAAAAACAACTTTACCATCTGTTTTGTGCAGTTTTGCACACGTGATTGTATGAAAGATAAATAGAAATAAGGTTTCTGTCTTTCACAGCAACATTTACAGATGTTGCTGATTGGTGAATGAAGACATTAAGGGTTCCTAAATCTAGGACAGGCAGGAGATAAGGCAAGGGTGTCCCATTCTAAGGGATGTGGTGGATTTAAAGGAATTGCTTGTGAATGTGGAGTCTGGAAATTGTCCACCAAGGATCAGGGTTCCCAGTGAGTGGCTCCCATGAAAAAATATGGACTTTGCAGCATCTCTAGATGAAGACTTGCTGATTTGCACATTGATCTGCCAGAAATTTCAAGAGTTCAGGTGTTTTGCTCTGAAACTTTTGTGACCACAAGCCTTTGAATACAATTAAATTTATCTAGGAGGCAGGAGAGATTGTTTCTTTAAAAAGAACAGTGGTTTAGAAAATAACATGGATGGGAATCAGCAGGATTGGGAAACAGCAGACTCTGGAATGTCACTGCCAGTTTACTTCTGCTTTTCCAGTTAAAGATAGTAGCACACATGTGCTACACATTTGTGCTACCTCATGTGCTACATACAGTGACACATTTGTGCTACCTCAAATTGGGGCTGCTCTTCTGAAAAGTGTGTCAAGACCACACTGTAGGAGATGTCTGAAAATTGTTATTTTCTTTTTCTTTGGCAAGGACCATCCTTGAGGAAGGCTAAACAGCCTAGCACAGACACACAGCATTTGCTCTGCAAATAGAGAGCTTCCATCTCCAGCCCCTGCTGTCTGACACATTTCACATTATTTAATACTACAGGAAAAAACCCCGTCATGAATGTTGGTTTTTTAAAGCAGATGTCCAATTAGCTACTGGCTGCTATTTTTCTCTTAGAAATTTTTCTCCCTCTTTCTGCTTTTGGGAGAATAATGACAATGAAAAATTGTTGAGTCCCCTTTATCCCAAAGAACATACATTCCAGCTCTTTAGATCCAATTCCATAACCCATGACATACTGCTGGATGCTGCACTGCTTTCAAGTATCATCCCCATCTCTGTTTTGGGGAAAGGGAGGGCTTATTTGCTTTTGTACATCCTCGCCTGCTTTGATCCATGTGTAATTTATGGTGTGCTTTCAACTGTTTAGTTAACTTGCCTTCTGTGCATATTCCACAAAGCAAACACAATTTGTAAGTCAGTTTCTACAAACTTTGAAGAGTTCTGCTTTTTTGAATTGTTTGATATGCTACATGTATTTGTATAAGAAGCCATGGTGCACACATTGTTACAGAGCAAGCTTAATGGATTGGAAGCAGGAAGCTTTTAGCACCACTGTGAACATGAGCATCCACTGTGTTTGCAGGCTGCCAGTCACAAAAATCAACCAGAGCAAATATTTTCTGCCAAGAGGAGCAGTTTTGTGCTGCCAGTGGGTGTTGTAGCGCAGCAGGAAGAATTGAGGCATTGCACTCTTCCCTCGCATGCCCTCGGAGTCAGGGAGCCTAAGGATCACTGGCTGCACAAATTCCCTTAGCTGAACCATCCTCCTGCAGAGATCCAGTTCATCCTGCTCCAATTATTTTCATTCAGTCCTTTTCTGCCTCTGCCAGAGACCCAAGGATGAAAAATCACCCTCCATTGTAAAGGGACAGCTAGGGGACATGGCCCCAGGGTGGCTTCACACCTCCACTTTAATCAGCTTTGGCTGCAGCCTTTACATCAGTTTTTGTCATATTTTTGTTTTAGCCATAGAGCCCTGACTTTCTAGCACTCCAGAATGTGGGCAGAAGCCCTTCATATCACACTCTATAAAATTTCTCTGTAATTGAAATAAAACCTCAGATGTTAATCGCACTGAGATACACGAGTCTGGAAGAACATTCTTTTTCTTAACAAGTTCTGGGTGTTTGATCTCTGCAAGATGAGTGATGAAGCCCCACTATCACAGTTGTGATGGTAGATCACTCTACCAAAGGGCATCTCTTCAGTAGAATTATTTTTATGAACACTTTCAAGAGCTGTCCCATATGCTGAGCACACTTGGGAGCGGCTTGGCTGCGCAATGGGGCTTTTTATGGCAGATGAAATGGCAGATCTCTGAGGAGTGAATTATTCATACTGATACTGTGACCTTTCATTAATAAACTCAGTTTCAAAAATAAACTTTAATCCTATTTAATAAGTCTCCCTTACTTTTTCTGAACATCTTTCTCTTCTCTCGGTAACACACAGACCCTAAAACTTCAATGTGAATTCCTGAGAAGACTATTTTTTTTTAATCATTCCTCAACCTTTTTTGTTAATAAGTTCAGGAAATTAAGAGAAGTTCCTATATTCCGTTCACAAAACACTCTAATAATTTCACCTTCCACAGAAGAAACTTACTGCAGCCCTATGTAATTAAACTTCCTACTACATCCTACTAATTATATGCCACTTCCTTTAGCGAAATTATTTTCCCAATTCCTGAATCATATCACAAGAAATATAAAGTATAATAATAATAATTTATTTTTACATATATTGCTCCTCTCCTACTGCTAAGTCCTGTTTCATTCCCAAACTTCTCTCAGCACTTTAATATTCAAGGACTCTTACATTCTTATTAGTAAATAGTAGATCTTTAAATTCCAGCTTCTTCCAAGTGTAGCACACTTTTCAAATATAAGGATTACCTCAGAATCATAATTTTTTAGTCAGATGTAGATTGCTTGCCTTGTTTAAACTTTCTAATGCAGCCCAAAGCTTTGCTTATATGCCTTTCTTTTTCTTACATTGCATTTGCAGACAATGGGTTTGTAAATTACCTCCTCATCCCCCAGACTGTCTTTTAAATGATTGCCAATACATCTTGGATTTTTATCTAATGAGAGCATACTCAGCTGAGGATGTACTTCAGTTTTACATTTCCTTGTGCAGCTATATTCTTCTTTTTAGGAGGCTTTCTGGGTCAGCTTCCCTTAGTGCTCTTAAAATACTGCATAAATTCTGGAAAGAATAGTAGGAAAATTTATTCTGGGAGTCCTGGTTCACTGTTTCAGAAGAGGTCTGATCCCATGCCTAGTGAACTCCATAGAATGAAGCTTGATGATTTTTGATTAAACCTTTTGATTAAACCTGATGCATTCAGGTTGGTTGTTCTCAAATCTTTCAGATCCAAACCTCTTCTTTCTTCTCCTCTTCAATAGCTTAAGAATGGACAAGGGCCAAAAGCAAGTTGGGCTCTTTACCTGACTGATATAGAACACAGACCTCTCAGTGAGTCAAAAGAGAGGAAGAGAAACTCAAAACTGCACAGGTCAGAGAGAAAAACCTGAGGACTCTGCTTCTCTCCTAGGGAAAATACAAGCTCCTCCTCACCACAGAGCCCACACCTTCAAACCTCTCCTGAGCTGAGAAGCTAAAGCTGGCTTTGCTCACATCTTCTTCCTGGCTATCACTAAATCATTCAGGTGAAAGAAAGACCTTCCCATCCTCTTGAGTGGCAAATGTGCCCAGATCCCACCTCCTGAGACTCAGTCTGTTATCAAGAACAATTGTTCTACCTCTTTCTAACTACTATGAACAAAAGTGGTTAAATTAATGTGGCTTTCTAGCCACCATCACAGCCTGAGTTTAACTGAAGATTGTTGTCTAGAAAGAGAAGAGAAGCATTTCCCAGGGGCCTGTTTCTGTCACAACTGAAGTCACTTACTGAAGGAACCGCTGATAATTTTTTGCTCTGGCTAAGATTTTGGAAAAGGTGGATGAGTTCAAAAATAGGAACTAGCCTATCACATTGCTGGATTTTTAGGTGTACATATATCCTACCCTTTCATTCTTAGTGAGTGTCTTGGCATCCAGAATTCAGGGAAGGCTTGGGTGTTGTGAGATGTCCAGGAACAGCAGTCACAGAGGTCCATGTGCTGTGCTTTAACTTGGCCAACAGGATGCATTCAGGTCAGGCTGACAGTATTTGACCCTTTAGAAACCCTCAGTGGAGCTTCTTCTGTGATTTACACCCTGCAATGCTCCCTAGTCCCTGTGTCAGGATTCAAAGACAAATCTATTGTAGGAGAGAGATTAAAGCAAAATAACCTAGTGTGAGAGACTGGAAGGGTTGCTGGCTGGAAACATTTTGGGTGAGAGAAGGGGCAGCTTGGGCTTTGGCTCTGGGGAGGCGCTGCCCTGCCCTGCACACCCACAACCCCTGGGATGGTGTCCCAGCCCCACGGTGGCTGCCAGTCCTGGCACACCAAGGCAGAGCTCCACACTGCTCCTGAAGCCCCTGACCCAGCTCCTGAGGGGCCAAATGACCAGGAGTCCCACCTGGAAAAGGGACCAGGAAGGCCAAGGGGTTTTTAAGGCCAAACAGGAGACAAGCACATGTCTTGACCCTGCCTCTTCTGAAATTTCTGTCAGCTGCACACTGATGGAACCAGGAGTGGTAGTTTTGCTTATTCTCTTTTATAAATTTTCTGTCTTTTTCTTCTTCTCATTCCTTCTTCTTGGAATTTTTGAGTAACTTAAAATCAAACAGGCTTAGAGTTTCCAAAGTTGAATGGGTTGAGTTAATGCTTTGAAAGTGGTTTATGTTCCTTTTAACTACTGATAAGGTGCCCTCTCAGTTGTTAAATGTCAAGGCTGAACAAGGCCAAAATTCATCTTGGTTGGAGGCATATGTGATCTTCACATGCCCAGAATCTGTATCTGGGCATTTAATTCCCTCTTGTAAATAGCCAAATATGAAGATCTAACACCTTTCTTTGGGCAAATTGCTCCCAAGTGTACTCAGCATGCACTTTTACAATTGCAAATCTGTTTAAGTACCTGTGTAAAAGTTCATGAATCTTTCTCTAAGTCTTTAGTTTTGAAAACTTTGGTTTAAAGCTTACATGGTTGAATAGCTTCCACTTCAGTGATTTAGAAAAGATAGAAAAAGGCCTGGGAAATTGCTTAAAGCAGAATTGTTGCTGCTGTCATGACACTGTGAAGCGTAAATATTGGCACAAGAATTTACTTTATTTATATATATTGGAATTGGACATGGAGATGCCTTCCTGTATGTACCTGGATACTTCTACCAAGTGCAGCACCTTAATGTACTATTCTCTTTTGTACCTGACCTATTTGATTTCATATTCACTTGATCTTTTTGCACTGAAAATGCAGCTAGAGCACTAATACTTATTTTGGCAAATTTTGGCATATCAACAAACCTCAAAAGTTTCATATGAGGATCGACAGCTTATTTAAAAATTTAAATTCGACCCTGAATTTAAAAACTGCTTTTCAATAGTTATAGGGAGCCAGCTTAGGCAACCATAAAAGGCACATAAATCAGGTAAAAGAAAAAAAAAGCACAAGGTTTGATCTTTTCAGAACTTGACTCATTCAGGTCTCAATACCACTATGTGAGCTTCTTTGCTTTGGGGGAAACTAATTAGTAAACCAGTTAAAAAAACTTGATTAAACGAAATGTCCTTGCATCCTGCTCTGAAAATACCAACTTGATTCACCAGCAATTGCTTTAGAAATGAGTGTATGAATATTAATATTCATGTGTTCAGTTGATGAAGCTATTCACACCTTTTCAGAATTCTGCATTTTAAAAAATATGCTCCCTTCTGTACCTTCTTTGGAGTTTATCATCCTAATAAAGAGCACATTTAGAGCCTCCTCCTTCCATGTGCTGAGTGCTCTACTTCAGCCCTGAGTGTCCTTGGTTTGGTGAGCTCATGGATATTTTGTGGAGCACAGACTGTGCTCAGCACAGTAACAGAACATCCAGTTTCTTTGTTCTGGTCCTTTGGTCCTTCTCTTAAATAGGTGGATTATTTTAGCTCAGACAACATTGCTTCAAATAACTCTCCTTTTATGAATTTTATCTTCCCTGTCAGGGCTTTAAAGAATCAGCATCTGATATTATTTGTTGTCGAGGTGGGTGCTAGAAAGTTCATCCCCACAGGTGGCCCAGCTCCCATCTGCCAGGATCTGTTAAAAGCATGGCAGACCCTTCCTGGAAGATGCTTTTGCATTTTAATCAAAGGACAAAGTTAAGAGGCTGATTGATTAGGACCTGGGACTGAGCTATATAACCTGCTCAATTTCCCCCAAAGGCTGCAGGCTTGGCAGCAGACACAGCCACCCCTTTCCCTTGGGATCTTGCCTCAAAGCTGCACGTGCTGTGCCCGGAGCTGAAGAACTGCGACTCAGACTCAAAAATCTGGAAATGCCAAAAACACTCACAGATTAATCTCTGTGCTGAGAGGAGGCAGCGAGTGGTGTTACAAAATTCCTGTTGTGGATTTATGGACCTAATGCAGCCCTGGAGCTGAAACTGAGCTGAACATCCACACAAGGATCCCTTGGGATCCCACGGGTCAATGGCACAGGACTTCAGTGTCACAACCATGAGCTATCCCTTTCTACCTTCTCCCAGCTTTTGCCAGTTCTCTGCATCCCCTAGGGGATTGCAGGGAAGGTGCAATGCTCTTCCCAATGCTGTAATGGGGAAATAAATGGAAGATGACAACTGAAGGTCCTTTCCTGTCCCTCAGTCCCGGTCAGCATGAATACATCTGTGGAAAAATTCCAGTAAAGCCATTTTTGCTTGGTTTCTATCCATTTGCAGGATTTACTCTTGGCTGCTATATTCCAGTTACTAGGAGGAGCAGGGATTCTGAAACAATTGGGCTGGAGTTATCAGTTTTTTCTGGCTCCTCCAGCAATGAGTCAGAGCTCCCATGCTCATTCTCTTAACCCTGGACGATGCCCTGTCTTTGTGTATATTAACATCTTGCCCCAAGCCTGCTGGTCTGTAATAGGAAAGGGGATATCAGCATGACTTAGGCTGTAGTTTTCAGGTAAAGAAACAGGAATTTTTGGGCAGGCATAGCTGGCCAGATGCATTCAGTACTGCCTTATGCTGGCATATGTTTATTGTGCTCTTTCAGGCTATCTGGGGACAATTTCTAAAATGTGAACACCTCTTTGGAGGGCTCTGAGTTCATCAGCTCATTTTGCAGAAGCCCTGCTTGCCAAAAAGCTGTCAGGTGGTAATTCCTGGCTGAGCCTGCAATGGTGACCTGGTGAGCTGGCTCGGAACCATTGGTTTGTCCTTCCAGGCAGAGATAATTCTGTCAGATCAGCACCAGCCTGTGGGATCCTGGTGCTGCTCACAAAGCAATGCCCAGATTGATGAGGCAAGATCTGCAGCACCCACACTGAGGGACAGCTGGTTACTTGCTATCCTTAAAACTTAAATGCAGCTCAAGAATAAAAAAAGCAAACCTAAGCTCTCCCAGCTTAAGCCAGTAGGCACATAAACATCCATGGGAAACAAAGTGATTCACAACTGAACAGCTTCAGTTTTAATTGAATTTTGCAGCTTTATTAGCCAGAATAAACATCTCCCAGGAAAAAATTCAAAACTCGTGGTCTGGCAAGAAGAAAGACAGAACAAAACATTAGCCAAGTGTGCAATAATGAAGACCAATCCAGGCCTGGCAATGAGAAGGAACAGATGACCAAAGCAGTTTTTTCCATCTCAAGCCACAGTGGTTCCATAACAGCACTCTGTTGTCAGCTGCCTTCATCCAAAAACCAGTTCCAAATTTCTAGGCATATCAAAATACTATGAAAGAACTGACTTACAGGAAAAATACCCAATCACCTGATTTTAACCATGAAGATGAAATGTTAATTCCAACATGTTTTTTATTTTGAGATCTTCACCTTCTTAGCCTCAGAGTAACTTACAACAAAAGAATTCATATATAGAGAAAATCACAGCATGTGTAATTCAATATCAGTGTGCCTTAGCTGGACCATTAGAGGAGTTGGAGGTTTTAACCCACAGCTCTAGTTACCACAACTCAAGTGAAGGGAATTCTGGATACAGGAGAAGACCCCTATCTTCTAAATGGGACAGTCAGCAGCAGCTTGTTGCCTTTTTTCACACAGAAATAACAGCAGTGAGGTTTCATCTTAATTTATTTCTTGGAGCAGATAAAGTCACAGGTGAAATGACTGGGGAATAGGTGGTACTTAGGTCTCCTTCTTGGGTGTTTGCCCGCATCTAGATTTGGGACTGAAAAGGGGAGTGAAATATTCCACATACAAACAATCTTTCATTTGTCACCAGGAATTGGAATAAAAACAAAAAACAACCTAAGTACTAGAAATACAGAAAAATAACAGGAACACATGGCAAACTTACATGGAACAGTGTCCCTTGTTTGCAAAACATGAGATTCACAGTGAGAACAAACCACCATTTAGGACTGAGGTCCACAGCAGGGATGCACCTTAATTGTCTCTACCACCACAACAATCCCTCTTCTTATCTCAGAGCAGGTTTCCAAATCCTTCCTACTCCTGTTACTGGATTTGGGGGTGGGAAACCCAAACCACCCCCAAATCCACCATTGGATAGGCAATCCAGGGAACCAGGAGAAGAGCAAATGATCATGTGCATTGAGCTTTGCCGCGGTGGGAAATGATCCTCAGCTTCACAGGCTGCATCTTCTCTCCTTGGCAGCTCACACAGGTGTTGAAAGCTTTGAAAAGCCAAATGGTGTTTTCATACTTCCCAAGGGCTTCTTCCTTGTGTACTTTCCAAAGTTGGTCTAAAAAGCAAGAAAGGTATGAAATGGCTACAGCACAGCCTGTGTGCACTGGGGCTCATTGTTCACAGCACTAGACTCACTGTTTGCATGTAGATCAAAATCTGAAGCAGCCCAAAAATTTGCATGTACACAGTGGATAGGAGCATTTAGAGTATGGTTCACAGCTGCAATCACTGTGCTGATTTCATCTTGACATAGTTAAATCTAAACACTGCCTGTCAACATAATGCTTAGAAAACAATGGAACCTGTAAGATGTTCTTTCTTATGAAACAAATTCCCAAATATCATTTATTCCCTCTTTTGCTGTTCTAGTCCAAAGTTTACATAATGCAGAGTGCTTGCCTTCTCCAAATTAGTTGCAAAACTAAGTCTTTGGAATACTGACAACTGTAAAATCCCAAATTACAGATGGAAAAATTAGAACACAAAGGATGTGTTGAAAGGATGATAAATGGTCAAATTAAACAAGTTTGCTCATAAAAGGTTTGGGAAACCAAATCCTAAAGAAACAGGGGAGTTTTTCCTTCACCTCCTCATAAATATTTTCTTCTCTACAGCACTAATAAAAAGGAAGTTTGTATTGAGAAAGTTAACAGTGTCTTTTAAAACACTCGACTGAAGAAATACATTGCAATAATTTTTATTGCTGAAGTATTTTCAAAAATTTTTGTTTCTGACTTAAGAGTGATTCAGAGAGTGAGTAGGTAGCAGCAAGGCTTTCTTAGTCAGCATATTTTATTGCTGTGTATATGCAGAGTCCCATTTGCATAGTGCCAAGGAAAGGAGCTGTTAGTCCTGTAGTGGGCAACCATGGAACTGGAAATGGTTTTGTTTTGGCTTATCTGTCATTGACTGGAGTCTTAATCAAAATACAAGACCTGATAACTTTGAGACACAGGTCAGCACTGATGAGTTTGTTTCATAAGGAGCTTACAGTTCCGCTGAGGAATGAGAAGGGAAAAAGCAGTGATGGAATGTTTTCATCCCAAATCTGATGGAGAATCAAAGGAAAGAGCAGCTCCAAAGGTGTAGCAGACCAGCTGTCTCACATGCACACCCAGAGTATAAAATTTCCATCTGTGTCAAGTCTGTATCAGCAAAGGTTTTCTGGAATTGCTGATTTCGGAATGAGGTATCATGTCTAAATCTCAGTGGCAATGGAACTTTTTGGAGGAGCTTTTTGATGACAAGAGTTCAGCTTTAAGAATGTGGAGGCTGTTCCCAGAGGCTGCTGGCAGCATCCTGCAACCCCTGATAGAGCAGAATCAGATCTATCACAGGCACAATGGTCTCCAACACCAGCAGCCACATTCAGCTCAAAAATCAGCTCTTTTACAGATGATAAAACATTCAACCAGCCCCTGACTTCAAGACTTCAAGCCCATGAGTACAAGAAAATGCAATTGGAGATTAAAAAAAAAAAAAAAACAACAGTTTTACTGAGCTAGTTAATTTTCAGCTGTGAAAATGAAAAAAGGAAGAAAAGCACACAGTGCAAGCACTCATGGTTTGTAACTTAATATTACTGCTCAGAAAAAAAAGCAAACAGAAATCTGAAATATTATCTGTCACAGCGGAGTAAATCACAATCCACATCTCCATGAGGGAAAATAACCTTTTTCAGATTCTTGGTATCTGAGTGGAAGTGGTGAAAAAAGCTTCTCTGAAAAATGAGGGATGTAGCTGAAGTGGGAGTTTTAATGAGAGGAAGTTCTGACATTTCAGTCAACTGGTTTCAAAAGCAATTTTTCAAAGCTTTAAAAAAACATTTCAAAAAGTGTCCATCAGCTGAATTATGCTTTAAACACAGTTCATATTTTCATAGCAACATGTGACTGAAAGGCAAAAAGGACTTGTGAGCAGCAGGTCCCATCTGTGAGAGTGGAAAGGAGACATATGCCAGGTGATTCCTCTCTTTCAAGCTTTGTAATTCTTCACAGGAAGAGTATTATTTGTCCTCCAGTCAACTGGGGACCAAGAAAAATCCCACAGGAAAAGAAAAAGTCAAACAAAAATATTTATGTATATAAAATTTTCCCATAAATTTCAAAGTTGGTGACATTTTATTTGACTCTAATTCAACTATTTCATTTTAATTTGGGGTTGCAAAAGCACCTTAAGAACTTATTGAAGCATTTTTTATCCTTTTTTTTTTTTAGCAGAAGTTATTTTTAAACAAAGGTGCTTCTTTGAACAAAATACAAAGAAAAAATTTGTTTCAAAAAAAATAGAAAAGGCCAAAAACCCCATCCTGATATTTTGTAAATGAAGAGGCAGGGAGATAAGGTGCAAAGGAAAGTCTCAGAAAGAGTGGTTTCAACAAAATAGTGTCTTTATAAATGTAGGAAATAGAAAAGAGCTGCTGTCCCTCCTTTCTGTATTGCTATCTGCAAGTGAGCTGCACTACCCAGCCCAAACAATTCCTAAATTCAGAGCCAGATGGACTTTTCTGCTGATTCTGGGATTGGAAAGGCTCCTGCTGTAGTCACTAAAGTTTTAACTCTTCTTCAATATAAAGATAAAAAAGTTTTTCATGTTCTTTAATGCAAAGGAAGGTGTTCTCCTATTCTAGAACAAGTCACTGCCCAGCATCACTGTCTGTAAAAATCCCTGTCCTCTTCTTTGGGAGAGGGATTTCCCCAGGGCAGCTGGGATTTGCCTCTCTTCCTTTGGAAAAAAGAGCAATAAAATGTCAGGAATGTTAAGTCTGAGCTGTAGCTGCTCTTACAGGGTAAACCTGAAAGCTGAGAATGCCAGGAGACCCCAGTACTGAGAAGCCTTTGAAATGCTGTCCTAGGCACCCTGGTTCGCTTTTTGGAGGAATTTTTCATATAGCAGAACTGCAAACAAAACCAAATGTCATTCTTGAAATCCAACAAGTCTGGCAAGTGTTTGAACAGTCCAGTTTTCACATTCCCCAGTTTTACAGCAATCACTGCTGCAGTGTTTTCTGTCAGCCAACAGCCCGTAAGCAATGAAGATCCACATTCCTGGTCTTATTTGGACAGGGAATTTGAAAGGAAAATTAATTTTCCAACATCATCCACTGACTAGCTGGCATAGTTCAGAACTGTGAACTGTTCTCCTGAGTTCTGACCAGCACCTGGAATAGGATTTTATTCCCACCAATAAAACCAGAAAAACAAAACAAAACAAAACAAAAAACCCAAACCAAGCAAAAAAAAAAAAAAAAAAAAACAAAAAAAACCCCCACAAAACCCCCCAAACAAACAAACAAACAAACAAGGTGTTTTGATAGAACAGTTGCTGAAGAACAGAGCTATTCCCCTAGTACACAGGAAATGTTTGGAATCGTACTTGCTTTTAATCACACATATTCCTCTTAAAATAAAATATATTCTGAAGGGAAATATCAGCCTAACCTGTTGCTATCTCCTTGCCAGATCTCAGGGCTGACAGATCACAAATCTGCAGCACTGAGACAGGGATTTCCTTTCACGTTATTATTTTAATAAGCCACCAGGAATGAATCTACCTCTTCTGGAACTTTAGTCAATAAGTGTCAAGGGCAGGGATTTATTAACTGCCCATTTATGCAAACATGATTTTCTGCATTTAAGAGATTTGTAGTGGAAGACAGCACCTTGTAAAGGCTCTGACTTCCTTTATCTGCACATTGAAATGTTCCCCAGTGAAGCAGACAGGCCAGCAGCAAAGAGAGCTGCTACCTGCACAAAAGGATTTGTGTCATGCCCAGTCAAGGAGAACATAGAACCTGGTTGAGGTTCTATTAGGGAGAAAAAACATTAAAAATCCCAAACCTGTAATCAATGTAATAGTAATTTTCTTGCTAATTGTTTGTAACCCTGGCATCAGATAAATCCTCACCTCAACTAGGTTAGATAGAATTAAATTGGGTTATTCTTTACTGCAAGCAGAAGCTGATAGAAATAAATGTGTATCAACTTCCAGTGCAGTTTATTAAACATGCTCCTCTGGCTCTTGCTGTGTCTTTGGGTGTGATGGAGCACCAGGCTCCAGGTTCTAATTAAGCTGTAATGATCAGGGAGGCAGAGCTTGGGAAAACTAACCTCAGAGCAGTAACCAGCAGCCACAAGGAGTACCAGACTGGATGGCAACCTTTGTGCTTTATTGAGCAAAGTTGGGGCTATTTTCATTTGCTGTCCTCCTGATGATGTTAAACTCCCCCTCAACCCTTCAGGACAATGACCACACAGTTACAGTGGGCAGTCTGAGAGAATTAAACTCTGTATGGAAGCAAAGAGTTTTTTACTTTTCAACTCAATTGCTTCTATCAGAGACATAAATATTAAATATTGCCCATTTTGTGCATAATGAAGTAATCCCTCACCCCACCCCCCCCACCCAAAAACCAAAGTAGGAAAACAATAATAAACTAGTTTGGGTTTTTTTTGTTGTTGTTTTTTTGGGTTTTTTTTTATTTTTTATTTGAAGCAGCATAAGGCAGAGTTTCTCTAACTTTCCCCCAGTGAGGAGAGATGTAAGATCTCTTGTGCTGCTGACTAACTTAGGAGCCTCTCTAAGCCAGGAAAGAGGCTCAGAAAAAGGCAGTGGTAGGACATGGGTATGATGCCATTACAGCAGGGGAGGTAGAGGATGTGAGCTTTTGCAGTGGAAACACTGCAAGTCCACCTCACAGTGAGGCTAAAAAGAAGAAAAATGTGTTTTGATGTTCTTGATGACAATTACAGCATGGGGACTGGGTACCTGTGTGTAGCAAAACATAAGGGATCACTGGGTCATGGGATAATCCAGGTTGAAAGGGACCTCAGGAGCTCTCTTGTCAAACCTCCTCCTCAAATCAGGTCAGCTCCAGCTCAGACCAGGTCACTTTGAGCTTTGTGTGGTCCAGTCATGAAAACTTTTAAGGATTGGATTCCTCTGAACGAGTCCTGTTTCCTCAGATTTTGTTCAGGGCAAGTGCTCTGTTCTAGTGGCCCTCCACTGACCTTGCTCCAGTTTGACTCTGTGCTTCTTGGCCTGGGGGGAACATTAAAGTTGTGGTTGAGCATGCTTTTAAATGCAGAATTGCAGCCTACCCCTCTTGGGCCAGAATGTCCTTTTGTCACAGCTCTATGGGCAGCAGTGTGCTGGAAACCACAGAGCTGCTGACCCTTCTGCTGGCACCTGCCTCAGTGCCCAGGGGTGAGATGTGGAGGCTGTGATCCCTCTTGAGGAAGCAAGAAAAAAAAAAAAGAAAATGGAGGGGAATAGAAAAGCCATCTTTGATCAGTGGTTTCAAAAGAAACAGAATGTTAAAGGTCAGATCCTTATCCCTGTGGCCTTATTTACTGACGTTGGTACCACTTAAAGGGATGAGACTTGAATTCAAACAAAAGTGTGATTCCTGCATTTCTGAGAAAGGACTGGATGAAAGAAATGGCCAGATTCTCACCTGCTGAAATTTTGGGCTTTTGCTGCCACTCTCTTTTCCATCTCAGGTCAGGGAGCTTGAACCACCTACTCTTCATGCATCTACTACTTTCTTGAGGGTTAAGCAGGCTGTACAAAGCCAGCTGGTATTTGATTTTTTTATGGCCTTTTGAAAAAATATTTTTTTCTGCCTGACTCTAGTAAGTATCTGATGAGAGATGGAAAAGTCTCAAAGTAACCAGACTTTTTTTTTTTTTTTGAGTTTTCTCTCTCTTTAGCATCTTCTTTTCATGCAAACAAATTCTGTTTAATTTTTATATTACTTAACCAATTCAAGGCCTGGTATTTTATACATCATAGCTTCTAAGAACATGAACTGAAACCACCATAAGGCTCAGAGTTCCATGATTAGAATCTACCTCTCCTCCCCAAAAAAATAAAAATGTGTATAAAATATGAAAACCAAGCCTGCAATCTGTTCTCCAGTCTGATTTCCCAGAAGAATCACTATAAGGAAATCACAAGTGGTTCCTCTCTGGCTGCAGTAACCATGGGTAAGGGTGGGCTCATCTCTTGGACCTGCTGCTCATGCCTGTGACAATGAGACAAGGGGCTCTTGCTGGAGGTGGACCTGCCTGCCTGGAGGTTTGTTTGTGGGACCCAGAGGCATGACCCCCAGTGAGGAGTCCTGATCTATCAACAGCCAGCTCTGTTCAGATCCTTTTGAAGAATGGCCTGTTTAGGAAAATCTTTCTGTAGCAATAAATTGTAGAGATATAGAAAAATGAAGGCAAAGTAAAAAGCCTCAGGTGCATCTGAGTTCAGATACACCCAAGTAATAAATCCACTTCAATCCAATTATGAATCAGTTAGTACATAAATCTGGGCCTGGAATACTGGACAGTGATGTACAACCCACATTATGTAGGAAATAGATGTTCAGAGCCCATCAGTAACCAAGTTCAGCATTAATTGATTTACTGAGCAATTTTCTGCTAGTCAAATGTCCCCAGACATGCTATAACAGAGGCAGCTCTTTTCCCTGATGCTTGTTCTGACTGACAGTGCCATCAAATACCACCTCTTGTACAGTCATGGCTCCTTTTCCTGTAAATATAAAATACAATGCTGGGAAAAAATATGTCCTCCACCCCAGCAGGCGTCTTCTCTTTTTGCCTTATGAACCAAGAATAACTCATGATAATAATTTGATTATACTTCTCAAAAATATTCAGATAAGCCAATATTCTTAAAAAAGAATAATGATATTAACATTAAAAAAAAAAAAAAAAAAAGAAAAAGATGGATTAGCAATAACTCAGTCATTGTATAGACCAAAGTTCAACTGCTCTTTCATGGCCAAAATCTTCTGGTGAACTTTAGTTGTATTAAAAAAAGAAGGAAGACCTTTTAAAAAACCTGTCCTTATGGGTACTCAGGTTCTATCTGTTGTTCATCAGTTTTGATATTAAGTATCTCCCAGTAATTTGCTGGTGGAACTCTGCTGAATCATTACGTGAAGACCCCTGTATTATTGAGGTACATCAAGAATTTCCTACCCAAACAATACAGGAAAATGATATCTACTATATGGCAGATGGCTAGGTGTCTGCAAGTCACCATTGTTTGGGTATGTGACTTTGACTGTAGTTTTGGAGTTTGGCATTTAAACAACAGAGATAATTCACTTAGAATCTGACAGACAATTTGTTATTCAGCTCCTAGCAGCCTGCCAAAACAAGTGAAAATTCCAGGCCACAACATGTGGCAATATCCTATAACACTAAGCATCAAGTTAAAAACAAACAATAGATGTAACCTTCAAGGGGATGTTTACAAAATTAATCTAATTGTCACTCATCTAGCAGTCCTTAACCATACTAAGAAATTATCACCACTTTTGTGCCATGATAACTTTTTTTGCTAAGAAATTTGCCTTGAACCACTTAAAGGGTGGGGTGATGACTGAAAATAACTGTTTAGCACTCTAAGGATTTATTTTCTTATGAGTGAGCTTTGCAAAAGAAAGCAGTCCCCAGCTAAGCTTCTCCCAGATCTGCTCTCCCTGAGACCAGAAATGGCACTGTAAGCAGCAAGTCCTCTTGGCCTAATGGGTAAAGGCTTTCATATCCAGTCAATAATTCCCCACAGCCCAGTAAAATGTATAATAGGAATTTTATCTAAACTTATAATTAGCAGATTCTGAGGTTCTTTCCTGAGCTAGTTTCCTGCTGATGCACAGTTGCCCTGACATGGATGTGTGTTTTCTGCTTTCAAGGTTTGCTTGGTTTTGGTATCTCAATAATGCTGCACTGCATGATTCCAATATTGCCTCTGTGGAGCAAGAGGACCATGGGCCCTAAAGTGTTGTTAGTTAGAGGAATCAGGTTGCAGTCCAGAATCTGATGATTTTTAGTATTTTTTATGTATTTTTAGGCAATTTTTGATAGTTTGACATGTTAGTGACAAGTGAACTACTAAAATAGGATAAATTGCTTAGAAAAGTACACAGAGCAGGATGAAATCTCTGAACTAGGGGATCAGCAGTATATCTGGATTACCAAACATTATTTGTAGCCCAGCAAGGGAGAGCTTCACCTGGAGACTGTTTCCAAAAGGCTGGGAAGTGCAGCAAATATTCCTGAGATTGATTTGGTAAAATAGGAAATGTTCCTTTTCAATTGTTATCTGAACCGCAAAAAATGTCACAATAGTCATAGAATCACTAAGATTGGAAAAGATCTGTAAAGTCATTGAGTCCAATTGTTAATCTATCACTGCCAGGTTCACCACTAAACCCAGTCCCTAAGCACCACATCCACAAGTTTTTGGACACTTCCAGGGGCAGTGATTCCGCCCCTGCCCTGGGCAGCCTGTTCCAAAGCCTGATCACTCTTCCTGGCCTGTAACTAGTTTTAAAGACCATTGTTTCTATTACACATCTAAGAATTTTAAAATGCTCAGAAGCAAAAACATTTTTTCAAATTGTATCCTGCTGTCTAATACAATGCCCTTGCAAGTCTTTCTCCACTTGTGGATTTGAGCTATAATAGTTGCCATTACACTATCCCTAAAAAGAGATAAAATCCTGTGGAACTGCATAAATAACTTTCACAGATCAGGTATGCACTTGGACACAGCAGCTGGCCATCTGTGATTCCAGATGAAAACCCACAAGTTTTTGTTCTGTATTCTCTGTAATAACTGAATCCCCAGTGAGTGCAGCACAGCTTCCATCCACGTGCTCTGTGCACCTCGTGACTTCCCCAGAGGAATGTGCAATACACAGGAATGAGAGTGGTAAAAAGGAAGGGGTAACTTCTGCCCTCAGACAGGCAGTCACACCAATACCAGCAGATATGCCTGAGATTTCATAAGATGTCTCTAGCACAGCCAGGAATGGCTCTTTTTTTATCTCAGAAACACGCCACTTTTTTTTTTTTTTTTTCCATAAACACAACTTTCTAAGGGCTAAGTCAGTACAGAGAAATGAAAGCAGAATGTTGATTCTGCAACTACACTTAAAGATTTTTTTCACTTCTTTCATTTTTTTCCCCACTGCATGAAGACTATCCTAAAGATGGAGGGAAATATTACAGAAAGCATTCTTTATGTTTCAAGGCATAATAAAAACATTGGTAATACACTCATTGCAGAGATGCAAAATGAATCTCAAAGCAATCAGAGGACAATAACAATTTTAAATTAAAATGTGCACAGTGTACAAATTGATTTTGCTAAAGGCAAACAAACTGTCAAAAAGATCTCTGTTGGCAAAGTAGCTTTGAATATTTAGATCAAGTTTACTTCTTGATAAAGGTTCCTGGAAAAGCTATATTTATACTATGGATTTTATTCCACAATTTATTGCTTACTCTGCATATCCTTAGGTGAAGATGCAAAATCTTAATTTTATCCTTGTTTTTTTTTACTTTTTTCTTCCTGTTATCATTTGAACTGGGGGGCTGAGAAGAAGAGCATTGGGAGGATAATAGCTAATGTTTATACATTAACCAATGTATATTAATGTTAACCAACTTTCTGTTCCAGAAACAGCTTTTCAGCATTGACCACAGGAATGGTAGGAAGCACATCAGCAGCTTTTCATGTTCAGGGAGGCCCTTGGACCTGGCAACCAGCTTGAGCACCTTCTGCTTCTTCCACTGAGCAAACAGAGAGAACAAGCCCATGGCAGGCACAGCTTCAGCAGGGCAGGGAGCATCCCTGTGAGCTCCTGGGCTGGAGGCTGCACTGGGAGGAGAAGCCACGGAATGTTGGAACCCAGGAGATTCCTCTGGCTGCCCTGGAGGACTCGAGACCCTGGCAGAGGGCTCAGAGACCTTGGCACGGAGTCAAAGACACCTGTGCCTTTGACTTTCACCCATGGAAACAATTACCAGCTTTGTGTGAGGAGTTACAAGCCACAAGGGTTTGAATAGAATGTTGGTGAATTTATCACAGGGTGAAAAAGTAGAACTTTGGGGTTTTTAGAATGGGGGTTCAGGAGGCAAGATGGAGGAATCTGGGCATGTCCTGTCTTTCTCCTTCTTCTTGTCCTCCGTCTTCTGTGTGATGGTGGCACTTTTGGGTTGGTTTAGAGTAGAGACAAACTGTCTAACATAGGTGACAGGTATTGGAAAATTATTGTAAATAAAGTACAGGTAGTTTATAGTATAAAAAATAACCCCACCCTGAGGGCAGTCAGGGTGCCTGAACCCAACCCGCCAGACAGACCTCAGCAGGTCAGAGAAAGAATGTAACTGATAAGAGAAAATAAACAACCTTGAAAACCAGAGCTGAGGAATCCTGACTTCTTCAAGCACAGGGCTGGAAAAAAAGACTTTTTAATACCTCTGGAGCCATTCCAACAACAACAAACCTGACAATGGAGAGCTCCCACAGGGAGCTAAGGAACAGTGGTTGAGCCCTGTGCATCACTGATGGATGTCCTGTGAGACACTGAACAGCTGGAGGACTCTCCCGTGTTGGATTTAATCTCCCGGATGTTTTGAAGTTTGCTTTCCTTTCCCTCCTGTTGTGCTTTATTTACTTTTCCTTCATCTCATCTACCTAATTAAAAGAGTGCTGAGAACAAACAAATTTTATCAGGCTGTTCAGTTTTGATGGTGCTTTCTTTGATACCTGATACACACAAGAAATCAATATGGAGAATGGATTGAGATCTGTTATAGGACTCCACTGTAAGAGATTAAAGAATGGATTGAGCAATCTCTCAGTATCATTCAAGTATACACTGCTTTTTGAGGGCATGGGTGATCTAGTTAAAAAATCCCTTTTTTTAGGATAGTTTTGCCAGGAGATAGGTAATTGGGCAAAGAAAATCTCTGACTTCACTCAGGAAATCCTCTTTCTTCAGAGATGCCACACATATGAGGAGTGGAAAGCAAGTAAAAATATAAGTTTCAAATTATTTTTCCCCTCTCCTCACTATTATATAAAGTATGTCAATGTATTGCTTAATTTCATGACTTTTTAAGTACATTTGAGCATAAATCCCCTCCAAAACTCTATTAAAAATATTTCTACAGAGAAAGCACTTTACCTGAATTTCTGCATTCTAGTAGAGGGAGCCTTTTGCATTAAAAGCAATAGATAGTGACAGTAAAACCTGTAAGAATGGCCAGGTTTTCAGGGAAGATAGGTTTGATAGCCACAGTTTTCCATGGCTCTGGTTATCCATCAGTCCTTAGGTGAACGGAGCTGTTGAAGAAAAATGAAGAAAATGGGCATGCTTTATCCCAGTTTAGGAGAGTCAGGATTTGCCTGGTTCAGGAGAAAAGCAGGAACTCACTAAATGGATGTATATTAGGCATTTATCACTCATAGTAGGGAAAATGATATGCAGTTGCATGTTAATTTGGAGGCTATGTTCAACAAAGAAAAGATCCTCCAAAGCAAGAAATATTGTGGTATAAGTGATATGTCTCTCTGCCATCTGTAAGTCTGTGGGTGTAGGAAAATTTTGATGGAAGATGCATATTTTTATTTTATATTAAAATTCATTGACTATAGCTAACAGAACCTTTATTTTAAGGAGTAACATATAACAGGGTTTTTTTTTAATTCATGAAGAATGTCAATTACACAGAAAATCACAATAATATATTAATTCATATCAATAGTTAACAACTTAATTAGCCTTAATTAATCCCAACTCTAAATTATTAACAACTCTCAAAAGTCTAGACAATACCCAGCATCTGACTGCACCTGTTGCACATTTTGGAAATCTTACAGTGAAATCTTACTCCAAGAGCATCCATACTGACAAACAAACACAATTTCTCTTCTAGATCTTTCCTCCACAGCCGCCTTCTCAGGGCCTTTCTCCCTTTCTCCCTGCACCATCATCCCTTCAGACTCACTGGTGAAGTTGACCAAGGTCTGGTGGCTGCCAAGGGCCAAAGGACCTCTCTCTGTACTATTCCTTTTGATCATGCTGGGGAGAAGAGTGGGTTTTTTCCCTGGTTTCTGTGAAATGTTGATTTTTCCTTGAAAAGGGAATATTTTCTTCTACTAAAAAGTTTATAATTTCCCCACACTTGGCCCTTTGTTTCACAAAAAATACTGCAGACATGAAAACCAACTCTATATACACTGGGGAAAGTCAGAGACATTTCATGAGCCCAGCTGGGCAAGTGTCTTTTTTTCTGGTTCTGTTTGTTTTCTTTTTCTTTTGTGAGAGCTCTTGTGAACAAAGAACCATCTAGGTCAGAAAGAACAGCTCAGTGGTAAAATAATTCAGCACTGGGTTTTTTTTTATATTAGTGTCTGTTTCATTTCAGTTTTTCTACATGGAGCATGTGGACTTCTGGGTATCTGTTGGGTTTTATGACCTCTGATCAGACCTGCTCTGATCATGCATGCCCTCCCACTTGTGTTTGCTTGTAACAGTTCCCTGGGTCAATTGATCTCAAATTTCTGTATCTGTGATGTATTTGTGTCCAACACATGGCAGCAAAAATGGCAGAGAAGCCAAAAGATGTAGGTCCTCCATCAATTTGTTTGAAGTAACAGATAGATTTTTCTCCAGTTTTCTCCTTCATCCTCCACTCCTTTATTTCTCCTTTCTATGGGAGTAAACTATGGGAATAAACTGACATCTCAGAAACATTTGGGGTTCCACCCTCAGCTGATACAAACTGTGACATCTGACTGGGGCTGACATGAACAGGGAACCTCATCTTTGGGTTTCCCACACAGCATTTTCTATCTCTGTAAATGGATTCCCCATTTCAGGTGATCAATCTGAACCCCAGGAACAAACAAGGGAAAAAACATGACACACATGACCTCACATCTATGCACACTCTGTTCAAGACTATCAGATCCAAACTCTCTGATAAGTTGCCCTTGTTGTAACACTTTACATTATCTTCATGAAGGTAAAAAAGACACCCAAAGGAGTAAAAGAAGCTGGTACAGAAAATGAAGTTATTTAGATGTCTTCAAGCAGTAAGCTTTATGAGTTAGCACTAAAGAACCCACATCCCATAAGGACAATGTATCTTATCTTGCATGTTGGAAATTAATATCAAAATCATGCCCATGTTTTATATTAGACACTTGTAAATGAACTTTTCAATTTCTAGGGGCTTTTTTTTCTGTATGAATTGCTGCTACTTGTTTTATTTTAAGAATTTATGTGACCTGGTAAAACCACAACTGAAACATGGTTGTACTAGCTAAAAACCAGCTAGTTGTGTTGTAAAAATTCTCTTCCCACTATTGTCAGAGCTGCAAATCTTCCCTTAAAAGCTCTGGGAAGTTATAACAAACCATGAGGAGCAGGGTTTAATCCTAGCAGCTTGCCATAGTGTGAGTGGGATTTAGTATTAATGCTCATTTTACTGTGAGAGGTGCCTGCCTGGGAAGAGTTGTGGGTCTTTTTAGCAGAAATGGATCCCATTACAAACCACCCATCTCTGAGAATGTTTCTGCAGCACTGATAAAGAAATGACACTGCTTTTCCCCAGCTATGATCCTGAATGAAAAGAAATGTAATACAGGCAGGGGCTAGAGAGAGATCCTCTCATGAACAGAGAAAGAATAAATAGAAATGTGCCCCTCTAGGACCCACAGAGCTCTTGGCTGAAGTGCACCTGTGCCCCATGCTGCTCTCTAGGGTCACCACATCTTTCTGCTCCAACATTAAGAAATTTCATGAGAAAAGGCAGATGAGAGCAGAGCTGAAAGGTGCTTGGCAACAGGGAGGTACAATAATGAGACTAAGCAGGATACCAATTTCACCCTGGGGTCATTGTGTGAGCTGCTGTGTACAATGAACCCATCTTCCTCTGCTGGAACATTGAGCTGGTCATTAAACATTGATTTTTATTTTTTTAGTGGGGCAGACAATCCCTAATCACTTTAAGCTTGGTACACAGTGTAGCAGTAGCTCATCTGCTGTGGAGGCAGGCTCTGCTTTTGGCAAAAGTGATGCAGAGTCCTGGCAGCTGTTTCAGCTGTGGGTAAATGCCATGGAACAGGAATCAGTGTAGAGCAAATGAGTTAGCACTGTTCTACCTTGCTCTGATCTCCCAACATATTTTCTTTTGGATGCTGCCCAGAGACCCTCAACTTTCAGTGTAGCTGCATTTTCCAGGCTGTTTTCACCAAGAATAAGTGGACAAAATTTCCAGTGTGCTGGGGGAAGCCCAGAGATTGTTCTAACCCACTCTGACTTCCCTTGTTATCTCCAGAAATGCATACAAATCCTTGCCTTAGAGCCTTCCTCACCAGATGCCCACTAAACATGACTCAACATTTTCCCCTAGGAAATCACAGGCTGATCTTCCTCCTTCATAAATCCCTGCCCTGACCTCTGATCTTGCATGTATTTGCAGCCACACTCCTCTTTCTGTCACACATGTGAGAACACAGTTTAAGGAAAAGGGAAAAGACTTGATTGTGGATCTCTCATGATGTTATCAAGTCTCTGAGTAACAAACAGCCAGGCAAAACAGGCAGTGGGTCTGCCCTATTTTCACATGGGACCTGATATAACAGGGCTGGTGTCAGAGCACTTTCCAGTGTGAGCTCCAGGAGTGGGAGCAGTGTGCCAGCATGATGGGAAGCCTGGAGGGCTTAGATGTGAGGTGTGTGCTTAATTTTGTAAGAGGCATTTTCTAAAACAATTCCAAACACATCTTTACAGTCTATTAGTGTAATGATCATACCACCTAGTGGGTTCCAGGAGCCCTCAGCATTCAGCAGCAGGCACAGGGAGGGCTGGTGAATTACATTTTTTAGCTGTGAACTGAGTCCTGTCCAGTAGCAGTGAATCAGTTTTCAAAATCTGCTTAGAAACAAGAGATCTTTTTGAATGAGGGAATTCAGATCCTGAAAACCTTCTGAGGACCAGCTACCTTCTGTCATGCATTGCATGAAAAAACAAATTGTGTTCTGCACTGCATGTGTGTCTGCAGTTGCATGGAGTGTTGAGGAACAACCTTTGAAAAGCCATTTTCCTTCCACTCTAGCTGTGCTTGCAAGCAGTGGAGGGTGCTGGAGGCCTGAGGGTCCTGAACTCAGAGATCATTGAGAGGCAAATGTGGGAATGTTTTTCTGCACCATGAGCTTGATGTGTCTGGGCATTCATTCAGCAGCAGCACTCCCTTTACTTCAGTGATGCAAGATCAGATCCTTTGCACCCATCTGCTTGAGAGGATGGCAAAGGACAGAGATGTCCTTATTCCTTCTGCAGGAACCATGGCTCAGGTGCAAAAGGGAATAAATGAGGAGGGTTAAAGTTAAAAGCATAGAAGAAATACTGAAAAAGACATCATATTTCAGACAGAAACACATTTCAGATTGAATCAAGCAATGCAGCAACACTGTCCTGTATCTCATCAGCCTGACTTGGTGATGACTTTGGAGAGCTCTTTATGTATGTCTTTTAATGCAATATTGATTTTCCCTATGTGAGTTTCCTATTTGTGAGCTCTCCTAAGATGAGCCAATATGATGGAAAAAAAATTGAGATTTTCTGTTGACTGGCAGTAACACTTTACTTTCTCTCACACTTCTGTGTGCAGAGCACAGAGCTGCATGGAAATGGAGCAGCACTGAGCCTATGCCCTGCTCAAAAGTGTGGTTGCGCCCATGCAGCCTTTCACACATCCCTGGGGCTGTGTTACAGCCCCACTTTCACTCTCCAAGCCCCAGGGAGAGAAGGCAGGTCTGTGCACGCTTCCCAGGATGAAGAGAGTAGTTTGACATAAAATGAACTTGTAGAGTTTTACCTAGCAGAAGAGCTGGGTAAAAAGCACAGGATTTTCTGACCAAGCCTCAGATCCTGATCAGCTTCTCCAGTGGCATTCCTTGGACAGAGCAAGACCCAGAGGCCAGGGGCTGGAGGGGCAGGATTCAGCAGCCAGTTACTGCTTCATTTTGGTCTAGGTGTAGTTTTGGTTCCCTTGGCTTTTTATCAAGTTTAGCTTGTAACAGCTCTAGCAGGGAGAGCTAATTTAATTTTTGACCTGCCAGTTTCTCCCACCTGCATCATGGGAGAAACAGGGCTGGTAACTCAGATATTACATTCTTATGGTATCTGCACTAAGCTCATGTTTATTAAACCTGATTATAGAAAAAATATGTGTCCAAAAAGGACACTGAAAACTGTGGGGCTGTAGAGAAATAAATCTTAACAGTCTTACCAGGTGTACAGGAAGAAAGCCAACACTGCGCAAAGGTTTTCATGCATTCTTAATTTTACAGGTACAACCAGATCCATTGCAAACAACACATGAAGGGAACTGCAACCAAGGTGCCAGCAGAAATGGGATTCCTTTCCAACAGCTCACCCCCTGATCCTGCCTCCCAGCTGCCATTTACCTGCATGGCCACCTGAATTCCCTGTGTCCCTAGATCCAACACAGGTCCAAGCATGTGGACGACCCCTCTGGGAGCATGCTGCTCTTGTTTCTCTGATCATACCTTTGATTTGGCTGCTTAGGAGTTCTCTATTGTCTGAGAGCTTCAATAGAATCTGCTGGGCCAGATGATTCTTTTTGCATTTTGACAAAATAAATGCCTGCATTTTTTCACTGTGTAACTGGAATCAATTGTGTGGGTGTTTGTGCTTTTTTTTTATTATTATTATTTTTTAATCAAGTAGTGATTAAGAATGAGAAATAAAAAAGGCAAGTTTAGGGTCATATGAAAGTAGCTTGCATATTCTGAGTGAAGACAGATGTAATGGCATTACTTTTTGTGAGGAATTGGGATGGCTAGAAATTGGATGGCTTTTAATTTTGTTTTTCAGTACTTCCTTCAGTGTTAAGTTAATTAACTGGAAGGTGGCCAGATAACTTGGAGTTTTTACAATATTTGGGGTATTTTGCATAAAGAGAGACAAGCCCACTACTTGGTGAAATAATTAGATTTGCCTCACTAATTTAAAGCCCTTTGAGGAGGAGTTGCATAAGCTTTGTATATATAATGATGAAGCTCTTTTTGATTTTTTACAGAGACTTACTGAGGCCCTGAAAAACCAGACGTTGTCTCTTAGGCTCTGCTCTGAGCTCACAAACCAACCAGAAAGCACCAAAAGGAGCAGAGGTAGCTGGCAGTGATGACCTAGGAACAAGGCAGGTCCCACCCCAAGCAGAGCTGGGATCTCTGGGTGCCCATGGGCTGTCGATGCTGGTTTTGACCCACTCAGATCCAAGGCTGATTAATTCATCCAGGAATGGCCCCAGCCATGTCTGCCTCATTGAGCAGAATTCCAGCTCCTATCCCAGGCAACGACCTTGCTTTACCAGAGGTAAAATGATGAGGAGCAGTGACAGAATTGGTGCATGTGACATGCTCCGACTCCTGCGAATCACAGGAATAATTGGGAAAAAGGGATCTTCGGCATCTACAAAGCCTTGGAAATAACAATGTGGAGGGGGAAAAAACCCAGATAAGCAAACCCTGAGAATACAATCCCCTCTCTCTGTTGACTGTCAGTGGAACAATGCCAGCAGGGCTCCTGTGGATGCCTCGCTGTGTTCCACAAGCAAGACAAGGGCTCAAATCTGCTGCTGCTGCTGATGCCATAAGCCTTAAGCCATGTTCAGAATACACCAATTTCTCCCTTTAGCAGGAGTGTCACCTTGCTGCAATTAGCAGATACTGGGTGTGGAGAACAACATTTCTGTACCATATTGAGACCACAGGATGCACACTTGAGCCCAACAGGTTGACCTGAGGAACTGGAGTTTCCTTCATCTCTAAAATATCTTCCAAACCTTGCTGAAAACTACAGGAAAGCAGGGTCTGAGCAAAAATGTTGAGATGATCCATTTGCCTTCAGAATTTCATTTAAACTCTATTCCCAGTTGGAGATTAATGTAACCATTTGTAGCTGAACCTGGCAGTCTCTGTCTTTTGTAGTACTACACAGCTAATATCTCTCTGCAAGGATGAATTATTCTTATACTCTTCCATATTAGGCCCAAAATCAGTCTCTCAGTCTTTTCTGGGCATATCTTATTTTCTCCTGTCTGCCATTTTAATATAGAATTTCATGCATATACTTATATATCTTACTTTTAACCTTCAGGCTTTAGAACATTTGAATAAATGGGACTAAAGTTACTAGATTCACTCAAATTCTCATGGTAAGGACCAAGCATGTGATGCATGAGACTCAGGCACCATAAGAAGAGTAATACATATTAATTTTGCAGCCCCAAAGCAATCCCAAATGATATGGAAACATAATTTTTGCTGACTGTTTTTATACCAAATAGCTGTCATGCTCCCTGTCAGTTGAAAAACTGCTCTCTGCCACTTCCATCATTTCATTATGAAAAATACAGTTTGTCTGTATAGGCTTAAAAAAAATTGGTTCTCCCAATGAACATATAAAATGTTAGACTGGAAATTCTGCTGCATGCTTTTGGTAAAGCTACAGGTACCTTATTAAAATATTTTAATCTCTTTTTTCATTTGCCCTGGAATGTTCTTGGACACTGGAGCTTATATTATCTCCAAGAGGCTTTCCCCTGAGCAATTGTTTGAGTTTCTGCTCTGATCTTTTTGTTCATTTTAGTCCATTTTCTTCTGGGTGTGATTGCTCACAGTCTTGAAGAGCAGCTTGGACAATTTGGCCACTGCCAAAAGAAACCTTGGGTACCTAAGGAGCCATGAAGGTACCACATTGAAATATAATAACATCACATTTGGAGCACAACAAAAGCATTTCTACAGCTTAGGCAGGAGGGCTTTATTTAAAAACATTTAAAATCCAAAAAAAAAATTCCTCTTTCTTTACAGTGTACTCTCTCATCATTGTGTGTTTTCTCATTGTTACTCACATTTTCCATCCCTGGGATGGTAATATTTCAAATTGATGTTACACACAGAGTTCACTGCCCTGTATTTAAAGAATGCTAAATTTCACTGTGGATTTCAAGAAGCTGTACCTGAGTGGCTTGCCTGGACTGGCTTGTTGTACGTGGCATCATTTGCAATCACAACATGCAGTAAGATGCCTTTTCTGGGAAAAAAACAAAATAAAACAAAAATTCCAATCATCCCTGACCCTCCTTCAAACAACATCATAATTTCAACTTGAAGCAAAGGATCTCAAGGGTGCATGACATCTAAAGGTACATGACATCAAATGAGATTTTTGGCTATAGTCAGTGAAGTCATGCAGGGATGATTAAAGAACTCAGACAAGTAAAATTCCAAGTTATGGATGTCTTCTGCTATGTTCAGTTGATTTATGTGGCTTGAGTTGTAAATTACAATGAAAACTAATTTGGGAAAGGCATATTAGGCATATGATTTGGACATGGTTTTCCATTTAGGAAATAAGACATTATAAAGTATGCTCAGTCAATTGGCCCAAGGTGGTTACAAGGTAAACAATCAGAGAGAAGACAGACCTCAGTAAAAGGGGAAAACACATCAATCATCATCTTTCTTCTTTCTGTGCTGAGTAGGCTCAGTCCAGCTCCATCTGGTGTCTCAGCTGGAGTCCAATAATGTCCTAAGGAGTATAAAATTCTCAGCTACTTCCAGCACGGGATATTTTTTTTCTTTTCCTGTTTCCTCTTCTCTCCTTCCTTCATGTGGTTTATTAAAGGTGATTTTTTTTAGGGTAGGGTCAGTGTTCACAGGCCACTTAAAGGGTGGACTAATACTCTTCCATCAATGAGAATAAAAGGGCAGGATTTGCTGTGGCATTTATCCTGACAAATACACTTGTACAGAGAGATGTGTATATTTATTAAAGATGAAGTAACTGCACTGGCTGCTTTGCTTTCCCACAGTATTTTCAGGTTTGGAAGCACCCCAAGACATTTCAGGTCTTTCTGTGTTTGAGATGGTAATTGGGAGAACAATTGAAGAGGATTGAACACATAGTGAAGAAAAAGCAGTAGGAGGCAAAGATTTCTTCAGAAGAAAATATAACACATTACAGAAACTGAGTGCTCTGCATTTAATAAGGTAAGCAAACAGACAAGAGAAAAGCAAAGAAAAGGCACAATGGAGACAAAAAAGGCTTATTATGACAAGAAAGCCAGAGCTATTAACTATCAGTCTGGTGATAAACTATTACAGCATTGCCAATGCTGTCTCCTGAAGAATGTAAGTTGTGTGATAAGAGATTTGGCCCCACACAGAGATAAAGAAAGTGCATGTGGTTATATTTCCAAAAGGACAAGGAGATAAGAAAAAAACTGGGGATGGGGAGACAAGGGAGTTGAGCTATCATTTTGAAGCCACTAGCACAGGCAAAAATAAATAAAAAAGGCAACAAATGAACAAACCCTGGAGTAAAATAGACCAACAAATCAAGCTTAACTTATGCAGATGTAAAGAGAAAGCAGATCTCACACTGGGTGTAGCTGATTTGATTTTAGTTGAAATTTAGTGCTCTGTTAATCAGATCTCACAAATACAAGGGGATTTGGCTGTCAGGAGAACCTGAGAAACATTTATCAATCAGCAAGGAAGAAAAACATCTTCCTCAAAGACTATGGGTGTCCACA
Organism: Serinus canaria; assembly: GCF_022539315.1. Classification (NCBI taxonomy): domain Eukaryota; kingdom Metazoa; phylum Chordata; class Aves; order Passeriformes; family Fringillidae; genus Serinus; species Serinus canaria. The sequence continues at coordinate 144,363,476 of NC_066315.1, read as the reverse complement.
GAGGGCTTGAAAGTTTCAAGAGCAATCAGAGAAAAAGAGAGTGAAACTGTCTGGAGGATGGGAATGATACCAATCATCTCAAATATGTTTTCTTATGTAGAATCACAGGTTAAGTAGACTTTAATAGAGAAAGACAAAGAAATATTTTCTCAGTGTATTGTGCCTTATACAAGAGAAGCGTTTTAATGAGACATCAATGCAGATTCAGAGACTTCATGACCAGGCATTATTAAAAATATGCTTGAAGAGAGCAAATGGGATGCACTGCACATGAGAGGGCTGCTGTACTCTGCCTGGGGCAGTGGAAACAGTTCTCCTTCTCTGTGAGGGATCAAGGGCACTGCAGGATGATCTCACCATGCTATTCCAGAAGAGTTTCACCATGGACACCTCAATTCCTAGCACACCATGTTCTAATCAAGTACCATTTAAGTCTGTCATATGTAACAGAGCACCACACTGCCTAAGGTGTAATTTCTACCCAAAAGAAGGAGATTGGAAAGCACCCACACCCCAGGTAATTTAATGGGTGCTGTGCATATTTGCTCCCAAAATTGTAAAGTGTAAATTCAAATATTTTTGTTACAGGAAGTTCCAGCGAGTGTCAGGTGGAAAACTCCCAGGCTTCCTCCACCCATGCCATGAAAAATTCTGAGTCCCTGCTGGCTGCAGAAAAGGTGACACATACCCCTGCCTCACAGGGAGCCCTTGCACCTCATCCCCATCTCCCAGAAGCCAGCTTTCCACTTAAAACCTTTTCCCCAGTAGTTCCAAGTTTGATACATCTTTGCTCAAATCTGTTAGGCCTCATACTTCTGCTTGGGTTAATACTTCTAATAAAAGTGATGAGTCTACTCACTAATTAACAGACCAGCAGGGCCTGTTTGATTTCTGCCTTGAGGTGTTTTCCACAGCAGAGAAGACATCTGCAGCCTGGTGCCTGTTGAAGCCCAAGCCAGATGGGCACAGGGGCAGTGGGCAGCAGGACCTGGCAGAGGTCCTGGTGCTGGTTGGCATCACTCACAGCTTGGTGCTGAACGAGGCCCCCCAGGTACCCTGGGCAGGAACACACTTTGCACTTTGCAGCTGCTGTTTCAGCCCAGAGCTTTGCTCCAGCAGATGGAAAAACACCCAGTGTAGGCATATCCTAGCAGGCTTTAGACACCAGTCACACCCCTCACAGACTGTGCCTTGATCTTGACCCTCCTATTGATTATTTTCACAATCAAAACAGTTCAACATACACAGCTTTCATGGCACAGTACAGTTTCATGTACCTCAGTTAAAATTTCTGTTTGCCCTCAGATGAAATGTTTGTCAGTTCAAGATCAAAAGTATTCCTCTTTATACCTTCTTATGTCAACAAATATCAGTGAATGCTCTTCCACTTTGTTCTGTGAATGCTGTTGGGCTGGTAAGAGGACATCTCAACCTGCCATACTGTAATGTTATTCTCATTAGCCTGAACTATTGTCCACAACAGCCTGGAGCCCATGGTTCATCTTTTTGTTTGTAAATGTTCATAAAGCAACTGGTAGAGAAAACCCACACCTCAAACAAAGTTTATTTTTGGTTCAAACAAAACTCACCTGTCTCTTCCTTTTGCTTTCTCCTTTGCCTCCTCATGCAAAAATAATCTTTTAATTTTTTTATAACAGCATGGGAAAGTTTTACCTTCTTTCACTTAAGGGTATGCAATGACAAAGAAGCAAAAGGAAAAATAAGTCTAAAGATAAAAGCCGGCTTAGTCTTAGTCATTCTTATTAGTCTAGAATGCTTAAATCATACTCCTAAAGGCATGAGTCTACAGGATGCAATTAACATTATTCAGATGTTTTGTTGTGTGTTTTTGAACTCCTCAATTTAATATTTCTGTTTCTGTGTGTCAGGGGTTTGGCAAAATACGTCATAGTTGTTTTGTCTTCCCCTTGAACACCTGACACAGACTCCAATTCCTACAACATTTTTAGATAGATTTTTAGCTGCAGAGATCCTACAGTTCTTTACATTCTTGTGCTTTCTCCCATCCTTGTTGTTCTTCCATGCAGTGTTTGTCCTCCCTTTCCTCCCGCCTCTATGGTGCCTTAATTAATCTAATTTGTAACTGACAGGGAAGGTCCAAGGAGACCAACCTGGTTATTCTGCTTGAATAAGAACCCTTGTAGGTCTGTTAGGGGCACTGGGCTATGGGGATAAAGGGGTAACACAGCCCAAAGGCTCAGGATAAGCTCTGGGCTGTCAAACCATCAGCCCAGCCAACAGATATTGCAGCAGAACCACATTTTAGTCCCTTTTCTTCAAGGTTGTGGTATCTTTTCCTACATTTTAGTCCCTTTTCTTCAAGGTTGTGGTATCTTTTCCTACATAAGAGAATTACAAAATTCTTCTCCAGGTGTCACCATGAACAACAGTTGCAGAGCCCAAGAGGGACTGCAGCTCCTGGCTCTGTGCTGGGCTGTGGTCTCTCTGAGAGACACTGCAGATGGGGCAACACACACTTGTTTGAGACACCTGACTTCTTTACACAGTCTGTACCATGGGCTGAATTCTTTTGTGCATAAATAAACATGTTTTTTTCAGGGCTTTTTAAATTGACTGCATTTCTAGGCTCCCCACAGTCTTTGCTCAGGTCCCTTTTGCCTACTCTTAAGAAAATGTTTTAAAAAAAACCACTGAAAGCTGACATTTGTTTTGACCCTGAGGCTCAAGACTTTGAGGAAGGAGAAGCTGTTTTCTAAATGCAGCACTTATTCCTGGAGAATCAAATGAGGCAGAACTCTGACAAATTAAGCCAACTATACAACTTTAGGACAAGGAAGGAAGGAGAGGTCACATCCTGTGAGCCAAGCAAGTAAAACCATAGGTCAGAGAATTCACATCCAGACAAACAGCTTTGAATTATATTATATCTGCTGGTTGGTGATCATCTGACCTTTCTTGAGAAACTTTATTTTCATATCCCTTATTTTGTCTCAGCCCAACAGCTTGGTATTGAATAAATCACCCGAGGCTAAAGAAAGCTTTAGCAGCTAACTCAGAAACACATTAGATGTGACTCCTTGGATGCACTATTTCCATCATACCACCACAGATCATGAATACAGATGTTGCCTGTGCCTAATCCATTTGAGAATGCTCACCTGCTTTGGGTAATCACTTCCTGCAAGCCCAATCACATTTTTGGGAATTTCTTACACTCTTCTCACCAAGCATCCATGAAAAAACCACAGATCTCTGATGAATTGTGTTTTCTTTCTTAGGCACCCTTTTTAAATTGACTTGGTTGAGGAGCATGGATAGGTGTCACTGTGCTTTTCACCTCTGTTCTGTTGTTTCTAAATTGGAGGCCATATTTGAGGAAAGCAATTAAGCACATGTTTAACTTTGGCTGTGATTTATGTACCCTGACTGTCACTGTAATACTCACAAGATTAAGCACATGTTCAAGTGCATGATTGCACCAGGGCACTTCATAGTCAGAGTGATGTGGAATATTTGGACTCTTGTAGTGCTTTGGACAAACAGGCAGAGTTATTTACAAACAGCAACTCATCCTTTATTATTTGTCATTTGTGTGCATATATATATATAGTATCCAACATAATAAATATAAATTTATTGTTATACATTTTTCAGCATTCAGATGCAATCTGTCAATTTCTGGAGACTGAGAAATGCTCCATGCTCCTTTAGAGTCACACTCGGAAATATAATATATGACAGAAAGATATCAAATCTGTAATGATGAAAAAAGAGGAGTTAAGGGAAGGGATGATAAACCCCATAAAAATAACTTAGACATACTGCTGCCAAAATGAATAGTTGCAAGCACTTAAACAAAAGAAGGCATTTGAGTATTCCTTTTTTGTCTTAATTATATCTGCACATTTTTGTACCTATGGATTGTTTTGTGTATGTCTATTTCATCCAAAAGGAAATTGTCATGGCAAACATATAGTTTAAATGTTTTCTTGTAGTTTTCCTTCTGTGAAAAAATTGCCATCACGTTTTTCCACCCTGTAAATACCAAAGTTCCTGATGAACTGAAATGCTTCCAATTTTCCATAACAAAGAGATGGAGTAAACAGATGTCTGAGAGTGAAGGTGTAACACATAATTCTCCAAACTGTAGCTGGTTTTTTTGGGTTTTTTTTCTTTGTTTTTTTTTTAATGTAATAAAGCTGCTTTATTATTTATTATTTATAATTATTTAGAGGAAGGCTGTTTCCCAAAGAGGAACACCATTTTTTAGCCAAGAGAAATTCAGGAGAAGAAAGTTTAGTGTAAGGCTGAAAAGGAGGATGTGGAGGAAGGATTGAGGAGGTGGGAAGAGGCTTGTGAGAGAAGAAAAGAGAGGTTGAAATGATGGTGCCATTCCAGTGCAAGGGACCAGCAAGAAGAGTGCCAGGAAAATGACATACAGGGAGAAAAGGCAGAGAAATGAGAGGGAGGACAAGGGAGAGGAAAGAAACAGGAGGGGAGAGAGAGAGGAGAGATAGGGGATCAGGGACCTCATAAAAGTGATACAGGGAGAGGAGCAAGGTACCAAAAGTGCAGCCAGAGCAGTGGCAAAAAATGGCATTGTATCTGCCAAAACCTGAAAGGATGAAGGGCAGAAAACTAGTGTGCAGTGAGAGGAATGCAGTAGCACAGATGAGAATCTGGTGCCATCATAGGCACCAATAATTTACTGGATTCTGAATTAAAAAAAGGGAGACTTTGAGGCTCACTGTCTCAGCTGCTCACTTGGAGCAGGGAAGCTGACAGAGGATGGGGGCAAAGGTGTCTTGCAGAAGCTGAAGCAGGGATGGAGAGGACCAGGTACATCCAGCAAGTCACAGACTGTAATGGAAAATACCCTTGCTCTGGCTGGGGCTCTGCTTAAGATATGCAAGGGAAAGTTTAGTTCAGACATCAGGAAAGAATTTTTCATTGAAAGAGTGTTTGGGCACTGCAATCATCTGCCCAGGGAGGGGGTGGAGCCACCTGGACATGTTTAAAAGAAGACTGGATGTGGCAGTCAATGCCACGAGGAGGTGTTGGGTCACAGGTTGGACTTGATGATCTCAAAGGTCTTTTCCAGCTTAGTTCATTCTGTGGTTCTGTGGAATGTGCTACAGAATGTCCCCTTGCCTAAGGCTGAGGTCAGGCTCTCCACAGGATGTGCTGAATGTGTGATTTGCTTCTGTGTAGAGGTTGCTTGTGGCTTGCCCACAGGCATGGTTTGGGCAATAAAATTACTGCTACCTTTGCTCTGCAGCCTCTTGAGTCAGCTGTGGAGATCCTGGGCTGGCATCTTCTGTGCACCCTAACAGGGCTGGAAAGCTGCAGAAAAGAATTACAGCTCATGGAATATTCTGCCTCTCCCAGGAAGCTCCTCTGAGGCCAGTGTACCAAATCTGAAGCCCTTAAAAAATGTGACCATCACAAAAAAAAAATTGTTCTCACTCATTGATTTGGAGATAGGGAACAGTGATTTTAATAAACATCTAATCCCAACCTCTCCAGCCCATTCAGGTAAATTGCTGGTAGAATATCTGGAAAAGGCAGTGAAAATGTTGCAATATTTGAGCTGTACTGGGTCTAGGCTGTGAAGACAAATGCTTCCTCCTCAAAGAAGGCATGTAAATCATCAAATTATGTCTGAGAGAAGACATTTTGTATATTCAGATTTGGATTTTACACCTCAGCTTTGGTTCTTAAAGGAAGTGATCTGAACCATCATCAGGATGAATAATGGGTGCAACCACTTCCCAGTCTTGATGGGATTTTACTTGCAGTGCCAAATGAAATCTGTGGGTCACATCATCCATGCACCCAGCAGGACCCAAGCCTAAGCTGCTTCCCTGAGACAGACAAAGGGTAAAGGAGGAGTCAAGGCTCTCAGCCATCAGCCCCTCATGGTCCATGTGGCAATATTCTTCCAGGTTCTAGGAACTGCCAGAAGGGAGATGGCAAATAGAAAAGAATGGATTGAAGGATTCAATTGAAACAGGTTCCTCAGGGGAAAATAGTAATAAATGTCTGCAGTCTTATCTGACAAATGATAGGGAGTTTAGAGATGTTAGGGTGATTACTAACACAGCTACACCTCCAGCTCCAATGCATTGCTTTTCTGATAAATTATATACCCCATATATAAATTATATACCCCATATTTCTACATCTGACTTTGGCAGCAAGCATTGAAGTTTTGTATTTGCTTAAGAGAATATACAATGCAGAGAGGTGGTTCACCTCTCAGTGTTTCAAATGCCTTCTCCTTTTCAGGCCCCAGTCCCTGCCTCTCACTGCCAAAGGAAGCTACAGATTTTATCTGGCAGGTTGTAGCCAACGTGCTGCACAGCTGAAACCCAAGGAACCAGCATGTCAGCTCTCATCCCTGGCCCCTCACAGAGCTGAGAGAAGGAGCTGCTGCCTCACTGCCCCCCATGCATGAGAAGATGCTCTGCAGCTCTGTCCCCACAAGAGCAGTGATCCTCTCTGCTGGGACTGATGCTCTCTCCCACTTTGTGCAGTGTCTCTGCTGCCCACTGGCTCCTCCCAGGCATCACCCAAAATGAGGCTGGATTTAATTGTTCTCCAGTTTAGAAGATGGAATGAGATGGTATCTGGTGGCATCAGATCCACAGGTAAAGGCACTTAGCAACAGGCTGCTTATTTCCCTCTGAAGGACCTGAGTGTCACAAGGAAATTCTGTGTGGAGAGGCTGATGGGGAAAGTAGGAATGTAAGAAACAAACATACAGTTAAAAACTGCTTTTTTCATTTGATTTGACCTTTCATACTCTGGTTTACTAAGGCTTCCAACTATCCTGAATTGCCTGTGGATCCCTGCCTCATATGGGCCAGAAGTATTGAAAAAATAAAGTAAAAAAAATCAGGAAGAGCAATTCCTCCTGCTGCTACTGCTATGAGATCTGGTGCAAGGGGACTGAAGGCCTTATTAGAACCTGCAAACCTGCCAGGAGGCAGTTTCCCCCCTTTGGTAATAAAGCATGAAAGGAAGGAAGACAGCCTGAATCACAAATATGGATAAAAGAGATATAGTCTGAAGTGTCTATCAAAAGTCATTAAATATTTGTCTTCTACAGAGAGCACAACAGTGGAATAATAGTTACTCTGGGACACTGGGAGGAACTGAGTGAAGGCTCGTTCCTGTGGGAGGTCTTCAGGCTTTTCCACACAAAGAGTGTGGCACCCTTAAATGACTTTAATCAAACACCTGATCTTAAAAGTGCAGCAGAAATGAAAGCAAGGCTCTGCATCATGCACTTACTGTCAGGGCACAACATAGCAGAGAATTGATTGACCTTTTTGAGAATGACTCACAACTTTCATCTCCAATTCCCAATTTCCCTGTCCCCAGACTGCCATTTCTTAGAGGGGAAAGAACTGGAAATTTGTTTCTAGCAGTGGTCTGTGGTTACTTTCAGCTCATTTGAGGCTCTCTGCTGTTGAAGGGGGGTTCTGTCCTCACCACCCCCTCTCCTTGGGTTCATGTGTCAGATCAGTCAGACAAACCTGAGTACTTCCAGCCCCTCGCAGTCACCTTATTTCATTTCACCTCGTTTCACCTCATTCACATAATGCTGATATGGGGAAGACTCAGGCATTACTCAGCAAATAGGAGTTGCATCCCCGTGAAGTGTCACAGAGCAAGTTAAAGTCATCAGGGGGATTCAGGCAGGGGTGGCACATTTTCTCTGCTTGGTGACATGGCTTTGCTTCATCTGTCACTCCTGAGTGGAGCCAGAGTGAGGCATTTTGGAAAACAAGCTATATAAATATAACAGAGTACAAAGCAGGTGTCTCTCTGCAGTGTTATACACAACAGGCTGGATCATGAAGGCTCTGCCAAGTGGGTGCAGGGAAAAAAATAGGATAATTGGAGAAGTTTTGAAGGAATCAGGTGCTGCCATGCTGTTCTGGATTTTCTGAAGAGGATTCTTCCCTCCAGCTCTCCCTGGGCATGCACTGCTCCTTACTGAAGTTGCAAGCCAGCAAATGTACAGTGAGGAGCATCTTGTCACAGCCTGGTGCTCGAGGTCCTTTCAAGTAGTTGGATTTTTTTTTTTAAATAAGTCAAGATGAAGGAAAATGCTGGAAGTGCAAACATTGTTGATTGTCCCAGACCTTGCTTTATCATATCAATTTTGTGTCATTTTCTTAGCTGAAAGACTTCTTTCAAATAGCAGCAGACCTGGGTATAATAAGAAAATGCAGCAAAATAGCTGCTTTTCCCCTTCACAGTGTCTGCTGGACTAAGATATTAATTCTCCCCAAGAAGGTCTTAGAAAGGTAATTTTGAAAATGCACATCTGGCTATCTTTAGATAAGGTTAATGCATATAACAGCTTAATAATTATGTACTTTCCCTGACTTAGGTGTCAGGATGTGTAAAACTAGTAACATCAAAACAAACCCCAAACCCCAAACATGAAAACCTATCAACACTAACACAGCAAATTCATTATAAATTTGTATTAACACTGTCATGTGCTCCTGTTCTTGCCTCCAAGAATTCACAATCAACAAATTTAGTAGTTACAGTGAGAAAATGAGGAACTGATTCACTCATATTTGAGTAAGTTTGCTGCAATCAGTCAAACCACTCTGGCATAAATGGCAGGTGAATCAGTCCTGCAAGGTTAGAACTCTAAAATTACATTTAGGCAAAGCATTGTTCTAAGCAAGACATATGTTTTTATGGTATATGTATGTATGTGTACATATATACACACATGTTCAGAGCTACATTGGAGCAGTCTTTTAAGGGGCTTCATGAACATGAGTTGCCAAATGCCTCAGTACAAGATGCTCATATTATGCCCCTAGAACTCTAAGTTCCAAGACAGAGATCAAGTCCAGACTCATGTTTGATACCATCAAAGTCCCAGGATCAAATGCAAATTTAGGCTGAGCTCCTGAATACCTCAGGGCAGGAAAACTTGTGCTCAGCACTTGACCTTTGGACTCAGCATTTCCTGAGCAGATCCTGAATGTCCCACACTGAGGAATGAAAAGGCAAATATCCAACAAGGCAGATGGAAATGTCAAAGTACCATGGATTTCTTCTGTTTGACACTTCTTAAGGAGAGTCTTTATCTTGTAGTACAGATAACCTCAGAACTTTTCAGCATAGACCAGACTTGCAAGAACACACATCCCATTCCTGAGTGCTTGGACATAGGCAATCACAAGTCTGAGTATTCAGTAAAGAGACACATTTAGAAGTTACAAAGAATCTTTAAAAAACTATATCAAAGCAACAAAAGATTTGCAAATATTTTAGTTTGCCTAAAAAATAATTAAAGGGAAGTTTGGCATTTTACAGTAAATTGCAGAGAATGCAAAGCATTTTATCCATCTCAGGTTTTGCATTAATTTTCCTCAACATAGCTTTGTAACACCACCTGTGTCCCAGATGCAGAACAAGGAAAACAATTAAGTATTCCCCCTGAAAAAAGCAAAATCAAATCTAACCCAAGGAGACTGCTTTCAGTCTCTTCCACCAGATTATGGCCAAAATTAAGAGAAAGATGCAGAACCTCCCAATGTCAAGTCTAATCCCAGGAAGGAGAGGAAGGAGGAAAGCTATGGAAAAGCATTTTTCTTTGAGAAGCTGCAGCTGGTGAATGTTTGCACAGTGCTGGGGTCTGGCAGAACTGCATCCATCTCTTCTGGGAACTTTGAAGTTCTCTGCATCTGTGGCAGGCAAGAGGGTACTAAACTGGTTCGATTTCAGTCTGTTTATTGTAGATAGTACAGCTGTATCATCCTCTTACTGTTCCAATGAGGGGAATAATATCCTGTGTCCAGTTTAGACAAGGGATACTAATATTCATTGCTAAACCCTTCCTGGCTAAGTCAGTGGATAATTAAGTCAATTACTTAACTCTCCAAGGAAGAATCCTTGAATCTTGGGGAAAAAAAAACCCACCAAAAACAGTAACTGAGCACCTGAGAAAATTGACTTGGCTTGACTTGTCAAAAGTCAAAAAATGAGGATTCCATTGAAGTTCTAACTATCATCATAGAACACTAAACACAGTGGTCAGGTGTTTTCTGAGGTGCTTCACTATGTTCAAGACATCACCTAGGGCTGGCAGACATGACACAGGACAGATGTGAGACCTGCACCCTTCCCTGGGGTGTCTGGGGTCAAGAGGGGTAGAGCATCTCAGGTGGCTGATGTGAGCAAATGCACAGAGCCCTCAATCCATCTGAGCCATGGTGACTGGAGAGATATTCAGGTGGCCAAGCAGTGCAGGGGGAGCTGAGCTGTTCTGCTGCACCCACTGCCTCACACACCTAAGGCTTGTTTCTATTCTCTGTACACAGGAATCCAGTCTTTGAGATGTCTGGCCCACTTGGCCTCCAGCTGCAGCTTTGGAAAAGCAGGAATCTGCCATGTGCTCTGTTCCATATCAGCCCTAAATGGATGATTTGGGTATGAAGTCAGTAGGGTCAACAAATTTCTGCTTGGATTTACTGCAGTGCAGTTCACATGCTGCTTAAGAGTGTGACAAACATTTTTGTGGGTGCTTTCAATGACTCAGGTTTTAGCTTTCATATTTTTCAGATTCTGTACTGCTTTAGTGTGTAGTTATGAGGTTCATGTTAGGGGACAGTGAGCTCTCTTCATGGAGTAAGTAGACAAAACATCTCCTTCTCCAGCCTGGGACTAAGGATAAATGATCCAAATTTCAGGCCCAAGAGCATAAACAACATGGACTGAAGAAAGAAAAACAAGGAAGATGGGACTTCATAAGCTACAGCTATAACTGGACAATTAACTCCAATATGTTAATGGACCAAAACTCATAAAAGTGTGAGACCTGAGACCCCATGACTGGTCGTGCATTTTGTGACCATTTTGGTTCATCTTGGGTGTAACCCTGGCTGGGCTCTTGTGCTACCCAAGGTGTATCCATCGAGGCTTCTAATAGAGTCCTACTTTATTCTTTAGCTCTGTCTAGTGTCTGTTCTAGGTCAGCCTTCACAAGGCAGCACTTTGGGAGTTCATGCCTCTGAAAATGAAATCCAGCCCTTTTGGACAGTCTGGGTCTTCATGCAGGAGCTGCTCAGACCCATTCAGCCATTGCTGGAATGACTTTCATGACAGAAGAAAGAGGAAATACCCAGGGCTAAAGGAGCTGATGAGCATGACCTAGGAAGTTGATCCAAATGCTTCTTGTCAGATCTTTGGGGTTACTTGTGGCATTCACATTCTCTGGAAAAATCCCTTTGCCCAGGATTTTTCTCATGGGAAGCTGATAAGCCTCAGAGAAAAGGGAAAAAATTCTTATCTCATTTGTTTTCCTCTGTTTTGCCCATGTGGAATGTGCTTGGAGATTGTTTGCCCACAGGTTGTTGTTTCATTGGATTCTGGTGAGTTGTTTTCACTCTTTGGGCAATCAGTGCCAAGCCGTGTTGAGACTCTGGAAAGAGTCACAAGTTTTCGTTATTATCTTTTTAGCACTATATAAGTATTCTTTCTGTATTCTTTAGTTAGTTAGTATAGTATTGTATTAACAATAATATAATATAGTATCATATTATCATATCATATCATATATCATCATATCTCATAATATAATATCATATATCATCATATCATATCAATGAGCCTTCTGAGAACACGGAGTCAGATTCATCATTCCTCCCTTCCTTGGGGCACCTCAAAAATACAATAGTTACTCTTAAAACATATCAGAGGAAGGGACTAAATCATTCTCACTCAAGTAATTAAAAGCCCAAACACTGACAGTCAGGAAAGAAATACCAGAATGAAGGCTGTGACACAACGCTTACAATGGTGTATTAAGTAATTCTCCATACCAAGATCCCTGGTTACTGCAAGTCAGCACAGACCTGTTAACTTCTGCAAATTTTGCCACTTTATGGGAAGATGTAGCATTCAAAACTTCAGCATTTTCAGCCTTGAATGGGAAAGTGTGGGGTTTTTCTCCTCCCACAAGGTCTAGGCAGTGAAGACGTTACACATTTCAGCACTGCAGAATTACAGTATGCTGCTCACACATAGTAATTCACAGCCTTTTCTAAAGTGTGAAGCCACTTCAGTTTTCAATAGATCACAGAAAAACAAAGACAAACTAGTGATCTCAAGATAAAAAAAGCATTGTGCAGAGCAAATTGGTAAGGAATCTTTACAAGATTTAGTAATCTTGCAAAAAAAAAAACCCCAAGAACATGTAACCAGATAATTTTTTTTAATGGCCTTTATGTAGCAGAAAATGAATGCACAAAGTGGGTGTTTTCATCAAGGGATTTATTTCTGCTGGTTTGGGCAATATGTCTCTAAGTGAAATACTCAAAAAATGTTTGCATTTGCTGAAGAATCTCAATCTGTCATGACTTAAGTGTCTGACAGTAAAAGATATCTAATAATATAATTTTTTTGCTGGTGGTCAGGTCATGGTGACACCAATAATCTACTCAGAAGCTTTTTGAAACCTTGCTACAGGAAGGATCTCCTGATGCTTTGGATTGCTGTCAGTACTGTTCCTACAGGAAGGCTGGATTTGAGCCTCCTTTTCAAAGCTGATGTAAAGCAGACTCCAGTCTAAACCACACATTTTCTTGTATGCTTTCACTCTGTGGTTTTGAAACACCTTTCTAAATCTTTTGTAGTTACTTCATTTCTGCATTTACAGGAAACAACCATGGTGGTTACATCAAAACCTTATAGATTCTGTTTGCTTAGTGGCTTAACTGGATATATTAACTTCAGTAGACTGGGATCATGATGAGAGTTGGACTTTTATGTCTAATGAGCATAATTAGTAATCTGGAGATTGGGACTAATACCCAAATATTTTGTAGGTAAATATTTTTAAAGTATTTATATCTACCCTTACTTTGGTCTTTGCCAATTGCTTTTATGTCTGACACTTATAAGTGCTCAAAGCTTTCAGGATCTCTCTCCTTGAAATCAATGAAGAAAGCCACAAAGTGTGTCTTAACTTTTAAAAATTCATTGTCATTTTCTCAAGCAAACCACAAATACAATTCTCACTTTTTTTTTTTTTTTTTTTTTGGGGTGTAGATCATTTAAGCCATAAAGTCTATGAGTGCAGGCTTTGCTGCATGAGAAGTTGAATTTTGATTTTAAAACAGGTCAGATGGGAGGGAGCTGGGCCTGTTCAGCCTCAAGAAGAGAGGACTGAGAGGGGATCTCATCAATGTCTATGAGTGTCTGAAGGGTGAATGTCAGGAGCCAGCTGTTCTTGGTGATGCTGAGCAGCAGCAAAAGAGCCAGTGGGCACAAACATGCACAGAAAGCTCTGCCTGAACATGAGAAAGTTCTTTATTGTGCACGTGACCATGCACTGGAACAGATTGCCCAGAGAGGCTGTGGAGTCACCCCCACTGGAAATACTGAAATATCACCTGGATCAAATCCTGTTCCATATGCTCTGGGATGACCCTGTTTGAACAGGGAGTTTGGACCAGGTGATCCACTGTGGTCCCTTCCAGCCTTACCCATCCTGTGATTCTATGAAGACACAATTACTTCACACAGAAAACATTTATTTTTTACATATATAAAGCAAACCATGTCCCTTTTATGTTTTTTACAATTGGCTTTTAAAAGATGAAAAATAATTTAAGATAAGCAATTTACCTCCAGTGAAAAGTTGCACTTGTTTAGCGAAAATACTTTTTGCCTTCACTTTCCAGTTGCCATAAGACAAATAGGATAAACATGGATGTTGGAATTCTCGAGCAAAAATCAGTAAAATTTCAAGTTCATAAGTTCTCAGTTGGCAGTTAAGAAACTGAGATAAAATATTCAGCTCCTTCCAAAACATCATGAATGGTGAGGGCTCAATAGCATTAAGAAGTTACTAAGGCTAGTAACCTTCACAGAATTATCTACCCTGAGCTTTGTTTTCTCCCCACCTACATCAAATTCAGGTTCAGATGAGACAAACTGTAGCTCAACATAGGTTTTAAGCTGCCACACTACTAAAAGAAGAGAGACTTTTTTCTGAGGCTGATCACATCCAAATCTCACATGAGCTTAGAGCAAAATAGACCTGAAAACTAACCAGTATTCAGGATAACAACAACAACAATATTATTATTATTATTATTATTATTATTATTATTATTATTATTATTATTATTATTATTATTATTATTATTATTATTATTATTATTATATTATTATTAATAATAATAATAATAATATAATAATAATAATAATAATAATAATAATAATAATAATTTGTTTTTAAGTTGTATCAATTAATTTATTTTAGTACACAGCTGTATAGATGTTTCATAACGGAAAAGGGAGTGTAAGGACCACACAGACAATGAGAAGAATGAAAGTGAGTTTCTGTCAATGCCAGTTGATGTTGTTCTGCAATAACAATCCAGCTATAATGCAGTGAACATAATTTTACTAGAAGCTACATGCAATGAAATTATCAGATTGCTGCTATGGGACAAGAGTACAAATAAGGGCAGCTACTGCAGCTCTACTAATGCTTGGTAACTCCTTAAATTGAACTATTTAACAGTGAGTCTAAGCCTTGAGAAAAGAATTTGAAAAGAATTGGTCTTAATTATCACAATAGCAGCAAGTGTAAAGCACTTCACATTTCCATGGTGCTTTACCTGCACTAGCCATTTAATCAATTCAGCTCCCAATGGCTAACTGAGATTATTAGTAATTTCATTGTCTTTTGCATGAGACTGGGAGAATATGCTGCTAAATCTTCACCCAATTCAAAGAAACCTTTCTGTAAGAAAAAGTATGAAAGTACCTGAATGCTCACAGCCTGTAGTGTACTGCTGGCAGAAAAGGCAGGCTGTGCCCATCCCAGGGCAAGATTTCAAGGAATTCTAAAGGCCAAAGACTGCAAAAATAAAGGCATTGCAAGAATGTGGAGGGATCTGGTAAGTGCTAACACTTCCAGGAATTTAAGGGCAATGAAAATTAGACACATGAAACACATTTTGGATTGTTTCTGAAGCACTTTTTTGATTGCCAAGTGTGCATGTGGTTAGCACATGAGGAGATAAATGCATTACGACAAGAGAGAAGCACTGAAACGCCAGGAAGAATGAGTAAAGCAACGTTGTAATTGTAAAATCTTCAGAAATGTTTCTCTAAGCAATAGGAGAAAGTGTTACAGAAGGTGTTATAGGAGACACTGTTACACATATTGTGTTTTCTTGGAATCAGGGAGTCCAGAAACAACTGAAAATGGTCCAGTCCTTCTGATATTTAATCCTTAGAGACTAATTTAGAATTGGATATATATACACATTTCAGAAAAAAAAATGGCATAGGCATCTATGCTGCCATATTAATTTTGAATCAGAGAAAGGAATTATGCTTTGAATTAATTTGGTGTGGAACAAGAACAGCCCAGGAGAGCCATAGGGACAGGTTTAAACTGGTGAAATTTGGATTTTCTTAGGTGGTATTATGAATTGGGCCTTCTGGCAAGATTTAAGAAATGTTTTTTCTCTATTTAACAACTGAATTATATTAGCAAACAGATTGTAATGGAAATGAAAACAAACTCTTTATGTGCAGTCATGTCATTTTGTTACACTGAAAAAGAAATTATGTTCCATATGAGCTTTTGTTATTCTCTATATTTCATCCTATCCCTTCATTAGTGCAGTAATCTCCTCCTCCATTAAATCTCCCTTGTTTTTACTTGCATATAGATATGGGAATGTGTAAAGAGAAAATGTGGTGAGGGCTTATTAGCTTATTTTTCCTGAATACATTTGTTATTGGTATCAGATATTGCATTAAAGGAACTCAAAGACTTTTTTGTTATATTGTCCACAAGTATTCTGTTTCTATGCTCTTTGGTATTGCTGTTTCCCCTCCCAGTATTCTGCTATGAGGAAACTTCCTTCAGTCTGGTGTGTGCAATGTAGTTAAATTAACTTTCCAGGGTAAGCAGACTTTGATGATGATGGTTTTTACCAGAGACAGAACTGTCAAAAAATTGTGTTGTAAAATACCTCATTGAACTGAGGCAGAGAAAAAGAGGAAATATTGCTCAATTTAGATGAATTTGTTTACTTACTTTATCCATGGTGAAATTTTTATGTGTGTAAGACATAGGAAAGGACATCTGTAAAAGCACTGAATTTTCAAGCAACCTGCACATTATCAGCCAAGCAAAACTTCATCTGGAAAACTCAAGGAGGAGGCTTTCAGAATTGTGACCTGACTAGATGTCTCACCCTCTTCTTCACATACACCAATTCTTCACAGGAACAACTGCAGTGGCAGTCCACCAACTTTAACAAAATTACTTTTGATTTAATAGTCCTGGACACAAGGGGCAACTCAAACTCTTGGGCTAAATTATAAATCAAAGCTTTTTTGGAGATGGAATAAATCTACATGTTAAAGCCAAAAGCTTAACAGACTGGATAACACATAAGGAAATGAAACTGTAACTCTGACTTGTCAGTTACAAGAACAAAGGCCTTTATCTTCTGCATGAAAGGAATTACTTTCCAAGTATTCTTGGCAGCTAGTCTCTTCTCCTATTACAGGTGTTACACTGGAAGGTGGACACTCATACCTCTGGAGCTACTAATTTACAGCAATTAATTCAGCTAGGGATCAGTTTGAAAAATTGCAAAGTTTCCTCATCTGTTCATGAGTCACTTTCATAGGGAAGAGAGAAATGATGTGTGATTATGAACATCAGAGGGAGGACAGAAAGCTCAAGAGAAAAGAATGACCTTGCAATACCATGTAAAAGTTGTGCCAACAGCAAATTCTGTGAGCTTTCAGTAGAACCCAGACAAGGGCAGAACATGTGATTTATGCCACCACAGCAATGTGGCTCAGCTCTGAAGAGACGGTGGAGTTGCTCTTGCAGCTGACTGTTGCCCTTGGTCTTGCCTGAGACACTCAGAAAAACAGAATGTTTGAGATTGGAAGGGATTTTAAAGATCATCTAATTCCATCCCTCCTGCCTAAGGCAGGGATACCTCACACTATCACAGAATCTGAGAATCACAGAATCAAAGAACCACAGAACCCTTCTTTGCAGACCTGCTAGACCAGCTTTCCCTAGGTCTCATCCAAACTGGTTTTTGGGCTCCCATTTTGTGTCTGAATTTGTCCATTGTGGGAGGAGACCCCAGGCACTGTGGGATGGAGTTGCCATGGGAAGGTGCTCCCCTGTAATTGTCTATCACCCTTGGCTCCCTCCCAAAGACCTGGAAAGTTCTGTGGCTCTCCCTTCCCCACTGGCTCACATCTCAGCGCCGCCCTCCTCCCCTCTTCTCATTTGTACATCCCTGATTACCTCATTCCTGCTCCTCCCCCGTCCTCTGTTCCATTGGTTCACTGTACCCTGATCCCTCCTACCTGCTACTTTGTTATAAACCCTGTTCCCGCCCTGCTCAGGGCTGCTGCTGCCTGCGTCCCTTCAACTTGCTTGTGTCCCTGCCTCTCTCCTACCACCCCTCCTTGGATCCTTCCCTGCTCCCAGAATAAACCCCGTTGGACCTTAGCAGTGTGTGCAGAGTTCTCCTTCCACCACTGACCGGACATTTTAGAGTCATTGGGGATTGTGTGAGTCCCAGGCGAATCGAGGCCATATCTCCCCTGGGGGTTGGACCAACCTCCCCTGCCCAGGAAGCGGACCCTGATCCTCCTGAGGACACCCCGATCCCGCAGTCCATTACCTACTTGTTCATCCACACAGGCCTCCTGAGTCTCTCCCCAACTTCCTCTTTGCCCAATTTCCTTTTTGTTGGGATGTGTTGCTCCAGGGCTCTATCCCATGGCACTCTACCAAGGAGATCTTAGAAGAGGCCAAAGTCTGCCATCCTGAAGTCCAGAGCTTGTTGAGTGCCCTCCTAGAGTTGGCACCTCCTGGACTGCCTGCAATCTGCAGCCTTACCCCTCAAACAGACACCAGCACGTTTGAAATCTCCTGGGAAGACCAGGTCTTGTGACTGTGGGGCTGCTGCCCCATGTATGGAAAGGCCCTCAGCCATTCAGAATTTCTGGCTGGACAACCTGTAGCAGACCCCCATTTTAAAATCACCTGTCCCTGCCCATGCTTCCATCCTGATCCATGAGCTCCTCATCCATCCCCAGGTGAAGCTCTGTGCACTCCAGATGGTCACTGACATTGAGGGTGTCATCCTCTCCTCATCTTCCTGCCTGTCCTTCCTAGAGCCCATATTCCTGCCCACCATAACCTTCCACAGCCCAGCCACAGCAGCCACTGCATCCATCTCCATGATATCCATAAAATCACAGCTCTTCCTTGTCTGTTTCCATGCTCCATGCATGTGACAAAGACACTTAATTTGGGCCCCCAATGACACTGACTCCCTGGCTGGACTGCCTGGAATTCCTCTGGGCTGCCCTCCAGGTGCTCTCCTGCTGATCTTTGATCCCTCTCCAGGCTCTGGGCATCTCTTGCTGGCCCATGTGTCAAGCTGGGAGGAGTGGGAAGGACTGAGATTCCCCTCCCTAACTGTGCTTTAAGTAAAAAAATAAAACCCAGAGGTCTTGGCATGATTCTTAAGAAAGAAGGCATCAATACTGAGCTGTGATAGTTAAAATAACGAGAATTATGGCCTTAAAATGGCCATATGGTCTAGAACTAATCCTTTATTATAATTTAGAGCTGTTTTTTGTTTTCATTAATTATCATCTTATTTTCCAAGACAAAATATTTAATCAGATTATATTTATTTGCCGTTTTCTAGTGAACATGGCTGCTTTGTGTTATAGAAAATATTAACTATTGGAAAAATTAATTTCTTCTTTTCCAGGAAGAACATTAAGTTCTTAGTGAAACAGATGGACAATCCTACCCACAAAATAGAGGTTTTTATGCAAATATCACTGAACTAATTGATGCTCAGTTACATCAAAAAGAAGCACATAAGATGCTTTCCTGGTGTCAACATTTCTGACCATGATTTAGTACATTAATGATGTCTTATAGTGAGCCATTTTCCTAAGGGAGAACAAAACCTGTACCTCTTGGACACAATTTATTTTCTTGATCAATGCAGTTGCATGAAAAGAAAATACATTATGTTAGCCTAGTAAATGATATATCCATAGGAAGGTATAAATCAAGTGTGCTTGGACTTTGCTTCATAAAGAAGTCATGTATAAAATCCAGATTAATTCAGGATTGTCTGTATTGTATAATTTTAGAAATATGCATTTAAAATTATTTATTCAGAATTAATTACCATTCAATAAATTTATAGCCCCTGAGGAAAGAGCCAGACATGGACACCTCATTAATTCCAGTTAATCAACAGTAAAGCATTCAGAACGTTCACATGCTTTAATCCCTTCTCTGCTAGAGACCATTACCAGACAGCTGTGTACAAACCCCTCTCAAACTGTAGGACAGTTCACATCTTCCACATCCCCTAAGGCTGGAACCCTTAAAAACAACTGCTAAAGGGAACATGCATGTTTTGCAGAACACTGGTAGGACTCATTTCAGTCTTCCTTTGATATGCATCGTTCCCCTTTAGGTGTAAAGATCCTATATGTAAAAGCCTCAGAAAATAAAGCAACATGGGGCTAATCCATAAACCTTTAACTTGAAATTAACTCTGTTCCCTCAACTGCTCACCTGGAGTCAAGAAATGCATGGCTTGGAGATCTGGCTGGTGATTTCACCAAGAGTTTGTAAAATAGAGAGGGAATACAACATCTGTGTCTGAATGGTTTACAGTATGTAGGAAAATTATAAGCATGGTTTCTTTTACCTCCTGGGAAAGGGTAGCAGTAAATAAATCTAATTCCTTTACATCTAGGAAAATCATTATAATGTCCATCACCACTGAAACAGATGGACAATTGCACCAAATAAATAAAATATTAGTGTAAATATCACTGAGCTAATTGACTTTCATCTAAACCAAAAGAGGGAAAACAAGATACTTAAATGTTACCAACAGCTGTGAGTATAATTTATATCAATAATGACTCCTTCTGTTAAGCCATTATCATGGGCCTAAAGAATCTGGAATCTAGTTTAATTTCTTGATTAGTGAGATGAATGCAAAGATAGCTCACAGGGATTGTTATAGAATAAATCATATCTCTATGGCAGTAAAATGTAGACCCACTCAAATATATTTTTCTTCCTGAGGAGTTTAATGTTTCAACTGGTTTTAGTTATGTAAGAGATAATATTTTTCTTCAAAGTTTCTTTTATTAAATTTTTCAGATATTTCCTCTCTGTAGAAAAGTACAAGATTCTATCTATTACCCATCCATAAAACCTGACAAGTCTGTGAAATTTCTCAGATTTACCTCATTATCACTGAGAATTCATTTAATATTTTTGGTGAAAAAATGACATAGTTTCACTGAGTCCACAATTATGAGGACAAATTTCTTGCTTGAAGCTGAATAACAAGAATGCAATATTATAATTTTAGAGATAAAGCACAAAATATGAATGTTCTCCTTATACCCTGATTTTATATGTGGATGAACCCAATACCTGTTGGGATGAGACCTGTAAAAACATTAAAGATTTCTGTCACTCTAAATCTGCAGAGCCTTTGCAACATCTCCCAGCAAAGGCAAACATCCAGTCTCACAAAATCAAAAGGAAACAAGGTGGGATCTAGGAATTGTCCTAATAATTAAATAATTCACATTTTCCATGAGATTTGCTCTGGTACTTGATCCTGAAAATCTGTAAGTACAGCACTTTTGTTTTGAAGATAAAGCCATTTTGTTGTTTTTAAGCTCATTAGATTAAGGGCTTGAAAAGATGCACATGTCAAATTTTAACAGCCCGAAAAAAAATCCATCCAGAATATATGTAGGGATTTTTCCTCTTAAACACCTCTAGAAATCTCAATCTCTGGGCCCTGCATAGCAATTCAAGCTCTAAACAGTTTGCATATTTCAAATGCACACTGACTGCGACATTGCCTTTTACAATCCAAGCATCAGAATTCTTTTCCCTTCATTTTTTATAACGTGTTGGGTTTTTAAAAAAATCAATGACAGAAACAAAGATGCAGTGCTGACTCAGGCAGTCTGTGATAGCTCTCTAACAGATAACACATCCTGCCATGCTGCAGAGGCACATTCAGACAGATAATGTGCAATTCTAATTCAAAAAGCGTTTGAACATAATGTTTCAGTCTTGCTGCCTGATCTTTCAACTTCTGTTTCTTAGCACTGTTAATTCTACTACAGCCCATTGATTCTCACAAAATTAGTTTTTCTTGGGCTGTTTTAGAGAACTTTTTAGTCATGAGGTTTTTGGTTCTATATTTTGTGAGTTTTTTTCCCCCTCCTCCAGCCTTACCCCTTCTGTGACTCAGACTCACCTTTGGCTTATTGCAGAAATGTTACAGAAAATCTTTTAATGGAAACTAACTGGGGAACATGATCTGAGTCACCATTTACTGAAGATGCCACAGAAAAAGAATATATGATGCCAGGTGAGATACTTCCACTAGAGTTAGGGAATTAATAATTCAACAGTCCAAGGCACTGAGGAAACCTTGTCCACAACATTGTGCAGCATTCAGATTCTTGGGTCATCAGGGAAATGGAAAAACTATCTAAGGACAGGAGACTGAGGAACCTGAGCATTTCAGAAACAGACTGTGAGGAGATCTGATTGCTGAAAACAACTGCACCAGAACCTAAGCACCAGGGAAGGAGATGAGCTGTTTAAGCTAAGGCCAGTGCCACAAACGCTGTCCTGTAACAAATGCTCACACAAACACTTTGTGAATAGGACATTTTCACTCATCAGAGCAGAGTTCAGGAAAAAAATCCTAAAGTAACTGTAGAAAAAAAAAAAAAAAAACAACTGTATTTTTAAGCAGGTGTTTATTAATTTTGTGCCAAGGAGTAACATCTGAAGTCTTCCCTCACTAAAAGTGAGAGAGAGGGAACAAGAAAACACAAGACACTGGAGTCCAACCACAAACTCTTTCTTTGTGCCCTGCCCAGAAATTGTTATGTCAAAAAAAAAAAAAAAGATTGCAGCAGGAAAATTGTGCTGTGTAAGAATCCCAATGACCTCAGCAGCCCATCAGAGCTGTGTAAAAACCTTGGCTCTAACTAGTACAAGGGTCTGAAGAATTAAGGTTGAGCGTCTTCAGTGCCCAGTTTTAGTGGCTTGCATTGCCTCTGACTAAGTAAGGCAAATGTTACATCATTTAAAAAAATCACTTGATCTCTTCTTGTCTTGAAGGTATTTAATTTCTTTCTCCAAAATCACTGAAAATCATTATCTCAAAAGCTTAGCTAGTTGGTCTTGTCAGGAAGTCTGAGGAAAACTTCTTTGTTCTCATTCTGAACAACAGTGAGGGGAAAATGCTGAGACACTTATTCATGCCTCCATGGCTTGGAAAATGCAGATTTTCTAAGTGAAGTAGTTCAGCTAAGGATATTAAGGGTGGTCCAGAATATGGCAGAAGAAAAAATGCAACAAAATCATTGCTAAAAGGAATGTAAAATTCCAAGAATGCAGGAAAGATTAAATTCTCTATGTTAAATTTCTTTTGTAGAACATAAGGATGTGGCTGCTTATTTCATTTTAGGATAGGAAGAAGAGCAGGACAGCACACTTCATGTTCAAGGAAGAAAATAAATTAGACAAATATAACACTAATGTTTCCTAGTTGCTGAAGAGCAGTAAATAAAACCAGACAGTATTTTTTCCTAGGCTGCCTCCCTCCTTTCTGCTAACTACAGAAATATTTCAAGCTTTTCATCCTATTTTGTTTTTCAGCATATACTGTCTTCAAAATTCATTTCCACGAATCTGATTATTTCCATTTTGTGCTTCACATCATGAATCACATCTTTGTTTCAGGAGCTCCTCATCTCCTGATCCCCTTTGGGATCAAAAGCATAAAATTTGATACATTAGCTGTTCTATCCCTTTACATTAATTTGGAATGAAGATCGTGTTTTGACAAATTGCTTGAACTTTATGAAGCATTTATTGAAATCATTGCCTTTTAAATATATACAATTGCAGATCTTCTTATAGAAAAAAAAAAAAAACAGGGAAAAAGCAGAGAAAACTAGAAATCAAACAGACATGATGGGAGGACACATAATTACTCTGAAATTATTGTCTCAGATTGTGCCTGCCTCATAGGTAAATATGCCAAAGGTAAATACCAAAATGCTCCTCTTTTCAACTTGAAAGAGCAGATATAATTTCCTGTAGTTACAAGGTAGGGTTTGTTACTGTTTTTATTAGGAGCAGTGTGAAATCCACAGTGAAAGTTGAGAAATATCACTTTTGGGAGTAAATTTTTGATCAAGTTTTTTCTGGGAGATGTTTTTATCAGAATTCAATGCCTCTGTGAATGGAAAATAGGACACCTCTCCTTCCTCAGCATCTTTAAATGCTCTTTGTCCTTTCAATTTCTAAATACCACAGCACCTCAATTAAAGAAGGAGTTTGCATAGAGCCAAGGACTCTGCTCTGAGACACAAATGACCCCCTCTCTTGGCCTCTGCTCCTGCCTGTGTCAGAGCACAGTGCCTTGCTGCTGGCTCAGATGTGGCATTGTGGCACTAAAGTGGAGCTGCATGTCCAGGGCACAAATCCAGGTCCACCCTCATGGTACAGACCCTGCTGAGCAGGACTTTGAAGGAGAACAGGATGGAGAGGAGAAGGCAGCT
The DNA here is from genome assembly GCF_022539315.1 of Serinus canaria. NCBI lineage: Eukaryota > Metazoa > Chordata > Aves > Passeriformes > Fringillidae > Serinus > Serinus canaria. The sequence continues at coordinate 144,339,785 of NC_066315.1, read as the reverse complement.
CACCTTCTCTCCTCTGCTCTCCTCTTGGACAGCAGATCCATCTGTTGGATCTGGCAGCTGAGGGGCAATGTCAGGAAGAAAATTTGTGTGAAATTCCCGCTGTCTGCCTACTCCAGCAACACAATTAAGACCTTGGAGTCTGGATCTCATGGCAATTCTGTGCTTAGTGAAGTCCATCTAGAAGGTGCTTCAGCCCACAGCTGTGCAACTCTCTACACATGAGTTTAACACAGTTGAAATTAATGAGATTTGGTAGGCTGAAATAGCTTGTGGAAAAGCTTTAATCCACAGACAGAATTGAGGCTTCTCTGAGTCTGAATTTCAGAACATTATTTGGAGTTGTGGGATAACATACTTAGCTATGAATGATCAGATATGTACCTTCAGTTTTTTCCCTGCTGTGAAAGGGTTCTGTGCTCTTGGCATTATTTCTAAAGAGAGAGAATAATACCTCCCTTCAGCCAAGGGATTTCTGAAGGCCTGTAAAGATTATTCATGCTCCCTAAAGACTTTGGGGAGAGAAATTTGTCCAAAAGTCCTCTCTGAACTCTTTTGTTCTACAGCTTCTGGAGAGGCATGTTCTCCCTCTAAATACCTCAGAGAAACAAAGCCCAGGAGCCAAAGAAGACACAAAGAAGTTTTAAAAAACCATACTGAGTGCAGCACAGGCCAATCCACTCAGCTGGCTCTGAGAAGTTTTGGCAGAGCAGCTGAACTTTTGAGTGCTCAATAGCACAAAATACCAAAAAAATATATCCCCTACCTCTGGCTTCATATCATTTTCTTTATGTCTTTGTGTCTCTACCTTTACTGTCCTTTTGTTTCCATTCTTTCCTTTAGTATTTTTGTCTTCCTAAAAAGCAGTGATAAGCATATTTATGCAGATCTCTTAGTAGGCAAATGTATTCTTGTATGTGCTCTAATGTGCTTCCTGTCATGTTGTTCATTATTCCTTCAGACTTTAATAATGTTCTCAGCTTGATATGGTTAAGAATAATGAGGCATTTATTCCTATTCAAGAAGCTAATTAAAAGACTCAGTTTTGTTTCTCTTAGGTGGGTTGATAGCTTAATTATAGATGTAAGATTCACAAAAAAATCCCCTTTCTATGTTGGATAGCCCTATACAACTACATCATGTCTCTCTTTCCATTTTCTTCATGACATTGTATATTACAGTTCCATGGAAAAGGAACAATACAATGAAGTTTGAAACAAAATGCTTCTGCTAAAGAGCTGCAAAGTTATGATGAGCAATTACTATGTGAAAGCTAAAGTGATCATTATTTGGAGCTGGAACTGAGTTTTCCTTTGTATGTCTGAAAAGAAAATAGGGCCTGGCTATTGTCTTCACTTGTCACCTCCAAGTCAGATCATAAGTAATGGGGCATGAGTGATGCATGGCTGTGTGCCATTACCAGCCTTAATTCTTCAAAGTGTAGAAGTCTGTGCAAAGCCAGAGCCATGCAGAGCTTCCTGGGGTTTTGCCTTTGTTACACTGTGCATGCCAGGATTGATTTAGTGCTACACTGTGGTGCCTTCCCAATAGTTTTCCAGATTTATATTTCACTTGTATTGTCTCCTTGTTATAGCTCGCTGTTAAATACCATAATTTGTGAAATAAAGAACGAAGACCTAAAGGAGCTCTCTGAGTCAGCCCTTCACAACCACAGTGCAGACAGAAATAATGGTAGATCCTCAGCTCCATAAACTCCCCAGTCCTGCAGACCTTCAGGGTCCACAAGAAAAGCAGAGGGGCCCCCAGACTGGCTCACACTGGAAGCAGAGGCAGAACTGTGTGGGGGACTCCAGCCAGGAGATGGAGGCTGTGGAACAAGAGAAAATCCTGGAGGAAGAACCAGCCTCTGCCAGGGGCCCAGCAGGGTTGTATGGGAATGACTGCCCTCAGAAACTCTGTAAGGGATCTTCTGGTCTCCTACAGTAGGATCTGCCCAGGCATCTGCCTGCAGTGCTGCTGCAAACTGGACCCTGCAAAGGGATTTGTTTGAGTGGACAACTGGTGGATACCTTGCTGTGTTCAACATTTTTTTTATGGCCCTGAAGATTTTGGGTCTTTTGGACCAAATACAGTGATCCAAGTTACATAATGATGGAGTGTTCAAACACATACACACTGAATAAACTGAAATTACTAGGTTTAAATGATAATTTTGATTCTGGATGAACTGTTTTTCAGTGTGTCTATCAGATTTGGCTGTAATCTGAAGCCAATGTGTGATGAAAGTATATATTAAATAAACCTAGATATATTGCCCTTACTGGAAAAATCCACAGCTCAATTTCATGGTCATTTCATAATGTATGTATTTCAATAACAACATAATTGCAATGTAAAATCCAGGATTACTCCTTGAATATGTGTGACCAGTATGACTCAGATTAAATATTTGTCTCCCTTTCTGCTGGAAATCAAATACGAAAATTCTGTGCTGACATTTAAGAAGTGGCACTAAGTTGTAATGCCCAGTATTTAAGTGGCAACCAGATAGCTGTTTACAAAAACTTAGAATCATAAGATTGTTTGGATTGGAAGGGACCTTAAAGATCATCTATTTCCAACCCTCAGGCCTTCCACTAGATCAGGTTGCTCAGTGCCCCATCCAGCCTGGCCTTGAATGCTTCCAGGGATGGGGGGCTCCACAGCTTCTCTGTGTAGCCTGTACCAGGCTCTCACCATCCTCACAGTAAAGAATTTCTTCCTAATATCCAATGTAAACCTGGTATATTTCAGTTTAAAGCCATTGCCCCTTGTCCTCTCACTACATGTCCTTCTCCAGCCCTTTGTAGCCCCTTCAGGCATTGAAAGGCTGCCAAAAGGTCTCCCTGGAGATTTTTCTTCTCCAGGCTGAGCACCCCCAGTTCCCTCAGCCTTTGCTCATAGGAGAGCTCCATCCTTTGCTGCAAGACTCACACAGACTGTGAACTGGAATCATCAAAGCTTCTAAGGTTCAGACTGTGATAATTAATGAAGCAACATTTACTAATTACACATGGGAATGAATATCATTAAGAATTGTGAATGTTTGTGCAGGAACTGAAGGCACAGGGGTTCCTCAAAGAAAGCTTGAAAATTCAATTTAGAACTTTTGTTAGAATGGTTATTTAGAACCCATTTTAACAGATGTGAATTATAACACTTCCTCACATTGTAAAAGCTGGTCTAAGAAGGAGAAAACTGTAGTTCCATGATGACATTCTTTGATCTTTCAGACTTGAAAAATGGCCTGCCACTTCAAGGGAGACTTTTGAGGACCTGAAATCTTCCTGTCCTTGTATATGTCACACTCTTGCTGTTGCAAAGACACATAAAGGTGACCCACTCCATGAAAAGCCTTCTCAAGAAAAGTAGGGCTAATTTCACCAGTTTAATGTAGAGTTTAAGTGCTGGGTTTTGGAAAGTCAACAAAATAAACCTTATCTGTTGTTTTCTCCCTAAAGAGAGATTTCTCCTTTCAGATAATAACTGAATTTGAGCCTCTTTGTTTTCATGGATACCAGATTTCTCATGTAAGGCTGAGACTTATGGGGATCCATTGCAATTAAATCTAATAAACCTGTCAGCCCAAGGACTCTGCTGTCCTATGACAACTTGAAGCCAACACAGAGCACTATGCTGCCTGCCCACTTTCTGAGTATGAGGTAGCCTTGAAGAAAACAAGGAAACTGCCTGGGCACCATGGCTGAATGGTGTTAATGGCACTGTGTGCCAGGATCTGCACTCTCTAGGGGCACCAACAACTCCAGCTGACACTTTACCTGAAGCCTAAAAATAGCCAAATCTAAACATTTTGGGTTTTTCTGTGATAGCTGATGTTTGTTGGCGCTGGCATGGGCCCTTCTGCCCCTCATGTCCTGAGGAACAAAAAAGATGATTGAAAGTGCCCCCCATATCTGGGGGATGTAGTTCAGTTTTGCACACAACCGTCTGGTCACAGAGAGATGCTGGGTCTGATTGTCTTCATTATCCAAAGCTGAATTAAATTTTTCATTATCAAAGAAGATTAAAATGGTGCCAGCCTACTGCTGGTATACCAGAGGATTTCAAAGAGCTTCAGGGAGTGGGAGATAAAATTCAGGTTTTTCCTGAAGCCCAGCACCCAGCTAATCCACATGGGAAGATCTCCCACAGGACTCCTCTCAAGGCTATCAATACATTTTATGGTATATTGCTCAACATCCACACAGAAACCTCAATTTCACTTCCAGCTGCTTAAGATGCAGCTGCTTGGAATTCACAGTGAATGTTCTGAGAACTAAGGTATTTTAAATTAAAAGCTATTTCTTCTTAAAATAGAAAATTCATCATGATGTCTTCCAAAAGGATTAATGGCAGCCAGGCAGTAATTTCCCCAGGAAAAGTCTGTTTTGCCCGTAACAGTAACTGGTGAGGGATCTCTCCCTGTCTTTACCACTGCATATGAACCTTTCAGGGTATTTTCTCCCTACCCTGTCCAGCTGAGGAGGGGAGTGACAGAGTGGCTTTGGGGGGCACAGGGCATCCAGTCACCACAGAGTTTCCTAAATAAAGAGACAAGCCAACTATGGGGGCTTCAGTAAGAACTGAACGACAAAGATCTCCCTGTATACTTGGCAACAAAAAGTGAGTAAATCATGGTGGATAAGCATGTGCTGCTTTTGAGACACTCTGGAAAATGCTAGAGAATGAGGAGGAAGTCCTAGGATTATGGGGGGTTGCTTCAAATTCCTCACAGGAAACAATGGGAGAGAGAAGGCTCTCCAAGCTGTTACCTGCTCTTCAAAAGAGCAATTTTTTAGGACCTGTAAGCACTTAAGTCTATAGCTTTTATTTACTTAAGGAGTTTCTTTTAGTCACTAAGTATTCTTTATAAATGGGGAAGGTCTATTCTCTAGATAAATTCGGAACAGTAATTATAATTCAAGTGTATGTTATTTCACTGTGGAAGTATAGGCAGTTTTGTGTGCTTCGTTTGCCTTCAGTTTAGATGCCAGTTTTTCATTTTGAGCAGTTCAGAGCCCAAAGGAGATTAAGAGAAAACTTCTCTTTAAAGCAGAGGAGTTTATATGTACTCTTAGGCCATAACTCCCCCTTTTATGGACAGATAAGGTTCAAAAATGTCAATATCTCCTTATGCCTGGAACAACCATGCCTGAGTCCTCACCATACAGTCTTTGCCAGGGAAACACATGCTTTGTCCCAGTGTGTCACCATTTCCATGTCAACAGGGGTAGCAGGACAGACAGATACACAGCATTCACAATCAGACTCTGAAAATACATTTGATTACTGCTTGTCCTTCCTTTATCCTTCCTTTTTGCATTGGCAAGCTTGTTTCTGGGGCAAACATTGACTTTTGCCATCTGTTTCTGTGTATCCAGGCTAACTATGATCCTCATTATTCATGATATCAGAGCTAATATGATTCAAATTGCCTCCTCCAGATCCCTTTTTGTTTCAGATTTCAAATGTTCTTTTCTAAACTTTGAAAAAACTAGCACTGCGTTGACTCAAATGTGATTGAAACCCTTATTTTTCATTTCCTTTACCTGACTCCATGTCCTCTAAATTCCCACATAATCCTCAAACTCATTGTCTCACATATCTTACAAAGCAAGAAACCATCTTCATCCAAGATCCCCTTCTCTGTTTCACATATTAGACAAAAATGCCCTGTTTTTACTTGAATATTTCATCAGCTTTACAGCTCCCAGATGAACCTTGTACATCTCCACAGACATCAAACCCCAACGTTTCTCTCTCCTTTTTAAACCCTCAATACTTGGTGGTGGGCAGATCATCTTCTCTGTGACAATTTTTAGTAATTTAATATTGTTTTCTCACTTTATCTGGTTCCCCAGAAATCAGAGGTAGAGAGGTGAAGGAAAGGCAGGTAGAAGGCAAGAAAGAATCAATGATGGATATAGAATAATAATGCAGACATCTAAAGCAAATATAAGTTATATTTAACAGGTTTTCATCAGTTTTGGAAAATAGGTTTTCATCCTGACAAAAAAAATTCCAAAACATAGTGTCAGAGAGAAACACAGCACAACAGCATGGCCAGGCTGATCTCCCCATCAGCAAACTATAGATTTTAGAAACTTCCTAAAAGAATGTGTGTTTTTGTATCAGTCATGAGGTCATTTTCTCCATTTCTTTCTGCAAACACATCTGAAATTACAAATGCCCTTTGAAGAACTGTTCCAACTGAGTATATTTCTTCTAATTGCTGACTAACAATTGTCAAAATAAATGAGCATCAGAAATGCAGCAGCTTTTCTTTTTTTCATTCTGTTTACTTCAATACTCATTAATTGGAGAAAATGAGTACATTTCAACAATTTGGAAAAACACTGAGGTCTTCATGTGCTTAATTTGTTGTTGTTTATCCTGCCCTCTGAGGGCCAGCACATTCCATGCATCGCTTCAGATGCATATAGGACTTCTTTTCAGGTTTACATGGTGCACACACTGTTCCTAGGCACGTCACTGGGGTCACAGGTGATTTGGATCTTGCTGAAGTAATTTGACACTCAGTAAATTTTCAGGTAAATACTCTAGTTTTCATCAATGAATTTTTTTCAGGATACAGTGCTGTTGTATGACTACTTATTTTACTGGTGCTGAAAGTCAATATATTAATTACTGCCAAAGAAGACAAGAAATCTGGTTTAGTAGGATTTCATTCAGACTAATAATAAAAGTTCCAATTTCTATTTGATTCTGATTCACTACCTTCTCTACAATTTGTGGCCACTGTCCAAACCATAACCACACTGAAGGACCGCACTGCAAAAGCTAGATCACAAATAGAAGAAGCTTCATTCAAATGAGAAGAAATGGTTTATAAGCACTTCTAGATTTTTTTCCTTTGGTAAGTTATAGGACAGTTAATTTAGAACTCCAGGAAAGCTTCAGCTAAACTCTATTAAGCAGCTATAATTTATATGTAGACACTCAAGATGGCCATAAAACACTCATTATTTTCTAATTATAATTGAAAATAACAATTTTATTTCATTGCAATTGGTATATAAACATTATGAGTTTAAAGTGCATAAACAGAAACATGATCATTTATTTGTTGTTCAAATAAGAACTATTTTGAAGCTGATCACATTAAAATGAAAGTGTGACTGATAAACCCAATCTCTATCTCACTCTCAATCTACAACATTAAGTTTATATTAGTTTAAGATAAATTTGTTAGTGTTACCTGCAGGGAAGAGGCATGAACATCTATCAATCTAAATTTCTATAAAATCTGAATCCTGGCACATCAAGATCCATATTCTCAAATATTTCATTTGCTTCTAAGGTATTTGGGAGCCTAACTCTCCTGTTAATTCAAACAGTGGTTGCTGCACTGCTGCTTGAAAAGTCACTTGACTCCCCACACGGTGGGGAGGAGGAAACGCCGGCTAGCGGTGGAGCACAAAGCAGCGGCTAGCAGCGGGGGGCACTACCCAGGCGAGCCAGGGGCGTCCAGGCAGCGCCTACGGCAGGCTGAAGCAGCGTGAGGAGCAGCGATGATCGAAGGAAGCACAGGGAAAAGAGGACCTTCACCCGGCTGGTGCAGTTCGGAGGGCTTTATTGTCTCCAAGGGGAAATCCAACCAGGCAAAGGCCAGGAGGGACAGTTACAGCAACTTATAAAGGGGGTGGAACATAGATAGGGATACCTTACAAGAACCAATGAGGGAAAACTGAGGAGGGGTATTGCACATTACAGACGCGTAAAGCAACGAATGATATCCCAGCCAGGGAGGGGCCCAGAGCACCTGCCCAATCACTCCCTGGGGAGGGGAGAAGTCTCTGGAAGGATGGGCAGGGCCCCGGGAGATGGACAGGGCCTGGGAGGGGAGAAAAATGTAACAAAATGGGGGGTTGCCAGGGGAACGGGGGTGGAGACAAGGGGTTGGCTGCCCGGACAGGGAGGGTACCATCCGAGGAAAAAGGGGGAACTAGGGCTGAACCATCGAACTAAATATGGGGCTAAAGCTGGGAGAACATTACAGAATGGGGAAAACAATACAAAATAGGGGAGATAACATAACAGGAAACTGGCCGCGCACCGCAACATCTCACCCTTTTCATTAAAAAAGAAATGAAATGGGAACTCAGTTCTTAAAAGTCTGTTTCAGAGTCTATAGAAACTTGTTGGTCATCATCGTTGGTGGCTTCTGAGATATCAAACCACTGAGGAGAGGGTGGAATGGGGAGTGGTTGCATCTCCTCGTAGGGTGATGAAGCAGGATCTGAGTTCGGAGCAACAGGGATAGAGACGTGGTTGACTTGCGGTGCGGCGGCCGATAGAAGGCGAAGGAGTAGTTTGTAAACAATTGAAAACCCCATAATAAAACAAAATAATAAACTCAGGCTTGGGACTCGGGTGGCAACTGAAATAGACGAAGAAAATAGGTTAAAACAGAAGGTTCTGAGGTGGATGGTTCAGCCTGGGGGACACCGGACACGACATGAACTTTGCGTTTCCGCCGGAGGGCGGATTGGGTGACTTGCGGGGTAGCATTCGGTTTGTGTGTCTTCTTTGGAAGGAAGGGTTTTACCCACTTTGAGGGGACCCATTTGAGCCCAGCGGGGGTGGATACGCAAGCGTATCCACGACCCCAAGTCACTAGGTCAAATGGCCCCTCAACCTTCCATGTCTCAGGATCTTTAATGAGGACAGGTGGTCGGTCCTTGAATTGGGTTGCGCTCTGGGTATTAAAATGCCTTGCGATGGGCGGGTTGAGGCACTCGAAGCTGCAGTTTAAAAAATTGATGGTAAATAATGCCCTGGCCAGTCGGATTTGAGGGGACTCCACCTTCACTGTCCCACTCTGATGTTCGAGAGTCTGTTTGAGGCTCTGGTGGGCCCGCTCAACCACGGCTTGCCCTGTCGGGGAGTAAGGGATGCCAGTCTTATGACTTACTCCCCACTCCTGCAGGAAGCTTCGGAATTCCCTGGAGGTGTACCCCGGCCCGTTGTCCGTTTTTATCTCTTTAGGGATGCCCAACACAGAGAAGGCATGCAGCAGGTGTTTTTTGACGTCTGCAGTCTTCTCTCCTGTGTGGGCAGAAGCGTACACGGCCCCAGAAAAGGTATCTACAGAGACATGCACATACTTGAACTTGCCGAAGGAAGGGATGTGGGTAACATCCATTTGCCAGATCTCACAACTGTTCAGCCCCCGCGGGTTGGCGCTGGCATTGATGGCGGGAAGTTGAAATGCCTGGCACTGTGGGCATGTGGCCACAATTGCTTTTGCCTGGTCCCTAGTCAGCTGGAATTGACGGACCAGGCCGGGCGCGTTTTGATGGAACCGCTGGTGGCTGAGTTTTGCCTGCTTGAAGGCATCAGGGAGCGGGGCCATTTCAACAGGGGCAGCTAGGGCATCGGCACGCCGATTCCCTTCTGCAATGAACCCCGGAAGGTCGGTGTGAGACCTCACATGCAATACGTAAAATGGGTGCTCTCGCCGGGAGACCAATTCTACAAGACGCGAGAGCAATTTGAACAAGGTCACATTGGAGACCTCCTGGAGAACTGCGTGCTCTGCTCTGGACACTACACCAGCTACATATGCCGAATCTGTAACCAGATTAAATGGCTCAGAGAACCGTTCAAAGACCCTGACAGCCACGGCCAACTCAGCAATTTGAGGTGAACCCTCAACGATGGTAACATCGGTCTCCCATTGCTGAGTTTGGGGATCTTTCCAAGTCCCTACGGACTTGTGAGATGCCCCGGACGCGTCGGTGAAAACGGTCAAGGCCTTTAAGGGCTTCCGGCTCTGAATTCTTTTTAGGGATAATTTGAATTGGCTGGCCTGATTGAATAACTTATGTTTGTGTTTATGGACAGAAATTTGTCCAGTGTAGGAATCCAGAGCGAACTGAAGAGCTTCATTCTCCATAAGGAGGTGCTCGAACATGGCCTTGGTCAACTGGCCAGATCTTAATTGAATTGGCATGTGAATGCATGTGGAATCGACACCGGCCAGCTCCCTGATCCGGAAGCGAGCCTTCCGGATCAACTCAGCCATCAGCTCTTGTGGCCGCGTCATTCTTTTGGACCGATGATGGCTGAGGAACACCCACTCTATGATTAAGAGGGGGTCTCTCAAACCAGGGTCCTCAGATGTTTCAACTGACTTGTCCCACTGGAAAATCAACCCGTGGAGGTGCGGCAGACTTCCTAAGATGATAAATTGGAATGGCAAGTCCGGGTGGTAACGATGTGCCTGCCTCTGCGAGATGGTTTTCTGTACCCTTTCTAAGGCTGCGGCAGCCTCTGGGGTGAGGGTCCTTAGAGAACCAAGCTCTTCTCCCCCTTTCAAAAGATTGAAAAGGGGGGCTAGGTCTTCAGTTGGAATGCCTAGCCAAGGCCTCACCCAGTTCAAGGCTTCACACAGTTGTTGGGCCTCTGCTAAAGTGGACACTTTTGGGTTTATTGCCAATTTTTGCGGAACAATGGTCCACTTAGTAATTTCTAGACCGAGATACTTCCAGGGTGGCATCTTTTGAATCTTATCTTCTTGAAGCTCGAACCCTGCAGAAGTCAACACATCGGTCGTCAGGGCAAGGGCATGGGTAAGTGTATCATCGGTAGGAGTACAAACTAAAATGTCATCCATATAGTGCAATATAATTGCACCCTTTGCTGCTTCACGGACAGGGGACAGCAGAGAAGAGACATACCGCTGGCAAATCACTGGTGAATTTTTCATGCCCTGAGGCAGGACTCGCCAGTGGTACCTCTTTGCTGGGGCTTCACGGTTGATGGCAGGAACCGTGAAGGCGAAGCGCGGGGCGTCATCTGGGTGTAGGGGAATTTGAAAGAAACAGTCCTTGATGTCCAGGACGGCCAGATTCCAATTTTGGGGGAGCATGGTTGGGGACGGCATCCCTGGTTGGAGAGCGCCCATATCTTCAATGATGTTATTAATTTGGCAGAGGTCGTGGAGGAGCCGCCATTTGTCTTTGTTTGGTTTCTTGATAACAAAGACGGGGGAGTTCCATGGAGACATGGACTCCACAATGTTGCCCTTTTTTAGCTGCTCTTCCACGAGTTCCGAGAGCGCCTTTAATTTTTGTTTGTTGAGCGGCCACTGCTCTACCCAAATAGGTTTGTTTGATTTCCAGGTCAATTTGTGGGTAGGGCGCTCTTCAGTGGCCGCTACTGAAAAACCTGGGGAGCGCTAGGTAAGTCAATTTTGGCTCCCCACTGGGCCAAAACATCTCTCCCTCACAGGGGTTCCGTATAATCTAAAACAAATGGGTGGACTGAAGCTAATTGCCCATTTGGCCCCATAATTTGAACCACGCTCTTTGATTGTTTTGCCAGTTGGAAACCCCCTACGCCCTGGATTCGTCCAGCAGCGCTTTGCAATTCCCATTGTGACGGCCACTCCCTTGCAGGAATGATCGTCACATCTGCCCCCGTGTCAAGCATCCCATTTACCCTAGTCAACTGGCCATTCCTGGAGATTTGACAGGTGAGCCGAGGCTTTTCTTGGCCCAAAGTCTGGGACCAGAATACCTCGAATAACGGTGGCAAAGTGTTGAGGTCAGGCTCACGCTGCTTCATCTCGGTTGGAGAGACAGGAATGGCCTGGGCAATGGCTTGACCCCTTTTTAGGGTAACTGGGGGATGCACACAGATGACCGAAATTGAAAACTGGTTCGGGAGTGAAGGCAGCACCCCCGGAATGATGGTAACTTCCGGGGGAGTGAATTTTGTGTCTCCCACAACGACACACTTACATCCGCTGGTACCAGGTGTTTGGTGCCTCAAACTCGACCATGGCAGGCGTGGATAGTGAGTCAACGATGGTAATGTCGTTCACCAGGCGCAACATAAAAGGGAAGGCACACAAAAAAGTAGTCAGAGACTTGGCAAAGTCTTAGTTGGTTGAAATGTCGTGTCCGGCAGGGAAAAGTTTTTTGGCGGGTTGGTAAGGTCAAGGGTGCAGGAATGGGATCCCCTCCCTGGTTTTTTGTACCCGGTGTTAGGGCCTCCCGCCTTATTTGTATCTTATCGCAGGGGGTGACTGCGCTTGGACACTAGTTTTTTGGCTGGTTATCTTTGGATGCCGCTTGCTCCTTGCGGAACTGGAGGAATTGTTTCCGCAAGGGGCAGTCAGGCATCCAGTGCTCGGGGTCGCCACACAGGTGGCATTGTCCCTGGCTTGGTCTCCTGGTCTTGGGAGAAACTGGCGGTTGTTGGGCGGCCATCACGTTGCTGTCGTAGGTGGTGGCTTCGGCGAAGGAGACGCGGCGGGTTGGAGGCGGCATCTTCGGATTGTCCATGAGTAGAGACGGTGTCTTTTTCTGGCATGCCTCTATCATGGATTGCAGCGTTGGGGGGGGATCCACGGGCAGACTGAAGATGACCACCTTGCAGATTGCGTTCGCGTTGGCGCTCGCTAGCTCGGTTAGTATCCCCACTCGAGCGCTCTCTGCCTGGACTTGGTGATCGATAGCCCTGCGGAGACGCTCGACAAAGATGATAAACGGCTCCCCCGGCCCCTGATAAATCTTGGTGAACGTTGGCTCCTGAGCGGTAGGGCGGAGTGCTAAGAATGCCCTTTCGGCCATTCTAGCACTCTCCCGAAGCGCTTGATGGGGGATGTCTTGAGCCTGAAAGGCCCCGTCGGCCCAATTCCCAGCACCGACCAATAGGTCGGTACAAACCGTTACACCACTAAGAGTTGTGGCTGTGTGGGGATTCTCCCACAATTGTGGGAGAATATCCCTGATTCCCTTTTTCCACGCTTCCTCCCACACTAGAAATTCGGTGGGGTTGAGGAGGCATGAAAAAAGCATCCGCAAATCGGCGGGTACCACTTCTGTTTGCAATAAGGAGGCCCGAAGGAGTCCCCGGAAGTACTCACTCTCCCGAGAGAACTCCTTTTGGGCCTTACACAACTCCTTTATGGTGGAATGGGGGAATGGGGACCATTGCGCTCGGGATGGCCCTACGCTGTCGTGATGGTAAGTGACAGGAGCCGCGGTAATGACTGGAGATAGGATATTACTTCCGGCATTATAGGTATGGAAACCGGAAGGCGGGGCGTGGGAAACCGGAAATTGGGGGGAGGAGCTAACCGTGGGAACCAGGGCGGAGCTAGGGGGTGGAGCAGATGGAACTGGCTCCGCCTTGGGGGCTAGCGTGGGAACCGGGGCGGAGCTGGGAGGTGAAGCTGATGGGACTGGCTCCGCCTTGGTGACGACCCCAGAGGGCGGGCTTTGGAGAGGGGGAGGGGGAAGGGGCGTGTAAGAGGGTGGGGGATTAGGAGGGGCTTTGGGATAAGTTAGGGTGGGGTTAGAGAAATGGGGAAGGGTGGAGAAAGGGTTGGCGGGAGAGAAAAAAGGATTATGGGAAGAAGAAGGGTTGATGGCGGGAAAAGCCATGTGGCTGTCGCCATCTTGGGCTCCCCGGGAGCCATTTTGAGGGACGGTCCGGGGGCTGCCACCATCAGGAACTGCGAAGTGAACCTTGGGCCGAACAACTGGGGACTTGGGGGAAAAGGGATCAGGGGGTTGGGAAGAACCCTCCGACGTCTGGCCAGGACTCTGGAGGCGGGGGGTTAGGGAGCCCTGAGGAGAGCCCGGCGGGTGGTAATAAGCCGGCGCGGTGCTCTCGCGGGCTGCTCTCCTAAGGATCCCTTTGTTTTTAGGTAGAGAAGGGGTGGAACGAGGGTCCGGGACACGGGGACTGGGAGAACGCGAACTGGGGGGGTGGTTGTTCCCTCAATTTCTTACTTTCTTCTGATTTTTGTTTTTCTTTTAATGCAGTTATAATTTGAAAACTCCAATATACAAGCCTTTTGTTATGCCATCCCTCATTTGGTCCTAATTGGGATAATTTGTCACCGACCGAATTCCAAAAGTTAACATCAGCAATTGAATCTGGGGACAGCTCAGGAAATTGAGTGAACAACCACAAAACTAGCTGTTTTAACTCCCTTTTAATAACTTTAACATCCCTCCCCTCAAGGGTACCCACAACTTGGTAATATACTCTCTTCTGGGGAACGGAGAGCCTAGCACCCATCTCCGCCCCCAAAAAGCGAAAACCACGAAGTGAACAGAAGAAAAATGCTAACCAAAAATCCCCAACCACCAGCTCCAACCCCACCGGGCCCAGGGCAGAACCTAGGACCCGACCTGGTGAAACTGGGAGATTGGGCGGGGGTAGCTCACGAAGGTGGTGAGCTGGAGCTACTCACCCAAACTGGTGGGAATCGGGGAAAAGCTCCGTGGGCTGCAGCTTCCCTCAGGAACAGTTCCCGGGTGGAGGAGGTGTTGTTCCTATCCCTGCCCGGAGCGCTACCCCTGGAACGGGGTCTGCTCAACAGGACAGGGTAGCTTGACGGCCACGGAGCGAACGGCAGTCGACGAAGCGATGTTCTTCGGCGCTGCTAAACTCCTGCCGCGGGGCAAGGGGGTCTTCTCTCGCCCCACGTTGGGCGCCAAGCTGCTGCACTGCTGCTTGAGAAGTCACTCGACTCCCCACATGGTGGGGAGGAGGAAACGCCGGCTAGCGGTGGAGCACAAAGCAGCGGCTAGCAGCGGGGGGCACTACCCAGGCGAGCCAGGAGCTTCCAGGCAGCGCCTACGGCAGGCTGAAGCAGCGTGAGGAGCAGCGATGATCGAAGGAAGCACAGGGAAAAGAGGACCTTCACCCGGCTGGCGCAGTTCGGAAGGCCTTATTATCTGCACGGGGAAATCCAACCAGGCAAAGGCAAGGACGGACAGTTACAGCAACTTATAAAGGGGGTGGAACATAGATAGGGATACATTACAAGAACCAATGAGGGAAAACTGAGGAGGGGTATTGCACATAACAGACGCGTAAAGCAACGAATGATATCCAAGCCAGGGAGGGGCCCAGAGCACCTGCCCAATCACTCCCTGGGGAAGGGAGAAGTCTCTGGAAGGACGGGTAGGGCCCCGGGAGACGGACAGGGCCTGGGAGGGGAGAAAATGTAACAAAATGGGGGGTTGCCAGGGGAACGGGGGTGGAGACAAGGGGTTGGCAGGGTGCCCGGACAGGGAGGGTACCATCCGAGGAAAAGGGGGAACCAGGGCTGAACCATCGAACTAAATATGGGGCTAAAACTGAGAGAACATTACAAAAAGGGGAAAACAATACAAAATAGGGGAGATAACATAACAGGAAACTGGCCGCGCACCGCAACAAGTGGTAGCTGCATAAGTTATATTGGCTGTTGAATTTTCACAGTAATTTCAGAAAAACTCAGGTCTTTATCCATCCAGATAATTTTGACAGCTTTAGGTCTTAATTGCAGTGAGCAACTGTACATAAATAAAGTGGGTCTGTGCATCAGATCTTGGAGTAACTGATTCACAGAGTGTGCCCAGGCAGAGGTGCACAGGTGCCACATGGAGGAAAGTGAATTTCTGGTTTTGTAAGGTCAGTGTTAAACCTGATTATTGCACAGACATGCTGCTGCCATGGGAAAGCTTTGGGTGTTAAAAGAAGGTGTGAAGGATTGGAGGTCTGAAAAACCAGGCCAGGAAAATCAGCAAATGTCTTGCAAAGCCTTTGTAGATCCTGAGGTGTTCTTGAGATTCATTATATACACCATTTTGGAGTGAATTTCTGGAGCACTGTAATATGAATGAGGCATAAAACACCCAGTAAAACACACGGGGAAAGGTCAGAATTTCTGGTCATTAAAGTGTCAGGGAGATTTCTGAGAGCAAGCACTCACACACACTGTGCCAGTCTGGCCCAGCCAGTGGCCAACCCACCTGGACAGCACAGATCTCTGTGGGGTGCAGGAGAGCTTTTCTACCTCATGCTTAATAATTTTCTTGTTTATGCATGTCTGGGCCACAACACTTTGTTCCTGTCCTTCAGAGAGCTCTTTATGAAGTGTCAAGACAAGAAGGGTTTGCTAAAACACCAGCTCTGGACATCCTATTGAGTGCTCACAGAAGCCCTCAGGTCACTTCTCCAGGTCTGTGAGGAGAGCTCTGCTCAGAAGGTGACAATGGTTTGAACTGTGCTGTTTGAGAGATGTTTTGGTGCCAGAACATCACTTTGTGGCTCCCTGACTTCCCTATAGAAGCAATCTCACCAGGGCTCCCCCTTAGGGGCAGGACTGTGTCCCCCAGACCCAGCATTACCTGCCTTTGTCCAAAACATCTTCACTGTGCTCCCTGAGCTGGCAGCAGATGCTCTCCATTCACTTCCACAGAAACATCCTTTTCTTCTGCCAGGTACCACTTGAAGAGATCCACTCCAAGCCCATGCCAAGGGGTTCCAGGAGAGCTTCAACCATCCTAGCCATGGGTCAGCACAAAAGAAATAGAATACCAGGAATTATCAGAAGTTAACAGGCAAAAGGCTGAAGACCTTCTCAAAACAGACAAAAATTTAAGGAACTGCCAAAGGAAGAGGATTAGTAGCTGAGTGTTTTGACTCAGTGATGTACAGTGGGACTCAATGGTCTTGGAGGTGCTTTCCAGCCTTGATTATTTATTGATTCTACAGTTCCATGAGCAAAGTACAGAAGGAAGTGCTTGGGTGCAATCTGCTCTTTATGCAGCTTCACAATTCAGTCTGGACAAATTATTTGTTGTTTGTTGATTCCAAAGGAATTGCTTGACAGATTGTGCTGCAGATGTCATTGTCTAAGGGATTATTTTTTTTCCCATCAGTTTTGCTTTTGGGGAAGAAAAATGAAGTGGCAAACAGCATTTATTGTTGGTAGTTACCAGAGTTGTTCCTGGAAGAAAAAAGTGTCAAGAAGTTATGAGCTGGATAATAGAACTGCGTACATTTTTAATGCAGTGCTATTTCGTTTCATGGGGTAATAGATCTGCAAATGGGAATAAGAGGGCATTGCAGTCAGAAGCTTTAAAACACATTTAATTGGAAAATACTGAAATTGTATATTGGTTTTGTAAGCTTTTCTCAGGGAAAACATTTATTGTTATTACTAACTTTTCCAAGTGCAGAAAAATTTAAAGAACAAATAAAAATCATAGGAATGCCATACATTTCAAGACATCCACACTGGAATACAACTTTCTCACATTTTAATATACAACTATAGATATACCTGTTGGAAATATATGCTTATATGGAATTTAAATCAAAACCCAACTGGATTAAGCACATACAGATTTTCAGCAACTGAGGGCTTTGTTCCACTCTCACTGAGGGCAGCTGTAGAGCTACTGTTAATTTTGCTGGAAGTAAAATTAGCCATTTTGCTTGAAGCTGGAACTGCAATTTCAAGGAAACACAACAAAATCTATTATTTTTTTAATTAAAATATTAATGGCTGGTGGTCCAGTGAAGAAGAGTAAAGTGACAAAGAGAATCATGTAAAAGATAAAAAAAGAGTGGAAACTCCTCAGAGGTGGTTGAAATAAGAAGAGTAATGAAAACTTTGACCTCTCCTCTTCTTGACTGTGAGTGGACAAGCAGACTCCACAGATGAGGGACTGCAGAGTGAACAGAGAAATTTGTACTTCTGCAGCCTGTGACCACAGCATCTAGGGAAAGCCTCTGAGATAAATGCTGCAGCTCAGTATATTAAAAGGGTTTGCTAAACACTGCCTTTTTATGCTTCCACTCATCCCCCAAAGTCATTATCAAAGTCTAGAATATGTCAGAGTCCTGCAGTCAGGGAGGGCACCAAGAACTGAGCACCCAGGTGCCAATTAATGTGTGCTTCTCCTGCTAGCAGGTCTCTGGAGGTTGAGGTGGAGTCAGTTTGGCTTTCACACCTTCCTTTCCAAGCTCTAGAGAGACAATGTAAACTCTTCATCAAGTACCATTAATGAATATCAGATTAAGAGACTGAGACTTTTTTTTAATGTGTTGTTAGTTTAGAACAAACTATTTCATGTGTTTCATAAACTTTCCACAGGGAATGCATCCCTGTGATTAAATTATTTTAAGAATTAGCTTAATAAATTATATGTCACAGTTTCATATTAAAAACTGTTTGTCTTTGAGTAGTAATCACTCTTTGAGTCAAAACAGAGCACAGCTGCAAATTACTACCATGGGAAAGTACTTAATAAACCCTGAATTTCAGAATTAATAAATAAATTTAATTAAATTTAAACTTGAGATTTAGTTACAGAAAACTGCAAGACATTTTAAAATCCACATTCTTTTGAGGAATCATATTTTCAATTTCCCAAGAAACTCATTGCTAACCAAGGCAAACTATTTCATCAATGTTAAATTACAACAGCTTTCCCCACAACATAACCAAATCTTCACTTGTTTTAGAAATTCCAAGAATAATTTATAAATTTCCATATCTTTAGGTTAAGGCTGGGATCATGGTTCATAGTACCTTAAAGATCCATATGGCATATATTTGAGCCAAACATTATGTTCTTGGCTCTAATGACATGGTTGGACTCAGGCCTTAGAGTGTTTTGCAGCCTGAGCAATAAGCTCTCCTGAATTCATGAATATCTTTTCTCCTACCAGAGGAATTACAGTTAGTTCTAGCATACTAAGCAAACCTGCAACTGTCTAATATTTAAGTACGTTGTTAATCCAGCTCTGAGTACATCTGGACTGAATCACAATCTCTTTCTGCTGAAAGTCATCTGCCTGTTGCATGAGTGATATTATTAAATTATCTTGTTATCTCTCATTTCTACTCACTCTCAGTGAGAAACTTTAACAGTTATCTCAGCCAAAATTATCAGAGAGTTTTTAACTAAAACTTACTTCTGTGATCTTGTCCAGAGTTCTTTCTTTTTTTTTGTATTAAGGTCCCTTCTACATCTTTCACACCACACCATGAGCAAGCCTTTGCTTTGCATTTCCTCGGACATGGTCCTGGGCAGCCTGGTCTGTCTGACCCTGCTTGAACAGGGGTTTGGACCAGATGATTGCAAGAAGATCCCTTCCAACCTTGATGACTCTGTGATTCTGCACCAAATAGTTTTATTATTTTAAAAAGTTTATGTTTCTCAGTGGTATCCCATTCCACAAGTCCACTTCCACCAAGTTCAGAGTTTCTCATCACTGTGCTGATATCTTCACTGGGTTTACATTAATAAATTTGTTACTTGCCTAAATACTCTTATCCTGGTCATACAGCCATGGTTGACAGGGACATGCACTTAACAGCCACAGTGGTACAATTGATTTTGGAGGTGCAATCCCACAATTCTGCTTTTCCCAACAGCTGTGATCATCCCTATTCAAAGCTTGGACTCAGCTGTGTTTTCAGATGCCTCAAATATATCTGCAAATGTGTACTGGAGTGTTTGTCATAGAGTCTAGCTTTAGATTTCCTAGCTCAGCAATGAAAACAAGGTTGCTACTGAGGCCAGCATAGATCCCAGTAATAAAAATTTCTCTGAAATTTTACTGGAATAAAGATGCAACTGAGCAACTAACTCCATGGCTGAACCAATTGCCTGATTTGAATAATGTAGGCTGAATTCCAGTCTCAGTAACACCTGGGAAAGCAACAATATAAATAAATATGGAAGATAAAATACTTTAGTTTGACTTAATTGACTTTTTACAACCAAAATGTAAGTTTGTCAGCATGGTAAAAGACTTTATAATATTTCATGAGCCTAGGTCTTTTCTGATCATCTAGATGATCTTAACGATGGTGATTGGAGAGAGATCTGAGCCTAAAGATTGATCCCATATGCAGAAAATATTGCAGTGTTTTACAGAAATAAAATAAGTAAGAGAGTATAATCAATACCTGGAAGCACAAGAGATACTTCAGATTTAGTAGCATTGATTAAAACATGATTATTTAGTAGCACAAACAGGGGAAGCATAACTTTTAAGGAAAAATAAAATATTCTATGTAATATCTGAGAAACAAGACAGAAAACAAAACTGTTAAAACAAATGTTAGGAAAAATAACTTTTTACAGCTGAAGCATATAAAAATCCAGAAGATGAGAGCAAGGATAATTAGAGCTAGTTTCTCATTACAGGATACAAATTGCAGTAGTAGTCACTGTCTTTAGTCTGGGAGTCTTGTTCTTGGATATGACACAAAGACAGACTATTACACACTCTGGGCTCTCTTCATTAGTCTGATTAACTTAAATACCATGTTAATTTTTCTAGATACACCAAGAGTTAGAACAAGAGTGGTTGTAGCTTACAGATGGCTCCTGTGCCCTTCTGAAAGAGATTTACAGGCTCATGATTTGCAACATTTTTAGTACTGGTTAAGAAGTTACTCAGTTACATGTTTTATAGAAAAGTAAGAAAAACCCCACAACCCTATTCTCTTTAATATTTTGGGTTACTGTGTGCAGCATTTCCTGTCAGTTCAGGAGTTGTTCATCTTTCTTTTTTGAGGGAATGTACATCTATCTTACAAAGAATGGAGAGGCTTGGAGGTATCCCTCCTAATACTTTACTGGAGTCCAAAACCTTTCATTTCCTCTACTAAGTGAGCCTATGGAATAATTTGAATCCAGGTCTCCTTCACATCTCTCTGTGTGCACAGGCATTTATTACAGAAACATGGCTGTGTACCTCCAGATCCCTAAGCCTCTGTGCACACCTGCCCCAGGACAATGCTTCACCCTTGGGCACATGGGGTTGCACAGCAGAGTCCAGAGTGATGGAAGAGATCTGAAATCTTGGTGAGAAAGATGTGTTCAAAATGTCCATTTCAGGCCTCTAACTGATGTCAGTCTTTTGTAGGTTCTTCCTCTTTTTTCTATTTTTAACATCAATGACATAGAATTGTCAAGGTTGGAAAACATATTCATCAAGTCCAACCAGCAACTAAGTGCTACCAGTGTAACTCCTAAACCACTAAACCACATTACCCAGTGCCAGGTCCAGATGCCTTTTAAAACATCACAAATGCCCTGATTTGGAAGGGACCCACGAGAATCATCAAAGTCCAGCCCCTGGATCTGCACAAGACAATCCCACCATGTGCCTGAGAGCACTGTCCAAATGTTTCTTGAAGTCTGTCAGGTTTGCTGCTGTGACCACTCCCATGAGGACCCTGTTCCAGTGACCACCCTCTCTGTGGGTGAAAAACCTCTACCTGATATCCAGCCTAAACATCCCCTGAGTCATCTGCAGGCCACTCACTCAGGTTCTGTCACTGATCTCTAGAAAGGAGACCCATACCTGCCCCTCTGTTTCCAGTCATGAGGAAGCTGAAGACCAAAGTGAGGTCTCCCCTCAGACTCATCTTCTCCAGGCTGAACAGACCAAGTCACCTCACCTGCTCCATGTATGGCTTCCCTTCCTGGCTCTTCCCCATATTTGTATCCCTAGAGAAGCTGAAAACTCCTTCGCTGAGGGTAAACATTACTTAAAAACAGTTAAAACATTAGAGTTTTATCAAGATTATTCACATACCAAATCTAAAACTGGTAGATCACTGTACCAGCTACTCTAGGAAGAAAATTATCTCTATCCAAGCTGAAATCAGGGCACCCTGAAGCTGCACTCTTCTACACAGCCTTTCTGTACAAGAGAAAATAAAAAAAAACAAGGAGGAGTTAAAAAACCAAGGAAGAGTTACCCTTTAAAAATGAGCAACTGAAAATATCAAATCTCATTTGCTGCCAGTAGTTTGCTACTTCACCAAAAACAACAAGCCTTCTCAGGTGATAACATTATAATATTCTTCTAAGAGCCATGTGCAGTATTACAAAGTCAAAGATGGACATTTCTTAGTATTTATGTTTCAGAGCTTAGTTGTGAACCTGTCAGGTACTTCTGAAGTGTTTTTGTAAGGAAAAATAACAATACTTAGCATTTATATAGCACAGTACTGTTCACTCATATAGTGCTTTCAAGTTATTACCTAATCAATCCTCTCAGTGTCCCTGTGCAGCAAAGATGTATTCCCATAGCCATTAGACAAATTGTCTACACTACAAGGAAATATGTACCCTTGAGATCTCTAACCAGCTGAGCCACACACAAAAATTTGGATAAACTACAGATTAAATTCTTTGCTTAAGCTAGGGAGAGTTTTGGGATAGGCATCGGTGGTGTCACCATCACACCCATACCCTGCATTGTTTGTGTGACATCCCAAACATCAGCTGCACTTCTTACAGGTTCCTGTTGTCATAAACTCCATCTATACAGCCAAATGAAATAGGGGGTGGAGCCTGTGAAGAAGGATTAGAGGAGCATTTAGGATCCAAAGAGCAAAATATTGTCAGTGCTTCTGTTTGGGATGGGTCACTGAGATGTAACACTGCCAGTGAGAGTCCTTGTTGATGTGCAGCAAAACTACACTGGGGATTATGCTGCATGGAGGCAGTAATGGTGTCAAAGCTGTGTGTGGAACTGTTTTATCTAGTGGGATGGAAGCAGGTTGGCATACAGAATTTTCTCATTCTTGATTAAAAACAAAGATGGACCAAATACTAAAATCATACAATCATGGAGTGGTTTAGGTTGGAAGGGACATAAAAGATCATGAAGTCCCAATCCCCCTGCCACGGACAGGGATGCTTTTCAGTAGCCCAGGCTGCTCAAAACCCCATCCAACCTGGCCTTGAGCACCTCCAGGGATGGGGCATCCACAGCTACTTTTCCAGTGCCTCACCTCTCCCACAGTTAAGAATTTCTTCCCTTTATCTAAACTAAACCTACTTTATTGCATTTTAAAGCCAATCACCTTCATCCCATCACTACATGTCCTTGTAAAACAAGCCCCTCTCCAGCTCTCTTCTAGTCCCTTTAGGCACTGGAAATTTGCTAAAAGGTTTTCTCAGAGCCTTCCCTTCTGAAGGATGAATCCAGCCCAAAACTCAACATCCCTGAACTTTCCATTGAAAAGTTTAATCTGAACAGTTTAATGGGTTCCCATGTGTTTGGAACCCATTAAACTGTTCAGATTTGCTTTTTTTTTTTTTTCATCTGACTTTTGCTAGTGCTCCAGACTTTGGATATCTGGAGCTACATGTCTGATTTTATCCACTGAAGAAGACTACAATATAGGTTTTGAGGAAAATAAAACGTGCAACAGCATTTCAGTATAAAGGAGAGACTTGGTATCTTTGCCTCTTCATATTCCTGGTAAAAGACTTAAAATGACAACTTTGGATGTAAAAAAATACAGTGGCTCTTAATGCAGATGACAGTAAGGAAATATCCAAACCAGAGGCAAATGCATTCTTTAGTTAAGTTGTAGGTACTTGAGTTGTCAAAACTGGCTAAGAGCAGGAGAATGGAAGAGGACTCAAATCCTGTGATATGAGACCATGAGAAAATGATAACTTTTCTCCAATCATTTTCTCGAAAGCATTTAGTTCTGCCAGAGATTTGTTAAGGAAAGTTTTAGATATTTAGTTGTGACAGAATCACAGTGAGGTTGAGGTTGGAAGAAACCTCTGGAGGTCATCGATCCAACCACCCTGTCCAGAAAGGGACACCTGGAGCCAGTTGCCCAGTACCCTGTCCAGACAGTTTTGGAATATCTCCTAGGATGGAGACTCTGTAAGCTCTCTGTGCCAGTTCCAGTGCTCCATTACTCTTCAAATGAAAAAGAATTTCCTGATGTCCTGTTGGAACATCCTGTGTTTGTTCCCACTGCCCCCTGTGCTATCCCATTTACTGGGCCCCACTGTAAAGAGTTTATATCCTGCTTCTGTCATGGCTGTTACAGCCATGATGGTCAAAGGACACAGGCAAAACAAGAATCAGAGGCAGCTATATTCTGTTTTATTAGACCAACTGGTATAGTTGAAAAACAAGACAATAACTTTTTGGTAAACAAATACTCCCAAAGGACTGAAATAGATCTTTGCAGGCAAATAGAATGTTGGCTGGCTGTTATTTACCCTCAGAGCACTGCAGTTTTACTCCCCATGGACTGCCTTGGAGCCTCACTGAATAAAAGCAAAGCTACAAAGACAGACTTATATGTACAAATCTTGCCACATTCCCCCTTGAGCAGATGCATGTTGGACTGTTGCTAATGCAGAGCAGAAAAATCAGGATGGATAAGAGCCAAGTGTTCAACTCTTATTTTTGAAAATGCTCTACTTCTCATAATGGAAAAGTTTTACATAGTTTCTTGTCCAGAGACAATGAGGCAAATCATGAGTCTTCAAATAAAATTCAATTTCTGAGCATCAGGACCATGTATCTCTGCTTCACAAAAGCCTTTCTGTCCTGCAACTGAAAGATATAAAATTTGTGTTATGAAGTGAAATCTGTGAAGTAATTCTTGCTGCTGTCCTTGTAGAATGACAAAGTTTAGATTCTAGGTTTTTGGCCAGATTAGAATCAATTCAGCACAATACCACTGATTTCAATTGAGTTATACTGAATTGTAGCAGTGTCACTGAGAAAATAATGTGACCCAAAGACTACAAGACTATATTGTCATGAAAGCTATAAGTTGATTAGAAATAATCTTTTAGGAAGAGAAAGTAATTGTTAATGAGAATAAAATGAGAAATTATATTTGTGTGTTTGGCTTAATAAAGGATTCAAATTCAAATTTTTCTTTTGTTCTTAAAATAATAACTTAGAAAAGAATCTTTATTGTAAGTTATGTAAGATACATTGAGGAGATTTTTTTTTTGCTTGCTTTCTTTAACAATTCAAATAATGATTAAATTCTGCTATTGTCCTGAATACCATTGGTTCAGTTTGTTTCAATGATGGTCTTGCTAAGAGAGGAATTTTGTGCCTGAAAATTACTGTACTGAACTGTTGAGCTGTGTGAGTAGGTATTGTTAGAAGGGTTTGTTTCTTTTTCCCGGAGGGACAAGAGGATCTTAAAGAGACTTTCCTGTCTCAGAAGATCAGATTTTTCTCTTGGATAAGTTGGTCTGGGATAGGACTAAAAAGAACTAAAACTAACCCAATGGCTAATTTCTAAATTTACAGGATGTGCAAAAAATGGACAATTTTTTTTTAAAAGTCCACAAGTACTTGAAGTGGGGTTTTTTTTCATATTTGCACAATTAATAATTTTACAGAAGGCTATACTGTTATTTAAACTGTCCAATTAACTCAGAAAAAAATTTTCACATTTTCCTGATACAGGATTCTTCTACAGATGACAAGGTTAAGAATACTATTCTTGTTGGATGAAGTGAAGCAAAACTGCTTATTGTGAGACCCCAGATCTGTTTGTTGTTAGTTTGGTTGGGCTTTTTTTCCAGTTGAAGGTAATGAATTTTACTTTTCTTTTTTTTCTTCAATTCTTTAGCATGTTTCTGGAAGGTATTATAAACATTGCAATAATTCTGTTCAATTATTGTTCCTTCATAGTTGCAGGCCTTGCATAATTAATCTCTTTTTGGAAAACTTTCTATTTCTTAACCCAAATTAATGCCACCACCAAAAAATACAGATGCCTTTGAGAGCCAGGAGTCTCTGCAGTGGTTGAATGGAATGAGTAAATGATAAGGCAAATTTTCCATGTAAAGAGGGATGGGAATAAAAATATGCAGCACTGAATAATGCAGGAATCTGACACTCAGAGAGTGGACACAGAAGCCTTTTAAAAATATCCACTGGGGAGGTCTTCAGGGGCTCTGCTCTTCCTGTGGTGTGGCCCTGGCTCCAAGAATTTCCTGCAGATTAGATCAAGAAAAGTTTATTCCATCCTTTCAGTCCTTGGTTTGACTTCTGGTACAATCTGAGACTTTTGGGGATCCATTTTCCTGCAGCCTAAGGAAGATGGTTATGTAATGCCAGTGTCAATGCTTAAGCAGTTTCATCCCATCCTTAGCTTTGTAAGTCACCTGTAACTCACTGTCTCTCCCATTTGCTAAGGAAAATGGTGGGATTAATTTCTCCTTATATTAGTCATTAGCATGTAGTCTAAGCAGATCATGCAGTGCTCTCTCCAATCAAAGGAGAGAGGGGTTTCTACAGAAAATAGGAATGAGTCACCCTTCACATGTGCCTACCAGCCACTAGTGACCCAAATGACCATCTTTACCAGTGTAATTAATTGTAATTGTCTCAGGTTACAATGATCCTTATCACAAAACCCCCATCATCTTAATACAATGTGTAAAATGTGCAGTACCACAGTCTGTGATAAAACTTGTTTTGTGGCTTTTCAGTCATTTCTTAAAGCATTCCAGGTCAGAGAGTAACACCATCATGTTCTCTTAAAATTTGCAACTTCACAAATTTTTTCTTAGCTGTAAATTTTGTAGGCAATGTTCATTAGTTGATCCCCACCATCACTTCTCCTCTGCCCCCCTGGCCTTGTCAAATAACATTGGGCCACTGATTAACTCCTGGGGTACCCAGAGAGAAATACCCTGAATATTTTCCTTTCAAAACCTGGATTTTTAACTTTCTGTGCCCTGTGTTTGATGCCTAGTATGATCCTCTTCTATGCTCACCAAATAAATTAGTTTTGATAAAATACTATGGGATACTCATCCAAATGGTACAAAGAAATCTAGTCCCACCAGCTACCTTTTATGAGTCATACCAACAATTTCTTTTTAAATAAGAAAAAAATGGAGATTATGTTTGTTTGATCAAGGCTGTTTTATAAGAAGTGATAGTGAGTGAGATGAATATTATTAATAAAGATGGAGAAGGAAACAATGGGTTAGTTTATTACTTCTGGCATAATTTTTGTAGGGATTTACATCTGACTGCCTAATCTCTGGCTCAGTGAAAAACATATTATTATATTATAAAGATTATTATTATATTATAAAGATTATTATTATATTATTAATCCCCCATAATGTGGGAATTTCCCTGTTTCTAAGAATGGGTTCAGATAAACTCAGTTATGAAGGTGAATAACTAACACTTTGATAACATCATGAGGGCAAGTTACTTGAGTCTACTTTTTGGAAAATATTTAATTTGAAGAGCCTATGCTTTTATTACTATTACAATCCTATGGGGTTTTCTATTATTCCACACTTACTACTTTAGATCATGGATACTTCTTCACTATGTTTCATTTCATCTGTAATTCATTTACAATACAATTCCCATCCATTATTTTTTCTCAAGATGGGCTTTTTTTAATACCTTTCTATTTTCTTTAACCATATTATCATTGACTAATTTGTCTCTTCTATCAGTCTCTGACAGATTTTAATTTGAAACACATATTCACTGCCCTTTATGCTCTCATTTTCAGCCTCATCTATATTTTTAAGTATTATAACATTCAAGATAACTTGCTTTGCTCACTTGTAGGAAAGCATAATTTACTCAGAAAGAACCTGCAAAGAAAGGAGAAAAAAATTTTGCATTTTAAATTCCTTGTATCCAAATATTGATAAGGCACTATCAATTAGACAAATTAACTTCTATCAGAAGAAATTGGCATTAAATATCTAACTTCAGTTGAAACTAACTTCAAATGATAACTAGCATTTTCCATTAAAACCCCCATAATTTAGAAGATAGGATATTTTTTAAATGGAAAAAAATTATTTTTATACAAATTTCCCATAGAAATTTTTATCAAGTAACAGTGTTTAACCTTGCCTTATGCTGTGATTTTTTCAGTGTTACTTTCACAAGACAAAGGCCCACCCCACACTTTTTGGAGAGTCTCAGAACCTGACATGGTGTCAAGGGCCTCTCTTGCAGATTCACCAGCAGCAGGTTGGCATCATGGACACTCCTCCACTTTGTGGTCAGGACATCACACAGAGCTCTTATCTTTTTTTGAAATTATAATAATTAGCCTTTTCAGCATCTTGCATCTCTCAGAATATCCTTCCTTCTGTGCTCTAAATACCAGCTCTTGCTAAATGAACTTCATTATGCATGGAAATAAAGATTGGCTGTGCTTTTTGGAAAAAGTCCTAAATTGTCAGAGACTGCACACGAAGCCTGAGAGCAGGAGCTGCTCGGGTGAGGCTCCATCTGGGAAGGCAATCCATGCATATGGAGGAGAGATCATAACCTGAAGATTAACATGATAAAACACTGCTGCAAATTTTCTGCTGGAAAGACAGAATTGCTCTCAGCTAAGACAATAAATTAGATGAGGATTCACATGCAGGGTTAATGGTAATATCTGTGGTGTCACAAGCATGCAGTAATTACAGCTGTGAAGATGAGCTCTGTTGTAGCTGGTACAACAGCTAATTATTTAGTCCTGCTGGAAATTCCTTCCAAAACACTGGAGCTGGGGTCCCAAATGTGGAACTCTGAAACCATTTTCTGTCTTTCTGTTTAATACTTGTTAACCTCTTTAATCTCTGTGCCAACAGGCACCTTGTTTTGTACAGCAAGGAAGGAAGAAAGGAAAGAAGGTCATTTGGAGAGAAAAACACAGAATTCCAGAGGGGGTGAGGGTCACCAGGAAGCACAGTGTAACAGCCAATGCATATTTAGGTAGTCTTCAGCCCAACAAAGCCCAGCTAGGGAAGGACACTTCATTCCAGAGGGAAACTCAAGTGTCAGGATGAGAAATCCTGCTGCCTGATGTGGCCTGGGATAAAGGTTCATGGTTTTCCTGGTGGTGCTTTTATTTCAGAACTGAAATGTCTGTCTCACCTGTGGTATCCCAAGCAGCCCTTCCTCAGAGGGGCCCGTGCCAGAGCTAAG
Source organism: Serinus canaria (assembly GCF_022539315.1). NCBI lineage: Eukaryota > Metazoa > Chordata > Aves > Passeriformes > Fringillidae > Serinus > Serinus canaria. The sequence continues at coordinate 144,311,240 of NC_066315.1, read as the reverse complement.
AGGCAGAGACACTTCTGAGGGAGCACAGCCTGTGCATGACCCTCCCCAGTGCAGTGACACAAAGTACTGTAGTGGAAATACAAGAAGAAGCAGACACCAGTGGGGCAAAACCAGTAGGAAGCAAAGTTTGGCAGAAAGAAACCAGTAAAAAGCAAAGGGTGGCAAACAGACACTGATAAGGACAGAAGGAATCCCTTATGGATAAAATCCCAGCCTCCTGTGCCCCTTTATCTCACCAAAGGAATTAGGACAGACCAAGTCTGTCTGTAATTAAAATGGTTTGGGCTTAACACGAGATTGGAGAAAGAGAAGAAATTATGTTTGCTGATTTTTTTTTAAATATTGGTATTTTGTTACTTCATACAATAATGAGTGATAGGAAATTGTTATTAATTTGCAAGTAATTAATTTTCTGAGTTATTATTGTTTTGTCTGCAACAAAGTCACTATATGGTAATTTTTATAATCTTCTTAGAGTCTTGTTGTCTAAGGAGCATTGAATTATTGCCTAGAAGGTCCTAGCATTACATGGGGAGCACAAAGACATTTGCTGCCTTAGTTACCCCCTCAGCACAGTGTGGGACTGTGGCTGTTAGCAGTGTCACATCCTGGAACCAGCCTGTTTAGCCAAGAGAGAAGTGTGGTCACAGAGATCCATAAATTGAAATAAGAATTTCCTGTCAATTTGCTTTTTTGAACTAAAACCTCATTTTACAAATACGAAGTCTGTAATTGCTACCCACGTAATCATTTTACTCTTGAGTGCTGAAGTCTGTAACAAATAAAGGCAGAAAATATTGAGGTAAATGGGCATTTGTATTTATACTCTTGCACTTCCACATACCTCTAACAAAGTGTGAATTTCAGGGCAGCTGGAATGCTCATGAAAGCTTTTCTGTGACCACCTTTTAGATGCTGCCTGGGATATTATTTCCTGAGCTGCAGCCTACTGGGACACAGTTTCTCTCTGGCTCCTCTCTTGAGCCTCTCTCACAACAGGATTGCACTGAAGTCCACCCTCCACAGCCAGAACAAGCAGCTGGCCACAGTTAGTCCTGACTCTATTGCTGGTTTTTGGGACTAACTCTCCCTGGTCATAAGTCTTCTATACTGAACTGTGTTCCTATCAGCAAACTTCTTGGCACAATAAGCTTTGGACTTGCCAAACCCCTTTGTAATCTGCTAAACTTCTTGTAAGTCCAATATTCACCTACAAGTCTGATTTTGACAATAATTTCAAGGTGACCTCTGATGACAAACTCAGTTATAGCCCCTGGGTTTTTTTCCTAAACAAAACAAGGACAGGGATTCTTATTGCATTCTTACCATTAACTTTTATTTCTGTTCCTAAACCAACTCTCTAAGTCACTATCTTTCTTGTTTATCTTATGCCTCCACATCTGGATAATAATAACATCAGGAATTGAAATTAGGAAGGGTTTCTTTGAATTAGGTTTGGGTTTCTTTGAATCAAGGAAAAACAGTTTCTGGATTCAAAATCAGATTGGCACACACAACAGCAAAATCATGCCTAAAAAGTCACAACAGCAAAATTTTCTTTATAGGATTTTCAGCACTGACTCAAACACCATTTGGAAGTCAAGAGGTTCAGCCACCTCCTCTGGCTGCTCCCTTCCAGCAATGGGAAAAGCATCCAGATCCCTCCTGAGTGCACAAGAGGGTCAGATGCAATCACAGTTGGAACAATACCATCTTTACAGTCTTGCTCCAACTCCAACTGTTGTTCAGGCTCAGTGCTGCCTTACAGAGCATTGTGAACACATGATCTGGCTCACAATACTCCCTTTTTACCATGCAAGATCTTCCCCTTTACTACCCTCACCCCTTCCAAACAGCTAATTTCTGGTTACCACATCCCCATCAGCACTGGTTTTGAACCCTTATTTGGTGTTTGTGGTATAGTTTCCCTGATAATTCTGACTTTGACAGTGATTTTGTCAAGCTCTTGCCTGTCCTGTTATCAGTAACATCCTGCTGTTTCTCATTTTGCTGTCTTGTTAGTGGCACCACGGGTCAGTGTAGGCCATCTGCATGCACACTGCTTCCCTTTGTAACCTGCAGCATCCTGCAGCTCCTCGTGTCTTTATCTTGTCAGAGGCACCACAAGACTGACTGAGCCATCTGTACATGCATCTTAACACATACCTGCCTGTGCCATCTGCTGCTCTATTAACAGGCAGAGGTAAATAAAATATACAGCTGGCAAAATGAGGTGCTTCTTTTGTAAAGAAGATGAAACTGAAAAAATAATGGCTATTGTTCTGAGGAGCCCAGAACTGGACACAGCACTCCAGAAATGGCCTCATTAGGGCTGAGTGAAGGGGAGAATTGGCTCACTCAGTCTGCTGGTCACATTCTTCCCCATGCACCCCAGGATGACTTTGGCTTTCCTGGCCACAAGGACACTGCAAGCTCGTGATCAACTTGTCACACCCTGAGACTCCCAGGTCCCTCTCTACTGAGCTCCTCCCCAGCAGGTCAGCCCCCAGCCTGTGCTGGTACGTGGGGTAATTCCTCCTCAGGTGCAAGACTTGCCCTTGTTGAACCCCATTAGGTTTCTCCTCACAAAACTCTCCAGCCTGTCAAGATGAAGGTGAATGAATGCCAGTAGCTACAGCTGTATTCTACTGGATCTTGATTCACCTTTGGGGTCGTGTTTGGGCATCTTTTAACGTTTTTTTTTTTGCTGATATGAAGCTACAGTGTACCTTGTGTTTCCCACTCAGTCCAGCCCCAGTTCCCACAACACCCTAAAAACTCAGTCCCAGACCTACACTGGAACACAATAAGAGCTGAAAGGGTAGTTTCTGTCCAAGTGGGTATGCTTGTCTCTGTGGAATTATAGAGACACCATAACTGTCCTTTCCCATGCAAGGAGGGCAGAGGGGTTAGTCCTTCATAAAAGCTGATCACCATAACCCCTAAACAGAGGTGATGCACTAACACTGCTGCCAGTGCTCTCCTGAAAAAAGGCATCTGCAAATTGTCTTTAACAGGCTCTTTCAAAGCATCTGATTTATGCAGGTTTTATTTAACAGGTGCCACTAGCAAAACAATGATCTGTTTGTTTTCACTCAGTACATTTTAGTTATAGTTAACTTCCCAGAGACAAATTTAATTAGCGATCAATTCTCTCTCAATGCTGTAGACTTCAAAAGGCTTTTCCCCTTGCTGGGGCTGCACAGCAAAGTGCATTGTAATTAGAAGCAAATGTGAGATCCCTGTCTTTTCTTGTTTAGAAAGAGTAATAGAAAGGATTAAATTGCTTTCTCCAAGAGAAGAATGAACTAAAAACAACACAGTAAATTGTCAAGACTTGCTCAATATTAATGCTTATATGATTATAGTCATAACTTCCAGCCAAAATTGTTTTAGGGACTAGCCAAGGTAGCAGTGTCACCGACATAGTTTATGAAAAATCCTTTACTTAGGAATTTTCCTCTCCTGAGAGCTGAGAGGCCTCAGGAACAAACTGTAAACAATTCTTATCTGCTGCTGTGGAATGCGACGGGAAGGTCTGTGATTGGCCCCATCAGACTGTTTCCAGTTAGGGGCCTATCACAAAACACCTGTCCAGTGTCTCGGGCTGAGAAGACTTTTCATTTACACATTCTTTTCTATTCTTAGGATAGCCTTAGTAGTGAAATCTCTAGCTTTATTCTTTTAGTATAGTTTTTATATCTTATATATCATATAATAATAAATCAAGCCTTCTGATGCATGGAGTCAACTGTCTCGTCTCTCCCCTCATCCTGGGACCCCAGAAAACCATGTAACATAGCAGCTAAGAGGTCAGTCCAGGAGTCAGGCAGAAATAAGCTGCTGAGGAAGAAGCAGACCACTTTATTCAGGTCCATGGACAAGTCACTATTTATCTCTCACTTTGGTTTTTGTCCTGCAGAAGAGCCTTTGGGGTCTCTCCTCTCCAGTGTGTGCATTTATATTACCTAAAGCCATAGGTCTTTGGTCTTGCATATTCCTTCTTGCTAGAAAATGAAGGTTCTCCAGACACAAACTCTGAGGAGATGAACACTCCAGTTCCCTGTCTCTGCTTTGCACCAGGAGATCCCCTGTAGCTTTAGGGAAGTAATCCAGGATCATGTCAGGGGACATCTCATTCTGGAGGATATTGCAGCCTCGGTGTGAGGTGGTTGTGCCTCTCTGATCCATAACACATTTTCTAGAGAAATGGTCCCTCTGTGTTCTTGGGGCAGCACAGTAACTCATTGTCTTTTACACCACACACACACTGAAGCTGTGAAGGGCTGTAAAGACCAAGGTATGTATTTTTTTTCAGCAGGTCTGTAGCCCTGAGTGCTATTGCTCTGATCCTGCAAAGGAGACTGTGTGCACAAGACCTTTTTTTCTGGTCTTGGTCAAACTGTCTGATAAAGGCTGCTGAGCTGTGTTCTGCAAGCAAAACCTCTGTGCACTGCATGCAGCTTTGCCTGGGGAAATGCCATAAACCCTTAGCAAGAAATATTTCACTTGTGTGGGGATTGTATGTCAGAGATAATGGGTCTAGTTTGAGGATGGCCTTTTACAGAAAGTTTAATATCATCCACTGGGCTCCTGTGATGGGTCTTTTGCCTTTTATGCTTGCAAACAGTATCCCCCAGGCTATGCCATCAACTGAGAGGCAGAGAATTGTTTGAGGCTGTCTCTGCCTGACAAAGTAATGATTTAATCTTCATCCATTACCTTGATAAGCCTGAAAATAAGCTGCAGACACTCCAGAATATTCTGGGATGCTTCTGATGGATATAGTGCCAACTCCTTCTCTTTTTAATAAAGGTGATGTAAATGTTGCCTTGCTTACTTTGGATTTATATTCAATACATTAGGACTAAGCAATCTATAGAACTTGTATTTCTGTTAGTGGTTTGTTCAAATAAGAGGAAATATCATTTCTGGTATTTAAGTGGTTCACTTATTAAGGAAAAAAAAATCTAAGGATTCTTACCCAGCAATTCAAATAATTTAAGCCTTAAACCAGTGCTTGGCTAGATCTGCTCTTCCAAGAACACACTACCAATTAATTCTTGGAGTACTTTAAGACCAAATCTTGCTCTCTTTTATTACCATTCCATATCATTCATCTTTGTGAAAGGCTTCCAGAAATTCAGCTCATTATACAGTGGACCAGTTGCCTACAAAACCTTGTGCAAGCAGGTTCCATAGGTAGCCACTGTCTGATAATAGTCTCTTTCCCAGCTGCCCAGACATGCTCAGCATCACAGGTTGTACCAAAGGTCAGGATGAATCCTCATCCCAGACCCAGCTGGGTGCAGACCCCTTTTCCATCCATTGTCAGGCATGAAAGATGATCTATTTGCTTCAACTTCAAAACTTGACTGTACTTCAAAAAATGTCTCGTATCACTATTTTCTATACACGCAGATGAGGTCTGGAGTGTTCAGTCCATTCTCCTTGGTCACCAGCAGGAGAGTTTTCTTTGACCAGGAAACTTTAGGGGCTGCCTTTACTCAATTCGTGATGGGTATCACCAGAGGCTCCTTAGTCAAGGTACAAAAACTTACAATCACAACAGTATCCAGTACTTGTGGAATGTGTTACAGGACATAAGAGAAGATAATTTTTACAGATGATGACACTGCAACACAAAGCAGGGCAGTGAATTTTGCAGGGACACAGCAGAGCAGTCACAGGGTTCAAATAGCACATTTCTCTTCCCACGTAGTCATTTAGGCATGCAGAGAGCAGAGTTCCTCTAGGACAGGGTTCACATAAAAAATATCATTTGCAATAGATGGCCCTGACCAAGCAGTTGACCTTTTTGGGTAGGATTGCAAGGATAGGGACCTTGGTTCTGAAATAAGCATCTGACTGCTGCCAGAACTGGCTTTTGATGCTTTTTGACTTCTCCAGACTGACTCTGGAAATGTGAAATTACAAAAGCAGTATGAGTAGTTTTTGACATACAAAAATTCACTTTTTGATTAGAGGGAGAAAAGAATAAGGTTTTTGAATGCTCTTCATTTTTACATTTTTTAAAATCGAGTATTCCTTACAATCAGCATGTAATATAGTAGTTTTCAAACTTTTTTTGTTTGTAGTGAGGTCAGAGAACATTTATTGCTGTAGAGGTATGTGTAGACTCCCAATGTCATGCTTTTCCCTGACACCAAGCCCAGGTGAACACCCTTCAGTTGCTAATTTGATATCATAATTCCTTAGGACTAGTTAGAAAAATCTCAACTGAGAGTTCAAGGAGATTAAATGTTTTTTGTGTTTGAGTTCTTGCCATCATTACTTTTTTTCTTTTAAAAGAAACCTCAGACACCTTCTTTTAGCAGCTTTTTTTCCTCCCCCCAAACTCATTTCATTTACTGCAATATAAATTTGTTAATCCCTTGATCTGAAAAGCTGACAGCTCATGTATTGATTAGCCACCCAGCTATGCTGCAGCAGTGTTTTCAGCTTACAGCCCTGTCTCAGCTGCTCCAAGTTTGTCTAAAACATGTTCAGAGTCATGTTCAGAGGCATTTGAAAACAGGTTTGAACAGAGGGCAGGGCTAGATAACACTGTGAATTACACAGCACAGGAGAAGAGATGAGGTGTTTTTGTAGAGAGAGGAGAAAAGAGAGGCCAGCACAGTGTGTCAAGCATGCAGATGGGAGGCACAAAATCTCTTCTTTTGTTAGGGTTCAAATACTTCACTGTCAATGATGTGCAATTGAAGAATGAGAATTTTATCACCTGCATAGCCTGGAGACTGAGCATCAACTAACAGACTGACTGGTCTTCACACCTTACACTGGAATTTCTGACAGGCCTTCCTCCATCCTTGCTAATGCTGTGTCCAGGTTCTCCATACCAATTTTAATTCATGATGTCTGTGAAGGGTGTGGCTGGTGCATCCCCAGCAGCAGTCAGTACATGCAGGAGCCTTGGCTCTGCTGATGGGATACAGAGCTATAAAAGCCTGTTAGTTTTGCTTGTACCTGTGATATGAGGAGAGACTGAGAGATCTTGGATTCTTCCACTCAGAGAAGAGATAGATGGGGGAGAACCTTATCAATGTGTACAAAACAATATAAATATCTGCTGGAAAATGATGAAGAAGAAAATGAAGAAGAAGCAGCAGCCACACTCCTCTAAATAGAGCCTGCTGAGAGGGCAGGAGGAAGTGGGAATAAATGAAACATGTAAAGTTCCATTTGAACACAAGAAAACACTTTTTTTACCATGTTGATAGCCAGAATCTAAAGCCTCAAATCATAAAACAAGTATGAAACAAACCCAACACTAACCACAGTTCATGGCCAAGTTAAAGGAAAATTCTACAAGACAGAGTAATGCTAAAGGGAAAAAAAAAAAAAAACCAAAAAAACCCTAAGAACAAAATAAGAAAGTAATTATGTACACAAATAAAACAGCAAAGATAATTTATGTGTACAGTTAGGACAATGACCAATTGTTTTGGTTTTGAGCCCAGCTGGAGATAAAACACCACACACCCCTCATTTGAAATAATTTTTCCTCCAGGTCACTTGATAGAGTATTGATACAGTTAGAAAGAAGTTAACTCTACCCCAGCCAAAACCAGCACACTCACCCTGCTGACTGCAGAAAGCATTTCAAAATGTTGTTACTTTTAATGAAAAACAATTCATTAGGAATCAGAGCAGGGTGTAGTTTTTGTCTGCCCCGTCTTTTCTAGAACAATGTGAAAACCATTCAGAATCAGAGAACACAAGGCTGGGAGGGCCTGTGAGAGGCTCATTGTGGTGTAAACTATACCAAACCAGATGGCAGCAGGTTGGACTCTGCATCCCTCATGTTTACTGTGCCAGGGCTTAGCCTCCCTACTAATCAGAAACGTTTTCCTGATGTCTAGTGACTTCCCGTTTTGTTTCAATTTAAGATAAACTTTGTTCATTTCACTAAGCATGGATAATATATCTGCAATTATTTATCAAAATTTCTCTTTAAATTTAAGAGTTTCTAGGAATAAACAGCTGCAAATCCCTCGATTGTTTTTTGAACTGATTTTTCCCTGGATAAATTTCTTCACAGTGGCTATTGTGAGTCTTTATTTTGTTGTGGGAATAGTGTTGCTTACATCCTGATATTTCAGCTCCTGCTGAGAAGGACTTGCACGGCATCAAGGCCTTTCTGCTCCTGACATTGTCCCAGCAGTGAATAAGATGGAGGTGCACAAGAGGATGGGGGGGGACACAGCTGGGACAGCTTACTCCAACTGACCAAATTCCATATGACATGATGCCATGCTCAGCAATAAAACTAAGGAATTTTGTTGTGGGGGAAGGGGGCAGTGCTTGGGGACTGCCTGAGCAGTGGGTGGCTGGTGGTGAGCAATGGTTTCCATTTGTATCACTTGTCTTCCTTGGGTTTTATTTTCCTCTCTATTTTTAAAAAAACTCTTTTCCCTTACTTTAAAAAATATTATTATTATTACTTTTTAATTATCAAACTGCTTTTAGCTCCAGCCATGTGTTTGTTTTCACTTTTGCCCTTCCAATTAATTCCCCCATTCTGAGGCAGAGTGGAAGGGGGTCTGAGTCAGTAAGTGTGTGGTACTTAGTTGTCAGCCGGTGTCAAACCATGACAGTTTTTTTTCTAGATCATTTAATTTACAGGTGTTTCCATTCTTGTCAGGCAATACTGTCCTGTCCCACAGAACAGCTGATGAAATACTTGGAAAGTACAACCTCCCAAAGGACATTCATTACATGTCATTCTCAAGTATGGATGGAGCATGCCCTTGCTTCATCAATGTGGTGACCAGAAATGGGGCTCATTTAAATAAGTAGTCTAGATCTGTCATTGTGAGGTGTTTTTGAACTGGTAATAATTAGCATTGACTCCATGATTTACAGAAGGCTGATCAAGCTCTTTATTATATTATATCATTATTAAGAAACTCGTTGCTCTTATAGTGAATTACAATACACCTGGACCTAACTGGTCCTCTAATCTAAACACCATCACCATTGGCTAATTAAGAAACCACCCTCTGGTAAACAGATCTCCATAACACATTCCACATGTTCACAACAACAGGTATAGCAAGTCAAGATTTGTTTCTCATTCTTTTTTCTGATCTTCTCACAGACTTTCCCAGTATGATGCCTGGACAAGTTGTGTTTCTCTCTGTGGCCAGAGAGCTGCTGCCACATAGATCTGCATTAGAATGGGGAAAATCTGACCTTCCTCCTTAGGTGGAAATGAGTTGGGCTTTATGGACTAGACTGATATAGATACTGATGACAAGGGATTCTGCAGCAAAGGGTCCTCGACCAGTATCACACAGATTTCCAAATTATTTAGCTCGCATGTTCCTTAACACATGTGACACTTGTCCCCATAAATAGAGCTGTCACTGCTCTGGCACAGGATCTTGGTTGGACATAGACCCATGTTGGTCCTACCAACATGCTCCTACCCTGGGAATAAATACCTTTTCTTTCCAATTCAATTACATCTCACTCAGAGGGCTCTATTATTAATTAGCTGCATGATTTTCCAAGCACACTATTGAGATATTGATACACATAACTTGGGGGTTAAAAAAGCTTTGAATGAGTTGACAGTTGTCTTGGAAAACCTCCATTTCTCTCTATTAATTTAGAGCTGTTTGCCCTGGTCTTACCCTGGTATAATTCATGGCAGAATTCGATTCTGTGTAAATAGTGTTTATTGAAAGCAGAAAGTAGCACATGGAACTCCATGTACTGTATTTGTTAGTCACCATTTGAATTGAATTCCATGTACATGTCATTTGTTAGTCACCATTTGAATTCCAGATGTACTAAGATCAACTTCTACGAGCAAAAACACCATGAGAATAACTGGATAGAAATCGACCTGTTATTTGTTTGCCTGCAAATTCTCTACATCATATCCCCAAGGAGGCTCTCAAAGCACTTCACAAACATTTCCTGAGCCTTAGTGACAGGCTGCAAGAGAGATAAGAATTCATACAGGTGAACATCAAATGTTTTTGCAAAAGAAATCCTGTAACTCACACACAAGTTGTGGTCCAGTGCAGGGAATACTGAGTTAAACCTTATGCCTGTTATGGAGGCGAACAAGACATTGATGATAGGCTTTGTTGGTATAAAATTTATGACTCATCATCTCCTTGTGGAGTTCCAGGAGCACAAACATATTGACATTTTAAAATGGTAGGGCCTTTGGGCTTATTTCAGAGTTCTGGTCTGCTGCTTTAGGAAGGCCTGTTTTAGAAAAGAAGTGTTTTGGGGTTTTACTTCTGATTGGAAAGGGAGGTGTGTAGCTGCATAGCTTTAGATATTTGATGTGGTTTCTGGTTAAGGACTACACTCCCAGGAGTGTCAGCAGAGAAACTGTTGTTTTAGGTGGTTTCAACTGGCTTCTTAAATCTGCAGAGATGAGTGGTAGACATTGCAACTCCCAGTTTCTTGTGTTTATACACAACTTTTAACTCTGATCTGAAAAAAAATGAAAATGTCCCTTTTGTTGTGGAAAAATTTATTATTAGATTAAACTTAATGTGATGTTTCCCGTTGCTTAACTTGATCTTATGTGGACTCATTAGAAAGGTATGGTAGTGATACATGTAAAATTATTTTTGGTACAAAAAGATTAGTGAGCAGGCTAATGGGGTGTTGGGGGTTAGGTTTCTTTTCTTTTGTTCCTTTTCCTTATAGAATTTTTTTCTGTAAGTTCCTAGGAAACACTAACAACTGGGTACTTAAGAAAAACAAAAGAGGCCAAGCTCAGGGAAGGAGGGCATCTGGTTGCACTTCTCTTATCTGGGAGTTTCTCTCTGAGGGACAGAGATTCCTCCAGAATTGGGCAGTAAAAGATGGGGCTGGGGCAGCTGCTGGCGCTCTCTGTCTCTCTGTCTCAGCTTTGGAGGAGAATGGTCCGAGCTGCCTCTTGAGGAAGGGAATTTGCTGCTGCCACCAGAGCCCCCCAGCCCAGAGCTGCTGCTTCTGCTGTGGGGTAAGCCTCTGCTTGTGAGAGCAGCCACTGAACTGGGACAGACCTTATTAACCCAATCTCACTAAAAGAGGGACCCATCACCGTCTGCTCGGGTGCCCAGGATCCTGAGCTCAGCTCTCCCTGTCCTGCTGGGAGCCCCTCACTCTCTGCCAAGACATCCTGCCAGTCCAGCTTGCTGCTTCCCAGAGTCCTGCTGGGGCACCGGGATCAGCTGCCCCAGGGTTTCTGAAGGAAAGCCTCTCCCCCATCCTTTCCCGTCTAGGCCTGGCCGCCATGGCTGCCCCAGGGTTTCTGAAGTGAAGCCTCTCCTCCATCCCTTCCCGTCTAGGCCCGGCCGCCATGGCTGCCCCATTGTTTGTGAAGCAAAGCCTCTCCTCCATCCCTTCCCGTCTAGGCCTGGCCGCCATGGCTGCCCCGTTGTTTGTGAAGCAAAGCCTCTCCCTCACCCCTCCCTGTCTGGGCCCAGCTGCCATTGCTGCATGCTCCCTGAGCCAGCGCCACAGCGCCCCCTGCAGTTGTGGGGGGCTCACAGCACCTGCCCTGCCCACCATGAGCCAGCAGCGCCCCTGCTGGCCGTGCCTGGAACTGCACCAACGGGGAAAGCGCCACGGCCAAAAGGCCGGGACAGGTTCTGGGCTCTGTTTGGTGTTAACACCACAGTTTTTGTTTGTTTGCTTCATTATACACACTAGTAAAGAACTGTTATTCCTGTTCCCCTATCTTTGCCTGAGAGCCTTTTAATTTCAAAATTACAATAATTCAGAGGGAAGGGGTTTACATTTTCCATTCCAAGGGAGGCTCCTGCTTTCCATAGCAGACACCTGTCTTTCGAGCCAAAACATGGGGAAAACTTAAGCCACTCTAGAGCACATAGGAGCATTTGATGTTTATCACGGTTTTCTGTGCACTGTTTTGGTTTCCTGTTCTAGGACATTTCCATCCAATGTGTCATTGATGGCATTTCCCTGACTACAATCTTTCCCTTGATATTTTGACCTGTTTCCTGTTCTAGCTATTGTATCATTTGGCATAGCTCATAATGAAGTGACAGATTAAATAACATTAAGTTCCCTATGTATTGTGACAGAGGCAGGATGTTGCCCAGCACAGAGACAGCCTGTAAAATAAATATTGTCAACAACTTATGCAAAATTTTAATCACCAGAAAGAGACAAAACTGTTTTGACCAGAAGTCTGTGTTAGTGCAGGACAACTGGGAAGAAATTAACTTTGAATAATGGAAATTAGAATAAATTTTCTAACAAGTCATTGGAGTAGGGAAGGAAGCCTTTGTAATTTTGTAACAAAAAAATCCCCAGCTATTATTCAAAAGGGAGCTTGATCGGCTCTGTGGGAGGTTAATAGTTCTCTGTGACATTGAGAGGTTGGATTCAGTGACTTTGAAAGTCCTTTCCAGAACAGAGTGCCCAGCACACAGTCATTCCTGCTACTGGGACACCATGTGTGACACTCAAGCCTAGGTAGGACAGTGTGCCACATGCCACCATCCCCAGGGTCATATAACAAAGCAGCAATGTCCCCTTGCACAGAACTACACAATCAGAGCACTGCAAGAGCAAAACAAATTGTGCTTTTTGTGGAAGGGAGAGGTGACAGTGTTGCTGATATGGACTGAATGGTTTCCACGTCTCAGCTAGGAGTAAAATGAAACCTTGAACGTTTGGGACACAGAACAAATACTTTGCTCAAATACAGTTCAAGGAGCTAAGATCTGTCTATCTTTGTCAAGAATTCAACCTATATAAAGAGGTCCATGGAAGAGGAATTGAACAGCAATTGAAGCCTTGAATGTTGTGGTCAAATTTAGGACCATAGGATACCTGCCTTTCAGTAAAATCAAAATATGGACATTAGACTGGTCACAGAAATGTTGCTGCATGACTACAGCCGGGTTGCATTGCAAGGGAAAAAATCCTTCTGAGAAAGAAACGGCTTTCCATGTTCTGCTGAGATTCCCAGGGAGCAGTAATGACTTCAGGTGGGGTAGGAATCCTCTCACAGAGGAAGCAGATACCAGGAAAATGTCAAGGCTTTGGGCCATGGCTCAAACAGTGCATCTTTGCTCAGTTTTCAAGCCTGCTATTATCTTGTTTTACATCTGCATTGGAGGAAAACTTGTAAAAGCAGGATTAATCATCCACTGCTTCAATGAAAAATTGTTCAATTGCCAAGAACAACTCAATTCTACAGAGTAAATACCTATTTTCCTCTGCTCATTTGACACTCATCAGATTTTTTTTTTCCTAGGAATGCAGGTGCTTTTGTTAAGAGCCAAATGAGAACTGACAATTTGTGAGCTTTCCCCTTCCTTTCCTACCTTTCATCTTCCAGCCTGAGTCACATAACACACAATCCCTTCCAGCTTCCCAAGTGGAGCCTCAGTGTGAAATGAGATCAGGCTTGAATGAAGGAAGAGATATCATGGAGTGTAATAAACCCCACACAGTGCAGTGTCCTGAATGGAGGCAGAACTGGTGGTACAGAGAGATTTATTCTCCTGTGAAATCCTGGGTTAGGTGCAGCTCAACCTTGTTTCCCCCCACCTGCCAAGAAAACACCTGGTTTAGATGGGAAAATTATTGCAGAATATTGCCATGATATAGCTGCTCTGGTGAAGTCCTGCTGGTTCCCAATTGCAGGAATGTGGGACAACTCTGATTGATTATTTCCTGTGTATCTACAAACAAAAGGGTTGGGAAACCAGCAGGCACGTACCAGATCACATACCAGGCAGCTTAAGGAATCAGCTTTACACTGCTCCTGACCAGACATTCAGTCCAAGGCACAAGCTGTCTCTTAAACAAATAAAAACATTGCAACCTCAAGTTTATTTAACCCACCAGGGAGCCAAGAATATGGCATTGCCTCAAGCGTTTCTTCCTTAGGGTATAAAACTTGGAATAATACTAACTTTTCCAAATTAAAAATAAAGAGTTACCATCTGGGAATTGCTTCCTTCCTCTTGCTCCTGTCTTTATCTGCTATTTCTTCCAGGAGGAACTTTCAAAGCTAGATCACAGAATTGGCTGGACTATAGTTTGTTGGATGGCAGAAGGTATTTCATACCCTTTAGCCTCACTAATATAATCATAATTTCCTACAAGTTAATGAATAAAGTTCCTGTTATTATATATATTTTCCTTCTGCTGGAGGGAAATAGTGTTATCTGCTTCATGCACATTCCTCAGCACCACATTGTTGGAATGCCCCCAAGCACAATTTAGTCTATAATAATGCAATATTAATTAAAAAAAAAGGGGGGGTGGGAAGGAAAAAAAAAAAGGCAGCATTTCTCCTCCTCTGCTGCCCGCAGGACATAGATTGAGCTTCTAGGATTTTTCTGCTTGCTTGGAAGGGAGCAGTTTGCATTAGATTTCAGGCACATCACAATTTATGCAATGTGTTTTCATCTTGACTTGCTGTAGCAGTAAAGAGAGCAACATCTGTAAGAATATATTCTTCTAGAGCACCACTTATCTGCTGCTCTCCAGATGCTTGAATCCCAACTTAATTTTCTCTACAGCACTGGGAGGCAGCAGGCAGAGATTTAAGGGGGAGGAGAAGGGACAGCAGTTTGTTACCTCCCCACCCTGGCTTCCATCTCCTGCTGAGCAGGAATTCACCTGGCACGACTGGGCTTGCTCCGAGGGGCTGAGGCTGGTCCAGCACTGCCACCACGGTTGGAGGGACAGGCTGTACCTGCCACCACAGCTAGGGATGAGCCACCAGAGCTGCCCAAATCTCAGCTTCCTCAAGAGCTCTGCAGGCTCCGAGCATGGCCCCACGCAGGTACCAAACCTCCTGTCACAATTCTCTCCTGTGTGAGATGGGACATGTTCATGGCAGTAAACTGAAAGCCCCACCATAGACTAGACAAAAGGATGTATCTAGAAAGAAGAAAGAAATCACACAAATAAGATGCAGAGCTTTCCTTTCAGAAATTTCTTGAAGGGATGGCACCAGGAAGTCCAGTTTCCTTCTTCTGCAAAGGGTGAATAAAGAAAGGAGTAAAAATAATATTTAAAATATTTTGCCCTTTTGTTTTATGTATTTTATTCTTTGAAATATAATTTAGCTCTCTATTCCTTCTTGTCTCATTCCCATCACGCACACACACACACACACACACACACACACACACACACACACAAATATATACACATATATCTATGCATATGTATTCATATTAGTTCCATATAAGGAAAGACATCAAGCTTTACCCTTGAAGGAGAAGAATAAAAGACAGCAAGTTAATTCAATAGAAGATACTGTTAATTATTAAAAATGTCATTACTTTTGAAAGTATTTCACCTTATCTAAAGGTAACCTATGAAAGTGGACTGAGCAATTAATTTGGCAGGTGCAGTAGTAAAGAAAGTCTCTGCTAGAAATAACCATTCTTTTACACAGGTCTCTTTCTTTAAGTGATGCCACTGATCTCTGGCACTTTTTGCTGGATGTCTTACCACCTTTGCTCTTTTCACAGCAGCACTTAGAGGTGCAATTGAGAGCATGACAACCCTGCTGGATCTCATACAGGCACACAGCATGAAATCTTGCATAAACAAGGGAAGGGTTTTGCATCTTTAATTTCTTAGCAGAATAGAAAAGGCTGGTAATAAACAGGCAGGAAATTTACGGTTCTTCCTACAGTCCTGGAGCAGGTCATTGGCAGAGGAGAGACTGGCTTTAGGGCAGCCATGGAGAGGGGTACAAAATTTTGGCCACTAGATCATCCTTTCAGGCAAACCTATGTACATCTCCTTCTGTCACTTGGGACTGCAAACCACTTATTTAATAGCACAGAGAAATAATTTCTCTGCTTTAGTTTTTATTCAGGCCTGAACTGGTCTGGCTGTTAGACTAAATGGTCATTGGATGTCTCCTCCTACTGAAAATGATTCTGTTCTATCCCATTCTATTCTATTCATAAACAATTTTAAGTTAATAGTTATGCTGCCATTAAATGCAGAAAAGCCAACTTTTCTGTAAGCGAGAGGAATATCACATGCAACAACATTGAGTCAAACGTTTTCCCCTGTTTCTGCAATGCTTCAGATTTTGTACTTCAATTTAATTTAGAAACCAGGGAAATTTTTACCTCATTTTTTCCTTTCATGAAAGCAGTTTCCTGATATTTGCTAATTTGTCTCAAATATCTGCCATTAGAAGGCAAATGTCCCTTCTGTCAGGTCTTTCTCTCTGGCTCTCATAAAGGGTTTATGTTGCTCAAAACTTGCTGGGGCTTTGTTAATCTGACAGGCTGCCTTGTATTTGTCTAAATGCACCCATAAGAGCTGTCAGAGCTATGGAGAGTTAAAATCAACAGCCTCATAACTTAATGGAGAGAACTGAAGAGGTTTTGCCCATTAGAGATCATGTTGAATTCAGTTCACAGGCCCATCTTTTGGTAGCAAGAGGCTACAAAGGTGGCTTCTGTGAGAAGATGCCTGAAGCTTTCCTCATGGACTGGCTGCTGGCCAAAGCTCAGCCCATCAGCACTCCTGGGATAATGTTTTTAAGAAGGGGGAAAACATCTGCAGAAGTGCATCTGGAGAGAGGAGTGAGAACATGTGAAAGAAACCTCTCTGCAGACACCATGGTCAGTGCAGAAGGAGGGGCAGGACGTGCTCCAGGTGCCAGAGCTGAGATTCTCTTGCAGCCCATGGTGAGGCAGCTGTGTCCCTGCAGCCCAGGGGGTCCATGGGGACACAGAGATCCACCTGCAGCCCCTGCAGGACCCCCCTCTGGAGCAGGGGAATGCCCAAAGGAGGCAGTGATTCCATGGGAAGCCTATGACTGGCAGACTTCTGGCAGAACCTGTGGACCCATTGAGAGAGGACCCCAAGCTGGGACAAGTTTACTGCCAAGACTTGTGACCCCAAGGGGGACCCACACTGGATCAGCCTGTCCCTGGAGGATTGTGTCCCATGAGAGGGACCCATGCTGGAGAAGGGAAAGAGTGTGAGGAGCCCTTCCCATGAGGAGGAAGGAGTGTCAGAGGCAGCGTGTGATGAACAGAGCACAGCTCCCCATCCTACAGCATTGCTGAGGGGGAGATGGCAGAAAGCCCAGGAAGAAGTGAGGGCTGGGGGGAAAGGTGTTTTAAGATTTGGTTTTATTTCTCATTACCCTACTCTGATTTCATTGGTAATAAATTAAGCTAATTTCCTGAGATAAGTCTGTTTTGTTTGTGATGGTAACTGATGAGTGATCTCTCCCTACCCCTATCTTGACTCATCATCTTTCTCATTGTGTTTTCCATCCCTGTCCAGCTGAGGAGGGGTGTGACAGAGTGTCTTTGGTGGGAACCTGGTGTTCAGCCGAGGTCAATTTACCACAGGTGTTACAGTATCCCAGTACACCTCAGCGTGGTGCAGGATTTGCCAGGACAGGCTTGACAAAGCAGAGGAGACACAGGTTAAGAAACATGGTAAATCAAACCATTATGCAGTAAATTGTGAGGAGGTTGGCACTAGCTGTTAGTTAGCTGCCAGGAATTCATGTGTAGTGTCTGAGAGGGAGTCAGATCAGTGACAGAAATGTGTGATTGGGCAGCACAGGGTGCACCTGAATTTATTTTTGTGAATGGAAGCACCGGCAAAGGATGCAATAAAAATTCTCTTTGCATACACACTTAACCCTGCCCAGTCCCTGCTGCCAGTCAGTGTGATCACTCCACTGATGGTGTTGTTAAAGGGCTGATTTTGGTTAATCTCCACTTAATGTTTGCACACTTAGCCAAGCAGTGCTGCAGTGGATCTGTCTGCTCCCTGAATGTAGGAAGCTGACAATTGCCTTGAGAGCAGCACCTGTACATATGCAAACAGAAAAAGCAGAAGTGTGTATGCTCTCCATCTGGCTCCAGTCTGGAGCTTTAGGTCTATTAATCATATTGCTCATATATTTGAAAGCTTTTCCAGCTAGTTCCTTGCCTGACTCAGAGGAGTAATGGTTCAGTGCTCGGCAATGAAAAGACAGAGCCTCTTCATTTTACCCCTAGCTCTGCAATCAATTCACAGCATGGTGAGTTAATCTCTTAGGATTAGCCCCAAAGGGATGAAGACTATAAAACTAAATCAGAGACATTCCTCCTTCCAGGATTTGCCTACTAGATTGCAATCCAGAACATGGGGACAGGTGCCTGGTCCCTCCACATAGCATCCCGTGGGAAGAAACTGTTGAATCAATCCAGTACATCTCAATGGAGAGCAAAATGCTGGGGAAAAGGGCACACAGTAATTAACTGTTCTCTCTCCTCCAGATGTGAATGCTTATCCAAGCTTTATTCACTCTCTGCTAAATGGCTGCAGTCCTTCTTCCCCAAATCAATAGCTTTTCTGTCGTTCTAATGAAAAGTTATGATTTACCAATGGAAAGTCTCAAATGCAATTTGGTGACATCCCTGAGCACACCATGTGGGAGAGCTGGTCCCACTTTCACAGCTGCATAGAAGGATTCAAAGACACCTCCAAGAATACAATCTACCTGTTTGGGTGTGGGGAGAAGAGAGGTTTCTATTCCTCCTGTTGAAGCTGTTCTTTTGCAGGAAAAACCCCCAAGAAGTCATGATATCATTGAATTTGGAAATAATGCAAACTCAACTGGACAATGCCCTGAGCAACCTGAACTAACCCTGAAGCTGACACTGCTTTGAGCAAAGAATGAACTAGATGGCATCCAATGTCCCTGCCAGACTTGTGTAAGTCTATGATTCTAGAATTACATGGAAAATAATTTAGAGAAAGGAATATGTGAGAGTTGCCTTGCATCCTAAAATCCAGGACTCTCATGGTGAAGGACTTCCCTGTCACCTAAAACTGTTTATATATTTTCTCTCATGTCCCTAACTTGTGGAATTACTTCTTTTTCTTTCACTAAGTTTTTAGGCAGACCCCTATACCTACTTGAGAAACAGGATGCTGAAGATAAATCCATGTGAAATTTTAAGTAGGACTTTCAGGGAAAGTGTCTTGTCAGATGCCTCAGGGCAGGTAGACAGGATGCTGTGTAGTTTGTGAAACTGATCAGTCCTGCACAGGAAGAAACACAGAAATACAACAGAGATATCTGAACAGGAAAAGTGAAGAGTAAAATCTTGAGAGGAAGAGGTACAGATTTATGCACCTAAGTCCCCATTGTCTGTGCTTAGAATGTCCTCAGAGACTGCCTCAAAAATAGGTTCCAAATATTGTTACTTGTGCTACTAAAAAAGTTGCCTCAATTTATCTGGACTCAGCAGACACATCTGATTTATTTCAACACTAACAGGATCATGACTGAAATAAAATCATATACAGATGAGTGTTTCCATTGCTCCTGTTATTAATCCTGCTGTTTAGGTTCATGTTTAACAGGAGGTGTATGCAAGGCTCATTTCATATCAAAACAGTGAAGAAGCCTTTCATCTGTCACTGTCACAGACATCTGTGAGGAGCCACCTGCAGCACTTTTCAGGGCAGACAGGAACTGAGGAGTGTGAAAAGTCAGCATGACAAGCAGAGGGACTGTGATACTGATTGTGCAATGGGTTTTCCTTGTCAAAATGGAATGAACCTGTCTCAGAGGATCCCATTGCTTCGCCTCACACAGGCACAAAGTGGGAGTCACGAGGTGCTGCAGTGCATTGGAGACATGTGGCAGTGAATGATCTCTGCTATGGAATAAATGTTCCTCCTGCCCTTGACAGGTCAGTGCTGGACAGCAGAGTGATGTTTTCCTGTCCCCTGTGGAGCAGAGAGCTCATGCTTTCCTGCCAATATTTGCCTCAGATGCTTTCCAGGATGGAGAAGCACAGATCTCACTCAGCTTTTAAAGGTGGATCACTCTTCCAGTGCACTCACTCTGCCAGAAAATTCCTGACCAAGCACAAGCCAGGTACCATTCCCAGGAGGAATTCTGCATGTTTTTCCAATGAGTCAGTCTGTTCCTGGGGAACATGAGAGTTTCAGATGAGCACCTTTCCTCACAACACTGCCTCAGCTCTGGAGAACTCTCCTGGTCTTGTTCAATTTACAACAGCAAAGCCACAAAGTTCTATTTCCTGTTGGCAGGAATTAATCCCACCTATTTCATTCTGGAGGGGGAATAAGTAGGCAATTTACAAGGGAAACCTGTGGAACAATGTCCCAAGTATATCTCACAGCAATTTGAGGTTGGCAAGCATTTCAGCAATGTCACAGGAAGGCTTTCCTTGGCTTCACTCCATGTCAGCTGAACCATTTCTTGCTTAGCTGGCTCCCCTCAGAGACATTTCATTCATTTTCTTGTTTCTGGTGTGGGACAAGGAAACTGCAATCCTGGCCCTGGGCCCTGGCCATTTACCCTGGTTACTTGTTATTGACACAAGCCAGAACCATATCCTGTGGAGTAAGACATAGGAATTGGCAGGATAATTAGGTGGGACAATTTCCACCTCTGGATGCCTCATTATAAACTCAAGGGCTGATGGAAAAAAAAAAATCTGATTTTTATTTCTAGGACTCTGAGAAATTCAGGCAAGGTGACCATGGGAAACCATTTCTCCATCTCCAGAAATTGTCATTATGGAGCTTTTGTAACAATCAAGGATACCTCTACTTCAATCTCACATCAAATTTAATCATCCTTTTCTTTCAAAGCTGAACAGATTTCTAAGAGATGGTGTTTCTTGAATATTAAAACAACAAATATTTAAAACATTTCCATACATATATTGCATGAAAAATATGCCAGCTTCATAACAACTCTAAAGCACAGTTTTAAATAAATATCTAATTTATTTTCTCTCTAATCCCCAGAGTCTATCAGATTTCTCTCAAAACCAAGCAAACATCAGTAGATATGAAAAGATCCTGTAACTTACATTATACATTATTTTTCTCTTTCCAAGCATATATAAATTGACATTGATTCAGCCTCAGAACTACCAGCTATAAAACTGTGATGTTGCTACTTTTCTCACCAGAGTGCTAAACTTCTTAGGACTCTGTTACCATCACCTACAGCAGTTTCCAGAAGGCTGGATTTTCCACTAATTTGCTGGACAAATCTCTTCTCCTCTCCAGTTCTTTCCCTGTCTCACTCTTTGTGTCAGTGAACATATTTTCTGACATGTTTGTCACAGTTCTGCTAGAAAGAGGGGGTGTAATATTGCTGTAATATGAAAAATACCTTACTCTCACCATTATGGGCTTTAGGAAAGAACCAAATTAACTGCTATTGTAGCCTTCAATCAGTTGTTTATAAAGCTGTAATCTTCATTTAGTAGAGTTTTGAGACCAGATGACACTGATAATTCTTATAAACTATGTTTTGTTTTATCTGCATTTTATTTTTACTTAATTGCTTTGGTTAGTGAAATGCTAGAAATTCACTGATCTATCTCATTTCCTGAGGGATGTTCCTGCAAAATAAAATACCAGCTTCACAAAGCAATTTTACAGGTACAGCACAGCAGAAAAAACACAAAAATAATTAATAAATAAGCTTGTTAAAAAAAATAGCTTTTTCAATTTGAAAAAAATTGATTTTATTTTAAATCTGTTTTAAAGTGAAAAATATGCCTCCAATATAATTTTGATGCATCAGCAGTGATGCTGAATATAATCTTCCCCTCTCTTTCTTGGCAAACAGTATATGATTTATTTATTTCTCAAGCAAACAGTATATGATTTATCTTCCACCCTCTCGATTTTGCCATGGATTTCGTGTTTCTCCTTCTCTATCTTGACCAAAAAGATGTACCCACATTATAGACAGTGGGTTTCAAATGGTTACAGCATTTGCAAAAAATTTTGATAAAAAACCTTTTAAACAAAAAAACTTTTTTTGTTGAAAAGCTTTTGGCCATGCAGTGGGAAGGCTCTTGCAGCTGATGAAAGGGCAGATTTCAGTTTGGACTGGCAGCTGACCTGGGAATGTGATCCCCAGCAATCATCAGGGGAAACATCAGTAAAAATCTGTGTACTCCGGGACATTTGATTCAGTCAAAAGCATTTCTGCATATGCAAGGAAAGGACATTTAGGCCCTTAGATGATCAAGAAGGATTTTTACTTCACTCTGATGTTGTGCAGAGCCATGAACACTTTAATAATGGTGCCCTTTATGAAGAAGAGTCTTGATCAGGAGCCATCAAAAATCCAGTGCAGCACCTGAGCTAAACCCATGGAAGCGGGACAGTGTCCCTTGATGAATAAAATAATTTACCCACTGTGCACTTGAGAAATTTTTGCCTTCAAGGCAAAGTCTTTTGCTTTGGTTTGGGTTTTTTTAAAATTGTTTAAAAATGTCACACGCTAAGGAACAAATGCTGCAGCTGTCACTTGTGGGACTCCAGCTGCAGCTTTCCTCTAGGAAATGTCTTTTCATGACATCCAAGCTCAGGGATCCACTGTGGAAATGAAGGCAGTTTTAAGGAAGAAAGCAGAGTAATGTTAACAAGAGAACAGATCAAACAAAGCAATGTCAAAGCACAGGCTGGAGGAGGGATGAGTCTTTGTGAAGCAAGAATGCACCATTCCTGCCACATGGGTTGTTCCTCTCCTGGGTAACATCATGGATATAATCCTGGTGTCATTTTCTTCAAAGTCAGAAGTGTCTGCCCTGAAGTCAAAGCCATGATCATGTAAGGCTTGGTATAAAAGATCAGAAGTGCTCTCACCTGCTAAAGTTTTGGGGAAATGGATCCAGGACACTTTACCATGTCAAAAAGAGCTAATTTCAGCCCGATTTTTCTTTGAGCTGCAGTGCTCTAAATACAAAAATAACTAAACTGGAGTGAAAGTCATTCTCTGGCACTTTGTTACAGTAACTGGCTGAAGAGCATTAGCAGCCTTTCATATCTTCCTTCATTTAAATTTCCCCATATATATTAAAATACCTAAATTTGTAGGTAAAATCTTAAACACTTATAATCTTAAGCACTTATAAAACAGGCCAGCATTTTTAATCAGAGCATAGGATGTACCTGTGGGTTAGCATTCATGTTTGTAAAGGCAGAGAACCTCCTCACCTCTTTTTGTAAACATTGGAAGTTAAAAATCTGCACGAAACACCTGATTATGGCCTCATCTGCAAAAGTTGTAAGATTTTTGTGGAAGTATATATGACATTTTTCAAAGCCTTTTGTGGGCTTGTGAATGCGAAATCCTTTAAACCTCCTTCAGGCTTGTATCCCATGTGAGATTCAAGGTTTGAGAGATTCATTCTCTTCTGACTGAGATATAGACAACTTCTCACTTTTTGATCACAAATATTGATTCTGCCCTTCCTTTTTCAGTCAGATTTACTCTGGGGTGGCTGTGCCCTTTTTCTAATGTGAAGATCCTAAGCTGCTCACACCCTTAACTGACTCTGCAGTCTATCACCTCTCAGAAAGAATGCTGAGGCTCAATTCCTTTCTCCAAAATACCTATTTGGATTCCCACCCCAGCATCCAAGCAGTCCAATGACAGCTGGAATTAAGTATTTTATTAATGTTTAGCTGAGGATTCGTTTTAACCCAGAATCATAGCTAGATCCCTAAGCCAATATGCACTCAAAAATGTTCTTTCTGTCCCCCAAGTTTTATAGGTAGGACTTGGGTACCTGGCTTCAGGTAAAAGTCTGCAATTCACGACCTGAGCTGAGGGATCTGAAAGCCCAAGGAAGAGAAACTTCTCTGTGAAGCTGCTTCCACTTTCCCTGGGGTCTGAACACCCTTCTCCTACAGGGGGGTACAGGGTGGTCCTTGTAGTCTGAATGTGAGTTGGAGACTCACTTGGCAGTGTTTGTGGCTTTGTTACCTGCAAAGAGCTCTTGTATCGCCGGCCGGGGGCTATGTGCAAACCACGAACAGGACAGGACTGCTGTGGAACGTGCCTTGAGCTGTTTCATTTTCCAGCATCAGTCTCATTACATGATTATGACAATGGAAAGATGCCAGCAGCTCACATCCCAGGCAGCAGACAAAGAACTCAATGTTACAACTTACTTTATAAATTTTTTGACCAATCACACAAAGCAGCAGCACATTGACAGTGGTTCTATCCAACCACTATAGTCACACGTACCTTTGGTTAAAAAAATGCTTGCTTATTTCGAATACAATGCCTGCTTGTAAGCCTTGAAACACAATGCACAGAGCTCCATTATTAAGCTTCAAGCTTCCTAATATCTTGCTAGATAAACTTTTCTGCAGCTTAGGAAGTTATCTTAGACAAGCGTTAATACACAGACTATTGTTCTACTTGTCCTTGCTTTTCTACTTTTCACATAATTTTTCTGCTGACCTATCTCATGGCTACTGCTTAGCCCTAATCACAGTTCTGCTGTCTCTAAGGCCTGCCTTTTGCAGCTTTCCCAAAACCCTCTAATGTTGTAGATTCCCACACTCTTGGACTGCTCCCAGAATGGGTAAGAGGTATTTGCTGTGGGGAGGCAGGGACAGAGCATTTCTGCAGTGGCTGTGTGGTACTTTTTACTGCACACAGCATGGCAGCCACAAAAAAGTTAAAAAAGCTGAATAAATATCCTGGTCACCAAGCAGCCTTGTGAAACAGCCTAAATGTTTAAATTTTTTTTGGAGACGAATCATCTGCAAACAATAAGAACACTAAAATATAGACCAGTGCAAGGACTGAACTGGGAAGTACAGTCCAAGGACTGAAGTACAGAGCAAAGTCTCAAATATTTGTTCTTGTTTTCAGGGATGTAAAGCTTCAGGCTGAATTGAAGGGGAGCTGGCTGCCCTGGACATATCACAAGATAGGGTTTTTAAGAAAACCTTTAACACAAGATGCAAAATGTCACCCACTGCTGCTGTATCATGGTGAGAAATAGACACTGAGAACATGTAGACACATCCTCATTCCAGTCTGAGCTCTTGCTAACAGGGCTTCAGTCATTTTTTCTTCATCTTCTGTGTCCACCTACCACTCACAACAAATTCAGCCATGAAGTTTGGCTAACCCCTTATTTTAATTATCAGCTTGGTTTGCTGATTCCAACAGAAATATTTCTGATGTGCAGTGCTAAAGTGAAATAATGTTTTGGGCAGGCACCATTGCTCTGGCAATCCAGATATTCTCTGAACTTGGTTCATCTGCTGCCTACATTTTCTTCAGAGCTGAGTGCAAGGCAGGAAGTCCACAGGGCTGTTTGTCTCTCTATTTTTATAGTTTTGCCATCCCATTGATTTTGTAAATGTAACCAAAGACTGTGGAATTTCTGTCAGTATGGTCTTTCAGGCAGTTTCTGGTGGCAGGACCCTCTAAGCCAGGGCTCTTCCCATGTGCATTCAGATGTTTGAACACTTCCTGCCACCTCCTCTGGCTGTGGTTTATTCCCTCTGAGGAGTGACTGCTTAACCACAGTGAGTGCATTCAGCTCATGACAAAATTGGTAGCTCAGTGCTTTTGCCTATCTGAGCTGGAATTTTATTGAAATGTTCACATCAGCTGCAATACACAATAGGGATCCACAGACAAAAGAGTAACAACAACAATATGAGGGCAGCTCATATGAGAGCTCCATTGAGAGCCAGACTTTACAGTATCCTAAATGAAGATACACAAGGCACCACAGCAAACAAGCTCATCATTTGTGCAGCTTTCTCCAACCCAAATGTGTAAATATAGCCCAGGAGAAGGCAAAATCATGAAAACATCCCCTTTACGAAGATTTCAGAGACAGATGGGTTTTAGGATAGCCTGTAAAGAGTCAATTTGACATGCAGAATTTGGAGCCAAGCTCAGTCCATCTCCCTCACACCCAAATAAAGGGACAGCCCTTTTCCTCCAGCCCTTCTTAGTGGTGGGGTCTTCTTCCCCAAATGAGTAAATCATTGCCTCATCAGCTACCAAGTGCACAGGTGCAGCTCCTCTCCTCTGCCTTTCAGGGGTGGACAGCACCATTCCTGTCCAATTCTGTCAGCATATCAGGTATTTCACAGAATCCCACCCAGCAGGGTTTCCTGTCAGCATAACAGGCTGTTGACAAAAGCCTTGAAGGGTTTGTATTCCTGGAGACTGCAGAATCCTTCAGATAGCCTTCTTAATTATATTGATCCCTAGCAATGGCTGTATTCTTAACAAGAGGCAGAGATGAGTCTGTGCTGTTTGCCCCTCCCTGCACATCAAATCTGGAGCTGATCCTCATCTCAATTGCAGAAACAGGCAAGTCTGATCTGACCAAAGAAGTTGCTGGGCCTCTTTTTTTTCTTTTCAAGGAATGATTGGTGACTCTTTCCCATTAAAAAATAAGCCAAATATGGACTACAAACATAGACATGATAAATCTGAAATTCTTCTGGAAAGACAAAAGTTCTACCTGAAAATTACAGAATACAATAGGATATGACCTGCAGGGTATGACCTTCTCTACCATATAAACTAAACCCAAATAAAAGAAGGTCATCAAGACTAAATGACACACATAGTGGAAAAATGCATGAAGCAATGGATAGTTGTGAATAAGATCAGGAGCAGCATTGCATTCCCAAGAACAGAGTCACCTAGCAAAGCACAGAGCAAGAGGTTAAGTCCCTTGTTGGAATTCATGTGGGAGGTCCTCCAAGGGATGAGTTTCAATATCTAATTTTAAAGCAGAGAAGATGATTCCCCTGAAATTGTCTCCTTGTAAAATGAGGCTTTGTCTCACAATTACCCAAACTACAAACCATACTACATTACCCAAAATATTATTTCATTTTTGGTTTAGCCCTGCAAGGCCTGCAGTGGACTGGCACCCACAAGTGCACAGTACAGCTGACTGTCACCCACAGCTGCAGGGCCAGCTTGTCCTTCAGACAGGTCTTGCTCTAATTCTCAGCCCTGCTGTGCAGCACTGAGTGGTTGCAACTCCTGTTCCACTCCAGCCTCTGTTCTTTCTTCCTTTGCCCTCAGACAGCTCTGACAAACTTTACAGCAAACTCTACACTCTTACTGGGAACACAGGGGTTAAATTTCCTCTTCCTTGGGACAAGTTTGGCAGACATGTACTGATTCTGTTTTCAGTTGTGCCATTTCTCTCTCAGTGCATGCACAGCCACATCTGTGAATGAGTTGCAGGCTTAAATTTTTAATGCTGAAGGCTATTCCTAGCTACCTCCTCAATATTATCACCTCCAATGCAACCTTTAATGTACCCACAGAGACATCCTGCATCCCACTAAATTGGAACAACATTTACATTTGTCTTTTTGGTTTATTTGTATCATCAAGTTCTTAAAGGGAGCCTTGCTGAGGTATGGTAACAACTTTGCTTTTCCATCTTGGAAAAAAAAAATCAAATTACTTTATCTGCAAGCTGTTGCAAGAGAAAGAAGAAGAAAACGGTTCTTAGCTCAGAATGAAAAACAGCCAGTTAATAAGGAGGAGAGAAAATGCTGTGTATTAATGACTGGATGAAAAATGGTTGCTGTGATGTATTTAATGGGATGAGCTGAGCTCAGGGTATTGTTTTCCAGGGTACTGTAAAAAGAGAGAGCAACATCTGCTCTGCAGACCTAAATAGAAAAGAGATTCAATAATAAAGGCAGTAAAATGATTTTACAGAGTTGAGGCAGAGAGAGGGTAAGGTCACAGGAAAAGTCTTGGGAAATCTGTGAACTGATAATTTCCTGTGATTTAAACTGATCAGCTCCCACAAATTTTTAAAAATTTCAATGTATTCCTATTGTATGCAATTTGTTAACAAGTTCAAATCCATGGAAGCTTTAGGTAAAGAAAATATCTTAGGAAAAAGAAGCATCACAATCTTTTATGTAAGCATTTCTACAGGTTAAAACATTTCTTTTTTTTTTTTTTTAAATGTGCCTTTGTTTCTGGAAAAATAATAAATTTCTGCAGGGAGAATAGGTGTGCATCCTTCATCTTGGCCTAGGACCTCTGCACAATGGGCACCAAAAGTACAGTGTTGAATGGGAGAGGTAAAGCTGTTCCTTCTTATGATAGATTATGCAGTCATTAGGAGCTCCTGTTGCAGGAGAATCCAACTCTTGCTTCAGCCCTAGAAGTGCCATCTGATCAATTTTGTATTAAAATATAATGAAAAAGTCATAGTTGATGACGCAATTAAAACAACATTTGTATTATATTGTCCCCTTAAAATGAGTTAGAATTTCACTGTGAAATTCCCTGGCTATTCTTCCTCAACCAGGAACACTCCAATGAGACATTGTCTTGTTCTACTGTCATTTGAAAGAGAAAGCAGCAGAGAAACGAAGATTTCCCGCATAGAACTGGTTTTGGTTTCTAGACAACCCACATTCAGGTGTTAGCACATCCACAGCCTGAAGGAGAGCAGAACACCAAGTTTCCACTGCCTCCCACTTCAGGAATAGTGAAGTTATAAGTTATGAACCTAAGTCCACTGAGGAAACTACCAGGTCAGAATCCAGCCACTCCTGACCCCCTTTTGATGGCCACTGCCACCCTCTAGCAGGCACAGGGTGGCTCAGTGCCCCAGAACCGCTGGATCCCAAATCAGCACTGCAGCTCCCTGGTGCTTTTTGATGCAGATGGACATACAAAGCTACTCCTGATGCTAAAAAGAGTGAAGACTCCCCACACCCTAGGTTTGCCATCACATAAGGAACTTGTGAGGGAAAGATCTGGCTCTCAATTACTGATAGCTGAGCAGAGGTCCATATTAACATGGATTATGCAAATAATGTTCTCTCAATAAAAAAAAAAACAGGATGGATGTGGCAAGAAATAGCCTCTCAGCCCCTGGCATAGATCTCTGAGGGTTCAGGGCTGAGTTCTTGCCCTGGATATTTGGCAAATCTGCTCCAGCACAGGCATCTCTGTCCTGTGGGTGTTCATGCAACACTGAGACACTGCTGAGAGCAGAACCACAACCAACAGGTAAAGTGGTTTCCCCTGAACCACGGTATCCAAAGGTTACTGTCCCTGACTCCTGGGGGGAATGGAAACCATGCTGCTGGCTCTTGCCCTGTCCTAGGCATATACTCTCCTGTCAGATGGTCTTGCTCCCTGGCACTGAATAATTCCCAGGGTGTCTCGGGTCCAGATTTGCTAAAGCCTGAGTGAAATGGGGAAAGAGAATGCATCTGCTCCTTTGCAATGACCTGTGAGGAAGCTGATGCCTGGACATTCAGTCATGAAGCAGTAAAGTTCTGTATTTTCTCTTTTAGAGTATTTTTGAAAATTGTGGATGAGCTCTCTGCCGCCTCTGCTAGATCTGATATTGCTCTCAGCCCTCAAGGCTGAGCTCTGATGAAACAAATAAGTGATTTTATTGGGTTTTGAGTTTGAGAGAGGTCATTAGCAACAGGGAAGTTGTGGAGGATATTGTCCTATTTCTTGTTTTGTCTCTGTCCACCATAACACTGGAATAGTGACATATGGCTCTGATTCAGTTCTCACTGATTTGAGATTTATCTAAAAAATCTTATATATACAGCTCTATCTTGTTTCTCAGTCAGCTCTTCTCACTGAAAGATTCTTGATAATGATCTTGATGCTGACTCTGTGCTCAGGGGCCATTTTAAAGAAAAACAAACCAAGGAATTCAGGTTAATGGGAGGAACCCTCTGGTAAAATTAATTCCATATTGGGACCTCAGTACAGAATAGAGTCTGAGAAACATAGGAGGGTCTATCAGAGAGAAGCCAGGTTGTTTAAGGGGATGCAACACATAATGTAACAGAGATTATCCTGGAGAAAAGGCTGAGGAAGTACCTGGTATTCTCTGTCTAAAGGATGGCAGTAAGCAGACAGAACTTCTGAGTGAGGTGAACAAAAGGTGAACAAAAAAGATAAATGGATAACTGGCACCATCACAGGACAGGAAATATAAACAGTGGTACAGGGCCCAGGGAGGCTGTAGGATCTCCATACTTGGAGTTATTTGAAACTCAAGTGGAAAAACCCCTCAGAAACCTTTCATAACATTTGAAGCTGACCTGGATTTGAGGAAGACCAGAGAGATGACCTAGGATATCTCTTCCAATATTTTCTTCTGTAATTCTATGTTCAACATGAGGGTGGGAAAAACATTTTATCGCCTTCCCACTTCTCGTCTTCCAAATTTCACTAGAACTGCTTGAATTATTTGTTAATTCTGAAAAGGTGCTCTGTCATGTGTCTAGAATTCAGTAGGACTGTAGGGAACTGGACTGTCAAAGTGTTTTTAATATATATTTATGTATTTATGAAGCACATACAGACATCTAATATTAGAATCATGGTGGACCTTTTTGTCATTTTAGTGTCTTAAAATGGTTGCAGCTGGAGCCAAATTCAGAAAAACAAATATGCAAAGGTATTTAAATATAATTTAAAGAGAGTTTTTCAGAAATACTTTGTGACTTCATTCCATTTTTCTCTGCATATATCAGCCTGCAGTCCTGTTATCTCATCCACCACCCACTTTCTTGTCAGACTTCTTTAAGGGCTCTGTTAAGCCTTGATATCCCCTTTCCCTTTCAAAAAAGAGCACAAAGCCTTTTCTAAGAGATTTGGAAGACAGCACATCTGCAGCAGAATGTCACCTCAGTGACTATTGTCTCACAGATAATAATGCCAGAGCATTATAGAACTTGGATGAAGGAAGCTGCAATGTCTGTCTAAAAAAAAAAAAAAAAGAAATAGAAGATGTGTTTTTCAGCTACACTTTGGGAAATGTAAGCTCACATGTGAAATTACCCTCTTTTGTCACCATTCATTTTGAATATCTTGCAGTGAACTCGGCTTAATTGCAGTGCCTGGTCATTCCACCCTCCATGGGATCAACAGAACTTGATGATTGTGAATGGTAAATGACTGTTGCCTAAACAGGCTAAAATTAACATAAAGTCCAGATAACGGGAGGCAATGTCAGTGGTTAATAAAAAGAGAAAAACATTGGTATTTTTAAAGAAAAAAATTACATGCAGCTTTGCTTTAGTTGGGAATAAGCATGAAGCTCAGAAGTGCTGACCCAGAATAGCAGGTTTTGTTGGAGCAAACCTGGTCTGGGTTTCACATAAACAGTTTTACCCATTACTGCAC
Source organism: Serinus canaria (assembly GCF_022539315.1). Taxonomy (NCBI): domain Eukaryota; kingdom Metazoa; phylum Chordata; class Aves; order Passeriformes; family Fringillidae; genus Serinus; species Serinus canaria. The sequence goes on along the minus strand of NC_066315.1, from coordinate 144,280,246 downwards.
ATAGTGAGATGTGTCAGGAGGTAAAGTGTGGAAAGTGAGGACTTCACAGAAATTTCTGGGTTTGTTTCAACATAGAGCATATTGGGAAGGCTGCAAACACAATCAAAACTAAGAGGAAAAAGGAAAACAGCCACAGAATCACAGAATGGGTCAGGTTGGAAGGGACCACAGAGTCCATCTGGTCCAACCTCCCTGCTCAGGTAGGGTCATCCCAGAGCACATGGCACAGAATTGTGTCCAGTGAGTTCCTGAGTATCTCAGTGAGGGAGACTCTTCCTGGGCAATGTATTCCTGTGTATGGTCACTGGCACAGAAAAGAAGTTCCTTCTCATATTCAGGTGGAACTTCCTGTGCATCAGCTCCTGCCCATTGCCTCTTGTCCTATTGCTCAGGACTAATGAGCAGAGCCTGACATCTCCCTGCAGATACTGAGGTCCCCTCAGTCATTGATAAGGTCCCCTCTCTGTCATCTCTTTTCAAAGTTGAAGAGGCCCAGATCCCTCAGCCTTTCCTCATAAAGGAGATGTTCCTGTTCCTTCATCATCTTTGGACCTGCTCCAGGAGCTCCATGTCTCTCTTGCACTGAGGAGCCCAGAACTGGACACAGTAAGATCCACAGTCTGGATCTTTTAGTTGAAGTTCAACCACGTTGGATTTCTCTGGCAGATTTCACTAGTGAAACCCACATCTGCAAAAGCATTCACTTAGTTTACACTACTTACAGATAGACTGAGCAGCCAGAGCTGTGAAAAAAAATTTAAACATAACTTCAACATGGAAAGTGATTTCTCTGCTCCCTTGAAAGAAAAATGTGGGTAACAAGAGAAGGGTTTTTTGGTTTTTTTTAAGCAACAAGGTATTTGCAAGATGGCAGGAACAAGCACATGGTCAGTTAATCCGTCTTTTCAGGCAAAGGTTCGACTACTGTGCTATACCACTGTGTTTCTCTCAGGTCATACTCAGAATGCAAGAGTGAGCCATGCTACTTACAGAGCCAAAAAGTTGTGCTGGAAAACTGTCTCAATAATGGCAAGCAACTGTTCTTTTGTTTCTTTTGCTTTTTGTCTCTCAGCTCAAGAATCTTTTGTGGTCTTTGAATGTGAGAAGAGATGAGTTAGAACTTCACACACATTGTAATCTTTTTATGGTCTAAGTTTTCCAGTTTATGACAACCCATTTTCCTCATCTGCAGCATTTTCTCTACTGCAAAGTTTGTAGCATAAAGCATAGCCATAGTTTTTAAATGCAAATGGTTACCAATCTTGACCATTGAGAAAAATGATAACAGCCAGATTCCAACCCCTTTTTTTTCTGCTATTTCCTCACTATTCTGCAAAGTACTTCAATGTTGATCACATGTATGATGAAGAACTGTTTGCAGCTTAATACTGTCGTAATTACTTGGTGATTAATACCCCAAACAGTCATCTCAAATATAGATATGCACAGCTAATTCATCCTGCAAGTACCTTTGGTAAACTGATCTAACTGCCTGAAGTTCAGGAAGTCCCACTGGGAATAAGGGGGACTTCAGCTGAGTAAATGCTCCACAGGCAAGCCTGTGGCCAGGCCCACAGCTACATTCAGACTGTCCCATTTTAAAAATCTGAGCATCTTTTGGTATAATAAAGTCTCACTAAAATTAATAACTGGTAGCATGATGAATATACTTGGAGATTTATGTTTTTATATATAGTGGTGCAATACAGAGTTTATTATTTCTCAGTTATTGTACTGTGTCAGATTTCAGGGATTGATACATGGAAAAATGAATGTATGCTTGTTTCATTTCTCAGTATGTACACTGACTATTTATGAGCCCTGAAGCCAAAGTCCCTTCATTAATAGAACCAATTAGAATAGAGTTAACCTAACAAAAATCTTTGGCTAATATGCAAACAAATGTTTATTACTTGGCATTAACTAACTTTCTGTTCAAGCAGGATATGTGTTTTAAGGAGGACTTTATAGGTTTATAACTTTGTCTACACTAAGAAAGTTAACTCTCTTAAGTAAAAAAAAATACATTGTTGGGTTCTCCACAAAGCCAATAATAGCTGCAAGCCAGTCAGTGACAAAAGCAGCATGTTGAGCACATGCAACTTTACTGAGTGTCATAATACTTTACAATTTTCACTGAAATGCTCAGCCCAGCTATCCTGCTCAGAGCAACCTTTAAAGCTATTAATATATTACCCATATTGCTTTATTACTTTCCCTTTAAGAAGAGCAGTTTAATGCTTGAGTGCTTTTCAATTTTGCCATTCAGACAGCAGATTAAGTTTATAATGACTAGCTTAATTTTTACAGGGTGTAGCAAACAGAATTTGGTCTGAAAGATACCCCTGACAATATGAGGCTTTAGATGACTTTGGTGTTTCAATAAAAGTTAGATGCAGTCTGATACCTTCTTGGAGCCCTATTGTGGCTGATTATACAACTGCATGTTCTTTCTGACCAGCATTCACTATATAATTTACAGCCTATTTCTTTCTTGGTGTTTGAAAAGGCAGAGATCTCTGAACAACAGGTTAGGAGCAATTCTGCCCTCCATTTCTCCTGTAACAGGCAGACTACAAATAGATGAGGACTCTGCATCGAACAACTTAAAAATGCATAGTAGTATGGGGGAAAAGCCCTCAAACTGAAGAAAATTAAAAGGCACAGATATACTTGAAAGCCTATTAGTGGAGACAGCTTTTCAGGGTTTGGAATTGACTGGATTTCAAATGATCATGCAGAGACAGGGGACCCATGGAATGAACCCCTTCATCTCCCTTCTAGGCACTTTGGACTCTAATTTTGAATAAAATTTATTTTATGTAACTCTGGGTGATTTTATCTTGCTTAGCTGCACTGCTCATGATGCTCCTCTGAATGTACTGAGCAGATCACAGAAGCACAGAATGGTTTGTGTTGGAAGGGACCTTAAATATCATCTAGTTCCAGCTCCCCTGCCATGGGCAGAGACACCTTCCACCAGACCAGGTTGCCTTGTCCAGCCTGGTCTCGATGACTTCCAGGGATGAGGCACCCACAGCTCCTCCCAGCAATGTGCTCCAGTGCCTCACCACCCTCACAGTAAAAAGTCTCTCCCAATATCTAATCTGTAGTCATTACTCCTTGTCCAAAAACTCCATGTCCTTGTGGAAAGTCCCTCTCCAGCTCACTTGCAAGCCCCCTTTAAGTACTGCAAGATGCTAAAAGGGTTCCCCAGAGCCTTCTCTTCTCCAGGCACAATCCCAACTTTCTCAGCATACCTCCATAGCAGAGATGCTTCACCTTTCTGGCCTTCTTTGAGGCCTTGTATGCACTCATTCCAAGAGATCATCTCCTTTTAGGAGGGGACCCCAGAGCACTGCAGGTGGGATCTCACCAGAGCAGAGCAGAGCAGAGCAGAGCAGAGCAGAGCAGAGGGGCAGAATCCTCCCCCTCACCTGCTGCCCACAGGGTTTTGGATGCAGCCCAGGACACCCTCTGTTCCTGGGCAGCAAGAACACACTGCTGGATTATGCTGAGCTTCTCTTCCATCAACATCCCAAATCCTTCTCCTCAATCCTTCCTTCTGCTCTGTGTTTGTACTTGGGATTTCCCTGACCCAGGTGCAGGACCTTGCACTTGACCTTCCTGAACCTGAAGAGATTTACACAGCTCCACCTCTGGAGTCTGTCCAAGTCCCTCTGGCTGCCTTCCCTTCCCTCCACTGCACCACACCCTAAATCCAAACAAAACACCAGAGAAACCAAAGACTGCTTGAAATAGGATTGTTAGCAAGGCTTGAGTATTCACACTCCCTGTGAGATAACCCTGGGTTTTAGGTTATTCCCAGATCTCTGCAAAGCTGGCAGTCAAAGCAAACTCATTTCCTTTTGAAGGCTGAAGGAGGGAGGTCCTGCTCTGCAGCACTGGTGGTATCTGAGATGGGAGGCATAGGGTGTGTTCATCCGTGGTGTGTCCTGGCTTGAAGGATATTCAAACTGAAGGAGTTCATTCCTCACACAGGTTAGAAATGCACCCCAGCCTAAAAAGAGAGAGAAAACTCTGCAGTATCAGAAATCCATTTCGGTTTATGTTCATTCCATTTTAAGCCACTTTCTGAACAAACAAGTATTGCTGATTGCCAAGTACTTACACACTGGGATTCTTACTTCCTTTTCTTTCTTGAATACAAAGGAAAAAAAAATCATGTTGGTAGAACTGTGAAAACTTGAATGTTTTTGTTGGATGGATTTAAGAGCTTAAGATTAAAAAAAAGAGAAGGAATTTGATGTCAGATTTAGGATTGGAAAATATAAAAAAGATTTCTTCAACAAAGATTTCCTAGATGTGTTAAAGAGAAATGATACTTTTTTTTCCTCTCTCTATATAAAAGGATCAGTCACCATAGTCTCTGAGCTTCTCATTTTTTAGCAAAATCCACTGAAAATGAGGTAACCTTTCCCTCCAAATGATTCGGATTTCACTGGCTGACATCTGTTGTTAGTAATGGATACAATAAAAGTACCTGTGCCAAGAAAGTCAGACCCTTGTGTTTATCGTAAAAAAGCAGAAGAATTTACAATTTGGTGTAAAAAGTTTTCATGGTTCACTATAATTTTTAAATTCAAAGTGTTTCTTAACTTTGAGAGAGAAGCAATAAAGGTGAAGAGATGACCTATTACTACTACTTTTTCCTCTGTCTATTTCAAAGAGCATTGCAAAGGTGTTTTCAATTTTCAAGATGGTCAGCAATTCCATTTTGGAAATATTTTCCAACGGAAAAAGGTCTTTTCAGAAATAAGAGTTTTTCTATGCTCTGTGAGGAGAACAAAAGTGATACATCCCAACACACTGAAAAAGCATCTGTAATTTCAGTATTCACATAGAACATGAAATTATGGGAGAGCCTTTCAAGCAGTTAACTGGAAGTTTACAGCAATGTCCAGACCTCTGCTCAAATATTTAGGCAAAACTGATCTCAGAGAGGCCTTGAATCTACACAGTAATTTTTTTTTCTACCCCAGGCTTTTTAAATTTATATATATAAGCATAAAACAAAATATTCCAAGTTTCTATTGCTAGCTTATTTTATTTCTGCAGAAATCTCTTCTGAGACAATTAAATTTTTTTGTGTTGAAAAATAACATACATGATATAAATCTAGAATTTAGAGAAGTTAAGACACCACCATGAGATGGTTTTATAGAAATCTACCCTGAAAAAAACCACAGATCTGTTTGCTGTTTAAGTTGCTGTTTGTTAGTTCCTTAAAGATCTATTTTAGACCCTATTTTAGGAAATTGTGAAAGGATATGTGAGCACAAGCACAGTACAAACAAACCCGTTGATATTCCTGTTTAAAACAGCTCTCAAAAGACAAGACAGGGGGTCTGAAGCTGTGTGTTTATTCCTGGGGAGCTGGAAGTGCTACTCATTGATGTGGTGGGGTTTGCTGTCTGGGGAACTGTGGAATTGCTGGTTTTCTTGAGTATTACCAGTCCAGACCTGGTGGACTGCCTTATTACAAATGTCACTCTGAGCAGTGGGAGTCCACAGCAAAAAGGAAAATAAAAGTGCAGGGCTCAGTTCAAGATCACAGAAAATGTTAGAGTTGACTTTGGGGAGGGTTTGACAGCTCTTTTTATTATTTCTTGCCAACTACAGTAGAATAAGAACAAGGCCTTAGCCTGAGTATGAGCTCTAAACTAAAGCCAGAAAAAGGACTGAGTTCAAATTGCACTTATTTACATTAGTAAATAGGATAAGTATATCTCCTCCTGCTGCCCTTTCCCTTTAAGAAAGAGTTTTCTTAAAAACAACCTGGCTGCATCTGCCCCTCACATGTGCTCATCAGCAATGAGCAGCTCAGTCCTGAGAGCTGGCTTTTCCTGAGGAGGGAAATGATCCCTTTTAGAGGGAAATTATCCCTTTAAACCTCAGCCTGACTGGGGACCTGCTTAGTGGGATGTGTAAAGAAAGCAGCACCTTGGACTGGGATGTCACTGGCAGTGGTCAGGTTGAGAGAAGATATCAGGGCATCCTCTGACTGTAGATGCAGCTTCACAGTCTTCTCTAAAGAAAGGCATTTTTGCTACTGAAAGTAGGTGATACTCCCACAAGTGTGAGTCAGGTTCTTTTGGGAAGTTATGCTGCATTCATCCTGAAAACTGTGTGGCATCAGCAGAAAATCAGAGCTTGACTGTGATCACAATTAATGTGCTCTCTGCTGTGATCAATTTACACTTAATGATGCATTTAGTGGTAATAAAATGGAGCAGATACAAAATATCCTTACTATTGTTTTAATTTGGTACAGTTTAGATGTCAAGGAAAGGTGGAGTCATAGTATCTATCGTTTTAGAAAAAAAATCTAAGTAGCTGAGATAGAAAGTCATGAGGAAAGAAACATATAATAAGGTTACTGGGAATTACAAATCCTTTCTTTCTGTACCAGTCATAGGAGTGCTGAGTTAAGAAAATGACATTTAGAAAGTTGTTCTTATGATTAGAGATGCCCTCCTTGCCTCTGTACTGTAGTATTCCCCCTGAAATTTTTCTGCCACCAGGTAAAGCCTTTAGGAAGTCATAATGACATGCAAATAGACCATGCTAAATTAAATTGATTAATACAACATATGACCATTTTCAGCCACTTCAGGCAAGTCCTAATACACATCTAATCAGCAAGGAAAATCCAAGAGGTCTGAATCATGAGGGAAGTTATGATACAAAGCTTATCTTTGAGTGCAGGAAACGTCACACATCAGTTTCCACAGCTCGAAGGTTTTGTTCCATTTACTTCTCACTGTAGCATGGGGCCAAACCAAACCTGGTCCAACCCATGAATCTGCCTGCTGGAAGGTTCAGGCAGGAAAGTTTAGACATGAGAATTCATTTTTATTCCAGTGCATTTCTCCATTCTCTTCAGGACTTTGATTCAGTTGTTCTTGGCTGGGCATGAAAAGCATTTCTGTCATCCTACATTTTCTTAGGCAGACAATGTAGATGAGGGCAGCTAGGAAAGAAATGTGGTCATCAAATACTCAGGACATGCAGAGTTGTCTCACTTTTCTCTTCCTGCCCTGGAACACCAAAAGACATTAGGTCACTTTTTGGCAAGAGGAAAAGTGAAATGAAGTGCTGAGACAGAGTGAAAATATGAGCTTGAGCAGGTGCAGGGAGGGTAGGTGCAAATATCTTTCAGCTGTTGAATATTGATTCACAGTGTTTGAAGTGCATTTTTGCATTTTCCATAAAAGCTTGGTGTTTGGAGGGACAGAATGTTTTCAAGGGCCATCAAATGTCAATTGATGAGGAACAGAACAAGAATAGAACCACAAGCCTGTCCCACTTCTCTTCCACAACTTAACACTGTCTCATCTAAAGTGCTGAGGTTGGAGATTTTCTGTTAATTACTTTTCTTTTACTATTTTCCCTTTTGGACCTCCTTGAGACTTCAATATTTTTGCATTGCTGTTAAGGATTTTCTGGGAAAATACAAAGCACTGAATTGTTAAAAGAATGTCAGATAGCAGAGGCTGTCCATTTTAATCCTGAACTTTTGTCCAGAAATTGAGGATCTAGGGAGCAGAACTGTAAGCAGCATGTTTTTGTACAGTAGAAATGAGAGTGAGATCTGTTATGTACATCCCTGTTGTAAAACAGCCAAAAGAGGGAGAATTTCACCTTAGGAAAGCCACAAAGAAACAGGGCTCATTTTATTTTTGCATCAATTGAATATAAGAGTGAGAAAGTGGAATATTGCGAGTGAGATGAAAACATAATGTGCAGAGAATCTCCTGAATTTCAGCAGAATATGTTGGGTGGAGCTGACATTCCTCTTGCACAGGACAAATTTTCTTTGCATTTATAATGCCCTTTTTATGAGGACATGTAGTGATAGGACAAAGGGGAATGGCTTTAACTGAAAGATGGGAGGTTTGGGTTAAATATTTGGAAGAAACTTTCCTCTGAGTGTGATGAGGCACAGGTTGCCCAGGGAAGCTGTGGATGCCCCATCAACACCTGGAAAAGTTCAAGACCAGGCTGGATGGGGCTTTGAGCAATCTGATCTAGTGAGAGGTGTCCTTGCCCACTGCAGGAGGGTTAAAAGTAGATGATGTTTAACATCCCTTTCAACCCAAACCATTCTATGACAATCCAAACAAACCAATTTCCTGTAGAATCTACAGCATCATAGGCTCTAGCACTGCTCTCCTGATTCCTGGTTCTTTGCCACAGAGACAAAGGGGAAGACATAAGCAAGTCCATCAAGGCCTCTGTAACTAATGCAAGTGCAATTCCCTAAATATATATTTTAAAAACCCCAACCAAACAAACAAGAAAGTATATTCCCTGATTTTGTGATTTTCTCTGAGGAGACTGCACAAAAGAGTGTTAGGAAAAATAGAAATAAGCAGAAGTGTTCCATTTGGTCCTAACCCACATCTGCCTGTCTTTGTAATGAAGTTGTCTCTCTTCCATGCCTTTGGCAGGCAAACAAGGGTTTTAATTTCAAGCCCTCAGGAGGCTGTAGGGAGAGATGAGTTATATCTATTCAGACCCAGTGGTGGGTTACTCATGTTTACACATTTCAGGATTGCTGGAATCACATAAATGGCACATTCACATCTATTTACAAGTGACTATTTAGAGACTTTACCCTTGCTTCTAACATCTATCTACTTCTTCCTGCAAAGTTCCCAACAAGTGGCACATTGTGCCTTCAAACAAAAAGAAACACACTTTCTAGAAATAATTTCATATATGGGACACCTCAATAAGGTAAGATGTAGACAAATTTATAAAGTTTTTTTTTTTTTTTTCTGTGAGAAATTGCTGGCATAAAGAAATGCAGATACCAAGTGGAATAAGAGGATTCCAGTAAGGAAACATGGTTCAGATGCTTCCCACAAATCCAAGGCAATTTCCCCAGGTGATGTCTCAGAGGAGGACAGCATGTAGGTGGGATTGACCCTGGAAGGAGAGGAAAGGTTCACCCTAAGGAGACACCTTGCTGTCCTTTCACAGCCCCATGTGCTGTTGCATCTTTTTGAGACAGTGCTTTCTTTTTCCCACTTTCTTTTGCTTCCTTCCTTCTCATCTCCCAGCACCCTGCTGGTGCTGGCTGTTGTCCAGCATACAGGGACTTTTAGGTGTACTGCAAGATCAGGATCTCCAGGCTTTTCCCTCTCCTGAAATAATTAAAGCTCCTTTGTGAGTGAATAAAGATGTCTTGTCACCTCTTTATCATATCTCCACATCCAGGTCAGCTTCATTGTCCAGTCTCACTTTGAGGAGTTCAGTTCATTACAAAACAGATGGTATAGGCTGAAAATCAAGACCTTTTACTCATTTTTCCCCCACAGTAGAATCCCTGTCCTGTGTAATCCAGTGACACAAGAGCTAATCCTTTGATTCTTAGAAGTGTTGTGAACATAACAAAAGACTCTCTTTCTTTTATTCCCATCCTTGAATAAATTGCAAACAACACTTCAGGAATGTCCATCCTGTCATGGACATTATCTGAGAAAATTATCTGTCTCTCTTCCCCCAGTCCATCAGTAGATGGTGGCAGAGAGTTCTTGCTCATCTGAGTTTCAGACCCCCAAGAACTGCACAAACATGACAATAACCACAACTGATGGGTAATATTTTGCCATCTGCTGACCTTATTTCTATGACTGAATCCTGGGAGTTCACCAATTTTCAATTGTCTAGGTTCTCCTCTTCTTCCCATTAATTTGTCTTTGTTAGTATTTTCTCTGCTCCTATAGTATTTAACTATGAGGCATATAGGGGAATGATGCATATGAACCATGTGGCAAACCACAACTCTATTGCAAGTTACATTACTCTATAAATAGAAAATAAAATGAAAACTATTTGTCTGTACAGGAAACCAATAAAAAAAAAGGCCATACAGAGTCTCCTACATGGAAGGTCTTACCAGACAAGTAATTATCTCCTGAAATTACAAGCATTGCACTTGAATTCTCAAGAGCATCATGCAGCACTGACTGGTATTTCATTATTACAATTTCATGGTATTTTAAAATCAGTAATCCCAAATTTTTTATTTGGGATTAGAATACAGATTTCATTTTTGTCATTGCCAAATTGTATTGCAATTTTGTATCATCAATGTGCTAATAACTAGACCAAATTAGCATATTAAGCTTTGTTTGTGACAGATCACAGCATGTCTCTATCCCTTAGCAACACAGCTTGGGAGATAAATAAAATTGTGGGTGCCTCTACTGTTGTCAAGATTATAGAGAAAATCTGGTGAAAAACTTTGGGGAAAACAATAGTGTTGTTCCTAAAACTAAATCTGTTTCCTAGTTCTACCTCCACTCTGCATTGTAAACTGACATCTGTGACAAGCAAAAATAGCAAATGCCAGTTTTATTTTCAACATGGTGTTATTTTTACTTTTTTTCTCCACCACTTGATAGCCATCAAAATGTCCTTCCAATGCTGCAGAGAAGCACAGCTTCCTCAAACATTCAAAACCAGTTTGGGGAGTGAAAGTCAAAGCAATTTTCTCTTACAGAGAAATACAAACAGTGAGAGTTGATCTGTATTGAAATACACATCCATGTTAATGGCTCCGAAGTGCTATTCTTAATTATAACATTTAGATTAATTTTAAATACTTAAGAGGAAGAGAGAAATGTCACTGTTTACAGCTGATAATTGCAGAAAGCTTGACTGCAGAGAGGGAAGCAAAAATGGTATTTAGCTGTATGGGTAACAGGGTAAGAAGTAACACAGAAATCCAATAAAAGAGAGTGATCCAGGCATGCCTTCAGGCATCTGCCACAGTGGAAAATCTCAAAGTAAAAATTCTGGATGGAGGTTTGAAAGGCTTGGCCACTTAGTGGATGGGCAGCTGACAGTGGGGGATGTCTATAAAAAAATTAATTGTAAAAAGGTCAGTGTTTGAGGGTTTGGCTTTGTGACCACAAGGATCTGCTTTAGTTTATAACTGAGGTAGTGCAGGAACACTTGCACTAAACATTTCACATTCAAATGCTCAGTGTTAGACTCTGGGGAGCACTGGGGCATTAACAACAACACTGCAACCAGCAGTGTCAATCAGACTGGTTTTGCCCATCAAGACCTTTCCAATTTCTGCAGAAAAGGACAAGGGATCTGGCAGGCAGTAAGCTGAACATGTAAGAGTGTCCTTGAAGCAGCAACAAAAGCAAGAGATCCTGGGCCCCATTTGCAATCTTGTAGCCAGCAGATCAGGGGAAGAGATCGCCCCACTCTACTTGGCATGTGTTAGCCAGATTTGGTCCTCTCAGTTCAAGAGAAGCCTTGAAGTACTGCAGGTGGTCCAGTGGAGGGACACAGAGATGATTAGATAGTTGGAGAACTTGACACATGGACACAGGCTGAAAATTAGCTTTGTCAAAAAGAAAAAGAAAATTTGGTTTGCTACACCTAGAGAAGGAAAGGCTCAGGGAGATCTAATCACCATCTTTGACTCCCATGGACGCAGTTGAAGAGGAGGTGCTCCCTACACAGAAATGCGTGGTGGCAGCATGAGAGGCAGTGGGTAGAAGTTGCTTCAGGAAAATTTTGTATGGATATAGGAAAAAAAATGTTTCACTGCAAGAGCAGTTAACCATTAGAATACATTGTCCAGAAAAGTGGGGGATCTCGGGTTCTCTGGTTGGTCAGTGTGACCCCAAGAAATCTTAGGAAGTCTCTTTTCCCAGCCCAGCGCTCAAAGAAGGAGTCAGAGCTCTTCAGTTCTCAGTCTCAAGGTTGTTTATTGTATCTTATCTATAAAATTCTTTCTCTCATCCTACCGAGGTCCACTCAGCAAGACAGTCCAAGGCACTCTGCCTCCCCTGGGGCAGTGTTATCTTTTTATACTAAAAACTACGTGTACAATATTTACAATTACTTTTCATTACCCATCACCTATGTTAGACAGTGAGCTTCTACTCTAAACCAATCCAAAAGTGCCAACATCACAGCAGAAGATAGAAGCCAAGAAGAAGAAGGGCTGGACAGGCCCAGATTTCTCCATCTTGCCCCCTGAACCCCCATTCTAAGAACCCCAAAAAATCTATTTTTCACCCTGTGATAAATTCACCCTGTGAATTTCACCCTGTGATCATTCTACTCAAACTTTACTGGCTTGTAATCCTTCATATAAAGGCTGGTAATTGTTTGTTATGTTTTTCTAAGGGCTAGATCAAAGGCACAGCGGTCTTGGGCTCTGTTCCAAGGTCTCTGAGCCCCCTGATACGGTCTCACATCCCCCAGAACAGCCAGAGGAATTCCCTGGGTTCCCACAAGGGGAAATACTCAAGACTTGGAATAAGAAGGCTCTAGATAATGTAATTTAAAGCATGCTTGGAAGGTTCATCCATATAATCTCCCCTTTTAAGTGAGAGTTTTCTGTTATTCATTTTTTGTCACTGTCCTGTCTTAGGAGAAAGCAGCTTCATGCCCACCTTCCCCAGTGCTTCACCCAAGAGAGAAGAACCATAGTGCCTGAGAATGCTTTTGGAAAGAGCTAGGGAGAAAAGGGACACAGAGACAAATGACAAAAGTGTCATTTACAGGCTCTGGCCTCCCACCTGATGCAATGGACAAGCCTGTCCTAAGGGATTTGTCCTGTCTCTCTGCTTCCTAAATGTCCTGAAAACTATTCCTTGTCCCCGGCTGTGACCCACACTGTGGCAGTGGCTGTCAAGTGATAAGCATAACCATCTCTCCAAGTAGAAGAATTTGTTGAGCTGTGTAAAATAAACATAATTCCAGACCTGTATCTTCCAGCAGCAGCACTACATTGTCTCTTAACATAATGGATTTGTTAGCATCGCCTCGGTTCAAGAAGTGCAACAGAAACTGCTAAGGTGAATTATGAGAGGTTAACAATGAAAAGTAAGCATTGTGTGCCAAGCTGATGACTCATGCAGAGCTCTTCAAGAGATGCACATATTAAAAACAGCTGGAAAATATCAGACAACATAAAAAAATCCACTGTTGCTCTCTTAACCTCCGGTGCTATACACAGACCTGGAAATTTAGTGCTGGTTATATCTTGCTTTAGAGGCTGGTGGAAAACAGGGCACCACAACAGTCACAGTGTAGCTTTTGATTTATCTCACTGACAACCACCAGCCCCTTCAATGCCTCTCTGACAAAGAAGAACAGAAGAGGACAGACATGCAGACTGGAGTGTACCTGATTTATATGAAGTGGGAAAGGACTCCGTTTGCGTGCGCAGCCATATCCCCGTGCTGGCTGACACACACTTCTCTCTAACAATTTCTGTGCCTGATTTATAAGGCATCCAGTAGGTTTCTGATTTGTCAGCAAATGCAGTGCTGTCTTAGCTTTAAAAACACACACATGGCCCTGGAAGTTGACCCATGGATCTCATAGGAGTCTTGAAGATGAGCAGAATGCACATTCCTCATGCTTTGTTGCTTTGAGTCTCTTCTCCAAATATTACACCATGAATTGAAACAACTCCTTCCCCCCCCCACCCCACCCCCACTCCAAGAGCCCTCAAAACACAGTTCAAGAGCATCCAAATCCCAGCCCATCAAATGTAGATTATTATACTCAACATTTTCTTTTCCTAGGTATTTGTTATTCCTGCCCCAAGGTTATTCCCTTGCCATTATCCTGTTCTGCCATCTGTCCTGCATTTGTTGGATGGCTGACGTTCTCTGTAAATTAATAAAGTATTTTCATACTATTATGTTCACTACCTATGACTAAGGAAGCCCTTTCAGACATTGCAAAAAAAAAGAGATAAACTTCAATCAGGTGAAAAACTCTTCTGAAGCCCATCCATGAGACTGCTGACCCACTACTGAAACAAGGACTCTCCAGGACATGGGTATTATAACCTAAATGGAATCTCTATTTACTGGCAGATGTGCTGTTTCTGCTCCTTCCCTCTCTGTTATCCTCAAATGTAAAGAAGACATCAGGGCTTTGGATATCACATTTATTTCAGATCCTCTTTTTGTTCTCCTCAACATTAGCCTGCAACTGGCATTCAACAAATATATTACTTTTTATATGTGCAAATATATTGTAAATGCAGGGCCACCAATGAAGGAAGGAACAATGAGGAGGACTCCATCTTATCAGAAGGCTAATTTATTACTTTATTATACTATATTATATTAAAGAATACTATACTATACTAAAGAATACAGACAAGATACTTACTGAATGCTAAAAAGATAATAATGAAAACTCATGACTCTTTCCAGAGTCCCAACACAGCTTGGCCCTGATTGGCCAATGAGTCAAAACAACTCACAGCAGAGTCCAATAAAGCAATCACCTTGGGTAAACAATCTCCAAACACATTCCACATGAGCACAACACAGGAGAAGCAATTGAGATAAGAATTGTTTTTCTTTTCTCTGAGGCCTCTCGCTGCCTTTCAGCTTCCCAGGGGACAAAGGAATCATGTTCAGGGAATGTGAATGCCACACAAATACTCATGCCACATAAAGTTATTCTATTGAGATTACAGAAGTATGAAATCAGGCAAATTGGCAACCAGAAAATATGAGAACTAAAGAATATATTATTCAAGTGCATGGGCAGACTTGCCCATTTGATCCAACCAGCATGGGACATGTAAAGAACACATGGAGGAGCCAGGAGCTCCTTGCTTAGTGCTTGCCCTGAAGCTCTTATGTGGAGGGTGATTCCTCTATGCCTCCCATGCAGCTGAATCATTCACCCCCACACAACACAGCTTGGCATTTTTTGGGTTGCAGGCTTTGCTGGAGGTCCCAAAGGAGGCTGGAAACCATTACATTATTTATGCATATTAAGGCATGATCTGGCAGAGCACTGAACAGTTTACTGTGTAAACAGGGTGTGTGAAATATACCATTGTCTCTTTTATTGATAGATAGGGAGAAGGCACAGAGTTTTGATTTACTGACAGATGGATCCTGTTCCTTTACTGTTCCTGGACTCAATCGTCCATCTTAATCCACTGCCTTAATCACCATCTGCTCAGAGCAGGGTAGGGGACACTCAGTCTCACTTTGTGCAGGTGTAAACCTGGCCATGTGCTAACTGTGTTTGTGTTCAGCTTGAGTAAAGCCATTACTCCACTTTAGTCGTGCTTCAGGATCAATGACCTAGATTTTCTAGGGTTGGCTATTAGTTTTTATTCTCATCTGAATCCTCATTTTGAAAGAAAAAGGGAAAAAATATTTAGGCACTCTAAAATATTTTAAGGTTTTTTAAAACAAGAGTAACTTGAAAAAAGAGTAACTCAGTAACTGTGAAAAAAGAGTAACTCAGCACAACTGAGCATTGCTATTCACTTCAAAAAAAGTGCAAGCCTGTGGCTTAGCAGCTAATGCTCAGCAGAGCCTGTTAATGAGGCTGGTCAGCATCCCTCAAGACTACTTTTAATTTTACATAACCTGTCCCTAAGGGAACCTCTGTCATTTTAGACTAATTAGGGAACTTCACAGAGCATAACTGTACAGAAGTCCAAAGCTATAGGCCTGGATGTCCCACTAGGCTCCAGTTCAGCAGCATCCACAGGGGTCAGTGCTAGTGATTGGTTCCATTTACAGGCTTCAGAGTCTACATAAATCTGGATTTTCATCAAAGCACCCACTTTAGCACTTGGACCGATCTGCCAAGCTCCTGATACAAGTTGGGATGAGACCTGGGCATGCACAGTCTCCTCCACAATGAACTGTGCCATAGCAAGCAGGAGCACAAACCATCCTTGCTACTCAACATGATGAAAGAAGTATGCAGATTTACAAAAAGCTGTGCTTGACAAGCTGTGAAAGCAAATATAATCTGCACTGAACTTTCACTTAATTTCTTTTGTACTTGCAATTCATAAGTGGGGTAAGAATCCTTGGAACTTGGGGCATGCCAGTGCAAACAGAAGCAAAATCTGCCTGTTCATGTCTGCAGCTGACTGGGTGGTTCTGCTTTCTTTGCACCACAAAATGACTGCATAAATCCACTTTTTCATGGAAAGCTGAGACACCAAGTTCAGCTGCTACACACTTGCTTGCCAAAGCACAGGCAGCCTCCTGCTAAGTAATCTTTCCCAGGTAGCAGAATTTTTATGGTTCTTTAATGCTTCATCAGGTGTTAATCATAACGTTTTACTGCCTGAATAACAAGCTTGACTCCCTCAAGAAAGCTTTGGTTCAAATCCAAAATTCTGTTCACAGAGTAGACAATATACTTTGATAGCAGTGACCACACTTCACCCTGTGCCCAATGAATTTCCAGGCTCATGGATTGAATAAGAACATTTGTTAGTTGCTGCCTTTGATATTACTGAAGTGCCTACAATTTATTTGCCAGGATACTGATGCTGAAAAAATCGGTAATTCCAGGAAGAAATAGTCTTTTTTCCTCCTTGCTCATGTGTAAAAATGTAGCTTGATTAAGGTTAGAGGACAGCAGTGGGGTGTGTGCAGGTGAAAATCTTCTCCTCACTCATGTGATCAGAACTGCACCAAAGCAGAAAGCTCTGTATTCACTGTATTGTGGGCAAATTTGTTTTATCTCCATTTGTAGCAATGGGGAACAAAGACACATGGACTCCCTTGTGCATACTGAGGAATTCAGTAGAAATTTATGGTTCTTTATGGTAGAAATCTCTTCCCTTACATACCTTTAGTTTCCACAGGACATAACCAGAAGTTAACAGAGGAAGGGCACTCCTTGGCTGCTCAGCAGCATTGCTGCTGTCCACTGTTCCACCACCCCATCACTTCCCTCTCTCCTGCTGTCCACAGCCTCTCCCCACCGCTGCTTCTCACCCCCCAGGTGACATCTAACCACCCAGCCTGTTGCTGTGCCCTCCCACAGCCTTTCTGGTACACACAATCAGTAACACCTTTTAATAAATACAATCCTGTATCCCACATCTATTCCATAAAAAAGGGGACAAAGTTCCTTCTCTCCCACCACAAGATGGAATCTGAGCTGCTTCAAGTCCAGACTCTCTGTCAATATGTTTGAGATCTCTTAAATGATGTAGAAAGCAAAACTTCATTTTCAGAGTGGCTTCCTGACCCCCTGTCTTCCAAGTGTTTGCTGCTTCTGAAAATGGGACTGAGGCTCCTAAACCACAGGGTTGGCTCTAAAAGCTCCACTCAATGAAATGTTCCACTCCCAGTTTTTGGGTGGTCACTGGAAGAGCTGTTTTGCACTGGACAAGATTATAATGAGTTATTCTGCCCAGAAGTCTTTAGGGTTACCCTTGTCTTTGTTTTTACCTGTAAAATAAACATAACATTATAATGGTATGCTTTAGTCAATGCTTTTCAGACAAGAAACAACCATCCCTTTCATCATTCCTAAGGCAATTTTTAGCCTTTATTTTTTACTGTTTGACCTCAGAATATTTTATGAAGGAAAATATACAGAGAGTACCCAGCCCTGAAAACATTTCAACATCATCTTTGTGGATTTGAGTTCTAAGTCTCACTGTTATTATGCTCCTTTCACACATGGATCATGCTTCAGCAGACAAGTGCAGATGAACAGGTGATTGTGGGGTCTGTGTGCTCATGGTAAGTTTGGAAGATGTTGCTGCTGTGAGTAGATGGGGTGGCTGCTCCAAGACTGAACCTCCCAGAGTCACAGACACAACTCGTGGCTGAATGTCTGCAAGCCCCAGAGGGTGCTTTAAGGCTTCTGAAAGTAACCCCACACTTGGAATCCTGCCTTATCCATGCCCTGAACATGGCCCTTCCCTGGGACACAGACTGAGTCATTGCTACTGAAAGTTGCTGCTGTGTTTTTCCATATGCACTGGTAGAAAAAAATCCTTCACCTTGTGAAAGGTGGATGAGAAATGTGGATAAGAACAGAGTGAACTCATTCTGACCCTGACTCATTCAGCACCTGCTGAGTTGACTTGCCTTTATGGAAAAGTCACATGAAGCACAAGGCTGGAGTCACAGCTGTGCAGATGGAGGTGTGTGGGGTGGTGTGTCCCTGCCAAACTCAGAGGGGAGGGTGGAGGGCTCAGAAAAACAGTGTCCAGCAGCCTTGGCATTGTGGAGGTACAACATGCTTCTCTGAGGTCCTTTAGCTGCCACACAGGTCACCAGGTTGTGATGACCAGGTGTTCTGGGCCAGGTGACACACTGGGATCATTCTGTTGTTCTACATGGACATTTAGAACAGCTTAGAGAAGCAAAAGTTGTCTAGTTCAACCTCAGTTTAATATAATTCACATCAGTTCTGCAGCAACATTAGCTGCTGGCCCTGGTGTTAGCAGGGTTTTTACCTGGAGAACTAAGCTCACTGCTGGCCTTCAGATATTTTTCAAGTGACTTGCCAAATATCTGATCTCATCCAAGTCATTTGCACAAGGTACACCCTGAAACTGAGCTGGCATCCAGGGCCTCCAGCCAGAGGGTCTTGTGGGCTTTCAGAGATTGAAGAGAATCTGATCCTGTCATGCAGGCAGGATGAGCCAGCCTACAGGAGACTGAAGAGTCTGTTTGTATTTTAACCTTAGTTTTTCTTGCCAGAGTGATTTCTTTTTTTCTTTCTGCCTATATTGTTCTGACAGAAACTGGATAGCTGCAGCCCATCAACTTTTACAGGTTTTTTTTTCTTTCAGCCACAGTCACGTAGTAAGAAATGTGTTTTTTCGTGGATGCCTCCCCTGTTGTTATGCTGACTACCTCCCCATCTGTTTGCAATCTCAAATCATTGCAGTGGCAGCAGAGCCATGGGAACAGCTGCCTTTGAAATCCACAAAGTCCCATCGTTATTCTGCACTTAGTCTTGGCTAAAGAGCTTACCTGGCTATGCTGCAGGTCACTTCCAAGGGCAAAGCTTTTCAACATCCACGGCAAACAATAAAAAAAAAGTTGTTTTCTTATCACCCTTACCTTCCCTGTCTGCTTTCTTTTCAATTTCTATTACTTCTCATTTGTGCACCTTTAAGAATGATTGTTTTGGCTGTGCACTTACAGGAGTTCAGCCATGTGGTTCAGTCTTCTAAGGAGACAGTTCCTCTACACCACCAGCCTTGCAGAGGCTTTGGAACAGAAGAATACAGAAGACTTTGTATCAGCAAAGATGGCTTTCTTGGCTAGCAGCTGTTGGCTAAAGGTACAGGGGGCCTGGCAAGGAACTCATTGTAGAAGTTAGGATTCCAAGGTGCAATCATAAGGGCAGTCAACAGAGAAAAAATAATTAAAAAATTCTGGCTTTTAAATTTTTTTTGAGATTTGTTGGTAATTTTCTGTTATTTTTATTTTTTCTTTTGTTTTCTTTTTTTTATCTTTTCTTTCTCAATATAATTTATAACAGTTTATGAATGCTCAATAACTTTATCCTTCATTAACCTGTCTAGTGTTTCCTCTAATCTTTGGAAACTTTGTCACCTGCTATATCCTGCAGAAGGAGGTCTGCAGTTTAACTGCATGAAATATGATGATAAAAACCTTTTTATTTCTTCTCAGCCTCCTCCCCTTCTGTGTAATTGCATGTTCATAGTTCTTTTACTGAAGAGGTTGTAAACTATCTACCCCAACAAACCTTTCCATGCCAAAACATCTTTTACTGTCTTCAGCTGCATTTCCCCCTCTTTTCCCTAAATTGTCTCTTGTCTGGACTGAAGGTTTCCATCTTAGTCTCTCCTGGTGACAGAATCAGTTTCTCACATCGATTGTACCTGAGTTGCTTCCTTGAATTTTTTCAAGCCATACATAAATCTCACAGGATGGGAAATCCAGAACTGCACA
Organism: Serinus canaria; assembly: GCF_022539315.1. NCBI lineage: Eukaryota > Metazoa > Chordata > Aves > Passeriformes > Fringillidae > Serinus > Serinus canaria. The sequence continues at coordinate 144,260,504 of NC_066315.1, read as the reverse complement.
AATCATGTGAAGGGAGGGCAACATATGGATTTACCCAGTAGCATAGCAGTGCTCTTCCCTTCCTCCTCCAGCCCTTTTGGGAGTGGCACCAAGGACTTATAAAAATCTTTGCTCTCCCCCGTCATGACATGGACCATAACAGGAGAATTAACTTTAATATAGTTGCCCATATGTGACAACCATGACAAATTTCTGAGCACCAGGATTGCTGAATTTTTTACACAGCTTCTTCAAAGTACTCTCCTAGGGCTAGATTAAGACTGTCAAGATAACTAAAACACACAGTTCTGTTTCTAAACTGTGTTTATTTTAGGCTTAATTATGCCTCTACATTCTCTTATTTTCAAAACTTTTTTATTAGGTGATAATAACAATTCTGCAATTCTCCCAGAATATCTGCAGTTATTAAAGTGCTCTCCCAAAACGTAATTTTAATTTAATGCAATTTTTCAATGTAGAAATCTCCTTTGTTTTTCATAGTTAAGCCCTTACACATGAGCAGTGTAAAAAGACACTTTAGAAAACAAAACCTCAAGACAAATTTTCTTTTAGGTGCCACAATAAACGAAACATTGCCAAACAAATCATCCAAATTCTCAAAGGTAGGGAATACCGCCTTTGCATTTTTGTGAGTTTAAGGTTAACCTTGGAGATATTGGATTTGCAGATTTGCTCAGGCTGAGTCACTGTACTCTGGAAGAGCTGATGCAGATCTCTTTCCCTCTTAAAACCAGTTCCTATCAATTTTCTCTGCCTCCTGCTCAATGTGAAGCTTGTCAAACCAGCAGGCACAAATTCAGACTCCTCCCTGTCTTCCCCCTGGAATGTCACCACATTGACATTTCTATCCCCCTCCTATTGGTCTCTTCCTCCTTCCCTCCATAGTACCTTTATCTTCTCAACATCTCTGGAGATTCCCCTTTCTTGGCTTCTTTCCTGAATAGCCTTGTTGAGAATGGGATTTGGTGTGAAACGTTTTTTGATTTTCTAATGGGATTAATGGCCAGGTTTTGACCTTTTTGTCTGGTTTTGAACATTTCTTCCCTAGAAGAAATTTACTTTCTCCTGCAGGATACCCTCACATAAAATGGTGCTTGCTCAAACTGCCAGTCTCTTCTGCTCTCACAGAGAACCAGACCACCTCTGCCTTTTGATGCCATTTGCCAAAAATGCTGCTGGCTTTCCTCTGCAGAGGAAACATTATATGATTGAATAAACTGTTATTATAGTCGTTATGTCTCTTTTTATTATACACATTTGAAAAGAGAATAAATTTCCCCAGGAAGTTTAGTTTTCATTTCTAAGAGATTGCATTTCGAAACTGAAATGTCACAATTGTCTCTTATGCCAATAGCTTTTAAAGTCTATTGTTGTGTGTATATATTTGTATATATCAGAATCATGGAATAGTTTGAGTAGGAGAGGACTTTAAAGAACTTCCACTTCCAAACCCCTTGCCATGAACAGGCACATCTTTCCCTAGACCAGGCTGCTGAAGGCCTTGTCCAACCAAGGGAATTCATTTTTGTACTCTGAGAACTTTGTGTAAATTGTTGCGAAAGCCTTGAATTTTCTAATTTAAGATTTCTATTACAGCTCATTAAAGGAATGTGCAATCTTTGGGTATTTGCAGAGATTTCCACTTTATCTAGCACAGCTTGCATGAGTTTATGTCCTTCTGGGCAAGAGAAAGGCAACATGCAGGTTTTCACAGAGTTTTTGGCATACACCATATTCTGTGGTGAGAAGACAAAGGAAAATTCTGTTTTTCATGCCATTTAACAGGCAGTCCAACATAGAGTAAACATTCCTTCCCTGTCTCATGCTGCTTTGTTCATATTTCAAATTAAATTCCATTGAATTGGACTATATTGCTGAATCCAGCAGGAGTAGTCAAAAATTTTCCTTTGGCCATGTCTAGTCCACAAGTCTCTAGAGGCACAGACATTTATATATGCAAATAATTTCCCTGGACTGCTGCATTTTGATACTCAGATCCTGAAATCTGTGTAACCTCATTGCAAATCATCTGTTTTCCCTGTGCACAGATAATTATCTTTCACCCTAACTGCTGGGGAATCCACACAGAATTTTATTGCAGTTTCTCTCAAGGTGATCTGGGACTTCAGCAAAAGTCACCTTTTCCTCTCCTTGTGGTGGCATTACAATGCAAAAAGAGGAAACAAAGCTGACTGTAGGAACCAGTGAACCAGTGAGAGCCCTTGTTCCAATATCTCAACATCTCCATGGCCCAGCATAAAATTTAGGTTCCCTATCTTTCAGTGAACACATAAAGGTTCTCCTTCTCCTTATCTGTCCCCTGGTAAGCTAAGATGGGATTCATGTTGCCTAATTTGATCTGTCTAAAACCAAATTTTGTAATCTAGGTTAATCTATTCTTGTCCAGACTCACTTTGAAGTCAATGGGTAACAAGTCCAGCTGAAAGCATAAATTCACTGCACCTCAGGGCTGGTGCCAGGTAAGGGGGTAATTGGACCTCTCTTTGTAGTTTCTTCTTTGTCACTGATTATGAAGGGACCTGGACAACTAACCCACACTTTTGCAAATTCCAGAGGATCAATGAGGGTGTCTTTGCAACTGCAAGAAAAATTTGCATTTGACTTGGAAACAGCCCCAAGTTTGCTCAGTATGCGCAGAAAACACAAGGTTTTTGTGTCCTTCCATGAAGTTTTACAATACTAGTGATACCAGAAAGCTTGTGGGACGCTCAAAATATCCATTTAACATAAGAGCATGTATTTATAACCCACTTTTGAAGTTTCTGTTCTCCTCCTTTCCTTAGGAGAATTTGGTCTAAAACTCTAAATCCTCAAATGCAGAGCAAGCTCACTTAGCTTTACAGACCAGATTCCTGAGTCACTCTGGCTAAGTGGCACAGGGTAAAAATATCTCTTCTCTTCATCTCCTGCAGTTCAGAGGAATCAATAAGGTCAGGCAGGTGCATCGATGTTGAGGACTTGAACAAGTGTTCTGCAAGATTGGGTGTAAGCAAAGAAAGAAAAATCAAGGTGCAAGTCCCAGAGAGACAGCGAAAGCACAAGAGCTTTAAATCCAGAGAAAGAGTGACTGAGTTTTGCTCTGCCCCCTGGGTGTTTGGGGTCACTGGAGAGCCCAGGAAAGCTGCTGCTCTGGATGGATAGCTCATAGCTCCTGGGTCACATCTGTCAGCAACATGGAAATCCAAGTCATAAAAATCCAAGACATTTACACAAAATCCAAGACAGAAATCCAAGACATTTTCTCCAGAGGCACTCATGCTAAAGCAGCTCCACTCTGTGTCCTCTGTGCCGTGGTTTAGAATCCTTTGCAGGATTATGAAGCTGCTGTTCTGACATACCTGGATCAGATGGCTGAGTTTGGGGGATGAAAAAAAAGGGTGTTTCTCTGGAGAGATCCAGAAGGATAGGCTAGAAGTACTCTGGGAAAAACGTGCAAGAACATTTTCCCCCGTTGACAGATTTGATCCCCCTTTTCTGTTCTTTTCCAACAGAGACTTCTGCTGGATAAAACAAGGGTAAAACTCAGGAAAGAATCTTTGGATCCCCGTGTGAAGCTGAGCTGTCTCCCAGCTGCAAATCCTTGAGAGGTTTTGACTCAGATACTGCTCCAGAAGTAGCCAGGGATGCCACAAACCAGGATATGGCTCATGTTTGTGAGTTCAGACACACCATTTCCAAAAGCTTTGTTGCATTTGTGTGAACAAGCTAGACTCAAAACCCCCAAAACCAGGTTTTTATGGTCAAATAGAAGTGTATCACCTGTCAAATGGGCCCTAGAGAGAAGATGAAGCTTTCTGCACAGGCACTGATGCAGCATGGTGCTCTGCTCAGTCACTGCAAATATCACCAATGAACCCATAGTTTTTCTTTTTAATAATCTTCATTGCTCAATTTGTTAAATCTCAAAGATGTCTGCTCCTGCTAGTTAAGTTAAGACCTGGAAAGACACTGTATCAGATTAAAAAACAAAGAAGATCCATTTTCTCCATCATCCTGCTTCCAGCAGCTGCTAAAAGCAGATATCTATAAAGAATATAAGGAAAGGTCATAGGAGTACTGCAAAAATAGAGTGCCTCTTTTCCATAATGTTCTCCCAAACTCAATTCATCCCAGTGAGAATTAATAAACATCAGGATTTTGGTAACAGCTCTAAAGAGATGAGACATAGTTAATTGGACTACATTTTAACAAAAGTATGCTAAAATTTCTTAAACTGAATGTCCTAATTTTCAGATTTAAATGTAATTAATTTCAAATGTTCCATTAAGCTTGTTGTTTTGATTTTTTTTTTTGCTTTGGGTTTTTTTTTTTGTTTTGTTTTGTTTTTTGTTTTTGTTTTTTTTCTTGTATTTCACTTTTTCATTTCAGTATCTCACTGCATTGGTTGTTATTGATTCAGAAACTGACAGTCCATTAGAGTCTGAGTAGTAATGATGAAACAGTACAAATATCTTATCTTTTTATTAGTTGAAAATATAACATCCTTTAATACATTTACAAAAACTTACTTTAAGAATAATATAGAGTTACTTAAAAAGTAAAAGAAATATTAAATTCAATCTAAATACATCAACTGAAGGGGTTTTAAATTAATTTTAAAAAAATTGTTTTCACAAAGGAAAAAAACCCTACTGTTAGTGTTTGTTACAAAGAGGCAAAGACTTTCTCTTCACATTAGAATGAAACAGTCACATTTAACAAACAATTCAAACTGAAAAATTGCTTTGATTTTTCCAGAAAAAATTTAAACATTCTAAACTTACTTTGACCTGGACAGGGCTGAAAAGAAAGCATTGTCTTCTTTCTGTGTTAAGCAAATTGACAAAATCCTTAGTACTAGCAACAGTGAGAACACAGTAACAATTGGCCATATCTGATATCTGAATACACAAATTCATTCTGAATCATATCGATTAAAGCACAGAAGAATTTTAAATCAGCTCCTGAGAGAATCACATACATGAGAATTGAATAATATGTTGGTAAAATACTTCCCCTGGTTGGAAAAAAGCATATATTTTTCCTAAGCATTTTAGGACCATTTTGCAGGCAGATTCTAATGCAAACAAGTATTTTGTCTAGTTGAGCTTGTTGTCTTCAGATGCTATATACAGGAAAACAGATCACAAAAATTAATATTTTTTTCTTGGTATTTCTGGTTGGCATTTATCACATCATTGAACCTGATGGTTCACTCCAAAGTGCTTTGCTGCTCATATGGATGCTATTGCTTATGAATGCTTTGTATTTTTGGGAAAAAAAAATCCTGTATCTCTCCAGAGTGTGACTCTGTGAGCTTATCTGCAGAATTATTGTTATAGCAACCACTACAGGTGATTGGAACCAGACTCTCTTGGGCCTGTGAGTGATGCACAATTTATGGTTCATCTTCTGTCCTGTTAAAGGCTTAGGGCTTATGAACGTGCTTTGGTTTTATCCAGCAGGAGAATTCCAGTGTTTCAAATCACAATATCCACAGTTTTGGGGGAGGGAGATGAGGACACAAATACTGCCATAATAATATTGATGGAGAAAAAACAGGTCAAGAGCAGAGACACAGAGAAAAATGGGTTTGGGGATACTGTGTATATAGATTATTAGTGTTTAGATGTGGATGATGAGGTTGAAGAAGATGAATGCAGTAGAGTGTGTATTTATGGGGAGAGCAAAAAGAGAAATACATAGGCTAATACTTCAATAGAGTTCTTACAACACAGTAAATTAATTCGTGGCAAGTAATATACTCATTTCAGAGGGCAGGTTTGCTTGTTTGCTACATTATGGTTTTGTAATTGTGTCTGCATTTAGATGCTCTTCAGCCATTGGAAACAGATCATTCTGCCCTGCAATTACAAATATTGATTTACAATGATCTGTGTCTCTTACAAAGTGTTTCAGTAACATCTGCAAAAGCAGATGATGCAGAAACATTAATCTCTCCATCTCTCTGATTCAAAAAAAAAAAAAAAAAGAAAAAGGTGGCTTTGCCCTGTAATGGCATGAAGGAGCATAACTGTGATGAGTATTTCAAAGACAGGATTATATTTCTAAATTTCCTATGCTGTGGCTGAGGGCATACAGATAAAGATCATGGAACACTACAAACACAGCAGCATCTGATTTTGGTATGTTAAGCAAATAGAAATAATAGCATGCAAACTGCATATCCTGATTTTTAGTTCAAAATGTACCCCAAAGTATAATTAAAGTAAAACTAGTGGAAGCTACAAATGAGACTGGTTTTGAAACACTATATAAACTGAATGATGTTTATTAACAAATTTATCAGTGCTCATGGCCTGAATTCAAGTCTGCAAACAAAACTGAAGTCAGCTGCATTTTGCATTCCTTATTCTTTCATTGTGAATGTCTCATATATTTCCCTCTTTTTTTCCTGTAAAAACCCTTCACCAAATGGCTTCAAAACAGCATCCAAAAATAAAATATCTGACTTCCGTAATGCTGAAAGAATTATTAAACAACAATCTAAAACTGGCAAAGCAGGAAAAGAAAATAATGTGAGACGTCATCCCCTTCCTGCTCATTATTCAATGTCTCTTCTTTTTTGATACAGGCTAAATGTCCCCCATTACTTTTCAGCATTTCTTACCTCTTTTAAAAGCAACTGACAGGCTCTATTTAATACATTTTCATAGCTGCAACAGTTTTTTGGTGACACAAGAATAAATAATAAAAAATCAAAAAAAGAGAGTAAAAAAAAAATCTGTTATGCAAAATAACAATATAACAAGCTGGGATTCTTCCTACACCATTGCTTTATTTCACTTTCTGACTTGGACATCACGAAATAATAGAAACTATTTAGACCCCACTGATCTTTTGAATAAAGAAGGATATTAATTATATCCTGGAAAGTTCTGTTCTCCATTTGGGATGCCCCGAGTACATGAGATAACACCCAAGACCAGATAATATATAGGACTATGTATGGAATGCCATTTTCTCATGGTAGATCTCGGCAGGAACACTCAGTGTATATCATAAGGTCTTGGGTGCCAACACAAAGGACTTGATTGAGCTCTTCACTCACAGGCATCTGAATCTGTCCTTATCTGGATGGACTAAATCTCCATTACCTGTGCTTGTAATGCAGGCTTGGATGCACAGGTAAACATTTAAATTTAGATTTATTGATTTGAAATTGACTCTTACTTTAGGTTCGGCCATACAAATGCCATTTCAAGTTACTGACTTTTACACCTCAAGTCTTCTAGGTGGGCTTCACACTGGCTTAATACCACCCATAAAACATCCTCATGAGGTGTCACAGAAATAGATATTTTTAATCTTGGGAGCTTTAATGATAATGGAGCCTTTGCAGTTAAATATTTATTGACTGCAGTTTTAGAAAGCACAAGGCAGCACTTTCTGCACAGCGAAGTCCTTGGTAACCACAGGACTGGGCAGCTCTGATTTTTAGAGTCAAAATCTTTCCAGCCCCACATTGGAATAGTTCTGTGCCTTTGTGGTCTTGAGCTCGATTTACATATCAAGTGGCAAAACTCTGCAATTTTCACAAGTTTATATGCCTCATTCTCTTTTTATGCTCTTCATTATATTATGCACTGCCTGAGCTTGCAGGGTCTGTGTGTTGAAAATCATGGCTTCTCCTCTGTGCTTTTTCTGAACCCAGCATGAAACAAGGCTTGCAAAAACCTGTATTACCATTGCAGCTGAAACGCCTGCAATCAAACTAATATTGTGGTAGACACATATAACTTTTGAAATCAAGCATAAAACATATTTAGCAGCAGTAACTGCAGAGGGGTAAAAGATGCTGTGTCTTCTTCTATTATATTTATAAGTAGGAAATCAAGCCAAAATCCTTTACTGAGAGGGTGGGGAGACACTGGGATCAATTGCCCTCAGAAGTTGTGGCTGCCCCATCCTTGACAGTGCTCAAGACCAGACTGGATGAGGCTTTGAGCAACCTGATCTGGTGGAAGGTGTCCCTGTCCATGGCAGGGGAACTGGATGATTTTTCAGGTCCCTTCCAACCCAAAACATTCCATGATTCTATGGTGCACACTAAGGTTGGTACATCCCAAACTCTTATAGCACAAGATCAGCCACGGGCAGTGGGTCTGCCAGAAGGGGCTGAATCCAGGCCTGAAAAGTCGTTTGAAATTGCCATTGTTTGAGACTTTCATGTCCCTGCTTTTGCTGTGGCTGCTGTGATCAAATCTGCCAAGACTTCTGCACTTGTAACCTCGGTAAGTGGGACAGATGGATGCCAAAGCAATCGCTGTCTCTGTGGCAGCTTATCTAATTAAACATTTAGACAGAGAAAGGTATAATTGCAGAATAATCTATCTGCTTCTATTGTGTGCTTTCCCTTAAGACACTCCTGTCTTTCTGACAGAGAAAATAAACTTTGACAGATGTTTACTTTCAAAGTAAAAAAGATAGGGAGTTCTATTAACAGACTGTATTCAATAGCGAAGCTATTCCTTCACTGCACTCGATGCCAGCATTCTTTGTAGAACAAAGATTTTGGTACTCAGTAAAATTTGATTTACATGCCTGAGGGAATAATAAAAGAAACCTATTATGGAATGAAATGGGCTGTAATCACATTGAGAGGATAGAGATTGTTCCTTGGGTGAAGAGGGGGCAAGGCTACTGCCTGGTAAATGGCCTATTGAAGAAGAAAAAACAGTGTTATCCAAAATACAACACACACCAAAGTTTGAGGAATGACATGTGCATCACTTGCAGCCAGAGATGGTGCACACTGAGTGTTCAACACAGCACCACTGGCAGGGAGGCACAGCTGGACATGGAGCACCAGGACAGAACAACAATGTCACTGCACAGTGTCTCAGCTGATGTCACCTCAGACTGTGCAGAGGGGCAGAACCCAAGTCTAGGACGGGGCCATTCTCCCCACAGCACACAGGGTTTGTGGAGCAGGGCTCAGATGCTGCTCCCCTGGCCAAGAGCCAGCCTTAGCTGCTGCTGGGCTCTGCACAAGCCAGGCTGGGAGTGATTTCAATTACTGGAAGAGCAGCTGCTGCTCCAGAAGACATGGATGGAGCCAATCCCTTCTCCAAGAGCTACTTGAACTGAGCAAAGAGCTGGCCTGCAGACCCACAGCACAGCTGTGCAGAGTTATTCAAGCTCAGGACTCTCATTAGGTCAGGAGCAGCCTCTCACATGTGCACAGACCTGAGCAGAGACTGATCTCCACCACATCCTCCCTCTGTATCCACTGGCATTATTGCCAGGAAGAACATTGTACTGAGAATTCAGGATGCTTCCTGCAATTTTAAGGGTGTGCAGCAGCCTGTGCCTCATAAGCTCACTGTGACACACACTGTTCCTCTTAATGACATTTCTGCTTGAGTTCAGAGACAGAAATGCTGAGCTCCCACAGGCTTTCTAACTCTCCTTCTCACTGCTACTCATGACAGGCCTGATGTCTGTCCTTCTATCAGCTCATTCTGCTGTGATTATACAAGGAATTTTCTCCTATGATTGTGCACTATGTAAATTCAATTCTAATTATGTAGAAATTATCATTCTGATTATACAATGATATATATCACATTTTGAGGCAAATGATGAATGTTACAGAGGGATATCAAAAAAGCTAGTAATAAAAGTAGTTCAGTGAAGCACCAGAGAAGAAAAAGCAATACAGAAGCAGATGCTTTTTGATTTGAAGATTTGAATTGTCCTTTCTCCCAAAGTGCTACAGAAGCAATTGCAGTTGACAGCCACATTTCTTGTGATAGGCATAATGTCATTCATTGCTTTATACTTGAATGACTCGGATACTACACAGTCTGTCAAGTCTAAATCTATTTAAGTCATGACAATTTATGTTATACTACAGTACATTACTTGTTTTGATCATAAGACTAAAACCAGTCTTGCATGAAATTAACTGAAACTTTAAAATAAAAACCAAGCTCTTTTCAAGGCAACTGAAATTTTCCTGGGTCTGAGATGGACCAACAAGCCACAAGTGCAGGGGAGCAATGCAGGAAACTAAACTTTGCTCCATCCATATCCTGAAGCCCTCAGATGGGTGTGCCCAAGGCCCAGAGGCTTTAGCCAAATGTCTCTCAGTAGAAAACACTTTCTGGTGTGAGATCTGCTCTGCAGACACAGAGTTACTGTCAGGTCCTGTGTTTGGGCTATTGCCTTTTGTCAGGATACAATCATGGCACTGTTTGGCTTTCTGTTCTTAAAGGTTCCAAGTAACTGAGAGGTGCACAGGGCAAACCCCTGGGATGGGTCTTGGATTTCCCAGCTGTGGGAGAAAGAGAGTGGGAAGGAAATGGAGGAACAGGGAAATCCTTACAAATCTTGGTACTGTGGACAGATGAGGTAGAAATTTTTTAAACCTTGGGTTGATTTATTCCTGCACTAAAACTCCTAAATATTTTCTTCATCTTCTTTAGACAAAGAAAATTAGATAATAGATTGGATAATAGATAAAATTAGATTAGATAACAGATTAGATTAAGATAATATTTGATATGAAACCCTTTATTGGAACTTCCTCTTACCCAGTTATTTCCAGACACATTTTAAGAAATTTTAAGGAGAATATAAAGAAAAAGTTTCAGTTTTCTGTGTGAACTCCTCCTGTTGCATTTTTTAAATTTTCCTGACCACTTCTTTTTTTAAAATAAGAATATAATCTCTTCACCAATTTGTATTTGTAAATTTATGTTTGTTTGTTTGGGGTTTTTTCCCTTTATTTTTGTCTTTTTTTTTCTTTTTGTCTAGAGTGAATAAGGTGAAAACAGGAAGGAAAAATAGCTGAGGAGATGAAAAGTCACCAGGGTGTAGAACCCACATGTGGGAAATGAACTTCTCACTTTCCATAGACCTAAATTAAATCACATTTTATAACCAAATTACTTTAATCTCCAAATATAAACTTAAACACTCTTTCACACTTTATACTTTCAATATAATCATAATCCTTAATCAACAAATATATTTCCCAATAGCAAATACATTAATTGATGCAAGAAAATTTTTTCCTCTATTTGAGGAGAATCCCTAGATTTTTATCCTTTCACCCTTACTCTCTTTTGTGCCTTTCTCTCATACATTATTATGAGAAGAAATAATTCCTTTGCAAATCTGGTTAAATGCTTAGTTTACAATAAAAGTTAAAAGAAAAAGATTGGAAATAGAAGGCTTTAATCAGGGTTTGTAATAAGAGGATGAATTCAGGAAAATATATCCATGAAATTTCATTGTTCAAACATAAACCCAGATACCTTGGCATGCCAGGGAGATCAGCAGCAAATCCTATTAGCAAGATAGGGGAAGGAGAGGGGCTGTGCTGTGTGACTGCTTTTAACAGCTGCAATAAAATGGATGTGTGAGAAAAACAGCTGCCAAGTGATGAAATATGCAGGCAGGGCTGGATTGAGAAGAGTTGTGGATACCCTTAAAAACAGCAGATTTAGATGGACATAGCCAAAAAGTTCAGTGAGAAGTCTCAAAAAAAAAAAAGAAGAATAAAGGGAAAAATATACAGACTACTGTTCTAAAATGCACATATATATATATATCCAAAAATATTAAATGGGACTGTCTAGGCAGAGAACAAAGCTTGATGGTGCATGCCTTTGCAAAGGAACTTAGATGATTTAGAGAGCAGTGAGTTCAACTTGTAACATGACAATGTTGTTAAGTACAAAAATCAAAAGCCTGCATTCTTTTCTTCCATTCTTTCATCCCATACAGATATCTTAGCACTTAAGGATATTGTTATCTGTCTAACTATCTATGTCTTTTCTGTTGAAAGAAGGAAGCAATCCTTCTCTGTGCAAGCATGTACCTTCTGCCTTTCTATTTACTGGAAATGTACAGAAAATTACAGAGATTGAAGTGGAGTACAGGCAGTGATTAGGGTGGGGAAGAGTGGCTTGTGAGGATGCTCACACACTCCTAAGGGTGCCCTTACACAGCCCTGGTTTTCTTTGATGGCAAAGCTGCTTTAGACACTCACTCCACCCTTGCAGCCTCCAACTGCTCATTTTCCTTCCTTGTGCAGCAGATTGCTGTTCCCTCAGGTCTGCCAGTGACTTTGACCAGGCCACAGGGGGAACCAGATCACTGAACCTGTGAAAAACAAAAATTACAGTCTCTTTTCTTTTAATAGCCCAAACGTCTTTTTACCAGCTCTGTGTTCACCTGCAAGAGTCCAGGGTTGGCCCCACAAATTATTGCAGCAATACATCCAAAGGAGGAAATTTATGGGACCATATTTTGTGCTGGTCAAGAGCAGAAGGAAATTAGAGTCTTCTGAGAAAGATTCTGCTGCTCAGGGAATTCCAGATGGCTTTTTTAGGTGTGGCAGCCTCTGAGCTGATGGACTTGTACATGACAGCAAAACCTGGACAAGACAAATTAGTTGGCCCAAAATCAAAAAACAAGGAATGTGCTTGTCTACAGATATGTGTGTAGTATTTAAAACCAAAGTTGTCTCAGCATGATATAGACAGAAGACTTTTCATTAAAATTAGGACCAAAATGGAGGGTTGAATATTATGCAGTACTCTTTCTGAAGGGTTTATTTTGCTTTTTCTTAGATGAAAAAATCATATGAAACATTTACAAGAAAAATCTCAAGAATATTCCTCTATTGAAAAGGAACTGGCTAGTTGAGGATCTTCTTTCTTAAGCTGGCCAGGGAAGTAGTATTTACAAATGAAATTTTTATTGTAGTAAATTATTTCTTTTAGAGTGCAGATATTTTGTTTTAGATGTAACAGCTTCTTTAAAAGTACATCAGTGTTTTGAATGCTATTGTACTGAAAGCAAAGGGAAGATGAGCTGTAAAATTATACTCTTTTCTGCAGTTATAAAAGATGAAGTTAAGGCTCTTTGGAAAAGCATCAATATGTTCTCCCACTCTTCACAATTTTCTTTTTCATTTGTTTATTTTTCAAAATTTGACCCAGCAAAATATTTTCTGAAACTAAAAGATGAAAACCCAAACAGTCTATGGAGGAGTTGATAAAAAAAAAAAAAAAAAAAAGAGGGATGGAAAACCTTAAGATAACATTTGGATGTTTAAAAAATACAGTATCTTCTACTTAGAAGGTGGTTTAAAAATTGCTGGGAAGGCTTAATAGAGAATTAAGGTGTGATCAATATCCATCACATTAAATAAGATTCCAGGTGAGCAGGAAAAGCTTGTTTAGAGTTTACTTTAAGCTGTCTCCTACTAAATTTGTCTCAGAATATTAGTTGTTCAAAAATGTGGCATTTATAGATTTTAGGGGCCACCAGGAGCCATCTGGCTGTGACCAGTGTTGCACAGCATGGGCAACACTGGAGCTGGAATGTGATGGGAGCCCCCATAAGCTGGAAGAGGACGAGGAGGGAGCATTTGTTACAAAGGGATAGAGTGAATTCTGCAGTCAGCAGAGACAACACTCAGGCATCACACTGGCACAGACTGCTCTGCCCTGCTTTGCAAGCAGCCTGTGTTTGATGAGGCTGTTTGCAGCAGCACCTCAGAGCTGTGCTATTTATAGGCTCCTTCCTGCACAAAAGCCCCACATGTGAGAGCAGGATGCACAGCTTCTGTGCATAGCTGAGTTTGCATCATCAGCCTTTCTTCCATGTGGAAATGGAGAGGGGCATGGGGAAGGGAGGAACTCACTCTGTGTGCCAGGCTGTTTTCACAGTCATTAGCAAACAGTTTCTCTTCTCCTCCTTATCTCCCATACAAGACCCTGGAAAACTCTGGGAGAACAAGAGTGCTGGGAATGGATATCTGGGCCGTATATTAGTGGTTGTATTGCATACACAGCCAGGTTGTTTCCTCTTAATATGTAACAAAAAATCAATTAACTGCTCACTTGGGGTTAACTTCATTCTAAAATCCCGAGTTATGGGCCTTCTAAACCTAAAGATTAAGATGCAGCTGTTCTGACCTTTCTGCCTTTCACCACCAATGTTCAAAGTTGCCCTTTGAACATAAATGGCATGAAAATGGTGAAGGGTCTGGAGGGGAGATCGTATGAGGTTGAGGTCATTTGGTCTGTTCAGCCTGGAAGAAAGGAGACTGGGGGGAGAGCTCATTGCAGTTAAAACTTGCTCATGAGGGGAAGAAGAGGGGCAGACACTGATCTCTTCTCTCTGGTGAGCTGTGACACGAGCCAAGGAAGAGACTTGAAGCTCCCTCAGGGGAAGTGTGGGTTGGATATCAGGAAAAGGTTCTTCACCCAAAGGGTGGTTGGGCACTGGAACAGGCTCCTGAGGGAAGTGGCCACACCACCAAGCCTGGCAGAGCTCAAAAAGCATTTGGACAATGCTCTCAGGCACATGGCAAAATCCTTGGGGTGATCCTGTGCAGAGCCAGGAACTGGACCTGGATTCACCCTTGTGGGTCCCTTCAAATACAGAATATAGTATTATTTTAAGTGGGTGTTTCTACAGCTCTCACACTCTCTGACTGCCCTGTCCCATCTCCAGACTCTCATCTCCCAGGTGGCTGAGATGTTATGGGCACAGCTTGGCTTGGGTGGCAGCTTAAATTGAAAACTCTGCTGTTTGGTCCCAGCCTGGAAAATAAGTCTGGACTAAGCAGCAAGATTTGGGTGAGAACTGATGGCTACAATACTTATAAATCACTAATTCTGTGTGAAAGACAAAGAGTTCTGTTACACTACTGTAAAGACAAATGTGTGTGCAAGGACTGTTCACTGGTGGTAGAGCCTTTTCCAGCTTCTCCATTAAGAGTAGCAGGAAGCATTAAGGACATTACACTGGGTGACTTTACCAGAAGATCTGCAGGTCAGAGCTGCTTTGAAAAGTAAAAAAAAAAAAAAAAAAAAAAAACCCACATATATTGATGTTTGTTCACTATAATGCTGCAACTCATCTTGTTTATGCAGCCATACTGAGTTTATGCATGTTTAGCTTCTGTTATGACTGCAGCAGAAATCTTACTGTGGTTTGGAGGCAGATAAAAGATGGAAGGACAGGAACATTGTTCCATTGTCATCAGCATCCTGCAATAATCTGGTCTGGTTTCGTTTCCCTTGGAAAATAAATATAATTAAGGCATAGAAAGGACTGTAAAACACAATAAATGCAATTCTGTCTTTATATATACAGCACTTTAGACTGGAATATTCCTCACTTACTTTAAGACATCTAAAAATTTGGGGTCTAGTTTATAAGTCACCCAGCTTTCCTCTGTCATGTGTGGAAGAAGAGGTGTTTCCACAATATGTTCCAGTATTATCCTTCAGCTATCTCTAAACAGGACAAATTGTAGAAGGGATGATCTCTCTACTGCCTATCAAGGAAATGCTGCTGACTAGTTAAGTTGACTGATATTTGGAAGATATGAACTGCTGTGATCTGCTTAAAAAATAAAAGCATTTTTCTTTGGAGGATTTTCATCAACCCTTCAAGCATTTTCTTTACTCAAATAGAAAAAAAAATTCTTGTCATAAATTATTCGTTTCCTACTGAAAATAGAATGTTTTTGAGAAAAACAGCCACTTTCTGCAGACATTTTATTCAGCCTCA
Source organism: Serinus canaria (assembly GCF_022539315.1). NCBI lineage: Eukaryota > Metazoa > Chordata > Aves > Passeriformes > Fringillidae > Serinus > Serinus canaria. The sequence continues at coordinate 144,244,940 of NC_066315.1, read as the reverse complement.
AATCAAAGCAGCCATGGATGCAACACACCATGTGCACACAGAAATATTTGAAAGGATTAGAATCTAATCCTTTCAATAATTTATAATACTTCTATAACTTGAAATTTAAAACTGACAAAACATCAAGTTTTTGCATGAATGGGGAGCTTGTTTAACTTCAGTTTCTGCAAACTTAGTTGAGTGTGTATCCTCTGCTGAGTGAAAAGCTGTCTGGTTAATTTAACTGTTTCTGACTGAATGACATATTTGTCTGCTGACCAGGACCTCGTGGAATTACCCAGACAAAGAAATATGGAAGAATTAGGAGATCTGGTGGAAACTTCTCATCCTGCCCACAGATGGAAACAGACTATTGGTCAAAACAGACCATTGATCTGATTTAAAATTGGTCTGTCAGAGGAATCTAAGCCTGTCCCAGCAGAGGACACAATAGAAGAGGAATATTTGCCCTTTTGGGCAACTGAGGATGCACAGTTGGAGCTTGGGAAAAGAGGAGAACCAAGAGAGGTAATCCCAACTCTGGTCATGGAGTACATTAAATTGCTATTTTCTGAGCCTCTGTGGAAAAGCTCCATAAGGAAATGGGGCATAAAAGTCCAGTGATAAAATCTAACACCAGTGAGTAATAAGCTGTGTCCACCTTTCCAGGACATGGGATGTCTGGGATCATCTCCATCCAAGTTCCTGCTGAAGGGCCTGTTTCCACATCAAGTGGTTCCACAGCTTCCTGAGAAGAGCAGCTCATATCCATGCATGGCTTCTCTTCTCCCTTTTCCTTCTGTGAGCTTTGAAGGAAAACACCTACAGAGCTGGACAGCAGTGAGAGGGGCACTTTGTGCCACGAACAGGCCGGCACTGAAACCCCACCTGCTCTCTGTCCTCTCACCTGGATCAATGCAGACACAAATCTGTCACCTCCCGTGGAAAGTGTTGGCTCTGACGTGGTATCCCAAAATGCAGCTGCTCAGTAACTGTCAGACAAAATGCCTTCACAGCAAAAAAAGAACACCTTTTGGGAAAAGATTTAAACAAAACTTTTAAAATTCTTTTTTCTTTAGTTCAGGGAAAGACTTGTTATCATATTAGAAATTAATCAGAAAATAGAAATTACTCTTATGCTTACAATGTCATTCTAGAAAATTCCTATCAGGCAAGAGAAATTGCTTTTCCTTTGCTGAATCCAGCAGACCAGATTTCAGTGTGGTCTTCCCTGGTGTCAGCCAAATATCTTCTGACAGATTCTGAAGGCATCCCTTTCCTTCAGAGAACTTTAAAGGTTGCAAGCCTGGATTAGAAAACTTTTTTTTTTTCTTTCTGTTGATGCAATATCCCATGGACAGGCAGCTGTGTGTAAAGTTCAGACCATGCAAGCTCTTGGGTAAATTCTCATTCCCCCATGGACAGCTCTCTTGCTTATTTATGGCTGGTGTGGGCCAAACCAGCTGATTCACACAAAAAAGTTTGTCCTTAAGTTTCACTCTAATTTCCTCAAAGAAAATATATTTCCTTTCTTACTCATGAGCTAATTCCCATTAAAATGCTACACTGTTATTTATTAAAAAAAAAAAAAAAAAAGAAAAAATCTGGGGAAAGATGGCATGACATCTTTGACAGAGCCATGAATCCCACTGCTCAGATGAATGGTTATCCAAAGCCATTGAAAGTGCTCCACATTTGACACAAAGCTCTGTTTAGGAGTCAGGCTGGGCTGGAATCTGCTCTCTGTTTCACCAATCTCATAATGAACTTTAGCAAGAGCTGCTCTTGATTTATATTGGGTCAGGGTCAGACTGGGAACTTGTCTCTCTTTCCACAGTGTTCACATTATCTCATAAACAGCTTCAACACCCCAAACTACAGCAGTGAAAATCTAAGAACAGTTCCTGCAGTATAATTCTAAAATGCAAGCCTATCCCTGTTATACTGACAGTTATTTTTAAAAGTAAACTCTAGAAATAGTCAAAACAAATCATTTATTTCTCTGTAAAAAGCAGTTTAAGAAAATCCCAACTGAAACCTCAGGATCCAGTGAGATATAACAGCATCTGTCATAGACATGCAGGCAAATTAACTTAAAATTGACAAAGATAATGTAAGAGTAAAATCTCCTTGGGGCTTTATTATTCACAGCAAAAAAAAAATGATTTGAGACAACAATTGGGTGCTTGAAATGCAATACTTTATCAGGTGCTTGATCTCTTAGTGGAAATTTTGTAAGCCTTTTTCTTTGAAGCAGAAAACATTTAAAGGAGAGTTTCAATATATATATGCAACAGTGGTGGAAATCACAAAAATAGAGTGAACAGCTGGCATGAGCAGGTAATTTACTTGACCAGATTCTTTATTCATCCTGTTGAATAACACTGCCTGACTGAGGATCTGGGCTCTTTCTAAATCCCAAGTCATTATTTTAGCCATAAACTAAGCAACCTTCCAGCAAGTACTGACACATATAATGCTGCTTTTTATTGCTTCTGAACCAACTTAGATGTAGAAAGTCTTGATAGGAAGTGACCCAATGACAGACTAACAGCACAATGGCTTTCCTTTGGCTTTGTGCTGGGTCTGGGGGACAATTTTCCTTATACTTTACAGTGTTGGGAGTTCATGAGCTAAAATGCTACTGCTACTCATAGAAGTGATAGTCTAAAGTGATGGGGGAAGCAAGGGCATTACTGAGGGTCAAAATGGGACTTTAGAGATGCTGGGAATAAATCAACCACTGTGTAATGTGAGGAATCCTACTTCTATCCTGTGTCACAGTAGCACAGGCAACTGTGCATCCTTCAGGCATACTGATATATACACATACACTCTGCTCCTTAAAGAAAATATTAATAATGGAAACAGATCTTTGCTTAGAGGCTAGAGAATGCTGTATACATAGAGGTAAGTTCAGGCCCAGAAGCTGACAGTACCTATTTGGAATACTTCTTTTTTTGAAAATCTTTGTCACTGACTGGCACAAAAGTAAGAGAAATACAGGAAATAGGTAAAACCATTTCAGTGAAAGCAAAACTGGATGTTCACTTGTGAACTGTGAACTATATGGAGTATCTGGGTCTAAAGACCAACCCTGGAACATGAAATCAGTGAGGCTGATGCAATAAAGACTTAGGGCAGTCCAGAAGATTTCAGGAATCCAGCAGACAGAGACCATTAGCTATGCTTTTTCTTCTTAAGCAGACAGTTTTATTGCTCTTTTTTAGCTAAATTACCAAGTTACAGTGCTACCTCTTTTTAAATATGCTGAGTGCCCATAGGGAAGGATTATAACCAGATTTGGTTAATTGAGGTTTAGTTTATCTACACTTCTGGATACAAATAGTCTTATGATGAAGATACCCTGAAGCACAGTATATAGTGTTGATTTCCTATTCATCATTTGAATAAAAATGAGAGTCAGAATTAAGTATAGTTTCATACTCCTGCCCTGAAGTTTGGGCAAGGGTGCCATACTGTGAGATGTTCTTTGCACAAGAACCCTGCCTCTACATTCAGTCTGATAGATAAAGCTGTACTCAGAAAAAAAGCTGTACTTATTTGAAAAAAAGGTACTTCTAAACTTGGATTATGATGAAAATTCTGGAATAACTTTTTGTTCTTTTCAAGGTAATTTTCAAAAACTAGGATGAACTGAGATTCTCTGAAAAGTGATGATGCCCTAATCAGAAATCAGAAGATGCTTGATATGTAAAAATGTCCAGATCTTCACCATTTTCTCTTCACCATAGAGAATTGAAAATAATAACTGGAGATGAGAGAGGGTTGGAAAACTTAATGCTCTGGTTGGGAAGTTAATAGGAGTTTAGGGTCTGATGTGGTGCAATTTAGTCAGATCCTGTTTTCTGAGCTCAGCTGTTGGTTTTTCAGCTTCTGCACTACTCGTTGATTTCTTCTGGGCTTCTTGAACAACTAAGATAGTGAAGTAAATCAAATTTCTTGGTCAGCCACACATGAGTTTCTCAATCACCCTCATGATAGAAAGCAGTTCCTCATCTTTAGGTGTCCAAGGGCTTAGGAAACTTCAGGGAGATGTGCTAATTTGTAAGTGTAGTCTTCATTATCATCCACACCCACATCATTATTGTTTTACTGTCTTCTGTCAAAGTTTTCCTCAATACATTGAGCAATGGCTCTGCAGTCCCTGTGCCCTCCATGTGGTTTCTCAGAAATGTGAATTGTGGCTGGAGGCAGCTGTATCAGCCAAGGGAATGCTCTCCTCCACACCTTAGGGGAGATTGAGCCCCCTCAAGAAGTGTCCAGGGTCAGAAGAAGCCTGCAACTCCCTTTGGGAAAGGGACTTGAGGTGTGCAGAACCATGTGGGTCTTCATTCTCTCTTCACCTGTGAATTTTGGGGGCTTCAAATCCGTCTGGAAGTCATTTAGTCCCCCTGGTTTATCTGGTAAAGTTGAACTACACTTGAACAACATTTCTTCTCTGTCTTTGTTTTTTTTCCCCTCTTCTTGACAGTTTTCTTTTGGTTTTGCAGCCCTTGGCTTTTCATGCTTTTATGCTGAACTCTGAAATTAGGAGAATTAGAAAGCTTTGGACACTGGGCTTTGAAAAATAACACAACATAACATAAATCACAGCAATAAATGAAATGGTGGCTTCCCTACTCAGTGAGGAGAATGGTGGCTGTATGTGCTACATCACCAGTGAGGCCAATGCCTTAGAAAATATAAGAGATAATTCACCATTCTCCCAAGAAAACACATCTTGTCAGAAAGCAGTATTATTCCAAAGACCATTTTCCCATGACTCTCATTTGGGTTTTTTTATAAAATCTATGTAAGAAAGCTTTGAGTTTTCAGGAGTTTTGAGTCTGCAGTTACAGATTTCTTGTGAGTGTATACAAAATCTCAAGTCACATCTTCTGAGAGATGAAGCTGAATGCAAGAGCAAGGAGACATAAGAACACTCAATGATCAACCAAAACAGTCATTCCAGGCAAACCCAACATGTCCTGTACTCTTCCCAGCACCAGACACATTCCTCCTGGCACTCAGAGGGGAGCTGCAGAACTGAATATTATGGGAAAAATCCAGTCTCATTAACAGGGAGTCAAATTTCTGTGTGTTTAAGTCAATGGAGTAATATAGGGGTAAGTCTGGCCTGGTACCAAGTGGGATGGCTGCATCCTTTAAAAACCTTCAGCAGTCATAAATTCAGCTAAACCTTCTGAATTCTTGTTATACCACAGTCCAGTGTCTCCTCATTGAACCTTCTCCTTTCCAAAACAGGCCTGAGAACATGTTAGAGGTTCTGCAGCAATGCTCAGGGTTTTTACCAGCTGCAAACTGAGTCTTCACCAAAACAGCCAAACCATTTACTATCTGCAGTAATACATAAACCCTACATTCATCTAATGTCCAGCTATGGGATTGAACCTTCACCTCATGGAAATCAGAACTGGTGGACTTGCCCTCAAATATGAGGTCATCATGGAAAAGCAGCAGATCTTGAAAAATTGTTTGGATTCACACCTCCAAGCAACTTTAAAATATTAGTTTCTGCTGATCAGACATGGTTATCCTCCCTCAAAACAGTGTTGAGGTCTCTTATTTGGGTGTGTTGCATTTTTTCCTCCCTCAAACTGAGCTGAGTGGGACATCTCTGTGCTATATCTTCTGTTTGCTGGATGCAGCAAGTTATTATGAGACCACAGCATCCTGGTTTTCCCTCTTTCTTTGTGATGTGGAATTACCCCACATACCATGAGAAAAATAGATACAATAAATGGCAGAAATCAACCTACCTCTGCTGATTGTTTGCTCTGGTGACTGGGAAATGTTCACCCAGCTCTTCCAGTGAAGGTCAGGTCTGTAAGCAGGCACTGAGAATGAGTGTGGTGATCTGGTAAGCACCTGCACCAGCCTTCAGGGCTGTTGTTGTTCTCCTGTGGTTACACCTCTAGAAGAGGTAAGGATGGAAAGAAAGGCAGGACTGAGCAGCTGATTTGTGTTTTGAAATGTGCCAGAAGAGACATGGAGGAACTTGGTGAAGCCCAAATCCAGTTCTTTGTTATGGCAAAGCAATCACACACTTTGTTCATGGGAAGCACTGGGCTGACAGCCCTGGACAAGATTCCCTTCTTTATTCACTGGCAGGCAACATTTCTGGAAACATGACTCTTTAGAATATCTCAGGAAAAAGGAGAGAACACAATCTCCAAATCCACTCAATCAACTCACTCTTGCCCACCGTGGTCCCAGCCCTGGAGCAACCTTGTTCTCTTACCTGGTTTAGCTCCCCAGTTAACCCCTTTATCCCATAAACCACATGATAATTTCTCTCTCTTACTGCTCATATCATTGAGAACAACATAAAAATACAAGTCCCCTGGAGCTTTTTGCTGCTTCACATCTGCAATGAAACAATTTCAATAAAAAAGTTTCTTCTGAATGATTCTTCTCCCAAGGAAAGAACTCAATTACATCACAAAAAAAATAAAAAACCCAAACTACTTATCCTTTTATAATTTTGTCTTCTTTGTCAGGTCATTGCAGTCTTACTGGAACTTTTCTGCAGTGTAAAAAAAAAAGTGAAAATACAGTGTTATGAAGTGTAAAGAAAAAATTAAAAATATGATGTTTGCAAGCTGAACAACTTTCTTGCTTATAATGTTTGTTTCATTAACTGTTGAGATATTCTAGAAATTTTCAGCTAACTATCTCACAGGAACAATCCAAATGCCTAGAAGGGTAATAATGTAATATTCATTACAGAAGTCTTATTTATCGTATTTATTATATGACCCTAGAAGACTCATAAAATAATATTTATTACAGAAGAGTGCATTGAGGAAAGACTCTAAAAAGCAGTTTTTATAGAATCCAACTGTGCTCTAACTTTCCTTACTATTTCTTTTCCTTATATCTTTTGAAAAATGCATGCAAACATTTTAATGTTTTGTGGTTTATGCACAATCTGTAACAGAAACTGTTAATGAGAAGGATGCAAATAGAATGCAAATGTCAACTCATAAATTCTGACATATTTGGTCAGGATGCAAACAAACCAGTTTGTGGTTGCCTGGTTTTATCAAAGAATAAGACAAATTTCATTGGACAAACAGGGCAATCAAAGACATGATATCATAGATATGATCTTATTTTTTGTTTTGGAAATCTGCTACCAAACAAAATTTAGAATATTTGTGCCCTCTTCAGTCAGAATGCTAGAGAGGGGCTTCTAGGAAATGACTATTACCACTAGCCATAAAAACAAGTGACAAAACTGCTCCTTTGCCCCTCCTTTCATTACCTGGAGTGCAGTCTACTCTGCATCAAGACAAAAGAGCTTGAGTGCTGGAAGCAGCCAAATGGAAGATGAGATCCCAATGCAGGATCATTTCTTGAAGCAGTATAAACACCTAAGAGACTTGTTAAAAGAATTCTTTTTAGAGAGTTTTAATCTTTATATCCAGAGAGTTATGAGGAAGGGTTCTTTCAGATTGGTTAATCCCATCCTGTTATGTGTCTTCATAGGGGTGGGAAATTCAGCCATCTTTAAGAACTTGGACCTCTTTTTCTGAGTTGTGTCCTTGAAAGTGCTTTATTTTCTGTTATTAAACTGACTATTCAATAATTTACATAAATGCAGCACAGTCATAAAATGCCATAAGGAGTTACTCATGTGACTGCTTTGGGAGTAAACATGGATATTAATTTGGAAACTTTTCGTGGTTACAGACACAGCTTCAGAAAAGAAAGCCTCTGACAAAAATTCATATCATCTTCCAGGGCTACTTACATAAAATTGTGCAGAATCAAGCTTAAAAGTAGTTACAGGGAAAAAAAAGGGATTTGACCTATTTGATAGAATTTCACCTTATATAAGCCCCTGAGAATACTGAAAAAATATCTCAGAGAAGCGGATTAGATAAAAAAACAACATGCTGATAAATTCCTGCCACAAAAGCAAAAACTAGATTCCAACTCTAACGTGAATATGTTATTAATTACATAAAGCAGTTAATATAATGATCTGGGAAAGAGTTCTACAAACAGGCCACAACTGTGGCAAAACCCTACAAGTTCTGTTTTTCTCTTCCAAAAATAGTGCAGAAAAAGATATATAAAAGCCCCTAAGTGGAAAAAACCCTTCCTTTCCTCAGGAATTTTATCTCATCATCACATCCTCTGGTCTCTGCCCAACTCCAAGTATATGATTTGTGAGAAAATACCAACACCTCAAAATCTGGGGAAAATAAACTTCACATTTAGGACATGGCACTTACAGCATTCCTGGAAAAGCAATGCAAGGCTGAATGGGAATTTTATTCATGTTTTTCCTGTAACCAAGCAAAATGCAATTTTGATTTAATATAATGGAATCTCTGGTTGGAAACCACATCCTGTTCACTTAGATTATGTTTTCCTGTACAGATAAATCACATAATTCTGGCAATCAGAGATAAGTAATATTCAATACGGGTTTTAAATCTGTGGTAGCCTTAGGATACCTTCTTTTGGATACAACTGAATTCAATATCACAGTGATTACTTAATTATAATAATAATTAGTTACTTCTGCCATTTATTAATATTTAAATTATCAATGGTAAGCATAGAAATATGTTTTTAACAAAACATATTGGCATAAAATATGGGCTTATTTTTAATAGGGCAGTTTCTTTTGAAAGTTCTCCCTACAAGGACTGGCAAAAAAATTAGGAGCTAAAGTTCATGATGTCTATTGTTCATTCACTGTTTCTTCTATTTTCTCCACTCACATCTTTGAAGACAACAGAGTTAGGGTAATTAATTTGGGACATTTTTGGCTGTCTTTAATTACAATTTCTTTATATACCTGGAAGAGAAACCTATGTGACAGAAATAGATTCAATGAACCTGCAAAGGCTTTCCAGCATCATTCAGAAGAGAGAATTATATATGACTTTTCCTGTGCATTAGGGAGCTCCAGCCCTGTGGGCATTTTCCTGAGTAAATGCTGTGGGATTAAGTAGTCTATCCAATATGGAGTTTTGCTGGAAAAAGGTTTCCAGGTTTTAGCAGTGTATAGAAAATGAACCGGTTTTGTTTATTGCATTGCTTCCATTTGAACACAGAATTAAGGCTAATTTTTATTTCCTGGGTATTTATTGTTACCTCTTTGACATAATGGGCTAAGGGGCAAGAGAAGCTAAATCATCTCAGCTAAGTGAAGGTGACATTAACCAGTTTTACTGTGAATGGCTTGTCAGACATTGTTAAGCTTTGCCTGGGTCCATCAGGGCTCCAAGCCTGTTAATAAATATTTCCACCAAAAGAAGGGAGCAAAAATTACTGCAAAATGATTTTCCTATTTCATAGAACATAAAGGTAAAGATTTGCTCCTTGTCTCCAGTAAGTTTGTATGTTGGAAAACAAACTCTGTCTTTAGCAAGAAATGTGTCCCTTCAAATTATTTTTTTTTCAAGAAAGTTGAGCAGTAAATAAAACAAAATAGTTGGAAGACTAAATTAATGTTGCCTTCAGGATGCCAAAATCTGAGATCACCTATTAAAACCATTCATGACAACTTATTTTGCTTTTTATGCTCCCTGAGCACATCACTTCCTGAAATATCTGTCATTCCCAGATGGAGTTACCTGGCACATTCCTCATAATGTGTTTAAACAGTTAAACTAGCCTATAGCACTATAGCTTTAATGCATTATAAATGGATCACTATGGATACAGGATATCTTGATGATCCCAAGTATTTGTCTTTGCACTGCAATTCAATATCTGTGATGTTTGCCTACCAAGCAGAAAAAGCAAGCCTCATAAAATTTGATTATTTTATTAGAGCAGTCAAATTAAAAAGTTAAGGGCATACTGAAATATAAGACAAATTGAAACAGTAAAATTTGCCATCTGCCCAGCTCTGACAGGTGATGCATTCACAAAACTCTTGGCCAGCTGAGAAGGGTCTGACTGGTCAAACCCTGCAGCCCGTAGCCAGGCCTGCCTTTTGGAGCAGGATTCAGCCACAGCTGCTTTGCAAACACATCTGTCTCCCCCAGGAGGGGCCAAGGAAAATGGGACTGTGTCCTGCAGACTTCCAGCTGTCCCTCCTGCTGTGTGCTGACTCGAGTGCCAGCAGCCATCCGTCACACAAGCGCAGGGGGGAGTCGATTTCAAGGAGGAAATGTGGTTAAAAGGCAGTTGGCTCTTCACCCTGACTTCACATTTTCCCATCCCTCTGAGTTGAGGGAGAGGTCTGTCTGAACATTACCTGGACAAGGACTGCAGGCCTTGATAACTTGGCCCAAGATACCGTGACAATCAGGCTGGAAAGCCTCATCTCTAATTACAGCAGGCAAGGCAAGGGGGGTGGTGGTCCCCTTGTTTTACCTCCTACAGCCCTATTGCCAGCCTGGATTGATGCCATACACAGACCTCTGGCCATGACAGAGTGACACTCATCCACCTGGACAGCCTCTGTCCCATGCAAAGCCACATTGCATCTTTTACTGCTCAGGAAATTACTGCCTCAGGAGCTAAAACACCCACCAAAATTCATGGACTCTCCCCAAGGAACTGCAGCAGATTCAGGTAAGAGATTCAAAGGATCATTCAGTCAACTGTGTTTCCAGGGCCAAAAAACAAATGGAGCTTGCAGCATGAAGTACCTATAGAACTCACTGAAATTTTTACTGAAATTTTATTGTTTCACACTCCTTTAGGAAGGGAGATATTGGCTGTAGGAAAGAAACTGCTCAGGTTGTAGTTTAGCTTTTTTGCAAATTCCAAACCCACATGCAGGTCATGGAGTTCACATTAATGATTAGATTTTCTTCACATCCAAGATCAATTGAAGGTCATAAAGAGCAGCTTCAAATTCACAAATTCTCCTGCTGTTCTTCAGATGAACCTTGAATCATAGCAGCCAGTTTTACCTTATTGACAAGGTTTTTGTTCAGTTAGAAATATGTGGTATGACAGGACTGTTGTAGCCCCTGTGTGTAACAGATTTAATCTGACAGAGAAGTCAATACTAAGTGTGTAATGACTTCCATCAAAACCAGGTTTGTGCTCCTGCTTTTCTTATCCTCAATCCCTTCCAGCCCATCTTCCACTGAAACACCTAAAACCCCTCAGATTTTACAAGTCCACACATACTTGGACTTGACAGCTCCCAGTGCTGTTTTTCAACAGAAGATGTAAAGTAATAATTGTTCTGGTTTTATGCTTCTGTTCATGACATGAAGAAAGTTTTCTGCATTTTACATTTGTCCTCCATTTCCTCTCTAGGTTCTGCTGCAGGAAGTCAAGCTGAACTTCAACTTGAGTCCTACTCACTTGTCTCAGTTTGATTGTATTTTCTCGGACTTTCAAATTTTTCAATATTTCTCACCACAGTAATCATCTGTGAAGTTAGGAAATAAGGAGAGCTTACCCATGATCTAAAAAGAGGATCTTATGAAATGCAGCCCCTTCTGTTGAAGTGTACTGTTGGCCTGAGTGAGGACCCATGGCCACAACACTGAGCTCCACTGCTTGTGTTGTTCTCCTCCTGCACCCATATTCCATGGCAGGTGCATAAATGAAACTTTGAGTGCAGGAAACAATTCTTCCCTTCCACAGCCAGGGATTTTTGCTGTGCAGACAGAGCAAAAAAATTCTCTGTTTTGCTCAGCGTTAACATCTTTCCCATGTAAAATGCCCTTTTCTTGGGATCCCTGGGAGAAATGAGCACTGATAAAATCAGTAAAACACAATGAAATGGACAGTACGTCCCATCTTTTTTTGTGCTCCATCTCTCCCCAGACATGAAGCACACAAAAAGATGGGAAAGAGGGAGTGCAATGATTGCAATTTTTGAAATAGTTAATTGAAGCCTATTGAATAAATCAGCTACTTGTCTGTGTCAAGTTTTAATGTGGTACACTCCCATGGTGGCATCTTTATTTTCCCGTGGCAGGGGGAGATGCTTTTCAGACTTTTTAGTATTTTACAGAAACTCTACATATCTTCATTCTGGTTACTGGAACCTGCTCCACACCCTCCATTCTTCATCTCTTCCAAATCAACCAAACCTTCACGTGGGAGACACCTCCCTTTTGCTTTGCTCTGTGGACCATCCCTTTTGCCATGTTACCTGTTTCACTGTCTTCTTTTTGAGCGTCATTATCAGCGTGTCAACAGAAGTCCAGAAAAAATATTGATGTATAAATGGGGATTATACCAGTCTACTGCTCTGTTTCTTCAAGCCCCTGGTTTTTGTGGGGCTTGTACTTGCACTTTCATTTGTAAGCTTTGCGTTTAACTGAAAAACATTAATTATCTACAAAAGATTCTCTATTTTTTTTTTAATCTGAATGGTTTTGTCCCTCTATTATACTTTGCAAGCTTGCCACTATAAGACAAAAAGAACAGAAGTGTGATGCCCTTCATAAAAGTCAAAAAGAGATATGCAGAGCCTGTCCATTAACGACATCCCCAGGAGAAATTAAGCTGTCAGGAGCAGTTTGCAGTTGGCTCAGTTTGTGGAGAGTGGTGGCTCCCCAGGTGATGTGTGGGGGATCATGGCTGGGCTCTGCAGAGGGCTCCTGTTCCTGTCTTGGCCAGGCTCAGAGCCCCCTGCCCTTCACGTGTCCCACAGGAACAGGCAGGGAGGCTCTGCAAGTCCATGTCAGGAGAGAGGGAGAGAGAGACAGAGAGAGAGAGCATCTAAAATTAAAGTTTACTGCAGCATAAATATCTCCAACAAATACCAACAGCACATGAAGCACTATTTACCTGGGGTTCCTGCAGTGTTGTGAGTACTGTAAATACCCCTTTTGGAAGGCTTGGAAGAGGTAGATCTGTCTGGTTTAGATGAGGCATTCAGGGAACTTCAGCTGGATTCATGATGCTGAGATGTCTGCTTTTCAGCAGTCCTTGGGCTTGCCAGCACCTCAGCAGAACCACAAGAAAGGTTTGTGAGATTTAACACCACACTTATTTTATATAAATCAGTATGATGAGAGCAGCAATCAACACAGGCACTAGAGGACTAAATAACTTTAAGAGAAACAATCATTTGTTTTAGTTCTGTTTTCCCAACAATCCAGTGGCCAGAAGCTGATTTATAGTCTTCTGTAACCTTCTCTGGACAAAGCACTTTCTTATTTTCTTTAAAGTTATTCCAAGTCCTTAACTTACCTTTAAAACACCCAAAAGGGAATGACACCTTCAGCTGCTAAATGGCCGTTGTGTACAAAGGACAAATTTTGCCCAGAACATCCTGCTATGAGTAGGACATGTAGGCATGGAAACATCCATGAAGCCTCACACAGCACTGAGCTATTGAATATAAATTTAGGGGTTTGGGTGGCTATAGAGATCACCAGGAAAGTTTAAGCAGGATCCAAACATCATCCTGGTCTGGCAAAGTGCTGAGACACCGGGTGGACCACTCCTGACTTGAAATATGTATGCACTGCTCTGTGCCTCAGGCTTTGGTGCCTGTATCTGTGAATCACTCTTTACCTCTTCCAAAACATCTCTTTTGCTGCAGTTCAGCCTTGTGTTTATCCATAACATGATCTGGTCAAATAATGGAAATAACCACATATAAAAAAACTTTGTTAGCAGCTCTTCCTTGTAAGTGATGGCTAATTTCTTTCTGAGTCCCTGTTAACACACCTGCATTAAAAAAGATGTACATCTGAAAGAGTCAGGGATTTTCTCACTGCATTCCGAGAGGAAATTGCCATTGGAGGACCAAAAAGAATTTGAAACAGGAACAAGCTGTTGCTAATTCTAGAGAAGTCAAATGTCTGGTTATCTGCCTGGCCTGCCATATGCTACAAGTACTAATAAGCAATTGTGCTGCAAAACCAAGAACTCCTTTGTCTTTTACTACATTTAAAAGAAGTCATTGTGTGAGAGTCATGCTGTTATTCTTTGCAGATGGCTGCAGCTCAGCTCACACTGAACTTCAAGAAAGGGAAACAGAGGGATATGGGGCACCTAACAGGAAATCTGCTTTTCCCTCCTCACATTTGCCCCACAGACAGACACATCCAAGGGAGTCACCTCCTTGAATTCATCCTTTGAACAGCCTACAGTCTCAGCATTGTTACATGACCTTCTAACCACATACACACAACAAAGGATTGCTTGATGCTTTACAGATGCATTTCCTGGTCAAAATAATAGTTTGACTCAGAAAGAAAAGTATAGAAAACCAGTGTGGTTTCCCTTGTCTGCACTTTTTTTAAAAGGGTAAGATGTTTCTCTCACTTTACCTTTAAATTTAGAGCAGGCTGTTAGGTATTTTTAATTGGAAGCAAAATGTGATAAAAAATAAGTCTGATCATAACATCAAGATGATCACACTGTAAAGGCATTTCTTGAGTCCCTGGCCAGTATCATTTTTGACAGCCAGAATTCTGTGCCTGGCATGAGGATGAGCTTTTCAGTCTATTTCATCCAACCTCCTACTAGATACAGGGTATTAAATAATCCTTTCCTCAGCTCTCATTAATTAGCCTGAAAGCTATTTGTTAACTGCTGCTCATTTAAAACCCAGATTTCATCTGTTACATGAGATGCTGCAACCCATACTGGGTGCACACTAATAATTCATATGAGAAATTCATAAAAGTTGAAATAATTCCTAGCATAGCATACATCTTTTCCTGGAAAATGAAACTACCTAGTGATAGATGTAGTTTCCTGTAAAATACAAATAACAGGTGTTTTAAATGCTCACTATTTCATTGGAAAGCTGTTTACAGCAGACCTGTAACTTTGAACTCTGACTGCTAAGCCTTCAAGCTGTGATTTGTGTAAAACTCTATTGCAGTCTAGAAAGGTTTAAATTGCTTGACTAAGTTATTCATAACTTTTAGTTTAGACAACTGGAATCATTGCACTTTTCTATCAGTCTTAATTGGTTTCTAGATTACACTATTTTGCTGTGTTTAGCAAAGAGAGAAGTGGTATTCTGCTCCTCTGCATGCTGTTCAGTAGGCACTGGATCATTAATGTGAAATACTGCACAACTGGTTTGCAATTCATCTTAAAGATGAACTGCAGTTCCTTAATGGTCTTGAACTTTTAGTTTAAGAAAATAAATAATATAAATCCTTCGATGTAAGGCAGAGGGGAGGAACCAAAAGTGCCCATTCCTGGCAGTAGGGTTATAAAAAACCTTGCTGGAAAATGCCTTTCCTCTTATTAGACATTACTTATTTCCTGACATCATTTCTTGGAGTGGATTTATTGTCACCAGCCAAATATTTTGCACAACAGGGGGGGTGCAAAGGAATTATCTGAACATTTACTTCTGTATCACTGAAAGTGGCCAATGTAACTTAGAAATGCCACCCAAAATTCTCAAGCTAAAGTGACACCACAATATCACATTAACGTTAATTTTTCTTTTTTTTTCCCTTAAGTATGAAATTCACACTTCTTTATAGCTGGGTTCTTGTTTGCTGTATATTAATATCATATTTCAGAGCAGTAGGCAATAAATTGCTTGAGAGTTTAATTATTTTCCCTCTATTAGAAAATTTTGGGCCAGTGCACTGGAAAATCCTGACTCATAACCAGCACTTCATGGGGGAGTGTCTGTTAAATTTCTCCACAGGACTTAAAAAATACCAGGAATTTGCTGTCTGTACAGAACCTTTCTATACAATGGTTCCTATTTTTGGTGTCTGCACTATCATTGATGATGTCAAAATATCTGACATGTTTCAGTAGAAGAGAAAATTAATTTGAAAATAATTTTTTGAAATGTTGCAATTCTGAAGAAAAGCAATTGCCAGGTTCAGAGTGAAGACACACCACCATACTCCTGGCAGAGTCTGACAACCTGTGACTGGACTGTCAGCAAGAGCTGCAGGTTCTCCTGGGAGACAGGTTTGTAATGTATCCCCTAATATGAGAACAGGGTCAGTCAATTAAATGAAAAGAATGGAAAGTTTAAAAGATGTGAAAATCTCTCTTTTTGTAGAGGTTAACATAAACTGTCAAATCCATTGCACAGAGAGTCAGCAGGTCAAATATTATGGCTGGATATTTAAGGAGTTTGGAACATATCCTGCCAATTTTCATGCAGTGCAATGATAATTAGGCACTGTCCTCATGGTCTTGATGCTCCAAGAAAAAGTTCTTCATTTGGACTTCACAATGTACTTGGTGAGTTACAGTAGACAAGGACCAAGAGAGAAGAAAAAATTCTCAAAGGTCAGATATCTAGAATGAAGTGCAGCAATATTCCTGTTCCTACTGACTTCCTCTGGGAGCTGGGAACAAAACCCTCAGTGATGACCCTGAAATTCTCCTGGATTGTGTTTTGACTATGACTAAAGTACATGAAATTGAAACTCCTGTGGGAAGTGTTCTGCTTTGTGGGAAATATTATCAAATGAAGGAAAAACAAAATTTAAGGAGCGTGCTGAGAGGAGTGCAGGCTCTGGGCCAGAGGCTGCAGAGAGCACAGCCCAAGGAGGGTTGTGTGGACCCTTTGGAGGGCAAGGATGCCACTGAAGGACAGAGTCCCTTTTAACCTGAAGCACATCTGAGTTGGCTTCTGGAGGTCAGTGGTTGAAGAGGACATTTTTGCCCCCCAGCATCATTCCTGTGCCCTACAATATCCCTGCCAGTCCCCTAGAATGCAATTCCAGATGGGGTTTGATGTGCATGACCAGACAGGTGTTACATTACTGGGCACATTCCCATAAAAACTTTATTTTTCCACTTTTTTGGTTTCACCTACAGCAATGTTACTCTGCTGGAAAGGTTCTGTTTCTTCTTAGTGCAAGGAAATAAGTATAAAATGGGTGAAACACAAAGTAGAGGCTGCTTTATGCTACAAGGTGTATAACAGAAATTGGAGTATAAGTGGGAAATAAACATTTGTGAGGAAGAAAATTACATAGAAGGAGGTGGAGAGGCACCATAAAACACATTACCAGTTCAAGAAAGGAAGTGGCTACTTGGTACAAAAACTGAATACCAAAGAGAGAAGAGTGAAACTGATGATGCTGAGTGCAATCATAGAGTAACCCTAGGTGTGGGGGTGTTTTATCATAGGTTTTTGTTATGGATAGATATTTGTTATAGGTTTTATTATAGGTTTTTGTTATGGATGGATATTTATTGTGGATGAGAAGCCCTCATTATTAATAACCCAGATAAAGGGGCCAGGTGGGACTCCATGCAAGAGATCCTTTAGATAATGGCCCTGATGTGTTACACAGTGACCCACACCATTATCCCTGCCAGATTTCTGACTGCACTGTTTGTGAATCCCTACAGTGAAGGACATTCCCTCCTACGTCAGTTTTTCTGAGTGCTTTCCTTCTTTGCTTCAGAAGTGTTTCCCAGTGACCTACCACAGTTTCTCTAACTACATGTGGAGCCCACTATATCTTCCTGCACAAACCATGGATATGGAGAGAAAATTGTTCCAACCCTCTTTGTGTGGGGATGACAAAGTGTGGTTTGGCTTTCATATGCCAGGCTGAGCTTTCAGCCTTTCAAGATTAAAATCATCCATTCCAATAAAAAATTTGCCATTGTTAAGTAACATGGAATTTGTTTTGTCATTTAAAAATATCTCCTTTCAGATTGCAACTGCATGTGAAACATGTGGCTTCTCTGTAGCCAAACAATAAAAAAACCCAAACAAAGAAGGTCTGAGAGGCTGTGCTGAGAAACTCATAACACAGAGGGATTCTGTGGTCTGGAGCTCACTGCATGCAGCAGGAAATGTGCTGTAAGACATCATGTGAGTGAGTCATTTTCTCTACTAAATTTTCAAACTGCTGTGACAAGACAGTGAATGAAAGGTTATAGATTCCTCAAGGTGTCAGTGCAAAGTGTTTTATATGCACACCTTGAGAGTATTTGAACGAGGAAATCAGTCTGCAAAAGAAAAATGCAATAAAAAAAGTTCTTTTTGCTACTCCTATTTTGTGCTCCACCCGCCTATAAAGTTTCTGTATCCCTGTAGCATGAGCAGCTCTTTCTTTCCATTCATTCAGCTGTAATCTATTCAAACATCCAGGTGAAGGGATCTTTCAGAGGAGACCTCTTTCTTTTTTTGTAATAAGAAACCTTACCAGTCAGTTCCTAAGGGAGGTGGACTAACCCCTTTCTCACGCTAAAATCCAAATCATTTGGTCATGTGTTGGGTTTGCACGGCCAGATTCTGGCAGTGGGAGGGGCTGCAGGGGTGGATTCTCTGGGAAGCTGCCAGAAACTTCCCCCATGCCCAGTGCCAGCCAGCTCCAGGACAGACTCACAGCTGGGCAAGACCAAGCTCATCAGCAATGGTGGTAGCACCTCTGGGATAATGCATTTAGGAAAGGGGGGAAAAATGCACAACTGCTGCTGAAGGGAGGAGTGGGAATGCCTAAGAGAAACACCTTGGTGGTGAAGGAGGGATGGCAGGAGGTGTTCCATGCACCAGAGGAGAGGTTCCCCTGCAGCCCCTGGGCAGCCCATGCTGAGGCAGCTGTGCCCCTGCAGCCCATGGGGGTCCATGGAGAGCAGAGATTCCCCTGCAGCCCCTGCAGGACCCCGTGCTGGGGCAGGGGGATTCCCAAAGGATGCTGTGCCCCTGTGGGCAGCCCATGACTGTAATTGCTCAGTGCTCTCTCCCTGTCTTTATCTCCACTCACCTTTCATTCTCTTTTCTCTCCTTTGTCCAGCTGGGGAGGGCAGTGCCAGAGCAGCTTCTCGGGCACCTGGTGTCCAGCCAGAATCAGCCCACCACAGGTGACACACTGTAAAATGAGACTTCATGTTACACCATGTCACACACTATTCGCAGCAGAGGGGACAGGCAGGCACCTCTCCTGCCAACTGCTAACAACCTTCTTATCCCACTCAGCTCTCCCTAGAGTTGGCACTTCTGATCCCATCTCTCAGAGAAAAAAGTCTGTGATTCAGGAAAAATATAAAGGAGAAAGTGATTTAGCTACCTTTGCCAAGTTCAAAATCCTGGTGCAAACCATGAGTTGTTGCATCAGGATAAGTTGCTGTATTTAGGCTGCATTTGCAGAAGATCCATGCTGCAGTTTGGATGTTCTCAGAGGTTCATTATTAAAGACAAAGGCAGAAGCTCCCTCAGACCTGGCATTTCTGGGGCTGGAACAAGATTGGATTTGAGGATGGTGGCTCTTAGCAGTGCACTGGAGTCTCAGAGCTTAGATTATATCTCTGTACTCTGTGGTGATTGCCTGGGGAGTGAGACAGCAGAGCCTGGGGAGAGGGAGAGAGGAGGCTGGACTGGCATGAGAAGAGAGAAAAGACTGAAACAGCCAGTCCTGACAAGGGGAGATACTGCCACCACAGCCCATGCCATAAACCAGGCCCACTGGTCACTCCACTCTGTGGGTGATTCCTCATCCATGAAATGGCTCCTTCCTGCCTGATGGTCCAGCCAAGAGAAACCATGATTAGCCACATCTGTGCTGGCCTTTACTGAACATTCACTGCTCAAAGGCAGGGCAGAGACCTACCAGATATTGTCTATCAGGGGCCCATTCCAGGAGATCCAGACCACCGTGCCCTGGAGGAACCAGGAGCATATTGAGCATCAGGAAGCACCAGGATGGTCCATTTTCCATGGGAGCATCCCAGAGATTGATTTGGTGAGCCTGTACTCTACCAGAACCTGCTGAGAACAAATATCATATTCTGTGACTTTTTTAGCCAGCGTGGCCACCAAAAAAGGGTCCTATTTGTGTCTTCTTCACAATTTTTGCCTTCACTGTGACATCTTCACTCTTTCCTCAGGCCACCATAGGTGCTCACAAAGGTTCATGAGTTCATAAGTACAGATGAGTTGGAATTAATATCAAGAAATTAAAAATAAAATATGTTGTCTGAATGATGTAAGGAAGGGACAAGACATTTGCAACAGTACCTTGATTCTTCTTCTGTTGCATATTTTTTAAATTTTGATAAAAATATATAGAGAGAGATGTGTTTTTCTTTTAATTTTTTTAAATTTTTTTATCTCACTTTTGGCTTAAGGAATGTTATTGAAAGTTCAAGCTAGTTAGGATAGGTTTTGTTTCCTTAGAGATGCAAAATGCAGGAATAAAAGCTGAAACACAATATTTGAGAATAGAGTATTTCCAATTGTTTAGATGACTTGATGATCATCATTCTCATAATTTTTTATTTTCTAAGTCCTCTTTTTAGTTCTGTTTAAAATCCCTCCTTTTCTTTTTTGCAGTACAGGGAAACTAGTTCCTCTGCCCAACTCATCTGGAATGTGTATGATTTCTTTATAGACAGATATTTCCAATAAACTTGTAATTTCCAACTCAACCTTATTATATATTGCCTGTAATTTCATAATGTCCCAAGCACTGATTTTTACATCATTAGATCAGTGGGAAGTCAGGAGAACAGAGGGCTGTACATATCTCATTCTTTTTCTTCCAGTATTTTTACCATTTAATGTGGCATTGTTTCAACATGCCCTTCCTATCTTTAAGAATAATGGTTCTGAACAATTAGAAAGGGCATGGGTATTAATTGAAGTCCTTAATTGTGTAATCATTTGTAGGAGGAGGTGAATCTGAAATTCCATGTATTATTTCATGAAAGCTGCCCTGGAAATGGTGGCTGATCCCTGTTCTCTAAGGAGCATGTTCTCCCTTTTCACTGGAGCATTAACACATGACTCAGTCTAAGGCAGTTATTTCAGAAAGGTGAGAGGCACACAGCAACTGTTACACTAGGTGGAAAACCTGCAAAGGAAAAACCAAAAATCTGTGCTCCTGAAAGCTTGTTTGATTTAGTCCCCAACAGTATTGCTTAGTCTCATAAAATACATTACCTTTCCCCACAAATCATACTTTTCTCATTAGAGTGTTACATGGCAAACTTAATTATTGTAATCACACTGGGATGCTGGATTAAAAAGCCTACAGACATTTAAAGCAGGATTAATGTCTTCATGTAACAGCAAAAACTGATGTAACTTTCATGCCACTGGGAAGCAGATTTGCTATGGAAATAATGCCATTTTAATTCTGAAAAGTTTGAATGTCTGCTTGCTTTGAGGAAACATTCTGCTTGCTACATTTTTCTCACCTT
Source organism: Serinus canaria (assembly GCF_022539315.1). Taxonomy (NCBI): domain Eukaryota; kingdom Metazoa; phylum Chordata; class Aves; order Passeriformes; family Fringillidae; genus Serinus; species Serinus canaria. The sequence continues at coordinate 144,223,886 of NC_066315.1, read as the reverse complement.
CAAGGTTTTTGAGTCTTGTGCAGAAATCATACAATAATTGGATTCTCAGACTTGTTTGCTGAAGAAATGAACCTTTATGTACTCCTGCAGTCTGTCTATCAGTCTCTCGGCTTCTCCCTAAATTTTGAAACTACTAGCCAATTTCAACCAAATTTAGAGCACTCCAGACATCTGAAAGACATTATATTTCTAAGATTGTGCAGAAACTGGGAGCTGAGTAGAATATAAAGATTTAAATTAGAGCTCAGTGAGACAGAGGCACAGGCACTGGGCATTTCAGGCAGGGCCTGGCAGCAGCTGGATCTGCCAGGATCCCACAGAGCCAACCTGAACATCTGCATCAGCCACAGCCCAGCCCACACCACCCCAGTCTGCCCTGGGAGTAGGAGGGAAGGTGGAGCTCTTGGACCAGCAAGGATTTAGGGCACCAAAATCCTTATGCAAGTGGAGCTGGTTGTGCTGAGTCTGGTACAGCTTTGTCTGCTTTGTCTGTAAAGGGACAGTGATTGTCACTGGTCAGAATTTCTGAGCAGACCATGAATGCTCCATTCTTGGAGGTTTTCAAGACCAAACAGCACAAAACCATGACCAGCCCTGTCTGCCCCATGGCTGATCCTGCTTTGAGCAGCAGGCTGGGCTAGAGTAGCCCTTGCAAACCTGAATCATCCTGTGAGTCTGTGGAGGGAGCTTTGCCTTACTGTGCTACCAAAAGCAGGACATAGACAGATTAATTTAGTCCAGATTTTATCATCTGCCAAGTACCTTTTGAAAGGCCTATAGATTTTTTTCAATACAAAAAAGGGCATCCCTAATGTTTAATATTTATAATGTGCTAATAGCCAGGGATGTTAGCCAAGGTCAGAGACTAAAAAAAGAATAAAATTAATTTAGTGGCTAAATCATTAACCTACAACAGAAGAAATCACAGTTCATTGGAGTCTTCCTATATGAATTTACACAAGCAATAATAAGTGGGAATCATCTCAGATAATTTTAGCCCTCCAGAAAGTAGATAGCTAATTTAATGTGGTTTTTCAGATTCCCTCAAGAGTCAACAGAGAGACCAAGAGCCCAAAGCTGTTTCCTGCAACATATTTTGGTGGGGTGGACACTTTCTTTCCATGGAGAGAGTGAGATAATAGCACTCAACTGGGAGCATGGAGGGTTGAGGCAGACATCTCATCATAGCATGTTAAAACAAATTGTTATAAGGTTTCATTTTATTAGTTTAGCAGTTGCAGGTCACTGTTTATTTATTTGCTGTCACTGTTTATTTATTTGCTTGTTTTCAGAGCTGCTTTATCTAACACCTCACTTTGTTGTATGTGCTCTCTGTTGTGCTGTTTATCATCTCTGGGGGCTAGATTAAAGTTATCATTTTCCCACACTGTGTAACACTGGCTCATATGATAAAATTAGTGGTCAGGGTAATAATTTGGTAATTGTACTTAGCATTGCCATCATATCCATGCTTCAGGAACCACCTGTCAGGAGCTGTTAATGATTGCACTCTTTACCTTCACTCCTTGGAAAGCCAGTCCATGGAGGGGGGAAAGAGGAAACACTTTGGTCTTTCACCTTTCCCTTCTCCTCTTTTGAGCATTTTGAATATTCTTGGTATGTTCAAACCAATACATTCATATTGCTATCTCATTTCCAGCTGGATAGTTAAGTGTGGGACAGTATGGACAAGTGCCTGGGACAGTGGACACACCCAGTGCTGTAGAACTTCACCTCTGAACATGTGAAAAATCCTGAAGTGGGATGGAAAATCCACTTCCTAAACCCTAGAAGCATGGGTACACAAGTTACAAAGAAAAAAATCACAGAAGGGGATCCTTTCAGGAAATTTGCTGCTCCAGTGTCTAGTGGGCAGTCCTCCAGACATCGTAGAAAGGCTTTCCTACTTCAGTCTTAATAAAGGAACTTCTGATTCTTATTTACAAGTGAGTAGTCAAGACTATGAGCAGGACCAGAGGGGCCCTGCCTCCACACAGGTCAAAGAAGGGGAAAACTGAGTTTATTGGACTGTGAGCAGACCCACAGGAGTGTTAGGCTCTAGTATTCACAGGTGCACCGTGTACCCTAATGCCATCTGGCTCTAGCAGTGCAGATCCCATCTGTATTTCCTCTCAGCCTTACACTGGACCAGCTCCAGGAGCTCCATGTCCCTCTTGTACTGAGGAGCTCCCAAGCAGGTTCTCTCTGGACAAAATGATCCAGGGGAGTGATAAGAAATTCTAATGACCAGCCCCTGATTTTCATTAACTTTCTCCATTGAGTCCTAGATCAGAAAACCCAGTGTACACCAACCAAGAAGTTACTTGCTCTTGAGCTACTTACATTACTTTAAAGTCAGCTGCCATGAAATAAGAGTGGCACACTTTGATTTAATCCAATTCCTGTTTTGAGAAACAGCAAAGTCTTCTTTAACTACTGAGGCTTAGAAATGGTAAACCTTAGTCTAGTTCAACAGTGTTGATTTTCTAGCAGGCAGCAGAGCACTGATAGGCAAAAAAAGAAAGGATTTCTTCAGGGATTTCTCTCCTCCAGTGGTTTATAAGTGCATGAGAATTCAGTGTCAAAGTTTAACTCCAGCTGACAACTCAGCCCCACACAGCCACTTACTCCCTACCCCCATGGTGGGATGTGGGACACAATCAGAAAAGTAAAATGAAAAAGCTTGTGTGTTGACATAAAGGCAGTTTAATGGGCAAAGCAAAAGGTTTGCACACAAGCAAAACAAAGCAAGAAATTCATTCATTATTGCCAGCCAGGTTCTATGTACAAATCACAAACAGGACAGGACTGCTGTGGAACGTGCCTTGAGCTGTTTCATTTTCCAGCATCAGTCTCATTACATGGTTATGGCACTGGGAAGATGCCAGCAGCTCACATCCCAGGCAGCAGACCAAGAACTTAATGTTACAATTTACTTTATAAGTTTTTTGACCAATCACACAAAGCAAAAGAATATCAACAGTGGTTCTATCCAACCACTATAAGCACACGTTCCTTCAGTTAAAACAATGCCTGCTTATTTCGAATACAATACCTGCTTGTAAGCCTTAAAACAGAATGCACAGAGCTCCATTATTAAGCTTCAAACTTCCTAATATCTTGCTAGATAAACTTTTCTGTAGCTTAGGGAGTTATCCTAGGCAAGCATGAATACACAGACCATCGTTCTATTTGTCCTTGCTTTTCTACTTTTTACATAATTTTTCTGCTGACCAATCTTAGGGCTACTGCCTAGCTCTAATCACAGCTCTGCTGTCTCTGAGGCCTGCCTTTTGCAGCTTTCCCAAAACCCTCTGATTTTATGGATTCCCACAATTCCCCCTCTCAGTTCCCCCTTTCAGCTATCTCCAGGACATCAGGGTTCCCTCACACCTTATGGTGACTTGGGAAGACAAAGACCACCACTAGGAATGTCCCCCTCTTCCCTCTTGCCCAGCTTTATATGTTGAGTTTGATGCCACACAGTGTGGGATGTCCCTTGGGTCAGCTGGGGTCAGCTGCCCCAGCTGTGTCTCCTCACATTTCCTTGTTCCCCCAGTGTGTCCTCAGAGGTGGAGCTGGGTGAGAAGCAGAAAAGCCCTTGGCTCCATGCAAGCTCTGCTCAGCAGAAGCTAAATTCAATTCTAATTTACAGCAAGGCAAGCAAGCCCCAATCAGGACACTTCAGAGGCACAGGAGCTTGTCCAGTACAGCTGTCAAACAAGCAGCAAAAGGAAAATGTAACTACAATCATTCAGAAAAGTCATGATTTTACAAGTGACAGAAATCCCAGGAATGCTTAGGGCCAGATTGATGGAGCTCTGAGCAACTCAGTCTATTGGATGGTGCCCCTGTTCATGGCAGGGGGCTGGAGCTAGATGGTCTTTAACATCCCTTCCAACCCAAAGCATTATATGTTCTATGAATCCATGATAAATCTTTTAGACCCTACAGAGAGGAAGGTGGGGAATTGTCAAAAAAACTAAATTAGGACATAAACCCATTTCCCCATTTTCTTTCTCTTTGATGTTCAAGTAGGCTTACCTTAGGAGACTGAGAGTATCTTGGGGTTTCCTACAGATAGTTTTAGTGCAGGGTTTAAGTTGCCCTCTTTCACCTGAAATATTTGCCATTTCCATGAGTCTTGAATATTGCTTTTTCCTTTTGAGGAAACAAGTACAGAAATTCATCTTCTTGTCAGTTTAACCTAATTGCTCATAGAAAAATCTTTAAGGTCTTGTTTCTCTGAAAAAAATAGAAAGAGATGTACCACAATTTCCCCATTCAGAAATGCAGTGGATGGACAGAGGAGTGAGGTGGGTGAGGAGCCTGCATGGTACACAATGACAGGGAGAGATGCTGCCATTCTGTCTGCACTGAGGATAGGCAGAGAGAAGATTAGCAAACATAAAAGGGATGAAAAGAAAACCCACAGAAATTATTCAAAAGTAGAGAAGATGACCTGTGCATATTTTGGTTTCGTGGCTAACCCCTGAGTGAGAGCCCCAGTCCTGAGTGGTGCAGACCAGCTCATGTACAGCTGCATAGCATTCTGTCAATGTCATCTCTGCATTCTGTGTGACTGCTTTTGCCTTGAGGCAAAGATATGATTCATGCTTTTTTTTCACTTTGAAATTCAAGAAATAATGGATGGATGCCTTACATGATTTCACAGCCTGACACTGCAGTCTCATGTTAAACCCAATAATGCAAAACATATTCCTATTGCTTGGAGCTCACCCAGAATCATAGAAACACAGAATTGTTAAGGTTGGGAAAGACCTTTAAGATAATTGAGTCCAAAAACATGCCCCTTAATTTTTTTAACACTTTCTGGGATGCTGATTCCACTGCTTTCCTGGGCAGCCTCTTCCAAGGACTGAGAGCACTTATTTTTTAAAGGTGAATAGACTTTTATCAATATTCAATCTAAACCTCCCTGAGTGCATCCTGAGACCTTTTTCCCTTATCTATCACTTGTTCCTTGGGAAAAGAGTCTGAGCCCCATCTGTCTCCTTTCAGGAGTTGTAGAGAGTGATAAGGTCTCTCCTGAGCCTCCTTTTCTCCAGGCTGAACACCCCCAGCTCCCTCAGCTGCTCCTCCTCAGACTCGTGCTCCAGACCCTTCCCCAGCTCCATTGCCCTTCTCTGGACATGCTCCAGCCCCTCAATGTCTTTCCTGCGGTGAGGGGCCCAGAACTGGGCACAGGATCCAAGGTGTCACCAGTGCCCAGCACAGGGAAGAATCCTGCCCAGGTCCTGCTGCTTACACTGAGCCTGGCTCAAGCCTGGATGCCACTGACCACCTTGGCTCATGCTCAGCTTCTCATCCACCAACACCCCCAAGTCCTTCTCCTCAGGGCTCTTCATTCCCTGCCCACCCTGTACCTGTGCTTGGAATTGCCCAAACCAAGGTGCAGGACTTTGCACTTAGCCATGTGAAATCCACGAGCTGTGGCTGTAAATGTGATACATGAGTACTGAGGGTGTTTTGTTCAAGACATCTGTAAGCAATGCAAGCTTTAAAAGTTGTATCTTGGATTCACAAGGTCAATATCATGATGTGTGTGTAAGATGAACTTCACTTTAGGCAGCTGTGTGCAAATTTTATGGGTTTCTTAGATTTCATTAACAGTTCAGAGGCCAAGTTGAACTTGGGAAAATCAAATTAATGAAGACAATTTTGTCATTGTTAAATACATCTAATTTACAACAGAGCCTAAAAGGGTGATGAATAAAATAACCTGGTCAAAGGGGATAGACTTAAAACATCTTTCTTTCATGCTTTTCCTCTCCACATGATAAAAACTCTTCAGGTATATGGAGATCAACCTGATTCTCATTCAAACCTTTGCAGCGCTCTGTTTCCTTGGTGACTGTGTAAACCATGATGTGATTAGGCTCCTGGGAGGGCTGGTATGGCTACAACAATTGCTTATAATTTTGATGAGCCATTATAAGAAATGTAATGTTTGGCAATCTCTAAGCTGGAAATTATTGACCCCCAAAGGCTGGTGCAACAGCAGATATTCAGATGCAGAAAAAATGGCCTTTGTGTGTTCACATGCCTTCAGTTACATTTAATAATAGTTAAGAGAATCATCAAAAAGTGGTAACATTATTCACAGATAATATTAAATATTTAAGCATTTAAAGAAGGTACTGCTTTTTGAAATTTATTATTTTTTAATTAATACCTATTTTTGTAGATGCATGTGTATTTACTTCTACATATACAGATACTTTTATATCTATCATCTATCTATCTATCTATCTATCTATCTATCTATCTATCTATCTATCTATCTATCTATCTATCTATCTATCGTGTGTCTATCCATCCATCCATCCATCCATCCAGGCATCCATCCATAGAATTTTTCTCTTTCTCAGCCTCTCTGATTTTCCAGCCTGAAATCCCCAGAAGTACAGGGTTGGATGCAGGGATGATGAGCTATAGCATCAATAGGGAGTTAGATTTGAGCTTGGGAATATCATAAATTATTAATAATAAACCATTTGATTCATGATTAGAGGAAAATTTTCCACAGAGAAGGAAAGATCCGTGTTTCGGTTGTCTGGCTGCAATGTTAAATAACTATAACTAGTCTGTTCTCAAAGGTTCCAGAGGTGCACTACATGCCTCTGAGATTAATTATCACTAAGTGAATGAGGAAATATCTCTGCAGCTTCATAGCCATTCTTGTTTAAGTGGTGGAGTTGATTGCATTGAGTGATGCTAATGCAAGGGAAGAACCATGAAGGTTTTAAGGATAGATCACCCAGCCAGTTAAGATTCTGTGGTATTAAAAAAAAAATAGCATTTGAAGTTATATCTTCATTGAAATAAATGAGTGGTTCAAGGGAATTGAAGTCTGACAAATTCAGTGTGACAAGACAAAATGGATGTTACCAACCACACCCAGACTGAAGATGTCTGTCCCTCTGTCAACAAGCATTTTACACTTTTTCACAGAAGTCTTACTGAAAACAAACACCTGTCTTTATTGCAAGGTGTCTTCTTTGGTGAAGAAAGAGGTGAAGCTGTAATTCACTAGAACAAAGTAAAAAAAGTGCTCAGCTATGCCTGGATTTAGTGTTATTTTGAAATAGATTTTCTTTCTTTCATAAAAAGTACATTAATTCCTATGACAGCTGTGAAGATAATAAATTTTCCTCTAATAAAAATTCACTAAAGAATTGCTCCACTGATATTTCTTCTTGTTTACTAACCCCTAGATAATCTGTCTTTGCTGGTGGGTGAGAGAACTGTGAAACCTCTTGGACAATATTTTTTAAATCCATAGATTAACTGGGTTCTACAAGCATAAATCACGAGGATTAGATGCCAGGTCAAAATTAGTTCTCTAAATTACCTTCCTAGTCAATGAGTATCAGTTGGCACCTTCATGTTGTGAGTCAAAAACCTATGAGAGAGACTAAACTTTTATGCTACTGAAATGAACTGAGTCTGGGCCACAGCTGGAAGATCCTGATTTACAGGGTATTCCAGTGTTCTCCAATGCTTTTGCATCAGCTTCAAGAAAAAACAATTAGAGAGAAGAAAAATGCATTCCAGAAATCTCTTTCTTGCACATATGGATCAGAACTAGGCTTGCCCAGGTACCCCAGTACAAGCTGGGAAAAAATGAACAAGTCCTTTAATTTTAATTATCAACAGGTCTTGTTGCCAGTCTGTGGACCTCTGGCACAACCCTTTGGTGTGGTTATCCCTGTGTAGGATAAAACAGGTTCTAGAGGTACTGCTTTTATTCACTAATAAGCCTAATTGCATTATTCAGGTTGGCAAATATTGATACAGAATATTCAAAAGGATTTGTCATTTCCTGCAGGAATGTGGGACCTCTGTACCTGTGATGTGCAGCAGAATGACAGCAGCAAGAATGAAAAAGAATTTCTATTTGACTAAAAGGGAAATTTTGGGACAAGTTTTTGAAGCTTCTTCAAATTTTAACCCAACTGTATAGACTAAATAGTCTGTTCCCACTATCAGGCAATCCAAAGTCCTTCCTGACACATTTTTTATGGCAGTTTTTTGGGGTGTTTTTATGGAAGTTACAAAATTCTGGGTTCCCTTCAGGAATGTCAGCACCAGAACTGAGATTACAATTCATGCCCTTGCTGGTGGGTCCCTCTAGACCCAAATAACCAGGCATTCCCACAGAATAGGTTGTTTCCTTTCCATCTTACACCCTACAGAGTCTCTCCAAATTTTCAGAGACCCATTCTGCTGATGTCATATGGACAAATACTCCAAAGTTAAGCCCACCTTTCCTGGACGACTTGGCCAAAGGTCATCTACAAATGCAGCTGATTCAAGTAATATTTTACATTTTAGCCTGCTCTGGTTTTGGGTCAGAGCATTTTATTGGGGAATGTAATTGTCGTCTGGGCAAGTGCAAGTAAATATTGATCTTAGAATTCTTTGATCATTCTTGACCACAAATTGCTACCCTTTTTTCCAGAGAAGTCTGTCAGTTATTTGCAAATAATGAATCAAAGAGTTAAAACTTTCAGGAATGGGCATGCCTCTGCATTTTCTGTATTCCTGGGATCCTAGAAGAAGCATTACATACCTCAATCCCCTTCCTACATTTCCTTTCAACTAGTAGTGGATAAATTACTCACAGACAAAGCAAAGACTTGCACACCAGCACTACACAGATGACAGATTATCCTCCCTCATTACCAACACAGAATAACCCAGTGTTTGGAAGAGATTAACTCCTGGGTGAAGAATTACTCTTTTAAATTACACCTAAACAAGACTATTAGTTAAGAAAAAAAGGTTTAAAATATTTTTTGGTTGTCAAGCAAAGGTGCTGGGCAAGGACAGCACGAAAATCTCAGATGCACAATTGAATTATCAATTGGCAGGCATTCACTTCCCAATACATGTGTTTGAAAATGTAATTAAAGTAATTTAGCAAAACCATACTGCAAGGGGTATTTGTGCTCTGCTCTACTGATGTGTATTTATTAGACAAAGTGCCTGCACAGTGCTTCCAAGGGGTGATTAGGATACTCCTCCAGAGGGAATGACTTTTTAATAGACCTGTGAGACTGGGTTTATTTAACTTTGGTACATGAAAGGTCTCTGTAGTGGTGTAAGCTCCTTCTGTTTGGAGTGATCTGACAGAAATTAATATGCAGGTAAGAATTCCACATCCTGTCACCTTGAAGCCAGCACAAAGGTAATTATTTCTATTTTGATACCTTTTCTGTAAAATTTCTAGAACAGGAATCCAGCACAAAGGTAATTATTTCTATTTTGATACCTTTTCTGTAAAATTTCTAGAACAGGAATCTATACCAACAGCAGGAATCAATTTCCTTCTATTTTAGCTTTTGAAAGCTAGACAGCACACAGAGATGGGACTCAGATCTGAGATATTTAAACCTAAAATGCAGATTAATTGGTTTGAATGTATCCAGTGCCATGGCAGGATTGTGTAGAACTCACTCAGACCAGGTTATTTCAGATACCAAACTAAAATGTCTCTAGATACACACTCCTGAGGAGAACTATGCCTTTCTGTAGAAACTGAGGGATGGGAAAGGCATTCCAGTCACCTAAGATGTGACAAGGAATAATTTGCCAGCTGAGTCCTATCAGTCATGATCCAGACACAGCTCCTCTTCCACTCAGTGCTGTGCTTGTCTTAAAGGTAAAGGCCTGGGGCTATTTTCTGATCTCTAAGTGTTCCATCTAACCTGCACCAAGTCATTCCTGCTGCTGTAAGATCTCTGAGGCAGATTTGTGTGTTTGGCAGTACCTGGGGTTGCTTCAGTTGGTAGGAGGAAGCCAGGTAGGACATCTGTCATGGAATGGGACGCCTCTGTCTCACAGTGGAATCTAGGTGAGACCTCCATGAGCTATAAAAGGAACTTAAAAACCGGCCCCTCAAGTAGCTGCTTGTGTGTGAACAGATATATTTATATAGAAACTCTATCATCTCAGACAGACATTGACCCCAGTCTAATTAAGAGTCTTTAATCAGAAATTGAAAAAAAAAAAAAATCTCCTCAGACTCAGAGAAAAAGATCTAATTGTCTAAAGAGGAGATTCATCCCAGCTCCTTAAGAGAAAGAAGTCTTCTGAAGTAACCTTTACTTTCTAAGGTTATGTATTTTTAATTGTTTTTAATTGGAATCCAAACCATTTAGTTTGTAGTATCTTAAAATCAAGGCTATAGTTATGCTCTGAATCTGCCAGAACTATGTGAAAAAGAACAGCAAGAAGAGATGTTGATGAATGTGTTTATCATAGTTGATATAATACATATATATCACATCAATAAAATACATACCATTGTACCTGCTTGTAGATTTTATAGAAGTCCGAGAAAAAATGCAAGTACCATCCTGGTGTCTTTTTTAGGGAATCTCTAGGTAGATGAACATTTAAGAAGATTTGAATATTTTAATTCAGTCTTTGCTGAACTTTCTAGCAACTTAGTGAGTTCTGGATCCTACCTTCATGGAAGGTTAAGCTTTCTATAGGACATGGGGAAAAAATAACAAAAGGACTAAAAAAAGAAATAGAAAAATAAAAATAATAGTAAAAAAAAGTCAAGAAAATTAATTTAGAAGAAGGCAAGCAATTTTCAAATTTACAGCAAAGATGGTGATAGCAATTGTTTGATTACAAAAACCAGGATATTAAGCTGTAAGCTTACTTTCTACACATATATTTAGGCATTTGGGTGTAGTAACATCTGAAGGAGATCCCTCAGGAAGAGCAGGAGGTGAGTGATGAGATATTTTAGTTTTGTAAGAAGACTTGTTGGAGATATAAGGAAAACAAATTAAGTGAGATTAAGTATGACTGTGGGATTCAGTACTCTGCAGCATGGCCTTTTCTGGAGAAGCTTTTGAGGCTGACAAAATTCCTTTTCGAGGGTCAAGCACTCAAATTTAAAATCAATAAAGTGAACCAATGCTCTGCATATTTAATTGATGGCCCAGAAAGTCTGACAGTGTTGGGTAACACGAGGCAGACCTAGAAAATACACCTCATGAATGTAAGACTGGGAAATGCAAAACTGAGCTCCCAGGTGCTGGAGCTCTGACTGTCACTGAGGGGCTTCTTCAGAGTTCAAAGCATTTCTTTCAAGAGCTGGAAAAGCAAGGTTCTTCTCTTCAGGACAGTGTCTGCATTGATTTCACCTGGCTGTCCTGCCTGCTTCCCCTCAGAATGTGCACCCCAGAGACAGCCTGGTGCACCCCTCCCACAACACAAAGCATTGTGTGTCTTCCCCACCAAACTGGCCTCCTTAGGACTGGGAATCTTAGACAGGACAAAGCTCCCCTTTGTGAGGGCACAAACACAATCAGATTCTGTATCTGGGTCCCATTTCAGCAGCTGTTCATCCCCTCCCATCTAATCCCTCCCCTCAGTTTCCTTTCCTGTTGGACACAGAATCAGCAGCCAGAGGCAGGTACCATCCTCAAGAGCATTTCAAGAGCAATAATCAGTTTTCCTGCAAAGGGTCAGCACTGATGTGGCACATAAGGGTCCTTGTGCTCATCTTTTACACACTTTATCTTTTGGGCTGAGCAGGGTGTTCAATAAACTGTCTGCTCTGTCTGGAGGGAGAGCACGGAGCTGGCACGAGGCGAGAGCACACAGAGCCCTGCTAATGCATCCTGCTGCCTTCCACTCCTGACAAGGCTCTTCCATAATGAACTGGATGAGGGGATTTGCAAGTGCTGCTTCCAATTAAAAATAACACCCCTGCAAAGGGAAAGCAGTGAGGTAATGACTGCACTTCTGATGGAGCTGGAGCAGCTGCCTCATTAGTACACGCTCCGTGATTAATGTGCCTTTCTGACCTGTGCTTATACACCTTAACCTCTTCCTCCTGGAACAAAGGAAACCCCATTCCCACAAGAAGCACTGCTGGTTCTTCAGGGATGCAAGATTAACTCATACTGAGGTGAATCATATTTTGCCTGTGAGATACAGTTTTACAGCAGAATGGAGTGCAGTCACTTTAAAGGAAGATTTGATGGAGATAAAAAGTGTCCGAGTCCAACATTTTCACAAAAATCACCTTTTGCTTCAAATTTCCAAATTTGGGATTAGAAATGTAAAGCTATTCCCCCTTCATGTTTCAGAAGGCAAGGAAGCTGTTTCTTAAGAGAAAAAACTGAAAATTAAGGAGATTTCTAATCACTTCCAAACTTCACACTTGGAATGGTGTTTTTATGTGGTATTTTCTGGGGTACCCTGTGGCAGGAAGGAATGAATCTGACTCCATGTTCTTAGAAGGCTAATTGATTATTTTATGATTATGGTATATTATATTTAATTATAGAATACTATACTAAAACTATACTAAAGAATAGAGAAAGGATACTTACAGAAGGCTACAAAGAATGATAATGAATCTCATGACTCTCTCTCCAGAGTCCAACACAGCCTGACCATGATTGGTCATTAAGTTAAAACAATTCACATGAAACCAATGAAACAACCACTTGTTGGATAAACAATGTCCTAACCACATTCCAAAGCACTAAAACACAGGAGAAGCAAATCAGATAATTATTGCTTTCCTTTTTCTCTGAGGCCTCTCACCTTCCCAGGAGAAGAATCCTAGGCAAAGAGGATTTTTCAGAAAATTTGATGGTGACATTTTTATAATAAGTAACCCTTAAGGGCTGGACTTCCACAATGCTAATATCTCTTTCTTAATGCCAGATAAAGTGCAGTGCTGAGCACTCAGATGTGACTTTCATGACAGAAACAGGGAAATTCATTCATGTTTTCATTCTCATTTCTTCCAAGGCTTGCAGTGGAGAGGGGCTTTCACCTCCAGATGACAACTGAGGATCAGCTTCACTAAAATAATAGAAGGATCTGCCTTTGACTTGGTAGAAGATCAGGTTTTTCAAGTCCATGTAAGAGTATTTCAAAAGCCAGCCCACATCACAGCAAATCAGGAGTGACAAGAGGGAAAAAAGTAACTTAGAAGTGAGGAATTAACAAGATTTCCTTTAACAGATCTATAAAATGACTGAGGTTTTCCTAATTCACAAAGCTCCTGAAATTTTATTTAACAGATAAAACAAAAATTGATGATATCTGAATGTTTAGTAAAGCTCTAAGCTCCTGTTTTGTGCTTAAGCTGGCATGTTTTTCATTACCCCAAGGTAAACCTTCAGGTACCAACATCTTCAGTGATCTGGATGTGCCTTGCAATCAAATGCTACCTGCCAGAACATTTCTTCCACTAAGTTTTTCAATTCGTCTAATTTTCTTCAGCATTGTGTATAGCTCAGTGGAAGACAATTTATCTTGCATCATCTTTGAAACAAACAATGAATCAGTGAGGTGACTTAGCCAGACTTTAACTTCCTCTCTCGTGTCTGCATCCTCCATGGATTCCCCACGTTTGTGTCACATGCAAGATGCTGTCCTGTGCCACCCCCCAGACACAGCTAAGCAATCTCACATTTCACACTCTCAGATAATGGTCAGTGGTTGGAAAGGGGGACCTTGCACACTCTCAGATTTCAGACTGCCTCGAGGCAGCTTCTCTGATTGCCCACCTATCTGGCCAGTGATAAAGTTTTCCTGTGACTCCCTGACACTTAAACAGCTGAACACTTGAGGAACAGAATGACTGCTTATCCAAGATGGACAGACAACTAAAAAGAGCAGGATTAGCTTAAAGATCTCTCACTTCTCAGCAGAAGATTAATCATATGTAGCACCTTTTAGCATACTGGTCAAGAGAATAAACGTTGTAACCCTCTTTGAAGATTTGAAGGTTTTTTTCATGCTGGTTGCTAACTCTACATTAGAAAATTAATCACTGCAGAGGTAGAGTTAGTTTCATCAAATCAGTATGTGAAAAGGGATTTTAAACAAATGTGGCTTATATTGAAAGACTGAGTATCAGTTACCTCAGCCTTGAAGATAAACAAGGTCTCGTTAGGTTGTGATAGGATTACCTGCTTGTATCATTTAAACAAGTCTAATTTCTGCCACAGGCTTTTCAAGCCTCTGAACACTGACATTGATTCATTAAGGTTTTTTCCATTCCACTCACGAATTATATTTCCCAGAAGAAAATGAAGCAACATTAATTACAAAAGTGAGATTTCCACAATGAGATACATAATTGCCAGTACTGAAGTGCACATTATAAGATCATGCACAACATACTCTGCTGACATATTATGCAAAACAAATTCTTGATCTCTTTTTTGATTATCATTTCATCCCCCAAAAGTTTAAACTACATCTATTCCAAGAAGTTAAATATATCTGGATTGTTCTCTACAATTGGAGCATGGAAAAACCTTCATTAGCAGAATCATAGAATGATTGGTGTTGGAAGGGCTCTTAAAGATCACCTCATTCCAACCCCCTGCCATGGGCAGGGACACCTTTTAATAGACCAGGTTCCTCAGAGCCCCATCCAGCCTGGCCTGGAATACCTTTAGGGATGGGACATCCACAGTTTCTCTGAGATACTCTAGTGTCTCACTACTCTCACAAGAAAGGATTTCTTTCTAATGTCTAATCCAAACCCTCTCTGTTTCAGTTTAAATTCAGCCCCTCCTGTCCTATCTTTACCTGCCCTTCTCAAAAGTTGCTCTCTAGCCTTTTTGTAGGCCCCTTAAGGTACAGAGAGGAGGAAATCCTTCCATATTAACCAACTTTCTCGGACCCCTCTTCCCTGAGATCCCTGATCCCAGATCCCTGTAGAGGCCAAAGCCTACTCCCCTGAGATCCCAGGCAGTGAGCTTGCTGTGCACCTTCCTTGCTTCCCCAAGGATCTTGAATTCCACCATTTCAGGGTCACTGCAGCCAAGGCTGCCCTGGAGCTTCACATTCCCCATCAATCCCAACATTTTAGTGAGAACAAGATCCAGCATAGCATCTCTCCTGATAGCTCCTCTATTCCTTGGCAAAGGCAGACATCACCAAGATTTCCTAGGAACCCCTGGACTGGTTTTGCCCTGCTGTGCTGTCCCTCCAAAGGACATTGGTGTGGCTGAAGTCCCCCAGGGGGACGGGGGCTGGGAAATGTGTGGTCACTGCCATCCGTCTCTGCAGGGTCTCATCCCCTCAGTCCTCCTGGCTGGGTGACCTGCAGCAGGTCTAGGTTACAGGGTCACTGTCCCTGCCCTCCCTTTAATCCTGATCCAGGAGCTCTCAGTCAGTTCCTCCTCCATGCCCAGGTGGAGCTCCATGCACTCTGACTGGTCATTGATGTAGAGGGTGTCTCCTTGTGTCCCTGCCTGTCCTTCCCAAAGAGCTTGGAGCCTTCCACTCCAACCCTCCAGTCACAGGAGCCATGCCCCCACCCCCTCTGTGATGCCCACACATTGCAGCCATCCAGGTGCACACCTCTAATTGCTTTTTCTTATTCCCCATGGTGGAAGTGTGTGTGTGTGACAGAGGCACTCGAGCTGGGCTCTCAGTGAAGCCAAAGGATTGGTTGGAGTAGCCAAAATGCCACTGTGCTGCCCTCCAGGTGCTCTTCTGCTGACTGGGATCCCTCTCCAGGCTCTGAGAATCTTTTGCTGGCTACAAAGTGCTGTGTATGGGATAGAAGTAGGTTCATATCATTCTACTCTATTGACATTCAAATCAGGGTAGTGACATCCAAGGGAATTCCTGTTGGGAATGGGCCTGATCTACCTGGTGCTCTGTGCCTCCAGCTCTGAGTGAGCCACTTTTAGGGGCCATTCTGGCAACTGAGCAGCAGAGACAGCGGCTTTCATTACCTACAAAAAATCCCTACCACTGTTGAATTTAATAGTAGACACAGCCTCAAGCTTCAAACAAAGACAAGAAGAAAAAAGACTTTCTGGTGGTTGTAGATGTTCTCCACAGGTAGAAGCTCTATTGGTAACTATTCATACATACTGTTAACCCAGTGTAGTCACTTTGTAGTCACAAAATTAACAGTTTGTTTGCCTACTTTCATCTAAGAGGGAGCATACAGAGATTTCAGGTGGATTCTACTCACCAGGAAATATTTTTATGACTAGCAGTTTCTGGGACTCAGGATAGGTTTCAACACATTTTTTGGCATTGTTTGGCATAAATCCACAGGCAGAAACAGGAATGATCCCACCATGGTGCATACTCACCACTCTGGTGTGTATGAACACCCTTCCTCCAGTGCATGTGCATGTCCAGAGCTTCCAGGCTGGACACCCCTCTAGGGTTTCCTCATATGCAGGCACCCTGCAGCCCTTGTAAAGCTGTCAGGGACAGAGCACACCCCTGCATATCAGGAGCCACAAGCACAACTGGGAATTTTTTCTCTATTCAGAACCTCTGATCTTCTATAATTCTCAGGAGTTTGTCCCCTTCTCTCAATAAAGCTGCATCAAAGCACATCTTCTGTTAACTCTGGCTGCAGGGAGGGAGAGTACAAGATGGCACTTCCCTTCCATCTCAGCTCCTTAGGGCTGGTTGTAGCAAAAGAAAGAGAGAGGAAATGTCACCGTCTGCTTTGCTGCCAATCCTGTCTCTGTCAACATGCTACACTCTGCCTTTATTGTTTTGAACTTTTGGCTGTGTCTGGACATTGCTCAGAAGGGCCAGAAGAGCTCAGCCTGTTCAATGACTTTCACAGCTACAGACAATTGCTTCCTTCCTTCCAAAAGGGGAGGGAGAATGCTGACAATGACTAAAGAACCCAGAGAGGTATCACAGCTTTTTTGCAGAAGTCTCAATGATCTTCCCCTGACCTGGTCCCTGGAAAAAAAAAAAAAACAAAAGAAAGCTACAGTATTTGTCAAAGCTGTGTATGCATACAAATGCATGTATCCATTGTTTCCAAGTAACTTGGGAACCCAATGGCTTTAGGAGTAGCCATAATTTTCTCAGCAGAAGCATACATAAAAATGAGGGTTCATTTATGAGATGGAGCCAGGAATCATAATTAAGCTGATGAAACTGAAAATTTGTAGCTGATACAGAAACCATTAATGAAGTCCTACATAAAAGCTTACACCCATGCAAGGGGAGCTTTTTTCTACATTCTAGGGTATACATAAATTTCTCTGTTTCTCTCTCACACACATTCATTTTTATGAAGACAAGAAAATAATTAATAGGTAATTGCATTACCTAGGAAAGACATTCTACCGTTGGAAATGTTTATGGAAATGAGGAACAATTAATTTATCATCAGTTTTATGGTAGTAATAAAAAATATTTATCTGCCTGGAAGGATTTACATGAACTTTGATATCTGATTAATAGTAAGAGTTGGTTAACATTAAAATGAGAGCAAAGTGTTCTGATTAGCTCCTACCACAGCAAACCTACAACAGATCTGCTGTTATGGATGTGTGTATTCTGGATTGAGAGGAGATACCAGAGTCTGGCCCAAAAAAATATTTTAGGAAAGGAAAGGTCACTTTGAACTCTACTTTTATGCCCAGCATGATGAATTGTTGGCATGGACAGCAACTACTTAACCTTCTAATTTTTATTTCTGGTCACAAACATTAATGGGTTTCTCTTAACCCCTGTGTGAGGAAGGTCAGAATTATCCCAGTTTCAAAGATGAGGAATTGTGCAGAAAAAAAGCAGATGCAAGGATTTTTTATGCTTCTGAACCTTAGTCAAGCTGCTAAGGTATAATTGACTTGGCTGCCATGCCTCAGACCTGTGTTATATGGGTATAATCTACAGCCCATTCCTTTGCAGGAGGTCACAGTGACCTGGGACATGGCTGTGTCGAGATGCTGGATCCAATGTGAAGTAGGTGCTAAATTCATACAGGGGTGAGGACACTAAGAGGCCTTAAACCTTCCCCAGCTTCCTCTTTGCCTCCATCCCAGCTGGGTGATGGTGTTTGTTTTTGAGAATTTCTGTCCCAGCCCTGCTGTCTGTGCTCACCTGACCTTGCAGAGTGTGTGTCAGAGAGCAGCAAAAGCCCCTGAAGCCTGGGGAAGGATGGATGGCCTTGTACACAGTGACAGAGATCTGTGTTCCTTTCTGCTTTCCCAGGTTTTGGGCATGATCCCTAATGGGCTTTGGTCACCTGGGTAAAATGAAGCACTGAATCTTATACTCATAATTAGGAATTTCTCTGAAAATCAGGCTGCATTAAACACTTTGTTCAACAAAATCTGAACAATAATAGTAGAGATTTGGGACTGCTTTTTATCCCAGTTTTCCATTCAGTCTGCAACAGATGTAAATCCAGGTTGGAAGTCTGAAGAAACTCCTTTGCCTTTGGATGGGATGCTTTAAAATATGTTTTTGCTTTGGGCACCAGCTCACATACAAGGGAGCATCCACCTTCCATTTGTATAGAAACTGAATAATAAGGGAGCAGAGAATTAGCCTAGAATAAAAGAGTTTGTGTGCTCCAGTACAATTTCTTGCATTCAAAAATTTTATAGTCAAGAAATAAATATATTTAAGTCTATAGAAGATTGACCATGTGACATCACTGAAATTCTCCTATATCCTGGTCATTCCTATTTGAGGATTACCATTGTGTGATGGAAGACCTCTGCTTCTGTCCTGTAGCCTGTGACAAGATGATTACTGCATTAAGAGCATCAAGAAAGAGAGCACACAGGTCATGTGCAGGTAAATGCAGCTTTAATGCTTCCTACACAGCAGAAACTTTTTTAGATGAACAGAATCTCACAAAATCTCTGCTATAGATCTAGACAGGTGGCACTGGCATGGGCAATTTTAAAGTCAGTAGGGATCATCTTTGAGCTTTTGTGAATTGAAAGAGTTCCCTTGTCCTTGGGGAAGGATTTGGACATTTTTTCTCACTCTCTTATCCATAAATTACAAATCCTGTTTTGATGACTGTCTCACACTTCTGCAGCTGAGCCAGCCCATCCTCAAAGCAGGACCTTTAGTTCTACGCCTATGCTGACATCTGGACATTGACTTCAATGTTTGATCATAAATTCCCTTTATTTACACAAGTTAACTCAAAAAAAAGTGATCCTGGGGTAGTTTCCTCAGGTAATTTTCCTTTGCAGGAAGCTGTCAGCAGCTGGTGTAGATTTCTGCTCCAGACAACACCATGACTAATCAGGATTGGTTGCAGAGATAGGAGCTCACTCATAATCCAGTGTCTTTCAGGCTTGTTTCCTCTTCTTGCCATTTGCAATTCTGCTTCCCACCTCCCAGAAGAGCAAACAGCACAGATGTGATCATGCCCCATCACAGTGAATTTGAACATAGTGACCTAGTTCAGGCAGAAAGTTTCTTGAAATGGCTGAAAACAGAGTACTACAGACCAGTCAAGCTAGCTTGAATTTCTAGAAAAACTACTGGAACTGATAATAAAGCTACTGGAAAGACCTTGGAATTTAAAACAATGCTGTGACTGTATAGAAATGTTGCAGTCAGAGCACTATTTTAAATAAACTGCAGTCACACACAGGTCAGTGTAAGCACTAAATATCTCTGGAGACTGCTTTGCAATCTGAAAATAAACCCAAGCCAAAACCCCAAATTCTCACAGCAATTACCTTCATTTTAGCTTTTTTAAAGTGTAAAACTCCTAACAAATTGAATTAATTCTAGAAATACTTATATGAAACATGTAAAGCCAGGAGAAAAACAAATCTTTCAAGTAGTGAAGTAGAAATCAAGCTTAAGTTGCTAACACTTAAGCTTGATTTCAGGAGAGCAAAGATCTACACAAGAATTCCATCAGCTGAGAGCTGTACCTCTTGCTCCCACCCCTCACACATATGTTTTCAATGACTCCAAATCTTTCATGTGATCATAAAATTGAAGAGAATTACTGGCAGTGCACGTTTTAAGCTTCAGTATTTGAATGCACATTTCAGTGGAGTTGAGAATCTGCTTGCCATCCACTTCTGCCATTTTAGCAGAGCTGAAACAGATTTGTTTGAACAGTTCACAGTATGCGTGGAAATGGGTAAGGAAAAATTTCAGTTTTCCTTCACCCAAATAAGGCAGCACATGGCACTTCCTCTGGGAAGAAAAACACTGTTTTATTTTGGTTTTAGGTTTAAAGTCACTTGTTTGTCTTGGCAGAAAGACTTATCTGACAGGTAATGCTGTGATGAAGATCTGACAAGTTTAAATCCTCCTGTCTGCTGCCTCAGCAAAATGGAGGTATGTGTAGTAAACCACAGCTTTTCAATTTATGTGATGACAAAGAAAGCCACAGAAAGCAAATGATTCATTGCACTATGATTGTCTATCAGAATGAACAGTACTGAAAGCCTTGGAAATGAAAAGAATGTGTCCTGACAGGTCAGAAGACAAGGACAGCTCTCTGAATACCCAAAGACATGTGTACAATAGCAAATAAACAGGACCAGGTCTCAGGTTCAGGAACTGAGCCATGAATATTCATCCTGTTTAGTTAGCATGCTCTCTAGGCTGTATTTCCTCAGGGTCAGCCAGAAATACCTGGAACAAGGTGAAAAACAGGATGTACATGGGACCATTCCCAGAAGACAGATTGGTTATAGCCACCTTCTTTTTGAGGGAAAAGTTTGCCATGGAAGAAGGTTGTAACATTTTTATTTAGTATTTATATATTTAAATACCTCAACAAACAAGGGATTAGGTAAAGACTGGGATTGTCTTGGAAATGTATTTCAGCATCACAACACATCTACATATAGTGGAGAAAGCATGTTTTTTGCCTTATTATTTTCTCTGTCTTCCATTCCATAATGAAGATGCTTTCAGGGCAGCATGAATTGGTGGTTTAGATTGCTTCTTTCATTTACAGCCATTAAGGATTGATAATGACAAAGAATTACATGAGTTCTTTTTCTTTGTTATTTGATTCATCTGAGCCTAGCTCTGCAGATCACAGGAAAATACACTGTGACCCTTTTTACCAGTCCTTTCCTAATTTCACAGTTTACTAATTTTCATAAATATCAAAAGGAACAAAATTATTAAGGAGTGCTCAGTAATTTCTGAAGTATCCATGCTGAAAATGCATAGGTGATGATTATCATCAGCAACTCCTCCTGTAGAAGCTGCCACAGAGTCCTTATAAAATGACTTGATGGAAGAAGCCTGTTCAACAGAAACCTGAAACTCACTGATAAGTATTCAGATGCATTTTTCAGTGAAAAATTTCTGGTTATTTCCAATGACCATATTGTTTTATTATTTTGAAAATAAGAGCAGTGTTAACTAAGAATATGCCTGTTATATAAATGAAATTAAAGCCCTTCTTACAGTGCGACTGCATACAATTGATATGGAAAGACCAAGTGCACAATGATGTAGAGGAGATGGAGCCAGACTCTTTCTCAGAGGGACTCAGTGAAAGATGAGACAGTGGTCACAGATTGCACCAAGAGAAATTCTGAGTGCATTAAGGAAAAAAAGTCAAAATTAACATGGTCAAACAAGGATGTAATAATTATCTGGAGAATCACTAGTCGTGGCGTATCTCTCCTTGGTGATATTAAAAACTTGACTGGAGAAGGTCCAGGGAAAACTAATGTAATTTTGGAGTTGGCACTAGTCTGCATAGAGTATTAAATTCAATGAGCTCCCAAAATCTGTTCCAAAAATTTTTTTCTATGGTTTTTGATCCAAAAATCCAAAAATACACTAATTTCAAGCTGTGATTAGAAAAAATTTATAAGAAGTTAATATGAAAATTTTCCATAAAGCAATGCAGTAAATATTATAGAAGTCTGAGAGCTCTGCTTAAACCTCCAGTGTGCTGCTAACTGTGCAGATGCACCAAGGATGGTCTGTGCTCCAAACTCACAAGTTGTCACTCACTCAAACTAAAATACCCACTTACAGAGTGACCTTTCACTGAATGTGGGGACACAACACATAAATGTCTTCAGCTGTAAATGTCTTCAGGTAACCTTAGATTTTGCAGTGTGAGCAGACCTGACTGCTGAAGCTAAAAGAGTTTAGTGGGGAATTAATCTCATTCTGTGGTGGAAACCTTATTATTTTTCAGGTGAATCATCCTAAACTTCACTGACTGCAGTGACCAGAGTGCTGCCTGACTTCCTGGGAGGTTCCATTAGGACAGGTGTGTCTAAGTACATGATGTTGAGATGAATCTTGTCCAAAGCACTTTATAAAAGAGTTTAACATCATTGTACTTAACTTCTATTCTACAAGTAGGAAAAAGGGGTGCTTAAGGTGTTGATGTGGCTCTCTCAGATCATGCAAATATGCAAATCATGTAAGAATGTGACTCAATATTTTCAGCATTGAGTTAATCATGTCCTTCCATAGATTGCACAGTTGAATAATACCAGACAACAAGGAGAGACAAGTCTTTATTAAATGTCATCTATTGCTCATTATGCTAATTAAAGATCTGGAAGGATGTGCAGGCCTTGGCTATGGTTTAGAAGCAGACTGTGTTCATATATGGTAGGCTGATCCCACTGGCAGGCAGGAGAATAATGTATATATTACTTGCTAGAGAAATCTGTGGGTTTGAGGGGTTTAAGGAGGTATATAAAAACATAAACTTCTAGTTAGTAGTAAAATTTTACTTTACTATGAAAACTGTAGAAGGAAAAATTTGTAGGAAAAAAAAAACACATTAAAATTTAAAGTTCAAGAAAGCCTATTCCTGAAATCCTTTATACTCAGCATCTCTGTTCACTGTGTTTAAATAAAGTTTGAGTGATGAGTGATGAGTGATGAGTGATGTAGGTGTCAAACCACCCTGGACTGGAATGAGCCGGGAATCCATGGAACAGTCCATTGCCACACTGCCAGCTTTGACAAAAATATCTTTTGAGTCACAGATTCTTTCAGGTTCAACAATATTTACCTGGGTGTTACCCAACCCCTGACCTGGGCAAGTCACAGTGCCTGAAGCTCTAAGATTAACATCCACTGTTCCCAGCTCCTTTATAAATGATTTTAAAATTGTATGGCTTGTTCTGCTCTCCCTTATTGCTCGATGGATGTCAGGGTCTTTGATCAACTGCACTGGCATGAGTAGGATTAACTTGTATTACAAAATTAATGAGTTTTTACTTACACTGAGGCAACACAGCTGCAGTACTAAAAATCTCAGAGTTTCAACATACATTAACTAATACTGAGGTTTTCAAGGCTTCTTAGAGAGCAGATCCAATCCTCAGGATTCAAACTTGACAACCTGTTTAAATCAAACTCTCAGTTTGGCATGCAAGCAGATAAGCTTTCTTTTTAGCCTGCCCTGGAGATGAGAGTCTACTTCTTTACCCACAGGAATAACACAGGATGGGTTTGGGTCTTAAATCAATGCAAATTCCTTGGCAGGTTGTATCTAGGTCTACATTTCTCATCATAACTTCTATCTAAAAATATAAGCAAGGAAAATAAAAAATTACAAGAATCCAGGTGAAACTGGATGAAAACTACTGCCGATAAAACTTATGCTCCATTTTGTTTTTTGCTGGTCTCTGTGGTGGATTCACCTTGGCTGAGGGACAGGTGCCCACCAAACCTCTCTGTCACTCCCCCTCCAATATAACAAAAGGTTCATGACCTGAGACAAGGAAGGTCACTCACCCATTACCATCATGGGCAAAACAGACCCTGGGGAAATTGGAGATCTAAGAAACCAACTTTCCCTGGGGACGAAGGAAACCTTAAATACGTTTTCTAGAGATTGGTGCATAAGGTCACACAGGTTTATTTTACTTCCATTGAGTTGCCAACAGCAAAAATTGCCTCTCTTCATTGTGGGATCCTTTGCAGGTTGGAGATTAACTTGAGATCTGCCTACAGAGAGGAGCAAGAGTTACTATAGTGACAAGTTGAAGAGGGAGGTGAGAGAAAAATGAAAGCCTGGGAGTTTACCCAATCCACATGTCCTGCAATGGAGTATAGAGCACTGCTGTTGTTACACAGAAAAACTCTTACATCCCAGGTGTTATGAGACTCCAAGGTGGTAGAATCTGAATATCCAAGTCTTGAAGATGTCCCCGAAACCCCAGAAGTTTAAGTGTTCCTTCATTTGGTGTGTTAAATCCTTTTGTAAGACAGTGCTGTCATTAATAATCAAGAAAATCACATAAGTATGGATATAATCACAGAACTCTAAATCCTTCTTGAGTATATCAGAGTTAATGGAAAGATAATTCACAAAGATTAGAAACAGATGAAAGTGAGGCTTAGAACTGATTGGAGGATGCTCGTTTCGCCTCATGTCTGTTAATCCCTGTCTCAAAAATAATGAAAAACTTTACTTATAGAGCCAAAAAACTTCAGAATTTTTGTTCTTGCCCAAAGAATATTTTTCAAAACCCAGATACTTTCCTTGCACGTAAATCATTATTGTTTGTAAAATTTTAAATATATTTAAAAAAAAAACATTCAAAAGTGTGAAATGCTCTCTTTAAGTGAAGAATATCACTTGAAGAAGTTAAAGACATGAAAACTTTGGTTAATAGCTAATATCTGAATTGACACACCTGGTCTGATCTTGGCTGAGAAAATCTGTGCAAGGTTACATTGCACTACACAAACTGCCCCAAACTACAAAAACTGTGCAAACAGAATCATTGCCATTATAGGTTTTGTCCATGATCTGAAGCAAAGACGTTAAAGTTTTTTTAGGGGGGAAAAATCATGGAAAACCAAAAATGGATGGGAAAATAAATTCAGAAGGTATTAGGAACGGAATTCTTTATATGATCCTGGTGGGAATGAATAGTGAGGAACTGGCAATAAGTATGTGGAATGAAGAGAAAAGAATTATATGCAGTGAGGCAAGAAAGGCATATACAGCATCAGTTTGAACCAATTAGAAAAGTTTCAGGAGAATCTCCCTGACAGCCAGACCTACTCATCTGTTACTGATGAAAATAAAGCTCTGCTTCTGGAGTCTATGTCAACTGATTGATAGATGATAGATAGGTGATAAATATTCCCTGGGAACATTCTCCTCTTCCATGGAAGTGAAGGTCATCTTAAGCAATACTTTTCCCTAGTTCACTGATGCACAAAACCATTGTGGTATTTAAGCCTAAGTCATGAGAACAGCACTCTACACCCCTTTTTCCATTCTAGGACTTCACAACCAAATGTTATTTCAGCTCAAAACCCCATAACCAACTCGGTCCACCAAGCTGATTAGAGGGATGGAGCACCTCTCTTACCATGAAAGGCTGAGAGATTTGGGATTGTTCAGCCTCCAAAACAGAAGGCTTAGGGGTGACCTAATAGTGGCCTTCCAGTATCTGGAGGGAGCCTACAAGAAAGATGGAGAGGAACTTTTTACATGAGAATGAAGTGGCAGGACAAGAGGCAGTGGCTTCAAAGAGCCACTGAAGTTTAGATTAGATATTAGGAAGAAATTCTTTCCTGTAAGAGTGGTGAGGCACAGGAACATGTAGCCCAGAGAAGCTGTGGCTGCCCCATCCCTGGAAGTGTTCATGGCCAGGCTGCATGGGGATTTAAGAAACCTGGTCGTGTGGAAGATGTCCCTGCACATGGCAGGAGGTTGGAACTAAGTTGTCTTTAAGGTCTTTTCTAACCCAAGCCATTCTATGGTTCTGTGGTTCTGTGGCTCTATGATTCTACGGTTCTATGACTGTATTCTGCAACTTTGGGTGTAGAACAGGTGATTTCTGCATTAAACTGGACAGTTACATTTAACCTGAGCGAAGGCCATACCCTTGTTGAAGAACTCTGTTTTAAAGTGTCACAATTTAAGAGAGAATGAAAACAATAATCCTTACAGTGCTTTGATTTCAGTTGCTCTCTGCTCCATGACAATAGTGAATTAAGCAGCTAAAACCCTAGAGCAAATGTATTTAAATCAACTGAAACTGCAAAGAATAACTTCATAGGCTTCAGCTCAGTCCTGGAAGACTCCCACAGCCTCAGAAGGGACTACAGCCCATGCTCAGCTTGAAGGTTGCCTTTGTTTTGCCTCCTGGCTCAGAACTGTCTCAGGCAGCTCTGTTCTTTTTTTGAGCAAATGCCTAACTGTACTTTCTCTCTATAAAAAATGAGGATAATTTATCATTATCTCACTAAGGCTTTGAAAGGCTCAGTGCCCAATATTGTCTCTGACTGAAAGCTCATGAATTCAGAAGATTGATGTTGGCACGATCGTGTATCTTCCCTTTTAAGTCAAATATTTTCCCATAAATATTTTGAAGAGTGTCAAGCCTAACTAGATTTTAGAAATTAAACTAAAAGGTGAAGCATTTAGAAAAGGTCTAATTTAACATTTTTGACTTCCATATTTTAATCATGACATTTCAAATTTCTGAAATGAAACTTGTTAAATTTTGCTATATATATTTGGGTTAAAATCATAAAGAAATATTGGATAGCTGCACTGAAGAATACTATAATTATGTGAAGGGGAAAAACACTAAAACTGAAAACTATAGACCCAAAAAGCCAAAGACTGAATTTGTATTTCTGATAGAAAGACACATTATTTGGTTTTCATCTCGAAGGAATCATTGGAGGTCCCAATTTCTTCACAGGCTTTAAAATTAAGACATCTTAGTTTCCCATACAGAAAAGCTTCCTTATGTAAATTCCTGGAAAGACACACAAAAAGGACAATGTCTGAGGCTCATCCCTTCAATACATTTGCTTTCTCCAATTTACTTTGTGGTTGTGGCTATCAAAAAATGCCACACTGACTTCCAGAGGTGCATACACTTTCCCATTGCTCACTAAACCTGAAGGTGCCATTATGGCTTCTTCTAGCTCCTGTAAAGGCTTCTGCCTTGGTAGAAGCTGGATATGGATATTTAGGTAATCCTGGTCTTTCCCAACTCTAATCCACTGCCACGCAACCTTGCCACACCCCTGCCACTGCTCACGGTGCTTGGATTTTCCTTCTTCTCTGGACTAGGAAAGGGAGAAAGCAAATGAGCTAGGATTGCACATCAGTAGTGATCAAATCATCAGTGTGCCTTGAAAAGCACAGCCCATGAACCTGAAGAGGTCTTGCAGAAATCTGGCCAGAAGTCATTCAGAAACCAGAAGAGAGGAAAAATTTCTTCCAAGCCCATAACTTACCCTGCTGGACCACTCAGATCTTCCTCAATCTCATTCCATTCCCACCATGCACAATTCTGAAACAGTCTTGAATGAAGAGTGCATAAAAACCATCTGAGTTGTTCTGGGGGGTGCCTGTGGGCATAGAGGAACTGCAGATATTAGGTTATTCCCCTGTGCTAACACCATGTGCTGAACATGACCAGTCACAGCACAGGACTTCCTAAACCCTTACACAAATTGCAGCTCCCTACACCCTTCCAACCCTGAGATGGGCCAGGAACAACCCGGTCCTTGTGTACCCTTGATTTTTGGCAAGAATAGAGCACTCCCCAGCACACAGAAAGTGTCAAACAGCCCCATGGGCTGCACAAGCCACTCTCAGACCTCCAGCTCTGCAGAGGGCATTGCTGCAGATGGGATGATGAAATAATCTGAGACACATCTGCCCCAACATGCCTGCAGACTGAGTTCACAGAAATACAGGGTCTCTTGGGCAGAATATTCAGTAAATTTTCTTTCTTGTCAGGAAAATCTCATCATCTTCACCCAAGAGAAACTCCAGTCAATTGCTCAAGGAGGTAATTTATGAAAGGTTAGTTAAGTATTGGACAACTGGTCTTTGAATAGTGTTGTTCTGCATAAAGAGAAAATGGACACAACTGTTTCCTTGGGGAACAGAGGAGGAAGACTGGCTCTTCTCAGCTCAGGTGAGATTTTTCTAGCTTTTTCTTTAAAAAAACAGCTTGAGTAAAGATGGTGTCATACTGGCAATTACATAGTCCCACTTTAAATTTCTAAGGGGTCTGTAAATTGCTTTCATGGTGTTTTCAAACCAGCTGGTGGCTGTGTTGGCTGACTATCTGAGATATTAGTGAATGATTTGGCACACTGTTAATCACTGTGCACTCACAATGCCAGCTTTGGCAAGAGATTTTGCTTCCTTAAGGAATTTCCTATTCTGCGAATCAGAGTTTAGCACCAACCAAACACCATCTATCAAGACTAAAGTCTGCCTTACACAGCATGAATTATATTATTACCTTCATTTCCAGCAATAAGTCTCTTGAATGTCTTGGTTGTTTTTAACATATACTCAGTTTAGGAAAGCAAAGCAATTCTTCAGAATGAGTTTTCAATTTGTACGCTTGGATAGTTTAAATTCCATTCCAGCAATACATAATGCATTGCTGCCCTGCTCTGTATCTAATTCAGGCTGCTTGGATATTAAGACAGTAACCACTTGTGTATTGTCATCAGTACTTAGCAGATTGAGGACAATCTTAGAATGAAAATCATTCCTAGCAGGTTCTGCATTTGGTAAAGTTAAGGCTGACATCATGACAAACCAACAGTGGAAAATAAATTTCTGTGTCCTCTCCCTCAGTATGTTCTAGAGAAAATAAAAGCTTTTTTAATGTTTTCAGCCTGACCAGCATTGACACAGCCCACTGCTTATGAGAAATGTCATGCTAGTTGTATTGCAGCTTCTACCACAGCCACCAGTCTTGTTAGAGATTAATTTAGGATTTGAAGGAATAGATGAATTCGTGTGGAACCCCAATATATTTTCATGATGTTAAGTCCTGATGCAAAATTGAATGAAAGGATTCCAGCACTGCAGCATGGATCACACTCTTTACAAATGGAGTGGCAGTGTAAACCCACCCCAAATACACCCAACTCCTGCAGAGCTGAGACTGAGAGGGTCATGCCACATGCACACACTCCTGACCTGGAGTCACGGGGCTCTGAAAGTATCATCTTTCAGAGAACCAAAAATAAGTTTGTTTGCCACTTACAGTATTTTAAATTTGTTAACAGACAAATTATTGATCCTTACACTGAGAAAAAATTCAATACAAGTCACCCTGCTACTTAAATTCATATTGATGTGTAGATTTTATGCAGTGTTTTTACTCTTTTTTGTCATAACATGCCTATGGATCTAGCAAAATACATTTCAGGGATAGCTTATTGAGGCAGAGGAAATTTGACCATTCTTTCAAATGCAAAATGAAGCACTTTGAAATGAATTTATTTTAAACTGAAAATAAAAATAAATGTGAGAAAAAAAAACCCACTCAGATTTCCTACGCTGCAAAGAAAAAGTATATGACAAAGAACATTTTCTTTAATCTAATATCATTTTTAACATTGAACTACATTCTCAATTTCAAAAATAAGTTTGGACTTTTTCACACATTCTTCAATTTTATTTTTTTTTACTTGTTTCGCAACAAACAAAAAATCCCCCTACATTATTGCAATGATAGAAAGAGTGGTATGTTCTGGATGTATTTCAGAACACAGAAATGACAATTTCATTCAGTCTTTGCATTGTAATTGACAATAAAATTCTTCCTCCTTTTTCTTCCTGACAACCTTTAGATTTTATGCAAGGATCAGGGCTGATGGCAACATTTTACAATGATGACACAGCTCTAGACCTGCCTAGGACACACCTGGTTCCTAAAGTCTTCTGTTCAAAGCCTGCTGCTCACAGAGTAGTGGAAGAAGATGCAGTGGAGGGGTGGAGGAGTCTCCTAGTGGAATTGTAGTGAAGGTAGATTGTTAGTGCCAATTCCTGGCAATTTCTGATCAGTCTCTCTCTGTGCAGGTACAAGGCTTTATAAAATCTGTTTTACAGACAAATTTATGTCCTTTGGACAAGTCAGAACTTGAACAGCTTTCAAGGATGTCAGGCAAATATTTCATCTTTTCAATTTTTTCTAAACAGTGATGTATCGTAGGCTGCAGTGAAAGAAGAGCAGCACTGGAAATGTAGGCCTGGATATTCAGATATTGCTGTTTTGCCTGTGCCAAAGGCTTTACATAAATTTAACCAAACATTATTGCTTCTGTCAAATTGCACAAGTTCCATGCTACAGAAAATTCTCTGATTTTTCCTTCCCATTCTCAAGCAAGGTCATGCCTGTCACTAAGCCAGATAACACAGATGGAACACACAAACAAGCAAAAGTCAAATGCCAAAACCAGATCAGGTTTTGGGGGCATGAATATTGGGTTAATAAAAGTTATTCCCTCTCCTACTGAACTTTTCTTATTCACATTCATAAACCTTCCCTTCACCAGTCCTGTTTCCAGGCTTCTGCAGAGTGGAAACAAAATTGAAGGAGAATGTACAGTAGTGCATGGCACAGAAAGCAGGTTCATGAACATCATCTGTCATCAGCAAGGGGATTTTTAGGGGAAAAGCATTTTTCCTCCACTAACAATAAATAAATTCCTAATGCAAACAAACTACATAGCCTCCTCAAAAAATCTTGCAAACTGAAAATTTCAGCAACACTGAAGCTTCATCAGGTAACTGAAAACTCAGCTCCACAACCTGCAAAGGCAATAACATTTTATGTGCACCAACAATTAGTACTTGCAGCTAAAGTTTCAAGGGGAAATGAAATTTCTTTTGTGATGCAGCCACAAACTTAATTTTCGAGAAGCATCCAAGATAACCACGCATGACCTTGCTAGTATACTACCTCACAGTGCTAATTAATAGCGATTACTTGGAGAGAGTTCTAGTGGAAAATAAATCAAATCAAGCATAGACCAAATTTTTCAAGGGATATATATTCAGGTATCTGTTTGTACCACCACTAAACTTGTCTACTTTCTTTTGGCATCTTCATCATTCTCTTTTAATGGAGGCTATAAAACAGAGATGTAATTGAGCCAGTGGCAGAAAAAAACCTACCCTTTAACAATTTTAATAGCTTCTGAGCAAACCCACACAGTGAGAATCAGCCACCTGGACACTCCAGGGCTTAACAGATAGCTGTGGTAATGGTATTCCAATGGCACACATTGCCTGAGACACTTCTGGATCCCGTGATCACTGCTGAGTCGGCACGAGCTTTTAAAGCTCTAGCTTGGAGAGTGCTTAAAAGCATCCTTTACTTCAGCAGTAAATTTAATAAGGCTGCTCAAATGTTTAAATTGGACAAATAACTGCCTTGATAAGTCATGAAGTGATGTGCTATAGTTAAATGAGGGTCTGAGCCCTAAGCCTTCAGAAAACACACTCAGGCCATGGCATGTTGGGGGTTTTCTCTGTCTATTCTGTCTGTACTATTCTAGGGAATACTCAAATGAGTATTCACAGCCTACAGTGTCCTCAGGAAACAGAACTCTGATGGTCTGAGCTTCCAGGAGTGTCCTGGAAATGTGATAATTGCTTCCCTGGAGCTCCTCCCTCTCGCTAACACGACCCAGACTGTGGTTGGTGCTCTGGGACTCAAGGATACATTTTTCACTTATGTTCAACTGGGAGCCCAGGGTCCTTTTCTCTTGCTCAGGCAGTCTGTGCAGGGCTCTGCCTTTGTCTTCACTGAACTTCTTGAGGTTCCTACCAGCCCCTTTCTTCAGCTTGCAGACCAACTTTCTTCCACCATGCCAACCATTCTCTCTAGTTTGGTTTCAGCTACACACATGTGAAAGGTATATTCTGTCTGGCACCCAGGAAAATGATCAAAATGCTGATTGCTTTTGGTTCCAGAACTGAATCCTGATCCAATGGAAGCACCAAAGTTCTAAACTCTCTACTCTAGTCCAGAAGGATGTAGTGAGGAGTTTATCAGTAGAGCTTGGAGTACTCATGTACTACATCCTGGGAGCTGTGCACCTACCAAAGACAAATACATCAACTCATCTCTGCTGAACTCAATTTATGCTACCTAACCTTGCCTGCTTGAAATCAGAGCTGTTTATATCTCCTTGCCTAAATTCAGCAGCAGTTTATACTGCAGACACCTGACCTCACAGTCTAGAACCCCTGTGCTGTCAGGTGGAACCAGCCAGCAGAGCTGGTGGAGCTCAGGCTGCTCCAAGGCATGAAACTGGATGTTCCCAGGCATAAAGCAAATTCCAACAACTCTGCTCACTGGGTCTTCTCCAGTGCTACAGAGAAGAGCAGGATAACATGTTGGATGCAGGTCATGAATGGTCAGACCCCCTCCAGCCCCAGAAGCCAGACCAGGGTTGCTCCTAATGCTCCCTCCTTACTGAGTCAGGAGACAGAGTCTCCTCTTTGGGGCAGGGCTTTAAGAGTCTGTGATACACATCTGTACATCTTCCCCTCCCTCTGCTGGCTACACACTTGGTTTCTTGGATGTGCAGTCACTGCTCAGTCTGCCAGTGTGACAAAGGGGAAAGGCAGTCCTGATTCCATGCCAGGTCTTTATAAAAGTGACAGAAGGCATTGCTCTCCGGAAACACCTGCCTAGCACTAATTTTCACATATACATCTGCATTTCTGAGGTGCTAATAAGTTGCCCTCAATGTAATTTAGCAAAGTCTGGCACACATTCTTCCTCTCCTGAAGCTGCTGTCCTCTCTTTATTCTGGGCTCTTTACCTGTAATGACATTCTCTGCTGCATATTTTAAATGTTCATCTTAATAGACCCATGGTTATGCTTAGTAGATTGTGAGAGGGAAAGCTGCTTCTTCGACAGCAAGTATAATTTGCCCAATTTTACCCTCTTGATAGAGAAGCCCAACAATTTCAGCTAGGAAAATCCTTGGAATAAAAACTCTATCTCTTGTTAGAGATAATAGCATGGCAAACAGCTATAATGTTTCAGGATTCTTCATTCCCTGTTGTTTTTGAACTCCTTTCCAAACATTAAGATTACTGCAAAGGTTGCTACGACTTTTTTTTTTAATTATTTTGTTTTATTAGGCACTATGCAAACATGTTGTGCTAAGTAGAAAGAAAATGAGCGTGGGAGCAGCTGGCCATTTCTTGCTGTCTGCATGAGCTAGGTGAAAACACAAACAACCAGAGTCCCTTACCATGTGTCAGGCACCAGGTTTAGTCTGACTGTAATTGCTCCCACGATTGCCATGCAGAGAGCCTCAGCAGCAATCTCAGCTTTGCAAAACCATCATCTTCTCCTGCAGTTTGCTGAGGTGAAATAAGGATGCAGAACTACCTCTGTTGCTCCACGTTCCAAAACTTTTTCTGTCCCTCTTGCCAACAAATGGCCGACTTTCCTTTGGTCTTAGCTGGGAGATACTTTATTATTCCTAGTATAAGCAAGAGGTCTTAATTGGTTAATTATTAATGTCTATTACACCTTGTCTTTCAGTTCTACCACCACTCTATCCAGAAAAGGAACATAGCTCTCATATACTTCTAAAAAGATAAAGATGAAATGTGAATTATTTAAGGTTGATTTCTGATGCAGCAAATATGCATATTTTAAAGATCTTATCATCAGCTATATTTCAGTTGGTCAAAATCTAGCTAAGCTCAATTCCATACATTTCTTTTTCCTTCAAAAATAATTAAACTCCTTTTTATGTACCTATTCCACACTACTCATATTTTTCTATCCATTAAGATGCCAACAGGAAAGCAATTGCAAACACAAACCAGTGCTTTATATCTCCCATCTCACCCTACTTTTACTCTGAGTCAGCAAACAGATTTTCAAAATAAATCAAAGGCTTCCCACTTCCTTGTGGTGAGACACATCACATTACATTAGAGCCATCTTTCAAACTCTCCTCCTAACTGGGGTGAGAATATAAAAATAAGCATAATTTCAAATTCCAGTCTTGGCAAGTTAATAAAAGGGGGTATCTTGGTATTTTCAAATTACATTTTGTAATGGCTTTCAAACACACTTTACTGGGTGCTCTTATTTGTAACAAAAGGACAGGTTTTTATGTATAGAAAAATATTTCATATCATATTTAAGCATCTGGACAACAATTATTAGTTTGACCTTTGCAAAAGGCCATCCATGCAGAACTTAAATGATATTTCCTTAACTCCTGCCACTTTTTGTTGTTGCTCTTTTTTTCCCCTACAATTTCTTCATTTTCACAGCTGAGTGAACATTTAAGAGAGCACCAGGGAGGAGGAAAAAGTCTGTAGACCTTGCCTCCAAATTGTGTGATGAAGAGACATTCTGTTAATACATAGCCCTCCTCTTTATCTCCCCCCTGAAATGGGGAGTTGCAATCTCATGTCAGACTTACCCTTTTTTTTTTTTCTCCCAAAGCAGGGGCTATCAGAATCTCATTGACAGAATTCACCTATATGAGTCAACATGAAAAAGCAATGAGTATGTCACATATTTTTGCATTGAAATAGGTCACAAATTTTGCCCAGCTCTGATGCAAAGCCAGCACTTGAATGAAGGCTGCTTTGCATCCTTAACTATAAAAGCTGCAACCTGCACAAGTCTGATAACAGCTCACAGTTACTGCTGAAGCATTTTTTTTTCCACCTTGCAAGCAATTCCTTTAGGGGAAAAAATTGCAGTGCATCCATTAACACCAATAACTTTGCCTTCCATGCATCCCATGGCTTCATGCATGCTGGGGCTGCCAGAGAAGAGATCCCACATTTCTGGGTGGAAAATAAGCCTGACACTGTGAAATCAACCCCATTCCATTGGGATAAAAGTCAAACCCTTCATGACAGCTGTGGTCAGCTGTGGTGATTGTTTTTCTGTTAAACCAAAGTTCACCCTATTTTGTTCATTTGCTTTGCTCTTAAAGAAAAGGATTTCAAGCTCACAGGAGTCCAGGTTCTGGAACACTCTTGCTTGTCCAAATACCAAGCTGACAGAGCATCTATGGGCTTTCCTCCCACTCCATCTCTCCAGAGACCTGCTAAGACTTTGCAGTGGAAATTAAACGAGCTACCCCATAATTTTACATGTAACTTGCCACCAGCAGTCTAAGTAATGAAGACACCTGCTGGTTGCTCACCACCCAGGCATCAGAGAGATCTCTCCTGGCATGGATTTTAATTAGTTCATTGCAATGCTTTTTGTCTTCTCATCCTCTTTTCATCAGGAAACCTTCACCCATACTCCTTTCAAACTCCTACTCTGCAGATCTTGAATTGTGCTGAGCTTTAGCTGGCTCAAAAATTGGACCCCTTGTGTTCAGAAACTTCACTACTGAAGGCAGAGCAGTAGAGCAATTGCCCTCTCTCATGCCCTACTTATTTCCATGCAGTATAAATGGTTTGAATACCTTGTGAATCATCTAAATTCTGTAGAATCGATATTAAAAATATCTGACCTCATTGAAAATGAAATCCTTCAGCCTCTGATACTGAGAAGTCAGAATTCATTACTGGATGAGCAGAACTGCAGCTACCCATCATAACAGTTTTCACCATGTGCCCTAACTTTGTAACAACCCTTTCCCTAACAGCAGACAAGATGTACATTTGATCACTTGTAGGCCAGTTTCTTATAGAAAGAACCATAGGGGGAAAAGAAACTTTAGAATATACAAAAAACCATTTATCACCATGATCTGGCACAGACACAGAGAAAGGAGCACATGAACCACAGCAGGAGAGTACCTGCAAGAGGGTACAGTGAAGCACAGCCCCAGTGCCAGTAATTAAATGCCTGTGAGGCCTTTGTGGGCTGTTAACAACAGAGATGTGAACTTTCTAGGGCTCTTGCTTTGCTGCTTAAGGCTCATCCTCTGCAGTACAGGACCAGGAATGCCTGTACTGCCAATTAAAAGAAGGGAACAAAGAGAGATTTCAAGCACTGAGCCCTTACTACCTGCAATTAATGTAATGATTTTCAGACTATTACAGATAGTTCAATGATAAATCTTATTTTTTGAAGGAGGTTATTTCTAGCTTAGAACAGCCTGTGCTGTTTAGTAATTGCTCACCTCCAAGACAAGGCTCATTGTGTCTCCAGAGACCTGCCCTGGAGGTGTTCCCTGAAATGGTCTCTGACCCTGCCCAGGACAAATAAGGAGCATGTCCTTAAAGAATGGCTCCAGGAAGGCTCTCTGCAAATAGGGGGTCTTATTTCCTGAACACAGGCTGATAAATTAAAAAATACATTACCAAGAAGAATAAGGCAGTTAAAATCTGTTTCAGAGGCTGAGGATTTGAGGATGCAAAAACACAAACAAGGAAAATTTGAACACTTGTGATGATACATGCTGTGTATCTGCAAACAGTGCCAGGGAAAGGAAGACATTAAAGGAAGACATTTAGAAGCTGCTTTATGTACCTGCTTTAGGCATTTAATAGCTTCCATTTGCCTCAGTTAAAGATGGAGAGTTATTACATTTTTGAGGACTGTAACACTGCCTATAAAAATAAAATTTACGTGTAGAATGTTTTCTGCAGAGTGAAAAAATGGAGGGAGAGGAGGGAGCTGTGTGAGAGATCTGAGCTGAAGAACCAGTCATGGTGCTTCTATTAGTGACTGACAGGAGAGCACCTTCCTCTGGAGCTGGGGCAAAATATTCAGGCAACAGCTGCAAGTTGCAGGGATCTGTTGGCCATGGTGGTAATTGGATTTATTTCCTGTCTGCAGAAGTAATTTTATTGGCTCAGTAGATGGGAGAAAAGCTACAATGTACTCAGCTGGAGTCAGGGTGGTGGGAAGCTCTTTACCTGGCTTTGTGCCTGCAGCTCCACCTGAGAACCAGAGAGAGATGGAGAGACAGGCTCTGTCAGTCCCTGGAAGACCTGATGAAAAGCATTTCAAATTTGCCACATGAAGGAACTCACTCTCTCCCATCTTCCATTTCTGTAATAGAGATGGGAATTGGAGACTTCTCCTCCAGCCTCATGCCAGTGACCTGCTTAGAGGAGGAATGGGTTTCTCACAGAGAAACCTTCCCCCAGACTTTCATTCCTGTAGAACTTGATGCATATTCTTTCACAACTATTCAATTTTTTCCCCCGAAGATTTAAAAGTGAAAGGTGAGAAAGAAAAGAAAAGAAAAAGAAAAAGAAAAGGAAAAGAAAAGGAAAAGAAAAGGAAAAGAAAAGGAAAAGAAAAGGAAAAGAAAAGAAAAGAAAGAAAGAAAAGAAAAGAAAAGAAAAGAAAAGAAACCCAAACACAAGCATAGACTAACAAACAGAAGTAATTTTTCCCATTAAACTTAAAAAACACCTAACCCTTGTGTTTAGGAAAATCTCTAAAAGAAAAAAAACATTTTACAAGCTACATTGATGATGTATTATTGCTATGGAACTGTTTCAGTGAAAGAAGGATTTCAGCTTTTTTATCTTGAACTGAGAGGTGGCTTGAAACCTCCCAGACCAAACCTCCCAGACCAACCTCCCAGACCAAACACAACAGACTGAATGGGTAGAAGGGCACAAAATCAAGCTGTTGAGCAGAAAAGGCAGCAATCTGTCTATAGAAACTTAGACATGTCAAGGCACAATGATCTGGTCAATCTGGAGCTGAGGTCACCTTTTTCCAGAGAGTCATCTCACACAATCACGGAATCATTTAGGTTGGGAAAGGCATCTAAGATCACTGAGTCCAGCCTTAAGCTAAATCAGGTCCATCACTAAACCATGACTTTACCTCCTCCAGCCCTGCACTGGACGTAGGTGTCCCCCAAGAAGTCTGACAGTTCCTTTAGCTCCTTCATTGCCCCTTTCTGTCAAAAACACCAGTATTAACAAAAAACTTAAACAGAACCAAACCAACCAAAAGACAAAAAATGCTGGTTTTAGGTATGTTTGTTGCACTACTAGCTTTGGACAGGAGTGGCTGAGGAAGGGTGAGGTGTCCATTCACACCCCTGAGGAGGCTGAGGCTTCCACGTTGGGACAAGAAGGAGCAGCAGAAGTTGGTGGCACATTAACCTCAACCCCATCAATATTTATAAATACCTGAAGGGAAGGGTTAAGAGGATGGAGCCAGGCTCTGCTCTGTGGTATTGAGCAATAGGACAGGAGACAAGGGGCAGGAGAACATGCACAGATTATTTTGACACAGATATTAATACACTACATAAGAACTTGCTCCTTTGTTCAGCCTGTGCTAGAAACAATTCATCCCACTGGCTGTAGTCTGATCTTTTCAGCAGACTTATACACTAACACACCTTTCTCTCCCGAGGACAATTCAACCTTCTAAGGATCATAATTAATCATCACAATACCAGCTCCATCCTTCTTGTCAACTTTGAGCAATTGGACCCTTTCTCTGAGCCCTCCCTCACCACCAATTATCTCCATATGCTCTAAGGCATTTTAATCTGGGAGAAGAAGTTCTAGTAGAGCATTAAGAGCAGTTTTGGTGCTATTCTGGACACCAAACCCTCTCAATGGCCACACTGCTTTTTGGGGAGTACCTCATCATCCACCTTCATCCAGTACCCAGGAAGTCAAACCATAAATTAGGTATGAAAACAGAAGAAAATTTGTATGAAAATAGAAGAAAATTCCACCTCCTACATCAGCCAACAAAACAAGAGTTTTCAGCTGGATGCAGATATCAGCTGGAGATACAGGCATAACAAGACACTTTTGGTCTCCACAAAAGTGAGTAGCAGGCCTCTAGTAACCAAAATACTAAATTAACTGGCAGAAAGGAATATAATCCTTTTCTTCAACCTCTCAGCTATACAAGTCATTCATCATATTCCAGACCCTGATCTTAACTTATGAGACATATTAATTCCAAGCTGCAATGTGCTGTTCCATATTAGTCACTGCTACTAGAATTTCTTATGGTTCTAATTAAGCCCTGAGATTCTTAAATTCTCTAAGCTGTGCTCTGTGTTTATATTACAGAACACAGGATTTCAATTGAGCAGCCAGCTCATTATTGCTCATGCTCAGACTGTGGGATAATGAGCTATTACTGCTTGCTTCAGGTGATTCCTGAGCTGGGAGGCAGCAGGAGGAAGAGCTGCTGTGTGCAGCTGATGGCATTGTCTCACCATGGCAGCATTTAGGAGAGGTTGTCATGAGGAGAAGCCCACAACTCCAGGACAGAAATCAAAAGGAAAATTCAAGGAGATAGTGACAGAAGCTTGAAGTTCTTATTTTCTCTTAGTGGTAGAAATAATTAAGCTCACACTTTTGATGGCAGATCCTTATTTCTCCCAAGCAATGATACTTGACTCATGGAAAAGAAGAAATATCACCATGGACAAAACCTAGACAGAAATATCTTTTCAGTCTTGGATGTAATTGCTGAAATGTTACATCCTCCTGTCTTCTCCCACCTGGAAATGAATAATCACCTTTGCCAACGACTGATTCTACCTTGTCTCTTGGCTTTTTTGGATTTTTGTAGGTTATTATTTTCATAAACTCACTCTGACATTACAGAGAAGATACCCATAAAACATCTCTTATTCTTAAAGATCTTTTCAATTCAATCCTTTTCTACAATAATTGCTAGGAAACACTGCTTTCAATCTTCCATAAACTGTTTTTTAAACTATGTGAATAGGAGTCACCAGATAAAAACAGATTTAAAAAAATCTAGGTATTCACCATTATAGTATCAGGACTCCTGTGGCTACTGTTCACATTTTAGCCTCCTTCTCATAAGGATTGGAAGTGTTATATCTGTTTGGGATGTAGTGGTTGGGATGGGACACTAGGTTAGGTATAGAATAAACAATGTGAGGAAATGAACTCTTACTCCCCTGTCTCCCAGACTTACCTCTAAAGTAATGTTTTCTCCACCTCAAACTCTTTATTCAGGCATTAAAAGACAACCACCTACAGCTCTCCCCACATCACATTCCATATCTTTTAATAACAACATTATATTTGGTGGTAGCAGAGATAAGGATGCAGCTTTGCTGTGTTCTGACTGCCAGTACTTGGAGCAGGGCTGGAGGAGTGAAAGAACAGTGTGTGCTTCCAGACCAGGAACCAGGCTGGGGGCATACAGGGGGTCTCAGTGCTGGATGAAACCCAGGTGCAGAGGGAGGAATTTCTTCAGAGCAGAGTCATCCTTGCAGTGAGTTATCCCCAGAGCTAGACCATTCCTGCAGAGGACAATCTGTCAGCCAGTCAGGAAAGGTAAAAACCAGCAAGCTTACCCTCATGATCAAGGGAGCAGGGCCTGAGAAAAGACCTGTATTTAACACAATTGGCACTACTGATGCCCTTTGGTACTTTACTCTGGTGAGGAATACAAAACCACATTCCAGCCTAGAGTTTAGTTTGTATTCTGCACGTTAACAGAGAATAAAGCCATGATTTCACTCATGCCTGATATTGATGTAATAAGCCTGAATTGTGCATTGTAATCCTGGCTTCTCAGTTTATTTCCACATTTAAAATAAAGGTAAGACATAATCAATTTTGAGCAACATTTTCAGCTCTGCCACCAGAGAGAGCACTGCTTTTCAGACAGTAAGCAATAGCATTGAGCACACTTGCAAAGGCTCTAGAAAAAAACCCTGAGAGGAGGGTTTGTGTTATCTGCAAATAATTGGTGTTCAGCAAGTTTTAGGGCTGACAGCCCTGCCTGACCCATCTTTTGTTTTAATTAAGTAAGACAGCACCTTCCATTGAAGGCAACATAACACATCTACCCTCCCTTTTTATCTGAATCATATTTGTTGTGAGGTTGGAGCTCTCCAAGCTTGTCACCAGAGGGACAGTTTAGGAAAAGAGCCAATATGAGACTTCAGTAACTCCACCACTCTCTTTAGTTGAGAGAAACTTCTCAGAGATTCTTAATTTCTCTGAGGTCCTGGAACAACAAATGTATCCAGTGTGCATGAGATAAAGCTGGCCTGAGAAAATGAGTGTAAGAGCTGAACTTCCATTTCTCCCAGCTACTTTAAATCATTTATCACTTCTAGTAAAATTAGATTTACTATTTCAAATCAAATCAGGACTGTAGATTATAGTCTGAAATAAATAGCTAATTGTATGAAATAGCCCAAGCTGTAAACTGTGGGCAAAGCAGATGAGCAATGGAAAAGACAGAAAATAAGCAAATGGGAATAAAAATGTGGGTATCCCACGTGGAGGTACTGCTCAAAGCCAATCAGGAGCAGTAATCACAGCTGACAGAAACAAAATTACTCTGGAATCACTGAAATAGAGAGGGATGATTGACTGGGCATGGACT
Organism: Serinus canaria; assembly: GCF_022539315.1. NCBI lineage: Eukaryota > Metazoa > Chordata > Aves > Passeriformes > Fringillidae > Serinus > Serinus canaria. The sequence goes on along the minus strand of NC_066315.1, from coordinate 144,183,029 downwards.
CTGTCTCTGCTCTGCCTACTACAAGAAAAAATTTATTAACCATTTATACAAGTAATAATCAATCAGCAAAACTAAAAACCTTCACAAAGTTTCATATCCTCTGTCCCCTCAAAATTCTGTCAAAACAGATGTTATCTACAGCATTGCCTAAAGGGCCAGCAGTGTCTGCCTATTTCAGAAAAACCCGTGTTATCCAATTTACTGAAATCAATCTTCATGTGCAGATTAATTTGGGGCTGTAGATCTGTGAGTGCATCTTAATTTCCTCAGCAAGAAAAGAAAATGAAATCATGTCAGAAAGACAGACCAGCTGTAAGGAAAGAGCGAGCTGATAGCTTTGCAAAGGGCCCTTTAGGGCTATCGTGTTTACCAAATTTAAAAGGCTGGCACCAACAAAAATGTGAGACAATATCTCCTTTTATGAAAGCAAAATCCAGAAATGTCTTTTGAGTTCAAAAATATAAGATAGCTTTTGTCAAACCTGATTTCTTCATCAAAAAACACCCTAAAGCGTCCCAGGCTGGAGTTTGATGCTTGAAATGGCAGTTTTCAAAATACTACATTTTTATACTTTAAGAACAAACAAGGAATTTGGCATCAACTAAGGTCTGAGTTTAGCACCTCTCCCTGGCTTTGCATCTATAATTTGATTCACTTTCTAAAAACTCAGCCCAGCAAACAGTTTTTCTGTTTTAAGGTAGGTTTCCTTTTCTGAGGTAGGTTTATTTCCCATACCAAAGCCTTCTTGTTCTCAGGCACCCCACACAAAGACATAAAAACTGATGACTCTCCTTGCTCCCCTGCTTTGGGAACTCCCTCCCTTGCCTGCCTCTCCTTCTTGCCAGAAGGACTGTGTGGTTCTTTCATTCTCCCCATACTGGAGGCTCTGTGAAGGATGATCCATCCTGTTAAAGTGCCTTTAAGCAGGATGAATGCAATTACCTGAGCTGGAATATATCCAGAACTCTGGATTTAACATCCATTAAAAATCTTGTTGAACATTTGTCATACCTTCTCAAGTTGCCACACACAGTGACAGCTTGGCATCTGAGAGATGGCAGTTCAGAACAGCACTGCTCTTACACTGCTGCATTTGCTCCTCAAAGAAAGAAGGGGATGTCCCAGTCATGGGGACCATGTGATGGATGGTGCATCAATGGACTTTGCATTTCTCATGTACTTTCCCCCCAGACACCTAAAGAAGGGCTGATCAAGCCTTGGCCAGCCTCCAGGTTTGGTAACTGGCTGTTAACTGCAGAAGAAGATGGAAATGTGGCTTGTCAAAAGTCACAGAGCAAATGTTACAGCAGAGCAGGGGATGGAAATATTTGGAGAAGAGGAACTGTTGGGGAAAAATCTCTTTGTTGAGGAAATGTTGATGTATAACAGGTTCTGTTTGATGGTAGGGTCATCTGTTTGTGCAGATGACCCTACCATCTTTTCCTGCACAGCTGGAGCAACACATGTTGTGAAAAGAATCAACCTGTTATTCTTAGTGAGTAAGCTGTTCAGTTAAGGTACTTACAAATGGTTTCATGACTGTAGCTCATTACCAGAAGACATCTTCTGCTTTATAGGCTCATTTTTAATATGCATTTATATTAAAATGAGATGTTGTAGCTTGATCCAGTTTTCATTACAAATTCTAATCTTAAAAGGAAGTGGATAATAAATCCCAAGTTAAATCTCATAGTTACTTTTGGCATGCCCAAAGTGCTAATGGGGAAAGTAATAAACTAATGCACAGCAGACAAATAAAAGAAAGTGACTTTATTCTAATAAAGCAACTTATCTCTAGACTTCTATCCTCTATGTTCTGAGCCTATGATAAGTATTGCTAATGTAACACTCACTTGTGGTTCTTCAAATGCTTGGTGCCAGTGGTATTTGTTTATCCAGCAGTATTTGTTAATCCACTGAGTCCTGTGTAAGGAAATCCTTGATTGCTCTTAGCCACGAGGAGCGTGTGACCTTCACCAAGACTGGCTGCTATCACCAGCTGGCTCAAAGAAATTACCTCAAGTGAGAATCATATCCCCTTCATAGTTTTTCTGGTTACATGTATAACCTTGGAAAATACAATGTTTCTTTTAGGAAAGAGAGAAACACCAGCTGAGCTTTCTGCTTAAAGCATGTTGGACTCTTGATTTACTTTTGAGCCTATTAAAGGTCAAAGGCCTGTGCCCATCCTAGCACAGCCTCAGAAAGGAGCTTTTGTAGGTGAGGTGCAGAAATATTTACCTTCTCTGAAAAAACAACAACAAAAAGGTAGCTTCTGAAAAAAACCCCAAACCCAAATGCCTTAATCTGGAGAATGCTGTATGGCAAAGAGCATTAAAAGAGAAAGATCTTTTTGAGGGAATTACTGGCAACATTTGCCCATCTTAGATAAACAGAGGAAAAAGGTTTGCAAGATCTAGAAGAAGTATGAAAAGAAGGTCACTCTAAAATGCTATAAGCTATAAGAGATCTCTAAAGTCAGAATTTGCTATATTTCTATCAGAGGCTCATTCCACTTCACCATCCCAAACTGTGCATCCAGTTTAAAGGCAAGATCACTCACCCCAAGCTAAAAGAGGAGAGTAAAATACATTCCCTTCTGTAAATCAGTCTCCATTGGCTGCTGAGGGGGCTTGGCAGTCTGTCTGTGCTGCAAGTCCCCGAGGGGAGCCAGGACCAGCCCCACAATCAGAAGTCCTGGGCTGGCAGCTGGAGTGCTCCTCACCAGGAGGGGCTGGCAGCACGGCACCAAGGCAAGCCTGGTGCTCTGGAAGGACAAGAACTTACAGAGAGACTGGACTGGACTGTGCAAGGGTTAAATTCAACCTGCTGGTTCTCACTGATCCCATCCAAGAGCCCTGCACCGACCATAACTTGCTGTTAAATATGTTAAATGCAATTATTTCATGTTTCACAATCCTTTTGTATCACAGAGGGTTATCCTGGTGAACTCTGCAGCCATGAGGGCTGCAATTTTCAGTTTTGCCTCATTTTAATATCACAGAACTCAATATTAAATTGTTTAAAAAACCAAAACTGCCTGGATACCGTGAGAAAATAAGTAGATGAACACTAAGAATTCCTGGTTATCTTATATTCCCTGACAGGAATTCACAAAATTTCACAAAATTTATCCATAATTTTAAATTAGATTACCATCTGTTATTTCTTGCCCGATTTAGTCACAAAAATGGCTGAGTTACACTTCACCTCTGGAAAACTTTTGTGCAAGAGCTTAATATTGTTATAGTGAAGATTCATATAAGTAAAATTGGTGAGGTTAGGGCTGAAAGCAAAGTGTGGAAACTTGGCAACTTCTCCTAGAAGGAAATCTCCAAACATCTATAGTTTCAATAATAATTCTGTTCCAGCAGTGATTGAATCAAGATATCCCACTAATTTAATCATCTCAAACCAAGTTAAATTGCTGTGGGTAGGATTACAATAACAAATAGTGTAAACAAACAAAAAGAACCCACAGTAATTGAAACTAATTCTGTCACTTAATAATGCCTGGCTCTCATTCCAAATGGGAATAAGCAATACAATGGAATGAAAACACCTCTTGATGAACCACAGAGCTGGGGGGCACTCTGGCATCTGCCTTAACACAGAGAGATATTTTAAGTCCTTCTTGGTATGCCCACAGGTGAAGGGGTTTCACCCAGACTCAAAAAGTGAAAAAGGAAGGTGGTTACTAATTTATTCCAGTGTGGAATATATCCATAGATGTGTGCATGGCAGAGGGCAAAATCAAACAAAGATTATGAGGAGGTGCAGCTGTTAGAGGAGTTGTTGTAAGGTTGCAACAAGTGGAAAATGAGATAGAAATTTAGGTCAAAGTGCTCACTAGAAAATGGTTTGGTAGTGTCAGGACACCTGTGGTGGGGCTGTCCTGGAGGTGGGGTGAGAGATTTGGTGTAGAATCTCTGTAAATCATTAAGAGTTCATTGGCCCTAAATTCCATTTTCAGTTGTTCCTCCAACAGGATTTAATTTGCTGTCTACATTTTGCTGATTTCCTGTCTTGAAAAAGAACATCACCAGCTCTGTAAACCAAATGAGATCAGCTGTGTACCCAGACATGAGAAAACAACGTTTGTGATGCTCTGTAATTCACTGTAAATCAGCAAGACAGATTCTTCTTATACGGCCCATTTTTGTCTCCTAAAACAATGGGGACCGACTTTGATTTCCTTTATGATTGTGCTCATTGCTCAGTTTCCTCCACTGCCTATTTCACACATTAATCACCTCAACAGCAGAGACATTATTTTCTTTTAGGCCCCAGAGAGCTCCACTGCCTTCCATTCTCTTTCCCTGCTCTAGCACCAGGTTTGCCTTCACCTGGCTGGTAAATGGCAGCTGAACTAATTTGTTTCAGACCAAATATCTTGTAAGCTCAGCAAGGCCCTCTCCAACTATTTTCTTTTTGTAAAGAGATTGAATATCTTTGTGCTTTGGTGAGGAAGTCAGAGAAGGAATTTCTGATATTTCTTGCTATGTATTTCTCCATATCTCAGGAATAAAGGTTCCCTTTTTGTTGTCATAGCTGACTCTACTTTACTGGTGGAGAGCAGCTTTCTGCTGCTGAAGTGGATGCTCAGGACAGGCTCTCACAGAGTAGGGAAGGTCAGTTTTGATGGCCACTGCTGTTGATGACCAGTGATTACCAGAGGAGATTCCTGACATGCCTCCACATCAGTGAGATCAGAATCCAGCCTGCTGCAGATGTGGGTGATCCTCTGCTTTCTAGGAATTACTGGGTGGAATCTTATTTGTTCTTTTAAATACTCAGACACAAATTGCTCCAAGCTGTTGATTTATAAAAATGTCTACTTTTGGTACCTCATTTTTTTTTTCCCCTACACCTACTGCTGGAACAAAAGTAAATGCTAGCTAAATACATCAATTGATTTTAATGTCAAGGTGTAAGTGTCCTGGCAACAGTAGCCTGGGAGAGAAAAGAAATAACAAGGTTCATGCATTTCTGCCATGAGAAAAGTCACAAAATGATGGCTTAAGTTTGTTAAGGTGCTTTTTCTGACAAAAAAAAAAAAAGTATGATTAATAAGGTGTGAGTCTTACTCTACTGGTGACCAGACTGGTGGTGAAGACCCCCCCATGCTCAAATATAAAGTTTGCTAAAATGCTGCTCTGCATCAAAGTATCATCTGAAAAGGTCCATCAGAAATGGGTGCTCTGCAGTACAAGCACAACAAAAATCCAGTAAAAACCATGGATCATGGGAGTGTAACAAGGAGAAGGATTAAAAATAGGCACAAGCTTCATAAACATGAAGTGATTTTTTGTGTGAAGCTGGGACACCACACCTCCCAGTGTCCTTTGGAAAACCCTCCTCACCAGAGAACACAGCATCTGCAACACTGGGCAAATATAAAGGTTTCATTCTAAACTCCTGAGCCTGCCCAAACTTCCCAAGTGAGAACATTTCTAATGATATAAAATTCATAACAGAGAGCTCTGTTCTGGACTGATGTGCTATTGCAAAGTCCTTTGTCTGCTGTTCATAAAAAGTCAGAAACCTTAATTTTTGTTCACACCAATTAGCACTTGCTTCCCAGAGCCAGGGTGCTGGCACAGAGTCCCAAGTGCATAAGGACAGCCTGTGTGATGCCAGCAGGCACCCAGCAGGTCAGCTGAGCCTCAGATAGCCTCAAGAGTAAACACATCTCAGCAGTGAAGTATCTTAGTTTTGGGTCCATCTTTTTTACATTGGGGCCTTAATGGTTCAACTCAAAGATCTTAGAGATCTTTCCAAACAATTCTAAGATTCTGTGACTCTGTACAGCATCTTCACAAATGAGTCAAGGCTGAAGGAGTTACTGGGTGTTGACATGCATTACTTTAATGCCTACTTTAAAGAAATTAAGTGTTACCCCATTCAGAGGGGTCTCAGGATGAGGGAAGAGACAAGAAAGTTGACTCCATGTATCAGAAGGCTTGATTTATTATTAGATAAGATATAAAAACTATACTAAAAGAATAGAGAGAAGGATTTCACTACTAAGCTATGCTAAGAATAAAAAAGGAATGTGTCCTCCCAGACCGAGACCGGCCCGGACAGGTGTTCTGTGATAGGCTCTTAATTGGAAACAGTTTGACGGGGCCAATCACAGATTCCCCCTGTTGCATTCCACAGCAGCAGATAAGAATTGTTTACAGTTTGTTCCTGAGGCCTCTCAGCTCTCAGGAGAGGAAAAATCCTAAGTAAAGGATTTTTCATAAAACATGTCGGCGACAATTAAGGGCTTTCCACTTCCAGTGTGATTGTCACATTTGGCTCACACTGAAGCATAAAGGGACCCCCACTTTGAGTGATTTATGTCCCAGGTTTTTGCAGTGCTCTGTGTTTCAGCATCCTTGCAGTCCATTTGACAATTGAAATTGAAATGCCTTGGCCAGATGGAGAGGAATGCTGTCTGAGGCAGTTCTGGGAGTTATATCCAGGGCTCCTTAGAATAGAAGCAAGGAGTGGCTTCTTTGGAGAGAACTTGAGCCCTGTCTCTATTGACATCCTCTGTGTAATGAAGAAGCTCCATGTGGAGAACCAGGCTAGGTGCTGTTTTGTTGTGCCCTACAAGGCAGATTTTCCCCAACCACAGGCCTGGTGAGTGAAAACTCCTTCAGCAGAACCCAGGATGGAAATAAACCCCAATATATGAAGTTCAGTTTGAGCTGAAGAGATTCCCATTGGCTTTAGTTTCTCTTGCACTCTTGTTTCCATGGCAGTGTTTGGGTGCTGGTGGCTTCACTTCCAACTGCAGTATTTTTTCCATGATTCCTATTTAAATGTGCTGCCCATGGCTGTATTATTTTTAATTGGAATGAGTCTGGCATTCCCCAGCAGTTCTTGCTGTGGCTTTAAAAAGTAGCAGAGGCAGGAAGAAAGCTCACATGCTGCTGAGCTGAACTCAGCTGAACTGGACTGAAATCAATTTGTTTGCAACTCAGTTTGACATTTTAACAAAACAGTGGCAAATAACAGTAATTTCATTTTTATTGTGCTAAGAATAGGAACACAGAGAACAGAAAATGACATCTTCACTGCACCTGAAGAGTTGAGGCAGGAGGAAGGATGGGATCCATAAGCTGATTTTGATTTTGCATATAAATGATGTTTTTTTCCTCACTAGCATTACCCAATGCCTTTAATTAGAGAAGAATGTTTATAGTTTACATCTTGGCTTTCTGAGAAATAGCTTGTTAGAGAAATGAGAGGAAAGAAGCATGGTCTAGTTGCAGGTCAGAGAAGGCTGTGTGTCAGTAGTGATCTCCAAGATAACACTTTTATTTCTGTAAGAAAGACCTTTTACTTAGTTACACAACTTTTTTAGTAATTATATGTAATTGCTGCAGTTTTACATAATGACAACACTTACATATAATGACTGCATGGGCCATGACAACTTAACTTCTACTGTATTGGCCTTTTAGCTTTCAATTATATAATATTTAAGGAAAGAGAAGACAATATACACATCAGCACAGAGCTGACATTTTAGGCATGTCCTTACCCTTAAATTAAAATTAGTTTGAACCCGTTGGAAGAACAGGGATGAAATTGTTTCCAACATAATTTAGAATGCCAGACTTAAAGTGATGGGAGGCATTGCTAAGCACAGGAGGTGTCTTTACTGTCTGAGCAATGCCAGAGCCTGGGTACACAGCAGAGAGCACCAGCTCCAGGAGTTGTCCAGCTTGCATCCTCTTTTATGGGTCAGATCAGAAAAAGCACCTTAGTTTTACAGTTGAGGCATAGATGGATAGCTTAAAAAAACAAGTGCTGAGCTAAAAGCTGTAAGGATGAAATTCCTGCCTGTCAGGAAAGCGGATGGTCTGGACTCATGCAGGTCAGGAAGCTTTCTCTGCCCAGGAGCTGCTGACAGGTGCTCCAGCTCTGAATGGACATTTCCCAAGGACTTCAGTTTTAGAGATCAGTCAATGACCTTCCCCTGTTTGGGTGCTCCAGCTCTGAATGGACATTTCCCAGGGACACAGTTTTAGAGATCAGTCAATGACCTTCCCCTGTTGGGGCAGGGTTAGCAGCTCTGTACATTGCAAGGGGTTATAACAGAAGTAGCTTTGTACCTTACCAATTCTGTAGTATTGCATCTTTGGTCCTTTCAATATGTATTGCCCACTCTTTTAGTTTATTGGAATGATTTTTCAGTTCCCCAGAAATTTCAGAAAAGACACTGCACAACCAAGGAAGAACAAGAGGCTGAGAGAATGCATAGCACTCCTAGCATCAAGGAAAGTGGGTCTCAGCCTGGGAGGTTCCTGTAAGTCCTGCAAGAGATGGGAAGGGTTGCCTACCAAGCCCCTGAAAGTCACAGAAAAAAGTAATGTGCTGCAAAGGTTTAGGCCAATTTATCAAGTATATTCTTTCAGGATGTATAGAGAGCTACTGGATCATAAGAGAGAGTACAGCAGAACACTCTGGCCTCATTAGAGGGGTATGTGTGACTCAGATCCCAGTGGAGGCTGTCATGACCTCCTGCGTGGACTGCAGATATCCCTGAAGATATCTCTGAGAATGTGGTAACTCAATTCCATGGCTTCAGTCCCACTCTGAAGAAAGACTGCATTTGCTAAACAGGAATACTTTTACCTCCCTCAATTTTGCCTTCCATTTTACCAGCACAGCCATTTTCTCAGATAATCTCTCTTTTGGAGAGCTGTGCACCTGCCCAGCCCGCTGCAGACAGAGCCAGGCTCCCTCCCTCTGTGCTGGAAGGTGACAGGACATGGGGAAGGTTTCCCCCAGGGCTGTCTGACTGCATGAGGAGGGTTTGTGCTCCCTGGATGGGTACAGCTGCTGTGGATCAGAGCTGGCTGCCATCCAGCTGGCACAAAGAAACGGGAGGAAAAGTCCTCACCACTTCTCCTCAGCCTTAATAGTGCTATTTGAGGACCTTCAGGAACTCCATTAAGGTGAGGTAAATTGAGTTAATTAGGCACATTAATCATGCTTATTAATGTAGTACTAATGAGGATACAGGGTCCTCCTTTTTACCTGACATTAGGCAAGCACAAAAAATCCTCCTGACTGAATGGTGTGCGTGGGAGAGAGGGCATGGAAACCCTGAGATACACTAAAAAGATCTACCTGCAAAAATTGATTATTTTTTTGGCAGGGATTTCTGCCTCTCTACATTCACATCCAATACCTGTCACCCAAATCAAGACTTCCTGTTGTCAAAACAAAACTGCCTCTATGGGCAGAGAAGTCCTTTGCCAGAGCTGCTCACCTGCCCACCAGTGACAGGGTGCTCCTGCTTCCATGGCTAGGACTAGTCCAGAGTTACACAGAGAGCTGTGCTGTACAGGCACAGACCTGGGAGCCAGCCTCTCTTTCCTAGATCTTTACTGCCCTCAAAACTGGCAGTGAGTTTTGACATTTGACTTTCTCCTGCTCTGCCCTTTCCTGAGTAGGGAAAGACAGAGACCCACAAGAAACACGATGGAGATGGTTTCTGGATGAGAAATGGAAATCATTGTCTGACCAGTTCCCTCTGAAACCAACTTTAAGCAGTTATGGGACTAATTAAATCTCAATTCCTTGTGGAATTCAGATGAGTTCTGGGTCCCTCTGTTCTATATCCAACATTACTCTGACTAGTTTTGCACTTTTGGAAAGTTCAATGTGTTCTCATACCATCTCAGGGCTCATGCACCTGCCATGACTTCTCATCACAAAAGAATTATTCTGATGGGATTCAGAGCAGATGTTTGAACTTCAGGAGTCTTCAAATCAAGTCTCAGCTGTATCTAAGGAGCACCACAAAGGACTCAGGGGAGAGGCAGGGCCAGCTGTTGTGTTGTGCCACCACAGCCAAACCCCTCCAGCAGGATGTAGTGGTTTTGGTTGACCAATTTGAGATTTCCCAGCCAATTTTTAGCAGTTTATGAGGGAGTCCAAGCTGCCTCTCATGCAGAACCACCACACAGGCCTAGCCTTGACCAGTGTGGACTGTTATGCTCCATTTGAGGACAAGATTTGGGGTCAAGGATGAGACTAGGAGAGTTTATGACATATGAAACAAATATAGAAGTAACATCATCTAGAAGATTTAAGGAAAGGCCCATGAGACTGAATAAAGGTTCCTCAAGGTTCAAAAGCATTTCAATATTTAGAAGAACCAGATGAAGAGCAAAACAACAAAGAAAGGGATTTTAGTGAGAAGCACCTTATGATGACATTTTCTTTTAAGGGGTTTAATGCCTTTGTATTTGCCCTTATCTCTATTTTCTAAGGCAACTGTTCATATATGGTTAAAGAATAGAAAAAAGACCATAAAAATACCCAAGAGGTCTCCCATAACCTTTCACAAGTAATCTTAATTTGAAACTATCTCCTTCCCATAAACAATACATCTGAAGAAATTAATCTAGATGTCATCTTCTTTTGGCAGCACATTTGGTCATTGACTCCCAGAATGCTAATATAGTAAAAAAGGATAGAGTTCAGTGCTAGGACAAAAAGGAATATAAGGAAATGAATAGTTAAATATGAATACAAAAGGTGCAGGAAATACAAAAGAGTCATTGAGAGCAGCCTAGAGACTGACTGATTTTTCTGAGAGCTCTTGGTGAACGGGAGTGGGATGAGCACATGGCAGAGTGCAGGTGACAGAGGTTTGGTTCTCAGTCCTGCCCTCCCATGTGACTGACAGGACATCCATCAGGACTCACAGCTCTGTGCTCTGGCTGAGATTCACCATGCAGAAGGAAGGACTCCTTCCCCATTCATTCCCCAGCAAATATGGAATAAACTCCTCTACCACACCAGTCAATCCTCCTTTCCTTTGCATTTAAGATGGAAATGCATCTGCCACTGAGTGAGAGCAGGGGGAAAGAGCACCCACTGCAGGATGAAAGCAGAGGAGGTTAGGAAGGGAAAGAGAGGTGTTGCTTTGCTTTGGCCTGGGAAGTCCTGGGGACAGTCCTGTTGGGGCTGCCAGAATCTCTTGTTGCTCTATCAATTAATGTCTCTTTCTCCTCTGAGAGGTCTGGTTAGCATCATCTGCTCTAAACTTCTGGATGCCTTCCCAACTATTTCTATGAAGACAAGGCTTTATTCTGTCTTGTGCTTCCCTTCTGCTCTGATAAACCCTTCCATGACCCTCCAGGATTAACTCTGCTGGCTTACTCCTGTGAACAGACAGACAACAGGCTGGAGTGATCCCAGAATTCTCTGGGAGTGTGCTTTCTGTTTGTCACTCTCAGCAGTGAGGAAGAATCAACACCACCCAGTACAACAGTACAAATATTTACAGTATTCTGACTGTCAAACCCCAGGTTGTCAAATATTTCATTATTTCATTAAGTATGTGGCATACAAAGCTATTCACCTCCTGATTTCCTTCAGCTTGTGCAGCATCAATGTTTTAGGTAAATGGGGACTCCTCCACATCTTCATTAGGCCACTCTGACACTAATCCAATGGCTTTTGAGCAGTGCTGTACTCCCTCTGGTTCAGGTTCATAACCATCATTAAAACCACAGTAGCAGAAATTTTTCCTCTGCATCAAAGATGAGACTAATTTCACTGGTGAGATTACAAGATAGTTAGGTGAGAGTGCACTAGGACAAACTGGAAAGGACAGAAGGTCCAGAATGGGGAATTAGGTTGTTTTCCTTCCCAGGTCTTTCTCTGTCAATGTCCCTTGCTGTTCAGTGGACACTCTCTACATTCCAGCGGGCCACACCTTTCCAGCTGTTCCAGAGACTGTGCACATCTTCTGACTCCTCTCTCCCAGCCCTCCAGGGTACAGTCACCCCCATAAGGGCTTCAGGAGGGTCCCACCTCCTCCTGCAGTCACCTTATCCATCCACACTCCACCATCTGGCACAGGATTGACCACTGGATTCATGTCAGTGCTGGCAGAAGCTCAGCATGCATCCAGAACCTCCCAAAGTCTGAGACTAAAGGTTGTAACCCCACACTCCTCATTCCCTGAATACACAGATCCTTGCACTGTGTATTGCACAGTCTCCTTGCTGATACCACCTTCAGTTGTGTCTCTCAAGAGCTCTCCAGCTGATTAATTACTTTGTTGATACACTGAACATGGTGGCAAACTCAAATCATTATGAGAAACATGTCTTTGTTTTATTTTATGCAGCCTAAAATACTCTGTGGAAATACTTTCTATTCTCCTTCCTGGATTGCCACAGGAGTTCTGTACAGCTCTGATTTAGCCCTTTGATGGCACAGGGAACTCCTGCCAGCAAGTCTAACATCCGCCTGCATTTCCATCTTTGCAGGATGTCTATCATCTTCTCTTCCACGATAATTTTTTCAGGTACAGAAAGTTCACTGCTTTGTTTCCACACACAACTCTTCTGAAAAAGCCTCTGCTGGTCACTTCCTCCCATCTGCCAGCATTTTGGGGTAACCCTTTCTTTCCTGCCACTGACCTCACGGCACTTGTTTTGTTGTTTCCATCGGGGAGCCTTCAGTGAGTGCACATTGCAGCTCTGATACCACAAACTGCATCAGATTTATCAGCACTTGTTTCGAATTTGTAACTCTTGGTGGCCCCAGAAACCAGCAAACCATGGGACACCAACACTTGTGGGTCAATCTAACAAACTGTTATGTTCAAAATTCACATGCTGTAATTAGCACATGTGGTTATGATCGTGGTTATGTGGATTTTATTCTTGCTAGTTAACATTTATGCTTGGCTAGCAGTCAGGGACTTTGGGCAGAATTGGAGGACAGTCCAGATCTGTGCAGGGAAGGATGTGCAGTGTCCTACCAGTCACTCAGAGCACCCTAGCTGAAGGTGCCCAGAGTTTCCCTGTGCTATGGTTAACTCTGTGAATAACTCTGAGAGGGACAGAGATCTGACCTGGCCACAGGCTTTTTTCTGGTTAGTCTCAGAAAGAGTCTGGTTTGGGCAGAATCCAGTAGAGAATTCACATTGATAACTCACACCAATGACTTCCAGCTACAGTGTGTGCAATTTTATATAGCATTTCCATTTTTCTTTATCCCATTCCCAGTTCCATGTATGGCTTCCTGTGCTGGTACATCCCCCAGCCCCCCAGGCTGCTCCATAACCTAAGAAATTCTTTTTAGGCCTTGATGAACTGCACCTGGGCTCAGCTTATCAGAAACACAGCTCCCAGGAGCCAGTCCTGTTTAAAAAGCTCTTGTTTTTAATTAACAGCCTTGGAAAATTATTTTTCTTGCCTGAATAACAACACAAGTGCAATAATAGTTTTGTTATTGAACCTTCAAAGGAAGTTACCGACCCAAATTGTGGCCAGGTGGAAAATTATTGTGACTAAAACCAACTCTCTTGCAACCCCATAAACAGTCCAGAGTGAGACCCTTTGAGTTCTCCTGGACTGCAGAGAGCAGTGACTGGCAGATCCCTCTGAGTGGGGCCTCTCAGAGCCAGCAAACCCCTAAGCTGGTTAGAGTTAGTTAGTCTAGAGGACTGGCAAGCAACATCTACAGATCCTGCACTGATCCCCACACCCCTCCAGGCTCAGCCCTCTGCCCATGTAGAAGATGCAAACTCATCCAGAATGAGGATGAATTCCAAGGGAATTTTTCATAGATACCTTGCAGATTCCCTTTTGGTCTCTGTGCCTGCAAGCAGATATGCTGGTGCAAATGGGCTGTGGATGTGGCTCTCCTAGATTTTTAAGCACTTGAGATTTATAAAATAGGCCTGTAAGAGTTACTCTTGTGGTGTAGTGAAGTCTATAAGAATCCTTCATTAAATTTTTAACTTAAAATAATGTTGTTTAACATTTAGGCATTAACTGTTAACCAAGACTGGGTCTCAGATTAGCAAGGGGGTCTACTCTGAACCTTTTGTATCCACAGGAAGGTCTTCCCTATTCCTTTTTATCCTTACACTTTCCCACCCTTATCCCTGTCTTCCCCCACTAACCCAGTGCCCCCTGGATAATTTTTTATTTTAGTAGTTGACTGATTGATTTTAGATTTGCTTTTTCTCTGTGTGAGCCTTTTCCGTCTGCAAGAAAGCTCCAAAGTCAAGAGTTACAGCAGCTGCACCCTAACTTTTATGACATCCAGAGCAATGTGAGTTTGTTCATCTCCATGTTTCAGAGTGCCTGGACAATAATTTTATTTTCTGGAAGGATTCTGTAAAACAACTTACAACTTTTGTAGTGCAGAATCTGGTTCACAGACAATAATCAACAACGGCATTGAAAAATTTTCCATACAGCCACCCTTTTATTTAAGCTACATCTGAGTTTCTACAGTTTACCTCAACTCATACAATGATTTAATCATTCTTTTGATCTCTGTGAACCCTGGTAAAAGTTCCTTACATTTAATTTGTGATCCTAACTTTTAAAATTAAATCAATAACACTTTGTTCAATGAGAAACTTTTAAATGCAGGCATAGCTCTAAGCTTGGGAATAGTCTAATTGACTTCAAAGGAATTAAAAGGTGCTTAAGCACCTTGCTGAATTAATAACTAATTGCATTATAACTTCAGGAACAAACTTACTTTAACTTGAAAGTTCAGTACAGTTTATTCAAACTTCCAGTTACAGATGGAATGTTCAGGTCTGTATGAATAAACACAGTGGCAGATCAGAAATTGCAAATTAAAACTTGCATGAAGGAAAGAAGACCAGCTCCAGAGATACAGGAAGAAGCTAGTTTAACACAATTTCAAAAGCTTATCCAAAAAAATTGATGTTCTTTCCTTTATTCTTGCAAGCTGAGAGATTATAAGGACTGACAGGATAAAATTACAAAGATAGGAGAAATGAATGAACTACTGGAAGGGAATGAAGGCTCTATTCAAAAGACAGCTCCTCTTGCTTTTCCTGCTGAAAAGGATTCTGTTACTTCTCATACACAGAAAATGCTCTAATTTTTCTCCTCTGCAATATTATGTGCAGAAGAAACAACCAAAAAAACAGTTTTGATGATACTTGAACAGATTTCAAGAAGTCTTGCAGTGTGCTATGAATAGAAATACATTTGTTAACTGAGGGAGAGGAACAAGGCATTTTTTCTTTGCCAAACCCAGATAAATGTAACCAAATGGCTGGACTGGTGAGATTATCTCCTCTCCTCCTTCCTTGCTCCCAGAGACAATGGAAACTTCTTCCAGTGTAAAAGCTTTCTTTTTTGGCTGAAATAATTAAGAAAGATGCTGGTATTTTTTAAGTCCATTACAAAAAGAAAATTTTATTAGAAAACTTTAAACTGTGATGTTATGATAGGATTGTGCTATTTAATTTCTGTGAATGCTTATGGAATTGACCTGGAGTTGTCCCTTCAAATAAGGATTTGCAGAACCACATATTTTGGTTCAGAATACACTAACAGTCCTTTACTCAATTTGAGAAATAGTAATTTAAAACAAAGGGAAGATAATTAATCTAATTTCAACTGGTACATGATCACAGGGCAGAAAGGCTTGGGCTAATTTAATCATTTTGATGAGCTTACACCCAAGATGAATATGGTTTGTAAGAAAGAGCAAAGCTGAGTTTCCAGCCACTATATTGACTAAATTATTATTCACACATTATTCCTCACTGCTGCAAATACACCACATCCTTCCTGGGCTGTTGAAGTCACCTGCTGTCTGAATGCAGCTATCAAAGTCGTGTGTTATTTTGATATATGGTGCAGTAAGCTGGAGGATTTTCCACATAAATCAAAACAGCTAGAGATGCAAGATAGCCTCGTTTACATCAGGGTCCCAACTTCCAAGAAATAAAATTATAAATATGTCTTTTCACCATCTTGAAATGTTCCCAAAAATTGGAGGAAAATTTTTTTCCATTGCTGACGGCAAAGCATGTGGATTGCTGAGTGAGGATGGCAGAAGGCATCTGGGAAGGGGCAGAAGTCTTGTACAGCATCACTTTGTCATGACCAGAGCCTGTCTGGGTATCCTGCAAAGGGCAGATAAGAAAGGCCTGTTGGGCTGCTCGTGTCTCTGAGGAATCTCTTTGTGAAGTTTCTTCTTGTGTCACTCCCTCACCTGCTGCAGACAGCCTTATATATGTTTATTTTCTGCAGAATTGGATCCCAGCATTTTTGCTCAGAGAGGTCACAGCCAGCTGAATAAAAGGAAGGGCTATTACCCCTCTGAGTTGATGGAGCTGATATTTTCTGTGCTGTAGTAGCTTCTCTTCCCTTCTCAAGGCTAAGCAAATTGAATTGTGAGACTTAACAAGCAAATGATCTGGTATGGGTATTTCCACCAACCCAGGCTTCCCATGCAAAAACTTGAATCACTCCCTTGTAAGGAAGGAATATCCTTAACCTGGTGTCAGTGGGGCACTGGGGCTCAGAGTACAGCAGCCTGGGTGTCTGCAGCCCTGTCCCAGCTCTCTGGGTGTCTGCAGCCCTGTCTCAGCTCTCTGGGTGTCTGCAGCCCTGTCTCAGCTCTGGGTGTCTGCAGCCCTGTCTCAGCTCTCTGGGTGTCTGCAGCCCTGTCTCAGCTCTCTGGGTGTCTGCAGCCCTGTCCCAGCTCGCTGGGTGTCTGCAGCCCTGCCCTGAGCTCTCTGGGTGTCTGCAGCCCTGCTCCTGAGCTCTCTGGGTGTCTGCAGCCCTGCTCTGAGCTCTCTGGGTGTCTGCAGCCCTGTCTCAGCTCTCTGGGTGTCTGCAGCCCTGCTCTGAGCTCTGGGTGTCTGCAGCCCTGTCCCAGCTCTCTGGGTGTCTGCAGCCCTGTCCCAGCTCTCTGGGTGTCTGCAGCTCTGCTCTCAGCTCTCAGTGTGGTATTTGCTGGGTCCTCAGCACAAAGGATTAATTCAGAGTCTGACTCCATGTTCTTAGTAGGCTAATTTATTTTTTTATGGTATTATATTAAAGAATGCTATACTAGGACTATATTAAAGAATAGAGAAAGGACACAGACAGAAGGTTACAAAGAATGAATAATGAAAACTCGTGACGGCTTTCAGAGTCCTGACATGGACAGGGATTGGTCCTTAAGTAAAACCAATTCACATGAAACCAATCAAACACCCACCTGTTGGATAAACAATCTCCAGACCACATTCCAAAGCAGCAAAACCGGGAGAAGCAATCAGATAATTAGTGTTTTCATTTTTCTCTGTGGCTTCTCAGCTTCCCAGGAGAAGAAATCCTGGCAAATTTTTTCCAGAAAATCTGACAGTGACACCCTGGAGCTGCCCTGTGTGCAGTGACATGGAGCAGGTCTGCCTGGGGGACAGGCTCATGCCTGACAGTGCCCCTGACACGTGGGGAGCTCCCTTGCTCCTGGACAAGAGGGCTCACACTGAATTCTTGTCAGATCCCAGAGGACCTGGGCAGGTGACAAAAGAGCAGGATTAAGGATGAAATCCCACATGTAATACAAAGGCTTTGCAAAAAATGGCTTGGGGATAAAGCCAGGCAGGGAATGCAGAGTCCCTCTGTCTGGGGATGTATTTGCAAGGCTTCTTAGGAGCTCTGGGTTTGAACACTTCCCTGATTGCCCTGAACTTCTGTAGTCTCTTAAATCTTGGGCTACAATGTCCAGCCTGAGCCCCTAGAAATGTTGTGTCCCAAAGCCACATTTCAGGCCTGTCACACAAACAGCACTGATGATTTTGTGTCATAAAACAAGCTGATAAGACCTGGTGCTGAGGTCAGAACTTGGGAGATACAGGCTGCTTCAAGAAAGGTGTTGGAGGCTTCAGCCTGTCAAAAGCTGCAGAGAGTACCAAACAAGGATCAGAAATCTTCAGGACATTGCAGAATAGGAAGAGAGGCTCAGTACTTAGACCAAATCACAAATAACCTGTGCAACACCACATCTTGCCCATCTGGAGCCCACTGGTAAACATTTATCTCTCCCTGTGGAAGTTTTTTTTCTTAAAATAATTTGCTTTTAGTTTTTATCCACAACTTTCACTGTATATCTGAAAAAATGGTTTAGGACTGGTTTCATTTTCTGAAAATATCTTTTCATGAACCAACTAAATTACTAAGAGGGGATAAAATGTTCTGCAAACATCCTTTGGACACTAAGATGTGCAAAGTGTTTTATCTATTTCTTTTAAGAAAAATGGAATGAAAAGTGTGGATGGACTTTTAACCTCCTTCAGGACTGCAACACTGATGAAGCCATATGGGAAACCTACTTGATAGAATATCTATGGATAAATGAAAGAATTCTGGTTTTGAAGCTTCTTATTCTTAGCACTAAATTCCATTTCACAAGGCATACGTACATGCATCTCTAAAGTATTACCCAAAAAATCCTCTTAACACTGCAGCAGCTTTCATCTCTCTGCTTTCTGCAAAGACTAATCCATACCTACAGAAACAAGGGACCTTTTGTTCTGCTCCATTCTTAGGACATTTTTTGTTCCATTTTTCCTCTGTAGAAGCATAACAGAGTAAAGGCTAATATGGACCCAAGGAAGCAAATACAAAGGCAGGCTTACATTCAATGTGTGAATCTGGACTCAAAGGAGGATTGGATAGGCATGAGGATATTATCCATCTGTAGTTAATACATTTCTTCCTATCATAATGTGTTTGTGGCTCTGATTATCTGCTTGGGCTGGCCCTAGAATCACAATGAAAGAATAAATTGAATCCAGAGTAATAGTGCTAAGTCACATCTATATTAGTAAATTGAGAATTTCCAGGGCCAATTCCTTGTACCAAGGTGAGCAAGCATAGACTGGCCCCAAATTCAGCTGAATTTCTTTCACCTTCAAAGCAAAGTGTCTGCACCAACAGTGATGCTGGGAGCAGTTTCCAGCCCTGCTAACCACCCACCTGCACTGGGATTTGAGCCAGTAGCACTAACCACAGGTCAAAACCTCCCAGGGACCATCCTGGGCTCCCAGGAAGAAATGTCAAAATGCAGCATCCAAGGCTGCTGCTGGAACTTTATGTCTCTGTATCTGCTTATGCTGCTCCCCTGTGCCTGGGAAAGGTGCTGAGGACAAAGTTTTGTTTTGTGTGTGACACAGACTTATTGTGCCAACTGGGGCAGATCCCTGGGAAGTTTTTCTTTCCTTCCCTTCCCACTGCTGTCTCTTTCAGTGCAGTGTGTATTATCTCACATGGTTCTGGCTGCTGTTAGGGTTAAAGACAGTCAGGTAACCCTTGAGGAAAGGTTATGTGGTTATGATATTCAGATTAAAATGCTTCAAGCCAGTATCCTTATCAAGGATTTTTGGTGCATGTTTTCTCTTCATTTAAATGCCTTTGCAGACAAATGGGGATTTTCCACAGCTCATTTAACAGGATGTATAATTCACTGGTGAGCTACACACCACCCCATCTGTGCCAGCCCACAGAGCAGAAGGGCTGGGATAGCCCCCAGCTACAGAGCCTGGTACAACATCATTCATCTCTTCCCAAGCTCCTGGCTCACATGCCTGGCCTGCCAGCTGACTCAGAGGCTTGCACACATGAGCCCATTGAAACCAGAGTAAACAGGTCATCTCCAGCTCATTATAACTTTGTTTCATATGTTGGTTTTCCCTTATGGCTGATTTCTGTTTCAGGTCCAGGATCTGCCTGGGGTCAGTGGTCAGTGCTGATGGAACATCTTCCCCAGAAGACTTATGTGTGGAAATTGGTGATTGGTTTTTTTAATTGAGCTACAAAACCTTCATGAATACTTCAGCTATTTTATTCCCAGGTGTATTTTTCCTTCATCTCTGAAATTCAGGTTGTGTCCTCCCTGCTTGGGGATCATTCTTTTTTTACCTGCCACCTCACACAGTGATGCCTTGAACCCAATCAAGTTTCTTGCAGCAACTGCAAGATAAATAATATTTATATTTTACTCTTTCAGGATTTAGAATTTTGTTGTTTGGATAGCTTTTATACTCAGCTGTGGCTTTAATAATATCAATGTTTTAAAATTAATAAAACTTTGGAGATTGAATGACTGTGCATATCCTGTGTGTCACAGTCACATACATCAAATTATTTTCTTTAAAACTTAACCTTGGCTTAAATACATCCTGGATAAAGGTTGTCTCCAAAGCATGTATTCATCCCATGCAGCAGGAGCAGGAGAGAGAAGGGGCTGGCTATTTTCCCAGGTGCAAACAAATGATGCCTTAAGACTGCTCCCTTCCAAAGGGGCACTGCTCTTTCTTTCCTTTCAAGTCTCTCCCTGCTTGCTTTGACCTTCCTTAAGTACCTCCTTTTATTGCTCCTTTTTTTTTTTTCCAGCTGGAGAATCATTGGAGTAAAATCTGACCTCAATGATTCATCCAAGGCCACAAAATGAACAGACTCTTTATGAAAAACCAAAGGCAAGAGCACTGATCCATGTCTCTGTCCCAGTCAGAAGGCTGAGGTCCTTCTGCTCGCCCTGTGCCCAACTTCAGCTGCAAAATTTGGGCCAGTGCATGCTCACATGCAGGTCTCCAAAATCCCAAGTGCTCTGTGTGTTCACATACAGGAACACAATCATTCCCCTGCTTGCTGGCACACTGCTGCTTTCTTCAGGATAATGTTGATGTAAAATCAAAAAGTGGAAACTAGAGCAGCAGCAAATTTTCCTGTTGTGCAGATCCTGGTAAATGCCCAGAGAACTTCCTTAGTGTGAGGGTGACCAAGCACTGGAACAGATTGCCCAGAGAAGTTGTGGAGTTTCTCCCTCACTGGAGATATTCCAGAGCCATCTGGACACAATCCTATTCCATGTGCTCTGGGGTGATCCTGCTTGAGCAGGGAGGCAGAGCCAGATGACCCCACTGTGGCTCTTTCCATCCTGACCCGTTCTGTGCTTCTGTGAAAGGAGCTGAGCTCCTGTGCAGTCACAAAGGCTGGGGGCAAGTCAAGGCTGGTGGAGTTGTTGAATGCCATTTCAACAGCACCTTTTCCCTCCTCTAATGCAAGATAATGACTCAAGAAGGACTAAGGCCAGGCTGTCCCATCCCTCTCCTGTTTCCTACAGGGTTCCTTTCCAAAATTCTGGTTCTTACACAATTTTTAATTTTAGTGCTACATGTGTTATATTGGCCCAAGTATGATATAAGAAATGACCTGACTGATCAGAATACATCTGGGGCTAACACAAACAATACAGGAATACAGGACACTCTGAGGAAAGGCAAACCTCAGTGAAAGCTGAGGATGCCCTTGTCAGGCTGCAGCCCACTTCAAGGTTGTGCCCAAATTAACAGGGCAGAAGTTACAGTGCCCCAAGGCATTAAGCAATGAGAATATTCTGGCTTCAAAAGGGCACTTGAGACACTAAAAAACCAAGTGGTTCACTTGAAATATGTGGTTTGAAAGGCTATTTCTCCATGCATCAGAGACAATATTTACAAGGCCCTTAGCTTTTGGCCAAGACATCTAAAAAGTTACAGATCTGGAGGAAGTGGGAGGGTAAAGCAGCACCATAGTGGGTGGCTGATTATATCCATGAGTTTATACCACTTGCAGTGTGGATGCTTTTCCCTTAAACCATTGTGGCAAAATGTGATTTATTATTGCAAGGCAGACTGACAGCTCAGTCTGAGAGGTTCTGAAAAGGGCTATTTGAATAGCTGCATTAAAGAAATTATAGGGATGGGCTGTGAGGAGGTTCCTAAGAAAACTTTGCAAGAGATTTTGCTTTCTAATATAAATCACTATTAAAGTAAATGAGCATGAACTTTGCAAAGAAATGAGGTATTATGTCTCATGAGATTTCATCTACCTGTCACTATGGTCAATGAAAGAACTTTCATTAATCAAAAAAGAGAAATATTTTCATCTAATCGCTGAGGGAACCTGAATACCCATCATTTTTTCACATTTGGTTTAATTCATATTTTTCTTTTCATCTGGCTTTTCATTACCTGTATGTCTCAGTAATGCAGAGGAAACAGTTTCTGTAAAAGATTTTTTTTTTCTGACAAAAATTAAAGGTCTCCAGCTTGCTGAAAATATTGTGTTTCAAAACTGAGCCTCAGTGAAATCCTCTCAATAGTCTTTTCTTCATCCTCTGCATACCTAACTCAGGCACTGAGGACCTGCTCAGAAGAAACACTCAGCATGTCCAGTTGTATCAATGGTAAGCTGTACTCCAGGCTCAGAAGGTGTTTGGATGGTATGTTCAGAAAAATGGGAATGTGGTTCTGCATGAGGGATGCCCAGAGTGAAAGTAGCTGCCAGGTTTTATTATCAGTCCTCTGCAGAGCAATAGAGATGTTGAGAGCATGGATTACTGCTTTGTTTCCTGGTGTCAATGTGTGTGCAAGTGTAGTGACAAATATCACAGAAGAGCAAAAGGAATATTGGCCAGATGGTCGCTAACAAAAAAAAAAAATGGGGGAAATAACTTTCTGTCAACTTTTCCAATGCTTTATAAAGTTACTGAAGGGATTTTTTCCAAATTAAAAATAGAATGTTAATTCATCATTGAGGACCGAGTTCACATGTGTAGAACTGAGGAGGACAAATGAAGAGAAAAGAAAATTAACATCCCCAAATCCTGAGCACTTGAATTTGCAGTCATAATGTTCATTTAGTGCACCATTTTGCATGTAAAAATTCTTGATTGTTAAACCAATGACTTAGAAAGAAATGTGAGTCACAAGAAATTACATCAGAAGAGCTGTATAGAAAATATATTGTTCATAAAACATTTCACTTTCTCAGATGTTAGCAAGTCACTTAGATCTGCATCTCAGTGTTGACCTGCATTGAACTGTGTATATGTGTCATGAACAATGTGCTGGGACTGCTCAGGAGATCTCCAGAAGGCAAAAGCTGTTACAAAATGAATTAAAACTTTTCAGACAATGAAAGAACAAACCACAATCTCAAATGTTGCTATAACAAGCAGCAAAGTACTCTCGTATGGTAGCATGAACAATGGAGCCTCAGTCTTGTAAGCATAACAAAAAGGAAGAAAGGTTTGTTTCCAACTTGAGAGTTTTTCAAATGCACTCATATTCCAAGAAAAGGTGGGGGAGCAGGTATGTTCCTACAAGATGCTCATAGACATCACAATCCATTCTTGAAGGTGCTTGCACTCTCTCAGAATCAGTCCTGGGTTGACAGCTCCCTTGAGAAAAATTGAATCACTCTTTGCTATCTAGAAAATATAATTTAATGACAGTTTAAAAGACATGTCAGCTCATGTCACTGTCACCCTTGCATCTACAGGCTTTTCACTGGGAATGCAGTAAAGTTCAGATTTCTGCCTTTTTTCCCCCCTTTCCCTTCTGAAGCTCTTCCAAACTTGCTCTGTGTAGTTATTCTGTGCTGTTTTGAATCAGAAATACTCAGCTCAGCAGCTGGGACCATGTTTGGCACTTGTATGGATTTATGTCACATATTCCTTTCAAGCAAAACCACAGGAGTACAGGCACGAAGACGACAGCAGACAAGGAGCTGACCAGGAGCAGTTATTAGACTGTAACTTGCCATGCTGCTGCAGGAAAAGCACAACACATGGGCTCTTTGGGGATATCACTTTTCAACCTCCCACCCTCTCCTCAAGCCCTTGCACTCGTGGACATGGACTTGTGGACAGGAGTGAAACACAAACGTGCCCCTGGGCCCTGCCTGAGCTTTCTGACACTCCAAAGTGCTAGTGGGGGAAAAAAATTAAGTTTCCTCCTTGCACTAGGTTTTAAAATGGAAATAGAGTATGAGATTTAAGAAGATGTAAAGGAACCTACTATTGAAGGCTATGACAGTGGCCTGTGACTGGTGATCATCTTCCTTTTGGCTCTCACATTCTTTGTGGAATGAGGAATTTGGAGCTGGAGCCTTAGCCAGCTATACATGGGATGACCATAGGATTCAGAGCTAGTTCTGAACATTTTTGCACTGGTGAATTATGGACAAGAAGGAGTTTTGAAAGGTTGCAAGGATTGAATTCACTCAAGGAAAGCCAAACAAATTTTTAACTAACAGAAGTTAGATCTTCCAAGGAAACCACAAAATTGCTATGGTAATGGATTAGAATGACCTCAAAATAAAAAAAATGCTTATGTCATTGAGTCCTCCTTCCTATTCCAGCATGAATTTCTGCATGGAGTTCTAGAAAGACTGGGGGACCTTACTTTTGTTTGCAAAACTTGAGTTTGTGGAAAGATGAATTTTTCCAGTGAGTTTAGTTTGCAGCCACAAAGCACCATGAGTAACTTCATTAAGCATGGACATTCCTCTTAAGGTTCAGCCTAATCCTGTACCTACCAATATCTCTGGCAAGCAGTGAAAAAAAAAAAAAAAAAAAAGATGCCCAGGGGAAAAAGAAAACAGGACAAGCATCTATAAGTTCCAGCAGACACATTCCCAGTCACTGCCTATTTCAGGGAGTTTAAGCCCAATGTGCTTTGTGTATTCATAATCTCTAAAGGATATTTTCCTTGTCCTTGTCCTGTCTTCACTTAAACCCATCTAAGCTCCTTGCATCTGCATAACCCTTTAACTATTACTGGCACAGATCTACCACCCACTGTTAACAAAACCTACCTGTTTTGAACAGCTCCTCATGTCATTTAGTGACCCTTAATTCTTCAAATGGAAACCTCTCCAAACTTGCCTCATCAACCAGAGGCATTTTCATCAGATTCCCAGTTGCCATCAGAAGCAGAAACTACTTAATAGTGCCATAATGTAATTGTGTCCTGATGTCTCATTCTGGGCTGTTTTCTGTGCTGCTTTTTCACATCTTGCTGTAGAGCAGGAGAGGAAGGAGGGGAACTGTGTCCTCCTGTGACTGAGATCATGTGCTTCACTCAGTAATGTGTGTGGAGGACAGGGAGAATTTATCTCCCTCTCTTTTTTACTGTTCTGTTTATGATCAGCCTACTTAAGTTGGTAGGAGAATTCTGAGAGACAGATTCTTACCACAAAAAGTGACTCCCAAGTAGTCAGAGTTATGGTTAAACTGCCTCCCACTCACTAAAGAGCAGGAAACCAAGCAAGCAAGCAAAACTTCCCCCTAAAAATGTAGCATCTCAATGAACCAGTTATAATGCTGCCAAACACAGGGCTGGGGAGCTAGGTTGAGTTGGTTGTACCCTTAACTAAGCTGTGGAGAGTCTTACACTCCTGGGAGGAAACTACCAGCCAGTGTTTAACTGCGTTGATTATCTACTCTCTTTTACCACATTATAGGTTGTTAGATAATTGTTGCCCCAGTTTATTAGAAAATTTCTCCATCCCTGCCATTTGCCCTGTGATATCCTACTGAAAACCATTATTAGACTCAGCTGCTCAGCTCAAGCAGGAGAAAACCACTCTGAAGGGAAACAAGGAGGAACTTGTGCCTGCTCTGAAAGGATCACTGGGAGTGAGAGCTGAAGAGGAGAGAGGTTTTTGTGCCTGCTTCCCTCCTCCTGAGTGACCTTTCAGCCAGAGGAGACAGACAGACAGCTCAGCAGTTTGGCACTTGACAGGCTGGAGAGGCGGGTACCCAAAACTGACACCTCCTGAGAGAGCAATGTTTGCAGGAAAGGAAATGGGGTGGGAAGCAGTGGAGGTCAGTCCCAGGCTCCCCAGGCTGTGTGACATCACCTGGTCCCTCCCAGCCCCGGGGATGGCTGCAATTTCCATCACAGCTTGGCTGTTGCAGGAGAAATGGCACTTCCAGCTCCCCTGGAAGGTGTGGGCATGCAGTTATTGTGGGAAGGAGTTCCTGCTTATGCCTGGGAGTTGGAACTGGATGATCTTTAAGGTCCCTTCCAGCTCAAACCATTCTACATCCAGAAATATCCTCATGGTGTCAAACCAGACCCATAAGAATGTCTGAGCACAATCTTGATGGGCTGCATTTGTCTGTGATGGTAACTGGTGAGTGATCTCCCTGTCTTTATCTGATCCATGAGGTTTCTCATTTTCTTCCCCTGTCCTACTGAGGCAGAGTCAGTCAGTGAGTGGGAGTTTGGCCCCTCACCAAGGTTAACTGAGCACAAGTCTGTAGGTTTAACTGAGCTTTTCTCAAGCCTTTGGGAGATGATAGCACCACAGAAGGTGCTCTCCATCTGAGGGCCTTGCACACTTTAAAAATACCAACGTTATACTACTGATGCCAGAAGAGTCACATTAGATTGACACCAATATGAATTGAAAATCATACTCCAAGAGTTATATTTTCTTGCTTGTGCCAGGCAGCACACAAATATGAAATGAAAATAAAATTACCAGATTGCTAACAGGCTAAAACTATGGCAGGAACAGCTTAGAATAGATATACTGAGGAGTGTTTTCACTCTGAAGATAATTGGGTGATGGGCCAGATCAGTGATTTCTAAAGAAGTGGCAAATGAAAACTGGGGGAAAAAAAGAATATTTGGGAGTATAAT
This sequence comes from Serinus canaria, assembly GCF_022539315.1. NCBI lineage: Eukaryota > Metazoa > Chordata > Aves > Passeriformes > Fringillidae > Serinus > Serinus canaria. Next base: position 144,156,748 of record NC_066315.1, on the reverse strand, counting down.
TGCTGAGAAATAAACATGAAGAAGCTAGTTTTATCTAGATAGATATTTCCTCCTTATTTGTTCCTGTTTTCCTTACCAATCCATGTTCTATGGTCAAATATGTTCAGCAAAGGCATCCTGCAATGCCAGAACATTTCCTGCCACACTTTTTGACACAGTTAGCCAAAACAATGTGGTCTTCAGTGTTGTTTTCAGTTAGGAAAAACTGCTGACAGAGACAGAACCTCTTTTAGTTGCAGAAACATGCCACAATTGCAGAGTCTGTAGTAATTCCTTTTGCCAAGTTCTCCCCATCACTCCAGCCCCACCCCATCCTAGGTGTCTCTGAGTCACACAGGTTTTTTTTCTCACTTCTGATACTTTCCTTCTGGCTTGTTTTCTGCACTTGTTTCACCTTTTGACTTTTCAGAGGCCCAAAATCCTTACTGAAAAATAGAGAAGTGGCCCTCGTTTTTCATGCATGGTTTACAAGTGCCTTAGGGCCAATGCTTTATGTCTCTGCTTGAAGTAAAACTGCTGTCATTGCTGCTAACAAGCTCCATAAGAAAGTCTTATGACCTCTTCCCATCCTTTAATATTAGACGAGCCGTGTCTCCACATCTGTTTTTAGGATAGGGGGGGACGGCAACCGGGCAAGGGACAAGGCACGGGGGAAGGAAGGCAGGGACGGGTAGGGAAGGGGAAGGGAGGGCAGGGAAGGGCAGGGAAGGGCAGGGCGAAGGGCGGGCCGGGCCGGGCCGGGCAGGGAGTCAGGGAACGGTTGCGGGGCCGGGGCCGGACGGGAAGGACTGCAGTGGACGGGCCGGACGGCGGGCAAGTGCGATGATGACGGGCAGGGAAGGGGACAGGGGGATAGGGAACGGGCCGGGCCAGGGCGGGGACAGGGCCAGGGGCAGGGCAGGGGAGGGAAGGGACGGAAGGGAACGGCGCAGGGCGGGCAGGGAAGGGCAGAGGAATGCGGGGGGAAGGGATGGCAGGGCAAGGAAAGGAAGGGACGGCACGGGCAGGGAAGGGAACGGGAAGGGCAGGGACGGGACGGGCAGGGCCGGGAAGGGGACGGTGCGGACGGGAAAGGGGCGGAAAGAGGAAAGGCAACAGGAGGCGGACGGCTCGTTGGACTCGGACCGGCACGGACAGGAAACGGAAAGGATAAGGAAAGGGTAAAGATACCGACAGGGAACGGACAGGACGGGCCCGTCACGGACAGGCCCTTACTTCAGGCCATGCCCTTTAACGGGCACGGACATGACCGGACCGTGCCAGGCAAAGGGGAAGGGACAGGCACGGCCGGTTGCCGGGGAGAAGTGCGAGGGAGAAGTCGGGTCAGCCGCCCGACCCGCCCAGTCCCTGTTACTTGGCACTTTTCCTTTTCCTTGGCTTGATCCTGTTACCTTTCCTCGGCTTTCTTTCATAGTTTTAAGGTGCACACAAGTATGCACTCAGAATGTAAATTCATACTTATTGTCTCTTAGACTTGAAATACAGCCATTGCAAGTGGCTGGCCTGGCTTCACGTGCTTCAGTGACATTTTTTGTCTACCCAGGAGCACCTTGAAAGTTTGATTGCAATTAGTGTGTTCATGGATGTGGTTTTTACATTGTTTAAGGGTTGTCATGTTCAGCTTTCAAGTAGGTCCCAGGAGCCTGCCCATGGTTCCCATCACTCAGTCCCTCACTGCTAACTGCTGTGCTCAGTACAAATAGGTTTTCTTAGCCACAAAAAAAAAAAAAAAAAAAAAAAAAAAAAAAAAAAAATTACCAATCAACAGTAATAGGATGAGAAGTATCAAACTCACTCAAAACTAGTAGCTTATTAACTGCTCAAGTTAATGAATAGACTGGGGATACTGGATCCTGAAGTTACCTAGATTCAAAAGGAAATTAGAAAAAGGTTATCATACACTAGGACATGCCTCCAGAAGTCTTTGCCCTGCAGGTCACTGGGGTGCTGGAGTTTAACTCTGTATTTGCCTTCCTCTTTACTCTGCACTTCCCATCTCCTACCACCACTGCCATGGAAGACTGTTGGGTGAGATGTCCTTTCTTTGGACATAGTGTGGTGACAATTTAGGTAATGTGAACTAACACAGCTGACCCTATAGTTACAGCAGTTCCCTAAAGAGGGACACCACAAAACTCATCTATTACCATGTGATTGTCTGCTGCATGGACAGTGGAAGCTCAGCTGGGAAGCAATAGACAAATAAAGAAAAGGCCTCACACAAGGAGTGAATTGCCATGGAGCATTACAGGCATGGAAAGATTAAGGATTCTGGCATTAGAATGTCTGTAATGCAAATCTCTCCCAGGTTTTCAGTTTACAAATGAAAATACTGTAATTGGGAAAATATGTCTCTATCTGCAGGGTGATATTTTCCAGCCCCTTTTTGTCAATGGCAAAAAAAAAAAAAAGTTGGTTTGGTTGCAATCAACACTACCATCTTAGAAAAAAAATGGAACTTTTTATATCCTTCTCCATTCCAGCTGTACTGACATTGTTTTTGTTGGCACTCCCAGAGCACATGACTGAGCTAAGGACACGCTGCCAGTACCTCCTGAGAGGTGTCCCTGGATGAGTTAACTCTGTTCCTGCTGTCAGAGGATCTCCAAATGGCAGCCTCTGACTCACTGTATCACATTCTCATGTCTCAACAGGATTTTCACTCACTGTCTGTCATTTGCAGAGTCACATTTTCATACTAGTAGCTCGCCTACTAAGTCCTTTATGAAATTTTAACTCTTTAAAACTTCCTTTTAATCTTTGAGCCCATCCTTTTTCAGAGAAGCAGGTGTGTTAGCCAGGGTTTCATGTTTGCTGTAATCTTGCTGTGCTAATAATTACTGTTCCAGTAAGTCACATTAGACATGAGGAACCCGTGGATCTGGGGCTTTCCTGATCTACTCAGAGACTTTGCTAACACTGCCCACTATTTTTCCACAGGTCAAATGTTCATTCAGAAAATCTCAGCATTTGTTTTGGTGTCAATATGTCAAATGTCTCACTGAAACACCCCAGGTGCATAGCACAGTCCAGCTCAAAAAGGTATCCTCTGTTTTTCCTGGGGGACCTGCCAGAACTCTGCTGATGCACTAGGTGTAGAAAAATATTTGACTTCAGCCTTTTGTCTTGGAATTTGCCCCCAGGTAGGGAGGTGAAAGTGAATCCTTGTTATAAGCATATGCATTTCTTTGGGGTTTTTACTGATGGGCTATTTTGCACTTGTTTGTTTGGAGAGCCCTTGGAATGACTAGTCTGTCATCAGTGAGTTCACCAGCTTTGCTGATGGTAATTTTTTCAACTGTTGTCAGCCTTACAGCAATAAACCAATTAAGCTCTTCTCTCAGGCTCTGCCTGTGGACAAGAACTGCAATAATGAGTTTAAAAGATGGGATGGCTGAGGTCTTCCAGTTGAGGTCTGGACCCTTTCAGCAGCTGGATTATCCCAAAGATGTTTCTTCAGCACCATTGGTCCCTTGAGCTTCCAGAGGATGAAATAAAGGACATCTGATGTTTCTTGTCTCTGATTTCCATTCAAACTCCCTAAGTGGGAAATGAGTTCACTGTTGTATAACCTAAGCTTAACCCATTTATTTGCTAAGAGCTTTTCTTTGTCTTGTTAGTCCTGCAGCATTAATGTTGCTTGATCTCACTTTAGGTTGTGTATCCAGCTTAGAATTAATAACTGTCACTTGCTTTCCCATGTGAAACACCTCACTCCCCACACTCCTTATGGACAGTCTTGTGATGGATTATGTCCAAGTTACATAAAATCTATCAAAATCATCAATCTGCTTCATTCATCTACTCTAAGAACAAGTCTAATCTTGTAAACTGAGGGAAATCACAGAAGGTTCATGCATATGAAGACAAAGGACAATCCCAGCATATTCCTGGACTCTTTCTCTGGATCTGTCAAAGCAAATATTAACTAAACAGATTATGGTCATGTCAATTTTGTGTCAGCTTTTGATGCCACACTGAATGGATGAAGAGACCATGTAAGAAGCACTTGGGGAGAGGTGAACCTGACCTCAGCACCAGGAGCACTAACAGTGAGAGAACTGGAAGTGGATATGACAAAGGAAACAAAAGAAGCTATCATGACTGTGCACCTTCACAGAGACTCTGCTGATATCCCATGTACCATAAGTCCTCCTTCAAGCACTAATACAAAGAGGCAGCTTTGAAGGGAAAAGCAGGTGACAGAGCTAACAGGGATCAAAGGTGACATCTAAGTGACAAGAAAAGCTGAAATGCTGTGTGGAGATCACTTTAAGGCATCAAGCAAAGGAGTCAGATTTGAAGTGCCAAACAAACCTGAAACAGATGTAGATGGTTTTCAAGTGGTATGCATAAGTGAGAGAGTGAACATGTTTAGGGTGAACAAAGTTTAGGGTGTCAAGCAGAGCTGAAACAGCTAAAACAGCCTAAGCTGGAGAAAAGCAGTATTTTTATTGAAAAATTCCTACAAAGTCATCTTGCTATCCAGCATAAGAACTGTGTCCATTCATCTGGGCCAGTCAGAGGGTATTCAGGGAATCCTAGGAACAGCACATTTTGCTGGCAGATGGACCTCCTGCAGTAGTTGAACTCATATGACCCTGAATGAAGAAATGTGAACTGCAGAATAACAAGAAAAAGTAACACCTATTTAAATACTATACTTTGATTTTGCACTTCTATTTAACTAGGAGCTCCCTCCTGAGTCACTGACAACTTGAAGGAGGGAATGGGGTCAGACTCTCAGTGTCCTGGAAGGAGATTCTTGTGCATGCCTTCCCAAGCTTATTTTGTTCTGACCCCTAAAGCAAAGTTATCATTGTTTCAAGTGTCTATGCTGCATATTTCAACCTTCAGGTCTTGAAGAGGTTCTTGTGTGACTGTTTATTTTTCCCTTTTTTCCTTCAAAAAAAGCCAACACTTTTGTGGTCAAGAGACCTGACAGCTGAGGCACATTCTGATCATGCTGGTGCCATTTGACCTGACCATATTGCTCAGCCAGACAAAATAACTACCTACACTTTCAGGGTTTTATGTTCCAGGAGGCGTTTGGTTGCCCCATTCTTTCCACTCTAGATATTTTATTTGAACCACTCAGAGCTATAAAGGGCTGTTGTTCCTAAGGTCTGCCTCATGCCTTGTCTAACTGATCAGACATCTCGATGCAGAACCAATCTCAGGTAACTCTTTCCAGAGCACCCATGATGCCAAGTAAACAGATTAATGTATTTCAGGCTGGAGAACCTTTCTAACAAATATTTCTTGGGATCTCAAGCTGTGAAACTGCGCAGCTTTTCAGGTTGTATGTAATTTATTTTGTGATCAGGCCAAGAGAAAGGTAGTTTTGGAAACATTAGGAGCTTTCAGTTGTACTTGCATCTGTCTTCCTGCCGAACCTTCTGCTAATGCTTCTTTTTCTTCCTATGCCTGGGTGGATGTCTTCAAAGGAAATTAAGTCAGTTATTGCATTTGGGCGTTCATTTGGTTTGTTTTCCATCATGAAATTTATAGATGCACGCAATGGAGTTGAAGGTAGAAGTGCATAAAGAAAATTCACTGCTAAGTTTCTGTCATAACTAAGCTGGGCAAGCTGCACACATCCCATTCCATCATCTTTCCCCTCTGTATTATTTTAGGAAACCAAGTAATGTCACTATTATGAAAAGGCTTTGGGATTGGAATTGGAAAATAGGCCAGCAGTCACTGAGAATTCATTTATTCTGATATGTGAGACACCCTGAATGCACTGCCCAATAGTTATCCAGCACCTTTTTATCTATGGTTGATGCCTGTGTGAGGCAGGGATCAAGGTTCCTACAGAACTGTCTCTTCCCTCTAATTTATGAGAGGTGATGGCTCTCAATGCCATTTGTTTTAAGGTCCTGAACACCTCCATTACAAGGATGAACAAAATTATCCCAGCCCAAAACTGAACCCATTTGCTGTAAATGTTTGAGTCATATTGAGTCCTCCATGACTAAAAGAAGAGTAGAGACAGGGTCACCTCCCAAAGAGGAAGACATATAAAAGGTCTTTAGGACATAGCTTTGAAGTCTAACTGTGGGAAGACTTATTTTATACACAGACAGAGGGTAGTGCTTGTGCCAAATTGTTCAGAGTCACTGACTTCACTCACTAATGGTGGAATGGAGTGTGAAGGCATCCATTCATTACCTTGTAGCAAGACAATTGAACAAAGGTATCCAAAGAGAGGGAGGTTGGTTGTGAAATATTAGCACAGAGGTGGAGGGTGTTGAACTACACAAGTCCTTAGGTAAGCTATTTGAGACTGGTTGGTTTGGCTTCAAAAGGCCAAGGATTAGGCAATTGCTAAATGACAGTAATTTGCTAAAGGTGTCTTACATTCCATTTGCAAACAGCAGATAGGTAGTTGAAGCCGGTAAGTCCAGAATGTGAATACCATGAGCCACAACAAGCAGCAGTGATTTATAGAGAGCTCTGCAGTGATTGACACAATGGCATTCAAGGGCCTTAAAAAATTCTCGTTAGATTCTAGGCATATTTACCCCATTTTAAAGCTGAGTGGAAGAACTTATGTTTCTGGCCAGCTCTGGTTTTGTTCTTCACCAGTCCTGTATTGATTTTTATCTCTTCTCCCTACCCAAACGTCCTTTACTTTTTCTTCTGATCAATCTGCCCATCCATTCATCAAGTATCAATGTGGGATAAACCCTCCACAAGAACCAAGAGGCCTCTGTGCAATGGCCCGAGGTGTTTGACCTGCCTGAGCCTCTGTCCTGGAGGTGAGGAGGTAGAACAAGCCTCTTGTCCAAATGCCACCTCTTGTCCAAATGCCCCTGTGCTGGCAGGGAGTGGGAATGCCTCTGGAATGTGTTCCTGCCAGTCTTTGCTCCTAAAGGTGCTCTGTGTGTGAGCAGGGAGAAACACAGGCAAAGATTTAATAAAGTTCACAAGATCTTTAACTCTTCAGTGGTGCCAGGGTGCACTCAGGGTCTCAGGGAGGTGCCATAGCTGGGCTGCTGTGCCAGGTCACAAACCTAACCAGTCACTGAGTACTACAGTCCAGAGATATCCACAGACCTGCCTCAGTCCTTGTGCTTCTCATGGGGGGAAGTGTCTACAGTGCCATGGGGAGTAGAAATCTTATTTTACAGTTGGTGAAATTATAAAACATTCAATGCAATTCTAATTTCTGTGTGCTTGAAGGCAACATATTGGACTGGTTGAGGCATGTGTGGAAACTTCAGTGATATTTACACTGTGAAACTAAACTGGTTTGCACCGGGTAATTGCTGAGATGCTCTTGGCACAGATTCTATCCCACTTTAGACAAGACCTGGACACAGCTTGTGGGACAGCAGGAGCTGGGACTGCTCCCAAAAGCAGGTTGAATGCAGCCACCCTGTTTAGTAAAGAGACTCCAGCTGTTTTGACAGGAGGTTTATCATGTCTCTTGCTTCAATCTGTTTTGCACTATTTACAAGAGAAAATGAAATCTTGGAACCTGGAGAGAAGCCTGAACTTCTACCTTGCAATTTGATTTTTTTTCTCAGTGTTGCTGCTTGTAAGAGAAAGAAGCCTGTGGAGCAGATGTTTCCATCTACTTGAGATCATGGGATCATGAAATCATAGAATAGCCTAGGCTGGAAGAGACCTTAAAAATCATCGAATTCCAACCCCACACTGTGGACCAGGACACCTCCTACTAGACCACATTGTACTATTGAGCTTCATCCAAATTCAGTGTCAAAAAGGAGTTTCAAAAAGTTCACTATTTTTAATTTTTTAGTGAGCTAAAAAAATATTTAAAATCTTTAATCTCTTTTTGTTTGGGATAGCATTTTCCTTCAGTCTGTTATTTATGTTACTGAGTGCCTTGCTTTTAAATCAAAGTGAGAATTAAGCTTTTTTCAGTATCTACGCAAATGACCTGAGCAAGGTTCTTAAATGTGAAAGCACTATATCAATGACTGAGACATGAATACTGTGCTTGAATTAAGTCCAGAAATCCTCTTACACCTGCATTACATTATTTCTTTATTGTGAATAAAAGAAGTAAAGGAGGTACATAGAAGAAGGTCGAAAGGTGGGAAGGAAATTCTAAATAATGCACTAGAAATTTTCCTTTTACCTGAAAGGAAAGGACATAAGCTTAAAAACTGAGTCACCTTGGGAAAAAAGGGTAGGAATGTACTACAGAAGGGAAAGAAAACAGGAGTAGCGATTTCTTAAACACCTTTGAGACCCAAAGGCATTGCCTGACATAATTTCTTTCCCTGAGACCCACTGTGGTTCAGTTCCTCCCACCATCAATGAAAATGTCCCAGACTCCCAGAGCTCCACATTCTTGGCATTGGCAGTCTGTCTTACGAAACACTTTTGACAAAACCATGGCTGGATCATATCCTCTCTTTTCCTGCTGTGTTGCTGTTGCTACTCTACTTCCCAGGGCATTGGCATGTGCTACTGCAGAACTTTTCAGTGAATGTTTGGAGTTAGCAGTTAATTTTATCCTCTCAGACGATGTCACCTTTCCTGTTACTAGGACAGAAGATATAAATACCTGTGGAACAAGCTGCCTGACATTTTAGTGCTCCAAAGTCTGCTTTGTTCATTGCCACATTTATCTGAGGTGCTGCAGGAGGTACATCACCATAAAACTGGTCTTATTAGCAATACAGAAGCACTGATCCAAGTCAAAGGCTGGATTTCAAATTCTTTAATATCTTGAAAAGTAAATTTCTGAGACATTCTGAAATCAGCAGGTGAGTTCAACTCCAACATCCCTCCCTGGGGTAATTAGATTCTGATAACTGCAGCAGGAGGTGTATTCCATATGCTGCATGTATGATATTATTAAGTGTAATTTTATTATCTTATTTAAAAGAAAAACCCAACACTTTGCTGTAAAAGAGCTCTGCTGTTCTACTACAAGATCTCTGAAACTGCACTGAGCCAAGTTCATTCAGTCATGGTCTTCAGATACAGACCTAGCAAATACCACAAACAGCTTTGAACAGAAGGTGTTGACAGCCACTCCCAACATATTTTTGTGACATATGAGTAAGAAGAACCATTAATTTCCCCTTGCAGATCAGGTAGTCATGGAAGGAGCAAGATGAAATATTGAGCCTAATTTTACTGTGGTAAGGACAAGGCAAACTCAATAACAAGAAAACAATCTTTCAGATTTTCTCAGCATATCCTCTTCCACTGTGTCGGTGAATATGTTTCTTTTTCTTGAGTACATGGAATAAAGTAACAGTTTTGTAGGTCTCTATTTTGTTGTTCCAGATCTATACCTCTGTAGCTTGAAAGTGACAGGATCAGCAACTTCTTCCCCTCTTCTTTGCTCATTTAAGCAGTTTTCTAAAAATGCCATCTTGAAAAATCAGTTGAAAATTTTATTTACATTTACCAGTTTGATTAATCCTCTTAAATGCAGGAATTGTTCTATTTAAATATAATATAATTCTGCATTCCCTCCATTTATTGAATTTACTATTATCTCAGTTATTACTAAATTAAGTTTTTCTGCTTTTCTGAGAAGAGGTTTTTGCCAGCTAGCTTCTAAACCTTCCATAAATATTGCCCAATACATTCAAGTGGCTTTTCCACCTGAATCCATTAGCTTGTCGACTGTGACACATTTTTGAATATGGAAATAAGGGCAAGACTAGAGCTGATCAGTCCATGCCTAGAAAATAGACACTGCAGCCTGCTGAAAGCACAAATGCTGATTTTTCATCAATTTAAAGACTCGAGGAGAAAGCATATTAAAAAGCAACAGCAGGCAAAAATAGGAACAACTTTTTCACTTGTAGCCTTGAGCTCACTTTCACAAATGACTTCAGACACCACCCTTGGCAAATCATGGAAGGAAGGCAGAGCTGTCCTCTGAGGAGAAGGGAGAATGGTGGGCAGAGCACTGTGAATGAGAAATGCCTCCAGATTTTCATTCTGAATAGTCTTCCCCTGCCCAATGGCTTGTAGTGAGCCACCGTGTGTGCAGTCCACCTGGAGCATCCACTGGGAATTCCGGAATCTTTCCTGCAGTGCCACAGCATTTCTGCTGGCTTCACCAGCAGCAGGACAGTCTGCAGGTGAGATCTTATTTCAAAACTTCCTGTTGGACACAAAAGAGAGCTGTGTGATTTTTTTCTTTGAGCAATTTCTTGTTTTCTTTGTGTTTATAAAGCTTGGAAGATGCAGAAAGCTGTGGGTGGATGGGCAGGGAATGTACATGCTGCCAAAGATCACTTCATTACTGATACAGCTGGGTGCAAACTGTGTTAATACAGCATTATTTTTACTCAGGATTTAATTCTGTAATGCTAATACTGCAATAATTTTCAATTAGATGTATTTAGATCTCTGATCAAAAAAAATGGTATCACCCTCTGCTTCCTTCATGCAAGCAGCTCGAGCAATAACTTAGATCAGAGGAAACATGAAACATCTGTGTTCCATTTTTTCTTGGATCTGTGTTGTCACTGGTGCCAGGAGGTGGTGCCACAGAGCAGGAAACAGTTTGGGGATGGCCTGACATGCACACCTTACAGGATCAAGAGATTAGGACATGGTTTCACCTTCTTCCAAAGTATATTCAAAGATCTTTGCTGAATTCTGCCACAATTCAAATTTCCCAAGGTAGAAATCGAATTTTTTTGTCATTCTGTTTGTATTCCTTCCACATTAATGATTCCTTTTTAGTAAGACATTTTATCAGAGAATCCACAGCTTCCTTCTACACCATGAAATCTCCTCCATCATAAGCAGACTTGAGAGTTTTGTGGCATGATCCATCTCCCTTACTTTTTCTCCCTCCTTTTCTTTCACCTTTCTCACAGCTCTTGCATTTTTTTCTGAAATAGATAGGAAAGGATTAAGTCATCTGCAGCAGGTTGAGGACCATCATGGTCACTGCTTCATAAGTCTTAGAAAGTTTCTGTTGTTGCCTTTCCTCATTTGCCTGGTTCAATACTGCTTGCAGGAGAAGTGTGGGTCTGAGCAGAATTAAATTGAGCCATTTCATGTTTTCAGTCCTTGACAGAATCATGATATGTTTGCAATATAAAATGGACACTTTTTATTTCTACGGAGAACCTGCAACTGCTTGTAGCTATGTAGAGACAGTGATCCTTCAGTAAACCTCCAAAGAATTCCCTCTTGAAAGATATGCCATGCCTTGGAAGTCACACAGGAATGAGTAAACCACTACTTTGAACAATTTTAGCTTGAGTGTACATTACAGGACCCATTGCCACTAAGGCAAGTATTAGTATGTTCCTGAACCTACAGATGTGGCTTTAATCACCACCCCTTTTTTTAGTGTTTCAATGTCATATACTTTCAGATGAGTTGGTTTTCAAAACAGTTTCCCACTTCCTGTTCTCAGTGTCTTGATTATGAACTTGATATAACCTGGTTGCCATCTCCCATCTGTTGCATCAAATTTTTTTGGCTCTATTTCCTTTCCAAATCTGGGTTTTCCCCTGCCCCACTCTGCCTGTGTCAAGCTCACACATGGTCTCTGCAGCATCCAGACTTTGCACTGGATTTCACAGCCTGCTTTGTGTTTGCTGTCACTCTTAAGGTTTGCTTCATCTGCTGCCTCAGTCCATGGTTCACACAGTCAGCTGCACGAGCTGCTCTGTTTTCTTTCCCATCAGGTTGTGAGGTCTTTGCTGCTGGTCTCAGACTCGCTCAGCTGGGCAGCATGATGCTTCCAAACATTTGTTTTCTATAAAGTATCCTAAATCTGAGCCTCACACATATAAAAAGTCTCTGGCTTCTCAGAGTAGTGCCTTGACTCCTCAGGATGAGATAAGTCTCCTCTCAGGCAGTCCCTCAAGTACCCCTACTCCCTTGACAGTGGCACAATCTTTCTGTTTCTGGAGAGCAGGAGAGCTGTGGAGTAATTTTACTGTCTGAGCACTCTGTCTTTGTTGGAGTGCTGGGAGAGTCCCGAAACTGCATCTGTGGCAGTGCAATCAGTCTGGAGAAAGTTCCTGGAGTGGAGATCAGCAGACACAGAACAACCCCTGCCTGTGCCACTGAACCTCATCCCTGGACCACATCCAAACTGCTTACAGAGGATAGTCCCAGCCAGTGCTGGCTTCCAACTCTGCATGGAAGTTGTTCAGTAGAGTACCAGGCTGCTTGGCCAAAACCATGCCAGATGTTAGTCTGGCAATTTAAGAACACAGACAAATATGTCCCAGTGTTCAAGAACACTTCCTGATATTGTGGAACTTAGTAATAGAGCCTGAAATGTCCAGGAGGGCGTTGCTGTTTCAAAATCTCTTATCTTTATTCCCCCTTGAAGTGTTTATGGAGATTTTAAGACTTGTTTCTGGGACGGGTTTCCCAGACTTTGCTTCCCACAATAATACCAAGGTCATCAGCTACAACCTTTGTGTTTGGGAGAGCCAAGAGACACAACAGTCTGATCACATGGCAACACAGGGCCCTACCCTCCTTGTCATAGACAGACAGGAGTGCCTGGGCATAGCCAGTGGAACAAAGACGCCCAGCAGAGCATGCTGAGGATACTGGGTGTGTTCTTAGAGCCTGGCAAAGTTTACTGACTGTATTAACTCTTCTGCATACAGCAGCTTCCAGCCAATTCAGATTTGGTTGCCTGCTGCTTTCTCACACTGCACTGCTACCTTGCCTTTGTCATCCTGACTGCTGCTCTTCTGCTGAGACCAGCAAATCAAATGGATCCAGCCAATTTGCCAGGCTCAGACTATACTGTTTCTAGCTCAAATTTGTCCTGTAGTTGCTCATTGCTTTGAAAAATGTGTTTATAGACAGAAGTCTTTTTAGCACAGAGAATGTTTCTGGTCACACTCTCTGGTGTCCCACAGCTTGACATGTCAACTAGGATAAATGACAAGCTACAACATGTCTTGTTGCCTGGGGGATTTTTAATTTTTTTTTTTTTTACAGTCCACATTTTCATTTTGGCTCTCTGCTGTGATCCTCAGTCTTGTCTGTGTGTCTCCAATAAATTTTGGTCTTCAGTATGACTGATTCATAGACCACACTGGGATCAGGTTTGTTTGAATGATTGTGTGACAAGAGAAAATTTGGCATCCTTCAGCAGCCTCTGTGCACTCAGACCATTTGAAAGTCCCATAACCACATCACTGATCTCTTCCTATTCTTTGGAATAACCTCCCTGTCTTCTCAACCAGCCTATAGGATCCTCTGGTTTTCCTGCCCAGAGTACTTAGGGGATGAGATATGAAAGATGTCATGAGGCTTCATTCATCTCTGAACAGATCAGACTGGGTGTCAAAAATGTTTAAACTATGTCAGTGCAACACTCTATAAGCACAGTTAGTCCTGCTGCTGCACCCAATGCTTGCACAGCCTCCACGGCCCTCAGGTCCCTAGAATCTCTCTCTGCCTTTCATGGTGCCATTGTCAATGTATTCACTGGCTCATCCTCAGTCCCACTGCTCTAATTCTTTGTCTGCCCTGTCTCTTGTATTGATGTCCTCCATGCAGTTTCCTGTTGTACTTAATATTTTCTGGTGATTTTCTAGGATTTAGTTCTTTTAAAACACCTATTTACTTCAGTATTTTTGGTCTTTAACATAAACATCTATTCTTTTTGCTAATTGGTTTTGGTTTTATTTTTCCAAATTAAGTAGTATTTCCCAATAGCATTGCTCCTTATGCATACACAATATTTACCACGATGGTAGCTTGGACAATATTTCCATCTGACTTATTTCTTGACATTTATTTTTCTTTAGAAGAGATAATTAAGTTTTGCTCCACTTTCTTTCCTTCATTTTCCGTGATCATTCTGTAGAGTTTCCACCCTTATTACCACACTTGTTAGCTTTTCTCTGGAAACAGATGAATGCTGGTGAGCAACACTCTTTTACAATATCTCTGCTGTACTTTTGAGTGGTGCTTTGCTACCATGGTGAGTGTGGCTGCCTTATGATAGGCAATGACTTTTCACAGATCTTGTAGCAGAAGAAAGTTACTCCCTTCGTCTGCCACTGCCTGTGCATGATGTGGTGTCAGGCATTTGGGGCATCTTATTCCTTAAGGAAAGGACAAGGAGCTCAATACCTGGCTGCTTCAATCACTGCATAAAGGAATTAATAAGAGAAAGGTGTAAACCCCTTTCACACACGGTAGAAGATGTGTTGTTGTCTGGCAGAGTCCCATTCTTTACAACAGGAACTCTCAACACACACATTTCCCTTTAAGTGCATCTGATTTGCAATCTGATGGTTGCAAATGGTTGGAAATGTTGATTGCACCAAATTCTTCTCTCTAATGCCCTGCATATCCAGCACTTCCCCTTGCCCCCTTGAAAGCTACTTGGGAACCAACTGTTTCTGAAAATCAGAGTATGCTTTGGTACCTGTCAGTGAATTTTATGAGCTAGGTCCTTAGAACCATTTCTTCTGCTCAGTGATGTATGCAGAAGTCCTTTGGGGCAGCTGGGCTGTCAGGTTCCATTTCTGCTGTGGCAGTTTATAATTGAGTGCATTTTCATGCAGATCATTTTTCTTTGGGCACAATCTCTTTGGGCATAATCCCTTCTCAGGAAGCAAATGCTGCCAAACTCGTGTAGTGATTAGAGTGACTGGTCACTGGCACTTTATGGAGTTCATAAAGACACAGGACAACTGCATCTGCATTCCCCACTTATTCAAATTGGACATGAAGTGTTTTCATCCATGAAATTTGCTAAACTCTGAAATGCTAAATGCTGGAAATGCAGTCACTTGTTGTCAGCAGTTTGAAACACACATTGTGTGGTTCAACGTGTAAAACACAAATGGATGGAGAAAGAGGGCACCTTTACCTTGGGCTTTGTGATGCCTTGCTCAGGCTGTGGCTGTGGCCCTGTCAGAAGCTGTAAGTGGTAGAAGTGTGTGAATAAGGATTGTGAAGGATTAACAACAGGACAAGAAACAACAAGTGCACATGGAATTGGAGCATGAGGGAAGATTCAGGAGTGGGAACACAAAAAACAAGTAAATATGGTAATAAACCATCACTTTGTCCTAGGTAGAGTGAGGATTGGATGCAGGATGGATGTTGTATCTAATTGCATCAGAGACTAAATTTTGCAACTTGTAAAGGCAAAAGTGCAGAAGTAAAACTTGTCTGGCAAATAAGGGAGCAGCAGTAAGGCCCTCTGAGATGAATATAGGTGTTCAATATTTGTATCCTCCTCACCCCTCCTCACTCCTTTTTCCCATGTGAACAGAACAAAGTCAGGAACCTACTTTGTCCTTTATTTCCCCAGTGAGATTCTGGAGAACTTGAAAAAAGCAATTTCATTTTAGCAGCTTCTCCCTTTGAGTTCTGGTAGAGGGAATGTCTTGAGAGGTCTAATAGACAGAATATAAATGTTAAGTGCTTGAATGATACCATGCATAGGATGGAAATTGCCCAGATTCAAAACAGGCTCAAGTTTCCAGAGGTTACTTTAAGTACTTCTTCTGTCCCCTAAACTTTTGTAGGAGCATAAAGAGATGGAGTTATCTTGCAGAACTGAAGGGAGTGAGTGGTACATGTGACATCCTGTTTTCCAGAAAGGATTCTCGGTGACATCTTGACTCAGCATCTCTCTGTGACAGGGAGGAAGCTCCCTTTGCAAGCTGCTACATTTTCAGTGAGAAAGGGTGTAGGGGAAGTCCAGTGTCTGAGATGAGAGTTAAGTAGGACATAAGTGCACTGAGGCACTTCATCCTCTGCCTTCTTCCTGCATGCTCAGTCAGAGTGACAGAGCCCTAATTACAGCCCCTTTCCAGCTGCTGCAGCTGCAGGGAGGCAGATGCTGGTTATGCAAAGGCTCCCCAGGGGTCACAAAAGTAGATTTGGGGTAGCTGAAACCCAACAAAGCAGGTACTGGTCAGCACTGAGCACCTGAGAGTTAGGCAGGCTGTCTATATTTGTAGAATGTGTTCCCTCCACCACCAGCAGAGAAAAGGAACCAGAGGTGTCAGCTTTGCTGAACTGCTCCTCTTGATAATTACAGAGGAAAATGAAGTGATTGGTTTACAGAAGGTGCCTCCTTTACAGGTGGCTAAAGAGAGGTGAAATAATCCCCAGATCTTATCAAGATCCTGAATATTTTCCTTCAGAAAACAAAATTTCTTCAGAGCATTTGGACAAGAATCAGACATTGACCTTTAAAGATATAAATAAAATGAGTTTGACTCTTTTGGTACTTTGTGCTCCTCAGAATAAAAATTCCTAATACTTTACCTGCTTGTCTGCATAAACAACAGTCCCAGTAGTGCCTGGTCATTTGTTTATTTACATCTGTGGAATGGATGCCTTTGCTTTTAGACTGTGTGATTGATGAGGCACACATGAACAACACCCTGCTAATTTTTAGCACAGGGCAGAGTTTGCTCCTGGGCTTTCTGCAAATGCATCTGGCTAGAGTGAGTTACAGAACTGGACAGAATTGCAGCCACCAGCTGACCACTGGTCTCTCCCTTCAGTCTGGTGATGGATGGCTTTTACAAATGCATGGAGAGACTCATAAGATATATCATACTAGTATATATTTTGTCCTGATTACACTTTGGACTCATCAAGCACTCTCTTCTTCCTTCTGGAAATAACAGTACAAACATTTTGAAGTAAAAGCAACTCATCCCCCTGAATTAAACTAACAGAAGTTCTCCAGTAATGTTTCAATGCTCAGAAAGAAATTCCTTCCTGTTTATGTGGTGATTAGATGTTTGGAAAAAGTACCTAATGTATTAAACCATGGATATTATTACAGTTTGTTAAAGTAAGATGGATTGGGCATCTGTCACCCTCTAGATCACTAAGTAGATTTGTCCTTAGAGTCATCATTTATTTAGTGAAATTCAGAGTAGACCTGCTGGGATTTATTTTTTGGTGTAAGCCTGGTCCTTATCCTCATTTGTACTACAAACATTTCTTTCAAAACTGCTGCAATTAAAGTGGATTTATCCAGCTGTTGCACATGTAAAATCAGTAAAACAAGTCCCCTTGTCCAAAGATCATCTCCACCCCCAGGAGATGTGACTGCAGGGGGGATGCCCAGTCAGAGCAGCTCACATTGGCCAGGTCTGGTTGCAGGAGCCACCCTGACATTCCAGGTGCCTCCAGGTGCCCACCCACACTGAGATTTGTCACACTTGTCACATTCCACCTTGTCTGGGTGCAGATTTGGTGGAGGATGGGAATGCCAGCAGCTGGAGCTTCTGCAAAGTTATGGTTGCACTGACCTCGTTTTAGACCACAGAGGTATCTGCTCCTGTCTGCTGTGCTCACAGCACTGCAAACAGAGCTTCCATTTTAATGTGGAAAAAGCCCTTTGTGGGGCTCAGATACACAGGGGCAGCAGTTCAGCCCAAGCAAACTGCCACGGGGGCACTGCTCTTTCCTTTAGGCTAAATTGAAAGAAGTTAATAGTTAATCTAAAGCTACAATAACAGGATTGCCCCAAGATAAAGGACAAAACTCTTAAAGGAAATTATTCATAGGCAACTCCCTCAGCCAAAACTCTCTTGGATGGAACAAGGAAAGTTTTCATGCAGTTTAATATTTTCTAGATTATGAAAAATTTAATTCAGTTCAGAGTCACCTCATATGTGCAAGAAGTAGGGTTTTTCCAGTGAAATGTCCTCCATCAGTCAGTGCTCTAGATGACTAATAATATTTACAAGAGGGTTTCTATTGGTTTAAATTCACACTTCCAGCTAAGCTATTACAGTTTCAGAGTGTCTGAGCCTTCATTTTATTTTTCAGAGCATTTGGGATTTATTTCACTATTTTTCAGTGCAGTGAAGCTAAATTAATAAAAAAGTGCTATAGCAATTTAAGGGTTTCTACACATGGGCTTTTTGCTCTACCTGAAAAACCCTGAAATTCTGCAGCTGATATTGACTAAATTGATTCAAGGCACTGCTATAAATTCTGGAACAGATGTGACCAGACAGGGATTTGGAGAAAGTGCAACTGTGTCTATTTTAATTCAAGATTTTTATTATTTCTGATGCATTTCAGTACCAGGAAAGAGCAAGGCAGATGAGAGACTGGAGAAATGGTGTGGGGAGAAGGCTCCTGAGTTTTGCTAAGTCCCTTCAGCAGCTACTTCCCTCCCTTCCTCCTTCCCCATCATCTAAACCCCTTGGAATTCAGCTGTTCCCACACAGCTCCTACCTGGTGAATTGAAGGGATTTTCAGAGAGGAGGAAAGAGGAAGGGGAGAAGGAAGGAAACTTTTCTGATCCAGTACAAGAAGAGAAATTCCACTTTCTATATCTTGCAGCATATCTACTTAGGAGTGAGTCTGGTTATGATGTAGCAGCTTCCCTCCTTTAATTATTTATTTCAACCAGAGTAAATATATCTGTGTATAGGTAGGTAGGTATTCCAGCTTTTCTGGAATGAGAGCCTTGATCTTGTTCAGCCTAAGCCTCTCTGGTACTGACAAATTAACTCATAACTGGTATAAACTCTATCTCCATGTGCTTCACTGCCCAGAACAAAAACAACAACAACAACAAAAAACAACAAAAACAAAAAAAAACCAAACAAGCAAAACCCAATAACAAAAAAAAAAAAAAACAAAAATGCAAAACAACAAAACCACCATCAAAACAAAAAACAAAAAAACAAACAAACAAAAAAAACACAAAAAAAAAAAAAAAAACAACCCACAAAACACCAGTACAGTTTTCTGGTGTAGTCAGAAGCTTTTAGAATTTTTACTGCCACAGCAAAGAATTTCAGATTTTTCCCAGAATACATTTTTTATCTTACCTATTTTAAAATTTTCAGCCAAATCTTGATCTGATTTTTAGATGAGCCTTTTGAACTATTTAAAACCAGACAGCTGCCTTTCCCAAGAACCTCCTGAGCAATCATTTACCCTGCTGTACTTTTACCACAGAATATCCCTGATACTTGTGCTATTCTGGATTTCTTCCACCATTGCCCAGAGGGCTTTGAATTCAGATGTTGCCCTCCAGCATTTGCTCCCAAATCTCATTTCCAAGAGCAAATCTGCTTCCCAAGTGCAAGCAAAGCCGTGGAGACCTGTCCCTTAGCCCTAGAGTAAAGCTCTCAGCCTTTTTAGAAGCAGCATGAGGTTCTCTTAGCCCACAGTCTGGATGCCTGCCTGACATTCCCTACATCCTAATGTGGGGCTGATAGCTGGGTATGTAGGGCAAGAGAGGAACCTGAAATAAAAAGGCTTTTTCTACCTCAAAACACAAGGGATAACAAGAAAGAACACTTGAGAGGGCTTCATTGAATGAGCTGACCTGCCAGCAGGAGAGAAAATGGGAATGGAGCCAAGCAGAGCCTCCCAATGCCTGCACCCAGCCCTGTGGCTCAGGCTCTCCCTCTGACAGGGACCTGCAGCCCCTTTCCTGTGCTGACAAGGATTCTGCAGTTTGTCATGACAGCTGAGTGTTCTCAAACAGAGAGCACAAATCACACACACACACAAGTGCTGCACCCCCACTGACCTGCCTGCAACAGCAGCGCTGAGGAAAGCAGACAGGAGGCTCCATTTAATGGCCACAGGACATGAATAAATGTCACTGGTTTCAGTGGGAGCTATTTGTGTCCTGCAGTGGGAGAGCAACACCTTGGTATTGCTGCTGCTCTCTGGCTCTTGGTGGCTGGGACTCTGCAGCCACAGCAGGGCTCATCCTGCTGCCAATTTCCTCTCTCTTTTCCTTGTTTTGTGCTCTGCCTTTATTGAGTTTATCACAGGCTGTTAAGAAGAAACTTTCACTCTGGCCTGTTATTCCATTATTCTTCATTATGAGGTTTTTTTTCACTTCATCTGACACATTTGATGCCAGGCCCTGTCAGAAATGAGTCTCTGGATGAGGGGGACTCCAGGGGCTCAGGGTGCACTGAGAGCTCAGAGCTGGAGGATGGGGAATGCTGCAGATGCAAATGAGATATGCACATTCAGCAGCATGAAACATTATTCCTGCATTTTGCTCGCTCTCATTGCTGCAGCTGACAGAGGGGATCTACATGTCCCTCTGTGATCCCACAGCCTCAGAGGTTTCCAGCCCTTTCCACTTCAGAGGGCTGTGTTCCCAGCTCTCTTTCCATCCATGTCCCAGCATGCAGGCATGTGCTAATCAGTTTTAGCAGACCCATCACTTGATTGACTTCAAAGCTGGGAACCTAGTTGCCGCCTCTCTTAAAAGATAAGAAAGGCCAGCAGGACAAGGGTTGTTTTTCCTGCCTTTAGTTTATACTTGTCCTTTTTGTGTAGGTCAGAGATAAAAGGTGATCTGCTTGTGCAACACTTGTTTGATTTCTTTCAGCCATTGTTGGATTAGCTTCTCACATCTTTGTCCGGGAAATGTGTTTTCATCATGTTGTAACAAAACTTCCTTCTCTGGTATCACACATTTGGACTGAAAAAGTGTTGCCTTTGCTTTTTTGAGTGCCTAAGGTTAAACAACTGCAGTGATCTGCCATGGAGTTCACTCTCTCCAAAGGGCACCAAAACCACAAGGTCCTGGAGACTGCACAGAAAGTGCAATCTCCAGAACAATATCCACAGCCAAAAACTCCTGTGCAACAGGCTCTTTCCATGGCAACATCTTGCAGATGGCTGAATTTCAGCAGTTATCCGGGCTGACACGTTCATTACCCTGCACTGGAAGGAGGAACAGGCTTCTTACGCATGAAATGGTCACAAAGATGAACAGAAGTAATGCTCTGAACTCAGAAATGGGAAATTTAAACAACTGTCTTTTTACCCATCATGAACTCAGAGGTGTGGGCTTTCCAAGGAGATGTGATTTCTTTTCAGGGCAAATAATTTATTCCAGGAGTATTTTCTTCCCTTCCTCTTTGTGACCTGATTACAATTATCTCTTATCTATTCATTGTTCATGCATTAGGTAAATACCTTTCCTCATTTCATTTTGGTGTGCAAACCCTTTTGCACAGAACTTTTTGCAAGTGTTTTGCAGAAATCTGAGATCCCTGATCAGTGTTGCAGGGCTTACTTTGAAGGGAGAAATGCTTTTTCATGCCTCCTGACTGAACGACTGCTGTTACCAGCTCAGCCAGCTGGAACTGTGGTCAGCAAAGTGGTGCCTTTCCTTTTTTAACCAATGCACTGCATCCACAGAGCATGCCTGCCAGCAACTGAGCTTCACCTACTCTCAGGATGGGTTCAAGAACCATAGATTTGCCTCACAAGCTTTGTTTATTATGCATTGAAGGCCCCTAAGTGATGGATAGTGTCCCTTTTCTTATACCTCTTTCGCTTTAGGATTTTCAAAGGGAAAACTAAAAGTTTCCAACTCAAACTAAAAGTATTTTTCCAAATAGGATGCAGGAAAAGATAGAAAACAAAAAAAAATGTTCTTTGCAAAATGTAAGACTTGCTTGGCACGGAGTAATGTTCTCTACACACACTGCCCATGCTGTGCTGGAGGGGGAAAGGTGAGACCAGTAGGTGATTGAAGGTCAAGCACCAGAGTGGGAAACAAATTCAAATGAGGCTCAGGGTTGCATAGGTATGAAGAAATATGTAGGAATTTTTGGTGCTAGGGGCTCACATGTGTGGAGATCAAATTTTTTGGGTGGTGGGGGTTCACAGGAATTACACCACTTTTTCCCTCCTGAAATGGTGCTAGTGTTTCTAACTCCTGAAAAAAAAAAAAAAAAAAAAAAAAAGCTGTGAAAGAAAGATACCCTAAATGTTCCCAAGAATGTCAAAATAAAAATAAAATATTTTATGTATTTTCTTCTCTTCCCCCATCCACTCCCTTCATGCTCTCAGCATTCATGCCCATATCCCTACTTTTGGGAAACTTGCTTTCTGCTGGCTGCTCTGTTTAAAGGTTTCTGTAGCTTAACAGTTTTTAAGATTTGAGTCATATGCCTTGCTCAGGGACATCTTCCCTTCCCCATACCTCATCTAAAGGTTTCTGGATGTCAACCCACTGGATGTTTCCAATCTAGAGGAAGCACAGGCACTGTGTGAATTACATGTCAAACAGAGAAGTTCAAGAGAGCCACGGTGTTGCTCAATGGCTGGAGTTCAGGGGTTATTTGACAAGAAACATCTTGATGAAGGACCTCTCCTTTCTGCAGCCTGCTGTTTTGTGTCTGCTCTTGGAGATGAACAGCAATCCCAGCCCAGACAGGGCCCCTCTGTCTGACCACTGAACCAAGATACATGCTTGTTTCCAGTTGCTTTGGCTAGACAAGAAACAGCAGAGTTAATGGGCAGAAAGGGATGTTAATTTGCATTTGAATACAGCCCAACACAGTTACTCAATGTTACTGCTGGGTAACGGGAAAATTAAGCTGAAAGGGAGTTAACATATGGAAAAGAAATGTAGCTGATGCTGAGAAGACAGACTGCAGTTGCAGTGAATTAGTGGCCACAGCTGTTAAGCAGGATGCCATGCTGCTCTCAGGGCAGTAGCAAAAGTAGATATTCCATTTTATACACAGTGTGACACAGTGTGGAGTGGCTGGAGAAATAAAATCAACCAACAGGGGGAAAAAAAGTGCATATGTGTGTGGGAAGTGATGTAGTTGCAATATTAAAAGTCCAGTGATGAAAAACCACAGAGGCAAGGGACTGCAAGGGGAGGTATCCTACCCTCTTAAAAAAAGCAATAAAACCCATAAAAAAGTTTCCTTCCATTTTGCAGTGGGCCATTATTATTTTCCAGGAGTCAGGCTAATCACAGCAATTCTCCCTGAGTCAGACAGAGCCCAGAGCCAGATCTTTATACACATTTCTATGAGTTAATATAGTTGAGAGCAATATGTGGTTATTCTCTCAGAGCTATTGCTTTTTTTATTCCTTCTTTTCTCAGGATCTGGGGCTCCTCTCCTGGCTGAGGACCTGACTGAAGTGACCTTGTGAGCTACCTGCTGTCCAAGGGAAATCAGGGGATGGACAAGGACTGGAAAGGTTCATACAAGCAGCTCTCTTTCAGCTCTGGGTCTTTCATTTCATTAAGCCCTGGTTTGGTCTGCAGCACTCATTGCCATGATCCCATGGGCACACAACAGAGTAATGTGGAAATCCACAATGCCCCCCCTCTATTTGCTTTATTTTCTTTTTTGAATAAGTGAAGACTCTTGAGTAAGATTTAAACACATACAAAGCCATGACCAGACATCCTCACCCCTTTTCTTACAGGACAAACTCTAGTCAGAGTATTGCTTTTCCAAACTGGCTAAAATTGGTATCATTAATAAGCCAAACTTTTTTAAAGGCACTGTGACCCTACAGTGTTCAATACAGTACTCACCTAAAACTTCCAGTACCCTTTCAATTTCGACATCTGTTCCAGAAAAATATAAATATATGGAGACATTTGAATAACTTTTTTTTTCCCAAAGAAATCCCTAGGATTTAGTTCCACATCTGCCAGCAGTACTGGTGTGTGGCTAAACACATTGCATGGCTTTGAACTCCTCAAGCGTGACTGTTAAAGGATATTGCCTGTGCTGCTTACTGCTTATATCAGATGAGTTCCACTTCAGTCCTTTGCTTGCTTTGCTGATCTCATTAGAAATAATTAAAGTTTTTATCAGGTTCACATCTAGTTGCTTTGTTTATCTAGGGCTTTTTCAATGTGTGGGTTTTTTTATTTTATTTTTTTAACAGATCATTTCCTTCTGAAGCCTTGCCACACTGCTGTTCACCCAGCATTATTACTACTGAATTCTTTCTGAGGGTTCACTCCCTCCCTCATAAATCATTGCATTTCCATTTAACAAATTTAATAGCAGGATCTGGTTTCAATCCTCCCTACACAGAGAAGCCACTTCAGCTTTTCATTTGGACAAGGAACTTGATGGAATGTGCCTGGTGCTCCGAGCAGCTCCCAGCCCTCAAAGCATCTCCTTGCTGGGGCCAGCTGGGGTGCCTGGGGCTGCACATTGCAGGGATCTGGGCCTTCCTCACCTCTGCTGCTGAAGAAATAAATGGAAGGAAGAAAGAAGAAGGGCAAAGAAATAAGCTGCTTATTTTTAGTTTATTTGTTTTTAATCAGCCTAAATAAAGGAGGAAAAAATTCACATTCTGAGCTGAAAACTCACGAAAATTCTGAAAATGTTGAAAATTTCAAAGGAGATGGATTTTGAATAATTGCATGAATTAGGACATGTTTATACACAAATCCAGCAGTGCCATAGTACATTGGATATTTCACCCTGCCCATACACCCTCAGAGAGGAAGATATGCTGAACATCACCCTAGAGACACAGAGCAGCAGCAATTCTCAGGAGCATTTCACACCTTATTCCTGGAGTCTAGGTGTAAGAACGTGCTACACTGAGGAGAGGAGGAAGAATTCAGCACTGAAGCAGGTCCTTGGTGAGTGTGTCTCCCATCCCAGGCACCCAGCCATCATTCACTGCAGGGGATCACCAACCACACCTTAGCAAAGACTGAAAGTGCAGACTCAGAGGAATTTACTGAGGACTGCTGACATATATTGAATAATTTGCTTACCCTACAATCCTATTTTTAGGTGGATGTTCCTTTAAAGGCAGCTGATACCTGCATGAAGGCAAGCACATAGGTTTGGGGTTGTTCTTGATTTGACCCAGTCAATGCTTGGCCTTGACTTCAGCTGATCCCAGCACAGAAGCCCCTTGGGAACTCCTGGGGTCCCCAGCTGAGCACCTCACCTGCTTTTCCCCCTGGGACTCAGGGCAGTGTATTCTCCCTGTTTGTCCCTATTTCTCCCAGGATCTCATCTTTCTCCTCTCATATCCTTCCTTTTGCAGCCCAGGTAAGGCTTGGTGAGAGCATCCCAGGCCCACTAAGGACTTGTGACCACCCTCACAGAACTCTGCAGCACGACTCCAGCTCCCTGTGGCAGTCTCAGCTTGGGCAGAGGCCTGATTCAAATCCATTAAAGCCACTCTAAGATCCTCTTTGATTTCAAAGTGCTTTGGATTTAGGCTTCCTTCCCATCCAACGGGAGTCCCTTCCAGATCAGCTCCAAGGCACATCAGCTGGATGCTGTACAAAGGGTTTTCCAGTGTCAGTTTGAGCTCTGTGGGTATTAAAGAGCACAACATCCTGCTTGATTTTCAATCAGCCACATTCTGCCAGCAATTGTATTTTGAAAGAGAGGAGCAGGGAAAGGGGAGGCAATCCCTCACATAAGTGTGTGCAGTGTGCATCAGTAGAACATGAGGACACCATAATGACATCTTATTAAAACAATCATTGTAATGAAAATTGATTATTTACTTTGGAACCCATTATGCTTTCCCAGAAAGCAGTTTTCAGATATGATTTTCAATTGTCTTTGAACCAGATGAACCTAACCACAATCATATTTATAACTCACAGATGTTGCCACTTTCAAGCCACCAAAGCAGAAGGGAATACCAGGAAGGAAGAGAGGGATGAAAACTGGTCAAGATTACAGGTCTGCTGTCCATGGGCAGGACCAGAGCTCACCTGCATGTGCAGATGTTTGTTTTTCTAAGGATATACTGGTATCTCCCCCCTGTGACACTGCAGGTAACATGGAGGAGCAGAAAGAGGCAAGCCCCTGACCTGGTAAGTGTTCTCATTGTATGTCAGCATCACACAGCTGTCCTTGAAGCTCCAATCTTATCCAGGATTTAAGAGAATTGTTGGAGTTAGCAAAGAGTAATAACTTCGTATACTACACTTAAAATTATTGCTCGCATCTTTAATCTTTATCTCAGAGTCTGGATACAAACAACTGGGAAGCTCACCTGGCTTATTTGCAGTAGAAATAGATTAATAACTTTCTGAAAGTTCAGCTCTTCTGTAAACACCACAAAGACTTCATCCCCAGCAAAGTTTTCCCATCCTCTGACATGTAGGCAGCTCAGTAATCACAGCCTGGCTGACACCACTGTGCCAGGCAAATCAGATTTCACATAGTCTTCCCTAAATGCCTTAGAGAAGAACAAAATTATAGAGGATTTCAGGAAGAAAATGCACTTTTCAAGACCCTCCTAAGTCCAGAGAATCTGCATCTGTGTCTTTCCATGACTGCAGGCTGGAGCAGTAAGAAGCAAGAGAGCTGTTAAATTTGCACATTCTGTTTCAATGCACACATCCCACACACAGCCCCCAGGGTGGTAGGAGCTGTGACATGGAAACAGATAACCAGAAGAGCTGTCCCTCATTAGCATCAGAGTCCTGCCAGCAGGTAACAGATGTCATTTGCCACCAGGAAGGGCAGGGTGAGCACTGCCATTATTCCCAGCTCTGGACCAGGAATCAGCTGCCTGTCTCATTCTTCCCAGGGCAGCTTACACAGGCACTGTCAAAAGGTGTGATTCAAGCCTGCACAGATCCCCACAGCCAGATGAAGCCCTGCATGAACCCATCAGGTGGCAGAGCTCAGAGCTCCCTCCTGCTGCCTCAAAGCCTGGCTCACTGTGGAAGCGAGCACCCGCTGTCAGGCTTTGTGTGCAGAGCCTGATTGGCCTGCTCTGTCTTTCAGGATGGAACAGCTGTGTTCAGTCGGGTCTGACTGCCAGGTGAACTCCTGAGCACACAAATGCTGGCCATGATCTCTGCAATTTCATCATCCAGTAATTGGCAGTGCTGCCTAAGGGGCTCTGAGCTCCTGACCTGCACTGGCACTTTCCTGAGCTCCACTCCCCAAAGGGACATGTGCATGCACAGGAGCTGAGCACCAAAAAGCTCCCCAAAGGGTCGTGGGTTAAGCCCAGCCAGCAGCTCTCTCATTCCCTCCAGGTGGGATGTCAGAGAGAATGGGAAGAGTGAGAAAAATTGTGGGCTGAGATGAAGACAGTTTAATAGGTAAAACATAAACTGCAGATGCAGGCAGAGCAAAACAAGGAATTTATTCACCACTTCCCTTGGGCAGGCAGGTGTTCAGCCACCCCAGGATAGCAGGGCTCCATCATACCTTGCTGGAGAAGACAAACACCATCACTTTGAAGATCCCCCTCTTGCTATGTGCTGAGCATGATGCCATATGGTGTGGGATATCCCCTGGGTCAGCACAGGTCAGCTCTCCCTGCTGTGTCCCCTCCCAATTCCTCGTGCACCCCGGGCCTCCTCTCTGATGAGATGGGGTGAGGAACAGAAGAGGCCTTGGCTCTGTCTCAGCTCTGCTCTGCAGTCAAAAAGCCATCATTATTTGGGTCGTGCACCTAAAGCAGAGCT
This sequence comes from Serinus canaria, assembly GCF_022539315.1. Lineage (NCBI taxonomy): Eukaryota > Metazoa > Chordata > Aves > Passeriformes > Fringillidae > Serinus > Serinus canaria. The sequence goes on along the minus strand of NC_066315.1, from coordinate 144,129,585 downwards.
CTACACCAGCTACTATGAAGAAAATCAGCTTTATCCCAACCAGATCCCAGGCACTCATGTACAAGAATTGGCCATCAAAACCTGGTCAAGGCTGGCACAAATGAGAGAAATTCTGTTTTACCAGGTTATTCTAATTCCAAAGAGCTTTGCAGAGATGAAAATACATCTTGCCCAAGGCCAGGTCAACCCTCTGCTGGCCATTTTTCAGCAGCCATGCTGGGGCCCCAAGTTCTCACTGTCCTGGTTGGCAAGGCCCCAGCCATTCTGAGAGTGTGACAATGAAAGAGGCCAATCAAGATCCAGATTCTGAATTTTTGTGTAAATTCAGGGCAAATCCTAAGTCACAAGAAAGCTTTCATCTTAGGTTGATGGAATGGAGTTTAATGGAATTATTTAAAGTTGTGAGCAATTTCTGAGATAAAACAAGAATTGGAGAATTATTTTTTTCATGAAGGTGGCCCCAGCTCTGTTCGTCCATGGCCACATCACAGACTTTTTCCCTTACACCTTCTCTTCTCACTGCAGCTGTATCCAGGTTTGCATGAGCTCAGCAAAGCCTTTGGCACAGCTGCTGCCCTTGCTGCTCTGACAGGTGACCCAGCATTTATCTTTTCTATAATCAAAATGACCCTGAAAGTGACCTATAGTCGATTCACAGCCTGGTGAAGCCTTTCCAGGTTGCTTGCAGCAACAGGAATCTCAACTCCTGGTGTGCCTACAGCCTTGCTTGAGATTGCAAGCCCCCCTTAATTCTGACTGTACCTGAGCCCTGGTAGGACCTGGAGACAGGGTGGTAATAAAATGTGTTGGTTTACTGACATGGTTTTTCTCTTCTTCCTGGTGGTAAAGGTAATTGCATTTGGACCTCTCTTCTCTGTGTCTCTGTGCAATCTGTTGCTGAGACACAGGAAGGGTGGGGGGATTTCAAAGGGCTGCTCTTCCTCTCTTGCTTTCACTTGCAGTGTGAAGAGTTCTGCAGATCCTGCCACAAGCACTGCTCTTGCACCTCAGCTCTTCCTGTGCTTCCTACTGGAAGGCAGAAGGAGCAAGTGTTTAAATCAGGTGCACTCTCCCACCAGGGCTTGAGCCAGCCCTGGCTCAAGGTCTGTTAGGGCTGTTACTGTGAGACTCATTTCACTTAAAAATGCAAGCCCATGTTAAGAATAGAGGTCCTTTTATACTGTGGTGCCCGTGCACTTGATGTGTGGAAGATGTCCTCACGTGAACCCAGTGGCTATTCAAACCTGCAAAGTTTTGCTCATTGTGTTCATCTGAGAGAGCTACAAGAGCCTGTGCCTGGATCTGCCTGCACGGCTTGCTGCCCTTCCCAGAGCTCATTAGGCAGTGGAATTGTACATAGGACCTGAGCAAAAGCCCAGTGGAGCCAGTGAATGATTTTCTATTGATCCAAGCCCTTGAACTGAAGCAGCACAGGCGAAGAAAATTGGGCAAAGCTTCTGCTTTCAACCCACCAGAGCAATATTTGAATTTCCCCATGTTGCCTCTTTTATTTTCTTTTGTCTTTTTTTGGTTTTTGACTCTGAACTATTTGGTTCAGACAGGTTTCCCCTCTGTATATCTCCTTGTAATTCTAAATACAGTTACTAGTGGGGGAGAGATGAGCAAAAGGCAAAAATCAAGGCAAAATAACAGTAAATGGAGCTTTGTTTAACACCCCAACAGGAAAAAGGAGTGAACCACAAACTATTGTAAGAATAATTACAGTATTAAAACAGTAAGAACAAGAAATTGTAATATATCATGGCTTTGCTAATAAATAGCATTCTTTATCTGATGAGTTCCTTGTGCTTTGAGTTAATTAAATCTTCCTCACTCACATGGCATGCAGAAGGCAGAAATCTTCAGCAAGACTGTCAAATGGCTACATTAGCTGGGAGTGCAAAGCAAACTTCCTCAGGAAATGAGCACTTTTCTTTGGAAAAATAATTTTTGCTACATCTGCTCTGGCAAAGCTCCTCCCCATTGACACAGAAGAACAGCTGAGGAAATGAAAGCTTAATTTACCTGAGTTAAGACAGGGAAATTTAGAGCAAAAGAACCTGAATTTCTAAAAAAGCAGATGTTAAAATCTGGGAGAATAAACACAGCTGGAAAAGAAGGAAAAGCAAATGTTACCTGGATGCTGTATCCACTGCAAGATCATCTTCCTTTTTTTGCCCCATTTGCCTGCTGTTTGTTGAACCAGTGACAAGAGACTCTCCCCCCTGGGAACAAACTTGTTTTAAAAGAGGAATAAAAAGTGCTTGTGTCTCCTATGGACAGGTTACACTGGGAACACCGGCAATGACTGGGAAATGAAGCTTCTCTAGGTGTATGCCAGCTGTCGAGCTTACACTAAGCAATGTTCTCAATTAGTGATAATGGGATGGAAAACTCCTGGAAGTGCATAACCATTTTTTTTTTTTTTAATTATGACCACTTAAAGACAATAGCATATTGCAAATGATGAGTAACAAGGACAAAGCAAATGTCAATTAGAAAATATGGCTCTAATCAACTCAACTCGCCCTAAAGCACAAATCACTGTAAATGTATTTTTTGTTCAAATGGTAAAAACAGAGCTAGGAAAAGGCAGGCAACTGTGCTGTGAAAAGTAAAAGCAGAGCTATTCTGCTTTCCATGCTGAAAGGATGACACAGAAATTAATGAGGAATTGTTGTGACACATCACACAAAGGCACTGCCCTCATGGTGCTGCCCTTGGTGAGCAGAACCCACCTGCACTGTCAGAGCAGCCCTGCTCTGGGGAAGGGGATGTGGGCTGTGCCTCTCTGTCACCACCTGCAAGGCACTTGCAGTGACACCCAGCTGCTTTGATGAGGGTGGCTAGTGCCACTTTTATACAATTGCACCACTTCATTTCAGGTGTCTGTTTTAGACTTTTTCTGCTATCCTAGATAATAACACTGCACTGGCAGACATGATGACATAGGGCCCACGGAAAAGCTGTGTCCTCCTGGAGAGGCAGCTGGAAGGCAGATGGGTTATGTGAAAGGAACCAAACTGCATTAGAGGCCTGTGTGTAGACATCTGAACCAAGTAAGGAGAGATTTCAGGTCCTGTAATTCTTGTGCTGTCCTCACAAGAGCACACCTTGCCTGGCTCAGCATAGACCTTACCACCAGGTATCCTCTGAAAGTTGCTAAACTCAAAAGTATGAGGCAATAACACAACTCTGAGATCAAAATTATGTTCTATATTCAGAAATATACTGGCATTTGAAATAAAATTACTTTCAATGTGGAGGGTGTACACTTCAGATGAGAAAGCAAATGGGCACATTTAAGGGAGGTTGTGACATAGAGGAGAGCTCCCAAGAAATTACATCTCTGAACTTTCAAACTTGAGCTTCTGTGTGATTGGTGACACTGAGGGGAGCAGAGGATCTCAGGTTTCAGGAGGAAATTCCATGATAAAAGTCATTCTGTGGTAAAGAGAAGCTCTTCATCTTCTCTTACTTTGTTGGTGCTCATGAAGATCGAAGTTTTCGAACCAAAAAGTTTCCAGATTACTTTTTCAGGTACTTCTGGGGATATATATATATATATCAATATCATCTGTATCTTTATATCTATATCTATATCTATATCTATATCTATATCTATATCTCTATATCTATACCTATATCTATATATCTATACCTCTACCTTTATCTATATCTGTCTATCTATATATATGTGTGTGTATATATACATATATATAGATATATAATTTTTCCCCAGCTTTAAGGACACAGTAGAAAACCATTCCCCTGGAGCACAAAGTAACCATTATCCAAACACTGTTAAATGGAACAGATCAATCTGCAGTGTGAGGAAGGAGATGTCTCCCATCCATCATGATGACACTGCTGAAGGCCAGCACACGAAGGTTTGAATTTGTCTACTCTGACAGCACTCATTCAGCCAGCAAATCTCTGCCACGTTACACATGGCTCTGAAAGGTAACTGGCAGCATATACATGACTTAGAGATGCACAGACTCAAGAAAACATGGTGAAAAAGTGTCAGCATAATCTGGAAAGCAGGGGACAGGGAGGGATATGAATTATTCACTCTTCAGAATACGGGTACTCAAAATTGCTATTTGAGCTGCTCTAACCAATTCAGAAAGCGGAGTCTGTGCTGAGCATAAAAATCTTGTCATTATTATCTTATCTTGGTGGTTTCAGGGTGGATTTTACTAGGAACTAGAGATGAGTGGTTTCCTCCCTTCCTAAGTAGCACTTCCAGTATTTGTAACCATGAAGGATTAAAACAACCCCCCAAAACTTTATTTCTTTGAAAAATATCACAAGATAAAAGAAAACCATTCCTCTTGGTAGCCCTACCCTTTTAACTTCTTAATCCTCTTTACCATGGCATGACTGAGTACCTCTGTCATTGACCATGGCATAATGTACTTTTAAATACATTAACTTAGGTAATGTATTTAAATAATAACCTGGCTGCAATAGCTTGGATTTGGCACTGGCAGAAAATCCTATTTGAAAGGCCTGGCAAATTCAGTCAGGGCCTGAGCTCTGTGCTGGCTGACCCAGGTCACTGTCACAGCAACCTGGAGATCTGAGGGACAGCTCTGGCTTCAATTGCCTTGACGTCATGACCAGGCTGACAGGGGGGGTGAACAGCTTCAGCATGAAAAGTCATTCTTAGCCTACATAAATGTACATTTAATTGGTTGGTAACACTCTTCAGGTGCTCCATGGCAAACTGCAGATAAATTACTGAGTGTAGTGACAAGATGACCTCTGGGAATGGCAGACAATTTATATTACACAGGGGTTTGGAGGTTCACTACTGCCCACTGTGCTGTCAGCTTTGGCTGTAGATCAGTGCTTTAAGCCTGTTCACTGGCAGCTCACAGACTTTGCAATGAGAGAGGAAGACAAACCAGTCATGAGCATCTTGGCTGGGGCATCTTTGCATTGTCTCCTCCTGTTCCTGGATGTGTTATCCATGTTTACAGGGCATGTTTTACATTGGAGAGCTCCTTGCAGAGATTCCCAAGATCACCACACCCAAGCTGTTGTTGAAACAGGACACTTCATAATCACCTCAGCAGATCTCTGCCCCAACAAATTAGAGCTGTTGAGAGGCAGGTGATTATGAGCCTGAGAGCACTTGGAGGTTACAGCACTCTCCACATTGTCACATTCACATTTTCTGAAAAATCCCTTCGCCCAGGATTTTTTACCTGGGAAGCTGAGAAGCCTCAGAGAAAAAGGAAAACAATAGTTATCTGATTTGCTTCTCCTGTGTTTTGCTCCTTTGGAATGTGTTTGGAGATTGTTTACCGACAGGTGGTTGTTTCATTGCTGTCATGTGAATTGTTTTGACTTATTGACCAATCACAGCCAAGTTGTTTCGGACTCTGGAAGGAGTCACAAGCATCATTATTATCTTTTTAGCCTTCTGTAAGGATCCTTTCTATATTCTTTAGTATAGTTTAGTACAGTATTCCTTAATACAACATAGTATCATAAAGTAAAAAATTAGCCTTCTGAGAACATGGAGATTCATCATTCCTTCCTGCAACAGGGCACCCTGCAAATCCAAACCACATCACATCTGGAGTCTGCACTGTGTGAGTGCCCCAGCCCCTTGGTGCTGCTTCTCTTCCCATTGAAGTCTTTTGTGCAGCTCCAAGCAAAAATGGGGTATGATCACCAGGGAGTCCAATAGAATCATAGAACCCATTTAGGCTGGAAAAGGACTTCAAGATCATTGAGTCCAACTCTAAAATAACTTGCAGGAAACTATGAGATCAGGGAGGGAATAAGCTGGTCCAGAAAGAGCTTTGTTCAATGGTTGCTCACACCCAGACCAGGCCAGAGGAGCTCAAAGATCAGGAACTTCTCTGATCTTGGCACTCAGTTTGCTCTTATGTGTGAATGTATGTTGATAGCTGGCATGTACACATCCCAATTAGCATTTCAGCTAGACCTGGAATTCTCTCATATTCTAGTGGTGTCTTACAACACACCCATATTTCCCAAAACCTTCAAGACAAAGTGTAAAATATCCTTAAAGCAAAGAGACATTGTCAAACTGTCCCATTTTCACACTGGCCGGTGGCTAACCATTGTAGCTGTTTCTTTTATATGGAAAAATAAAGATAAATAGTTTGAATCATGCCTTTTAAGGCATTTTTCTAGCTGAAACATCCCCCTAGCCTGCACAGGGCAGGGACTGAAGAGCAAATTTTGGTTCTATGTGTTGCTACAGGGTGAAAATGAAAAAATGTAACAGTTACAGATATTCTGGCTGCAAAGATTAGTTTGAGGTCAGTTCCTGCCCCTATACTGCCCTGCAGCTCTATTGTGTTTTGTTGTAAATGCCTAAATTAATTGAGAGTGAGAATAGGACCTGCAAACTTTTTTTTTTTTCAGTTTTTCACTCTTTTGTTTTTGCTTCTGCTGCCACATCTCTTTCAAAGATGAAAAAATTAGCAACTCTGAAACACAGTTTAAATTGGTTGGGAGCCAAATAGATAAGCAAAATACAAATGAAAAAAATTGTTTATAAATGGAAGAAATGGCCATAGTTTTCAGCATTGCACTTTATCATTATTATAGTTATTGATATAGTTATATATATTAATAACAAATTATTGTACTATTATAGTTATAAAAGAAAGCAATTTTGTAACATAGGAATTGCTGTGACTTATACATGGCTTCATAAAAGTGACAGAAAGTTGAGGATTGTGCTGCCTCTTAAACAAATAAGAAATTTAACTGCCTCAGTAACATTTGGAAATTCAAGATAAAGTCAAAGTCCCATATCTTATATTAACAAATTACTGGCTCCTAACACAGGCCTGCACAGGCCTTTTGTACAATTAGTGACAAATTTGGGGCCTGTGACATATTTAGTGCATGGAAAATAGAAGTAGTCTGTATGATGGATGATGACTGGGTAATGATTGTAAGTAATGGTCTATTTGTACATCTGAACAAAGCAGAGGAAGCAATTAGCCCTTCCCATGAGCCCTCCATCACTGACAAGCTGTCATGCTTCCCCAGCTTCCCTGGGATAGAGGAGTGCAGAGGAGAAAAGGAGGTGCTGGGAAAAATGACAGAAGGTAGAAAGGAAGGAGAGCAGAGTAGGTTGTTCCTGAAACCCAGTCTGGGTGACTTGGGTGCCCTTCTTTTTGCGTTTCAGTGGAGCCTATTTCCCATCCAGGTTCAGCACTGGGCATGCTGTGCATCCACTGGTCCCTTCCCTGGCTGCCTGGCAGTCAGCATGTCTGATCCACGTGTCTCACCCTGGAGAATCTCATTCCAGCGCTTCTTTCTCCCTCCTGGCCCTTGTGCTCATGCCCTACATCACAGGTAATTGTGTGGAAAAAGCAGCTCAGTGCTGAGGAGCCAGCCTTTTCTTCCCTCCACCCCTCCCAAAAAAAGAAAAAAAACAAATAAAGGAAAAAGAAAAAAGTTGAATTGTTAGAAAAGAAATAAGGAAAAGAGCAAAGAACTTTGTTAGGGTAAAACACAGATCAAGCCTGCACGTTTGAGTAGACTGTGCAAAACTTTTCTAGAAAGTGGAAAATGTTCAAAGGGAAGGAAAATTTGATTTGAGGAAATGAACAGCAGCTAAGGAGATTAGTGTTCATCAAACTGCAAGGGTAGAAGAAACAGGGAAGGGGGAACTATGGAAGTCATATAAAATTATGAGTCCCAGTGAGTTGGTGATGAGATAAAAATTATTCACAGTCCCTGCCAGTTGACAGCTGGGGGCTATCAAATAAATCAGCTGCAAGTCCACAACAAAGCAATCAGAGCAGGATATTTCTTCAGACAATCTACTCATCTGGGGAAATCCCCAGTCATGCCCTCTCCCTGGCTAACTTCCCTTTTTCATTCTCCCCTACAGTTCAGGCAATATTATTTTCTATTTCAACTGCACACCCCAGAAATCCTGTCCATAGTATTATCCTCATGCACATCCATTGGAGCTCCCAATATCATCACTGCAGATAGCTGGCCTTCGCTCTCCTACTAATTGGGAGATCTTTCATGGGTAAGGCAGTATCCATGAAAGATCTCCCTTCCATCCTGAAAGCCAAATCCATGAGCTCTGTCATTCCCTATAAATTGTAAATGCAGAAATTACTGGCCTGCAGACAGCAGCTGACAGGAGATCCATATCAGTTTTCCCCTTCTGCTCAGCTTGGGAGGGAAGTTGCAGACTGGTTGATGTGAGTTTCCTTCTGAACTGAGCCTTGCTGCAGATCAGGAAGTGCCAGAGCAGGATTCAGGTATTTCAAGCATCTTGTCTGTCATCCTGCTCTGTTGTCTCTAAGTGTATCAGTAACTTTCTCAGGGTCACTGGGATGTCATCACAGCCCATGAATTCTGCAGATGTGCTCATCTCCCTCAGCATACAAAGGGACAGACACTCCTGGGGAAGTTTCTGGCAGTTTTTCCTCCTGGAAGTGTAGAAGGCGCAGAGAGTGAGACTAGCACAAGAATATACTAGAGGCATTTGCAGATATTCATGCTCCTGTCCCTCCAAACAGCATGAAAAACAACCTTCTTTAATCTTTACTAAAGAGCAATCTGGGAGAGGACTTCACAGGGAAATGCAAAATACTGAAGGATATAATGGAAACAATGATACATTTAACCCCAGGTCAAACAGAAGAGAGAAAGAATGAGCTACAGATAAGAGAGCTGCAGGTAGGAGGGAGTGAGGGGAAAGCAGAGGGCCAGGGGCAAACAAACAAGAAAAACACTTTCTTTGTTCTTGAGCTTTAATTTCTGCATGCCTGGTTGAACTTTTCTATGAAGGTTGTTGTGAATAGTTTAGATCTGGGTGGGTTTTGGTGTGTTTTTGTTTGTTTCAAGGAATAAAGCCACTTCTACAAAGTGGTTGGTGAACAGGGGAGTTTTTTTGAGTATATCTAATACTTATTTGAATAGGGGAATTCCTTGAATTTATGTACAATAAACAATATGTTACATAAAGCTGGCATGTATTACAACAATTTAGCATCATTTCACCAGAGAAATGGCCACTCAACTCCTTCAAATGCTTTATCATCTGTGCATAAGACGTTTTAAAATGTCACTTTTTGTCAGTCAAAACCTTTTCAATTCCGAGATTGTCCCACCTGCCACACAATGTATTTCCCTGCCCTTTTGGCAGTGTGATACTTATTAAGTTTTATTTAAAGGAATTGAAAGACTCAAAAAATTGTTTCGTTATAATAATTTATGAACCATCAGGTTGATTTTACTCCCTAGTACAGTGAAAGGATTGGTTACCACAAAATCTACCTGCAAGAATCTTTGTTGAATCTTGGCGTCTTTTTGGTGGCTGCAGCGTCAGCATCTGGAGGTGGCATTGACACAGCCCTGGGTGACTCAGTTGGGTTGGGCCAGGGATGGACCTGGCAGCAGCCCCAGGTAGGATCCAGCTTGTTAAAAGGTGATGACCCCGTCCCCACTGAGGGCTGGGCAGGATCTCGGGGTTCCCCTCTCAGGGAGACAAAAGGTGCTGCTGGCAGGATTTTCATCTGCATATTAGTTCTGAGAGAGATTCTACTGCCTTCCTGAGAGCTTATTATACCACTTCAACCTCTCATCTGAGAAAAACTCCACAACCCAGGCATTGCCCCTGCCAGCCCACTTGCCTCCTGGCTCAGTAAGTACTGGGCAAAAAGTACTGGGCAAAAACACCTCACAATCAGGTTTGCAGCAGATCAGTGAGATAACTCTAATGGTCCCTCCTGGCCTTTGTGTTTGTGATTCTTTGAACATTCACCCCTGCTGTCATGAGCAAACAAGTCTGGAAGAGATAAGGTTGGAAACCAGGAGATGCTCCATTCCATTCAACTCACAGACCACAAGGTCAGCCTTTTCTCACTGTCTATTTACTTAATGGTATAATCATATTTAATCTATTTTTCAGACTAGGAAGGCAAAGTCCTGCTGGAGTCTTTCATCAGTTTATTTTTCCTTTTAGCTTTGTCCAGCTCTTTATGCTCAAGCCTATTAGATGATTCTAGTGAACTAAAGCCCAGTGAAGCTGAAATCCTTGTCTCAGAAAGCTAAGTCTTTCTGTTGCTCTCATTCCATTTTCAACAGCAATTAAAGGAAAAAATGTCCCTTTATTATATTCCATCACCTGCTGAATGATGAGTCGATATCCTGACTTACAGTGGGAGGCTTTTAAAAAATACTAAACTCATTATTTCCTGACCTAGTGATTTATATTGTGATCCTTCACGGGAAGAAAATGCACCAAGGTTGCAAAGTGGAAGAGTGAAACCAAGAGCACGTTGTAATAAATTGAGCAAATGGTTCCCTAAATGATAAAAACTGCAGTCAGGAGGAAGGAAAATATCAGGGCTGTGTGAAATATGCCAATTTAAGTTTTCACGATTTTAATCAAAACCTATGAGTTTTTATTTGAGGTGGGTTTGCTTTCTCAAAGATCTCACTGAAGCCATAGCATCTGACAGAGCCCATGTACAACTGAAATGAGAAGAGAAATGTTTGGTGATCTTCCCAGATGAATCTATTTACTGCTGAGACTTATCAAACATTCTCAGCAAGTCCTGAGATGCTCTTAATTGAGCATTCTGGAGCTGAATAACATCCAATGGTTCTTTCTTCTAAAGGCTTCAGGTGACAAGAAGAGCCTCACTCATCCATCTGAAGGCACCTGCTTCAAACTGATCATTTATTCAAGTATGGCCTTTCTACCTACCACACATTCAGCAACATGGATTTTGGCAATCTTCCTCCAAGTTCTGCCCATGGTTGGTACCACTGAAGCTCAGGGACAGGCAGGTTTTGAGGAAAATAAGCAGTCCAGCATCAATGTCCTCCTTTATCCTGTTCAGAGGGTGTGGAGCTGATGCTGTGCTTTCCAAACTGGAAACTCTTCAACATTCCTGTGGTATAATAGTGAGTAACCAAAATGCCTGGATGCTCTTTACACACACTGTGTCTGCTAAAGGGCCCTCAAAGAGGCAACTTACCCTTTCATAGCAGCAGGCTGGCTTCAGTCACAGTCAGCACTGGAAAAAGAAAGCTGTTCTGAGCAATGAAACACAGAACAGCTAACAGTGCCCAACAGTGCCCATCTTCACTGCATTTCACACAAACCAGGCTGATGTGACTTCAAAGACCTAAAAAAATGCCCTGAGGTGCAGTGCATTTATCAGGTCTTTCACGGGATAAGTCTCTTCTCTCAACTCCTCGGAGTTTTCCTGGCATGAGATAATAATAGAACAAACCCCATCTTGCCTATGCATGTTCAGTTAGGATCCACTAAATTAATTTCTCTTAGTTAAGACAGTTATTACTTTGCCATTTGCCTCTGGATTATTACATCCTCTAAAACCCAACTGCAGCACGTAGTGCAGTTCTGTTCTTACAAAAAAATATCAGCTGAAGTTTGCTGCTTAAAATAGGTAGGAAACCTCTGTGGAAATAGGTCTCACATTTTTCCACAAGAATTTATCCAAACTTACCGCTGGTAAATCTTCAGGGAAATATTTGTCTCCATTTTCAGTTTCTTTAAAACGAAAGTTTCAGCTGTTTCCACTTTCATTCATTCTTAGTTAATCTTGTTGTAAGAGAAATAGCAAAGTTCATGCTCAGGCTGAGACCAATCCAAGGAAGTATTTAACAGTGTGAAATGTCCTACTGACTTCCAGAGGGACTGAATGTTTCAGCCTGTGCATGCACTCAAGTGCATTGCTGATGGGGAGCTCCTGATCCCTAAATCCAAAAATGTGACCACAGAAAATATCCCAGGTGGGTGTCAACTTGGCTCCTGAGGAAGCAGGAGAAAGGGAAGTGGTGCATCATCCCAGGGGAGTTGTGGCACTCAGCTGCAGAGATCCAGACACCCCCCAGAGGGGCTCTGAGAGGTGACTGCCACGGATGCATCTGTGACATCAGGAAATGTGAGTGCCCCACTCTGTGCCCTGCCTCCCCCTGGGGCACTGCAGCAGAGAGAGCAGAGGCTTAGGACTGCAAAGTCCAGAATATCTGTACAAAGCCAGAGTCACCAGAGGACTGAGATAATACACAGATCATGGGATGCAGACACTCTTCCCATGACCTTCCTCTGTAGGAGAGTGAGGTAACACCAACCCTGGTGTGGCAGAATACTCTGCAGCTCTTTGCAAAGGGGTGAGGCTGCCAGAGCCCCTTGGCAGGTGCCAGGGTCAGCACAGGGAGCTGTCAGGGTTGCAGGCTGCCTCACAGACCTGCCTGGCTCCCCTGGGGCTCGGGAGGAGCAGTGCACTTCTGTTATGTAACCAAAGCTTTTTTATGCAACTGCTCCTCCAGCGCTGCCCAGTGAGATCCGATTATTATGGAGGATGAAAAACATTGTTATTTTTAACAGCTGGATCCTGGCTCAGTGGGCTTAAAAGGATATTCAGAAGCAGCTGCTTCCAAAAGGCTTTCAAGTCAGTGGTGACCACTGCAAAAAGTGTTTGCCTTAGTTTTGGACACTGCTTTTGCATGGCATTTGTGTTGCCTTGCAGCTGTAAATGAAAGGCTGAGTCCTTTTTCCATCAACATTGTAAGCTACTTGTTGCTCTTCGTCCAGGCAGTGGAACAACAGCTTTCCAAAAGTTCCTTTCCATGAGTTTTGGAAACATAAAATAAAACCAGTGCTTCTGGAAGGTAATATCTCAAACCATAGCCCACTGTTAACTTAGGACATCTATCCCTAAGCATCTATTTGTAATAGCTCATTCATTGTGCAATATTAGAATCCTTTATCCAACACTCAAATCATTCTTGGTTTCCAAGGGTTTGAAGTACTGTTATACTAAAAGAAGTCAGAGAGTGAGACTATTCCAACTGTGGCATACCTGATGCTCACCTCTGTGTTTTGACAGTGGTAAACATACTGCAAGCCATTATAGTTTGAGCAGAAGTTGTCTGGGCTTTTGAGGAAAGATAAAAGGAAGAAAGTGGTTTGTTCCTCTTATTCCCAAACAAAAGCAGATTTTTTATCATAGTCTAGTTATTCAACTTCCAAGAAAAACCAAAAAAAAACAAAAAACAAACCCTCAAATGGTCAGGTAACTTTCATTTTTGTTCCAATGCAGATGCACAAAACTCAGAGCCCAATCTCCCTGAAGTTTTCAGAGCTGGGGCAGCAGTTTGTTTCACTCCAAAGGCAAGTATAGGTCTGGCTGAGCTCTCCCATACCTTGGATATCCACAGTGTTAAAGGAGAGCAGACTGTCTTTCTTCTCTGGTGCTAGATCAGATCGAACAGGGCAGGAAGGATCTTGTTTTTTAGATCAGTCATTTTAAGCATTCTAAATCTCAGACTATTAAAGTTTATTATGCAGATTATTTATAGCCTTACAGGCTGAAGTTCCATTGATTTTCTGTACCTCCTCTGGCCAGCAGAAGGTGTCTGACAAGTGCTGGACAGTCAGAGCATGTTGTGGGTCTTTATGGTTCACTGAGCATTTGGAAATGGTTCCAGCTGTGTTTCTGCAACCTAAACCAACAAATATTCTACTGACTGGAATAGGCAAATCTAAGTTCTCTTACTGCCACTGGCAAAAACCATATTTTTCATCAGAGGATGATTTCTTTCACCTCAAACATTATTTCAGAATGGACCAGCTAAGCAGAGATGTGATTTATTGTGGTGACCATATCCAGTAGGCAAAGACTAGGTACAAATTTAGGTCTCAGTAGCTGAAGAAAATTAAAATCAACCTTACCTGGCAAATGAAAAGAAGCTCTCAAGTGTTTTAAACAAGTAGAAGAATGCATAAAAATCAAATTTTGTCCTGTGTTGCATGCTGTATTAGATTGAAATGCAGTGCACTAGGTGAGCTGAAAGATGATCAAGAAACAAAGCATGACTCCTTGGCAGGATTAACTTGATGTTGATCACACAGCTCTGTTAGTCAGGGTGTGCAGCATTGTGATAGCAAGACTAAGAGTGGTGGAAATGGAAGATGGCTGGGTGTGGAGGCACCAGCAGGAGCACAAAGCAGGGACAGGGCTCTCAGAATGGCTGGGGCACACAGCAAGACCCCAGCACATTGCCTTTATCAGGGATAAAGAATGACCTGATGATTCACAGAGGTGGGAAAGAATGGAGACACTGATCACTGCCAGACCCAAAGGAACACAAAAATACATATTGGAAACCTAGACAGCCTGAAAGAACTGTGAGACACACAACAGAGACTTAACAGATGGTGTTAGGGACCCTGGATCTCATAGGTCAAGAGAAGCGTTGGTCACCACAAACATGCTGCTGCTCATCAGCATGAGACTGGGAGCATGGATCAGTGAAAACATTTCTTCTTTCAGTTTGAATTTTAAGAAATTTAAATTTTAAGAATTTTTCTCTCTGTAAGGTCATGAGGGCCAGGACTATATGTGCATGAATACTTTCCCCACATGTTGATAAAACATTATGACAATGTTCATGCACATGTAGATTGCATGCCAGGTGTTGGTGTTGAGCAGGAGCTATTTTCTCTTCAAGGAATCATGATGCACGCTCTGTGCTCCATTTCTGTGATCTCAGAGGTATCAGTTTGTGCTGGTTTAACCACAGCTGGCAGCTCAGCCCCACACAGACCTTGCTCAGGGATGGGGAGAGACTCACAAGGGTAAATGTGACGGAACTCATGGGGTTGAAGTAAAGACAGTTCAACAGGTAAAGCAAAAGCCATGCTCAGAAGCAGAGCAGATCCAGGGACTCACTCAGTACTTCCCATGGGCAGGCAGGTGTTCAGCCACCCCCATGGCAGCAGGGCTCCATCACATGTAATTGAGATCTGGGGGACAAATGCCATCACTCTGAACAGACCCCTTGCTTCTTCTCCCCCATGTTTATACACTAAGAGTGACACCGAAAGCTGTGGCCCCTCCCTTGGGCCAGCTGGGGTCAGCTGTCCCTGCTGTGCCCCCCCAACCCCTTGTGCACCCCCAGCCTCCTCACTGGTGGGGTGGAGAGAGGAGCAGGAAAGGCCTCAGCTCCGTGTAAGCTCTGCTCAGCAGCAAGGAGACTTTCTATCTTATCTCAGAAATAAAGACACAATGCCTGGAAATGACTGATGCAAGCTGTTATTAAGGGAGATATATTCATGCATTTCAGCAGAGTTAGATGATGATGATGAAATTGAAGCTAATTCAATCTTGTAATTGCAGATAGCTGTTGTTTCAGGAACAGTATCATCCAAAAGATCCGGACTGTATCATCTTGATGTTTACAAATAAACAGCGACATGGAAATTAAACTCTGGCTAAAATGAAATCAGAAGAAGTCACCTCCTGTGGTGCAGTGAACAGACAGCACTGATCATCAGCAGACGATTTCTACTTTGGAAGCTTTGCTCAAATTAGTAGTTCCAAAATAGCACCGAGCCTTATTTGTACATTGCAGATCATTTCATTGTACAATATTGTGTTCTTCAAGCTGCAAACAAAACTGAGTCACATGCTTTAGATAGTAAAAGTATCCTTAAAGCAATGACATTTCATCCAGGAGTTATTGAAGCAGGTTTTTAATCCAAATGTTTCACCCGATTTTACTGTTGTTTGCCGATGTGAAATGTAGAGATGATACTATAAAAAATGCTGGTATTTGAAATAATTTTGTTTATTCAGCAGCATTGTTTGCCATTTCCTCTAGCCTGCAAGTTTATTTGCTTGCAAAAAGAGGCCCTATAGGAGAGTATGATGCATAATATTTTTATAGTTTCAAAAGAGTGATATCAGTTAACACCAGCTGAAGAACCATTCTTAGATAGGCTCTGATGACATCTTCCACATCTCTAATATCTTTCACATTTGAAACAAAAATAAGTCTCAAGGAAAAAAAAAATCTGTATATTTGGTCAGGTCCCAGAAACCTGGAGCCAGAGCATCAGACTGTGAGTTCCCTCACTTCCATCCTTCGTGACTTCTGTGGCTGTGCAAGAATCACAATTTCTGAAGGATTTATTGTGGTGGGAGTGCCCTCACCATGTACTGAGGGTTATCAATCTCAACTTTAACATGAGACCTTCTGATGTAACTGCTGCCCATTCTATTTTTTAGTTTAAATGCAGAGAAAGCTAAAATTAGATGCTGGCATCCTCAAATTCATCTTCTTTTGACCACAGTGTCCTTCAAGTTTGCAAAGTCCAGTTGAATTGATTTCTGTGAGATTTCCTGTAGAGCTTAGAGTAATTGTGAAACATTTTGGCTGAACTTCCTCTGTGCTGCAAAAAACTGACTTACCCACTTGAAGGAGAGCTCCTAAACAGAAGATGATCACCAAGCTGTGACACGATTTCCCTTAACTAAAACTACTCACTTCTGCCTAACCTGGCTACTCTGTAGTGCCCAGTGAAGATCCAGCAATCACTGCACAGACAGTGGAAGGTCCAATTCCTTTTTTTGCTAAAGCTGAGAGCCAAAACAACACAGAGCAATCAATAACCCAGAAGTACTTGCTTCTCCATACGGACTACAAAGACAGCCCAAGCTGACCATCTCAGATGAACAAACCTACAGTGGAGGTGTCTGAAGAAAGATAAGCTAGGTGGCATTAGGGATTAATGAACTCCCATTCCTGATTTTTTTTGCCTTTGGAGGTGGAAGTTGAAAGGAAGAGTGGAGGACTGAATTCGCCCTGGGCACTGTACAGATGATGAGCTGCTTGCTTCAAAGCCTAGATGTGATTTATCTAAGGCAGAGAAAAATCAGGAAGAATAAACAAAGAAGTGGAGAGATAAAGCAATTATTCCAACGGTTTGTAGGCTCCTCTAATGCACTAATGGTGGAATATGACCTATGGAATTACAAACTTGTTTAATTTCTGTTTGCTTAGCAGTAATGTGCTTGATGTTGTTGTCTTAAACTTTAAGAAATGCCAAGTGTTTCAGGCTGGCACAATAAAAGTTAAATGCAAAATAAACAGATTTTTCCCATTGTGGCTGCTCATCTTGACGGTATATCCTGGAAAAAGCTGTGAAGAAGCAAAAGAAGAACATTAATCCTCAGTATGCATTTAAATAAGAAAGTTGTCATATACCTATTTTTCATTTAATACTATACCCAACTTCAAAATTCATGAAGTACTCACAGAACTATGTAGAAAAATCAGGATTATTGTTTGGTGACATAAACATAATTTATTTTTATCCTCCTAGATGGTGAAGCCTAAGGACATGACTAGTCATAAAATAGAAAAAAAAATTCTGAGAAGAAACTGTACTACTGTTAGGATTTGGTGTGAAGTATTCAGAATGTAATGCTTCAAGAATATTACAATGCAAAGGAGGTCAAGGTCAATGTCAGCAGATGTTAATGTCTTCTCCTAGCAAAGGAAGAGTTAGGCATCCCAGATGGCAAAGACCTTAAGAGGAAGAACTGCAAGAACAAGCAGTTGTCAGTGAGCATTTTTTCACTAAAGGCAGAAATACTAACGAGAAGGGAAAGTGGTTTTTCCTTTCTTGTGGAGCTGTATCCTATATTCCAAATAGTCTGTTAATATTTTCAAAATTTATTTTTGCTTTTTGTGAGGGCTGGAAACTCACTGGAAACTTAGACTTG
This sequence comes from Serinus canaria, assembly GCF_022539315.1. NCBI lineage: Eukaryota > Metazoa > Chordata > Aves > Passeriformes > Fringillidae > Serinus > Serinus canaria. The sequence continues at coordinate 144,112,009 of NC_066315.1, read as the reverse complement.
GCATGGTGAGCTGAAAGGTAATGCTTGGGAAAACTGGGAAATGCAGCAACAGAAGGCTCCTCTTAGGCTTAACAGCAAGTTGTGTGGTCTGCATTCATTCCAACATCCCACAATAACACAGATTACATCTGTCCCAAAGGATTAGCTTCATGGGTGCTGTTGTTTTCAAGGTAATAAATATTAAAATGCCTTTGAGGATCTGAACTCTTCTGAACATTTAGCAATTTCTAAATGACAGCGTGCATTCATGACATTTAAATTTCATTAACGTGCACACAAGTCACACCTTGTCTGTAGGGGTTATGCAGGAAGATTTCAAAGACCACTATCAAACATTTTCAGCTGCAGGTCTGGTTAAAGTCAAGTGGGCTAAATGAGATCTTTTTTGTGCTCAATCAGAAGAGTGAATGTGGTCACTGCTCACTAGGATTGAGCAAGAGCCCCAAGATTCCAACCCACAGCACTGGTGAGCCCCTCTAAATGCCAAAATCCAAGCCAGAGGTACCCCAGGGGCTGCTCTCAGTGCCTGCTGGCATTGCTGAGCACAGGGGAGAGGGAGGAAAGAACCATCACAAAAGTGGCAGATAATTAACACAGAGCAGGGAAGATCTCCTGGTGTGGGGGAGGGAGAGCAGAGAGCCTGGGCAGCTCTGGGGCATTAAATTCAGTGGGAAGGTTGGCTTCAGTGGCTGCAACAAGAAAACTCTCTGCTGATTCCTGCTCTGCTCAGGGTACCAGCATGATGCTAGTATATTTAGATTGTCTCTTTAGGCTCTGTGCCTAACTAGTAAACAGTGGAAGCTTCCTCCAGGACAAATTTCAGAGCTGGAACTCAACAGAGCTTCACTGGTGACTTCCCTCAGTCTTTAATCTGGGAAAAACCTCAGGCTACTATTTTCAGGCTTCCACTATTCCCAGCTTAGCATAACTCCATTTCCTGCACCGTGAACACTGCAGCAGTGATATTTCTCTCTCTTGGAGCAGGGTCTACTTTATTAATGTTTTGGAGGTGCAGGTACTATGGTAACAAGCACTACAGTCAGTGCCTAAAGAGGAATTTACAGCAGCAGAGATGCTGTCTTTGAACAGCTTGACACATCTGTTCATGAACAGCAAACTGATTCTGTGTCAGCCCACAGGAACCTCAGCTGAGCTGCAGCTGGATCAGACAAGGCAGTTGTGTAGGGATTTCAGGGGTAATCTAAGGCAGAGCCATGTAAAATGCAAGTGAGAATGAGAAAATACCCAGAGGTTTTAGGAGGCAGCAATATTTATTAGGAGCCTGGAGTTATCTATTCTAAGCAAAGCACTAGGAAAAGCAGAACTTGTGTATTGCACATAAGCAGCAATAAAGGCTCACTCCAAACCAAGAGGATTGATGCTCTCCTAATCCTGTCACTCTTCAAGGAATTTTGAAATATTGGCAACTTCTGGTAATCGAATTTTCCCAAGAAACAAAAAAATAATCAAACAAAACCACTAAACTCTGCCTACCTTCAGACGACATTAAGTATGCCAGGAAGAAATAATAAAATCAAATTAAACTTTGGAATAAGCTGTCTGAAGCTTGCAAATCTACCTGGAGTCTACTGTAATTGCTGAAATCTCTTTGCCATATATAGCCATAAAACTTCATATAGTTTTCTTTTTTAGTAAGTTCCACTGACTTTAACTTATGTGTTTTCTAGAAGAAAATGAAAGCTTCAAAGCTATGAAAAAACATTCTTTGATACAATTCCAGTAAAGAGAGAAAAAGCCAGAGACAATGGGGGGAAAAAATAAAATAAACCAACAGTAATTGAAAAAAAAATAAGAAGCAAAGATATTGAAGAAATAAAATAGGCAGATAAACAAAAAAAGGAAAAAATGGAAACAGAGGGAACAGAAAAAACATATTTTCAAAATTAAAAGACACAGAAAAGCAATTAACAAAATGCAGTTAAGCAAGAAGCAGAAAGCCTGTTCTATCACTTGGCAAAAAGAATAGGTACTCTAAGCTAGTGTTCTGCTGCAATTAGGAAAAAATACTAGGAAAGTATGACTATGAAGAGATCTGTCATTTGATTTTTCCATTAAAACCTGTAGAAATATGTAGGGAAACATTCTTATTTCAAATATTTACACTAAAGAGATCTATTTCACAGAAAAGCAACTGTTCACATATGGAGAATTAGAAACATAAAGACTTGTGCTAACTAAAATAAGGAGAACCAAAGAAATGAAACTGAGATGCAAAAAGAAGCAGAACCACATGGTTGACTTTACCATCCAGATATTCTCAGTGGTGATGTATAGACAGTATGCTAATGTTGTTTTTATTGCAGTCCCAGTGGAAAAGAGCTCTGTGCAGGGAGGAGGATGTTGTGGAATGCTCAGCTGGTGTGCCACCTGTGCAGCCCCTCAGGTTTAACAGATGGAGTTGGGGAAGTTCTGATGATTAAACTGGGAAAGGGTCTATATGCATTTCTTAAGGTATTGCCAAATCCCAGTTTGGATAATTGCAAAGAGTGAAATGCAAATAAAAAGTAAAATTGTAACAGTGACAGATTCTCATTTTGAATGGTTAAAGAGGAAAACCCCTATTAAACTCTTAATATGTGATCAAGAGTCCCTGTCAATAAAGAAATTTCACAAATGCACTTAAAATTTATCAAATCTCAGTATTTTTAAATCATGTAATTAGATTATGACTTCCTCCACACAATAAAAATGTATCAATCCAGTGAGTGGGAGAATTTAAATATTTAAAATGTAAAGTGAGCTAATGTGCTTTCCCTCTACCACCAGCTGTATTTAGAGATAGAAAAGATAGGAATTGATATGAAACTTTGTTTAGATGGATGGAATGGCCTGGCATCACTTTTAGATACACAGGACACATTATCCAAAGTTTCTTGCTGCTTTTAATCAGTCATGGACCTATCCTACTCCTGCTCTAGGCAACAGAAAGAAAGCAGGGTTTTCTCAAGGCAGTTCAGGAGCCTGAAGATCTCAGCTGCCCTCTGAAGATACCTGTCCCTTTCCATTCACAGCTGCCCTCTGAAGATACCTGTCCCTTTTCATTCACAGCTGCCCTCTGAAGATACCTGTCCCTTTTCATTCACTGGAGGGACAGTTTGGAACAACAATGGGAACAAAAACACACATGGACAACTCTGAGCTTTGAGCAAAAGGAGACAAACTTCTTCTCTGTGACTGCTGCAAAGTCTGTGTGGTCCCTGAATGTTGGATGATGACAAGTGGGAAGCCTGACATATTTAGAATGAGTTGGCAATCAACCTTTGTGTGTATAACTTTTCACTAGGCATGTAGCTGTAGGGAGTGCTCCAGATAAATAATGACATATTTGTGGGTGCAGGGCCCTGGGGGGCTCTAAATTGACCCAAGGGCAACTTCTAATTGGGATGAACCTATTCCTTCTTTGTCTTGAAACAAGGACTCTGTTTTTCTTCTCTGGGGCCCTCACACTCTTGCATTCTGTAGTTTAACAATAGCCCTTACTGTTGAGGGGTTTACTATGTCATAATTTGGCCATGGTAAAAACTGGAATGCATAATCCACTACAGTCAGTTGTTTCACTCTACAGTGCCAAAACAAAGCTTGGATTGTGGTCAGGGTAAAGACTCAGACCTGGATACCTTCTCAGACCAGAGTAAGTGCCCATGTAAGCAAACAGGAGATCTGCACTTAGCACTTTGGAAATCTGGGGAGAGGGCAGGAGAGAAAATTGACTTACTTTGTGCTCCCCTTGAGCATCCCTTTCTCTGTTTCTTCTTGGTTTGTTTGTCTTTCCATATGTTTTGGCATAAGAGTGAATCAATTTCCCTTTCTAGGCCCTGAAAAGGGAACATGTTCGCCCTGACAAAGAGAACCAACTCAGTTTGGACATATTCCAGCAAATTCCAATTAATATTGAAGTCCCAATTAATGTTGGAATTCCAATTAACATTTTGAGATGGAGATAAGGAATCTGAATAAACATGTGAACATGTTCTTTTTCATTGCAATTCACAATTAAGTTTCTTAATAATGTTTATGAAGAAATTTTGGTAAGAGTGAGAGAGGGTGAGGTAGTACCTGTTGGAAATTGGCTGCAGAAAGGAGTGCAATGCTCCATTCAAAGTAGATCTAATTTTGCCAAAGCCATTTCTCATTTTTCCTATCCATTCCTGCCTTTCAGCAGTTCTTCCCCCTATTTCTAATGAAAAATTATGGCAATAAAGTCAAACCAATACATATGATTTTTCTTTGATGGTTTCAAAGGCAAAACAAGAACATGCACATTTTCAAGTGACGCTGCTGTAACTAAAGGATTTGTCCCTGCTGGGGGTGCTAATTAGAGGTAATTTCACAAAGATTTACCTGCCAATGTATTCCATCTTCTAATCTATTACATTTGTTTACTTCAGGAGTCTCACAGCTTTGTGGATATAAGACACAGGGAATGTCTCTAAAATGTGGCAGCTCTCTGCTCAGGATGGCATTATCAGTAACACTTGCCTTTGTCACTTATCTTTGAACAGAACTGTGAAAATTCTAAAAGCCTTTCAGCAGTTCTGAAAAATAAAAATGGGAAGAAAGCAGGGCTGAGAAAAACAAATTATCTGAATATCTGAGCAGAGAGAGTCGACCGTGGAGATTCCAGAGCATGGCCAAATTACATCACTATTAACCATGGCAGGATCCCAGAAGCAATAAAACCAACCAGATGAAGTTCGGTAGATTCAATCAAAGGGAAGCAATTATGTGGTCACAAAACATGGTTTGAATTCATTGATATTTGAGCACAGGTATCTCCATATGTTAAGAAAGTACAGCATTACTTCAGCTCCTGTATTTTTGGTATTCCTCTAAATGAATTCAATCCCATGGCACAATTTAAAAGAGGCTTAACAAACAGACTGAGACAAAAGGTTCACAGCAAGGAAACAGCAAGATTTGTCACTGCATTCAGAGATAAATAAGCAAAGATAAAACCATAGAAGCTGTGGTTTGCATGGACTGTGGTTTGTGTATTTGCACAGGTTGCCATCGTGGCACTGCACTTTTAGATGTCCTCCACCTCACAGAATTCGCATGACTCCATTAGACTCCTAGGCTGTCACTGTAGATCAGGAAAATCAAACATCCTAGAGTGAGATCCACAAGATCTATCTTGTAAGGCTGCTTCAGTTTTCCAGGAGGATGTGATCATTCCTCCTAACTTGTCTCAAACCAAGACAGCATCACAGCTCTCCAAATTAAGGTGTTTATTTTGGGGCTTCAGGAAGGACACTCAGAGACCAACACTGCCAAGAATCTTACACGATCACTATGGACCTTTTTTCTAAAGGACAGGAGAATGTGGAATTCATCTTCATTTATCCAATATGAAACTTTACGCACAAGACTGAAAAAACAGCATTCTACTTGCACACTCCCTATTCTACAAAAAAATGGAGGGAAGAGAAACTGAATTCCTTTCTAGAAGACTATCTGTACCCAGTCTCTCCTCTGCAGCCCTGCTGTGTTGATTGATCTCCTCACTAGACAGTGGATGTCATCATGGGACTGTACTTGGCATACAATAGAGATGAGATTCTTCTGCCTTAGTGTAGATGTTTAGAACACACAAGGGACCTGGACAGCACAAGGTCCCATTAGTTTTCAAAGAAGAGAAAGTAGTGGGTCTCAGGTGCCTCCTCATCTTAAAGTGCATGCATAAAGGGGATTCTCTAAAATCACGTCCTGTAAATACCAATATCTTCCAGCTGACTGAGGATGACCCCAATGAGCTCTGATGGATGCATTCATATGGTACATACAACACCTCTAAGGCAATATAGTTTTTGCTGTTGACCCACAGTTTCACAAGAAAAATGTTCTCAAGAACTGACCCCAGACTCACAGAGAGTGCAACTTTCTCAAGTCTGTTTTTTGTTCTCCCACAAAAGAAGGTCTTTTCGTAAGGAACTGATTATGTGAATTTGATAGTTTCTGAATAAATAGTTCACAGTTTGATATTTTGGAGACATTTAATCCCACCAAGTGAACCCTTTATTGCTCATTCACAATAGCAGGCTGGGAGACTTTCCCATCCAAAGACTCTACACCATTTAAAATATGTATGTATCCTATGGAAGAAGAGAACAGTACTCATATTTTACTGGTAAGGTGTGTGAAACAGAAAACAGTAACAGTTATACAATTTAAACAGTGTCACAATGTCAGCAATGAGTTGGCAGAGATAAGCAGGCACTAGAACCCTCTGGCATTTATGAACTCAAAACTTCTTCCTCCTGTTGATCTAGGAGGTCAGGGGTTTTATCATTGTAACTGAGTTCTTTTAAATGCTTTGCAAGACAGGAGTAGAGAAGCAATTCCTCAGAAACATTTCTCTATTTCTTTTCTGTTTTGAAAAATCTACCCACATTCTTCAGAAGCAGGACAATTGTCCAATAGTGTTTGCATCACCATGGAGTGCTTGGCAGCCATCAGCACTTTGGAAGCACCTCAGCAATGTACATTTGGGAATACTTTCCCCACAGGTTTCTCTTTCATGTACATTCTTTTCAGTTGATATATACTGGAACATTAAAAGATGTGAAATAACCCATCCAAAGATGATACTGCTACCTTTAATTTATCCTTTACACTGAATCCCAGAAGAGCAACTTGAAGAAAAAATGTGGAGGTGTCAGGTTATTAAACCATATTGTCTTTTAAACTGTTTTTCCTCTCCTTTGCAATTTGCAAATCCTGTTCATAAAGGAGGTATTAAAAGCAATCAGTCTGGTTTCCTGAAAGAGTACAATATTAATCATTCAGATCAAGCTCCTTGAAGAACAGATGAGGTCAGACAGCAACAAGTGCAAGGGGAAGGGGAACTAAATGTGTCCAGGCACCGTGCAGAAAATGAGGATGTCTGCATTTCTGAAGGCAAACAGAACAGTGATGTCTCCAGTAAGAGATGTGGGACATTGACCCCACAAACGTGGCCCTACACCCACGTTATCTGATGGGCTTTCTTGCCTGGAATTTTGGGAAGTGACACATATAATACACATTGAATTCCTGCTTTATGTACCAAGCCTATTTGAAGTAATTTGATACATGCCATCAACTCTAATAGCCTGAGAAATCTGGGTTTCATTGTCCTATAAGTGCTCTGCCTTTTCTACCTTTTTTTATGATGCTTCTTTTTAAAGCATCTCAAATAGTCTATGAATTAAGCAAACTCATCTTATTAGAGGAGTCCCCAGGGTGCCTTCAGTACTTCAGTTTCCAACTTCAGACCCTGGACACAATCAATGAATGAATCAATAATAATCAATGCACAGAGCATTTCAGCAGGATTAATGACTGGCTGGGAGGTGCTGATGGGCAGAAATTAAGTCAAGGGCCATTAATCCCAGCTGGTCATTTGCCTCAAGGCAGTGCTTTGTGCCAAGGTCATTACTGCTATTCTAAGACAAAAATAAAAGGAAGCTGACATCGGCACATGGATATTTTTAACCTGGCTTTTGCAGAGTCAGTGGCTCTGTATGACTCTTTCTATTAAATGTGAACCCAATTCCAGCAGGCATTTCCCTTGCATAAGGTGTCCCAGCAGCATTTTCTCCATTCAGTGAATCAGCAGGTGTTTTCAACCACCTGCAGGTTGCACAGAGATGTCCTAGGGTTTATGAAGCCTGGCAGACCACCATCTCCTGCAGTGAGGATTTACTCACTCCCTCTCTACACTCAGCTGTGGGTAGGATAACACTTCTGCATGGACCAAATTCTAAGGATTTTGTCAACCATATATCATGTCTACTTGGGCCTCAAAAATCCTGTCAGCTCAAGACAGAGAAGGATCACAGAAGGACAAGGACTTCTAAAGTTCTTGGATAAGCCCCAGGATGTTCATCTATCCATACAGACACACACACACACAAACAGATGGGGTGACATTAGAACTATAAACTTAGACTCATAGAATGCTTTGGGTTGGCAGAGATTAAAGATCATTGAGTCCCAACATTCCTGCCGTGGGCAGGGACACCTTCTGCTAGACCAGGTCGCTCCAAAGCTCCACCCAAAATGGCCTTGAATACTTCCAGAGATGGGGCTCTGATAAACCTGTTTCAGTTCCTTACCACCCTCAAAGTAAAGAAATTTCTTCCTGACTTTTAATCCAAACCTACATTCTTTCGGTTCAAAGCCATTACCCCTTCTTCTATCATTGAGTGCCCTTCTTAAAAGTTGTTCTCCAGTTCTCCAAAGCATTCCAAAACTTTCCAGTGTGTATCCTGAGTGTGCATTCCTAAGGCTCAAGGCTGTCCCTCATTCCCTGTGCTTGCAGACTGTGTAAATGGAGCTATAACAAGACCAGAAGTGAGGGGACAATCCAAGTCAAGCTCCTTCACATCAGGATGCAGCTGTTTCTTTTTGCAAGGCACACATATTATGGATGGCTCTATATTGCTCTTGGTTGCTTGCCATGAGAAAGGAGCTAGGCAGTCCTGATCATGCTAAATCATAACGTTACAGCGGCCAGGAGATTGCCTTGTTTTACTTGCTGTAAATTGCACTGAGGTGCATTCAGAACACTGCTTGAAATTTCTCCCCATTTCAGGCTGTTCATGTCATTCAAACAGGAAACTGATTAAATTGAAGTGCCCCTCTGTTCCATGCAAAAGCAACATTAAGCTAAAACGATAGTCTGAGCCTTCCCATGTGCTGTACAACACCACAGGTGGACTAATTTTCCTCTCAAAATGCAAAAGTTCTAAAAAGTGTTTAAATTGACATGGATCTTTTGAAGGTAAAGATGCTAGATGAAAATACCTGAGACAGCAGCTTCTACTTTCTGATAATTGGGCAAGTTTACCAGAGGTGTTGCTTGTTTTCCAGGAATTTTGGAAAACTTGTATCCCAGGGAACACAGTCCAGAAAAAAAAAAAAAAAAAAAAAAAAGAAAGGATAGAGAGCATTTGGCTCAAGAGACAATGTGAAAAATCTCATGAGGGAAGGAATTTTTGTTTGTTTCATTTGGGCAGAAGAAGTAAAAAACAGATGAAGTTTGTATTCAGTACAAACATGGTGTCAGTAGCAGTAGTCTACAGATTGGAATCCCTCCATGTGCTGTGTGAATAGTAGTTACTTTCTGTGTGTTATTTGATGTAATCCAGGTTTTGCTAAACAAAAACCACCTGGACAAACTGGTTCCTGTTCACATTCTGTAGGCATTTAATGTTTTATAGATATTGCCTACACCCCTCTTATGGTCTGTCATAGAATGGATGTCAGAAAGAACTATATATATATGTGTATTTTTCTCTCTAGCAGAGCAAATTTTCTGTTGAAACATTAACAAGGCAGGCTGTGTGTTGCAAGAGAAGCTGATCAGTGCTATTTTAATGCTTGAAAAAATTAATGGTTGGCAAATAAAGCAGTTTTCTGCACACAGTTTGTGTCATATTGTTTAATGAAAGTAAGAGAAAAAAATGGTTCACTTAATGACTTGAAATCCTGAGGAAATTATGCAGAACTAGGTAGAAATCTGGATACTGTGGGCTGGAAAATGTAACCTCTGTAGCTTCAAGAGAAGCAATGACAGTCTAGTGTTGGCCTAATTATCTTCACTAATAACTGAATCATTCTCAGCCTATGGCTACAGACATGCTGTAAGATGTTTCTGGTGTGACTTGGAAGTTGTTGTTAACACCATTCAATTAGCAAATTGCTACCTCAGCCAGTACAGACCCATACTAAGTACAATGTGTAACTGCAGCAGTACCCTGGGTTTTCTCCCAGATCCACCTCCAGGGCTGAAGGCCAAGGTGTGTATCTAGACAGTCATATTCAATGAGATGGGGTGTTTTGGGGGCTTTCTGGAGTGCCAGCTGCACTGCAGGTCCCTCTCTTGTTGCCCCTGCCAGCTCACACCGACCCAGGCAGTACTGCAAGCAGCATCCTGTTCCAGAGGAACTCCAGTTGCTTCCAGGGGATATGTGTCTGGAGTCAGAGAGAGACTGTGGAGAAGCTAAATGAGAAAGGGACCCCAAGAACATGGTTCAAGAATGTGGTGTCATGGTGGGTGGGTGTCCAGAGTGCTGCAACCCTCCCAAAAAAGCACCTTGAGAAAGACATCTTGGGGGCACAGGCACATTTGGGCTCACACCACGTGAATTCAGCTCTACTGGGATCGGGGGGAACACAGAAGGAGAGATGGGGTTTCTGTGTTGGGTTTCAAGGAGAGCTTTATTGAGCTTCTTCCTCAAAGAGATCCATGGACAAGAGCCACTAAAGCTGGGAAATCAGGGTTTTTATATGGATTTTGAGGGGCAGGAAAAAACACCAGGGCCAATGGGAGGAGGGCACAGGGGTGGAGAGAGGAGAAAGAGCCAATGGGATACATTAAATCTGCATGTCACAACAAGGCTTGCTGGGAGAAGCATTTTTCCTCACCCTTACCTTGTGGTTATGGCTTGAGGGGTTTTCCTTCCAGGGGAGGGCAGTGGCTTCTCTCCCTGTCGGCCCAGTGGCCTCCATGAAGAGGTGCAGGGGTGACTCTGCAGCTGCCATTGGAGGAGTTCCCGTGGGGAATTCTGTGCCAGTGTTGTCATTTACCTCAGCAGTACATCTGCGGGCTCAGGAAGCTTTGAGTCCAGGAGGGGAGCAGTGCCCAAGCCCAAGCTCCCTTGCCATCATTGCAGTCACTCCTGGGAGCTGGGGTGTCCTTAACCAGGCTGCAGAGGGTGGAAGGAGAGGTGGCCAAGCTAGATTAGATGGCATTGAAGCAGGGCTTGGCAACAAGGAAGGAGAAGATGAAACAGTCAGGCAGGAAGCAAAGTCTAGCAGCTCAAAGTGCAGTTAAAACATCAGCCTGGAATGATTTCTTACCTCACAAATATTTGAAATCGCTTCCCAGGAGGGAAGATATGAGATATCTTATGTTGTTTCTGATGAGAGAGGAACTCTGTTCCTGGTTGACTAAACTGTGTTTGCTTAGAGACAGGGAGAAAAGAGACTTTTAAAGCTAAAGCTGTAATTAAATGTGCAGCAATTCTGAGAGTATTCATACTGGTAAATGTTATTGACATTTCCTTTCTGCTTTTTCCAGCGGAAACAAATTATTAATACCCTATTGTTGCAATAATGAGTTCTTGATAGACATGGAATTTATTTTTTCTTGTACGGCTTTAGCCCTGGATCTGTTCTCACAAGTAAAAAATAGAGATAATTTTGTTTTAGCATCATTGGTAGTGACAGAAAGAGAAGCACAATGTGGGAACACCATGAAATGTATGGCAAGGCTGTTCTGGAATCAAGGAATAAAAGGCACCTGTGCAACTTGTCACCTTCCTGTCCCTGGAATGGGATGGGATGATCTGGGTGAGCTGTGAAAGCAGTAACTAAAAACCTGACCCAAATCAGTCATGATATAGAAACCAGATTTTAAAATATTTCCTTTCCTACTCCAGGTAGTTGGTTAGACTTGGAGTTCCAGTTGTTAACTTGGAGTTCCTGGATCTACTGCCTCCATGGTGCTTTGGTATCTGAGCTGTTCTACCACAACTACTACACCTGTCCCCTGAGCAATTACAGGCTTGCTTTCTCCTTTAGGTCAGTTGGTTTTCTTTCTTTCAATTTTCTAGGTACAGATACTTTAGAACATTTAGCAATGAACTCTAGAAATCTGGATAACTACTAAATTATACTGCTCAGCCTCTCTCCAGTTTACCACTAATTAAATGTTCTTATGATGCACTGGGACAATTATAATAATTGATGGGTTTTTAAAAGGAGCTGAGTCAAAAATACTTTTCTGCTGGAACATGCCTCATTGTGGAGCTGGAAAATAATAAAAAAAAAAAGTGATAATATTTTATCATGCAAGAATATAGAAAATAAAACTGTCTAAATTAAAAAATACAAAATTCAGCAGTTTGATCTGAGCAGCACAAATCACATCAGTAATGAAATGGGGTTGTTGTTGTTATTTGTTTTGAAAAATATTTTATGGATTTGCATGAAGAATTAATGTCTTTTATTACATGGAATGATGCAAGTGGAAAACAATATTTTCATAGGCCATGCAGTATTTCCTTTTCTTATAAAAATTCTAACAAAGCAGAAGAGATGTTATGTCAAAATCCAAACAGATTGTTTCCACTTTTTTGGAAACAAGACATTCAAAATCATCTGAATACTCCTTTAGCCTGGTTGCCTTCATTGCTGGTTTGGAATGGAAATAAGTGTTACCTGGGAGAAAAAAGGGTTTTCAATTCAGCCATACCAGTACATTAGGGATGAAAAAATTCCAGACACCAGCTTTAGATCAAACTGGAACCCTCTGCCTGGGCACTGAGGTGTCTGCCAGCAGAGCAGCATCCCCAAGCTTCGATCCATTGATTGGGAAGTTGGCAGCCATGGCCAAAGGACCCGACTGAAGGAGTGCCATGAACAGCCCAGGAGTGCCATTAACATGGTGGCTGTGCCCTGCTGGGGGCTGATGGACAGGGTGCTAAGTGTGCCTTGGCACAACACCCACCCTGACAGCTTCCCAGGCTGCTCACATCACTGCCTCCTTCCTTCTGCCCTGGAGCAGGGCTCTCCTGGGCTGCTTGGGAGTGTTTACACTTCCCTGCGAACACAGGCCCCCAGTGTTTATCCACACAGCCAGAAATAAAGGCAAGCAAATAAAAAAGAGGCTGGGACTGTTTCCATCTGCTGTGCCCCAGAGCACTGAGCATCCTGCATGCAGCACAGCTGAGACCTGCTGCTCCTGCTCCTCTCTGCTGGGAACAGCCTGCCTTGCAGGGGCTTCAAGCTGTTTCAGGAGCTGGTACCCACACCACACAGAAATACAAAGTCCTTTGTGCCTAATTTACCACTGTGCCTGGCTTTGAAGAAACGTGGGATGTGGAGATTTTTGCACAAGGCACTGTTTTCTTTCATAATTTTCTTTATTCTGTGCAGGTTGATTTGAGGCATTTCTGGAACTTAAAAATTCCAAGAAGGAACTTTTTGCTCATTTGCACTATCTCTAATTACTAACTTCCTAATGGGAAAAAAAAAAAAAAAAGAAAAGAAGCTTGGAAACTTTATTTTTCTGTGCATAGAGATTTGTTTGACACAGGTAGACATCACTACCTGGCTACTATAAAGCTGCATTTATTGACTCTTATTTCCTCTCTAGTCCAGGTTTTTTTAGGGCACCTTGGGAATAGCTGGGGCTCTGCAAATCACTCAGAGCTACTTGCAAAATGACTTGTTGGCCATGCTGCCCTAATGGCCACTCCCCAGGCTGATCTTCCTGCTTTTCCAGGTCCTTGTCCATTGCTCTCCTGATGCCGTGGGAAGCACGAAATAACAGCACAAACTTGCCCTGACTTGAAACCCTTTGGGTTGAAGGCAAATTGAAACGATTTTTGTTCCGTGGCTCCTTTGGATGGGCCATCTCTTACTGTGTTTCTTTTCATGTGCTTTGAAAGCTTTCCCCAGAGATGCCAGTATAGAACAGAAATAATTACTAATTTTAAAGTGATGTATATTTTGGATGTGAGCAGTGCAATTCAAACTGTATCCCACAGCTTTCCCCCAGAAGCAGATGACAAAATACTATGTGCAAAATGGAGCATGAAAGCACTGCCAGAATCCTTTTCCAATGGGTCTGGTGGGCCTCCTAATTAGCAAGGAAAACTGCTGAGAATGAGGGTTTGATAGGTGAGCCTGTCTTAGTGCTGGTGAGTATCTGTGCAGAGTGCCCTGTTGTGCAGAGGTGCTGTTACATTTGCATGCACTCTGCAATGTTATCTACATCTAAAAACTCAACTGCAAATTATTTCTGGCTGCCCTCTCTGCTTCAGGGGAGCACATGGATGCCCTTCCTTACCCAGTATTAAACCATAGTCAGGGAGTGGGCAGTGCAAATGTGTTTGGCTCTCATTTTGAGGTCCCCATGATTGATGGCCTCTGAAGTGTCATGATGAGCCCCCCAGCCATTGGGAATGCAGCAGATATTGTTTGACCAACCTAGAGGCTTGGAAAGAGAACAAAGTAGCTGTGATGGGAAGAAGGGAAGAGGAGAGACATGAGGAAACACAGATTATTTCTGTGTAGAAGAGATGGGGAATGTGCTTGAAGAAAAAGCCAGTACATACAGGAAAGGAAATTATGGCACAGTTTTGAAGAATTGAAGACATATTGGTCCATTCAGGGAGGTGCATTTGAGACCCTCCTCTTATTCTGCTATAGGGTGGCAATATGAAGGAAGACAAATGTTACAAATGTGGGTGCTAATATTTCTACTGCTCTGTGGAAATATGCACCTTCTTGTTCTCTGAGACAACTGGTGAGGACAGCACTCAGAAGTTTTTCCTGGAGCAGACCCACCACACTCATGGGCAGAGCCAGAAAATTTCTCTATTCCCAGTCCAAGCTTCAAATCAGAAGACACTGGAGAGAACACAGGTGTGTGATATCCTCTCATCCATAACACATCAGAAATTTTAATGCTTAACCTAAGGTACCTGCTATGTGTTAGAGAGAAAAACAGTGTTGGTTATGCTTTACTGAAAAAAACCCACACTTTTAAAATGTTTGTTCTGTTTATTTTTACTTAAAAAGAATAAAACCTCAGGGGTAATGGGGACTGCCTGCCTCTACAGAGTATTTTGTGCCTAATTAATTTTATGTATGGACATGAGCTGCTTTATCTGCTAGATTAGGCATCAGTTCTAATGTAACATTTCTTGCTTGTAGTTTGGGGCACAGGGCACCATTTTATTAGCTATTTTAGATTGCTTGTTTCATTTTTTTATACTTCAATAAAACTTCTGGCATAGTTGCCATTTTCCCTTTTCTCATAGTTGAACAGACAACAATGTAAAGTTTTCAGACAAAAACCCTGGAGGTTTTACTGAGCTCCCAAAGATGAACAAAAGCAATGAGCACAGTCAGACCTGTCAGCAGAAGTTGTTTTGTTTCAATGATCACTCCACCATGTAGAATTCTTGCCGCATAACAAACTGAAAAGCAGCATCTCTCAGAGACTCTCTCTGACTCCACCAAGATGTACCCAAGGAGAGGTGGAACAAGATTAATGGTTTGTACCTTACCCCTAAAGAGAGACTGGTGATTGCCTGGAAGGGACCACAGAAGGCACTGCCAGTCAAAAAAATCTTCCTTCCTGCAGCCATCCCACAATCTCTGTGCCAATGCCCTTGTGAGGATAAGACAAACTCTGTCACTCACTGAAAGGACTGAATAGCTCAATAACAGCTTTTACTTAAACTCCAATATATGGAAAAAATGTTCATCAGGAAAACCTGATGCACAGCATCACACAGAGCAGGAGCAGAAGAGTCCAAAAAGGATGAGACCATGGCAGGCCAGAGGAGGCACTCCTTGCATCCAAGCTCAGCAACAATCTTCTCAGAGACATACTCAAACCACTCTGCAAAGAGCTTTGACATCAGTAGAGCTTAAGGGTTTAGGCTGAAACTGAGCTGCAAGTGCTCATCTCTGAACTGAGGACAATGGAGTAGTTTAGGAAGCAATAGGAGCTTGAATATGATACACAATATGATATAGACTTCACCTAAGAAAACCAGAGGAGCAGCAGAACTCCCACTGTATACAAATTACTGGCTCTATATATGCCAAAGTATGACCTCCAGCTAGGATATAATAACCAGCTTTCATGAACAGCACTCATTATATGGTGTCCATTATAAAAGTGCAGCTACATGACAGTGCCAAAGGCTATAATGTTCTCACTTAGAAGAATTTCAATTTTCTTCCAAGAGACAACGTCTCCCTTTTGCAGGCTTGTTTTGTGCATCCTGTGCTCATTTTTATTTTATAGGATGGGATGTGGGGTACATTTTTTGAGGTTTTTTTCTCCTAAAGAAACAAAGGAACTGCACACAAAAAAATCTGTCTGGATTTGGGAGGCACAGCAAGGCAAGGATTCAACCAGCGTAAATCAGCATGATGAACACCAGCTGAGGACTTTTGCCAGACAACTATAAATCTGCTGCATCAAAGTGTTTGTCAGTGACCAAAAGCACCTCACAGAAATGCCCTGGCTGACCCTCTGTTGACACAACAGAAATATATTGCTAAATCAGCAAGAAACCTTGGATTTGTTTGTGATGACTTCAAAGAGCTTTTCTCAATTATTCTCTCAGCTCTTCTTCCTAAGTGTGAGATAACTCAAGGAGCAGAAGTATCTGGCTAAGGAGTGGGAGAAACACCTGTGGGATTTTGGATAAAATACTGAATGGCATAGGCAGATCCTGGCAGTCTGGCAGAATTTATCAGCTGTGAGTTACTGCACTTCATCTGCTCCAACACACCCAGGAAGCCACAAAGATGCCTCCACATGCTTCTAGGCCTGTCTTAAGAGAACCCACAGATCTCTACCATACAGAAAGCTACATCTGACAGTCTTCCTCAGCACCCTCCATTCAATGGTGTGGAGATGAGATAAGGGAGAGCAGGATGCCACTCTTCTAATCCTGCAATACCTAAAAACAACTGGGGAGAACAGCATCTCCCCACTGCCTAGTTCCTTCTTAGTAGCCAAAAAGGAAGTGGAAAGGAACAAACTCCAATGGTTTTGGTGGTTTATAGTTATAGTTTTCATAAAGGCCTGAGACTTGGCACTTTCCCTAAAGAGATGCCAGTCTAGGTGAGTTCATGGCCCAGGTTTTCACAGAGTGTGGGGAAAAGCATGGGAAAGTCTGCCCCCAGAGAGACAGGACGAGCAGGTTTCCACTCCAGCTGCAGCAGCTGTTATCTCTTAGCCCAGGCAGACACAAATATTCTGTGATACATCCTGCACTGAAGGCAAAGAGCCCTCCTGAGGACTCTCTCTAGGATACTCAAGTTCTCCACACAGCCAGGAAATATTGTCCAAGGCTGCCTTGAGGGCACATTCCTGTGAAACCCAAGGCGGAGTTCACACCAGTCCCTGTCTTCCATATCACAGCAGGGAGCAAGTACTCCCCAAAGCCTTGGCAGGGATGGCAGCTGGGTTAAATCTGAGGAACATTTCCCAGACCAGCTCACTGTAGAGGCACCCCTGATCAGCCTGGCTTTTCTGTGGGGCCGTGGTGGGTCTGTCTGGGCTGGAATTAACTTTCCCCACAGCAGCCCTGCTAGTGCTGTGCTCTGTGTTTGTGACTGCCACAGAGCTGAGAACACACTGGTTGCTGTTGCAGATCCCACAGCATCAAATCTTTCTTTCAGTTCCTCCCTCAAGGACCCACAGGCTGGCTGTGGACAAGACCCAGGGCAGTGATACAGCCAGGACAGATGACCAAGATGACCAAAAGGCTGTCCCGTACCATTCCATGTTCAACAAAAAGATCCTATAGAAAGGGTAAGGGCAGGGCATATGTTATTAAGGTGTTTGTGTTCCAAAGCAACCACTACACATATTAAAATCTACTTTCCAGAAAGCAGCTGAACATCATATGGGATGTAGTGAATTTATATTTTTTTATGGCCTTTGCTTTCTTTCATAAAACTGTACTGACCAACAAGTTTTTCAGCTTATTTTCTCGCTCTGTCCTGTTGAAGAGAGGATCAGAGAGAGGAATTGGGTGGGCACCTGACAGACAGACAAGAGCAACACACCACACAGAGGACCTTATCAATCAATGGTGCCAGATCTAGACATAAAAAAGAGGTTGTAAAAGTTAAATGGCCAGTGGTAAATGAACCTGGCAAAGAATCAAAAAATCACTACACAGGAAGGAGGAAAGACTGGGGAAGGCAGACTCATGTCTAAATCATCAGTAGGAAAGCCATTAATGGAGAGTTTGTGATTTCCTGGGTCATTGCTGATTGGAGAGCTTCAAACAGGCATGTTAACAGAGACATCACACTGTTGTCTTCTCCTCTCCAGGATGAGAGCCCTGCTCTGCCTGCTTGGTGGTCCTACTGTCCTCTCTCTGCCTGGCTTGTGGGACACATCCCTAGATCAGATTTCTCTGCTCTGTCCAATGCTAGCAGCCCTTGCCAAAGTATCCCAGCAACAACCATACAAACTTTGGGGAGTGATGGGAAGACCACAGAAATTGTCTCACACTCCCTGAGTAATACCAGTCCTTACTTGCAGTCCCAATTTCCAGCTAAACCTTTTTTGCCAGTCTCGACTTTTCTTTAAAGCCCACTGTTACCAATGCAGTTCAGTTTTTCTGATTAGGCTCTGTGTGTCTGTGTGGTTTGTACTGACAACCTCTGAACCCGCTGGCCAAAAATATTGACAGATGTCAGAGCTATGAAGTTCTAACACTTTATGAAACCCTGTCAATCCTTCCAGTGAGAAAATCTTGGCATGAGGCTAACTTTAATGAGTAAATGCTTCAAAAAGCTTTGCTGGGCCACTGGTGGGTTTTTATTTCACTCAAGTCATCTCCGTCTTTGCAGCACGTTTGGGTAAGATTTTTTTTTCCCACTGAGCTAAGAATTTGCTTGTGCAAGTAACCCTGTGAAAACATTAGGAAATTTTCATGATGGCAAGCTTTGGAGGAAGGATACCCCAAAGACACCCCATACTCTGTACAGGTGGTGTCGGAGACATAGAGGTTTATATTATCATTTTTGGCTGGTTTACTCATCTCCTTCACACAGGAGCATTTTATTTACAGACTGGGTGAGATGGCAGACCTTTAGCATATGGCTGACCATTAGGATTCATGGTTGATTCATGACACAAGATGAAATTAAAAACTGTTTCCAGAGTCCCTGAGCTCTTCCTCTCCCACATTTGCCATGATGGTTGTTACAGCAGTGCCTGCCCTAGTGAAAAAGCATCAGCTGGGGATTCACTAAAAAGTTCAAGTGTCCAGGAGAGGTGTGGGAGGATGTGCTTGTTGCAGGTATCTCCTGTCTCCAGGAGGAAACACACCAAATGCATTTTAGAAAAGGTCTTTCCATGCATTAATTAGAGCAACACTGAGTCACCCATCTCATTAAACTTCTGATAGAGATCAGCAAATACTTCCTTCACAAGATTTTGACATCTTCCAGGGCCTGCAGGAAACAGTACAAAGAGACATATATACACCCCCTGTTTTACTGAGAACTTCTGTGAACTGTTTTATGATGGATCCAAATGTTTGCTATCAGCTTCTGCAGGATTAAACACGGAGGCTGGATCCTCTTCCCTGTATCCAGGACAGATTTTTGGGAGTTGTAAGCTTGATGCCCTCCCCATCTGGCCTGGTGGCACAAGGATGTGAGTGCAGTGGCATGTTCAGTTGGTAATGTCCAGTTCCTGTAGATTGTTTCAAGCCAGTGGGAGGAGGAAAAAAAAAAAGAGGAGAAAAAAAGGCCATCAACATCAAACCCTCAGCTCTCTTTAGGTGATAGTGTTTCTCCATATTTAAATTCTAGGAGAGGTGAAATGGCAGTTTTGTGAGTCTCAGGCCTTACTGATTAATTAACCCCACTAAATCTTCCAGGCTGGCCAGAGGGTGAGAATGCTCCTTCTTCACACCTCCTCTTGCTGCTGGAAGGGGAGCAAAGGAAGGAGATTCACTGTCCCTTCTGTAATCCTAGGCTGTCTGCAGTTTCCTTAGCTGGAATTCTCATGAGAGGTTTGACGTCCTCTTTGACTGCTGGGAGATTGTAAAACAGCTTTTCCTGGTGAAACATCAAACTGTCTTGAAAAACTTACATTTTTCAGTGGAAAAAAAATCATTTGCCCATGTCCATTAGAAGTTTTTTTAAACAAGTCTAACAAAAAAGAAGCTGGAGTTGGTGATTTCATTTCTTATAAATTTTTAAATCAAATTTCTGCTTAATTTATAGAATATGTGATATGCTGTTATGCAGAAACTGAGGACCATGTCATAGCTCATTTAAGATTTAGTTTAGTATCTTAGGAATCATGAAGTTGTCTGTGTTAAAAAAGAGTATTTTCATAATGGGCAGTAATGTGCACTTGAGTCTTATAGGACAGCACTTGTGTGTGTGTCCCCCACCCTTTTTTTCTTCTTATAAGTCAAAGCACAAGCTAGCCTAAGTAATATTTCAGAACATCACAAAACTCCCTTTGGCAGACAACTTACTCACACTGGAGAAAAAGCAATTTGCCAGGTTCAAAAATTAATTAAAAATGCCTAATGTGACTCAAGAACTCACACACTGAACCCCTGTGATACATTTTTAATGAAAAAATACTCCTGAAATTCATTCAATGTTATAGATTTATACCCTCCAAATAATTCAAAGCAACATCTCCAGAACTACCAATGATCTAATCTCCCAAACTGAAAATTATATGAAGTAAGGCATTTGACATTCAGTAAATTCTCCGAGATATTGTTCAAAAAAAAAAAAAAAAAACAAACCCAGGGAATAATAAAAAATACTGGCAATTAGGAAGACTGAAGGGGAATATGTTATTTGATCTAAATCAGAAGTGACAGTTCACAAATAATTCAGTGCTTCCATTCTTACACTTTAAGGGTTTTGTAGGGCGTGCAGTGCTGCTTGCTACCAAATAACTCCACCCCAGATGCAGTTATTTGGGATAGCAGGTGTGGAGTTTCTGTATTGATTTGGTACAGGATGACAGCAGCTATTTAGAAACAGTAAAAGATCTGTGAAGTGACTTGTGCTCCAAATTGACTGTATTTTTGATGGGTGTCTTGAGACACCTTGGAGGGACTTGGGTTTTTAGGATTCACCATGCTCAGTGCTCTCTCAAGTGTGTCTGATAAAAGAAGTTGTGTACCCAGAATTACTAATGAGGCTTTGAAGATTTGGAATAGAAATGTGCATATTAATCCTTAAAAGGGCTCCATTTTTAAGTCTACCATTGCTGCCTCCTTCTAGAAAAACATCAGTTTCTCACCCTGAAAAATCATGTCATGTTTTTTTCATGATTCATGTTCTTTAAAAAATTAAATTTAGCACTTCGATCCCAGCGTCATTGAGGGGTTAGATGTGTCTTTTAAGTCATCCTTTAAAAATTTGGATCCTGGTTTTGTTTGGGCAACCACAGAAGCAATGAACCTCTACAGGAATGAATTGAACTCCCCTCACTGAACTTCAGGGGATTCCTTCCATGAAACCCTGCTCCCCAGCAGGGAAAGGATGGATGCATAAATGAGACTTTATCACAGGAGAAGACAATATTTGTAAAATGTGGCCAAGATGACAATATTTGGGAGTTACATGCTGGCTGTGGATGAGTTACTGGCATCACACTCAGGATAAATGGTCTCTGGTTAAACAGGGTTTTGCAGCATCTGTCAGGGCTGCACCTGCACATTCCTGGGCAAAGCAGGGCAATGAGAAGGGGATTGAACATATTGTTTCCTCAGACAGAATTAGTGCTACCCACTGCCCTGTTCTTGCTGCCCATGCACTTTTATCCATCAGTCTTACTCTCCAGTTAAAAACAATCCAGTAGAAAATTCAGAATTCTCAGGAATGTTGTCTATGTGTGTGGTGTTCCTTTTCCTTTCATGCATATTCTTCTTCTTTTTAAAATGTTGATAATATACAATTGAGGCCATATCGTAAAGATGACTTTGTGTTCGTCATTGCTACTGCTAAGGAAGTCCAGGGTTTTGAGTGATTTTAAGTTCTCCTGTGTAAAAGATGACCTATCTGGCATTTAATAGAAAATCAAAATTTTTATGAGCCATTATGAGTCAGGGAAGTGAGAAAGGGAGAAACAGATACATATACACAGTGGCTTGTAGCATGTGACATGGGTTGCAGTCAGGCTGGTGGAACATCCTGACCTCAATGATGTAAGTGAGGCCACAGAATTCAACCCTTGAAATGCCTAAGATGAAAATGATTAAGAGAGAAAAAAATTAAAAAAAAATTTAAAAAAAAGAAAAAAAGAAAAACGAAAGAAAAATGAAGAAAAAAAAAAAAAAGAAGAAAACCCCCAAACACTTCCCTTCTCAGAAATGAGGCAACAGGAAACTAGTGGGTAAAATTTCACCTTTCACTGTAGCAGATGCAGCCTTGCTGAAGATGGTGAAACCATGCACAGGGTGCATGAAGAGCAATATGTGCACTTAGCTGGTGCAAGGTAAATCCAGGCAGAAGAGAGAGGTAAGAGGAGGGGAGAGAAGAAAATAGAAATACAATTCCCATATCTCTGGAAGTAAAAATTTTTAACATTTCTTTTTGAATAGCAACATTAAAAAAAAAAAAATCACCCTAAATCTTCCATATTGAGTCAAAAGAGCAATCCTCAGCTTTTTCTGCAAGGAGATTAAAGAACCATCTCCAAGAAGGCAGAGCTGTTGTTTTTGGCCTCCCACAGAGTGTGAAGCAACTTCTCAGCACTGGCAGGGCACGAGCAAAGCCCAACTCACCTGGCCTGAGGTTCTGTCCCTGCTCCCCCCAGGGATCTGGACAACCTTCCTTCCCACCTCACAGTAAATCCCAGGCAGAGCTGAGCCTGCCCCATGGCAAGCAGTGGGCATTAAAACTCCAAAGATCTCAGCTGGCTCTGCTGTGTGTTTGTTTGTGCCAGCTGGAGATCATTTCTCCATAGCTTCCTGATCCAGAAATATTCAACGTTGTAACTTCTTGAAATCCCCCTCCTCATGTTGAAATATGGCATTTTAAAAACCATTTCCTTTATCTGGAGACCTCTGTGGGTTTTGAAAACATGCCATGCGTTTAAAATATTTCTTTTAATGGTTATTCTTTTTTTACTGAAACAAAAGTCAATTTTCACAAAACCACAAATGTCTGTGGTCACTCAGGCTTACTAATACTTTCCACAAATATCTCAGACAGTAGTTAAAATAAAGGAATTTGTTTTAAATCCTGGCACTTGAAAACAGCTGCCGTGATTTTTTGATATTTTTCATTAATTGCTTGGGAAAAAGAAATTGGGTGCACTCTTGCAGTATTTCTTGAAGGTTCCATCAGCCTACCAAGTGATAGCAGATTAATAATTGTGGGAAATTCAGTGCAAATTGACAGACAAAATTTAATTATCTCAGAAGGTCACCTCCTAGAGTCAGGCATTAGACAAATACATTGTTTATGCTACCTGAGCAGGACAATGAATGAATGCTTGTTGCTTTACTGGTAAACAAATGTCATTTCTGGGATGAAAAAGCAAAAATCTCTACATGGAATGGGGTGGGCTGTGCAACAAAGGATGCTGGCACAGCCTGGCCCTGCTGAGCAGGTGGGAGGACAGTGAGCATCAGTCCAGGCACTGTGGGAAGTGTGGTGGTGGCAGAGGACACTCCCAAAAAAGGCGTCACCTGAGAGCCCATGGTGAAACCCTCCTGGCTTCTCCTGCACCCCAGCTGCCTTAGGGAGCAGGGAAATGCACTTCCCAAGAAAACAGGACTTGACACAGATAATTGACTCTGGGCTGTAAATCCTGGGAACCCTGCACTGCTCTGTTGCTTCACCTTGAGCACTAAGCTTGACATTCAAGTGATTTATGGCAGTTTCCTGCACAAGGCAGGGACCAGGGGCTGAGGAGCCCCTCTCGAAGGAAGCTGGGCTGAATGCAAAGCTGCTGGGGGTGCTGACTTGTTCAGAGCAGATGTTCATAATGCTCTCTCACAGAACTACTGATCCTCAAGCTTTTGTTCACACATCATGTGGTCTTCATGACATTTTTACTTTGTGTTATCCCTTCCTGGAAAACTGAGCTCTAAAAGCCTCTCTTGTTGTCAGCAGCTGCCCTGGGTTACTGTGGGGAGAACCCTTGAGAGTGAGCAGCACATGATCCCTACTCTGGGCAGATGTGAAGGTCCCCAATCTGTGCCTGTTGCCACCACAGCTGTGCTGCAGCTGCTGCCACCAGCACCCAGCACTGCTGTCTGCAGCACACCAAAAGGGATTTGTCAGGTGGGACAGAGTGAGGCTCGATTTGAGCTGACAGCAACATCTTGGACAGGCTGAGAGGGTGCTTTGCTTCAAACATTCCTGTTGAAGAAACTTGCTATTCCCTTCACTACCTGTGCAATCAGTTCTCATGCTTCTATTTCCAGCAGGCAGCTCCCACTGCCAGCCCAGTGCTGCTGAGCCCAGCCTGCCACTCCACAGAACCAGAGCTGCAAAGTCTCTTAGAGAGGAGCCAGGGCCTGGCTGGCCATGAAAATTGAATTGTTTCATCCTGCCTGAAGCATGGAGAGCTCTCTCAAAGGCATGGTATGGGGAAGAAGGTCTCTGCCTCTGGGAATCTATGGCTGCTGCCTATTCATAAGGAATCTTTTTTCTTTTTTTTTCTTCTAAAAAGGAAAAAGTACAGAGCAGCATATGCATTTCTACAGTATAAATCACAGAACCACACAAAGGCTGAGGATGCAGGAGACTTTGGGAGGTCATCCAGCCCAAACCCCTTGCTCAGGCAAGGCCACCCACAGCCAGTTCCTGAGGACCATGTCCAGATGACTCTTGAGTATCTCCAATGAGGAAAACTGCCAGATCAGCCCGGGTAATCTGTGTCAGCATTCAGTCAGCCTTGCAGTAAAGAACTGTTTCCTGGTGTTCACAGGGAACCTCCACTGTTTCAGTCTTTGCCCATTGCCTCTGGTCCTAGCACTGGGCAGCACGAAAAGAATCTGGCTCCATCTAATTTGCACCCTACATTCAGGTATTTATCTGTATTTATAAGATCCTTTCAAGCCTTCCCTTCTCCAGGCTGAAGAGTCCCAGTTCTCTCAGCCTTTCTGTATTGTATTTGTGGGGAGTGTCCCGACAAAAGCAGGAATGATGCATCTGACTCCATGTTCTCAGAAGGCTAATTTATTACTTTATGATACTTTATTATATATTAAAGAATACTAAACTATACTATACTACACTAAAGAATACAGAAAGGATACTCACTGAATGCTAAAAGGATAATAATGAAGACTTGTGACTCTTTCAAGTCCTGACACAGCTTGGCCCCAGTTGGCCAATGAGTCAAAACAATCACACCAGAATCCAATCAGGCAATCACCTGTGGCTAAACAATCTCCAAACACATCCCACATGAGCAAAACAGAGGAGAAGCAAATGAGATAAGAATTGTTTTCGTTTTCTCTGAGGCTTCTTAGCTTCCCAGGAGAAAAATCACGGGTGAAGGGCTTTTTCCAGAGAATGTGAATGCCAAATTTCTGCATATCAAAAATGCTACATTGCTTTAATCATCTTCATGGTCTTTTGTTTGACTCTCTTGAATATGTCCATGTTTGGCAGCTCAGCTCTGGATACAACATTGCGGATGTGTCTCACCCAGTGCTCAGTAGAAAAGAAGGGTCACATCCCTCATCCTGCTGGCAGTGCTCTGCCTGACCAGGCCCAGGACACCATTGCCCTCTCTGTTGCAAGCACACTTTGCTGGCTCATGTTCAACTTGGAAATCACCTGTGCACTACAGGACCCCCCTGTAGTGCACAGGTGATTTCCATCTGTGGTTTCCACCATGCATTGGTGCAGGAGGTTGTTCCTTCCCAGGTACAGGAATTTTTCCTTCCTTTTCTAGAATAACTGATCCCATCTTTCAGAAATTAGTCCTTTAAGTAACCTTAAAACAGAGAAGAAACTCAACAAGAGGCAGAAATACATGCCAAAGCATGGGAATAAATGGAGCATCACTGAGGGCATCCCTGCAGGGGAACAGAGAGTGAGGAGCACAGAGGAAGAGGAGCTGTGTCCCTTTCCCTGCCCTGCCTGGGTCTGTTCCAGTGTGCTGTGTTAAGGCTGCAGCCAGACCACACCCTCACAAGAAATGACACGAGGTTTGCTCCAGGACAAAAAACTTGACCACAATGAAAGTTGTTGAGGGCCCTTCTGCTACTTGCTGGGAATTGCAGGGGAAGAGCTGCCACCAGGCATGCAGCCAGATGGAAAAATCCAGGGAGAGCCATGAATGCTGTCATGGCTATTTCTGCCCAGGAAAGTCCCCCTTGGAGCTGACTCTGGAGGAGTTGTGACAGTATAACTTCCCTGGCAGAAAAGGTCTTGCTTTTCCAATAAAAAATTTCACAAGTGGTCATCAGTTTACCATATTACCAATTTTGAAGGCATTTTTAATGTGAGAGAAATAGAAACAACTTTCAACTTTCCCATACTTAGTCATCCAGTGTTGACAGATTAGATGAGTTTATGTCATATTTTATTGTGCTGTGTATGTGTTAGAGCAATATTGCAGTAATCTGGACTATAAACTCCTTGCTTTATCTTGTTTAATGTCCTAAATCTTTGGGAGTAGAACTGTCATTTTAGACCAGTCCAGAACATTTCCCATTAGTCTCAGTCCATCCTCTGGGAATGTTAAATGGAGTCAAGGGAGAGAGAGGGAAAAGAGCACAGACCCAGTTATAAATATAGGACATTCTTTTTTTCTTTAACTGCAAACTTTTACACAATAAATGATGTCTTCTGAGTCTGGTGTGGTTTATATTGGGCACATATATTGTCAGTAAGAGGAACTCTGGAGTTTTCTGCAGGGAGTTCCTCTGCTTTTATTAAGATTAAAAGAAATTCACTTATAACTATGCTTAATTGCCTGCTGTCTTGACATAGCCTTTGAGAAGAATGAGGGTTCCTCTTGCTTTCCAACAGCAGAGCATCCCCAGAGACCCCACTACCACGTTTTCCTTCATCTGCAGAGGTGCACTGAAAATTGAGGATAAGAGCTTTCAGAGTCAAGCTATGCTATAAAGAAGGTGAAAGCTGAAGACTAATGAGGCTTAGGGAGAAAACCCTGTGCCTTGGTCCATAGATCTGAAGGGCTAAAAATATCTACATTTCTTCACTAAGGGGGAAAATTATGTCTGATCTATCTGGTGACATTATATGATGGAGTGACTGCAGCAGGTAAGAAGGGAAGTCTGATTGATGCCACCTGCCAAGAGTACTGTGAGGTCTTTGACGCAGCATGACATGATTATCTCCAGATGGAGACACATGGATTTGATGTGGATATGGAATTGTCTGGATGGAGGCAGCCAGAGAGTTGTGGTGAATGGCTCCTGTGTCCAGGTAGAGTCTGGTGAGGAGTGGTGTCCCTCAGGCTGTGTCTTGGGACTCTTCCATACCTTCCACACCTTCATCAGTGGCACAGAAAGGGAAATAGGGTGTACCTTCAGTAAATTTGCAGGTGACACCAAGCTGAGCAGGGCAGTTGACACAACAGAAGGATGGGGTGAACATCCAAAGGCACCTGGACAAAGCTGAGATATGGGCCCACAAGAACCTCATGAGGTTCAACAAGTCCAAGTGCAAAGTGCTGCAACTTTATAGGGGCAATCCAAGAGTCAAGTTCAGACTGGGAAGAGAACTCATTGAAAGCAGTCCTGCAGAGAGGTTTTGGGTTCCGTTCAGGTGAAAAGCTGGACATGACTTGGAAATGTGTGCTGGTAGTCCAGAAAGCCAAGCACATCCTGGGCTGCATCCAAAGCACCAAGGGAGGGGATTCTGTCCCTCTCCTCTGCTCTTGTGAGACCTTCCTCTGGACCTGCTCTTACAGGTGCTGTTAGAGCAGGTCCAGAGGAGGGCTGCAGCACCTCCCCTGTGAAGACAGGCTGGGAGAGCTGAGGTTGTTCAGCTTGGTGAAGAGAAGGGTCAAGGAAGACCTTATGGAAGCTTTCCAGTGCCTAAAGGAAACTACTAGAAAAGATGGAGAGAAACTCTTTACATGAGCAGATAGAGACATGACAAGGGGAAATAATTTTAGACTTAAAAATGGGGAGATTTAGATTGGATGTTAGGGAAAAATTGTTTACTGTGAGGCTGATGAGACACTGGATCAGGTTGCTCGGAGAAGTGGGCATCCCTGGAAGTGTTTAAGACCAGGTTGGACTGGGCTCTGAGCAACCTGGTGTGGTGTCCTTGCCCTTGGCAAAGAGGTTGGAAGGAGCTGATCTTTAACTTTCCTTCCAACCCATTCTATGATTGTAGCTGAGCAGGCAGATGAGGCTCACCTGGAGAGGCAGAAGGCTAAGGGATGCCTGAGAAACACAAAGCAGTTGTAATTTCATCAGTTTTCCTCCAATCTAATAAATGCACTGCCTCAGTAGCTTTCTGTAAATGTTGTAGCACTTGGTCTCCTGCAGAGACTTTTCCCCAGAGTTTTCTGCCAGTGCATGCCCTTCATGTAAGGCCACAGGGCGAAATGTTGATTTTCCAGGACACCTGCTGCTCAGGAAAGCTCTTTGCCATGCCCAGGTATTCTTCTGCAGCATGCCCCTCTCAGGTGAATGACCTCACAGAGAGCCAGGCAGACTAAAACTCCCTTCAGATGTCTCCTTTTCCTCCTGATGATCCAGGTGTTGAAGGAAGTAGGCTGCTCACACCCACAACTCACAGGGAAAGAGAGAACAGGCTAAATCTTTGGGAGTAGAACTGTCATTTTAGACCAGTCCAGAACATTTCCCATTAGTCTCAGTCCATCCTAAAAAATCTGAAGCTATAGTTCAGACAAAGAGAACTGCAGTAGTTAACTGGATACCTCTGGTGACATCTTAAGTGACCCAGAGAGACAGGTCTCCAGAGGCAGTTGAAGTGCCTGCTGTCACAAGTGAAACATCTAAGTCTTAAGATGTCTCTTGCACCAAACTTGGATCTCTGGTTCCTCTGTGGAGAGGTCAGCTGTGTTTCAAGCCACCAGAGAAGCTGCAGCAGCAGACAGTGATCTGCACCAGGGGAGGCTGGGAACAGTGAACAAGGAAAGAAGAGGTGAAGGGGATTGTGCAGAAGACAAAGCTGATAAAGAGAGATGGAAGATCAAAGTGAGATGACAGAGGGAGGAGGACAGCAAACCATGGCAAGAGACAAAGAGGCAGAAAATGGGAGGAGACTGAAAGAAGATAGAAACTGGGGCAAGAGAGAGGGGTAGGGAAATTAATTCAAAAAGAGTATGGAAAAGTGCTGCCTGAAAAAGGAGATGGAGAGAGGAGCAGAACACAGTGGACCAGAGGAGAAAACAAACAATACTTCCAAAACAGCAAATGCTTCCATGGAAATAAGATGTAATTGGAACATGGTATGGACCTTACTTCTCCCCAAATTGAATTAATAGAAAGCTATGCCCTCCCCAGCAGCAGTCCATCAGCAGCAAAATGATATCTCAGACCAAATCATCATAAATGCTTCTCTTGTTCCCTTGTGCTATGGGAGAGGCACTGCCTCTCCTGAGAATAAAATAGTCAAAGCAGTCTCTTTGAGACTTGAGAACGTGTTTCAGCCTCATATTTCTAAGGATTCGAGAAGGACAGAATGAAATTAAAGCCCCTTCTGCCCTCAGCAGGAACTAACAGACAATTTTTCCTGTAGGGGCTTGGTTTCCTTCTAGCTCTTACACCCAGCTGTCATCATAGTGGCAGCAGGACGATTACAGTTGATTGAACCCATTGCTATTCTGTGTCAGAGATGGTTAAAGGTCTTGCAATCATTTTACTCAGCTCAGTTAGGAGGTGAATTACTCCAGGGCAGGATTCCTTGATAGCTTCAGTAGTTTGAGTTTTAGTAAGAACCTCTCTTCCCTATGACAGATGCTATTTCTGTTCTTTCTTCTTGGGAGCAAACCCTTGCCATCTTCTTACCCCTCCCCCTTTTTTGTAGTCCCGATCAGAAAGTTGAAATAAAAACCTCCCTCTGTGGCTCTGGTTGCATTTGTCCAATCCTTCCTTGCTCCTGTCAAAACATACAGCATCCCAAAGCTTGTTTCTCTCTGTCTAACAAATCTCACACATCAGTCAAGCGTGTCCACCTCCCATCTCCATTTCCTGTTGACTTTATGTCCTTTTGCTTCTCTTCCCTTTGAACTTTGCTGCCAGGTACAGGAACCAAGTCATGACTGGTACAGCTTGGAGCCCAGAGCTTGGCAGATCTCTCTTCTTCCCTGTGGTGCCCAGCTCTGTGGCTTGAGGCAGAGCACATCACTGCAGCAGAAGTCAAGAAACATCCTCCACAGTAAATTATCTAGTTAGAACTGCCCTGCACCAAGAAACAGAGCAGTGATGGCTTCTCAATTCTTAGTTCAGAGTCTCCCATACCAATTCTTTTTCAGGCTGTCTAATTATGTGGTGTTTTCCATTTTCTGAGTCCATTCCCTTCACCTCAAAACTGCAGTAGCAGATTGAGACACCCATGAGCTAAGCACCACATCATCTCCCAGTAAAAGTAATTCCTCAGCTCTATTGTCCTCTTTCATACTGCATCACTGTAGTCCAGAAATCCACCTTGCTCATATCATATATCAAATGCACATATCATCCAACAGAGTAGATCCTACAGAAAAAATGTCAGTCTGTCATTACAGTCTAATTGAGGAATAAATTAAAATTTGGATGACAGCTGCAAGGAGCAAAGAACACTGCTCAAAACTCCACCTGCAAACAAGGCTGAGCTAGAGCATGTCCTACGAGTTGTATGGCTCATCTCAGGCCTGGTACAGCAAATGCAGATGCAATAAACGTACTGCAGAGCAATAAAGCCTTTAGTCCTAAATGCTATCAAGAAAGATGGCAACACAGTGAGGCCACAAAGAAGGAGGGAATTTCAGGATGAACAATGGGACCACAATGAGCTACTGCTTTCTTGCTGACTCCCCCAAGTCAGTTAAAACCAAGCAGAAATGCCTACCTGCACAAACACCTTGGCCATTAGGTTTAGCTTTTTGATCCACCTCTCTTATTTGCTGGATTTAGTGTCAGACCCTGACAATTTCTCAGCCAGGTTTCCCCTCTCCATCTCTACAATTATTCAGGCTACAGGGTGTATGTGGTATAGATATACTTAGTCTTGTAATTATTAAAAATACTTAAATATATTCTCTTCGCTGTTCCTATTTTTCTTTTCTGCAAAGGATTGACATATAGAACTTCTTGAAATTTAAATTTACAATCAGTTTAGATTCAGGGGCTTTAATATGAAAACTCTAAAGTACATTGAAAATCCTGTCCTTCCATCTCTCTACAACTACAGTTATCAGGACTGTTTACTGATAGAAAGGAATCCACATGAATCCTGGAATGTGCAACAATAGAAATTAAATTAAATACATCTCAAAAGAGGTCATTCAGGAAGTGGCCCTTATTTTATTTTAAACAATCAAACAAACACCACTGCCCCACAAAAGGCAAGTTAACAACAACCACACCAAAAATCAAAATACAACAACAACAAAAACCCAAACTACTAAAAAGTGTGCAGATCCTAAATAGAATTCTTTGTTTTGCTGCCTGTTCAGAGTAGCTGGGTGGCAATAACCAGTGCATCCAGCTTGCTGCAGCCGACAACACTCGACCCATTTTCTATGTGAGGACACTGAAGAATACATCAGATTTATAGTGCTTTGAAAGCACACACAGGAGACCTTTAATTACCAAGGCCCCAAAAGAGATATAATTGGTTTCAGAATTTATGGGCAACAAATCCTTCAGCTTGGTTATTTGTTTGTAAGTTCTGTTGATAATACTTTGCAGTGCCTTTAGTGCCTCCCCTGTGTGTTGTGGTGATGGAAGTCTGAGTTTTGTGTGTTGGACAGCTGGGGCATCAGTAACCCTGCAATCCTAGGTATGAAAAGGGTGATGTCTCATGCTGAGGCCAGAAAATAGTGGTCTGGGGGGGGTCAGGAAGAGTCCTGCATCTCTGCACCTTTCTGCTGAGCTGTGGTCTGTACAAATGGTGAGGCAAAGGATCAGGTGTTTCTTATTTTGGGAAGGCACATGAGTAGGCAGTGTTGGAAACATCCAGCTGTAGGAGGAATGGCTTGTTTTTGTAATTTGCTAGTATTTCTGCTGACTAGCAAAGTAGATCTGTAAAACAAGTCCCAGTTTTGCCCCCCTATATCTGTTCTACCATTCGGTCTGCATGAAATCTCCAAGCAAGTTCATCTCACAAGCAACAGCTCTCCATGAACTGTGGCAAGGTGAGTCCATCCCACAGGCAGCACTGGGTACCTTAAGTGTCTTAACACCTTGGTGTCTCTCAGACACTGATAGTGTGTCCAAGCACACCTGATCCCTCCCAAAGACATTCTGAACCCCAGGAGAACAAACAGTGATGTTCACATGTCACTGAGCCCCCCAGGTGAGGTGAAGAGCACACAGGTCATTCTCTGGCTGCTCTCTCTGTAAGGATTAGACAGAGCCACTATCACAGAACAAAACCATAGCAATCACAGGTAATTTCCAGGTGAAGAATGCTCTGGTTCATCATCATCATTACATCAGCAGGGAATCCCTTGGGGATCAGACGTGAGCAGAACAGAATTAGATGACAAGGAAATCCTTTACCAAAAAAAGGGTTTGGTTTAGTGTTGGTTTAAAAAAGAAGGTGCAATGAATTGTAGGGTTACATTCAAGAATGTTTTCCTGAAAGCTGATTCCACAGAGGTTTTGATTATTGTCTGTTACCAAATCACTTCTTATTTGTAACCTTTTATGTCTATAGCATGCCCTTGCCAAATTTAGACTGGAAGATCACTTATATTTTATAAGAAGATATGTCAGGGCAGGAAAAAACTGGATTTTTATGGTGAGTTACAGCCTTAAAACATTGGAAAATAAATGGATGATAAAACCCTACCACTGCACATTTATCACAGCCACCCAGCCTAGGAAAAGGATCTCACTGCCTTGACATTGTTCCCTGCAGCTCTCTTTCTCCAACCAGCCCTTTGTGCAACAGGAACCATACCCACTGATAAAACAGCAAGAATTTGACTTCTCAGAATCTAATTTATGGCTGCCAGTAGTGCTCTTTCACTAGTGAGTCTTTTGTTTCATTTATGTTGGAAAGGGAAAAATAATCCTCATCTTCCTGTGCTGCTGGCTACATCTGTGAAAGAGGGAAGGGAAGGGAAGGGAAGGGAAGGGAAGGGAAGGGAAGGGAAGGGAAGGGAAGGGAAGGGAAGGGAAGGGAAGGGAAGGGAAGGGAAGGGAAGGGAAGGGAAGGGAAGGGAAGGGAAGGGAAGGGAAGGGAAGGGAAGGGAAGGGAAGGGAAGGGAAGGGAAGGGAAGGGAAGGGAAGGGAAGGGAAGGGAAGGGAAGGGAAGGGAAGGGAAGGGAAGGGAAGGGAAATCAGCAGAAATTTCATCTTTGTGGAAAGTATATTAGGGAAATAGTCCCTCCAAATAAAACCTGTGAGACCTTATTGGAGTATTATGAAAGACATGCCCTCTCTCATTGCCCAGCTGTGTGGGGTCCCTTAGTCTCCTTTGCCTATCCATTTTTAGAAGTGACATATGGTAGCAGTCACAGACTCTCTTTCAGTATCAAATGTTGCTTTTCCTTTGGTCCTAGAGACACATATTTTGAATTTGTTTCCCATATATAACTGAAATGACTGAAATGTCCTCTGTCACTTCAGTGTGAATTGGGCTGGAAAGACAGCCTTCAATCACACCAGTGCCAGTGAAAAGGGAAGGAGGAAGTGCACAAGGCTCCCCTTAAAAGACTCTCATACCATTCCTTGTAGTGCAGTTTTGCAATACATTTGGAGGTGAGCTGGAGATGAGACAGAAAGATCCTGACAGGATTTAACTTCAGCCCAGAGAGGAGTCAGTCTCAGAGACCTGTTTCTGAGCTGGCAACAAGAGAGCCTTGTTGTCATAGGTGTGAACACTAGCAATGGCAAAGGCTCACAAGGGCCTAAGCCAGATCCAGTAATCAGGTTGTTCAGCTGTATCCGCTGATTTCAAACAAAACCTAAGCCACCTCCAATACTTGGTCAAAAGAGGGCACAGGAAGAAGATAAAATGAGTCTTGATTAAGTAGAATGTAAAGAAAACAAACCCTGAAAGTTTAGTCAAACAGAGAGGAGAGGGGCTTTTTCTGGACAGCTGTCAAATCCTGATCCTCTTTCACATCTACAGCAGCAAAGGAATAGCCAGGTGCTCTGACCTGTGCCCTGAATCACATCAGTGGGCATCACTTGCAGCTTGTGCCTCCAGCACCTGGACCAAGCTGATCTGCTGGAAGGTGAAGCTTAATCCTCTGTCTAATGAGCTGAAACAGCAGAGTGCTCCATTTCCTTCAGCCATAATCCAATTTCCACATATGGAATAATCCACTTTACCTTCAGACAATAGTTTTATCCGTCAAGGGTGAAAGAATGAAGCAGATCATCACTTTACTGAATGAAACAACCTCTTGGTCCTTAAAAAAGCCCATGTCCACATGTGGCTCTAGCTGCTAACAGAGGATGACTCTTTGTCACTGTTCTTGTCCTCTAATGCATGTCTGTATTCCTGCTCCACTGTGATGTCACTGTCACCTATTTCCCAGACTCCCTTTTAATCTGATTGTCAAGAAAGAAGCTTGATCACAACCCCTTAAAGTAGATTCTGGCTCCTCACTCAGCAGAGATCAGGGTTGCTTTGTCTAGTTTTGCTCAGACAACTGGCAGAACTTTGCTTACATATTGGCTAAGAAGCTCACAACCCCCTGGATGTCCGAGGTTAAGGATGGAGTGAGTCAGTGCTCACCACGAACAAGATTATTTTATCCACCTGCCTTTCTGAAGGTGCAGACAATGAGAAGACCAGATTGCTGTGTGTCCTGGAGTTTATGTACTGCCATGGTATAGAATTTCTACTGTGCATCAGAGACTACTTAGAATAAAATAGAGGCACTCCTGTCCTCCTTTTGCAGAACAGGATATGTCACTAGGGTGTGGGGAGTGATCCAGGACCTTCACAGGACCTGCCAGGACCTTCCCTTTCACAGAGTGACAATGGTTTTACAACTTCAAAGAACTGTCTCCAAGAGGCTTTGCTACAATTGCTACAGCAATTAAGACAAGGGGCTGCACCACAGCTTTCTTCTTAGAAACAAACATGGACACATTTGTGGGGTGTTCTTTAAGGTGTCCCGGGAGAACTACATCTAGGCTGGTTCAGGCATTGCTTCTAGTTATCTGGATGTATACCACGGTTTTAAAATCCATACAATACTTCTCCTTTGTGTATAACAACATGAGTGCAAGAAACTGGTCACTGAACTTTGATTAAAAGGGAGCATAAAACACATCAAACTTGGTTTGGGGAGCTTTGGCAAAGTCTGTCACACAGTTGTTCAGATGCTTGCACCAAGTCTCAGCTGTTGATCAGAAAGTCACTGTGTTATTTTAAAACAGTTAATCTATGTCCTTTGAAGGAAGGGAATGATTCATAAGCTTGGTCTGGCCTCTGATGCTACCTACTATGAATTTTTTTAATATTGAAATAACCCATAGGTTCTAGACAGGATGGCTGGAGATAGACTGAATCATGAACAGATATACAGATATGAGCTGCCTATACGCACACATACTGGTTTTTTTTCTTCCATAATGCTCATTACTTCAGTATCAAAGCATGCATTTGCTTAGCAGCAATTCAAAGACCTGGAAGATCTTTGAAGGAGGCAGGGAGGAGAAAATTTAAGAAACTCCATTGCTGGAGGACATGGAGAGAGTTGGTAACAGTCACCTACTTCTCACAGGAAGGAGCAGGAGGAGCATCATCTTAATAATGAACCTATACAGTTTGCATTTTATATTAGTGAAATTACACTGCAGTTGGAGTAACTTAACCCTGTCCTGACCCAGTGTTGGTATGTATGAGCAGTGTGGCACACCAACTTAAATAGCAGGTGAGAAACTTCCTCCTCAGTCCATGTGCCTTTTCCTTTTCCCACAGGAGCCTGGTCCACACAGAGTGAGCTGGTCCAAAGCAGCAGTGGAGGAAACCCTGGCAAGAGTTGCAAGCTGAAGATTAGATTTAATTGAACGACATTTTGATTTGTAAAGATCACACAGATGGAGAAGCCCGATTTAAAAGAAAACTAAAGGTCATGCACTACTTAGGCAGCAGTGGAATTTGTCCATCCTGCTAACTCTAAAAATAAACTTTTAAGAATGTAATAAAATTGGACTTAGGACCAGAGGCATTTTGTATATTTTGAAATGCTTATGTACGAGCCATGTGGGACAGATGTGCCTAATGAAGGGAAGTGGGAATTTGCATAATGATTAAAAACATGGGCATGAACACTGTAAGTCTGCAAGATGGAAACCACATTGCTGTCCCAAGTTCACCCATACATTAAGCCAATTATTTCACTGCCCTTGATTTGAGACCTCTCAGCACCAGATCAGCAGCAATGTTTGTAACCTTTGAGCAGTGGGTATATATGATCCAATCACTGAGACTGGAAAGGGCTATAGGACCTTATCCATCGACTTCAGAGGGCTTAGGAAAAACCCTTTTACCCTTTTTCAGCTTGTTTATTATTTTTTTTCCTAATTAAATTCCATGATAGATAAAATTTGGGATAATGAAAAAACTCAGTCTTCCACCCGCAAAGGATGATATATGGCCCCACATCAGTTTCAATTAGTGTTACCAGGAAAGGCAAGCCCTTCTGAAAACCTGGCTCAGGAATACTGATTTCTCTATAATGGGTAATGACCATGAAAGGGTGGGAATACAGCTGGAGAGCAGACTCAGAGCACTG
Source organism: Serinus canaria (assembly GCF_022539315.1). Lineage (NCBI taxonomy): Eukaryota > Metazoa > Chordata > Aves > Passeriformes > Fringillidae > Serinus > Serinus canaria. The sequence continues at coordinate 144,075,588 of NC_066315.1, read as the reverse complement.
CTCAGCTCGTGACTGAGGTGGATGTGTTAAATCTAGGGAGCCACAAGCCCTGGCAAGTCAAGGCAGAACCCTGAATGAGAAAGCAAAATGTGTGCTTGGTATGCTTTGAAGAAATGTGATTGTTGCTAATTTTATCTATAGCTGAAGAGGTATATATTGAGCTTTTGGAATCAATGAAATTGGCTTCATGCGTCCAAACCATGGAGTCCATGTCTCTATCAACCACCATCATGGAAGAGCTCAGAGCTCACAAAAATTAAACCAGCTCTTTTTCTAAGAGAAATATTTACAAAGTTTCTGCAGCTTTCAAGCCGTGCATGCATTGAGTGATAGTATGGATATCTCTATTTCTCATGCCTACTAATCTTGCTTACCTCCTTCTGAGCCCCAAGATTATTACCAAAGGCACCAATGACACAAGATTTGGTGGGAGATTTGCCTGAGCCACCAGTGCAGGTGACACATAAGTGCCACATAAGTAGGTCCTGTAGGGGATGAAAAAGAAGGAGAGCTTAAAGCAATTCTCACTGTCATGATAAAATATGAAGCAGTCATCACATGCAGTACAAGCCTTCCTTGAAGGTTATCAATCCAATGTGATATTTTGAGAAGACCAGCTGCTACAGAGAAACATTAGATATATTATATCATCTGAACAGACTTCCACCCTAAGGGAGGCATATTGTTACCAGTTGTTTGAGGAAAGCATAGCTTAATGCAAAAATAAATACTCTAAGGCCTTTTAATATACAAGCATGAAATGAGGCTTCATCCTACAATGCTCCAAGCAAACACCAAACCATTTTTATTGCCTGTGCCCTCCAGTGAGAGCTGAGGGCCTCAATTTCCTTGAGGAGCTTAGTGTGCATACAGAGGAAGGTTGCCAGTGTGAGGATGGACACGTATTCAAAACTGAATTTTGTTTCACAGAAGCAGAAGGACTTTTCCTACACAAATAGGATTTACCCTGATCATGATTTGAAACCCAGAAAGCAAATGCCAGTGAGATAAACTGGCAAGTTCTGTCTTTCAGTGGGACTTGCACACATCACTGTGGGAAGAAGGGTGATATTTTGAGAGGCAAAACTGCCTACATACCTCAAATATACTTCTTTTTTATTGCATTATAATTTGTCTATAACTGTTTGATTCAAGGAGTCACTTCACCATGTATGAGAACAGAGTGGTATAAATCAGGCTGCTTCAGGAGCAGGTTTGGTGTGAAACTATGCTTGAGATCTGTGCAACAGAAAAGATGGCTTCTTAAAGCAATTGCAAATACTTAGAAGCTATCCAAAGAAAAAAAATTTACACTGGTGATTGTGGGTTTCCTGCGTAACCATCTCATTGCAGGTCTTTCCATACAGAGCCCAGACATTCAGTGAAATTTGGAAGTTCATGAACACATCTGCCATCTGAGAAGAAAGCTGCAGTAATCCAAGGCAGGGCATCAGCACAGTGGGTCTTCCCTCTGCCCCTGTGACTCTGAACACACAGAGCTCCCTTTCACTGCATCTGATCTTTGCTGTGAACCACACAAGGACATCAGTCTGGTGGCAAGCAGAGATTGGAAAGCTTCCAGATTCAGAAATCATGGTTTTCATCCTGGCAGGAGCCAAACACAGTAAAAGCAGACCCAAAGAAATGATAGCCAACAGGAAATTCCAATCATCCTTTGGCTATATCCATCAGTTCCTCAGAGTCATAACCCAAACCCTTGTATGTATGTAGCAACTCTAGTTGTCATCTTCTAAATAATTAGCACAGACAGAATTTATGTGTTTGCTGATTATGGGGACTTGCATTTCATGATAAGCTTTTTGTAGGCTCTTAGACTTCTAACTAGCAAATTCAGAACTGAATTTAAGTTACTTCAAGACTGAAGGTTCCTTATATGGTCAAATTGGCTTAGAGTCTGTCTCTGATTTAAATACAAATGACTCCCTTTGGACTTTGCTCTCAGTGAGACTTTTAGAGACAGAATCAGAACAAAGTCTAAGGAATTCAGAGACTGAACTCCTCAGTCTGTTCTGTTAACAGTATCCCTACATACATACAAAAGGAATGTAGAATGGAAAAGTAAGATGCATTCCTGTCTTCACCACTCATTAGTGCTGCTTTGGGGTGAGAATAGCACCTCACTTGTGCTATGCCAGAGCAAGGTGTGAAGCAATTACCAAAAGAAAGATCTTCCTGCAATTCCATCTCCTTGCTAACAGCTCCCCAAAAATCTCTTCCCCTGGTCTCACTGCTTGGGAGCATGTGCTGCATACAAGCACACCAACCAGCAGCCTATTTACTTGGGACTGGCCACTAAATCCTCTTTTCCCTCTATTTTCCCACCTTTGTTCCTTTCTAAACCAGTTATACCCTTCCCTTTTCCTGCCTTTGCTTTCTCCCCCAGCCTATCCCATACCAGGTCTTGTGGAATCCCCAACTGATCTTCCTCCACATCCTCTCATGTGTCCCATTCCCAGGCAGGATGCCTCTCCCGGCTGTGAGATGAGCTGGGCAGCTGTTTCCCCTGGGAAGGCTGTTACTTCCTGCCCATGAGGCTCTCCTGGAACAGCCCCTGCCCAGTTTAGAGTCTTGTGTCTCTGACTGGGATATTGTGGTTCCATGGCTTGTCCTTCTGTCTGTGTGTGTGGAGATGAGCCTTCAATCACACACCATAATAGAGTTCTTCCAAAATACATCACATCAGATGAAAGAAGATCCTGAGGACAACCCTCTGGCTCTGCATCTGTAGGTGCAACTTTTCTGCATGGCTTTGAACAAAACACTTTCTTGGTCTGTACCATGGGACATAACACACTGGGTGAAGTGGAGGAGGGTGATGATGTTGGGCACTTTTTTAATTGGTTGTGAGATACTGCCAAAGACTTGGTTGAGAAAAAGTTTAAAGAAGGGAACACAGAGGGCTGTGCTTATCTGGATCATGTAAGAAACACAAAGGGAAGAGAGAAACTGTTCTGTTCTCAGAAAAGAAACTGTTCTCAGAAACTACTGTTCTGAGAGAAGGATACTTTGTGGGCACTTGGACATCCGTATTAATTTAAAGAGCACTGGAAAATCTTGGCTGTATGGAAGTGATCTGCACTCTCTGCATCGTGGAATAAGCCTCCATGGGGACATGGGACAGGACAAAACCAGAACTCTGGACCTGTGCTACCTTGTGCTACCACACATCCTTCATCCCCTGCTGCACAACTTCCAATGCCAGCCTTGCTGCCCTGGAGGGCTGTACTCTTCCTCATTTGGGGCATTAAATGCAGGTATTGATGCTTATTTCCTCTTCTCCCTTGAGGCCAAGGTAAAGCACTACTACACTTGCTGAATTCATCACTTCGTGCAAACTACATTTATATGACAGCAAATCTATATAACTTTCCTGTGTCCATTTACTCTGTTGTTCAGCTGTCAAGAAAAGGCAGCCCATCAGGTCCTTGCCAAAGGGCACAGCAGCTGCATCCTTCTCCTGCCTCAGTAGGATCCTCTGCCCTACATGAAGCCAGACCCTAGAGCAGAAGCCTCCTTGGGATTTTCCTCAGAGATGGAAAAAAAAAATTAAAATAAAATTTAAAAACATTTTTTAAAAATCCAAAGCCCAAAGCCCCAGATCTCTGTTCTAATAAATTATTTAGGTTATTTCCTCCCAGTAGTTAATCTTTAACTTTTGGCAATCAGTCTGGTTCCCCTTTATATTTTCTGTTTTCCATAAGCCATAAACATTACTTAAACCAGGAAAATAAAAGGAATGGAAGATAAGTCCCAAGAACAGACACCAGTGTGAGGGAGGGAAAATCTTTGTCTATCTGTGCCTTGTTATCAGTCATGAGATGATGAAAAAACATCCCTGTGAAAACAGGCTTTGAGTCTAATGTACTCTTTATAGGGCAATGGAAATAAAAGTTGCCCCAGAAGAGAAATCTGAGATTGCCTGATAGGTTCAGATTGAAAAGAGGTCTGGTAGATCTCATATTACACTGAATACACTTCTCGTCCTAGGGGATTCAAAATACCCTAGAAGATTTTCTAATTTCTGTTGCTGTTTGTCACTTTGGTCTTTCCACACCATAACAGAAGAAAAATATAGTTTAGTGTTTTAAATTGAGTACAACCAGAAGAACATAAAGATGATGCTGTTTGTAGAACTGAGTTTTGTTAGAAAATGCTGATTTGAAATATCCATGGAAATGGATTGCATGGATAATATTGAAATATTCACTGCAGCAATCTTCCATTAAAGTCTAAACTTGCATGGTACCTTTGAATTTGGAGGCCATAGTGGGTCCCAATGCTCTCCCCTCTACTCTTAGGTATTAGGGTATTATAACCAAGTATCAGTTACCAAGTAGTCCCAAATCCTTAAAAACTTCATCCTGGATTTTGGTGCCACTCCCAGTTCTATCATAAAGTTTGGAAATCATGGGCATTCCTGGCTGACAGGGGATTTTCAGACATTCTGTGTTATCTGAGGTGGATGGAGGAATCTGAAAACTAAGAGACAATATTCCAATGGGAAAGATCAGCAGCAAAATCCAATCAGGCTGAAGTTGATTAACTTGAGCATTACCCTAATAATTACATTTTTTATGAGACATAGCATCTCTGGACCCTGCATTGCTAAATCCACCCTATGCACAGATTGGAGTTATTTGAAACAGTTCATTTTAATTAGAATTCAGTAAGCATTTCTTCACAATTTTTCTAGTACCACTTTAGGAAAGAAGATGCTGGCAGGACAGTAGATGTTTGGTTGTGGATTGAAAACCAACAGATGTGACCCAGCAGGCTGCTGATCCCTTTTTCCGCTCCTTGTTATCTTGCCCATGTCTCACAGCTCAGCAAACAAATCCCACATGGATGGAATGAGGCAGAATTTTACTGGTGGCCAAATCTCTTCTTATGCTGTGAAGAAGACTCAGAGACAGCTTTTTTAAGTCATTTTTTTCAGTGAAAGTTTAATATCTAAACATCCTGAAAATTTGTCCTATGCTAGTGTGAAAAATGAGCCTTAGTCAAGCCAAGTGTTAACTTGGGCTTGCTGCAGCATACAAGGGAGTAGTTGTAGGCTCCAGTTTTAAACAAAACAATACAGGAGTCCCCAAATCTCAGCTCTGCTCACAGTGTCCTTTTTACTCCTGGGATTCCCATTCCACCCACTCTCATGATTAATTTTCTCCACCCACCTCGCTGCAGCAACACTGTCAGGTGTTGGGAGGAAGCACATTTGCACAAAGGCTACACAGCACAGTAGGATGACAGCCCTTGTCACCTGAGACCAAGCAGGAGTGTGGAGACTCAGTGGGTTGGGATAGTCAGACCCTTCACTAAAGCCCTTATGATTAATAAAAAAATATTAGAAGTGTGCAAGCATGTTTTATCATTATTGCTGTTGTTGTTGTTGCTCGTTTTGTTTGGTTTTTTTTAGAGGTTTTGGTTCTTTGTACTTAACCTTGGATTTGCTATTATGGTGCCCCATGAGCAGTGCAGAACCCCCATGCTAGGACATTCCATTCTTGCCTTCTTCCATCCCCTCCTTGCAACTGTTCATCACAAAAAGCTCATCTCCACACCCACAGGGGGCACAAGGGATGTGGGGGAGCCCCAGTGCCCCAGCCGAGGCACAAACACCTACCAGGGCTGTCCAAAAGGAGCTTTGGCTCCAAAGGTTGGCACCCCTGCTGTGGGCAGCACCTCTCTGAGTCTCCTCATTGATTGAGGAGGGTCTCTGCACAGAGATGCGTGGGAACAACATCTTTGGATTGTGCAAGGCTTGTTAAGGGGTGCTGAGGGGGGAAACCAAGGCAGGGAAAAGAAAGCTTTGCAAGGATTAGGGAGGAACAAGCATTGGAAAATAGATGGATATGTGGATAAAGTGGCAGGCCAAGTGTAAACAGGCTGCTGGACACTATGCTTGCCTGGCCATGCTCTGCGCCTCATGAATGCTATCTGTCCTGTCTTCTCCACTTCAAACTTAATTGAAATCCCTTTTCTTTGTGAGAGACTCTGCCTGTATATGGGGACAGCAGCAACTGGAATGGGGCCAGGAGCCAAGGGATCCCTGTGTAGGTGGTGCAGGGGTTGGAGTCTGTGGTCACCAGGGAAACTGGAGCTGGACCAGCCAGGGAGTAGGTGACATGGCCTGGGAACAAGGGGGTCAGAAAGCCTCTGAGGTCAAGACCAAAGGAGTCTGGAGAGACCAGAGGAGTCCCAGGGAGTTTCTGTGTGAGCAAACTGGTCTGTGATAGCAACTGAGCTGGGGCTGTGATCCCAGGGACTGGCATCTCCAAGTGCCAGTACTGGTGCTTACTGTGTCATGTGTGCTCTCTGTGTCTGTAACCTGGGTGTCCAGGATTTATGTACATGTGTAAATGTGTGGTGTGAAGGTGTGCCCTGTGTGTGTGCCTGCAGGGAGTGCGTGCCCAGGGATGCTGCTGGGACCTGGGGCACGGAGCTGGGCCAGACTCTCCTCCCCCTGACTGCTGGAGCCAGCCTCCCCCAGCAGCAGCCACTGCCCCTGCCATGACACCTCCAGGCATAGATGGGAAAGGATTTCCAACTCTGCCAGCCCAACATCACTGCCTCAGCAGAAAAGCCACAGAAAGAAGGAAATGGAGAGCACAGCTATAAGCCCCAGGATGCTGTAGAAGCTGTATCCATCAGTCCTGAGTCTGATCTGTGGATTCCATAGCCCCTCTTCCCTTTCTCTCTCCTCCATTTGCATCCCACCAATCTCCTCTCTTCTGAAGGGAGCATGTGTAATTACTCCTCAAATCTAGCCAACGTTTTGCTGCCTCCCTCCTTCTTGCCTTCTCAAACCCAACCTGTGATCAAATCCACCCACCAAAGCCAAATGTCCTTCCAGGGATGAACTTTCACACAATCTCAGGAGCAGTTTCTACTTTTGTGGTTGGTGAGAATAAAAAATTAATGTGTTTTTTTCCTGTGTAGAAGCATCAGTCACGCATTGTGTGTACACTAAATTCACAGGGTCATAGAAATTAGAGACTGGAGAGCCCAGGGGAGAGAACTGCTCCAGCTAAGGAGCTGTGCAAAATTGTACTCTGCATTGCATTAAGGTGAGGAAGGTCTTTGAGCATTCCTGAAATGTCATGTCATCCTTGTTTTCTTGTCACCTTCTTCCTTAAACACAGGTGTGGGCATTGTCTTTCCATGAGAAAGTAGCCTATTAATTTTAATGAGCAAGGAAGATGTGTGCTGTTGAGGAACAAGCTCAAATTAAAATATTATTATTATGTAATCAAATATGGGCCTTTCACAGTGACATTTAAAGAGCCATGTCCTTATTTTTAGTTAAAACCTGCACTAAACTGGCTTATGATCCATCAACATCCCTGTCTGAGGATCTGACCCAGATTAGATTTATTTGATTCTATTCTCAGGCTATTATATACTCTCCCATTATGGATCGAGTCTTAATGCCAATCAAATGGCATTGGAAAACCTCCAAATGGCTTCAGCTGAGTGGCAATGGCCCTGTTCAGACCATGTGCTTAAGGTCAGTGTCTGCTCTCAGGTATAAATCCAGCAGAATGTCACTGAAATCAATTGAGATATAGCTGATTTACAGAGATGACATTGGCAGTAGCAACTGACTGCCTCCAAGAACCTGTCTGTGGCCTCAACTCAGCCCTGAGCTCCCAGGATGCTCACACAGGTGCTGAAGTCAATGCACTAGAGGACCTGCAGTCTAGTTATCTTCTGACTCTCCTTTGAGCTCTTTTGGTTTAATTTTCTGAAAAAACAGACATTGGGTGTGCAGAATCTGGGGTGGAACATCATGATGTGATTGAAAAATGCCAGGCTTGCTATAAACTCGTTGTCATACGTTTGCCTATCTCTGCACAAGTGGGAGCAACAGGAAGAAAGTTTCCTCCTTTCCTTTGGCACATCAGCTGAGGGGCAGCCAAAACATCCCCAAATTTCTGTGTTTGGAAATGGGGACTTGCCCTGTGCTGTGCTGCTGCCACCATCCCACATCCTTATCCAGCCCCTGCAGAGATCCTGAGATGCCCTCAGAAATTCCTTCTCTTTCATGATGCCTCCTCCAGACTTCCCAGCATGGGGTGTGACTTTGCAGCTCACCTTGTTCACGTCCTGAATTCACCCCCACCTTGTGGATTTAAAAGTTCAGCAAAAGGGCAGCCCCATGCAAAGATTTAGAGGGTTCCTAAGATACAGCTGCAACAAATCTTTTACTCCCACTCCAAGCAGCAGAGGTCTGGACATAAGAAGAAATGCACAAGGAGGAAGAAAAAACCATTTTCATTAGCAGTGACTTGCTGACAATGTGGTTTCTCTGTCAAAACCTGTGACCTGAATTATCACTGCCTGTGCTGCTGGAGGGTTTATTGGAAAATGGATAGCTTTGCAGGGAAAAGAAATCAGGCTGGTGCACATGACATTTTTCTAAATAAAAGGAAAAAACCCCACTTCCTTATATTGCATATAAGCAAAGGGGACATGATCAGAATACTCTCAATGATGAATAAAGTTGCAGAGTTCATCTGGTCCATGTGAATCACAGGTCAGGGATGTTCCAAACTACCTTCGTGCCCTCTGCAGCTAAAGCCCCCAAAATGCATTCTCCAACCCGTAGTTATTTAGATGCTTCCGGAGTTTCCAGTAACCTGAAAAAAACCAACATTCAAAGGAATGTCATGTCTGAGGGCTGTCCTCACACCATTTCCCATTTTGTATGAACATTATCCCAGTGGAGTTCTGCAGCTAGCAGAGGCTTAAGGCTTCTGGCAGTCTAGAGCCCTCATGCAGATGATGTTCCCAAGTCACTGCCAAAATATCAGGGGTGGAGGAACTTCTTGAGCAGCTGTGAGCATGATAGGTGTGTCCTGCCCCACTTCTGGGTGAATGCACTGCCAGGAGGACAATGAACAGGCTCAGCTATATAATCCTTTTGGAGGTCTGAAGGACAGAGCTCCTGGAAAAACTCAAACCAAAAAAGACAACACAGGGTGGGCAGCAAGGCCAAGTGCAAGGTCCTGCACGTGAGTCAAGGTGCACATGACATTTTTTTCCCAAGCACAAACACAGGCTGGGAAAAGCATGGATTGAGAGCAGCCCTGAGGAGAACAGCTTGGGTGTGTTAGAAAGCTTGACATGGCCTGGCAATGTGCTCTGGCAGCCCAGGAAACCAACTGTGCCCTGGTCTGCATCCCAAGCAGCGTGGGCAACAGGTCCACAAAGGGATAATTTTCCCCTTCTACTCTGCTCCAGTGAGACTCCCCTGCAGTGCTGCATCCAGCTCTGGGACCCTAGCAGAAGAAGGGTGGGGACTTCTTGGAATGAGTCCTGAGGGTGAAGAGCAGGGGCTAAAGTACCTCTGTTATGGATAAAGGCTGATATAATTGGGGCTGTTCAGCCTGGATATTAGAAGGCTCTCAAGGGACATTAAAACACCTACCAGTAACTAAAGGAGGCCTACAAGAGAGCTGGAGAGGGACTTTTTTCCATGGGTAGATGGAGACAGGACAAGTAGCAATGTCTGTAAACTAAAGGAGAATAGGTTAAATTAGATCTTATAAAGAAATTCCTCCCTGTGAGGGTGGTAAGGCACTGGAACAAGTTGCCCAGAGAACTTGTGGATGCCCCATCTCTGGAACATCTGCCATCTTCAGAATATTTATTATTTATGCCAATAGTTCTGCTCATCTTCATTCTTTTCAATGTTGTGGTGGGTTGACTTTGGCTGAACACCAGATGCCCACTCTATCACTCCTCCTTCTCAGCAGAGGGAAAATAAGATGGAAAATAACTTACAGGTTGAGATAAGACAATTTACCAAAGCAAAAGTAAAAGTTTACATGCACTGAAGCAAAGAGAAAAAAAAAAAAATTATATTCTCTACTTCCCACCAGCAAGTGATGTTCAGCCACTTTCCAGGAAGCCAGACTTCTGCATGGGTGGCAGTTTTTTCCAGACAGCAAATATTGTAAATAACAAAAGCACCCTGTTTGTCCTCCTTTTCTTAGCTTTTATATCAGAGCTGATTTTGTACAGTATGGAATATTCCTGTGGTTAATTTGGGTCAACTGGCCTGCTCATGTTCCTTCCTGGGATCTTGCCCACTCCCAGCCCCTTGATGGGGGGATTCTGGGGAGACAATGCTGATGCTGTGCCAGCTCTGCTCTGCAGGAATCAAACACTGCTGTCTTACCAACACCTTTCCAGCTATCAATGCCCAGCAGAGCACCAGGAGGGCTGCCATGGGAAAATGAGCTCAACCTCAGACAGACCCAATAAAAATGCTTTTCTTCCTTCTGACTCCAGCGTTCCTGGATTAGTCAGATTCTCCTTTTTTATGACTTCTGCAAACATGTGACTAAAGGGGAAGTCAACAACCTGCACACACAGATGAGTTTAGGCAGTCAGAGTGGCCAACAAGCCGAGTGCTGCTTGTTGCTCCCCTCCCAGCCAGGCTGTCTTTAAGTCAGCTTGGATGAACCAGAACTTTGTACCTGTGTTTGCCCCTGGTGAGTATTTTTTTTTTCATTTTCTAAAGAATGGTGGGTGGGCTTTTGGCAACAAAATGAGGATCCTAGCCCTAAGTTCTTGCTTTCTTCATAAACAACTCATTCCATCTTTTTCAATATGTAAAAGCTCCTAAGCAAACATCACCAGTCAGAAGGGAAATACTCAAACCTGCTAAATTTTTCTACAGCAACTTCAGGTTTTGAAAATGTGCACATTACTGTGGGAGCTTTTTCATACTTCTGGTTGGTCCTACATGGTTCAGTGTTGTGCTGTGTAGATACACCCAGGTCGTGTCTGAAAACACCACATCAAATACAGAAAGCAGGCTGATCATATTGATGGAATCTTCTAACCAGACAATCAGTCCTCCTGCAAAGCAGGATGAAGAAGCCAGGGAAGCCTGGCTGCCTCATTCAGGACTGTTGGCAGTTTCTGTGTGTGCTCCTGCACTGCTCTGTATAAACACCCCTTGACTTACAAGCTTCATTTATTTGCTGAAATTAATGCAACAGCATGCAGTTACTATGGTGATGTGGGCTCCCTGACTATCTTAGGCTAAATCCATACCCATGTGTGAGCTGGTTCTTGCAGTGCCTGAAGTTTGCTGGCTCTGGAGTACAACCAGACTGGAAGCCAACACGTAGGAAAGGCTGGGTGATCAGGGAATGTGGATATCACTGACACAGAGACATTGGCTCTGCAGTAGCTGCGGACTTTGTTTGGGTGTCTCCATGTCCTACATGCTCTATGCATGGAGGGGATAAGCACAGACGACCTTTAATCTTTATGAAGAAAGCGATGACACAATTTGTGTCTCCCAGCCTTGTTGCTCGTACTCTGCATGATGCTTTCCTTTTGCCAGGCTCCTGCCTTGAGAGACAGGAGATAAGGATAGTTCTGCCTTATTCTCTTGACTGTAAAAGGCAAGACTTCAAAAGTAGGTTGAATTCATGCACTGACAAGGTCCTCAAAGTCTCTGAAACACCTTGAATGCTGTGACATCCTCTGTTTCCAGGGCTTCAGGGCATTTCACTGATGCACAGATTTTTCACTGGTCTTCTGCATAAAGGGCTCCATTTGTAGTTACTAGAAGCAAGCAGGGAACTTCCAAGAGCTTCAACAATTTCTCTGTGGTTGGGAAAAGAGTGCACTTAATCAAAGCTGTGGTTTGCTGTGAATTACCCACTCAGCTGTTGATGGTGACTGGCTTTACCCTGCAGCTTGCTCGTGTTCCCTGGAGCCTCAGATACCTCTATGCTGCCATGAGGACTTTATCTTGTTCAACCTTTTCTTCAGGAATAAATCTGTGTCCAGTGGTGTCTCAGTCAGCAGGTTTGTCTGCCTGGTGCAGCTCTCCATGGCACACAAAGATGTGCTGTAGCATATTCTGGAAAAGAGCAAAGTTGCTCAGATGTGCTATAACAAAGATGGTTTCCCTGCTAGGGTGGCACAGAAATGTTTGCTCTGTTGAGAGATTAAAGAGCATCTGCAGAGTTTTCCTCTGACAGGAATGTGTCACTTCACAGCTGGCTGTTTGCAGAAGTACCCTGTCATTACCCAAGCACCCTGCCTGCAGCTGTGTGCTGCCCAGGGAAGGAAAGAGAAGTGGGCTCATGCTGCACAGTCTCCCTGGCAGATGACTTACCTGCTGCTTGCAGCACTAATCAGTGTCAGAACAACAGGGACTACCAGGCTGGAAACATATTTATGGGTAGATTTTGCACTGTCTGTAGATGTAGAAATTTTGGTTAAATTAGGGAAGAAAAAGAAAAGGGGATAAAAAAAGGAAGACTCAGGGATAAAGAGAATTTATTTGACTGAGAAATTGGGAATCTTAAAGTTCCCTTTTTTTTTAAGTAACTTTAAAAACCACAATTGAGATCCATGGATGTATTTGAGCTCTTTATCTATGGAGGGTTATATCTTTGGATGTTCTCTCTGTTCCCACTGAGTCTGAAGCTCTCCAGGTGGTCTCCAACACCTGATGCAGAGAGAGGAGGGGGCTGTGAGCTGCAGGGATAGCTCTTCATGGAGACCTGTGAGGCTGACAAAACGCTCATCCATGGGTATTGTGGAGGAGAATGAGTGTCTCAAGCTGTTTTGATGCCTTGAGAGGCTACCTGGAACAGAGGCTAGACAGTGTTAAAGGAATAAAGTAGGTATTTATTAAAAGGCCTTCAAAGGATACACCCTGGGCAGTACAAGAGCCCAGCCAAGGCTCCACCCAAGATGGACCCCAGGTCATGAGTTTTCACACTTTTATAAGTTTTGGTCCATTTACATATTGGGTTAATTGTCCAATTACAGCTTCAGGTCATGAAGTCCCATCTTCCCAGATTTCTCTCCTCAATTCACTGTTGTTTCTACTTTTTGGGCCTGAAGCTGCAATGGTGTCCCTGGTTCTCAGGCTGGAAAAGGATTGTTTTGTCTGACAAAACTGTGAAGAGAACTTGCTAAGACTTTATATGAAGTTCAGAGTTCTATACTAATGCAGTACAGAATCTGGAAAACATGAAAGCTAAAACTTAAGGCATCAGTTTCAAAGGTCTTTCCTGGCAATGGGAGATTCATAAGAAAGGGGAAAGACTGCAAAAAGAGAGGTTTCAACATATCAAGTTCTCTAGCAACATCAAGGCAACAACTTTAGAATAAATTTGCAGATTGTTTTAACCAGTCTACAGCAGCACAGCTATCATGCAACAACAAGCCCACTGGGACAGGCACTGATGCATCTGAGCTTTCAGCTCTGTCACACCTCTGCATTTTGAAGAGAACTGTCTCCCATGAAACTTCCCTTTGCAGAGGACAGAACAGACCCAGCTGGTTAACATGCCATGCTCCCTCACCCAGGCTTTCCTCTTAGCCTTCCTTGTTCTGTTTTTCTTGCAAGGAAAGAATTATTTTAATGCCATTTAAGCTGAAGGAATCTGGTTGCTGTTACTGTGCACTGTAATTCTGCTGCCTTTCTGGCACAGCACAGCCTTTCCCAGGCCATGGCAGCCAAAGGAAAAGGAGAGGGGAATGAGATCTGGGCTACACTGAGGTGATTACTTTAAAAAGCTCATTGAACAGATCATTTGGCAGTACAGATGTCAGCTGCCATTAAAATGGGAATTGAATTTGCTATTTTCTCTAGCACACAGCAGTGGGTTTTGTTTCATTGAAATGTAACAAAGGTAACTGCCCCACCCAGGATGTACTTCCAACCCTGCAGTTTGGGAGTTACAGCTCTCTTTGACTCCTTAGGTAAACAAAGACAGTGAACTGTTCCCCAAAATAAGTAGGAAGCAGAAGACTTGACCTCAAAGCTAAAGAACATCCTGTGTAACCACGCAATGCCTCTTCCCTTATCTCTGTCTGTATGTCCACATTGTCTCTGTGTGACGTGCACAGCTCACCCCACCAGCACAGGGAGATGGGTGGGTGTGGGCTTTGTGCTCACTGGCCAGTCCAGCTCACCCCACTTCATAGCCATGGCAGTCAGCAATTAACTGGGAATGCTCTTTTCTTTCAGGTGTTGGAACTAGACTACAGCTAGCAAGAAAAGTAATTAAACCCCAGATGCAGGAACTAGTAAGACTTTTCAAGGGTGTGATGCTGGAGAATTAAGGTCAGAGTCAGTGAAGGCTTAGATGCTAGCAGGCACTCTGCAGGCCACAGGAGAGGCGCTTCCTCCCTCTAACAATTTTGGTGCCTCCTTTGGACTTGCTCCAACAGATCAATGTTCTTCCTCTGCTGGGGCCCCAGAGATGGATGCAGTGCTTATGAGTGTGAATACAGGATCCTTAGGTTGTTCTTAGGGTAATATAACTGCATTTGTACTGAATTTTAAAAATTTCTCTTATATCAGAGAATCACAGAACAATTTAGGTTGGAAAAGATGCCCAAGATCAAGGTCAAGAGGGTAAATAGTGGCTGTAAGGCCAGCAGGAGCCTTTGTGGTCATCTCTGCTGAACTCCTGCAGGAGGCACAGCAGCGTTTCCTCAGCGCTTCCCACGCCAAGCCCACGGCTCCTGCCTGAGCAGGAATCCTTTCCAAGGGCACAGAGCCAGCCTGAACTCTGGGGTAAAGGACCAAGGGATGGAGAGCACCCCACTGCCCTCAAGGAGGAGATGTTAGAGGAGGAGCTTCGATTTGGCCTGGAAAACCTCTCGTCCCACTGCTCTCACGTCCTAGCTAGGACTAACACCCTCTAGGACCAAAAATTGTCAGGGCAGATATGAGGCCTTGAGCTTGTTCAGAATTTAAGCTGTTAGTTGATGTCTCTCAGCTGAGAGAAAAGGCTCCAGACACATCACAAACCCCAGCCCTAAGGAGCCAATCCTCTTGGAGGAGAATGTTCCAGAGGTGGTCTCCATCCCTCAGCAGCTCATGGCCCCCTCTCACAGCTGCAAGGAGCTGAGTGTTTGTGTGGGTCACTGTCAGCATCAGAGCTGGGACAAAACCTCCTTGGTGTTCACTTTGACCCTCTGGCAAAGCTCTGTTCTCCTTTTCCTGAAAAGTTTCCAAGTCTCACCGGGGTGACACAGTGTTAAAACCAGCATTCAGAGATGCTTAAGCACTGAGTGAAATATGAATCAGGACCCACCCTCTGTCCCAAAGGCAGGTTTAGCTGGCAGCACACCTCCCCTCTTTGTGCTGCTTATTCATTGGCCTTGTTGTGATGAACTTTCACCTTACAAATATATTTAGATTCACTTTTCAGACACTGTTTCTCACTGGATACAGTGAACCTGGAGCTGTACATGGAAGTATAAAGCAAGTTGTAACTCCAAAATACCCCACACCTGCATAAGGAATCATGCAAACAGGTTGGTTAAAGGTGAATTCAAGAGCTCAAGGCAAAATCTGTTTGGGCTGCAGATGTGTGAGGCATTTAGAACCCCGTGCTTTGCCTGATTTCTGTTTCTTGACTTCTAACTGAGCATCTGAAGCCTCTCCTTAGATCTTCAATATGCTGTGATCTGCAGGCACAGAACCCTGCTTGCTCCATGGGAACTCCCTGCAGGGCTCCCAGTCTGCCACATGGCTCCCAAATGCACCCAAGAGATCCTCATTGATTTTAACATTAATGCAAAATTCAAACCAGGTGAATCATTCCCAAATCTCCAAGTCAATACTAAAATAGCATTCAGTATTGTAATAAATTTTGGAATGCTTTGAGTTGCATTCTGGTTTCTGAACCTTCAGGGCGCATTCAGTACATGTTCCTAGCAAAATTAGAAATAGTGTATATATAAATTAAAATACAATTAAAATACATTTACATTATATTTAAGTATTACTTGATAAACATTTAAATACATAAATGTTAATATAATTCATCAAACCTAGAAATATTATTTTTCTAAATTGTAAGATATTCCTTGCCTATTTTTTTCCTGTGATAGTGTTAATTTTCTTTATAGCAGCTCATATGGTGCTGCTGTGTTTTGGATTTATTCTGAAAGCCAATGTTTTCATTGCTGCTGAGCAGAGCCTACACAGAGTCCAGGGCTTTTCTGCTCCCCACCCCACCAGTGAGGAGGCTGGGGGGGAACAAGGAGCTGGGAGGGGACACAGCAGGGACAGCTGACCCCAAGTGACCCAAGGGGTGTCACAGACCATTTGGGGTCACACTCAGTGTATAAATCTGGGGAAGAAGAAGGAAGAAGGTACATTCCTTGTGATGGTGTTTGTCTTCCCAGGTAGGCAGATGAATCCCAGCTTTCCTGGGGATGGCTGAACACCTGCCTGCCAATGGGAAGTGGGGAATGAATTCCTTTCCTTGGGCATGCAGCTTTTGCTTTACCTGTTAAACTGTTTTTAACTCAACCCACGAATCTTCTCACTTTTACCCTTCCCCTTCTCTCCCCTATCCCACATGAGGGGATGAGCTGACTATCAGGGTTAAACCACAACACCCTCAAAAAAGCTATTTCCAGAAATGGGGGATTTCAGTGAAACAGCAACACTTCTGTGCACTGTGTTTGCTCAAATAGTGACAGTGATTTTTCTCCCCTTCAGATTTTGTTAGGGATGAAGCCTTAGCACAGATCAGTTTTAGAATTGCCACACAAATATTGCTTTTTACATCCATAATTTAAATGCTGGGTCTTCAGAAATGACAATTCAGCTTTCTAAAACTGAGGACTAAAAAGTAAATGCTATTTCCAAAAGTCCATGAATAACTTGCTTATGCAATAACATCCCCAAATCCAGTGTCAGAGTTAAACTTTGAATTCCACAGAATTTAACTTGCAGAAACACACTCAGCCTCTGCATATGCTACCTTGGGAGACGAAGATCCATCTGAAAAAGTCTATAAATTTGAAAAATAACTCTCATAAAAACGAATGTGATTTATGTAAGCACATTAAGGGGAAAATACCCTGAACAGTTGGTTTAAGTGCTTAGACTTCTTTAACTTAATATTTCCATATGGTTCCATTGTAATTTTAGAAATTTTTTTGTTGCTTCATACTCTTCTTTGTTAAATTTGAGAAACAAATCAAGGTACTGGCACAAAGAAATTAAGCAGCAAAGATGCCTCCAAAGAGTGCTTGATTGTTCCCACATGAAGCAATGATTCTTTCTACAAATTCCCCTAATCCTCCAGGAAACATCATTCCAATTGTCACAGGGTTGTTTGTATGATTGTCTGTGAACAGACAATCATCAAAATTTTCTGATATAAAAAGCAGGAAAATAGTGAAGAAATGAACAAACTACTTTTTTTTTTTTTTAAAGCAGGATTACATTAGCTAAGTAAAGATTAGTTTCAAAATGCCAGACATGGTTTGAATTCTTAGTGAATTGTTTCATGTTTTTAACACTTTCACATTTATCCCACAAGATTTTCACTTTTGCCTAGACTTTACTACCCCTGCAATGATCCACCACTAAAAATACTCAGTTTATCTGGAGCTCTCAAACTGGCTTCTGTGCTGTTTTTTAGCTACAGCTTCCAAAGATCTTGAAAATGATTATTTAAACCAGCACAACACATTGTGTCAACCTTCTCAAACCAATGCAAGCCCGCATTATATTGATTTAACTGAAGTTGATTCCCACCAACTAAAACTAAAAGGATACAAATCACTTTTAGAGCAATGTGGAGCTGCAGGGGAGTGGTGTGATCTCACCTGCACATCTCAGCTCGCTGACTGCAATAGTGTACAGCAAAATTCAACAAGAAATATCTTTTTTGAGGGGAATTTCTTCTCTGCTGCAATTCATTCTTCCTGTCCCAAAAGAATGTGGTAAGAGCAAGTGCTAAGACAAAGTAATAAATGCCATCATGAATTTGCTTTCATTATCTGTATCAGACCAGTTTATGGGTGAAGAGGAGGCTGATGCTCAGATGCTAGAGCAAGTGTCAGCTGAAACTTGGCTCTAGGATGGCCTGAACATCTGTGGGGACACAGAGCTAAGTAAAAATGGCAACACTTGTCCAAAAGTGCTGTTCATTTTCCTGGAAGTATCTGCAATCAGATCTAGTAAGTGAATGGGGGGAAGACAGGGATGGAGAGAGAATGGGCAAAACAGAGGGATGAGAGAGACAGATGGGAATAGGACTCACCTGAACTGCTCCTGCAGCTTGTGGTGGGAGACCTCCATAAGGAACAGCAGGATTCTCTTTGGAAAACTCCTTACTTCTCCCAGCCTGAAAGACTGGAAGATCCCCCTTAGCCCTACATGCCACCCATGCAAGTAGGCAATATATAAACACATCAATCATATTTATCATGTGTGAACATTCCAACCAATCTTTCTTAACACAGAGATAAGATGCTGGGCAGGAGAAAGGATTTTCATTACATTTCTTTCCTTCAGACCTAATAAGCCACAATGGGTTGATGGTCAACACCCCAACACTTAACACACTTTGTACAAATTAAGGGGAACCTGCTGAGATACACAAATGTTTGAGTGTGTAATTCTTAGCATGTCTTATTCAAGTGACAGCCAAAATAAAAAGCTATCAAGAATGGATTCATTGCTTTCTGCTTTATAACTGGACAGATGTAAGAATTTATTTAACAATAAAACACCTGGCAGCTGTCTGGCAGGGCTAGTGGCTGAGCCTGGTACAAGTAGATACAGCTGAATGGCTAATGCTGGAAACCAAGCTGGATGGAAAGAGCTGAAACCTGTGATGTAGCAATGCTTTTTAGTATCAGAAAAAGGGAAAACACTTATGGAACAAAAATATCAAGATCAATAGTTACATAATCTGCTCTTTTTCCAGGGGACCATAATTACTAAGGCATTTTCTCATCTGAGACACATGCAACTCATTAAAAAGGTACAATCAATAGCAAGCACAGACTGTGGACAGCATAAGTATTGAAATCCAGCTCTATCTCCCTAACCAGCTTTTCAGTGAGCTGCCCCTGTGTGCACCCCCAGCACTTGAGACTGAGTCCTCTCTCATACATAGGCAATAACACCATGCATCTGCTGGAGATCTGCAAAGCCTCATCAGTGTGATGTGCAGAGGAGGATGCCAAGGAAATGATTCAAACCTGGGAAAATGCCTCAGTCCAAAAGTCAGACTCATCTTGCCTAAATACAGAAGTCTATAATGCAGGCTGTGATATGAGAGATAGCCAGCACAGGGTTCCTTCACTGTTGCTAGAGAGAAATAGGAATGCTGTGAGGGACATTTATCCAGTCTGGTTTAAAGACTCACTCTGGGATGAGATGAACTTCACTGTGAAAGGGCTCATTGCTCTGAGCTGACTCCAAGGGGAGGGTGACTAGTGCTATACAGCCATCTGTTGGGTAGAGGTGCACATCTGGCCAGATATATCCATGTGAGAGACCAGAAAAGTTCCATCTACCTAATTTGTCAGAAGCAGATCTCAGTGCTAACATATCAAGGAGACCTTCATGTAAAGACAGTTTTGTTTCCAATGGGCATTGTTAACAGCAGACAGAAACAGGAATCAACAGGTGTAGGCTGAAGCCAGATATATGCAAGGAAAATACAAAGTGAAGGGCTTTGTACAATGAATAAAGCCACTGCTCAACAGTAGAAGAGGTGGCTTCTTGATCTCTGGGAGCCTCCAATGTCTTTATGAAACATCAGAGCTCCAGTTCCACTTAATGTAGGCTAAATGAATAAACCTATTAACCTGAATATTAACCTGTGTTGTTCCATAAATCAGACCAAATCAAATTACTGCAGAACGTCTGGCTGGTCCCTCTCTTAAATTTGTTTTAAAACCTGCATACTTTTCTGTAACTAACAGTCTTCTCCTCTGTTCTGCAGGGGAAATAAATAAACACAAAGAAATACAATCTTTCTTCTTTAGAAGAGAGATAATACTTTTCAAAAATAACTGCATTCTACACAGTCACAGCAGTGAGCACAAGGATTTCATCTGCAAAGGCAGGAACAATTTTGCAAGCCAAACAGAGTAAGTCACCTGAGCTGCTGCCCCCAGAATCAATGGTTCTTCAGTCTTATACTTACTCCAAGTGACAAATGTAGGTTAGAGGGGTTGGGCTTGTTCAGCCCCCTCCAGGTGGTACTGGTGTCCATAACCACCTGGTTTCTGAGATAACGAGAAATATTTGCCCTGAGCTCTGCATTGCTGGCTCAGTTTAGATCTCGGAGAATTCAGTAGAACATGTTCTATTGCCTCACATGAACTGCTGCCAGCTCCTCTGACTCCTTTGTGAAGCAGAGTTAGAGCATCACAGGGGCAGCTGGGAGGTGATGCATGCACTGTGCTATGTCCTCATTTCTTTACATGTGTTGTTTCTTGCTTTGCACATTTTCCTTGATGTAAAACGAGAAATAGTTTTGTAGA
The DNA here is from genome assembly GCF_022539315.1 of Serinus canaria. NCBI lineage: Eukaryota > Metazoa > Chordata > Aves > Passeriformes > Fringillidae > Serinus > Serinus canaria. The sequence continues at coordinate 144,055,269 of NC_066315.1, read as the reverse complement.
AACATCAAGCTAGCCTTCTTTATATAAGGAAATGTGGGTCTAATGTATTAAGGCAGGTTATTTTCTCAAACAGGACACCATACAATATATTTGTCAGGAATGCATCAAACCCCATATGCAAACTTCGGAGAATTTGTTCATCCTTGCATCTTTTTGACTTTTGATATGGTGGTTACCAACATTATTTTAATTTACAGCCTGAATACCTTCACTTGCACATGATACTCTTTTCTCCTTCATCTGCTATACATCCTCCCTTCCCTGACATTTACTTCCCTATCAATCAGCAGCAATAGGATCCTACCTCAGCTTTCCTTTTACAAGGCTGAGCAAATCTCCTTCTCCCATTTCAGGGCTGCATCCTGCCAGCAGCTTGAAGTCATCATGTGCATCACAATCTTTCTCCTCCTACACTGGAAGTAAGCAAAGGGTTCTTATCCCAGGGCAGATTGTTTTAAAAATTTCTAAGGATGAGGTTCACTCGGTTGCCTTGCCCTAAAGGACATCTTGACAGCCCCTCAAATGTGCTGACTATTTTCCAGCAGTTAATCTCTCAGCCAGGTAACTCTTTCTACACAAATCTTGGAGAGAATTTCCAGTATGAATGTTTCCAAGGCTCTGTTCTGTGCTTTATTTGGATACCTTCTCTTCCCAAGCAGTGGGCTTACCTGTTCTCTTGGGTGACGTTGCAGCCTGCCTCATGGAGGTGTGCTGTGCAGCACTTTGAGCTCCACTGGCCATGAGCCTTGCTCCAGGGGCCTGTTTCTGCACCCTGGCTGCAGGCACAGCCTTGTACATCAGCTGAGCTGCTGCAGCAGTGAAGGTGAACACCTCAACATCAGGAAAAAGCCAGTACATGCAATGGGATCCTGGGAGATTGGGAAATGTTCCCATGTATCCTTAGGAAGATATTTTGAATCCGCTTTCACTAAAAGCTCCAAAGGCTCTGTCTGCACCTTCACAGAACCATAGTTTGATTTGGGCTGGAAAGGACCATAAAGATCATCTAATTCCAACCCACCTGACATGAGCAGGGAGACCTCTCACTACTTTAGGTTGCTCAGATTCCCATCCAGCCTGGACTTGAAGACTTCCAGGGATGGGGCATCCACAACTTCTCTGGACAACCTATTCCAGTGCTCCACCATCCTCACAGGGTGGTTTATTTATAATACATAATATAGATCTACTTTGCCTTAACTCAAAGCCATTTTCCCTTGTCCTATCACTACATGACTTTAGAAAAAGTCCCTCTCCAGCTCCCTTGTAGCTCCTTGAGGTCCCCAAAGGTGCCTAAGTTCTTTTCATTGACTTTTCTTATTTGGGCTGAACAACTCCAACTCTCTCAGCCTGTCTTGATAGGAATGGTGCTCCAATTCTCTGATCATCTTCAAGGCCTCATTTGGAATTCCAGTAAGTCCACATCCCTTTCATGTTGGGGACCCCAGAGCTGGATGCAGTACCCCAAGTGGGACCTCACCAGAGCAGAGCAGAGGGGCAGAATCCCCTCCCTCACCTGCTGCCCACGGGGCTTTAGATGCAGCCCAGGACATGTTTGGTTCCTGGGCTGCAGCCAGAGCACATTGCTGGGTCATGTTCAGCTTCCCCTCCATGAGCACCCCAAGCCCTTCTCCCCAGGGCTGCTCTCAATCTGCTCATCCTGCAGTCTGTGTTTGTGCTTGGGACAGACCATGCTTAGCACACACAGACTCTGCACCACCACTCTGGTTTCTTTGCCCCCAAGAAAACAGCCAATTATCTGGGTATCTCTTTTTCTGCTAAAGTCCAGGTAAACACAAGATATTATATTAATCTTTTCCTGATAATAATTTCTTGTCTCAATAAATGTACAAGGTAATCTGGTTTATTGAATCTCCAGTAAATACAGATTTGTATTTTATCCAACTTTGCATTTATTTCCGGATGGTAAATTTTTTTTCCCTTCTAGATTTACTCTAAGAAATCACACTGTATTAAACTCAGATTAACTGCTCCTTGGTTTTTGAAATCTTTTAAATATCCTATTTCTTAGATGTAGGCTATACTCTGAATGCAGCACCTGTCTGGTTTACAATAAGACCATTTTCAAGTCTTTGAAATCTTTTGTCCAGGTTTTGTATCTAATCATTAAATTCCTTAGTCTACTCAACTTCACTCTTCTGCCGTCAGGGAAGTGTTCTCCAAAGTGACCTCTGATGACAAGATTTTCTCTAAACATTGATTTGTTAATATCAGATCTAAAACAGCATTGCAGGTGACTTAGTGCTGCTTTAATGAAACATTCTACTAGCTTTTGCACGCAGAAATAATGTGACATAGGTATTTTCTAGGCAACAACTGGGCAATTGATTTCTAAACATTTTTAGGGTTTTTTTTCTTTATCAGCATTTCAGCTGGTCTGTCCTGCACTGAGCTCCAAGCTGTGGGTTAACAGCAGAATTTCAGAATTATCCTTGCACAAGCACTCACCATCCCTCCTTGAAGGGATTCTGCTCAGACCATTTATCCCTTCCCAGCCTATCTCAGTAGCTGGAATGGACTGAAAAGTTATTTTAACCTATATATCTGGCAAGAAAGCAAAAACACACAAACTTTTCTATCCTACCTGTGTTATCAAATTGCTTTTCTACCATTCAAAATAAATGCCTATCCATACTAAATTTAAATGTGTGGCTAACATCTGCCAGATGTGCCTCAGTGTTTTATTCACAATCTTCCCTGGGGATGAAGTCCACCTGCAATTGCCATTTTGTGTAATTTGTGTTTAAGTGAATACAGAATGTACGGCCCCTGGTATGTGTGTGATGTCCTTTGAGGAAAAGAATATGAGAACTGCATGGTGGCACAGCTCGTGTGCTTCTGTGACATTCAGGAGAGATGAAACTGGTAGCTGGTGCTGATCAGACAAGCACATAAGCCTGACTTTTAAAAGGTTCATCTGTGTTACTATATTTATTTTGTTGGAGCCACAGAAAACTGCGTTCTTGTCAAAATGTCTTTAACAGGCTTTGCTTGCCATTCTTCTTGTGGGCTGGAAACTCAAACAGAAGCCTAATAAACACTTCAACCTAATCAACAACATTTATTTTCTGGATCTAATTTCACCTTCTAGTTTATTCCTGACTTTCCTGGGGACAAGTGAAATAAAATAAAATTACATTATGCTAATAACTTCCCAATCACTTAACACACATATTTTCAAGTCTGTGCTTGGGAATAGACAGTACTCAAGGCATTGTGAGATCCAGATGGCCAGAGGTAAATTAGGTTTATTTTACTTCAGTGATGTTCTGTAGGTGACATCTGAACTGCAAAGAAGGGTCATTTGTATTGGAGAGATTGAATGTGCTACATGTTCAATCTGTGAAACACACAAAGTACACATGGCTGCCTCTCTTTGCCATGTAGTTACTTACCTTTATCCTCATTGTAGGTCCTTAAGCCATTTCTTCCTTCTGCAGTAAAATATTTATGGCAAATTGTTTTTATATTGTTTCAATCTTCCTGTATCCTGACAGGAGCAGAATTATGGAATCATTAAGGTTGGAAAAGACCTCCAGGATCGTCAAGTCCAACCTTTGGCCCTGCCCACTAAGCCATACCATGAAGTGCTATATAACCTTGTTTTTTGAACACTTTCAAAGATGGTGATTCCACCCCTACCTGTGTTATGATTTTTTTCTATTTTCATATCCCATCAGTGCCTTTTAAATTTTTTTAATAAGTGTTTATTATTCCTCTCAGGCTTTGTACTGTCTTATAGCAAAACTTGCATTTATCTAAGAGTACAAAAGTGAAGAAGTATTTCATAGCACAGAGAGGTTTTTATCTGAGTTTTTGGGAGCTCCAGATTTGCTGAATAATTCTTTAAATCCAGCTTTTGGTGTTTACTGTGTGTTTTTATGTGCTGCAATACTGAAAGGTTTCCCTGACTTTCACAGACATTTATTGAGAGCAGATTGTACCAAATCACAACCTTTACCCATAGCCAGTGCTCCCATATACAGCACTAATGAGTCCTGGCAGGTAAAAACATGTCTGTGCAATAGTTTAGCCTCACAAGAAATCTTCCTCTGATGTCACAGCTGTCTCTGATGTGGGCCTGCACCCTGGTCCTGTGAAGCAGAGGCTGACACCACTGACTGTGTGTCAGTACCACTGAGCTCTTGCAACTCCTCACCATTTGAATTCCAAGAGCAAGCAGGGAAGGATGTTGTTTATTGTTTCTCTTTTCTTTTCTCCTAATGCACCTCACTGCCAGAGCCTGGCCGTGTGAAGTGTGGAGGCTGAGGATGTGATCTAAAAGCCTGCTTTAAGCCTGCACTCTTACCACTTGCTTTTAGAAGACTCTGGAACAGGAAAGGCTGTTACAGTCCTGTGACATCTGTCAGAAGTGTGGGATGTGGTTTGCAAAAAAAAACAGCAAGAAGACCAAGCCAGACATGATAAAGCTTTGTGTCATTTATGGCAAAGTCTACAGCCACCAAAAAGACTTATCAAGTTTGTTAGCACAGTGTATCAAGTGCCACTGTTGCAAGTTATACAGAATAAGGGCAGTGACTCTTCCACATTTGAATACAGAACACGATGTACCTCTACACTGGAGGTAAGGTAGGTATACATATATCACCTGTCTTATGTTCATGGACTATCTGTCTCTTCTGCCAGTCAGAACAAATAAGTTGTTCACAGTCCATCTGTGGTCAATCTTCTTATATTGATATCTGTACATTTTGGGAGTATTTAATCTCTTTCACATCTAGTCATACTGCTCCACAGGTGTGTTCTGTATGGTGTAAAATAATACAAATCATTAGCTAATATAAATGTATTGATTACCACTTTTAAAGGGAACCACATGTGGATCTTGGTCCTGACCTGGGGGCATGAGCAGCAAGGTCAGTAATCACTCCTGCCCTGTTCACTGAGACAGGAACTGTCCAATGGCATTTTGGCCTGTGCAAAGAACAGTCCCATTCAACAGATCGAGTGGGAGATGCTGGGGATGGGGCACCAGCTGGCCACACTCCTGGATCCTCTCCTCTTTCCTCCCACTGGGAGCACAGTACAGTACTTAGCACATCTTTTAGAGCAAGCCAACCATTTTTGAATGACAATTTATTTACATAGGCAAGGAGAAATAGCTTCTTGGCAACTGTGTACATGCCAAATGCTGATTTTCTATTTTAACTTCTAGACACAATGGCAACTGACTTGTTTGAAAGATGATGGATTGTGAACTGAAGGGAGAGCTAATGAGGGGGGAGCACACATGAGCCCAAACTTGCACTTCCCCAGTGCACTGCCTCAATTTACAGCTTGGTGAAACACTTGAAATTGGGTTTGGGCCCAAGAAGCTTCTGAAATAACCAAATCAATTTATTTTTAGCTGCAAATATGGAGTAACTTTAAAATAGAAATGAAAAGCTGGACAATCCAGGAAAACAAGGAAGAGTGTGGGAACCAGACAATAAGGTTGAAAGCCAGGCTGTCTTTGAGCATCTGCAAGGTAGATGCCTCCTCCCTTTCTTGCTGCAGGCAGTCAGGAAGGGACAAGAAATGAAATCCATAAAAGGTTGTTATTCACCATCTATTAGCTTTGCCTATTCAAACTGTCAAGAATTACTCAGATGGCGTTCCTAGCACAATATTTAGGGAGTTAACAGGAGGTTGGCAAAAAAATACTCCAGCCATCAAGCCATTTAAAAAATAAACAACATGTTTCATGGCTCCTTCTCCAGCATCACCTAGGTCCATCCCTTTTGGAGCCTTAGAGCAAACAAATCACAGCTCCTCTACCTCTGCCTTGGGATGAGGTTTCTCAAGATGGGAGAGCCATAGTTCTGTTTTAGCAGTGTGTGTAAGAGGAAAAAAGTTCTGCAATTGCTTCATTTCTTCCCTTTTCTGATCAGTGCTGGTGATAATGGTTTCCTTGTTATGACTTGTGGACTCCAGCACACTGCTGTGTTGAAGCATAGGCGGGCTCAAATCTAACTCTTAAATAAAAAAGGTTTTGGTTCCAGCACAGCATGTTTGTAAAATATCTACTGACAAGTCAAAAAAGTGTTCCACATGGCCTGTAAAACATATGTTAAAAATTACGCCTCATAGACCAGCTTTAAATTATTCATTTTTAATTCCTTCAGCCTTGAAGGGCCTTTAAACATTGACTACTGAGAAACAATCCTGCCACTGAGGGAACATCTATAAAATAAAAAACTGGCTACTTAAAAATATAGAGAAAAATGCTTTACCTAGGCACAGTTTCTGAATTTTAAAATATGAATAAAGGTCTGGATCCCCACTTGGTAAAAGCTGATACAGCTCCTTTGAAGTCTGCATAACTATCCCCCATCAGCAGTTGAAAGCCCTGGCCCAGTCTTTGGAATAGTTTCCCTACATAAGATTACAAGCAAGATTTGCATGGTTAGTTCAAACTATTCTATATTCACTGAGCTGTTGAGGAAATACTGTATGTGAAACAAATCCTGGATTCTTTCCCAAAACCATCTAAATGACACTTGCTAGTGAAATGCTACAGCATGAGGGGATCAGATCCAGCACACTGGGCTGGACCCTGCTGTAATTCCGATGGCATTATCAGAGAGCACTTGTTACCTCCACGCTCCTTGGGGTGCATCAGGGAACTTGAAAGCATCTAAAGGAATTAAGTGAGTGTAACAGTGATATAAAAAGGAGAAATAGGCTCCAGGCTTGCTGTTTCAGGTGGATTTGGTCTTGTTCTCTGCTCTTGGCTCAGCCGTGTGCTGGCAGAGACCTGCAGATCTTCTCCATGCTCTGCACTCCTCCATGCTACACCCCTGTCACTGTGTCATGCCTCCCTGAAACACCTCTGGGGCAAACACACTCCTCTTCTGCCTTGCTTTACAGAAAGGAGCCTTTCTGAGCAAACCTGACCACTGCAGAGCTCTCCTCCATATCTGCTCCTTGCAGCTTGTGACCAAGCTTGGTGTGGCTGGAGGGAAGCACCATATCCTATCTTGTGTGCTCCAGAGAAATGGCACAGAGATGGGACTGAAAACACAGAAAAAAAAATCTCTCACTCCCTGTCTTCAGTCACAGAATCCTAGAGTAGTTTGGGTTGGAAGGGAACTTAAAGACCATCTCATCTCAACCCTCCTGCCATGGTCGGGGACATTTTCCCCTATCCCAGGTTGCTCAAAGCCCCACCCAGCCCAGTCTTGAGCAGTTCCAGGGATGGGGCATCCACAGCTTCTCTGGGCAACCTGTGCCAGCGTCAACTTGATTAGCTATTAACAATTAGGACATTCTTGGCTGCTGGGTTAAGCTTTCCTTGATACAACCTAGTGAAACTTTATACATTGTATGATGAGAAATCAGCTGTTTTACTAGATACTTTTTTTTTCTTTTGAACTCATGGACAGCCCAGGTGTCGTACAACAAGTAGTGAAATGCAGAGTTCTCAGGCTCTTCTTTCTCATCACTCTCTCACTCCCTCCCTCTCCCCAGAAATGCTTGGCAGAAATCCCCAAACCTGATGCACAGCCCTATTACTGGTGAGCTGTTCCCCAGAGGTTCTTTTTTGTAAACAGTCCCAGTCACTCACTATTATTGTGAAGCAAATGAAGCACCAAATTCAACCAATTTGCCTGAAAGTAGGAGAGTGTCAAGGCAAAAAGGTAGCAGAGACATTAAAAGATGATCAAATTGGAGCTCCTCATCCCACCTCCAGAAAAGTGTCAAGCAGCTCCTGGGAAAAAGCACTGAACAGCTCTTTAATAGACTGTTTCCACCACACAGTAATTCCTTGTGTTGATACATTCCTCGTAAAAGAAGACTAATGTGCTTTTTTTTTTTTTTTAATGCTCATTACTGTAGATTAAATCCCTTCCAAACCCTGTTTATGAAGGATATAACACTATGCTGCTCTTCAGGATCCAGAGGCAGGATTTAGTGATGGGGTGAGTCCCTTGAAGGGCTTGTTTGGGCTTATGCTCCCTAAGCAGAAAGCTCAGGCTGTCACAGGTGCTCTCAGCTGCATGCAAATGTCTGCAGAGCGCAGTACATGATGTGACACTGGTCTAAATCCACACTCAAGCTTTTACTAACACAACTCTATGGAAACAAGCTCAGTGGTGATTGATGAATTACAGCTCCTACATAGCACGTTACAGTTTCCACTGGAAGTAACTGGTGCTGGATTTAATAACCCAACAATATGGGCAGTTTCAGTAACTAGATTAATCACCTGTAAACTCATCTGCTTTACAAAGCGAGTTGTGCACCGGCTGTCCAGTGTTACAGAACATGTTTTTCAGAGCTCAGGAATGCACTCTCCCCTCTGATATGTGCTGTGCATGTTCACTGTGCATACTCGCCTGCCTACGGAAGGGTGGAGGAGAGAAGATCAGAGATCATTTGCTTCTTTGGAGGTGCCATAATCCCCCCACTTCTAGTCATGGCCCCAGCCTTTACACATCAGCACAAAAAAAGGCAGCATTATGTTGTTAAATAGTTTTAGCAGACACTTTATCATTTCACTGTATCTGCCTGGGGAATTCTTTAATGATGCTGCTTTCTTTTTAATTCTACAGTTTTTTATAGTCACCTTAAAAATGTCTGATGCTGGACAGAAAGAAGAGGGCTGAAGTACCTCTCCTATAAAAACAGGCTAGTGGGGATTGTTCAGCCCAGAGAAGAGAAGTCACAGGGGAGACCTTATAGCACCTTTCAGTATCTACAGGGGCTTCAAGAGAGCTGGAAATGTTTGTTTGTTTGTTTGTTTTCCCAAGAGAATTTAGTGATAGGACAAGGGGGAATGGCTTTAAAATGAAAGAGATTAGGTTAGATTAGATATTTGGAAGACATTCTTTCCTGTGAGGGTGGTGAGACATGGGACCAGGCTGCCCAGACCAGCTGCAGATGATCCATCCGTCAAAGTGCTCAAGCCCAGGCTGGATGGAGCTCTGAGCAACCTGGTCTAATACAAGGTACCCTGTCCATAGCAGGGGGGTCCAAACCAGATTATCTTTAAGGTCCCTTCCAACCTAAACCATTTTATGACTCTGTGAATATATAATCTGTGAATATCTGGTTTTTTTATTAGCGATACCACATAGATTTTCTGCCCTGAAAAGCGCCAAATTTCTTTCCACTTTCCCTGCTGCGATCACGCAGCACCTTTGTGGTCACGCAGCCCAATTTCAGAGCCAGCAGTTTGGCGAACACAGACATTCCTGGGAGGTGACTCTCTAGGGAGGACCCGACGAGAGCCGGATTTCATCCCGAGGGCGCTCGGGGTGAGTCCGGGTTCGCATCGCACCTCTCCGCTGCGCAGCCCCGCTCAGCGACCGTGGGGAGGCGACGGGAGGGGAACTGGGGTGAGATGGGGGCGATGGGGGAGTGATGGGGGAGGGGGGTGATTGGGGAGTAAGATGGGGGCAATGATGGGGGAGTGATGAGGGGGTGCTTGGGGAGTGAGATGGGGTTGATGGGGGGCTGAGATGGAGGTGATGGGGACAGTGAGGCTTGAGGAGATGGGGTTGATGGGGGGTGATAGGGGTGATGGGGTGATGACGGGGGGATGATGAGGGCAGGTGATGAGGGGGTGGTGATGGTGGGGGGTCCGCCCCTCCCAGCCCGGCCCCGAGGAGGAGCCGGCGGGGCCCCGATCCGTCCACGTGGCCGAGGGCGCGCTATATGAGCGGGCAGGAGGCGCCGGGGAGGGAGCGAGGGGAGGGACGGGGCGCCCGGAGCGGTTCGGCGGGGAGGGCTGGCAGACAGACGGACAGACCCACAGACAGCAAGACACACACACACAGAGCGCGGCGGCAGCCACCAGAGCAGCGACCGCCCGCCCGTCCATCCGTCCGTCCCCCCGGCCATGGGGCTCGGCCGCCCGCCGGCCCCCCGCAGCCCTCCGTGAGTACCGCGGGACCCCGTCCCTCTCTCCCTTCCTTCCTCCCCGCTTACCTGCAAATCCCCGCTGCTGCAGAAGGCACGGTGGGAGCCCGCCAGCCTCCTGCCGCCTTACTCGGCTGTTGAGTTGTTGGGGTTTTTGAAAAAATTATTTCTATGGTTTAGAAGCAGGGGCGGCCCCGGCGCTGCTCGCAGCATCCCCCGGCACTCCGGAGCGGGGAGGCTTCTCCCCATCCATCCAGCCGGGATTTCCCCACTGGAGGGAGGCAGAGGGGAGGCGGCGGGTGCCGGGGTGGGCTCGGGAGGAAGGGGCCACCTTCGGGCGATGCTCGGGGGGCGACAGCGCCGGGAACCCCCCTCCAGCTGCCCCACGGGGACCGGTCCTGCCCAGCCCCGCCGCCGGCCGGGAGCAGCGGGAGGGACCAGCCCTGCACCCCGGCTGTTCTGTGCCTGCTCTTTCTCCCCTGGGTCGGCTGTGTGCCGAAGGAGTAAAGCCGGTGCTACTCCGTTAGAGGGCAAAAAGCAGAGTAGCTGTCTTAGCTATCCGCTCTCACATTCCTCCTTGCAGAATTAATTTCTAGAGGAGCATAAATAACTACTCTTCGAGGTCAGCCGTGTGTTTTTATTGTACTTGGTATATTTATCTCAGTAGCGAACATCTATCCCAGATCCTTAGTGTGATTGTGTGTAGTCTTGGCACAAATGAAAACAAGCAGTTAAAAAAAAAGCCTTGATGTATATTTACTCATTTGAGGCACACAAGATTTTCCGACTCTTTCTAACGGTTGGGCTTGTGTGTATCCAATATACTGAAATAACTCTTTCATGCAATTGTAAGTCTGAATTATATATTTGTCTGCTGGGCACATATGTTGAAGGAAAAACCTCCCTAATTATGGTTCTTTCAGAGAGATTGGAAGGGTGACAAAGCCCTTGTAATCTTTTGGGTCAATTTTCATAAGCTCCAAAACCTCTCTTTGAAAAGGAAATTAAATTTCAGTGTACAAAAGGGACAGGAGATTCGAGGATATAAAAAAAAGTCTCTGATTCTACTTTGATCTTGTCCTCAGGAGTTCATTTACTTTAGTGCTCTTCAGTGACACAAGTTAAAATGAAGAGTTGCCTTTAACTGGAGTCTTCCTGCCTCTTGGCATTTCGGGTGGCACTCAATTAGCAGCACACTTCTCCGTATATTATTTACACAGCTTCAGCTGGAGGGGTGGCTCTGTGTGAAGCATCTGCTTGGAAACACTTGGCTTGTTACACCCGCAGCATCCTGTGCCACCCGTGCCAGCCAGCACCTTCCTCAGCACAGCGTGTTCAGCCCTCCTCAGTTTTTCTGTCCCAGCCCAGAGCCAGCAGTGCCTTGCCCGCTGTGCTCAATGCCTCGGCAGAGCTGCTCTGGTGTCAGAAGAAGTTGGGGTGGCCCTGGGCTCCCTTCCCTGCTTTCAGCAGAGGCAGGATGTTATCTGCAGGACGTGGCTGTGCTCAAGGTCCTTTCTGGACCTCTCTGGGAACCTGATAGTTTCTAATCTGCTCGAGCACATGAGGGAGTGGTTGGATGTGAGTAAAAAGAATGAATTTGTTCATTAGTTAATAGCACGTGTTTTCTTGATTATCCTGGAAACAGCAAAGCCCCAGCACAGTTCTGTGGTGAACTTGGTGTTCTGTTCCTCTGCTGATTTCTCACTTCACTTACTCTGTTTTGGTGCTGCTATAGAGTAACATTTCCGTGTCAGGAGGTTTAAGTCCTGTGCCTCACCAAAGTCCCAGTCTATGGTTCTGCCAAACCAGCTTTTGATTTACCATTAAGTTTTTAAACTACAGTTCTGCTAGTGCACGTTTGTTTTATCTTTTTGCTTAGTAGTGTGTAGAAGCATTGTCTCTGAAAGTGCAAAGTAAGAGAGAAATTGTGTTACTTACTCTTTTGGCTCATTCACTTGGTGCACAACCTGATTCTGCAGGGGAGACAGCAAGTTGCCCTGTGTGTATGAATTTGTCCCACATCTCAGCCAGAAACAAACTTGAGACCTTCTTTACAGTTTTTCTTTCAAACTTGATTATACTGCTAATGGTAATGGCCTCACAATTGAGGAAGGTCGCTTTTCAAACTAAACATAATTTTATGTAAGACTTGGTATGTGCTTATCAATTTTCTTTTTTTGTTTATGTAAAACTAGGAGCAGCTTGAGAGGAAATTAAGGTCATGCAGATGGCATTCCATCTTCTAGGTTATAAAAGCATCTTTTATGTCAAGTGAGTTGCAAATGCTGCCATTAAATGATAGTAGAAATAAATTTTTACTTGGAACATCTTTTGCACCTATTTTCAAAAGCGTAGTGAAGCAGAAACCTGCTTTTAAAAAGCAAAGGAGAGAGAGCAAACTCAGCTCCACAGCATATTTCAAGTGCTGTTAATCCCACCACCTGGTGGAGCTTTTCATGGCTCTGGCTGAGAGAACTCTGAAAAGGAAGCATTTTTTGTCTTGTTTCAACACTCACATGCCACATGTAGTTTCTTCAACTTTTTTCTTTTTCATAGAAGACATAATTAATTTTCTGTTCTTCTGTATCTTTTATACTTTGCAGAAGGCAGCATAGGACTATTGGTGTCCCATCTGAAGCAGCAGATAGATGAACTGGTGCAGTAGGGGGTAAAGTTTTCACCTATGAGCACTTCTTAAGTGAAAGAATTATTTTTAATAACCAGCCCCTCTGCCAAGATACTGTGGTGTAACCTTTCAGTGCAAGCCCCATTAGCTTTATACTAATAATTTTTATATTTTTATATAAATATTACTACAAAAGTTTTTATTTACTATAAAATATTTGCTAAACAGCCTGTGTTCAGTCAAGCTTGCAAGGAGCAGAGAGGCAGATATATTTTGAACTGATCTGACATTCCTGATATAGGTTATTAAAACATGGGAATGAGTTCCAGGAATTAAGGTGAAGTATGGCAGAGATAGTTCACCCCCTCTGCTGCAGTCTTGCCTGACTGCATCAAAGCCTGTCTGTTATGTTTATGGTCTGCCTCCTAACTGATAAATGAAAATCTAACTCATAGGTATGCAAGCTGAAAGTAAACTCTGGGGTTATCTGTCACAATTCAGAGGAATTGCTTAAAACAGGCAGAAAGCCCCTTGACCCATGCAGACATTTCCTGTGCAGGACATGCAGCCTTGCAGGCAAAATGCTCTTGTAAGTGTTTGTATGGCTCTTTTTGCCACAGTGCCCGTGGCAGCAGCCAGCAGAGCAGATGAGGCCATGGCTAGCCTAGGGATGTGGCAGCTCCCATCTGCCCTGCTGCTCCTGGCAGGAGTGGGGTGCCTGGTGCCACTGTGGGATGGACAACCCATCCAGAGCATGTCTGCATCCCTCTCTGGGCTAGCATGGGATTCACTGTCCAGTAGGCACCTGCTCTGTATCACCTGGCATGTGCCTGTTCCAGGGAGCTGGGAATCTCCTACCAGGCTCCAGGGACCTTGGCTTCTCAACTGTGGGCTCTTAGTGCTGTTTGAGCTGCCCTGGACTATCTGTCCTTGTCTTCTGAAAACTGGTGTTGTATTTGAGACTTCAGGAGGGTGGGTTTGATCTACAAGGTATCTTCAATGGCACCTGAAATGTGTTGGGCAACTGAATTGACCCTGTGGGAGCTGTGAGTGTTTTCTGGGCACAAACTTCTATATTATGAAATAGATAGCCTTATCAACATAAGTGGTCTCTGTTCAGGATGTATGTCTGTTAGTTGTTCAAAGATGTCTCTTCTTGTGACTCCTCTTGTCCTGATAACTGCTCTGGGCTGACCTGGCACTAATTCACAATAGCCACAGAGGAACTGCTGCCACCCTTCTGGTCCCCTTTCCCACTCTTACCCAACCTCCTCTTCCCAGTGGTGCCAAGCGTCCCATGCTCGGGTTTGTAAATAGCAAGCTCAAGTTGCTTTGTGTAAAATGTCCCATAAAACTTTGAAAAGCTCTTTTAAGTCAGGGTTGCACAGCCCCTCAAGCTGTGAAATATCTGTGGAATGTAGGAAATGGGGGGCCTTGACAGACAGGGGGCTCTTTTTAAAAGAAACTCACCCATAGTATTGGTAGAAGGTTGCTCTGAAGCATGAGTTAAGATTAGGAATGTCATCAATTGTAAAGACTGTAGTAATTGTTAAAATGCAGTTCTAGGGGGAAGGAGGGTGGAAAGCAATTGTTTCCTGGCTTTGTTTCACTCTGAAGTGCCTGTGAGTAAGTTGCTTTGTCTGGACTGACGTGCATGTCCCTTCTTGGGGACAGGAAGATTTGTGCCCTGTGTATGAGGTGACCAAACCTTTGAGCAGACAGGAGTTGAGCTATTTCTGGAAACCTGTTAACCTCATCAAGCCACATCTGTTTCTCTGGGCCAGTCCCACAGCTATTTCTGCCAAGCAATTGCAAGGTATCCTAGAATGCAACAGAGACACAACAAAAGTGGTTGAAACCTGCACCTGGTGACAAATGTTTGAAGTGGAGCTGTCTTTCTCTGAGGACATCATCCCAACAGAACTTTTTTGGTTTGTTTTTTATAGTAACTTTTCGGGTTTTCCATGCAGGCTCAGCACTCTGTAGCTTCCCATCCCAAAAGATTTGAGAGGAGGACAAGGAGAAATGGGTGACAGGTTAGAGCCCACGGGGTCCAAGCATAACATTTTCCACCTTGCTGGTGCCTGGCTGAGGACTGCTGCTGGCATGGAGGTGACCACACATACTCCTGGTGTCCCCAAAACTCCTGCAGTGGACTCCTTAGCCACCCTCTTTGAGGATTGTTCTGCAGAGTAAAAACTGGCACAGTGACACTGAGGTATTAAGTCTGATGCAATTTTAAAATGTCTCTGGACTCTATAATTGCTGCTGACATTTTTCCTGGAGCCATGAAGTTCTGTATTATTTTTTATTTTTGTCTTTAGAGCTTTGGTACACCAAAGCAAAGCAAATGTTTTCCTTTTAAAGGACACTGCATTATTTCTAGAGGCTGGATCTTCAATCAGGAACTTAATCTTACTTATCTGAAATACTTTGTGTGCTGACACATCACAGTGTTGTAACAGCTCGAAAAAGAAATCTAATTCTATCAAATCTGCCAGCTCAGTTAATGTGACCCTGCCAGGGAAGCACCTCCAGTTCTTTCAGGAAGGTATCAGATTCCCACTGCCAGCTCAAATTCAAAGCACAGTGCCTCTGGCCAGGTTTGGATTTAAAAAATTTTCTAAAGTACTTCTTGCATCCTGGCACGCAAAACCACAGATCAAATTGGAAGATGTCATCTGAATATCTGGGTTGAAACTTAGCAGTTTGAGTCCTACAGTGCTTTGGGATTAGTGCAGAAGCAGAGACCTGTGTTACTCCACCCTAAGACTTCTACAAACTCCTGTGTAAAGAGGTGTAGGGCTACCTGCAACCTGAATCAGAGCTGACCTGACAGTTTTTGTCTCTTTTTGACACTCTGGAGTGCATCCAAAGCTGCCAGGGTGTGATAAGGACATCTGTGTCTGTATCTGAATTCCTTTAGCCTGATGGGATGTGGTGATGCCTTCTATGGAACCTGCAGCCTGCATTACTGCAAGACTTTGCCTCTAAATGCTGTTGCTCTGTGCATCTAATCCTGCTTTTTCTAGAGCTTCACTTAAATCAGTTTGTGCAAATTATCTGACTTAGGTTTTCTTGATGACAACACTGAGAAAAATTCTCATTTACATTGAATTGAAGCAATTTTTAGTTAAGGAAAGGCAGGTCAAAATAGTTATAGTTTTGGAAGGTGATGCCTTGTTGCTTTTAGATTTACTTTGTCTTAATTCTAGGTCTATTTCAAACCTCTCAGGTAGTCAAAATCCCTCATTTTGAAAGAACCAAGTTTGTCTCCAGAGATGTCAGAATGATTCCTCTGAATTTGATGTGACCTGCATTGTCACAGTTTGTCAGCCAATGGCAATACTGATGTTATAGCTGATTCTGGGGTTTTGTCTCTTTTCTTTGAAACTATTTTTGTAGGGAAGTTATTATTCTTTGGAAGGTTTACTCTGTTTCTCTCTTCAGGGACAATTCTATATATTTCAAGTAAGAAAAGGATCTCTCCTGTTGCTCAGTCTAGTGCTTATTAGAAGAATTAAAGCTCTTCCTTCTTGATCTCTCTTCTCTTTTCAGCTCCTGTATCCTCTGCTTTCCCCCTTCAGTTAAAATCTGCCTTTATTGAGAAGCATTGACTTTATGATCAGGTCTCCTGTGGCTTCTCTCTGCCTGCTAAAACAGATCTGCTGCTGTTCTCAAGCAGCTGACTTGATTCTAGCCTAAAAATTTAACCTGGGAAGTGAAAATCAACTTCTGCTTGCCCACTATCAAATGTTCAGCTTCATCTTTCAGACTCTAATACTGAGGGCTGCCTGATATCTCCAGGGGATCAAGCAGTAGCACTGGTGAGAACACAAAGCAGGTAGAAACCAAATTTGCAGGCAGGACATTGATGCATGTACAGCAACTGAGAATGCCACAGCCACTGGAACTGTGCAAGTTATCCTGGAATCACAGGGCAGCCTTGCTTGGAAGGGACCCACAGGGATCATTGAACTGGCCCTGGGCAGGACATCCCAAGAATCCCCCCTGTGCCTGAGAGTGTGCTCCAGATGCCTCTTGAGCTCTGTGAGGTTGGTGTTGCAATGACTGCCCTGGGGAGCCTGTTCCAGTGCCCAGCCACCCTCTGGGGGGGAGAACCTTTCCCTGGTGTCCAACCTGAACCTCCCCTGATGCAGCTTCAGCCATTCCCTCCAGTGCTGGCACTGATCACCTGAGAGAAGAGCTCAGTGCCAGCCCTTCCTCTTCCCCTCCTGAGGGAGCTGGAATTGCACTGAGGTCTCCTCAAGGCTGAGCAAACCAAGTGAGCTCAGCTGCTCCTCATGGCCACCCCTCAGGGCCCTTCACTGCTTCATTGCTCTCCTTTGGACACTTCCTAATATTTTTCTCTATTTCTTGTGTTATGTTGCTGTTGTGATGTTATGATGAAGTTCTCTCCTGTGCTCTGGAGACTGTGCTGTAATGGCAACACAGAAATGCAAGTGGAAACTGCATTACCCTTTGTAAAATGTCAGGAGTTAAGCAGACCCTTGCAAAAACGACTCTTGCTTAAAAAGGCAATATTGAAATGTAAACTGGCTCTTACAAAATATCATATGGAAACCAAAATTGTCTTTTCTGGTGCTAAGAGGAAGAAAACAATTTGGGAGGGCGATGAAAGGCAGCTCCCTTCTCTTGGGCTGCCAGAAATGCCTAAGGTTGGCTTGTTGGTGTAAGTGGAGACTCTGCAGTGGATTCATGGAGAAAATCTGGGTGGAGGACAGAGCTGTGGGGTCAGGATATGGCTTTGCTTCAAGATTACAGCTATAGGCAACAAGATATCAGCTCCTCTGAGGTTATTCTGATGTCTGCCATGTGGTGATGTGAGGTGCCCATGAAAGTACCAAGTGGCTGTGGGATACTGAGAGCTTCCCCAGAGCTTCAGGAGAGTTTTTTCTAGTTTCTTCTCCATTTCTCTCCTTCCTGAGTAGGTACTGAGATGTTCTTTAGTCGTGCTCTTCAGCATTTTTTCCCTGTCATGCTTTAGTCCCCCAGACAGCAGCTAAACCCCACACAGCCACTCTCTCCCATTCCCTGCAGTGGGAGAGCACTGGAAGGGTAAAAGTGAAAAACTCGTGGGTTGAGACAAATTGAATATATAAAGCATAAGGTGCACATGGCCAGCAGAGCAAACTGAAGAATTCATTCATCACCTCCATGGGCAGGCAGCTGCTCAGCCCTCCCCAGGATAGCAGGGCTCCATCCCACATCATGGTGAATGGGAAGGTAAATTCCATCCCTCTGAACATGTCTCCCTTTCTTCTTCTGCTCCCACCTTCCTTTGCTGCCCCTGGTGCTGGATGGCCTTGGGTCAGCTGGGCTCAGCTGTCCTGGCTGTGCCCTCTGTCAGATCCTTGTGCACCCCCAGCCTCCTTGCTGGTGGGGTGGGCTGAGGAGCAGAAAAGACCTTGGCTTTGTGTAAGCTCTGCTCAGCAATAATGAAAACATCCCTGTGTTATCAACAGTGCACCCAGCACAAAGCTAAAACACAGCCCCATTCCAGCTACTGTGAAGAAAATTACCTATCCCAGCCAAAACCAGCAGAGTCCTTCTGCACATTCTGCCTCTCACCCATTCTTTTTCCACAAATTCTCCTTGTTTGAAGAAGACAGACTGTTCCTGCAGCTTCCACCAACCCCCTTCCCCCCAGGCTTTGTTCTCTGTGTGCCAGGATCAGAGTGAACCAAGACAGCAGGAGAGCCAGGGACACTTAACCTCTGCATCTGAGGACAAGTGTGTGGCGTGGTAGGACACTTACAGCTGAGAACTTGGAGTGTGAAGGCCTGCCCCCTCTCAGCTCCCTGCTCCAGGCTTTCTGGCTGCAAAGGACAGTATTTCAGCTTCCTGGAGGTTCAGTTCAGCCTGTAAAGTGGTTGGAGATTCCAGTAAAGAGGTAAACACTGCCCTTCGGACCAACAGCTTGATTTTTGAACTTTGAAAGTAAAGGGAAATCTACCACATGGAGAAAAGAGCTTTAGAGAAGGGATGCACTCTCTCCCACTCCATTGAATGGTGCAGTCATCAAAGATGTGCAAAAGCACAGCTGATGCCATGTAAATCATCTGTATTTCTGTTTTGTTTACTACAATGAGGTTATCACCATAGTGCTACAAGGATTTTTGCAGTTTGGTGCTTTATCCATGTGGCTGTTCATGAACTGCTTTGGCTTGCCTGGATCCTAAGAGCTTACAGCAGAACAGTGTCATTGACTCTCTGTGCCTGTCACAGCAGATTTTCTGTTAAAAAGTATCCAAAACTAGACATGCAAAAGTACAAACTGCTTCAGACCTGGAGTTACAGAGAAAAAGCCTGTATTGTGGTGGCAGGATGTGTGAAACAGCAGCAGCTTTACAACTTTGTGATAAAACTCTGAGGATGCAGGAGCACAGCTGTCCTGCATCCTGCAGTTAAATCCATATCTCTCCAGTTCAAAGACGAGGATGTTGTGTGGGACAGTGTGTTAAATGCTGTGTACAAGTTCATGTAGGTGATGCCAGTGGCTCTTCCCTCATCCCATAGCATTGTGACACCCTTGTATGCCCATTGCAGAAGGCCACCAGATTAGTCAGGAACAATTTGACATAATGCTCACAATTCAGAGAGTTAATTACACCAAGAAAAGTTGTGTGTTAATGCTCAGGTAAGACATTGACTTGTGTTTCTCCAAAAGCTTTGTAACTCTCTTGTGTAAAATAGCCAATGCTTCCAACAGAAATTACCTCAAGCAACTACATAGCTGGTTGTGAGGGCAAAGAGCAGAGGAGCAGGAGATGGAAACTGGCTGTTGAAAAAGACAAGGTTATTGAAAAACAAACAGTAGTTGCAGAAGTGGCTGAAACATTTGGAAGTAGCAGTGAAGCAAAGGAGTTTAGGATAAGCTGCTTCTCCCCAAAGGCCAAAGTCTCCTGTTGATGCTGAGTTGAGTATTGGCAGAGGATGTTGCTATGGAATTGCAATTAATTTTGGAATGTTTTCAATAAAGGAAAATGATGAAGGTCTGTATAGAAAAGAATCAGTAGGTTGGAATTACCAATCAAACTCCTTTGGAGGGGGATGTCTCTGTTTCACAGAGCGCCAGAAGAGGCTGCTTGTTTCTTCCCCTGTTGCCACCTGACCTGCTGCTGCTGTAGGAGAGTGACTCATTTGCTGAGCTTTGTTTCTGCTGTCTTAGGAGGATGCTCACTTTTCCTTTGCCTGTAAGTGGTCTGGATGAAGAATTCTGTCATAGAATCAATTAAGTTGGAAAAGATGTCTAGGATCATCAAGTCCAACCGTCACACTAGCACCAACATCGTGTTCACCATTAAACCATGTCCTCAAGTGCCACATCCAAAACTTTTTTGAACAGTTGCAGGGATGGTGACTCCACCACTCCCCTGGGCAGCCAGTTCCAGTGTTTTACAACCCATTTCATTTAAAAAAAAAAAGTCCCAATGTTAAATTTAACCTGATGCAACTCGAGGCTATTTCCTCTCATCTTGTCACTTTTTGCTTGGGAGAACAGCCCAGCCTTCACCTGGCTACAACCTCCTTTCATGTAGTTGCAGAGAGAGGGAAGGTCTGCCCCCAGCCTCCTTTTCTCCGGATTAAACAACCCCATCTCCCTCAACAGGTCCTCATAGGACTTGGATTCCAGCCCCTTCACCAGCTACATAAAGCTAAAATTCTACCAGGTCAAGGCTGGAGTGCTCAGTGTGGTTACTGTCTGTACTGTTCCTTGGAGAAAAGCTTCCCACACTCCAGTGACAGTAGCCCTTTATCCCTTTGGCTTAAAATACCCAAGTCCTGTCTGTGGTGACTGTCATCACACTAATTGAGAAACAATCCTAAGAAATTTGCCCCATTTTCAAGTTATTATTTTGGAAAAAGGACAGTTGTCTTGTGGGAACAAGCTGGACCAAGAGTTAAATCTTAGTGCAGTAGAAAGCAGTCCTTAGATCCTCCTCAGGCAAGCTGTCAGAGACACACCCAGCTTTTCTTCTTTTGTGTGTGCTTGTGAATTTTTAAAGAAGCTTTGCTCAAAATGCATTTTTTCTGACTTATCTTACCCCATGCAAACTTAGAAGTTCTCTGTATTTTATGAAATAAACCCAGCAGGCACAGCTCCATTTTGGAAAACAGCTTTTCTTTAGGGTGTAGCTCTCCCCTGCCTTGCTCTCAGAGCCACTAACCTCACATTTGGTGTGTCTCTGAATTTGGAACATAGTATTATGAGTCTGGCTGTTGTCTGCCAGTGCACTTTTTACACCTTTACTGCCTTGCTTGGCAATTTAGCGGCTCTGATGTGCAGAAGATATCCATGAGGAGTTTCTCATGGAACAGACTGGAGCTGGAACAAGACCCCAAGAGAACTTGATGCACTTGCTGTGGGAGTCTCAGGCTTGCTTGGCAGAGGGGCACACACTGAGGGTGGGATTCACAGGGTGGCATTTAACCCTCTCCACTCCAGGAAGGGACCAGCTGGCTTTACCAAGGTGAAATGTGCTGCCATTGGGACTGGTGCCACCTGCTGTGCTGCTGCCACCCTCCTCACTTAAACACTGAGATGTGGCACTCTGCCACCTGTGCCCAAGGGTTAAGTTAAGGGCAAAACTGGGAGAGATTTGCTTGTTTTGAAAAGTATCTCTTTCACAGTCCCTCGTCTCTGCCAAGGGAGCCCACCCAAATTTGCCATTGTTACTTTTGTATCTGATCAGACTTCAGTTGACAGCTCTGGTTCTTGGGGCTGGAAATTCCGTTATTAGGGCACTGGCATTTTTCTGAATATTAAAAATCTCTTGCTTTTATAGCTGTCAGAACCAATCTGAAAGATCAGATCTCCCCCTCCAGCTGCTGTGCTCTCTTGTGAGCTGATTGCTACTCCTGGGCAGGTGAGTGTCAGCATTGTTTTGCCTGGCACCAGCAATATTGAGTTCCAAGGAAAGGAGGGTGTTTCTGCATCTCAGATCTAGTCCTGTGTTTTGTTTATGATACTCTCTTCTGTCAGGAAAAAATGCTGCATACCACTTTGCCCTGTCTCCAAGAGAGAAAAGGGTCGTGCTCAGTAACCTCGAGTGTGGACTTGTCGTGTCTGGTGAGCTCATTAGAGCTTGATCTGCTCATTACCTGGAGACTGTTGAAGGCAAAACCAAAATATTTCAGAAGTCAGCGAGGGCAGCATGCTTCCCTCTGAGTGAGCATGGGAATGTTGTTCAGCACATGTATTTGAATTGATTGCTGAAGCTGACATCTGCTTACTGAGGTTTACAAAGCTTGTGGCTTCTCATAGTCTGTAAAACACATGGCATTTGTATGAACAGGCTTGTCAATGACAATTCCCTTACCCAAAGCCAACAGGACTCCTCCATCTGTGTAGCAGAGCCCTTTCCTCAGAGCCATCAGTCATCACTGCCTAAGAGTTTAGCTGAAAGTGAGTAAAAACAAAATTTTCTTTCTTGCTCTTCCCTTCCCCAAAGAAATTCAATTTCACTGGTGTGACAGCCCTTCCCAGTCTACTTATAACTCCTGTTGAACTTCCTGTCCAAAATTGCTGGGACATGAGATGGTTAACAAGATATTGTTCCTGAAAGGCCACAGGATAAGGGATCCTTGTCAACAGTACATGGTGAAAGATTTCAGACCTGATGAGTGATCTTTAGGGTGTGCAGCAGGCACCCAGAGAGTGTCTTGGGTGTTGAGAGAGTTAAAATTGGTTCAGATTTTTTTCAGGAGGTGCAGAATAAAGCCACAGCACTGGCATTATCATGAAAGATGTCCTTCAGCCTGCCCAGTTGGCTATTTTAGGAGGCATTTAGTGATGTAAACATCATGGCAGAGAGACTGAAACACTTGTTGTGGTTTAACCCCAGCCAGCAACTAAACACCACTCTCTCACTCCCCCACCAGTGGGACTGGGGGGAGAATCAGAAGGGTAAAAGCTGGAAAACTCATGGGCTGTGATAAGGACAGTTTAATAGGGAGAGCAAAAGCCATGCACACAAACAAAACAAGGAAATTCCTGCTTTCCATGGCCAGGCAAGTGTTCAGCCATCTCCAGGAGAGCAGGGCCCAGTCACAGGTAATGGTGACTTACGGAGACAATTGACATCACCCCAAATTTCCCTCTTCCTCCTTGTCCCCCCCACTTTATACACTGAGCATGATGTCACATGGTCTGGAATATCCCTCTTATCACTTGGGGTCACCTGTCCTGGCTGTGTCTCCTCCCAGCTTCCCATGGACTCCCCAGAACACAGCCCCATACTGGCCCTAATCAGCCACCACTCCACAGCAAATGCAGTGTTTGGTGCAGGCTCATGCTCTCCTTCTCAGTGGGAAACTTCCCATCACTTGTGGGATTTGTATCTTTATCCAAGCAGGATGGAGATTGTCCCTTGTCTTCTTTCACCAGGATTCTCTAGGTGCTAGCAGGGTGCACCACACCATGGTGAGTGGCAGAAGTTCCATCCATTTGGTTTAGCTGAACAGAGGTGAACTTTTCATTAGGGTGGTGAAAAGGTGGTTCCTGAGTTTACCTAAAAATAAACAAGGTGCTGACTGGTGTGGTTATATTTTCATTGCTTGACCTATCAAAGGAGACAGTGCCATGGAAAGGACACAAGTAACTTTCAGATGACATTGCATTAATTTGAGCAATGCTGGAATTTCTGTTGAGATGCTTTCTAAGGATGTTGCAGGCATCTGGCAAAGGCTCAGCTTGTTCTTTCCTTTGATATATGCCCAGAACCAGAGACAGATGCTGTAAAATTGAGTAATTAAATGTGTTGATTTCTTGTAAAAATGGTTACTGTAGTTCATTTCATAGTTTGGGGGTAAGGGGGATCTTTAAACATATCTTCACTCTGCTTGTGTAATTTGAAGGTGGCCTTTTTTCTCCTTTTTTTTTTTGGTGTCAGTTTGTGAAGGTTTTTTGAGTTGGGTTTTGGTTTTTTTTCTTTTTAAAGCACAAGGCTTATTTAAGAACGTTGTAGACAAAAATATTTTGCAATACCAAAAATCTTCTGCAGTGTGTTCAGAGCAGGACTTTCTTTGCTCTTCAGCTCAGAGTGCTTTAGACAGAATGGGAGAAGGACATGAAAGAGAATTGTGTTGTACTAAGCAGAATTAGAATAAGCCCACAAGCACATGGTTTGTACTTTTTAATTCCAAGAGCCTGAATCTGATCTCACTCCTACTAATCTCTGAAGGGATTATTCCTGATTTACACCATCCTGAATGAAATCAGAATCTGGCCCTGAAAGCCTGTTTGTACTTCAGACATTGTCTCAAGGCAGCTGACCTGCAAATATGAAAAGGAGACCTGAGTTCCTGTGGGTTAACTGTTTAAATTTGTCAAGCTAAGTCGACTACAGCTTGTTTAGCAGGGAAATGGCACTGCAAAACCTCAGGCTAGAATCCATTTACCTCTGTTGGACTGATAGGAGGTAATCAGAGGATCCTCTTTGGTGCAACACAGTGCTCTGCATTTGCATAGCATCTTTCATCTGAGGATATTAAATAACTACTTCATTGCACTTCTGGAAGCTGTTCAGCCAGACAAATCTCTTTAATGACCTGCCACGACTCTGGTTGCTAGCAGTGAAGCAAAAATAAGTTAGTACATTGAGTCTCTGGTCATGAGTGGCATCTGTGAGAAGAGGTCTGCAACCTAGAACAGTGTGAAGCTGTTAGCTGAAAATACTGGGGTTTCTGGAAAAAGGCTATGTCATACTTAGCTGCTGAGAAGAAAATTGATTTTTATTAGCACAGGTGCAGTTATTGTTCACTGAGACAGGTACCAAAAGCAAATGTACAGGTTCAGGGTGGGAAAGCACAGGTTCCTTTAAGTCATGATGCCAACTTCTTTATGGCCTCAAATGAATATTTTTCTGTTCATGTTTTGGTTGTCTACAAGCTCATTTTTAAGGCTGTGTTTACACTGAGATTAAGGGGAAGTTGAAAACACCTTTTCATGGGGCTGCTCTAAAGGAAACTGGTATATTTTTATATACCTGTGCATATTCTTAAATGAGCAGGTCATGTTTGTCATTCTGCAAAGCACAATTTTGGTGTGGTGACATGTATGCACAGTGTTTAAACACTTAAATGCAGCCACACAGTGGGAACCAGATGGGCAGCCTCAAGCAGTGGCCCACCTATTTCCTTTTAGATTTTGTTCTTGAATTCTGTTATCAGCTCAAATTTCTTAGTAGCTGTCTCTTTGCCATGTCAATTTGAGATGCTCCAAGCTTTAGACTACAGTAGTTAGATGACTGTGGAGGGTGCTGTCTTTATGGACTGTAGGATGCCTGCATCCCATGATTCACCCAGAACAATGGAAAAAAACACTGAACCTCTGGGACACTTATCAAAAAGGCTCAGTACAGGAAGATTTTGCTTACCCTGGTTCAGTCACCCTGTGCAAACATCTGGTCCTGCTCTGGAGCTGAGCTGCTTTTTCCTTTCCAACCTGAAAGCGTGGTTATAACATTAAATATGTTGAACCAAATTTGACATGCACAGTCACTTGTGTGAAAAATATCCTTAATTTTCCTTACAATCAGTAAGGAAGTCTGCTCCTTCCTCAAAGGTGTATTTAGTTTTGTTGCTAGTCACTCCAAGTTGTTAGTCATGGCTGAAGTAAACCCTGTCTATCAGCAGAGACTGGAGGAACTAATGACTGTTCCTGGAGGTGAGAGTTCATTGATTCCAGCTGAAACAGCTGGTGAGCACTGCCCTGAGGAGTTGGCATTAGAATAAAAAACAGTTGGCTTTGTGTCTATAGTTCATATGAGTAACCCAGAAAATGCTGTGGTGAGATCTCTGCATTTTTCTGTTTTCTATAAAATAGTCATCATCTCAGGTCCATATCTCTCCACTTTTCTATATTTACCTGATATAAACCAGAGGAAGTGCCATGGAAGCAAATGTGGGATTTACTGGGGGAATGAGAACTGGTTAATCCCACACTCTTCAGCAAAGCTCTCCCTTCCTTCAATCCTGTCTGTGCAGCAATGTGTGCATCAACCTGGGTCCTCTTCAGTGAAAAAGAGTGATACTGGACCTTCCTTTGAAGCTTTTGCTGTTTGATTGAATCAAATTCTCTAAAAATTCTCTCTGTATATCCACTGTAGGAGAAGAGACATTTTTCCCTGTTTGTCTCTGCTCTCAGCTGGTCCCACAAAGTCTGTTGCCACAGCAGATGTAAAGGTGGAGAAATTTTAAAATACATCACAAAGCAGATATAAAATCTACTGCCTTGCTGAACTGGTTAATGTTGCTTAGCTGACATTTTGCAGTGTAGGAAAAGCTGCATATTACTGGCCAAGCACTTTGTAATTTTCTGTTATTTCTAAAATGGATGCCAGCAATTGGAAATATTGAGTAATTTTTAATTGAAGTGATATGATCAGTGGGTGATTAGTTTTTGGAGTGCCTTGGATGTATGCTATGCTGTAGAGACCAGCCATCTGGAGCAGGGCTGTGGTTTAGCTGCTGTAATGAGTACCCATGGACTGCAGTGCCAAAATGACCAGGTTTATTACATCAATGAAGATCTTGAGTAATTTTATTCATTTTCACAGATCTAAATGAACTAAAATGAGAACATAATTTGGCCTGAAGTTTTAGTTTGATGCTCTCAATTATTAAACCAAGGATCATCGATGCATTTTCTACTATGCTTAAAATAACCCAGCCACAGCAAATCAGGCTGTTGAGTTTCTTCCTTTGCCTGCAGCTTTTACCAAATTTACCACAGCCAGAATTTCAGGACATTTTGCCTGGATGGCCAGTGTGACTTCATTGGGTGCTTCTTGTATTTGCTGCTCCTCTGACCTACAAGCATCACACTCTGCCTCTGACCTTGGGGATAGGCTGGGGAGAAGAATCCTAGAACCACAGAATGAGTTGTGTTGGAAAGGCCCTTTAGAAATCATCTAGTCCCACCCCCTGCAAGGTGCAGGGACACCTTCCACTAGGTTACTCAGAGCCCAGTCTGTGCTGACCTTGAACATTTCCAGGTGTGGAGCACCCACCACTGCTCTGTGGCAGTAATGCTCCCAGTGCTGGGGGCTGCTGGGCAGAGTCCCACCATCAATCTGTGCCAGTCACAAAGCTTGCAGCTCACATTGCTGCAGAGTACCTGTAGCAGCCCTGGGTGTGTGGCCAGGCTTGTAGCTGCTCCACTTAATTACTCCAAAGGGAAGACTGATTTGTGGTATCACACCAAAGTTAATGCTCTCTCTCCCTGAAATTTTCATTACACAGTTGTTTTGCTGAAGTCTGATCAGTCATGGTGATGTACAGCCCTGGAACTTGAATGTGAAGTGCTGCCCTGTATTCAGTGTATCAAGGGGTGTTTGGAGCAGTGAGGGTTACTGGAGGAAGTGGCTGGAAGAAAAAAAAAAAGCAAACAACTTTGAGAATGCTTTGATCTGAAATCAAATATCTGCACCAAGGAGGCAGTGTATTTTTAGGAAGAGGGCACAGGCTGCATGTAAGTAGATGCATTCTATTTGATGTGCTGAGATCAAGGTGTTGGAGTCTTTAACTGTTCATCTGGCCATCTTATCTTGTGTTTTCCCTCTTAATTTTTCCCTTGTGTTTTAAAATTGTTTTTCCCACTTGTTCTGTGAAACATTCTTATGCAAAGCCAAGTCTCCTGCAACTCAAGCAAGTTGTTTGTAGCACAAGAGCGAAGAGGTGTCGTAGAGTTTTGGTTTTGCATAAAAACACACCATTTATTTCCTTTTTTTTGCTTCCCAAGCTTGTTATTAAATGAGTAGTACTTTAATGAAGCATTTAATGGAGAAAACAAAAGAAAACAACTTCTATTCCTCTAGATTGTTCCCAATCCCTGAATGAAAAATTATTTAGAGATTTAAACCCTTGCTGTTTCCTGTGTCATTGCAAAGCAATAATGAGCAGAACTTGAAAAGCTCTTCTCTCTCCTGGTTTGGAGTACCAGCCTCTATCACAGCATCAAACAGCCATGCCAGCACTTTCTCATGGTACCAGCTGATTAGGTTTCATAGCAGATTCTCCCCTAATTTAATGCTGCTAATGACTGTGTGAATGAAACTTACAATATAAGCACAAGTTTGAAATCTCAGCTTCAGCATTGGAGTTTAAACAATCTGTACAGGAAGAGGCTGTTGAGAATGTAAGCATCAGTTTAAAATTGTCAAGTTTTCCAGTTTTCATTGCGATTTCCCAAAGCCACAAATCCACAGCAGACCTAGGAATAAATTGCAGGAATTGGGTTCTTGCTGTAAGCAGGGACAAGTGGCATGCCCTGAGCACTGGCACATGATGAAAAAGCCAGTGGTCTCTCCCTCCCTCTCAGCAAGATGTGAGTCACTTGGGTAATTCCTATTTTAAACAGCAGAACTGGATTCATGCTTCAAGTAGCCTCAGCCAAAGAGGAATCAACTTCAGGTTAAAACCTTGTGTTTTGTGTCATTACCTTCTTCTCCATCCTTTTTGCCCCTGCAGTGACAGTGTGTCAGAGGGTAACAGTGGGAAGGGGAGCTTTGCTGCGTGTGGGAACAATAAAAACCAGCTAGGTCTGCACTGAGAGGTCCCAGTCTGCAACAAGAGACATAGAGCACTTGTCCTCTGATGTACAGGAAAGAAAAACAGAGGCAGGGTCAGATGCAATTTTAGCTAAATGGTTTAGGTTTTGCAAATTGCAACCCTGTAGCCTTTAATGTACTGGATGAGAAGAATGAGTGGCTTATTTGCTGTGAGGGAGGTGAGACACTGGAACAGGCTGCCCAGAGAAGCTGTGGCTGTCACATTCCTGGAAGAGTTCAAGGCCAGGTTGGATGGGGCTGTGACTAACTCACTCTAATGGAAGGTGTCCCTGCCCCTGGCAGGGGTTTGGTACAAGAAATCTCAAAAGTCCCTTCCACCCCAAGCCATTCTGTGGTTAATCCTGGTACATAGCAGATGTGGTTACAGGTGACAGGATTTGATTGACAGCATGCTGAGAGTAGATGTCCCTCAGCAGGATTTGCTATCAGTGTGGCAAAGATGTGGGACACTGTTGGAGGCATTATCCAAGTGGGAGGCTGCTGCCTGCCTGCCAGGAAAGCAGAGGTGAGACCCAGCCATGATGACCCTTGAGCAGAGAAGGGTGCAGGAGTGAATCAGGTGCAGGAGTGAATCAACCCAGGTGCACAGCTTTGCCCCATGGGATGGGAGTTTGGAGAGCTTCCAGGTCCAGAGTAACTGCAAAGGTGTCACCCTTTTAAGCAGAAAAGTCCTTGGTGGCCTGAGGAATTTCTGCTGCCCAGGCAGGTCCATAAGCTGAGGTGCTGTACAGTCTGCAGTGACTCTGGTGACCACTCAGATGTTCCTCTCCTACTGTACTTGACAGGCAGTGATGGAGAGTGAAGGAATCTGCCACCATGGGATTCCTCTTCTCTGGCAGGATGAAGCCTGTCGCTGTTTTCTCTCTCTCTCCTCTTGGTCCCAGTGCTGGGAAGGGAGGGTTGAAATGTGGCACTTTTACCCATGCCAGGGAAGGTGGTTTTAGGTTTTCAGGGCTTCTTGAACATTCCAGCTCCAGTACATTTTGTTCCCAGACATGTTCCCTTTATTCTTCATTTCTATGGCTCTTCAGGCAAGGCTACTCAGAGCGCTGTTCCCCTGGGTGTCCTGGGTTCATGGTGAGGACAGAAAGGGAAAAGAGAAAGCTGTCAATAGGAGCCAGGGATCAGAGGAGCCAAGAAAACAAACAGCTAGGAAAAACACCTGGCTTCTGGGACTTATTTCCTTAAGAAGCAAAGTGGAGAGCAAAAACATGTGGGATGACTAAGATAGGAAGGAAAACCATGCTCATGTTTGGTGACAAGCCCTGCCTTTCAGCACTGAAGGTAGGGATTGGTTTCTCCATCTTGCTCCAGTGCTGTGTGGGCACATGTGTGGCTCTCATGGACAAGACTCCCGCTCCTTCTGCCCCTTCTCCTCACTGCTGGCTGACAGAGCCATTGGAAGAATCAGTACTGGGAATAATACCCTGCTGCAACCCCATAATGTACAAGCAATCTTGTGGGAACGAGTCTCGGAGTGAATTGGATCTTCATTTTCCTTTAAGAATACTCCAGTTTCTCTCAATCACGGGAAGACTGCTCTCCTTATGAAAGGGAAGGCAGTGAGTGCATGGAGGACAGGCATGGTACAAGGCTGTCCCAGTTTAGGGCAGATTTGGGAGAAAACCTCCAAAGGGTCCCCTCCAGAAAGGAAACCCACACGGCCCTTCCCCCCAACCAGTTTGGGAAGAATTCCTCGGAGAGAGGTGGAAAGAACCTGTTTATTTAACAGGCACAGCACCCCCAGCACACACAATGAACAATGCTGGATGACAGCACTCTGAAAAAGATGACAAATTCAGAATGTCTCTCCTGGGGGATTGCTCTGTTATCAGTCCCTCCGGTGCTGGGGCAGCTGCTGTAGCCACATGGTGCAAACTCTGGGTGTTTCCCAAGTCCCAGTCTGGAGCAGGTTTGAATGGTTCCAAGAAAGGGAAAGAAAGACAGTCCAGGGAAATTCGGACTGCCTAGCTAAACTAACTAACAAGCAGAAGCAAAAAGCAGGAGCAAGAGCAAAAAGCAAAAGCAGCGCTAAGCACTGCCCCGTCTGTGTCCTGCCGACTGCGGGGGAGTGAGCAGGGCAGTAACAAAACAAAACTTCACTTTTCAGAGCCAGTCTGGAAGGTACAGGACATAATACCCAGCATAAACAGAACACACAAATGGGGATACAAGCATCATAATGTCAACCTAGGACAGAGGTGAAAACAGCTCATGTTCCTTATGGAACAAGGAGAGTTTTCCTGTGCTGGAGCTTCCTCAGAGTGCGGATACTCCAGAGTGCAGATGTTGGGCACATCTGACAGAGTACAAGCATCTGCAGAGCATGTGCTGCTGTCAGACCTGGTAATCTGTCCTCCTTTTATGGGTCACAATGAGAAATAGGTACTTGACTGTCATTTGTCTCGTTTAGAGGAGGCATTGGAAAAAGAGGCTCTGGAGGTGGGACTTCCTCTGTGCTGACAGTTAAAGAAGCCTTGATGACCTGCTGGGGCATTGAGGTGTGAGTGAGATCAGCTGGGTCCTGCCCCAGCACAGCTGGGACTGAGATCCTGTTAACCTCTTAGCTGGGGAGGCAGGGGCCAGAGGGCAGAGGCTGGGGTGTCTAAATGAGGGAGCTGGTGCTGGGTCTGTGGTTACCTTCTTCTGTGGAGAACTGAAGCACCAAGGTAGTGCCCATCCAGTAACCTGAGGGGAGACTTTCAGAGCCCAAAGAGCGCTGAGTTTTCTGCACCTTAGTGAAAGGCAGTGAGGGCCATGTTGCCTTGCTTCTTTTATGTCATTAAAAGAACACAAACTAACAAAAAACATATATATGTGTATGTGTGTGTGTATGTTATCTTCTGAAAAATATCTAACATGTAGGTGTTCCTTTTAGATGAATGTGGAAGAGATGAAAAATCTTCCTTATGGTCCAAAAATGAACAGGATCTGTTCCTCTTTCTGTAGGAAGAAAAAAAAAATAAAATCACTGGCCTAGTTGACTGAAATGTGTCCTGCAGAACTGAGGACCCAGACTCTTTTCCATAAAACCTGAACACATGAAACAGAGTCAAAGCCCAAATGCTCAAGTGTGCTTAGATCCATGGCTCAGCTGAAAGCTGATTGGTGCCTTCCTGCTGCCTGCACCCCCTGTACACTGCCATGGATAGGTGGTCCAGACTGACCCATCCCAAGTGCCCACATGTGCAGTGAGTAAACCCTTTTCAAAGTGGTTTTTTTTTCCACATGAGGAAACAGCTTTCTCAAGTATTTATTACTTTGCCATGTCCCCTGATTGAAAGGATGCTATGAGCCCTCTGCACAAATGTTAGGGTGTTCATTTTTTTCCTCAAATGAAAGAATAGCAACATTCAGTTTCCAGTGGAGTGGTGATGCTTCATGAGAGTCTCGTTGACCCTGAAACTTGCACTGTGCTGTAGTCTTGAGTAAACCAGGAGAGCAGTGTTTCTGATATACCAGGTGCTGTCTCATGTTTGGGTTGTATTGATTGCTACCTCTGGCTCTTCCTGTCTGAAAGAGCCTCTCATAATGTTCTGATGGTCTTTTGGAACACCAGCTGCTGGTGATAGCCCAAGGATGGAAATTGTCCTGTACAACCATCTGAACAGTTGCAATTTCAGTGGCAATTTCCCTTTGTTCACAGTGTTCAAATGCACTTTTCTGATGGTTTGTAGCAGAGGATTCATTAGCTCCTTTTCCAGCAGTACAGCTTTGCTGTGCATGCAAGCCAGTGTTGATGTAATAACACATTTGTCTTTAATTTGATAGCCCATTGCTCTTACACACGTTCACTGTCATTGCAAAAGTGTGCTTTTTGTTGGCTTTTCTCAGGAAGGGATGAGGGGATGCACAAGTAAAATTTGTTTAGTAGAGAAACATTATTTCTGTTCTCTGTTAACAGCTAATTATGTAAAAGAAAAAAGCAAAAAATACTGGTCAGTCATAGAGGAGTAAAAGGAGCAATGCTTTGCAAATGCAGCTGAGGGATGTGAAAACACGATTCACTTTCAGAAGATTTTGTATTGTAATTCTGCATCACACCTCTGGCTCTCAACACTCTGCTGTCTGTCTCTCTGTGTGTTCAACTCGTAATATTCTGATTATCTATCACTAGCTGGGCAGCTATAGCCTTAGTTGTGATGTGATCTAAAATCCCCCAAGACACCAAAATACTTGAAGACAAGGAAAGATGTTGCTAAATAGCACATGATATAGCTGGAAAATCTGACCACAGAAAGCCCAGATGTCTGCTAGAGGCACTATTTTCTTAATTGCCTAATTTTAGATACTTAAGGAAGTGTGTTAAAAAGAAACAAAACTAAGTTGTGGGCAGTTCTTTTGAGGTCTAACACGACTGTTATGGATGATCCTTAGATTTTCCTAGATGCTTCCAGAAAAAACCAAGCAAAGAAACCTCTACTGTATGCTGTTTTAGCATGTTGATTATTTTATTTTATTTTATTTTATTTTATTTTATTTTATTTTATTTTATTTTATTTTATTTATTTTATTTATTTTATTTTATTTTATTTTATTTTATTTTATTTTATTTTATTTTATTTTATTTTTCTAATTCTGGAAGCTTTTGAATCAAAAGTTGCATTTCAGATTGAGGAATGCTAAGTCTGTTTCGGAATGATGCTTTCCTTATTTGCAAGGTTTTTTCTGAACCTTTTATGAGTATTTGACTTTGCAGAAATCCCCAAATTACCATCCACCCACGTGCAGCTTTGCTCTGAGGTGCGTCTCTGGTGCTCTGGCTGCCCTTTCTCAGTGCCAGGCCTCAGGGAGTCACAACTTCCCAGCACAAAGCCCTTGCCCTGTAATTCTGCTTTTACTTTCTCGTATTCCAATTTTTTTAACCTTTTTTTCAGCCCTCTGACCTGCTGCTGCTGACCTTGCTGAACCTCTTGCTGACCTGTATCTTATGCCACCCTGAAATATCATGCACAGGAAGCATCTGGCTGTTCTCCTGCTGTATGGGGCATTCTTTCAGCGGATTATCTCTGTTTCATTCTGCTCCGTTCTGGCACAAAGCCTGCAGAAGTCATTTGACAGACCTAAGCTCTCTGCAGATCCAGATCATCCATCTCTCAGCACTCCTGAGGCACCCGCGGTTCCCGCCGTGTCCACTTGCCCGGAGCTGCCTGCTGTGGGGACAGGGGCATTTCTCAGGTTTGCTTTTCCCCCTTCTCATTGCTTTGTCAGTCACACCCCCTAGAAAAGGAACTGCAAGTTGCTAGGAGAAGGTGAAGCAAAGTGTGCTCGGCTTTGGGAAGTGAAGTGTGTGATGGAGATGGGATTTTTAAACATCCTCTGGGAATATTCCTGGTGGCAAGAAGGGGGGGGTCTCTTTCTCACAAGCTTCTGCACTTGCAGTTTTCCCATTGAGAGGGGAGTTAGCTCTGGTTTTCCAGGTGCAAGAGGAAACAACTGTCTGTTGCTTCCTTCCAATTTTACACTGGCTTTTCCTTTTTTAAAATAAATTTGGCTCAACTTTGCACAGCCCTGGCAGGTACCCAACCCCTGTCGAGTTTCTTTGTTGAGTCAACAATAAATCCAGACAGAGGAGAGCAGCTTAATAGTCTGTAGTAATCATCCATCCAAAATCCTGCCTAAAATCTTCGTCTCTCCAACCTGTGTAGCTCCTTTCCTCCCAAAGGGGAACCATTAGTGTGTGTGGTGGGTTGCCAGAGGGTCCTTGTTGTGCCTTGGTGTATGTTCAAAGCTAGGTTGGATGAGGCTTGGAACAACCTGCTCTAGTGGAAAGTGCTCCTGCTCACAGCAGGGGGTGGAACTGGATGATCTTTAAGTGTCCTTCCACCCCAAACCTCTCTGATTGTTTGTCATGAGCAGTGCATAAAATGGCTGGGACCCCTGGGATCCCCACATCCCTGGTGAAGTATGTGCCTAACGTGTCCCTTTTGGAGAACCAGGAGAACCTTCAATTGGGATGTAATACCTTTTTCCAGGCTAAAACATAATCTGCTCAGTTCCAGATAAATGGGTTTCACTTTGATGCTGCAGGTTTTAGTCTTGTGCGTTATTGCTGTGTTGATAAGATTAATGATGTAGTCATGGTCATCTTAATGGTGTTTCACTAAAATGCCTCCTTTTCAGGTTGGGTAGCAATGTGGGAATCTCTCCCTTCACGTTTTAGGGTTTTTTTCTAACTTTCCTATTAGCAGGATAAGCATTGAAGTGATTCCCAATGCTGACACCAGAAGGTCTATTCAAAGAATTCAAAACCTCATGGTTCCTGAGGGCCTACTGAGGGATATTTAATATTTGGGACTGCACCAAGCCCCTCAGAATTCAGTTGCAAGGAACAAAAGCCTCTGAGAGATGTACTGATTCATTACTGTGTACAGTCATACATTATAAAGTTTAATGCTTGCTTGCAGACTGGGTGACAGGGACTCCATTTGTGCTGTGTTTGCCTCTTAATCATTGCCATAATTGCTTCTACATCATCTCTAAAAGGCAGATTAAGTCCAAGCACGACAAAACCTCCCATGGTATTGCTGCCGAGATCTGCCCAATAAAAGCAGCCCTGGGCTTATTTTAAATCTGTTTTTTCAGGCAAGGTTCTTATTTACCTGTTATCAAACCATGCAATTACTTAAAGACATTATTCTTCTGTTCAGTGATGAAAAAAGCCCCAAAGTCTCACCAGTGAGGTCACCAGGTACCTGCAGATGAGGTGCCCGAGCTTAGCAGCAGTTTGTAGGTGCAGCTGATGCAGTGCCCTGGAAGCAGCATTCCTTAGCAAGATGCTGTTTGGCTGTGGCAGTTGCCAGCCAGGCTGCATGGCTTGCTGGTGGCTGTGTTGCTCTCAGCAGCGTGGAAATCCTGGAGTGAGTGATAACTCTCTGGTCAGCACATGAGCAGAAGCAGGGCAGACATCCTGACAGAGACCAGACAGTGCTGCTTGGTTCACAGCACAGTCCTTGCAGTGAACTGCAAGAATTCATTTTCCCTTTCAGGGCCCCTGAGCTTGAGTTTCAAAATGAGAACCATATTTTGAGCTCTTTGTTCCGGCAGAAAATCAGCTCCTCTTTCCTGCTGAAACTCTCTCAGTGCTGCAAAGGTGTAAAAACAAGCCAGGCTCTGGCCCATGCCTTAAACTGAGTGTTTTGTGTTTGCCAGATTGGCTCTTTTGGTGGTGCCCGTGCAGGCTGTGGCTGAGCAGGGGAGGTCCCACAGTCCTGTCACACTGTGCTGAGAGTGGCTGCTCTCACTGCCTACAGCTCCTTCAGCTCATTTCGTGTCTCTCTTCCAAGTGAGTAAACCACAGAAGCAACTTTCTGCAATATCACCAATTTAACAGAGCACTTATGGCTCCCTGCAAGGTCTCCTCCACTCCCACTGTGCTGCTGCTTTTCTGAGGGCAAATTAAACAGATCTATTCCAATCTGACTGAAGCCATTGAGTTACTTAAACAGATTGACCTGACTTGGGCTTATCAATTTCTTTAATGAGGTGTCCTCTGCAACTTCTGCTTGGCTTTTCTCCATCCTTCTCATTAAAAAATTTATTTTAGAATCTCTTTGTTCCAGGTGGAGTCTTTGCCAAATAGTTGCCTGCGTATATACCTGACCCTCAGCCCCTAATAATGCTTTAATTTTCATTTTTAAATGTAGCAAAGGCACTGAGAAATCACCCTGCTTAAAAATGTAGGATTTGGAAAGTGTTTTAACTCTAAGTGAGAAGCAGAAGTGAAGAGGGTACTTCTTCCCTCCTGGCTCCATGGAAATAACCCTGCATAACAGGAGTTTCAAGATTAAAATGCTGGTTTTCGTAGCCTGGATGAGATGTCTCTTTATGGTCACCTTCCAAAACAACAACAGAGACAGATTCCACCCAGGCTGGAGGGATAACAACTTCCCATTGCAACTTCTTCATGAAATTGAATCTTTAGGATCAAATAGTTGATATCTGAAAGGTTTACCCAAATTGTAGGGAAAAAAAAATCATTGTTGATGTATAGAAAAACTGGTGTGCTTCTTTGGGATGAATGTCCATCAAAACCAGTTGGATTAATCCAGATTTACTCTGATAAAACTGTACTCTGTCCTTGAGTATCTCTCCCTGGGCACGTCTTTCTTGATGCTGATGGTCCTTCCCCTAAAGCTGTTGAATTGGCTGATGTTAGGAGATTGTTTTGGTCTGTTTTCCTGAGCCATTAAGGTCATTTATGTCTTGTACATCAGTCAAGGCCAGATCCTCCACATGTGCATGAAGTCACATCTGTTGGAAGGCCTTCCTCAGGCTACAAGGTGAATGCCTGTTTTGTACTCCAGATCCTTCAGCTCAAGCCTTCACCCAAAAGTGCCTCCCAAGTTCTTCCTCCTCTCCAAAAGAATAACAGCCATTGCTGGTTGTCTTCCTTCAGCTCACAGGTTATTAATCCTTCAGGTGTAAGCCTGAGCAGAGCCCTCAGTGGTGGGAAGGGAGGATGTCCTTCAGTCTTCCTCTCAACAAGGTACCTCTGGGAACATTTCCACTACTGCTACTTTGTTTTTTTCTTTTCTGACAAAGCTCTGTAGAGTTTAGGTGCCAGTGTGGGAAGAGGGACACTGACCAGGAAGGGTTTAAGGCACAGGTTTGCAGTCAGGCATCCTCCTGTTGTTGTCTCTCTGACTCTTTCTCTGAGCAGAGTCCAGAGCTCCATCTGAGCTGACCAGGTTTAGCAGGAACTGGTTTTACCTTCATGTTCTGCACGGTCTGTCTATACTCAGTGGGGGCAGGTTCCCAACTCCACTGAAGTGTTTTGTTCTTTCATCCTGGTAGAAATAAATCAAATTTCATGCAAAGCTGCTGCAGAAGAAAAGCCTTCTGCTGTGGCTAATAAACCACCACTGCTCCAGTCCCTCCTGCTTCAGCCACCCAGCCTTGCTGCTGACAGTATTTCCATCTCAAATTTTAGAAAAGCTGGGCAGGGAAACCCAAGATATATCTTGCAAAGTAGATACCTTCTATGTAAAACTACATCTCATTCCCAGACAGAGAGGAGGAGGAGTGTGTGGCTGTGGGCCCTGGACCTGAGTGGGATGCAGGGCAGTGGGGACAGCCCTGGGGCATTAGTGGGAACGCTGTGTTTGAGATCCAGCAGCGTGCTCCAGCCTGCAGAGCTCAGTCACAGGGTTTATTATTGACTGCTGCTAGAACTTTATAAAACTGATTCAGCAGAGCATTGGTATCTGAACTATTTAAGGGAGGGAGGAATGATCCCGTGGTTACAAAGTGAGATGTGTGCTGAAGTGTCTTGCTGAGCTGGTATTAATGTAGAGAAAATAAAGAGGTGCTTCCTGGCTTGAGTCTGGGGCCAGTGTGTGCCACCTGATCAGATTTAGGATGTTTCAGTTCTGAGTACCTCAACACACAAGTTAATAAAAAAACCCCAAGCGCTCACCAGAAGAGCAGAGCGTTAATGGCACTGAACCACATACAACACTCATTTACTGGGGCTTTTCCAAGGTGAGCTGTCCAAGCAGCTGGATAATAAATGTAAAGGTGTCCAGAGGATCATGTATATTGGATTTGCAGACAGTATTGTTGAGCTGTGGTCAGACTTGACCACAGGTAGACCCCCTCTGACTCAATAATCAGGCAGCACTCTGCATGGAAGCCACAAGAGTTTGGAGAAGGTGTTTTTTGTGTCCTGGGTGTGCCCAGTGGGCCTGATCCTGCATTCCTGTGCTGGTTCTGAGAAACTGATCATTAAAATCAAAGAGGTTTTTGACTGACTGAGGAGTTCAGACTGTATTGCTGTGGATTTTAGTTCCTGCCATTCATTTTCCTTTGATTACCAGTACAATGCTTTATTTTTGCACAGTGTAATATTTTAATAAAGGCGCATTTGTAGCTAATAACATTTATGAAGAGGCAGCTTTGACTGAAACTGCATCTGAATGTCACTTGAATAATGAATGGGAATACCATATATCCATTAAAGTTTGAACAATGATAACTGTATGTGTGTTAGAGTCCCCTTTTTGATGGATATGGCCAGCAGCCATTAAAATACAGTGAGAATTCTTGTTCACAGTCCCACAGTGGCTGATAATAACACTCTTGATAAGAATTTGCAGCTCAAGACACCAATTTTACAAAAGGGATTTATTGCAGCTAACAGCAGCTCTGAAGATTAAAATGTAACCATCATTCAGTTCTACATTTATTTTATTATTTTTTTAAGTCTTTTTTTTAAGTATGTAAAGAAAGGATTTTACTCCCCATCACTCTCTGGAGTTGGTTTCCTGCTGGCCCTTATTAAAAGTTACTCACTTTTTGAATATAAAATATTAGCCAATATCCCCACTGGTTTAAAAGAAAAAAACCCAAAACTTTTCATCCTATTTTTAACACAGAGGGTTTGTAGAATTTGGAAATAGATGTGGCCTACTGGGTCATCTAGTCAATTTTCTACAGCCCTCCATTATTTCTTGCAAGCCTTCATGTTTCTGGGCTTTTTAATGTTTATAGATGCATTGCTGCTGCAGCTGTACTCCAGCTCAGTGATGTGTGGATGTCACTGGGCTCTAACAAGGAGACTCGCATGGCACTTTGAAGTTGGAGGAAAATAGGGAAAAATCTTCTTAATAGAATCTATCCCAGAAAGTGACTTTGCTTAGCTTACAGTTAATATGGGGTGCTTCAGAAAATGTATTCACTGTAGAGTCTTGTAACTGTTTTCTTGGACCTACAAAGCTGATTCAAGAGGCAGTGTAGTACAGTGGCTGAGATGACTGACAGATTTATATTCTGCTTTTTGACCTTCAAAAAGTCACTTAATCGAGCTTTTCCTGTCCCCCCTTATCCCTTCTGCAGAGCAGGGTTTATCTGAGCAGAAAGTGCTTACTAAGCACCAATTGATCACCTACTGTGCCAGGACCCTGAGCTTTATCTCTCAAGCCTGGTCAAATGCAAAATATTAAGTTGGTCTTCTGTAGAAATAGGTTGTTGAAAGAATCATGTAGGCTTTGGTTTTCAACTGGCACAAAAAGCTGGATTTCTTAAGGATTTGGCGAGCTGAGTTTAGCTTTTCTTCTATAATTATGAATACAGTTTGTTGACTTTGCTGATTCTTTACCCCCATTCCTGTGTTCAGGTCTGATCTGGCAGCAGGAGTTTGAAAGCTCACATCCTTGTGCATTAAACAGGATGCAGTGCCTAATTATTATCTTGATTAAAGTTGGTGATTAAGTGATCTGTAATTGTGTGTAAATTCAGACATCCCAAGATATTGCTCAAAGCCATGGTGACTGATCATCTGGTCAGGGTTGGGGTGGCACTGCATTGATTAAATCTTACTTTGAGGAGAAGTTGGTGCACATCTCTGCAAGCACTTAAAGCTCTGTGGAATTTTGCTGCATTTCTCTTTGCTGAGCAATATGTGAAAATACATCAAGTGCGAGTCAAGATAAGTAATAAATGTCAAGAAAGTATCTACAGAAGGATGTATTTGTGAAATATATTAATGGCTCCTTTTTTAATTTAAGAAAACAGAAAAATACCACATTCCTGATACATTTCTGAAGTAAGTACAAAAACATGAGAAAATAAATATATGCCAGCATCATAACTTCCTCTTGATGACTAAAGCTATGGCATTTTTAAAGCCAGGGATGAAGCAATTTTTTAGGCATGATTCAGTTGAAATCTCTGCCTTTCTCTGTCCTCTCAGAATAAACCACCCATGCATTTTAAATTTTGCTCCTTTCATATGTCATGGGATATTGATAAATAGTGATAATAATAAAAAAAGCAATGCCCCTTATAGCAAAGAAAAGGCAGTCTGGTTGTCAAGTGTTTTCCAAGCTTGGTGCAGCTTGGACTGAAAGACTGGAATATCACCCAGTAATAAGTTTGTGGAGATGAAATCCACTTGGATAAAAAGTACAGAGCTATGCAGCTTGACAGGCTGAGTCCTAAAGGGCAGCACTCTTGGATCCAATAGTCTCTCTCATTTTGAATAATTGCTGTGCAACACAGAATCAAACATTTATTGCTGAGTACAGGTGCATCTGCTCTCCCTGGTGACCCTCTATAAGCAAATGTGCAGGACGATTTTATTACCAGGACTGCAATTCACACAAACTGTTTGCTTCAGAGAATTAAATAAACCCAGACGAAGGACAGTCAATACTGTTGTTTTACCCTCTTGCATTTAAATGCTGCCTCCTGGATGGTTCAATAGCAAGCTGGAAGACAGAGATGATATAATGATTCATGTGAAGAAATTTACCTTTGGGGAAAAGCCACAAGAGCACCAAAACCAAGGGGTTACTTTGCTGTAGACAAATTCAGAGTATCACCTTCATCTGAGCAGGCTGCTGTGATTGATGACTAGTGGGAATTTGGTTGATTGGAGAAATCTTGGCTAAAAAATTTGTTTCCAAACTGGAATGGCCAAGCAGTGGCAAAGCTTTGATTTTGCTGCCAATGCAGCATTTGAAGAGAGAAACCATATTTGTGGCTGTGGTTGAAAGAGCTCCTAGGAGACATTTGAACCCATGCCATGAATTTTTGAACTAGGAGCATTTCTCAG
The DNA here is from genome assembly GCF_022539315.1 of Serinus canaria. Lineage (NCBI taxonomy): Eukaryota > Metazoa > Chordata > Aves > Passeriformes > Fringillidae > Serinus > Serinus canaria. Next base: position 144,014,606 of record NC_066315.1, on the reverse strand, counting down.
TGCAAGGGAAAATGATATGTCAGAGCAGCCCTTGCCTGGAAAGGGGCTGTGATCATTCTTGCCTTTGGGCAAAGCCTTCCCTGAGACCAGTATCTCCTCAGTGCAACTAAAAACAAAGGAAATAAAGGCCTCTGGTGCCTGGCTGTAGTGATGACAGCACATTGCACGGCTGTGGGGGGACATGAGGAGCCATTTAAAGTGCCAACTAATGCCTTATTTGTTTTTCTACTGTATTTGGGCAGTGTTGACCATCCCTTGCTAGGACCAAATTAAACTAAGCAGAGCTGGAAAGGCGAATGCCTTTGGTCTCCTTTTTATCAGCTTTGTGACCACAGCAGGGCTAAGGCATCCCAAGTCTTTGTTGTCTTCATAAACCCCTGAGAACTCCATTCAGAGACACAGATCCACCACAACAGCCTGGGCTCTCACACCTGTAATTGCTTCCATTCAGATACAGGCTGGTGTTCTCTCCCCAGCTCTGAGTTTTGGACAGTGATAAGGCAAAGGAAAAGAGAAGCACTATAGAATATATATTGGATGTGATTGAGAGCACCTCATGGAAGCAAGAGTAAATACTGAAATGCTGATTTATCTTTCTAAGACAAACACCTGGGCTTTTTATGAGGCTTGGACTAAGGAATATAAACACTGGGTGACAGCCACAGTAGGACTGACTATTCAGGCTGTACCTCCAGTCTATCCAGATATTAAGAGCCAGCACAGAGCAGTGCAGAGGAGCCATCAGAACACTGCAGGAAGTCCTCAGCTGCTGCAGATCTGTTTGTGGGGCAGGGATGAGATCTCCTAGGGCTCAGTCCCAGCCAGGATATTCTGGGGTGTTCATTCTCTGCAGGGTTCAGGATCAGTCCTTCAGCCCCATGGAGCGCAAACATCACAGGCATGGGGTGAAAGCCATCATGGACCATTTTCTGTGTCTGGCCCTGGGTTTGGAGCAACAAGCTTTGTCCTGAGCAAAGACAGGTGGAAGGAGAGGTGTCTTCTCAGCACTCTTGAGAGTGATCTGGCAGAAGAGTCTTTACCAAAATTTTCTTTGTAATCATTTCTGAGATAAATAAAGTGCAGGCATCACACACAGCCAAATGAAATGGAAGCTATGGCAAAGCTGGTCAAGGGAACTTTCTCCTTCAAAACCTCTTGTAATGGGTGACCCAGACTTTCAAGACAAAATATTTGGCAAGTGAGTTCAAACTGAACAAATTCTCTTATTCACTCAAAAGCTCGTGCTTCTTGCCAACACAGTAATGTGCTGTTGGGACAGGTAGAAAGGGCTGCTTTCCAAAAATAAGCAGATCTTATGCAACAAGCTTAGTTATATTAATAACTGAAAAACGGATGTACTATTCATTATCTGCTTTCAAATCCAAGTAGACAGTCATACTGGTGATTACTGATTATTTTTTTATTCTTACACAGAGAAATCTTTGAGGAAAGGCAGAACTCAGTCTTTAACATTCTTTTGATTTCACATTGGAGCTTGGTAATTGATGAAAGATGTTCCATGTGTTACTTGAAACTTTCCTGTTGGCTTTGTGATCTGAACTAGGTCTGACAAGTTACATCAAGAGTCCTTCACAGGACACTCCCTCTAGCAAGAGTAATACCCTTCTTGCTCCCTGCTTCTGGAGTTCTCATTGAAGTGAATGGACTTGATATGGATAGACAGTATTTGTCTCTATTCTGTTATTTTGGGGGGTTTTGTCCTGATTCTGTTGAATATTGGAGCTGTTCTGCTTGTAATGTCCACTGTTATAAATAGCAGCAATACTAAAATTCATCCTTAATTGTTTTTAAAAAGGGATTTTGGATAAAACAGTTGGTGGAAATCATTTGAAAGACTCAGCTGGCTTTGCATGAAGTTGGAGCAGGCTCAAAACACACTGACAAGTCCAGCAGTGAAAAAAATCTCTGTTGTCAGCTGATGTATCTCCTTCCTCTGCACTCTGGGCTGTTCTACTGGCTCTCCTTAGGCACTGATTTTCAGTGTCTAGACTGGGAGGCCAGTAAATGAGAATGCAAGTCTGTTGGGTTTGCATGGCAGGGTTTTGGCCATGGGGGGACTGCAGCGGTGGCTTCTGTGAGAAGGTTCTGGAAGCTCCCCCCATGTCCAGCTGAGCCAATGCCAACTGGCTCCAAAATGGACCAAGTCCATCTGCAGTGCTGGTAGTGCCTCTGGGATAATGTGCATAAGAAGGGGAAAAAGTTGCTTCTCAGCAGCAGCTGGAGGAGGGAGGGAGTGTATGAGAGCAGCAGCTCAGCACACCCTGAGGTCACAGATCCTGGAGGATTGCACCTGTGGAGGGGTCCCACCTGGGGCAGTTCCTGCAGCTCATGGGGAGGACTCACATTGGAGGAGTCCATGGAGGTTTGGCTCCCTGAGGAGGAAGGAGCAGCAGAGACAGTGTGAACTGACCACAGCCCACATTCCCTGTCTCCCTGCACTGCTGGTGGGGTGGTAGGAAGAGAAACCAGGAGTGAAGTTGAGTCTCAGAATAAGGGAGGAACGGGGGGAATGTTTTGAGATTTGGTTTTATTTCCCATTGTCCTGCTCTGATTGCCAAGTTGAGTCTGTTTTGCCTGTGATGGTAATTGGTGAGTGATCTCTCCCTGTCCTTACCTCAGCCCACACGTTTTTCATTATATTTTTCTCCCCTGTCAAGCTTAGGAGGGGAGTGACTGAGGTGCTTTGGTGGGCACCTGGCATCCAGCCAGGGTCAAACCAGCACAGTGAGGCTCCCCCCATCTCCAGTGGTGGCAGTGAGTCTCTGCACTGTGATCACTCAGGGAAGAATTTAACTCCAAAATTACAAGTGTGCATTGAAAGCATGAGACTGAGGCTTCTGTCTCAGGAATGGGCTGGAAGTGCACATCCTGGCTCTTATCCTGGGTGCTCATGGGGAGAGAGTGACTCAAGACCTTGAACACCTCTCTTCACCTGCTCCACCATGACAAGGATATTTACATTACCCTCTGCAGGAGTACTACTCTCTGCATAAGCAGCCTGCTGTGCATATCACACTAAGATATCACCCAGATTCATGTCTTTGCAAGCCCAGGGGCTGAAAGGGGTTGTGCAAATGTGGATAGCTGCATGTGGCTTCTCTGACCCAGACAGAGAAAGGCAGTCTGTGAAATTTGGGCTTGTACACCTACATGGACATCCATAGCTAGAGGAAAACAAAGAAACGATTTGTTAATATATGCCTGTGTCACACTTAGAAATGCTCTTGAACAGGGTGCCTGACAATAGCATGGAGTCTTCTAGGTGCAGGTGGAGGCAGCAGATAACTGTGGTGGTGGTGCCAGGCAAAGCAGCTCCTGCTGCCAGGGCCCAGCATGGAGCCCTGTGGCTCCTTTGTAGGCATTGCCATGGGTCATGGAATCACAGCCAGGGAACCAGCTGGTAGCTCTGCCTCCAGCTTTCTTTATCCCATAAAGAGTTTCAAATGCTGCCCCCTGCTCCTTGCTTTTTAACAGATGACATTGAAGGACTTCCTCCTTTTTCCCCCCAGTTTTTTTAAGGTTCTCCCTGCTTCATTATGTCATGGGTGACTCCCCTGACACCAGACCACTGACTTCAGCACCAGCAAGATTTTCATGGAATCATAGAAGCGTTAAGGTTGGAAAAGACCTCCAAGATTACCAGGGCAGTGATGTCTTGGTAATCTTGGAGACATCTTGATTTCTTTTTCCTTGTCCAGAAATGTCTTTTTTCTTGTCCAGAAACCAGTCTGTGGCAGGGCTGCCTACAACCCCCTCCCACTGCAGGCACTAATTCCAAACCCAGCCCAGGTGGCTGCTCCATTCTCCTGCCAGAGCACCAGGGATGGGGCACATCCTGACCCTGGGAACTGCCACCCTGCCTCCCTGCTCAGCTGCCCTTGCCAAGCAGTGCTGCAATCTGGGCTCAGTTCCTGGAGCAAAAAGCAGCTGAAGCAGCTCAGTGTTCCCCTCTCCAGAGACCAGCTGCTCTCACCTGGCGCCTCGCAGCTAATCATAGTGACAGCAGCCATTGTTTATTTCCCTCCATCCTTGTCTTCCTTGTTTTATGGAAAATTAGAGCAGGCAGGCAAGCCATCCATCAGCCTATAAATGCTGTGGAGTCTTTTGGCTTTGTGCTAAATAATTGTGCATTTTATTGCTATTTACACATTTATTTTCTGAGGCAATAAAATACAAACTGCAGTCCTCAAGACTTTATATTTTGCATCTGTATCGCAGCAGCCACACAGGCTTCAGCAGCAGCATGCAACCTGCTGCCATAAATTCACTTTCTTATTTTAGTAGGTCTAACATTTATTTATAATTAATGTCAGAGACCTTACACAGGAATGCCAATTATTGATTTTTTCTTTTTTTAAGAAAAAGAAATTACTTTTTTCTTATTACTGCCATAGCGGCACAATCAAATTGCAGAGGCTAATCTTGTTCACAACAGTGGAAGAAAAGGCTCTTAAAAACTGAGTTGGTGGTAAAGTTATAAAAAGCATCATGCAACTCCTTAACTCTGGAGTTTGTATATATGGAAATTATTGTGTGGGGGGCAGGGGACAGTAATTCAAATTAGGAGCTCTGCTGGTGTCAGTGTGGGAACAGGGAAGGTCTCCAGCAGGAGCCATTGCAACCAGTGCAAAATGAGAGCCTTTGCAAGTGGGGGCTCAGTGTCCCAGTGCAGCTGGGGATGGGGGCACCCAGGGTCTCAGGGGGACCCCAGACTCCATTGCTGTGACTGAGCAGTGGCTGCTGTGCCTGCAGGTTTGCACTGCCAGCAGTGCCCTTGGGGTGCAGCCCTTTCCATGCAATGGGTGTCCATGGAACTCAGCTGCACTTGCCACAATCCCATGCACAGGGATGTGAGTTGGGCCAAAGAAGCCTTGATATTTTTATGGCTTGAATCCCCAATTACCTGCTTAGTGCTAAGATATCTACCCATGCATTTGTAAACTAAATGGCCCTTATCAGTAGCCTTTGCACAGCTGGTGCTTCTCCTTCAGTCCAGCTATGCCAGGAAATCTGCTGAGGGAGACATCAGACTTGGCAAAGAGCGATGGGAACAGCAGCCAGCTCCATCTCAAACTAATATTTACCCCTGGCAGGGATGGCTGCCTAACAAGTGTTCAGAGGCTGAAACACAGCCTTGAAAAAGCTGCAGGTTGGAGGTGTGAAGGGGCTGCAGAGGGCAAAGAAAGGAGTCTGCTACTGCACCAGCTTCCCATTCCTGATGGTTTACTGTCAAAATGCTGAGCAGCTCTGGGAGGGGGAATAAGTGGAGTTAGGAGCGGAGTTGGGAGCCAGGGGTGGATGTTACATTCCTACCTCAAGCTCTGTAATTGTGAGAATAAGATGGATGCCTGCAGGCTCACTCACCCCTTCCACATCTGCAGAGCAGAGCTGGCACCAGCATGTCTTGTGTATGGTGGTATTTGGAGGGATTACCAAAAAAAAGGGCTTGTCATGAACAGTTGTCATGGGGGTTGAATAACCTGCTTGTTTTGTGCCACCTTCCCCTCCAAGGGGTTCTCCTCCCACAGCAAGTGACCCTCAGTGGGTCAGGAAATGAAGCCAGAGGTGATCAGTCCATCTCTGTGACCTGCCAAAAGAGCTCCATAGACCGTAAGGGAGCCAGGCCTGTGTCAGCTGGGAGGGGTGTGATCTCTGTGCATCCATGTGGCCAGAGATGCTGTCAGAGCAAAGCTGGATGTTGCTGAACTGTGTGATTCAGTCTGAGGAACAGCAAACAACAGCAAACCAATCCTGCAGGATTCTGCTCTGCCTGCCTGGGGGCACTGAGTGTCAAAAGTTGTGGAAAACAGTGAGGTGTGGGTTCTCAGTGTCTCTGGAAACTCAAACCCCAAACATCTCATGTGGAGTACCACAAATGGAAGCAATGAGTGCTTTGGCTGTTACTTGTTTGTCATTGCACAGCCACAAATGCCACCTGGATTATTCTGTCACTCCAATTCTGACTTTTTTGTCTAGCACTATTAGGATTTTTCTTTCTTTGCTTGCTCATCAGGAAGATAACTCTATTTCATTTCTTAATTAGCTGGTATTTCTTCACCCATTCAAAGATGCCTGGCCAAATTAAATTAACGTGCAACACTTGTCAAACCAAAGGCTTTGCACACCAGGGCTAGACAGCCTGGGGACAGGAGAAATGTGCTCTCACAGAGCTGTACTGTGTGGGCTTGGGGCAGGTATCACCCACAGGAACCTCACTTGCACAGGGGGGATGTTGCTGACAGGCATCTGGGCATGAAGGAGCTTTATTCTGCTCAGTAGCACTGGTGGGGCTGCAAAAACTTCTTGATTTGCTCTGTCTGCTATGAGAGTGCTGGGGAGCCTGGCCACCAAATGTGCAGCTCACCTCCATGGGTTTTGTAAAATTGTTTCTGAAATCAAATCCTGTTTTTGTTTTGCCTGTGTTAAACAAGTTTAGCTGTAACTCATGTTTCACCATGATGATGCTATTGCAGACCCAGCCCTTCTTTTTTGAGTTGGAGAAGGCACCAAACACATCCAAGGGCCTGTAGGAATGGGACAAGAGGCAATGGTTTAAACTAAAAGTGTTTAGATTCAGACTAAGGAAGATATAAGGAAGAAGGTTTTTTGAGGAGGGTGGTGAAACACTGGCACAGGTTGTTGAGAGAGGTTGTAGATGCCCCATCCCTGGAAACATTCATGGCTGGGTTGGATGGGGCTCTGAGGAAGCTGATCTTGTTGAAGATCCCCCTGCTCATTGCAGTGCCGTTGGACTAGATGACCTTTAAAGGTCCTTTAGAACCCAAACCATTCCATAATTCTAATAAAGCTGTGGGGAGGAAGAGGGGCCATGTCTCTCTCATTTTTTATCCTTTGCCGTAGAAGAGGGTTTTTATTTTATCCCAGTGGGAGGTTGTTTTGGTTCACACCAGCAGAAGTTTGGACATCCCTGTGTCCCTCCTGTCCTCCTTGCACGCAGCAGCATGACCCATATAGGGGTTAATTCCAGCAGTAAGCCCTGTCAGCAGGTCACTAAACCTGCTCCCACCCCTTCCTGCTCCTGCTAATCCAGGCAAATCCTCTCTGGGTACCTTCTCCTGTTTCTTCCATTACCTTGAAGTAAAAAGGTGAGGATGAAGGAAAGGAAGGAAAGTTGTGGAAACACACTTTGGCCATTTTGGTGCATGAGAGCAAAATCAGCCTCCCTGGAGTGCAGCCTGGCCCCTGCTGTCTCTGTGGGCTCTGTGCAGGTGTCTGTGTGCACTCTGTGTGCACTCTGCCCGCTCCACCTGCTCCTTCCCCCACGACTGCCTGGACCATGGCATCCCAGGACTTTCCCTGGCCTTCCCAGCACACAGTCATGTCCTGTAAATAAGGCTGAGCTTATTTCCCAGGCTGCCTGTATCTAAAATCAGGGACATTTCCTTCTGGGTTCATTTAGTCAGGAGGAAAGGAGGCTGAGGGGAGACTTTGTCCAGCTCCCTGAAAGGAGGTGGTAACCTGGTGGGGGTCAGTCTCCTCACCCAAGGAACAAGAGACCGAATGGGAAGGAGCAGCCTCACACTGTGCCAGGGAATGTTTACAGGTGTGCTTGGATTGGATATTAAGAAAAATTTCTTCACTGCAAAGGCTGTTGAGCATGGGAAAAGGCTGCCCAGAGAAGGAAATCACCATCCCTGAAAATATTCAAACAACATATGGGTGTGGCACCTGGGGACATGGTTTAGTGATGACTTGTTGGTGCTGGGTTAACTGTTGGACTCAGTGATCTCAGAGGTCTTTTCCAACCTGAGTGATTCTGGGGTTCTTGCCCCCTGCACTGCTGTGGATGAAGCTTCAGCTCATAGACTCTGCAGGGTATGATGCTCTGAGGTGATCCCAAAGAGTTTGGTTTTTATTCAGGACTGAGAGGATGGCAGCTCAGTGTTTCATCTGCAGGCTGGGCTTCTTTCAGTTTCTGCTTTCAGTCCTTTGAGACTGTTCAATAACAGTTTGGGGAAACACATTTTATGCTGCTATTTTATGATCTGGTAGTGATAACAAATCACGTAAGGGAGGCAAGAGAACTTCCTGTACTGGTTGTTTGTGGAGAAGGAGTTAAAAAGTCCTCTATTAGTTATGTGTGACTGGTTGGTACTGCTTTGCATGGGAGGAAACCTCTCAGCACCTCACCCAGCTGAGCCTCCCACGAGTCTATGAACAAATGTCCAGGATGAAAGCCAAACTGTCTCAGTTTCGGGTGTCAGCCAGGAGCTGCACCTCTCCAGGGGGCTCTGGGGGGTGAGCAGTCTTGTCCTTGGCTGCAGTTCTGGCTGGTAGCTCTGTGAACAGAAATGACTGCAGATATTTGTAAAACTCAGGAAAGATCACTTTGTCTCCATGTGCTGGGTGCAGTCACTGTGAGCTCACTGCCCTGTGTCTCTGCACTCTGCTCTCTGAGGAGATGAGAGATGCACCAGATCTGCCACGCTCATCAGCCAGGGCAGGGGCAGTGAAATTCAGGAGCAAGAAATACAGGAGGCTGCAAAATGAGAACAGTTTCCATCAGCTGCAAGTTTGGGAACATCCTGGCAGCAGTGATGCTGGGAACTGGAAACTTGGAAATTTCATCTTTCAAACCAAGATCTAGCAATCCACTGTGGGACAGCAACCCCTGGTATCCATCCTCTTCTCCTGAGGATGGAAACTCCCCAGCAACAGCAATTACCAAGTATGGATCATCCCCCTGTAGCTGAGTGTGACCACACTTCTGGGGCTGGGAAGTCACATCTCATTTTAGAGAAAATGAAAAACAATGGTCCCCTTCAGCTGATGCATCTCCTCCATAAGTCATAGGTCAGTTCTCCTCTGGGAATGCCTAAGTTCTGTTTGGAATGACTTCCCTTTGAATGCTGTCATTATTTTTCAGCATTCACTTTTTATTTTTGAGCAAGAAAGGTGTGGTATAAAAAGAGTAAAAACTCATATTACTCTGTTTAAAACCAAGCCAAACAGAACAGCATATTTCCCAGAGTTTCTTGGTATACATTTCCTTGCAAATCTTAGAGAGATTTTAATTAAAAGTTTCTTTTCCCTTTCCTTAATAAAGGCAAAATACAAATAAAAATCTTGTAGCTGCCACTTTTAAAGCAAGCTTTTGGACTCAAATTGGTAGCTCATTTAAGAGAAAACCCAAAACCCCAGGGCTCTACTGCCTGTGGTCACTGGAGACTGTTATTTTTTAACAGTGTGCCCATTAAAACTTTCCAGGAGCTTTATTTGTAGAGCAAGGGGTGACATTTTCATGAACTCCATTTTTAAAGTTACCATGAAATTTTTCATTGGAGTGAGAGCAGGATCCCACATTCATTGCAATAGTCACATGCACAAAACCTTGCACTCCCAAAGGAAAGCTTCCCTGTCCCACTGAAAATGGAGGGATGGTTTAGGTGGGGAAGGGATATTGCAGTGAGTGTGGGATCCTGTTCCCAGTGTTTGAGTGGGAGATGTGATCTTGAACCCAAGGACAGAATTTAGCTTTTGATGTTGCCCTGCTGTAGGTTTTGTGCTGACAAAGGGCTCTTACATTTATGGTCACTTCAGGACAGTGACACTGAGGCTAAAGCTGAGGTTTCTGACCAGCCCATGTAGGACTGGTGTTTGTCTTCTGTTGATGCACAAGAAGTTGTTCTTGGTTTTTTAATGTGTCACTAACTGGAAAGTATTACTGGGGAAAAGTCAGCAGCTGGGGCTTCCCCATCCTGAAGGAAAGGAAGGAAACTCCTCAATAAACAGGAGCCCAAAGGACAGCGATCTCCTCTCTGCCACTCTGTCATAGGTAAAAGGGTAAATTCAGGCTGATGTTTCCACAGCATCTGGCCTGCTACAGCTTGATTTCTAGGTAGAGTGCTGGCAGCACTGCAGAGAGCAAGAACAAAGCAATATTGAATTGGTCACCATTTTCTTGTGTTAAAATTTCTCCTTTTACAAAATCAATGATACCATTTTGGAATTGTAAAATTAAGTTCTAATTTAATTGAAGCTTCCTCTGCTACTTATTTCTGTATGGCTAAGTGATACTTTGAATTTCTCTTTGAATGAGGATGCCCTTAAATATTCAACGCTGCTGGTTGCCTTAGCAGACTCCTTGTTTATGTTTTAGCCATCCAAATAAGACAAGTGGAAAAGATGCCATAGTTGTGTGCATGTCTGTGTGTGTTTCTCCAGCATTCAATTATCAGCATCCAAAACCTCAGTATTACCATTTTTAATGCAGTTCAGGATGCCCAGCTGAGTGCTGTATGTGCAGCTCTGATGTATGCAAATCCATTTTGCATGCAGCTCCTGACATATTTTCATATTCAGGATTATGGGAAGCTTTTTGTGTGCCACTTTGATGTATGCTAATCTTTGTTTCTCTAAAAACACTTTTAAAAAGTCCAGACAAATAGACACTCCTTCTTCTTCACTGAAGCTCTGTGTTTTTTCTGTACCCAGGCTCTCACATGGTTCAGAGCAAAGCTTCCACCAGTGGTGTGCTGAAGGGCCATATGCATGTGCCCTGCTCTGAGCAGCTGCTTGTATCCATCAGGGATCAGAGACAGCCTGAGATCTAGCAGTCCTCTGGATGAAAGGCAGCCTGAATCATTCATTTCTTTCTTGACTGTCACCTCTGTTGTAGATGCAGTGCAAAGCTGGAATGGGAACCTCACACACAGAGGCTGGGTGATGCCTGGGCTGGTGGGAAGTGCAGCTGGATCCAAATAGGTCAAGTACACCTATTAGGGACATAAATGATCAGTCAATTAAAGTGGTTGCCTAATGGCTTTGTAACTCTGCCTTGTAACACAGGATATGAGTTACCAAATGTGTTACTTATATCTCTAATATATTTTATTGTATTATTTATGGACTTCTTGTAAACTTTCTGTGGCTACCAGACTTATCATAGTGTGCACAGCAATACAAAAAAGTCTTGAAAGTATTATTTTGTTCTTGCAAGGTTTGCAGTGGGTGCCAGGTCCAGACTGTGCACAGATGCTAAAACACCTCTGAATTTAATTGTGGGTAGTTTGACACCTTTGTAGCACCATAAAGACTAAATGTAAATCCCAGGTTAATGAATGAGAAAATCCCTGTGGTGTCATTAAATCTTCCCCAGAGGGAGCTCAGTGTGCGCCATGAATAAATGTTTAATGCAGTGCTGTGTCAGATGGAGCCATCCATCGGAGAGAAACTCTTGGTCTAACGAGGATCCATCAGCTGAGCCCCACTCAACAGCCCCACAGTGCCAGCAGCTGCTGGGTATTGCTTCAGGGCAGGAATCCCAGCAAGGAGAGTCAGAGGTGCTCACATGGGCACAGAAACATTTCTCCCAGATTTTCCCAGAGTTTTGGGATTATTGACAATATCATCAATATTATCATCATTACCAACTAATCTTCCTTGGCATTCAGAATTGCAATGCCATGACATCCCCTGCAGTGCATTAATCACTTTCTTAATATCAGGAATTAATGTTTCTTACAACACATTTTCTGAAGCCACAAACAACTGTATTTATAGCCACATACATTTCCCTACACCTTTAACCAAGGAAAAGGTTGGTGAATATTTTTGAGCTGGTTCCTCAGAGATGGTGCAGCAAAACACCTGTGGTGTTGGGTTCTATTTTGTACTGGGATTGCATGGCCAGGTTTGGGTAGTGGGATTGGGGTTGGGGCTGCAGGGTTGGCTACTGTGAGAAGCTGCCAGAAGCTGCCCCCATGTCCACCATGGGCAGCTGGCACCCAGACAGGGTCAACCCACTACACACCTCTAGTTCAGAGCATTCAGCAGTCTGAAATAATCCTATATCCTCACCTGTAATCCGATAAAATTAGAACAAATGCAGCTTCAGGATTCACTTTTCAGTAGTTTTAGTTTGCATCTCTTTGTACTACTGCTGCAATTGTTAATTAGTCACTGTGTACTTGAATTACATGGAAGTAGTTTTCTTACTGTCTTTGGTGAATTAGCAACACTTTAAAAACAATCCATAGTCATCCCAACATTAAGCTAAAAGTAAAAAGAAGAGGTGATTTTATTTTCCTGTCTCAGACAAGGAGTAAAAGGAGTCCTTTGTATTTGGACAGTGATGGAGGTAGTGTTTTTGTTTTATTTTGAATTTCAAAATGTGTTGCTTTCCTTTAATTACCAAAAGTAATTAAAGGAAATTTTCCAGAAAAAAACTTTTGCATAATGAAAAGTAGATTTCTTCATTTAAAATGTCAAAGATCCTTCTTTTTGAAAATTTCTTAATACAGCAAATCAAGATGAAAAATAGATTTAATTTTGACAAACTGATTTGAAACAAGACAAAAATAAATATAAATTGTGCTTGAGAAACTCCTTACCAGCTCTAATTCTAGACTTGTCATATCATGAACCACTTGAAAATTCTTCTGGGTGCAAACACACATAGGTGTCCTGGAAATCCCTTTGCTAACTCTTCTTTTCCAAGCAAAGAGTAGCAGAACTTTGATCACAGCCTACAAATCACGGAATGGCATGGGAAGGATGTGGAAGCACCTGGGCAGTCTGTCCACCATGGACTTTGCTATCAAAGTTTGTCAACAGGAATCAAACAGCAATTTTTATGTGTCCAGTTGTCTGCTTGGATGTTTTTAAAGAACTCTTTGAAGTAGAGCAATTCACAGACATAGAGTGAATAAATTTTAGTGAGTGAGTGAATTTTAGTTTAGGATTTTCACCACAGAGTTATTCTTTTCATTGTCCCACCTTTGGACTCTTGGCATGCAGCCCAAAAAAATCCCATCCCTACCCATGGTGAATATTGGCCCAACACAGAAAAGTTCTCATCCAGCAGATTAAACCTGTGTGTCTGTCCAGCATTGCAAACTACAGGATAAGGAAAAGAGTATTTTTAAAGAACCTATAACAATATATTTGCTATTTAAAACATCAATGTGTCTGTGGGGAAGGGGATTTGGAATTTATAAAAGAAAATGAAGTAGCCCCAGGGAAGCGGAGGTGCCATTTTGTGATTAATGGAGTGTGTGCAAAGTGGTAGGGCTCCTCCAAAATCACCTTCTAGCAAGACAGGTGCTGTGGAAGACATTCTGACCAGCAGCTTATTTTTCCACTGCTGTTTTTCAACACATCCCTGGTTGACCTGGCAGACTGCAACCTCTTGGCCATAAATGCCACTGTTCACAGCTTGGCTGGACAGTTCTGTCATTCCAGTGCTCCTGTTTTGTCCTGAAAATACTTGAACAGAAGATTGAGCCAGAGGAATGGACCATGAACAGGTCAGCAGTGGAGCTGCATGTTAGGTTTGAATTCATCAACAAATTCAGGCCTTTTCCCTGGCCTCTCCCAGTTTATCTCATGGTTGTTTCCTGGTGTGAGGATGAGGCTGAGTGCTCCCTTGGCACGATAATGACCTGCAAAACTTAAGACCAAGCTCCCACTGGCAAGCTGTGGTGCATTACCAGTGTGCTTTTCTTCACTGAACCTGGCATGATACCAAGCCTGGCTGCATTAACAAAAGGCCATTTTATAAACAGTGACTTACTCACATTATGGTTCCCAGTGGAAATAAATTGATCAGGAGTTTATCTCCATGGTCCCAGACATTCATGTGTTTCTGAGTGATAAGTGATACCCAGGTGAATGCCATCCTTGCAGAGCTGGTGCCACCAGGGGAGGGAGCTGGGCTCTCCCCACCCTTTCCCTTCACCACAAACCTTCCTTTCACCTCCTCTCTCAAGGCTGGAAGTCAGGTGCTGTGTGAAGAGATGGTGGTAGGGGACATGATGTTTATGAAGCAGGAGGAATTTACTGGGATCATAGAATGGATCATCAGCATTTTTATTCTTAAAGTCGCAGATGCACAGAATCATAGAATTGGAGTTTGGGTTGGAAAGGACCTTTAAAGATCATCTAGGCCAACAGGGTTCCTCTGCCAAGGGCAGGGACGTCTTCAATCAGATCAGTTTGTTCAGAGTCCCATCCAGCCTGGTCTCCAACACTTTCAGAGATGGGCACCCTTCTGCAAAACCTGTTCCAGTGTTCCACCACTCTCACTGTAAAAAATTATATATTGTATCTTGTATAAATCTTCTATCTTTTAGTTTAAAATCATTTTGCCTTATCTTATCACTACAGGCTCTACTAAAGAGTCTCTCCCTACCTTTCTTAAGCCCCCTTTAAGCACTGGGAAACTGCTCAGAGGTTTCCCCAGAGGTTTCTCTTTTCGAGGCTGAACAAGCCCAGATGTCTCAGCCTGTTCTTCATAGGAGAGGTCCTTCTCAGATCTGCTCTCAGTCTTTTCATCCTGTGTTGACACCTGGGGTTGCCCTTGTTGAACCTCATGAAGGAGATTTTGTAGCCAGATAATCTTCCATGGCATTTGCAGTCCCATTCAAAGCAAAATTTCCTACTTGGCCTGAAGTCATGAGTACACAGTGTAGCCCATGAGGACAGCACAATTAATCCTGGGTATTAGCAGTGTTTTCTCCAGCCTTTGCAGGAGTGAACTGTTGGAATGCAAGGGAGGAGGATGTGGTGAAGAAATGTCTTCACCATGGTGGGAGGTGGCAGGGATGGCAGCTCTCCACACCCAAGGATAAGAGCAGACTCACGACCTTTTCCAAGCCAGATCCTCCAGCTCCTTCTTCAAACACTGCGAGGGAGGTTTCATTTCCAGACCACTCAGCAACAAGCCTGATAAAGTCTGCCAAGATAAATATTTATTTTGAGGCAGCAGAACGAAAATTCCCCACCCAAGTTCCTGTTGATCCCATACATATCTAGCACAAAAAGGTTCTTGCTTACCTGATCTCACAGACCTGTTATGCCTGTAGGCAGGGTGGGCTGTGTCAGAGCACCAGGGAGATTCCCTTTTGACCTGGCCAGCCCCAGCCTGCTGCCAAACTGCTCACTGATAAGGCACAAGTGGGTAATGATTTTTTTTCAGATCACTGGCACCTAAAATGCTGTTCAGGTTACGCTCCATAAACCATCTCCAGTTTTCCTTCTATTCACTGTGATGGATGAAACTCTGCCCAATAGCTGGCTTCACATTCAAGAAGCACAGGGGAGCTGCTGCATTCAAATTTTTCTGAAGCTACTTTTTCTCATGGCTTAAATGCTCCTGAATGCTTTTGTTTTCCAGGCAGTGTTGATGTGATTAGTTTGAGTTGCTCGGAGTGGACATTTTAATAAATCTGAGAGCAATATACCAACTACCTTGCCTGATTTCAGTGCTGCCATGCCATTTGACAGTGGCAATCAAACAGATTTATGCCTCTCAGCATGGTCAGTGATGGGGCAGAAGAGTTACAGATCATTTTCTCCCTGATTAAATGGCAGGTGAGACTTGGGTCTGCCTTTCTGTCTGTGGGCACACAGGACAGCAGCACACATGCCATCTCTGTGGGGATGTAATGATGGACAGGAGAAGAGAGACAGTGAGCTCTGGGAGACAAAACACAATCTGACTTTAATTAATCATAGAATGGTTTGTGTTGGGGGGAGTTTAGAGATCACCTGTTTTCAACCCCCCTCTGCTGTGGGCAGAGACACCTTCCACTAGACCAGGCTGCTCAGGACCCCAGTCAGACTGGCCTTGAACACTCCAGGGATGAGGAATTAAATGGAATCCGTAAAGTAAATAAGGGATGGATGGATGGATGGATGGATGGATGGATGGATGGATGGATGGATGGATGGATGGATGGATGGATGGATGGATGGATGGATGGATGGATGGATGGATGGATGGAAGAAGGGAAAGGGATGTTGCACGTTGTGCTTTTCCAAAATTGTGTCACGTGGTGGCTTTTGGTGCTGTATAAGGGCAGGGCTCACCTTTGCCTGCCATGGATAAGGCTGAAGTGGCAGAGGCTGTGCTGGGGCACAGGCAGCACCTCCTCATGTCTCCCTGGGGCCTTCAGTGCTTGGTGGGACTGACCTGCTGGAGCTGAAGGACATGGAGCAGAGGTCTGACAGGAGTCCCAGCATCATCTGGTTAAGATTCAGGCTCACTCCCTGTGCTCAGCTCTGCCTGCCAGGCTGTCCTGTAACTCACATTCTGTCTCACAGAGCAGGAGCTCAGAGGTCTCTGGTGAGGTGTCAGACCAATGAAATGTTCCTTTCTAAATGTCAGCCAGCTCTGGTCAGGGGAGGCAGGCAGTGATGAGCCTGGGCAGAGCAAACAAGCCTGTGGTTTGGAGTGAAACAGTTCCCTCCATTGTTTCTCTCCAGGCCTAGCACAGACCTGGGGTGTGAATTTATGTGTGTTTTTCCAGGGATGTGTTTTCTGTTGTTCTAGAATGAGATTTTTCATGGCTGCTCTGGGCCCTTGTGGGTTCAGTAGGGCAAGATTTAACCTCCCAGTCCAGGGCTTTGAGACCAAGGGTTGCTCAAGTAGTTGCTCACAAGAAGTGTGGACAGGAAAAAAGTCCCCAAATGACAGAAAGGATGCTCAGGGACATACTGTTGGTGGTGTCAAATTTATAACATCATAGCTGTCAGTGGCTTAGCACTGAAACTACTTAATCTCTGTAGGTTTTACAGGGCAGGAATCTGAGCTGTGTTTCTGAAAATGGGCACTTGCAGTTCTGCTGCTGAGGCCTTTCTAGCACAGCACATCCTCTTGAAGCCAAAATTGCAGCAAGTCTTGAACTTACTCCTTCAAGTGTAGAGTTTCCAGCTGTAAAATACTGTGGGATGTCCAAAGGTTGTGTGGTGGCCACCATCAGTCAAGAGAGAGCTGCAGCAGGTCACACTGTCCTTTCCCAGATTCCCACAGGGCAGGTGGATATGTGAGGTTTGAGTCTAAAGGATTTGGGGACCTTTGAGCAGTTCAAGCCCTGCATGGAACACTGGCAGTATCTCTGTGCTGGGATGCTGCTGTTCCCTGCTGCCTTTGTGCTCTTCTGCCTGACACACTGGGTCTGGAAAGTGCTGGCAACTTCAGACTAAAGAGTGCATGTCACACCAGGGTCTTAATGTGAGTTACAGACCACAAAAGCTGGATCCTGAACCACCAGCATCTAACATGGGCTGAAAAACTCCTCAACATGGTGCTGGTACAAAGCACTTCTTTGCCAGGAAAGTGGGCATCAAAAAAGGGCCAAACACCAATGTACTGGGACATTTACAGTGTGGGGGGTGAGAGGCAGTACTATGGTGATTTTTTCTCAATTATTTCATTATTACTTTCTTCATGAATTTTGTCTAAGGCCCACCCATTAAAAGAAAAACAAATTAACCATTACACAATGATTACTATTAACCATTAACCATTAATATTGTGTGGCTGACCACAGGGGTGTTGTGTAATGCCCAGATGCCCTTCCCCTGCACCCCATAAGCTGTTCCATGCCCAAGGCAGCAGCATATCTCAGTCCCAGGGGCAGAGTTGACTCACCTGGGTGAGTTTCATGCCTGAGGCTGAGGCTGTGCAGGGCCAGCCCTGGGAGGGATGCAGGCATGGTGCCCCTTCTTTGAGTTCTTGTGTCAGGTTCCCCCCTGCCCTTGTGCCCCAGGCTCTTTTGGGCTGGTGCAGTTGATGGCTCCTGGGATGGGCCTGGGAGCAGCTCCAGGGCGTTATTTAGGTTCCCCTTTTCTTTCTGTGCTCCTTTGTGGGTGTGCAGATGAGCTTTTGTCAAAGCACCTGACAAGTGCAGTGAGAATACATTGCATTTGTAGGTGGATTTGTAAAAAAAAAAATATTTCCTTAAGGTGTTAAGAATTGCTTTGCATTAGTCCATTGAAGGGATGGGTTTTTATCTTTGTTGATTACCAGATTGGCAGGGGGCCAGGAACATTCTTCAGATTGTGAGTTTACAGTGCAAATAAAGCCTGTCTTGGAGGAGGAAAAAAGAAAAAAGCTCTTCTTTCTCAAAGATGAGAAGACAATGAAGACAATCCCAGTTGATTGATCCTGGTATCTTTTACAATGCTAAATGTAGACAGAAGATTAAGCTCGACTCTGGACTCTGGCAACCATTTAATGGCCCTGGAACCACTTCTACACTCGGAACAGAGTCTGGAGGAACCTTTTGGAAGAGACAGAGAAAGAGGAACCTTGTCTCAGTCTCTTTTTCTGAATCTGCCTCTCTGCTCTCCCTGGGACGTGACCCTTTGCATTTTCCCTGCACTGCCCATCACGGGGTATTATCAGCATAAATAAACCGCCCTGGGGTGCACAGAGGTGCCTTACATGGGGACAGTGACATGGTTAAAAGAGGAGGGAGTGGGAAGGTAGCAGGGAAAATCCAGCCCAGAAATAAGACCTTAAGCACTCAATCACTTAAGGTAGCTTACCCTGCTGCTTGCCTGGGCTGAGCTGGGATCTCTGAGCACAGGCACAGCTGCAGGCAGGCACTGTGGAGCCCTGCTTATCTCTCAGGGGACTGCAGCTGGGAGAGGGCTGGGCACTAAATCTCCCTACCTTAAGTCCCCAGAAATTGTTTCTGGGTCTGAGGCCAAAATATCCTGTTCACTGATGTGCTAATGCCGAGGTCATGCCGGGGATGGTGATAAGGACTGTGGCTGGTATCATGCTACTTGTGATGGCTTAATTTAACTATCACAAGTAGTGTCCAGAAGTGAAACATTCCCAGCAGCTGGGGTTGGCATCCCTGCATGGTTTCCCACACCAGTCCCTGACCTTGCACTTCCACTGCCTTGGTGAATCCTGTGGAAACACTTTTGCAAAGATTTATGCATCTCATGTGAGCAGAGGGAGGGAGACAGACACAGGGATAGGCTGAGATGTGGTACAAGATATTGTGAAGAATAAAAATAATGATATCTGGGTTGGACCTTCCACATGTTTTAAGAAAAAAAAAATAATTAGAAAGCTCCAAGTCACACTGAACTAAAAAAAAAAAAGGTTTTACATTCATTTCAGTCGCCCTTTTCCTCAGGCCCTAAATCAAATATATAGTCTCTGGAGCCTTTCTGTCAGCATATATATATATGTGTGTGTGTGTGTGTGTGTGTGTATATATATACATATATATTTCTATCATAAGTATCCATAGGAAGCATGAACATTCAGAGGAAACTGTAAGTAGTAAGAATTAAAATAGAGTTTTCAGTGCTTATAACCACAAGGAAAAAGGGCCTTAGGAACTCTGGCTTCTTACCTTCCCATTATATGCTAAAAAAGACAGGATGATTAAGAATTTGAAGACATTGTAGCCCACTGTGTAAACACTGGTTTGGGTTTGGATTTGGGTTTCTTCCTCCTGGTGTTATAAATATAAATTTAACCTTAGCTGAGTTACAATAAATAAATAAATAAATCTGGTGAAATGGGTGCTTGTTTTGGAGGCCAGAACTGTTTTATCAACTCTACTCCATTTTATAGGCTTTTCCAGGAAAGGCTGGATAATCCCTCTCCCTTCTCCTCCTGAAAACACCCGAGCAGGGCAGGAGCTGTTTGCAAATACCCCTTGGTCCAGCGCTGACAGCACTGGGGGTTTGACCTGCCAGCATCACAGCTCTTGAATTACCCACTCCATAAATGGAAAATCAATTTGCCTCTGGGTTTGGGCATGTTTTCGGGGTTGTTAGAGGCTCTGTTTTTGTTTAGACTCACAACTACAGACAGGAAAGCAAATGTGTTTGTGGCTGTTCTGCAGCTCAGAGAGGAGCTGGCGTGGGTGGGGCTGGGCACTGGGGCTGTTCTCGGAGCTCCCTCACTCTCCAAGGCACAGTGGCAGCATCCCCATCGTGTCTCTAAGGCTGGGATTCCTGCATTTTACTCAGGAATGCTTCAGAAGATTTCTGGTTGGTGTAAAAACTTCCCTCCACAACATTAAAGTGAATGCAGGATGGCTCCCTGATGTACTGGTGCAAGAGCCCAAGCAGATGGGGTTAATGCAGCTCTTTGTTATCCTGCCTGGCCCCCTTGTCAGCCCTTGAGCTCCTATAAATGCTTGTGGAGGGGCCAGACTTAAAATAAATCTCGAGGCATTTGGCAAGCAGCAGCTAATTGAAGGGCATGTGCTGCCCATGGTGTGCTGGGGAGGAGAATCCTGGGGCAAAGGCTGAAAAGCGAGGTCTGAGGTTCCTGTTTTCAGTGTGGGACTCTGTAAATATTTACAGAGCACCTCTATAATCCAAGCTGTTTCCAAGGTGGTGGAGAAGTGGTTTGGCCTGGGGCAGCTCCTGGCAGATGCCCAGGAGAGGAGGCAGCTGGAAAGCTGGGGATGCTGCAGCTGCACTTCCCTCCTGCCTGGATAAACAGCACCTGTGGGTGAGGCAGGGAGGGGGGTCCCGCCTCAATGCCATGCACAGAAATGGGTTCAAATAGTGAGGTTTGGTGGGGACAGTTGCAGTTCTGCTGGCTCTTTGCTGGGGTGAAGGCTGCAGCTGAGCAGTGAACGAGACTGCTCTCCCTGGGCTTTCATCTGATCATAACTTGCACATATTCTCACATGCTTGCTTCTCTGATTTTTTTTCCTACCTTAAAAAAAAAAAACCAAACAAAAAAAACCCAACAAAACAAAGAGTGTTATTTAAGCAATGGCACTTTGGGGACTTTTTGTAAACATCTGAACTTTTATAAACAATGTGATTTTTTTTTTTTTTCCCACAAAACAATGTCTGTCCCACAATGGCATTCCCACAAAACACTGTGGGATGAAGGGGTTCATGTTATGACTTTTAAAAACTTGTTTAAATCACTGCTGCCAGACAGGGAATGCCAGGAAGGGAAGGGAGAGCAGCTCTGGGTCCCTCTGTACCTCCAAAGCAGCTTGGTGCCTCTCTGCCTCGGCTGGAATCAAGCTGATATTACCTAACTTTCCTTGACAAAAAAAGAGGAATTTTCCACGTGAAACAAAGGCCATTTATACTTTGATTTCCCCTGTTTGTCCCAGGACATAGGAGCTATTTTTTTTCTTGGCTTTCTCTAATCTCAAATCTAATCCCAATCCTTAAGGAATTAAGCTGGCTGAAAGACAAAATAACTGATTCAACTCGCTCCCCATCCTGCTCCCCCCTCCTTTGCCGGATGCTTGCTCTTCAGCTGCTCTGAGTTTTGAATACTTTGCTGCCTATCTTGTGGCTGTCAAGGTCAGCCTAAAGGAAGGAGGTGACTCATTGTCATTCAAATAGCTACAAACTGTAATACAAATAAGGCCAGAGGAGAGCCAGGAGGCTGATTCAATACAAAGAGACTGTCCACAGGTCTATGCTCTGCTCTTTCCAAAATTTCACCCTCACACTCCTCAGTGTGCAAATACCAGAGCAGAGCTTGAAACCAGGGCTGCTGTTTTGAGGACTCTGACCTGATCAGAAAACAGGGACAGAAAAGCAGAGAAATTAGTTTAAAAGAAATGAAGAAAAAAAAAATCTGACCATTATTATTCTTTCTTTTTTTTGCCTGTGTGTCCCTAGGTTGCAAACTTCTCTCCATGGCTTGAATGGACATTGGAGCATGTCTGTCTGATGGAATGTACAACCCCAGATGATCCAATCCTTCAAGAACTAAATTCCAAGAAAAAGAATACAATCCTTTCTACACTTGCTTGTTTTAATGGATGGCTTGCTCTCACACACAGAACCTGAGTTTTAATTTCTGTATGCAGAAAGACAAGGGTCTGCCTTCAGTAAACCCTCACCAGGAGGGGTTAGCAACAGGACACAGAGAGGTGGAAGGAACTTGGAAGCACTGTGAGAAGGTGAAAGGAAATACCCAGCTTGTCCTATTTTAAGCCCATCTGGGGAAGATGAAGCTTCTCCCTTATGGCTGGAAGTAGTGGAGTCAGTCAGTTCAGCCTGGGGCTGGGGTGGTGACTGGCAGGTCCCTGCTGCAGCCTTTCCTTTTTGCCTGACTCTGTGCTGCTCTGGGCCAGCGTGGGGCCGCAACCCCCGGGGCAAAGATGGTTGTGGTGAGGAGGAGGAATGTGAAAGTGTTCACCTTCGCCTTCCTGCTGATCACAGTCACCTCCTTCCTGCTGAACTACACTCACCAGGTGACCTCCACCACCTGGGACCCCCGGCACCTGGTGGTGCAGTTCTCAGAGCACGTCCAGAAGCTCTTCAAGTACCCCAGGAGACCCTGCAGCTGTCACTCGTGCATTTCGGAGCTGGGACGTTCCCTCTGGTTCGACCAGAGGTTTAACTCAACTATGCAACCTTTCCTGACCTCACAGAATGCCTTGATCCCAGAAGACAGCTACAGGTGGTGGCTGGTAAGTGGGGGGTGTGGATAGAGCCCAGGCTTTGGGGGGTGGTGGTGGTGTCAGGCTTCCAGAGGTGCCAGGCACATGGAAGGAGATGTTTTCTGCCCAAAGCATTTGCTGTCTCAGCTGACAAGGCAGAGGGGGAAGGAAGTGGGTGTTTGTGCTGCTGTCTAGCCTAGAGGGGCTTGGAGTGCACATTCACTTGCTCCCAGCTAGAGAAGTCCCTGACAGAGTTAGGTGGTAAATCCAGAACTTGCAGATGTCAATACTGTCATTTTTCTCCCTTCTCTTCCAAAGAACAGGCTTTGTAACCCTCTGTTTCTGCTTCAGATGGGCTTTTTGCCATTCATCATGGTGGATAATCAAACTAATTGTGGTGTGTGATTCCCCCAGGGGCTCTCCCTACCATAAGATATGTAAATAATTAGCAGGATTAAATGGGAAATTATTTATTCCATGTGTATGAGAACATTCTCTGTGGTGGCTGATGGTGTAAAACAGATCCAGAAAGTTCATGGATGTCTGTGGGTGACTGGGAAGGAGCAGCCCCAGGTGTATCCTTGAGCAGGGTGGTCCAGCTACCCCTTGAAGCCTGATCCAAGCATCATGAAAGCAAGGAGATGCTTTGTTCTTAAAGCACAGAAGGGAAAAAGACATATCCTGTTGTTTTGCTTAACAAAAGCCCCTTTTATGTGCTCTAGAAGCAAGACATCAGCTGTTTGATTTACTCCTGGCTGTGCTGCTGAGGTGCTAAAGTGCAGGTTCTGCTGCAACAACCCCAGTGAAATCGCAGTTTCTTTGCACTTGTTTCCCCCCTCTTCTGGAAAAATAGTGCCCTGTGCCTTTCTTTGAACCCACAGCAGCCTGCAACTTGGTGTCTGCTGCAAGCACAACCCTTGTTGTGGGATTCTGGACTTTCAGGCCTTCCCTGGCATCCTGAGGGGGCCTCTCCAGCAGGCACCCACTATTGCAGCAGGGACATTTGGGTTTTGGAGGGCATGTCAGGTGCTGTGGGAATGAGGCTGTATCAGATTTATCACTTCTCACTCCACTGGCTGCTGCATTTGGTACTGAAAAAGAAATGCCACTGAACTCTGCCATCTTTAGTTGTTGTGTAAATGATATAATTGCTTTATGATGAGGCCCTCCTCTTTGCAATGAGTCTCAAGTACTCACCTGCCCTTGGCCATGACTTTGATTTCCCATGGATTGTGGTTTTTCTTGCAGCTTCCAGACACTTTTTCTTCTGGTCCCCATGTTTACTGTCTGGGCTTTGCTGGAGCCTTGAGCAGGGAAGATGGCAAGTTCAGGTCCTTGCCCTTGCCCTGGCCTGAGGTTTCACCAGGGAGCTGGGCTGATCTGACAGCTGGCAGTTTTCAGAGGAGTGGACATAGCCCAGACTGAGCTCAGTAATGAGAGGATGAGGTTACTCCTGGACACCATGAGCAAAGCCACTCTGCATTCTGCACTCAGAACTCACTGACTTAAGCATGAGGTTTGAATGCATTCTCTCTTAGGAAAAAAAAATTAAAAATAAAAACCTTGGGACTCAGTACAGAAGTCTGAATATGTAATGCTCCTTCTTGTAGTGAAACAGGGAAAAAAAAAAAGCAGTGCTTCCTCAGCTTACAGAATCAGTTGGAAAAGACCTCTGAGATGGAGTCAACCTGTGACTGAACACCACCTTGTCAACCAGACCAGGGTACCAAGTGCCACATCCAGTCTTTCCTTAAACACCTCCAGGGATGGTAACTCCACCATCTCCCTGGGCAGCCCATCCAGTGTCTAATCACCCCTTCTGTGAGGAAATTCCTTCTAATGTCCAACTAAAACCTTCCAACCATAGTTTTGGACTATGTCCTCTCATCCTGTTGCCAGTTCCCTGGGAGAAGAGACTGGCCCCCACCTGGCCACAACCTCAGGTGATTGTAGAGAGTGACAAGGTCATTCCTGAGCCTCCTTTTCTCCAGGCTAAACAACCCCAGCTCCCTCAGCCTCAGTCACCTTCTAGGACTTGTGCTCCAGACCCTTCTCCAGCTTTTTTGCCTTTTCTGGACTTGCTCCAGCACCTCAATGTCCTTCCTGAAGTGAGTGGCCCAGAACTGGACACAGCCCTCAAGGTGTGGTCTCACCAGTGTGTTAAAAGTTCAGCTCAACCTGAAACAGATTCTTTCAGAGAAAGTTTGTTTCTTTTTCAGCAAAATGAAAAAAACAGATTTTCAGA
Source organism: Serinus canaria (assembly GCF_022539315.1). Classification (NCBI taxonomy): domain Eukaryota; kingdom Metazoa; phylum Chordata; class Aves; order Passeriformes; family Fringillidae; genus Serinus; species Serinus canaria. The sequence continues at coordinate 143,990,192 of NC_066315.1, read as the reverse complement.
ACAGCCTAAAGTCTTCCCTCCCCATCCCGAACAAAAGCTGTGCATTCATTTTCAGGGCTGTCTAACCATCTCTTAGTGTTTTCATTCTTTTATTATTCAGATCATGTTCAAAGGGAATACACCACTTCAGAATACGAAATCAAAGCAAGTTTTTTTCAGATGGTAAAAATAAATCTTCTAAGATTCCTAGACTTTTTCAATCTTCAACCTGGATGTGTGAAATATTTTGATGTCCCCCATAAGTGCATTGTGTATTGGAAGTTTTTACTCACTGAAAGTCTTTGCCCTGATGTATAGTAGATGAAGAAAGTGCCCTGACTCCTCTGAAAGATGGTTTTGGGTAAACCCCAGGCATGATGTGGCCTCACCTCCTCATTGCAACTGATTCCTTATGTACATGTTGCTTTGGGTAAGCTTTTCCAAGAGAGTGTCATTTCTTCAGTAAATAATTCCCAGGTGCATCCTGAGGGCAGCTCCCTTTCTGCTGTTCATTTTTAGGCTCATCTTCAAAGCAACCCGGAGATTTCAGCCAGTCTTTAGGAAAACATTGCTCATGGCCGTGTTTCACTCTTGTGTGCCTTGCCAACTCAGTAATTTGTGACTTTTTGCTATATTTGTACATAAAATGAGGTATGAGGAAACCTGAGATTGCTCCAGCTTCTTTTTGGGGCGGGGGGGATGACTGTGTGTTCACTCTCAGGAGCTGATTTCAGACAGTGTGGTGGTTTTGTTGAGCTGTAACTGAGGCTCTGAGATGCACTGGAGCTCTTTATTACACAGCTGTGACTTCCCTCCCATGGGGAGACCCGTGTGATGTGCTGCCCTAAAAGCAGGCACAGCCCTTGCCTGTCCACCAAACTCAGTCTGCCCTCCCTCCCCCTTAACCCTGCTGCTGTAGGTGTGAATAAGTGCTATTCATCCCAACAGTCCTGCAGCATTAGTATCCCTCCACACTAGGACAGTGAGGACTGATTTCAGAGGTTAATGGCCAAATTTGACATTTGGGACCAAAGAATGGAGTGGTTTCCCTTGCTTACAGCTCTTCCCATGGCTGCCAGGCTGCTTCATGGTTTATTTGGAGAATATATGGTTTCAGCCTGGTAGCATGTGACCTTCTGTAGGAAATATTCATGCTTGCTCTGGATTAAACTGTTTGTGTGTAGTGGATTTAGTGCTGCCACCTGTGCAGGTGGGAAGGAGCAGGGGGGAGAAGTCAGTGCCACCATCCCTGCAGTGGCTCACCCTGCTGCATGGGGCAGGGCTGCTCCAGAGAAGGCCCCTGGAAATGTACCTGGCTTTCCTTTGTTCATGGAAACAAAGGGGATGTTGTCAGGATGGCTCCCTGCTTCTCATTTGCTTAAATATACACAGCTGATAAACTGTCCCTTCGTTATTTTAGTCAGGTATTTGGGCAAATAATGGCCCAAATTCTGCCACCTACACCCCTGCAGCTGCTCTGTACTTTTTGTGACTTAAAGTTGGATTGGAATCCCCTACTCTCAGGGAGGATCTGGGCATTAATAACACTTCAGGCTGTGAACATTTTGTTAGAAATTCCTCCCTCCCTCCCTTTTCTCCCTCTCACCCTTCCTGTCTCCCACCTCCTCTCTCGCTCTCTCTCTCTCTCTCTTTCTCCTCTGCCTTCTCTCATCTCATGCTCAGGGACTGTGAGAGTGTTTTTGCAAGGTGGCACCTGGTGTTACATGATACATTCCTTTCTGTTTACATTTTGTTTCCCACCTTCCTGAGCTGGTTCACCTGCAAGCTTTCCATTGTTTTACCATGACACAAATGCTGTGGATGTTCTCACTAAATTTCTCATTAAATTTCACGAAATGTTCTCACTAAATCTCCTAACCCATATATAAGGAAACATGGCAAGAATTACATGCTGTGACAAAGCACAGCATTTATTTTTAGTTTTCTTATTTTGTTCTAAAGGCTGGATACATTGTTCTTGGTGGTTAGAAAGTATTAAAAATAGGAGATCAGAACCTGCTGTTCTAAGCCCAAATGTTGAGGCTGATGGATTGAAGTTGTGATAAGTAACTTTAGGCTCAGAGTTTCCTGGCAATCTTCTCTTTAGCACATTGTTCATAAACCATCATGTTATAAGAACTTTTATCTGGAGTCTTACAATGTCTGAGGATCTTGCATTTTCTTTGGAAGAAAGCTCAGATCTTGGGGCCATGTTATTAGTGTATCAAAAAGAAAATATTAGTTTAAACTCATTATGTTTGTAGGAAAAATGTAATAGATGGCTTAAAAATTTGCTTTCAGCTGGTGAACAAAGGGACATCCCCACCCAACACGTGCTGGGCAAGCTGGGGCAGCTGCACTGATTTTTAAGGCAGCAGCAGAGCTGCTTGGCACCTGAGTCATGCATTTTGAATGCTCTCTGAGGAACACGTGTCCAAATATTTTGATCAGCAGAAGTTTCCTTTGAAACTGGGATGCTGTCTGTGACACATACCAGCCCTCTGCAGGTAGCATGCAGCTACCACATCACTGCAGAAAGGGGTACCAAATCCCAAATCCAGGCCAGGCTCTAGGCTCTGGTCCCAGTGCCTGGCCCAGTCCCACCCAGCCCCATCTGCAGTTGAGCTGTTTGGTTGTGACATTTAGACCAGATTTGGACATATGGGAAGAACCTGACCCTGGGCCACCTCTCACCTTCAATGGCAGCCCCCACATAAGTCCAGCTGTGCTGGAGCTGCTCCTCCTATGGTGAGGACAGATGGATGTGGAGGTGGTCCAAGCTCACAGGTCTCTCTCAGCACAAGGGTCAGAGTAGTGCAGAGGTGACCCATACCAATCATACCATGGAAGTCAGAAATTGTACAACTCAGCATATTATTGTGTACTATTTACAGAATATGTGCATGTATGTGTTTATATTTGAGAATGTAAATTTTTTGACTACACACATCAATAAACAAAGCCCAGACTCTTGGCAGTTCCTCTGTTCTTCCCCTTCAACTCTTAGATGCATAGGAATTGAAGGACATTAACTATAACAAGAATAAAGCCATATTTTCCAGACCAAGGAGGCATTTTTAAAATTGATGATATCCTTTTGGGCTCTCCTTGAGTCTGTAGAACAGAGATTACCTGGATTTGCCCCAGCTGACTCTTGCTAGGATTAATCTTGTAGCTGGAAAGTGTTGCATGAGTGTTAATACCTAAAAACTGCAGCAGTGAGGCAATTAGTAGCTGGGCAAAAGAGATTCTCACGGGGCTTTATTTGCTCTTTAACTTTTAAATACAGTTTTAAAACATTAAAAAAGCCACAAACCCCAGTATTGCTACCCCAGCTTGCCCCAGGCTGCCTGGCTGTGTTTTGGCAGGGCTGCCCCACCAGTGCTGGCTGCTGCCACATCCACAGCTGTACCTGTCTGTGCACCACCAGGGTTCTGCCTTGCTCCATTTCTGTCTGCATCTACATCACACCCACGATTGCAGGCTCATCTATTCTACCTGCTCATCATTTGGGGTTTTGGAGCTGTGGTTAATACACTGCCAGACTTGGCTGTGGGTGCAGGGTGCACACCAGGAGAGCTTTCCTAGGAGGTTCTCCTGACTCCTTGGAGGCCCCAAGAGAAGAAGGACGTGGATGGAGCAAGTCCAGAGGGGGCCTGGAACAGCTTTCTTGTAAAGGCAGAGAATTGGGGTTGTTTAACCTGACAAAGAGAAGGCTCTGGGGAACCTTTATGGCCAGCTTTCAATAGCTGGAGGTATTGAAAGGAGATATTGAAAGGATAAAGATATTGAAAGGAGAGCTGGGCAGGGACTTTTCACAAGGGCGTGTACTGATAGGACAAAGGGGAATGGCTTTAACCTGGAAGAGGACAGGTTTAAGATTAGTTATTAGGACGAAATTCTTTCCTTTGAGGATGGTGAGGCACTGGCACAGGTTGCCCAAAGAAGTGGATGCCCCATCCCTGGTTGTTTTCAAGGCCAGTTTGGATGGGGCTTGGAGAAGTTTTCAAGGCCAGTTTGGATGGGGCTTGGAGCTGCCCATGGTAGGGGCGTTGGAATGAGTTGATCTTTAAGGCCTCTTCCAACCCAAACCATTCTGTGATCCATGACTGTAGCTGTGTCCTCACCACTCCAAGCCATTATCCCTGAGCAGCCTTGGCTGAATTCACACTCTCCTTTGCAACCCCTTAGCCAAGTTTTGGGTATTGCTGCTTGGTAGTGCTGTCAGTGTGCTGCTGTTGGAGAGCCCAGTGAAACCTCCTGAGAAGTTTAAAAAAGCAGCAACTCCCTTGTCATCCGTAGTGGGAGCGTGCACAGTGGTGAGGAGAGAACAACAGGATCTTCCTTGGAGAGCCATTCATGGGTGAAGAAAGGGAGTGCGTGAACTCTGAGGGTTCTTTTTTCTTTTTTTTTTTTTTTTTTTTTTCCTTGCTTTTTTAAAATGAGAAGATGCAAAACCAGCTAGTTCTGTGTGTGAAATGGAGAGTTTCTAAGGCTGGGAGATGATTTAGGAAACTTCTCAATCTGAACTCCCAAATACAGTTTATAACAACCTGAGGTGGAGAGTTGAGTCTCAAGTGACACACAAATATCTTATGGAGGGAAGCTGGACTGTTGAGTGATATTTCATATGTGGACACAAGATGGGTTAAGATGCTTTATGATCTTGGACAAAAAGTTGAACTGCTTCTTTAGACACATATTTCTTACACAGACTTCTGAGAAGAGCAGCCACTTCACTCAGGACACAGGGGTCAGGTATTTCAGTGTAGTTAAGGCCACCTGTAGCAGCTATATCCATACACATGTCCCTGTCACATCTACTGCACCTGGAGGGAGGATGCTGTCCTAGCAGAGCCACATGGCACTGCTGTGGCTATGCCTTGCACAGCATGGACAGACTTCCACTCTGTGCTTTTGTTCATTCTCTTATGGGAAAGGCCAGACTGGTGGGAGTTTGATAAGGAGGAGGGAAAAAAAAAAAAAAAAAAAAAGGAAAGACAACAATACTTAAAAAAAAAAAAAAAAAAGGACAAAAATTTGGTGTGGGAAAGTGAATTATAATCGGCTTGTAATTGTAATGCTATTAAAGTGGTCTTTTTTCAATAAGCCAAGCAAACATTGTGCAATAAGGAACTGGTTGCATGTTAAGTCTGAACATTTATAAGCTGAATATGCCTTGGAGTTAACCAGCTTTGTTGCTTCCTCTTCTCTGTCTTGCTGAAATGTCAAAGAGTAACCAGTGTTGATAGAAGATTAGACCTGAGACATATAGTTCAGTCAGATAATCATTGGGAAATCAAAACAAAGCACTTCAAATGAGCTAAGGACAGATTGTATGGATGTTCCTTAGCACTTCAAATGAGCTAAGGACATCCATTGTATGGATGTTCAGCACACACTGCAATGAGGTCATCACCGTGTTTGAGGTCTCTGAGAGAATTTCCAGCATAAGTAATTGTCTTTCCCATGGAAGTTGTGTACAACAAAGGGATTTTAGGACAATTGTGTCCTGCTTTCAGGTTGGTGTTGGTTGGCATGTTTCAGGTTGGGTGCAGTAGAGTTACTCTAGACAGAAACATAAAAGAATGGTAGATGCCTGAGCTCTGTAAATGGAGGTGACCATCCAGGATGTTTCTTACTATCTCTATGCAGCAAAAATGCATCACTACTCCAAGTCTTTCCCTTTGCTGATGCTGTCAATCTGGACAAAAAGAAAATGTCACTTAAAAAGGGCACTCAGGTACTTGGAATTTTCTGAAAATTGCCTTCCTATTCTTGAATTTTCTCAGGCAAAATCAGTTCAAGAATAAGGTTTTGGTGGGTTTCCTTTTTATTTCTTAAAGACACTTAAGAGTCAGCTCATTTTTACAGAGAAAGAGAGTATATATGGTATATGCAAATGTGTGTTCAAATTATTCCAAATAAGTTCCTTTTTCAAAAAAGTTTGTATTTTACTACATTCTAGACCTGTACTAGATTCTGTGACAGCTATGAAGTCTCAAATTATTTTGAAGGCTACAAGTTTTCTAACATTGTTTTTCTCATATTCAAGGTAAGATGAGGTTAGATTCGATTCATAAAGAACACACAAGAGTTTAGATATGTGGCTACGTGTTGGTTGGATCACACACAAATTTAGAACATGACCTTTTTTATTTATGTAACTGAGCCTTGCACTGAGTGGTGACATACACAGCATAATTACAGTGCTTGTCTGGTCACCCTAATTACTTTGCATCCTAATCACCTTGTGCAGTCCATATAGGTGTATACAGATTAGGAAGGATTAGTGGAAGGTTAAGTCTGTGTATGCATTTCTTTGTCTTCTTTGTTTCAAGTTCTTAATGTCATCTTCTAGCTCTGAGCTGCAGAGACCTGTTGTTTGTTTCAGTGCAAATAAGGTCCTGCAAAAAGCACAGAATTTAAACAAAGATTACAGTGCTGCACCTGTTTTGTGTTTGTGTAAGAGAGGGAGATAGCAGGACAAATTAACAGTTCCTGGTGCAGTCAAGGGAAACACATTGGAAGCTAAAGCCAAATTAGCCCAGGCCATTCCTGGGAGTCGTGGGAAAGGGTGTTTCTCTTCTCTCCCTCCCTGTCTTTCCATGCCTTGGGCTGGCAGAGCCAGACAGAGCCTTTTTGGCCTTGTGCTGGAGCCGTCTCCTTTTGTGAGCTTGGAAGGAAGTGGCACCACGAGAGTGAGTGATGCTGTTTGTGAGCATGCCAGTACTGCCAGCCTCTTCAGTAAATCTCAGAGAGCTGAGCCCCAGAAGGGGAGTGTCTGACCATCATCTGGCCTGCACCTGCCTGTGCCCTCCCATTGCAGCCATTGTTTCCACCATGCACCACAGAGCTGCTGCAGAGCATTCCCCTCCATGGCAACAGACACAATGACCAAGGTCCGGGTGGTTTTCTTCATCCTGGAGGCTTTTTTTATATGATCATACATCTCCAGCCCTCAGGGCTAGCTCTAGTAGGGTTTCTTATTGCATGAGCAGTTGGTTCCTCCACAGTTCACTTCCCATTTCCCTCTTCTACTCCTGGCATATGCCAAAATTTGTGGCAGGGATATCGGCCACTTCTGTCTTCCATCAGCTCCCCTGGGACTGTTCTGTCATTTATAGCAGAGTTAAAAGAAATCTTACACATATCCTAACAGAAAATAGCTGACCCAGAGTGGGTTTAGGCTTAGAGAACACCAGAGGAACATTTATTCTGCTAAGGCCAGCCTCGGGGAAAATACTTGATCTGTTCTGTCATAGCTAGATAGAGGAAGTGTGGGAATCTGATGACGAGGAGGAGAAAAAGGAAGCCAAGTTTAAGAAGTTGAGGAGTTTTTCGCTTGGTTTTTTTCACACTTTGGCTCCCAACACGAAGCCTTGTACTGCAGAATCCTTGTACTGTATCTGTGGGTAGCTGCAGGGTTGCTCTTTGAGGAGACGTTTCAAGCCATCTCTAGCTCACAGAAAAGCTGCCTGTGGTGCTAACCTGGAGTGCTTTTTCTCCCTAACAGAAGCTGCAGGGAGAGAAAGCTCCAAAGAGCTTGAATGCCACTCTGGCAGAGCTGTTTGGGGTGATCCCTGGGGACGGGGATCCTCTGCAGGAGCGCGGCTCCGACTCCTGCCGGCGCTGCGCCGTCGTGGGCAACTCGGGCAACCTGCGGCAGTCCCAGTACGGCCAGGACATCGACTCCCACGACTTCGTGCTCAGGTGAGGGGAAACCACTCAGCTACAGCTGCCTTTGCTGGCTAAAATTCACTGGTATTTGGGGGGACAGGTGAGTAAACAAGGTTGCAGGATCTGTCTAGAGAAACCTGGTACTTAAGTCCAGTCTAAGTTTCAGGGGCATAAATTATGTGTGTTGGAGATAGCGCCTTGTGTTTTAGCTTGGGTGAAAAAACATTAATAGGTGTTGATGCTGTAGCTTGTTCTGCACAGTCCATGATTGCCTGTGTTAAAAAATATAGGAGTAAAAAAAGATTTGCACTTGTGGGTAAGAGTTATTTCTGCAGCCAGTGCTCAGGAGTGATCTTTTAGACATTTAGCTGACTGTATAAGATTTGACTTTCTTGCACTAGTTCATTCTTAAGCAGTGATAGGGTGGGGAAGCCAAAGACACTTCTCAGTGGATCAGGAGTCACCTATTTGGCTGCAGGTAACTTGTAAAGGATGGCATTGTTTCTCCCTTTCGAGGCAGCAAGGTTGGCTACTTTATTCCACTGAAAGGCAAGCAGGAGCCAGTTGAGCAGAGCTTATCAGCCAGAGGGCAGCCAAAATATGTGGACTAAGTTAATCTCTAACGTGTCATCTGCCTTTCACACCACAGCTGCCAGCACAGTACAATTTGCAGAGCAATTGTACTGTACAGGAAGGGAGGGATTGCTCTTGAAATGCCACGTGTGGGATTACTCTCTCAAAAGCAACAAAAGCCTTAGTAGGAAACTGTGCACTGAAGTCAAGAACAAATCAACAGAAGATCAACACTGTTTGAACTGTTAAGCCACCTTGGCTTCTGATGTGGCTTGAGCGTGGCACAGAGTCTTCAGGTGACATCTACCTCTTCACAAATCATATCAGGATTTGCTTCCTGCAGTTCCATGTCTTGCTCCCTGCCAAAAGTTCCTCCCCAAAGGCAGAGGCACCAACCTGGTCTTCAGATCCATGAAGGGAAAGGGAGAGCCCTCTACATTATTCCTCCAGGTTGTAAATGTGGGACAGCTGCAGGTGTGGGAAGCTGGGGTGCATTATACTTAATTCTGTGTCCTTCCATATGGAGACAGCCCCACTCCTGTGTGGACTTGCTTATATTGCCTGTCCTACGTTTCCAGTTTCTTGCAGAAAAGACCTTGCTGGACTCAAAAGTTGGTAGTAATAACTAAAGAGTAACACACCCAGGTGCATGTTTCTGCTCTGAGGCCTTGCCCATCCCATAGCCAGCCATCCCTGGCAAGGGCAAAACTCTGGGTGACTTAGTAAACCTTGCAGTCTCAGATTTATATTTCAGCAATCTTAATCCAGATCTGAAAGGACTGCACAAGGTTTTAGGATTCACCGTGGGAATTTGTGCAGAGAAGGTGACCCCTCTATGCATCAAACACAAAATCTCTGGTGACCTGAAATTCACTTCCACATGCTCTGGCAATACAGGCAAGTGCAGGGGAGAGCCAAGGAGTCTGAGGGGGCACCTCTCCTTCCAAACAATTTTATTGTATAAATAAATTTTATTTGTATAACTTATCTACTTTCCAACAGAAGGAAGTTCCTGCTTGGTCCTTCCTGCTGAGCTCTGCCGTCTGCCATATGGCACCAACAGCCCCACCATGGTGCCAGGAGAGGCACATGGACCCAAGGGCAGACTGTAAGATGGCCAACATGTCACCCTTGTTTGTGTCTTGATGGAAAGCAAGACCCATATTTGATCCCTTTGACTGACTAATCTCAAGGCAAAGCCCAGGAAGTCCTGTGCTTTTCCAGTGTTTCTGCACAGTGTGGTGTGGGTCTCTGGCAGGGAAGGCAGTAAAAGAGAACTCAGTAACAAATCCACGAGCTGGCAGGATATTCTAACTACACTAATAACTCCCTTGAAGGGAGTTAGAAGAAACTTAAGTAATTCACCTGGGGGAGAGCTGCAATAACACAGCCTGGCATAGACTTGATAAACAGATTTTGCCTCTCCTGTTATCATTAACCAGGGCAGCATGTTGTCTGGCAGTGTATGATGCTCCTCATTACCTCGTCAGCTACATCCTTCCTTGTCCTCCCTGTGCTTCTGCCAGGAGCTGAGATAATGTTATTGCAAGAAAAAAAAAAAACATTTTGCTCAGACACAACTGAGGGGTTTCTCCATGGTTTTGTGCAGAACCATGGATCTGTACAAGTCGCTTCAGGGATCTCTAATGTGCTCAGTGCTGCACCACAGGAATATGCAAATCTCTGCCACTGAGGAGCTAAAGCATCAGGGAGAGAATTGTTGATGTGTTCCCAGAGTGGCTTTCAGAAGTGAACACAGTCATAGAGGCATTTCTGCAGTGCTGAGTTCAGAAATCCCCTCTCTGTTCCCTGTATGGGCCACTCATTTCAGAGTTGGATTCTATCCTCGTGGATCTCTTCCAACTCAGAATATCCCCTGATTCTGTGAATCTCTGACACATCCAACATAAGGTAGGGTGGCCCTGTTTGGCCAACACATCTTAACTGAGCCCTGGAGGCCCTGGGCAGATTTCCATGCACTGACCCCAGGGTTCCCTAAAGCACCCCATGTGTGTGCAGAGTGACCCATTTGGAGTACATGCTGCAAAGTAAAAGTAAGGTTTGAGTAAATGAAGGGCCAGCAGCAGGTCCTGTATTTGTCACTGTCTTTGTGTCTGTTTGGCACTGACTTTTGTGCCTTTTTGTGGGAGAACCACAAGGAATGTCTGCTGCTTCTCATCACACGTAGCATATTTTATTAGCTTGACCTTAAGACATTCAAATACACTTGGATGGATAAGGGGGAAATGGAAGTGCAAGAAGTCAGGCTGATGTACTTCAGGGCAATGTTTTTCTCACCAGCTGGAGGATGCTGCTTTAGGATGAAGTGAGATAAGTCCTCATGGACTCACCACTCTTTTGATGACTGTAAAGTGAACACAGGGATGTGCTCAGAGATACACTTGGTACACTCCTGTTCAGTCCAAGGAATTCCCCACTAAAGCTGAGCTTTCATTTACTGTTCAGTCACATGGGTTATGATCATTCCATCTTGCCTGAGGACCCCTACACCTCTCAAGGCTGTCTGAAGACCCTGTATATAGCACTCCCCTTAGCCATGGAAGCATATTCCTGACCTCAAGCAAATGACTTGATGAAAACTCACATGGACTTGTACTTACCCAATTCCTCTTCTGTCTCAATTCTTGTTTTCGGGCTGCAGAATGAACCGTGCCCCCACTGCTGGCTACGAATCAGATGTTGGGAGCAAGACCACTCACCACTTTGTTTATCCTGAGAGCTACAGAGAGCTGGCAGCAAATGTGAGCATGATCCTGATCCCCTTCAAAACCCTGGATCTGCGCTGGGTCGTCACAGCTCTCACCACAGGCACCATCAACTTGTGAGTAAGGGCAGGCACAAGGGGTAGGAGCTCCATACTTCATGTTGCTGTAGGAGATGGTAGCCTATGTGGGGCAAATCCCTGCTTCTGGTAAGGCCTAGGGCTACTTTACAGACCCTCTCAATTCAGACTTCAGCCCTAAACACTTGATTTCTAGGAAAAGCTAATGTTGTGACTGTTGTTGGCAAGGATCGAGATCCAGTCCCTTACATCCCCAGGGTCTCAGAGAAATAAAAAGGGAGTTTTTTGCTGGTGGAGATGACCAGTTTGGTCAGAAGGCTTGTGAGCTTTGGGGTTCAGTGCCTCAATTTGGGCTTTTCTGCTCATCCTTCCTCCTCTCTGGTTCTTTGGGAGTCAGTACATTTGCAGAAGAGGATGAGGAGGCAGTGAGGGCTGTGCAGGCTGCTCACCTGAGGCAGGGAGAGCAGATGCAGACTGCAGTACTTGGTGTCCCATCCAGAGGATGAGCTCCCCTGGGCAGGTTGGTCAGGAATTTGGTCTGTCTTTCCTGGTGGAATGTGACTGAGAACTGTGCAGAGGAAACAATGTTTTATGTGTCACCTGCATGTCTTAGCCTTAAATTCATGAGTTCTACTTGGCAATAATGTGGCACACTGGAATTTATTCCCCAGTTCTTTTCTGAGTGCTGTCAGAAGTAAAGGTTGTCTCCTGCTAGATTTATGGCAGCACTAGAATTAGAAATGTGATCAAAATGCATGTTTCTTCTGGAAGCCTGCTAGCAGATTCTTTTCCTCCCTCTAAGCTGGCTTTTCCTAATCCAGAGAATGAAATACGTGACATTTGTACTGTGTGTGAGGTTATCTGCTGGATGTGAGACCACAGCCCTGTGGGGTTGCTTGGTGACACTCTGCTACACACAGACAGCAAGAGCAGATCACATTGCTTTACTCCAGAGAGAAATATTTCAAGACATTGAAACTTTTTTCCCAGTTTCAAAGTCTCAGAAGATTTAAACTTGGAAAAGTGTGTCTTGGGTTTGCTGACTGGACATAAGACCCACTTCACAATTTTAAGACTCTTTGATGGAAAAACAAATGAAGATTTATTTCTACTCTTCTTTTTTTTTTCTCTCTTTGTAGATACATTTTAGATTATTTTCATTTATTATTAAGATTCCCTTAACTTGTAAAAAATCTGTGTTAGCTTCCTTTTACCTTTTTTATCACCAGCATTTAATACATACAGTCATAAACTGGCTTGAAAAAAAAAACACCTTCAAGACACACTCATAACTTGGAAAAATCAGTTCACTTAGAAAAGTCTACCACTCACTACAAGTCATTGGGGTGCTGAAACCTGACCAGGGAAGGGTCATGGAACTGGGGAAGGGTCTGCAGGACAAGTCTGATGAGGAGCAGCTGAGAGAGCTGGGGGTGCTCTGCTTGCCCAAAAGGATGCTCAGGGGAGTTCTTACCATTCTCTCCAACTCCCTGACAGGAGGCTGTAGCCAGGTGGGGGTTTGGTCTCTTCCCTCTGTAAGGAAAAGAGGAAATGCCTATAGTTTCACCTGGGGAGATTTTGATTGAATATCAAAAACAATTTCTTCACCAGAAGAGCTGTCCAGCCCTGGAGCAGGGTGTCCATGGGAGTGGTGGTGTCACCATCCCTGAAGGAATTAAAAAAATACAGGTGTGGCACTTAAGCACATGGTTTAGTGATGACTTGCCAATGGTGGATTAACTTTTGGACTCAATGATCTTTGAGAACTTTCCAACCTAAATGATTCTATTGTTTTATTGTTTTATAATTTGCAGGGCTCATGTTTTTCAGGCAGGTCCACTGCCTGTCCCTGCCCCAGGAGAAAGCTCTTGGTGCTTCCTGAGCTCTGAGCCCTGCACTGAGTGAGCCCTTAGCCTGTTAGGAAGATATAACTGACCACAATGCAGTCACAGCACATAAAAGGGAAAACACCTTTGCTTAATAAATTACAGGATATATTATATATTTATAATTAGATTGTATACATGGGCTTGGTAAGCATCTGGTATAAATTAGTGTGCAATTATTTAACCACATGAAAGAAATACCACTATTTTAAGATATTTGCCATACTCAAAACAGGGAAATTGCATAATTAATAAGCTGGACTAATAAAAGCAGAAAATAATAAGGATACAAATCATAGCAATGTACAAAGCATAATTCCAGCCTTGTAGAATTAACCCACGAGCATGCATTAAACACACAGTGTCAGATAATGGGTATAAGGAAATTGTTGAGTGCACATTTTTAAAGGGGAGAAAGCATGAAATAAAAATAAAACACATTTGAAAGTCAGTATTTTAGAAAGGAAGAAGTACTTATCTCCTTATCCTGGTCTGCTTGGGCATTGTTCCACGTGCACAGCCTGCAGCTGAGTTTAGGCTAGCAAGAACCCAAGTGTACTCACAGCTAAAACAGATAAGCATCCTCTATTGTTGAACTTTTACACAGTGTTTAATTTTCTGTATTTCAACCAAATGAAAGAATTTCCTAAAACTCAAAACCTGTGAGTTAAATATATTCTTCTCTTAGTATTATCATAATTCTTGCAGTTCTTTATCATTCAAAACAAAAGCCAAACTTGAGATTGCCTTAATCGTAGCTTCAATTGACAGCTGAGTGATTCTCTCAGACATTCTCAGACTGATGTATTTCCATCTAAAAACATCTCTCTAAGACTAAGCATTGTTCCAGAAAAGACTAAGAAATGCCTTTTCTGGGATAGGAAACTTTCAGGCCCACATCAGCCATATATTTTCCCTGGTTGTCTTCACCTGCAAGTCTTTTAGGAATCTGTATGGTGAAAAAACTCCACTTTGTTTGCAAAAACAGTTACTGTATTCCTCAAAATGTTACACATCTTGGCTCAAGGGTTCAGTAAATGTTTTGTACAATGAAATGAATGTTTTGTACAGGGACAATGACAGATTCCCCTGGAGCCCTGCTAAGTGGCCCATGGAAGATGTTTCCCAGGTGATGTTCCACTGCCTGTAGCCACCTTCATCACAGGTGTCACTGTCCCACTCCTGTTTGGTACCTCCTGGGTCACTCATTCCCTGGCTGCCCTGCAGCCCAGGTTTTACATGAACATAAGACAGAGGTTTTAATCAGTGTGCCAATATTTTCTGTGTCATTTTATGTAATTCTGCAGTCACATGACAGCAGGACTTGAGTATTCTGAAAGAATGAAGTAGTCCTTGGTTAAATTGACTAATATGTCACCTGGCAGGAGCTCCAGCAGTCTCCTGGTTAGATCAGAGATGTCCATGAGTACTGTCATAGCACTGCACACTCATCTCTTTGGTCTTCTGCTGTTATCTATCCATGAAATACAGCCCCCTTGTTTCTTCCACATCACCTTTTTAGAAAACATTAACTTTATTTAGATGATACTAAGGAGATTCTACCAGCAAAGAAGCCTTTTTTGTCTTCATGAGCACAAAAAGGGCGTGGGATCACCAAGACTATGTTGATTTGCTGATCAAGGCCGGGCATGGGCTGCAGCTGCAAGGGCACATTTGCTGAGACCAGGGCCAGAAGTCTGCAGGAGTGTCCCTTTCCCCAGCAGCATCATCTCCTGGGAGCATTGGAACCTCCCATCTCCTCTCTCACTGCCTCCAGCCCAGAGCACAGCTGGCAGGTCAGGAGAACATTGCCAGGTCACCCCTGGTTTGGGAAGATTCAGACTAAGTTTTAGAAGTGATGATGTTCCGTGGTTCAAAGAAAATAAAACCGTAATGGCAGGAAGCTTGTCACCAAAACCCGAGTGAAACCATTTAGACTGAACTAATGGCAGACTTTGGTGCTTTACCCCAACCCATCTAAAAGGTGTGCAGGATATATTTTGGGATACACTCCAATTACAAGGCCAGCTCACCCGCATTTTTTCCCTTGAAACAAACTCAGGATAATTTTTTTCTTACAGCACTCATGATGAGCTGTGCAATGCCAGCACACACTGTGCATGAGATATGGGGAATAAAAGTTTTTTTTCATTTTCAAGACATGACTCATGATTTCAACCCAGTCATAAGGTGTACCTTGGAAGTTTTATGCTGGAAACTGCAGGAAGCCTTCAGCATCACCCTGGGGAGGAGGGAAATAGCTTTCTGAGAGGGGCTGTGTCCTGGGAATGCCCGTTCCACATAACCCCAGAACTGGTGAACTCTGCTGCCACGACTATGAAAATCATGTGGTAGCTCCAAGTATTAGGAGAGGAAAAGTCTCCCCCTGGTGGGAGAAGGATTTTCTGCCATGAAGTTAAGTGGAAAGTCTTTCCCATCATCAGAGAGCAAGGACTGCAACAATACTGGCCCAAGAATCAGAAGTCTCGAGCTCCACATAGTATTGACTCTACAGTATAGTCTCAGCTGAATCTTCCATGTCCTACTGTCAATAATTAACTTGAATATTTTAAAACATAATAGTTTCCTTTCACATTTCTTCCATGACAGCTCAGGTTTTCTTGCTGTGTTACTTAATTCCAGCCCCATTTTACAACAACTTCTTGAATTTACTACTTTAGAATAATTTGAATTTATCACTGTATGTGAAGAATATTCTTTCTTTGGAATTACATGAAAATATTACTAAGTTGGGCTTTTATTTATCATGGTGCTGTCTTTCTTTTTTCTTTAACAGCACATATGTTCCAGTTCCAAGGAAAATCAAAGTCAAAAAAGAAAAGGTGAGCAGTGCTGGTTTGGGGATTTGTTCTGTTCATTTATTTGTAGGTCTTTTGCCTGTTTGGGAGACTGCAAGAATCCAAGCAAGCCCTTGACATTCATAAAAAGTTGCAGCCAAAATGCAGACGCTTTAAAAGGCTCAGCTAAGCTAAAGATTTGGCTCCTGTGTGCCTTTTAGGCCATAGATCAACCACTAAATAACTGTGGTTGGAAAGAAATTGCTTTTGTGGCTATGCCATTGCATGAGCTCTGTTCTGAAGGTTGCATCACTTCCTCTGGTGCTGCTCAGGAACATTAAAAGTGCAGCATTGTCCTCCACAGTAACTGCTCTGTTCCTACCCATTGCAGCCATTTGTATGTAATGATGCTGAGGAGAGACTTCAGAGGTTTTCTTAAACAATTTTAATATTTGTGCACCAAGGATGTTTCTGACTCCCAGGTCAGTTCCTTGTAATAAGGAGCTAAGTGAACTCTGAACAAATAGAGCTGTGTGTTTCCAGGTCAGTAGAGAATTCCTGGTGGTAGGCTCTTAGCCCACAGCTGCAGTAATTACCTGTACCCAATTAAACAATCTTGGCGGCTGAGCTCAGGCCAAGTGTAGGAAGGTTTTGCTCCAGGTGGGTTACAGGTCTCACAGGCAATGTTCAAACACAGTTTGCATGAGAGCACAGGCTGGAGGCAGGATTTTCCATGGGGCAGGATGTTAATTCCCATGGAGGAGCTTTGGCCACTGTGCAAAGACTTCTGTTGTTGTAGCTGCATGGTTGGAGAGTATAACCAAGGCAGGCTGTGTGGGAGAGGAAGAACCTCTTCCATGGAGCTTCCAGAACAATAGAGATCTCATTCTCTCAGCCTTTGGAGAGACTGATTTTCCAAAGAAGTACAGGTGTCTAGTCCATCAAGGGCTGTTAAAGTATGACATTAGTTCCAGAACATTGAAATTACAAATTAAAGCACACACCTTTCGTTCAAGAGGCCAGGTTTTGCCAAAGCCTTCAGGTGAGTCCCTGAGCTAGTATCAGTTTATTTTCCTTTTCTTCAAACCATGGACCTCTAGGGTGCAGTAAATAATCCCTTAGCTCATCCTGACCTGTTGTGAGGTGCATGATAACCTCTGCAAAACCCATGTGAGAAGCACCAGGGCAGGTTGTTAAACTCACAGCACAGCTGAGAGGCAGCAGCCCAGGGTACAGTGATATGCAGCAGCTTCCTGAGCATGAGAGGAGAACTCTCTCTTTCTTCCCACACTGTGCAATGCAAAACAGCCTGTGAGAAGAGATTACACACAGATGCAATATCAGCAATTAACCTCTGACTTTGTAAAAGGAAAAGCCTTGCAGCTAACACATACCACTGAAATGCTGTCACTCCGATAGCAAACACACCGTGCAGGGGAAAGTCTCTGTTTGCCTCACTCAGGGGAGGGGGTTCAAACCAAGGGCTCCTGCCAGTCCTTGGATTTACTGTACTCTCAGGTCTTAAGTGCTCTGTCTCTGGGAGATGACCTTTGTGAGATAAACAAATGCATTTTATGTCTTGTAAGAAAAAAAAATACAGCATAGAAAAATGGCATGTTTGAAAAACAGGATAAAAGAAGCATACATGACCTGATAGGCTTCCTGATAGTTTGCATTTGGCCCTTGGTTTCCTTAGATCTGTACCTATAGAGATACCAAGACTTGGCTGGCACATTGTGCAGAAGAGGCAGTTCTTATGTTCCCACTCAAGCTGATGGGAACTGGTGATTTTAGGAACCTTTCCCAACCTGAATTAATCTCTGGTTTTGTGAAATGTGTCATGGCATCTCATGTTTCCCTTGTTCAGGACTCCACTCCCCAGAGCTCACCTGCAGGGTGCTGCAGGGAGAGTTGAATGGCTAATACCTAATTTCCATCTCACTTGTGCTGTTTCATTCCCATTGGTTTCAGTAGGAATCTCCAGGATTTACATTACTGTAAACAAGACCATTACATTACAAGACCAAGGAAGGGCTATTGATATGTAATTGCACATGGGAAATATTCCTGAATGCACTGAATATGGGACTTATTTTTGCCTTTTATTTGCCTTCAAGGAATAACTATTACTCCTTTCTTACCCCGTCCCCTACCCTGGTGTCCTACCATTGGAATGATGTGCTACCATTGTTTTTTCCCCAGGAAAATGTGCTACCATTGGAATGATGTGCTACCATTGTTTTTTCCCCAGGATATGTTACTAATGAGTCTTTCTCTCCAACTTTGCCTAGATCCTGGTTTATAATCCAGCTTTTATGAAATACATCTATGAAAACTGGCTTGAGCATCATGGGAGATACCCCTCCACAGGCCTTCTGTCTCTGATGTTTGCTCTCCATGTATGTGATGAGGTAAAGTCTGTCTGTGTTTGGATATATGGGGAAAAATCAGGACATTTCACACTGAAGAGCCAGGAACAACCCCTGGCCACTCACTCAGCCTATGTTTCCCCCCTCCACCTTCTCTTCAAACATGTGCAGACTCCTCAGAAGCATGCAGACACGCTCCAGTGCCAGTGATGGATTTTTTTAATGTCAGCAAATCGCAGGGTTTACTGTGTACTCCAGGAGAATATAATTAAACATAAACAGAGATTCCAGCTGGTATCAAAAGATATCTAAACATGAATGGTATCTGTGCCCCTCTTGCTAGTGAAATTTGAATCATGTTTTGTCTCCTATTTTCAAACTCAGGCTTGTGGGTTTATACTGTAGGTTATTAGTAAATGCCTTTGCTCCAGCAATCACTTGGGGAGATTCCCTTGTTTGAGTGATGTGAGGTGCTCCAAGGTGTCTGGAGACTCAGCTAGTTAGAATAAGGCCAGGTCAGCTCTACAAAATCCTGCAAGTATGGGCTTGTCAGCATGGGCCATCAAAAGCACTTTGCTGGCGAAATCCCTATCCTGGACACACATTTGCTGGGGAGAGTTTTGGTCCCCCAGGCCTATTTTGCTTGGAGAGGTGATGGAAATACTCCTAAAGATCCTGGAAGAAACTCTATCATAGTCACAGCAGGTTGGCTGGAGCCTGTTTTCTGGTAAGCAGGCAATGAACAGGGCTCTGACATTACCAAAAACAATTTAAAAATAGCTCATATTTGAATGTATCTGGGTGTGGTTGGTTTAGGGAGCTGGTTTAGGGCTATGACCCATTCTAATCCAGTCAGACATACCACCACTCTCAGTTTAAATAAATCAGTGGTGATGTTTGGACTGTTACCATCAGAGGAGACAGGCATAGCCATCAACAAATGAGACTTTGGGAGGGGAGAGGCTGTAGCTGGGTGGACATGCAAAGAACATAAAATCCACCTTTCTCTGAAGTAACTGCAAATATCATATAGTCAAGCATATAAGTGTGGTGACCATGGGTCATTATTTGAAAGACCAGGACAAAACCAAATTTTTTTCACTTTTTGTGGCTTAAATCATCTGAAGAGGAGATTCCCATCCCAAGCCACAGGTCTCCTGAGGTCAGTCATGCTTGAGGGATAGGAATGCATTTTTGTGTTGCTAAACAAGAATTAATGGATAGAAATCTCCTTTTCCCTCTGAGTTGAGGTCTGGTGGTGTCTCAGCATAGCTTAGGATGTGACATGGCCTGGGTTGGCCTTGGGCTGTTTCTCTGTGGTCATGTCATGCAGCAGAAGAGCTCGCAACACCACTGAGCACCTCAGGTGCTGCTGCCTGTAAATACACTGAGAAGAAAGAGTTTCTTCAGCATTTCAGATGAAGAGCAATTGCTTTCCAGGCCATAACACTAGTTCTCCCTTCCCTCCTAGGTGAATGTGTACGGCTTTGGAGCAGACAGCAAAGGACACTGGCACCATTACTGGGAAAACAACACTTCAGGTGGGGCTTTCCGGAAGACTGGCGTCCATGACGGGGATTTTGAGTTCAATATAACTTTGACTCTTGCCTCCATTGAAAAAATAAAATTTTTCAAGGGCAGATGACCCTGGTCATGGGGACAAGTGGGGGCTGCAATTTCCAGCATGCAGCAGAACGAAGCTCAGTGAAGATGATCTGGGCACCAGCCAGGTTTGAATGCGTGGATCTGCGGTGGGTTTGGAGCATCTCACGCCGCAGGGACGAGGCCGAGGCTTCCAAGCTGCACATGATTTCCCATCTTGGGATAGCTGGGAGCTGCCAATCAGCTGGAATAAATTAATCTCTGCTTAGGCTCTATGGCTCAATTCTTGAATTACTGATGAAAGATCTGCCTGTTGCAATTAGAGGAAGCCTGAGCACAGGAACTGCTGTCTGTGTGTCTGTTCTCTCCTCGAGCAAGGCAGCAGATCCTTGAAGAAGAGTGAAAATGACTTCTGGGACTTGAAATCTGCTAAGGCAGCTGTGAACATCGTAGTAAGGATTACCTCAAAGAAATTAACTCACTTCTGCTGTTGATCTTCTTTTGGAACCACCTCTTCTCTGTTCTCTTATTACTTCTGTTTTCATGCTGTATTACGGAAAAACATGATGAAGTTGCCTGGAGGAGTAAATATTTCAACCATTGCCTCATTTTGCATTGATAGTGTCTAGAAAATTTGAATCAAATCATCTCATGTATTATTTAATATTGCTTCCTACACAGCCATAATGATGGAGAAAATGATACTGAAACTCCAGGGGGGAAAAAAACGGCCTTTTTAGCCACTTGCTTGTCTCATTTGGTTATATATAATTTTTGGGGTGTTTTGGTGAAAAATAATCTGGAAATTTTTTTTAAATTTTTTTATTTAATCAGTTTAAAATTGGAAAGTGGACTTTCTTCAAGTCATTTATATGTGCCTTTTATAATTGTGCAACAAATGTGATTTTTTTTTTAAGATGACAAACCCTAAATTCAACATTTTTATAAAAGGGGGAAAAATTAACCAAAGTTTAGCTTCTGTCTAGTATGCTTTTGTAGTCAAAACCAATAGTAACAATTCCTATATTGTATTTGAACAAACACAAACAAGACAATTTTTGAGGTAGATTTTACCTTTTTTATGGGAAAATATTCAAAAGTCCCAAGGAAAAATTTCTTCTTAATTTTTTTTTTACAAGTTTAAAAATGCAGTATCTCTTTACAAGATCTCTATCCGAAATGGAAAAAAAATCATGGTTTGGGATATTAACTAATTATATACTAAAAATCTCCTGCTCTGTAGCAGCACCTACAAAGACACAATCTGTACAAGCTGATCTTAGAGCATGAGACAGATTTCAAAATCATGTATATCTCTGGAGAAATGAGTAGATTGATGTCAGTACCCCCAGGCAGTGAGAGGAGGGAAGTTACAGTGGAGGTTTTATACTCACAGATTTTTGCTGGAATCAGTGCATTAAAGCTTCAAGGACAGATAAAGTGTAAATCCAAGTTCAGTCAGTGAAGAACAGAAAACTGTGGTCTTTTCTTCTCAATATGATGAAAACAGGACTCGTGCATTATGGATCCACTTTCAGCCTTGGTGAAACCAGAGGAGTTCTTGCCACAGACTTCAAGGGACTTTTGATCAGGCTTGGGAAAAAATGGCATATTTAGTTTTTAATGTATCACATTGGTTGGAATTTCTGGCAAAAGAAATCATCATCTAAATGTCCTCTCTTCTATGCACCAGTTGTGGCAGAATGTCCAAGCAGATGAGTATCTGGGTCAGTGAAAGCCCTTCAACAGTGATGTGTTCATCCAAGATTTATCCCCTTGTCTTTCTGTACCTGTTGGTACCAGTGAGGTGCCCTGCAAGGCAGCAGCACATGGCACAGTGTCATGGGCACTGGAATTTTGGGCCACAGCACTGCTCACCAACATGAATTGCTTTACCCACGTGAGTGTTACTGGACTTGTGGCCCATAAAAAGCCAAGAATGCCAAATGTCTCTGTGGGAATTGATCCCTCAGCTTGACCCTTCATTGCAGCAATATGGGAAGGGCAGGATTTTCAAATCCTCAAATCCTCATGATGAGACCTGTTCACAGTCCTCCTGTCAAGAAGCCATTTCCCAGCATGAACTGCATGTCACAGGCACAGCAGATTGGATGGGCTCACTGTCTTCTGCAAGTCCTTTGTGAAGGAATGAAGCATTATGCCTGAACCATGTTTGTTTGCTTTAAGGATTCCAGGTTGTTTAGGTTGCTGTTAATCAATATGGCTCTTGTGAGGTGCTGCAGTAATACAAACAAAGCACGTTGAAGAGGTAAAAGGCTTTGGGTGAGATGGCAGTCATAGCTTCACAGTGTGGCTGGATTTTGGAGCTTCAAGTACTTTTGTTTTTTTCCTCATGGACAAGTATTAGTAATGCAGAAACATTGACTGTTCTTCCAGTCATTTTTAGAAAGACTTGGGAAAAAACTCATGGTGGTTAAATGCCCTTGATATTTTGTTGTTGGGTTTTTTTTTTGTTGTTGGTTTTTTTTTTTATTTTATCACAGGGGTCAATTTGGAATCAATAACAGTGGGAAAAGAAGCCAGCTATATTCTAGCCTGTGTTGTTTGAAAGTTTCCTTTTTCTGTTCTAATAAAATTTCCACTTTCCCCTGAACATTCTGCTTCTGACAGCACATATAAATCCTCATGGCTCATACATGCAGGTAGATTTAGTGTCTTCATCATGGAACAAGCTGCAATTCCCATTTAATTTTGTTGCCAACAGCAAGCAGTAACTGTACCACTGATGTCCAGAGTGCAGGGAGAGCAGAATGTGGATCTCTCCAGGTGTAGGATGAGGAATAGTCTGTGCCATCATGTTTCTATTCCAGGGGAACTTTTTCTAGAGTTGTTTAGGCAGCTGACTGTTGTGTTAGATTCTTGTCTCAGTTTCTCCACTACTTTGCTGCTCTTTCAATTGCCTTCAGAATCAGGAGATACCAACAGATGATGCTGAGGGAAGAATAATTAATTCCCACTGGCATTGTTGAACACTGTTTTCCTGTTTAAAACTTTTTGGGTTTATTTAGTTTAAAAGAACCGAGGAAAACATTTAACAACATGTCAAGGCTTCAAACTCTTGGACTGTATTTGCCACCACTGCAAAATCTCGGAAGCACTCCTTGAGTGTGTGTTATGTTTTTTACCAAAGCCAATTCTCTTGAGCACTTTTTTCCTCCCATGTCCAGGTTTTCTTTGTACTTTTCTCTGACTACACAATCAATTATGATTTTTTTCTCTAATGGTGGGAGTCTCACACAATCATTTGTTGACATTTTATTTATTTAATTTTTCAGTATGATATGAATCAAAATAAATTTTTTTATTGTAATCAAATCAAAGTGTTTCTGTGCACACTTCTTTTTCCATAGTATTTTGATTAACTCCTAGAACCTCCTCTGTCACATAACAGTGTAATGAAGTTTATTCCATTTCCTCACACCCATCTAGCCATACTCAGTGATCTTAGAGGTCTTTTCCAGCCTTTATGATTCTATGATCCCTTGGGTGACATTGGCATGTTTCAGGCTGCTTGTGGTCATCACACTGCTCCCATGGCAGCTCTGGGCCTCTCTGGAGAAAAGAAATTGACCTTAATATGCATGTGGTCTCCTGATGGATCTATGCTCTATTTAAGGGATAAAGAAAGGAAAATAATGAGACTCAGAAATCAGTGACTTGAGAAGAAATTCAACTTGTTCTGACCTGGCTGAGATCTGAGGATCCACCCCAGGTCCCTGTTTTCAGCCCTGCTGAGGTCACACAAGCACTGGGGTCATGGCTGGCTGAGCTGTCCATTAGAAGAACCCTCCAGGAGTTGGATCCCTGTGGTCAGGTGTCACCTCAGCAGGTGACACCCACATCTGCATGACCATGACATGTGGAAACACCACCTTGGCTGCTTCTCATGGACCTCATCAACTGCTCACTTTCCTTATCTGTCCTTTCCTTTTCATTGTTTCAGGGACTGGGCAGGGTAGATGGTCTGGCAGTGATGCAAGGTGCCCTTTGGAATGGAACCATCCTGGTGGTTGGAGCTCAGGGAGTCACCAGAGGTCAGCTCAGGGAGCTCCTGCTCAGACACAGGCAGGGGTGAGTTGGTCACAGTAAGAGCTGCTGTCTAGTGTGACCTTCAGAGGATCAGGTTCTCACAAACTGCTTGGTACTTTGCTTTTCAACCCAGGCTCTAGACATGCTGCATCAGTGAGATATGAATGGATACAGCCCAGCCAGAATCACACTTGCTGAAAGTAGGTGGGAAGTAGAGACACACAGGCCTGAGGAGCCATTCCAGTCACTTCAGGTGCAGAGGAGATGCAAAGCATTTGCTCCTCTGTTATTCTCAGCAAAGCAAAATAACACAAGGAACAGCTTTCTTACAGCTCATTTTGTATTTTGCTTCACATCCACTCACAAGAGGTGCAAGGCAATGCAGCTTCCAGATCTGAAATTATTTTGTCAGGAAAGTAATTTGCATAAAATTACAATCTGGAAACCACTTGAGACGAGTAAGACATGCAGCAACAACAGCAGCAGCATGCAGACAGATGGACCAGCCACAGGACTTGGACAGAGGACTTTGCTTATACCACCAAATGAAGAACAAAAGGAGCCACAGGGGAGCTGTGTGGCTTCAGTCCACGGCATGGGTTCCTTTGATGGCTCACAGTCAGAATAGCAATTAAACCCAATGAATGAAAAGGCAAAGGAGTCCCTTGCCACCCTTAAAAATCTAATTTCCCTTGTCTTTTGTATAGAATTTGAGGGAGTTGATCTCAGTACATTTATTATCTTCAGGCAATATGAAATAAAATAGGGTTCACACAGGGGAAAGTTCTTCATGGTCAGGTACTTGCATGCAGATGTAAATCTCTGTGTTTCCAGTTAAATTTTCTCCTGTAGGAAATTTACTCTGTTGGTCTACTCCTTAGTTTGTAGTTTCTAAGGTAACCTTTGGCTGGCAGAATATAAATATATCCTTGTGGGAGTTTGTCTGTCCCCACGACATTA
This sequence comes from Serinus canaria, assembly GCF_022539315.1. Classification (NCBI taxonomy): domain Eukaryota; kingdom Metazoa; phylum Chordata; class Aves; order Passeriformes; family Fringillidae; genus Serinus; species Serinus canaria. The sequence continues at coordinate 143,965,492 of NC_066315.1, read as the reverse complement.
ACACTCCTACTAAGACAGGACATTTCCCACAGTAGTTTCCACATAATCAGAGATTCCAGAGTTACACAGCCACTGCCAGCTGGCCTCCCTGTCCCCCTTGCCCCCAGATCAGTGGGGAAAGCCTCCTAAGCTGTGCCACAAACACTGCATCCTGCAGCACCATGGCTTCCCCAAGGGTGCCCCCATCAAGTGTTACATCAAGGAGCCCTTATGGACTTTTCTCCCATGTGCATTTTTGTGTTCCTCTCCTTGCTTGAGCTGCCACCACCCAGGGAAGCTGCACATTGCCCCCCAGCCCCACCCCAAACCCACAGTCTGGGGCTGGGGCTGGGAATGGACTGGCCACGCTTGAGCTGTGCTTTGAAGTGTTTTTTCCAGTGGTTTTTCAGGTTTGCAGCCACATCCCATGTTCAGCCTGTGCAAAGACCAGAGTGGGTTTCACATGGTACAAAACAGCAGAGTGATTTCATAGCATCAGTCACAGAACCAATCATAGAATCATTGTGTCCTGGGGTGGCTTGATGGTGCTGAATTGTATCCCCATTCATCTCCTTAGCCCAGAAATAAGTTTTGTGCCTTTAAGGCTAGATCCAAGAGAGAAGTGGGGGATAAAGAAAAGTGAAATTTTTTTGCTGCTGTATTCAAAAGCATGGAGATGGTTGGATAGAATGGTTGCTTTGGAAGGGACCTTCAAGATCATCCAGTTCCAACCCTGCTGCCATGAGCAGGGACACCTTGGATGGATCTGAGATCCATCCAGCCTGGCCTGGAACACTGCCAGGGATGGGGCATCCACAGCTTCTCTGGGCAGCCTGTGCCAGTGCCTCACCACCCTCACTGTAAATAATTTCTTAATAACATCTAATCTAAATCTCTGGTCTGTTAATTTAAAACTGTTCCCCCTTGTCCCACCACTATTTTAACTCCTCTTTCTCCTTTAAATGTGGAAGGATTCAAGTATCAGAGGGTGGGTAAGTGTGGGTAATTGTGAGCAAGTTCCCCAAGATGCTGATGAGACAGAGTTCCTGCCTGCAGAGGCAGAGCCACAGGAAAGAGACATGGGAGGAACTGATGACTGATGGTTCTTCACTGGGACACCAAAGAGCTGGCTGCAGGGAGAAATTCTGCAAGCTGACAGGGTATCATCTGAGGGTTTGACTTTAATAGGTAGGTAAGGAAATAAACAGATTAAAAGGTGAAGACAGGATGCATAAAAATGAAGCAAATGGATCTTTTGGAGAACCTTTTGAAGAAAAGTAGATAGTAAATAGTTTCACCCATTTGTTTGGTTCATCAAAGTAGGTGGGCCAGGAGTGAATTAGGCTGGTGATGGTTTTGGGCACACAGGTGATTTGACCCTGGCCAGTAGCCAAGCACCCACACAACTGCTCACTCCCTTCCCACAGCCACCAATTCAAAGCAGAGCACTGGATGGGTGCTGGGAATAAAACTAACTCCATTCCAGGCAGATTAAAATAATCTAGATACTGGAGGAATTTTGTGGATTCCAGGATCTCTGGAAGTCTGCAAACATGTATTGCCAACAACACCTGAAATAAATCTAGGTGAAATTTGCACCTAACTACCTCAATTGCTGGATGCTTCTCATTACCCATCCATCCCAGGGACATCCCACTGGAATCAGGTGAGATTAATACTCATCACTAGCAGTAAAGACAGGAAACTAGCTGAAAAAACTACAAACTGCTTCAGGGGGAATGCACCTGGGGTAGCTCTTCACTTCTTGTTTCTTGTCAGGGCTGGAATAACATTTTAGACCAAAAGCCAGGGGCAGTGACAAATCACTGTTATGTGGCTGTGGGAATGGTGTTTGCTTCCCTCCTTGAATGTGGGTGCCATTCCACCTCTGTGGTGGCTTCCTGTGGGCCAAGGAATGTCACTGCTTGTCACCAGCTGCAGGTTTTGCAACATGGCTTTACAGCTTAGCACAGAGATGCAGCAGATGCACACAAATGGAGCCAGAGCAGTGTTTTTTATTTCCTGTAATAAGCAAAAGAATGGGAAACATCAGCATGCACACAGATTAATGGGCCTTTGAGCAGTGAGATGTGATTAACTCATTTCAGTCAGCGCTGGGGATCTCAGCACCTCATTAGCTCCTTCCTTAATGGTTACAACTAATATCTGATTAGTGTCTGTTTTGCCAGTAATGACTTCTCCTTCCTAATGGAGACAGAGTTTTCCACTGTGTGACAGTGAAAGGAAGAGGGAAGGAGCTTGCTAATCGCTGTGCTGAGGGGGCACTTTGCCATCAAGGTCTGACCCAACCCACACCCCTCTTACTGGCCCTGCCACCCTGGCACAGGCAAACGTGCCCTGTGCCAAGTGCCCCCAGCCAGGCAAAGGGAGAAAACCCAGTTCTGGCTCCCTGAATCAGCCCAAGCTGTGTGTCAGTAGGTGGGACAGCCTTGGAAGGAATGTCCCCCTGCCCAGGCTCAGGGGTACCAGGGGCACCAAAGGCAGGAGATGCACTCCTGTGGTGGGAGAAGTAACACTGGGCAGAGAGAGGGAGCAGCAGCTGCTCTCACACACCGTATTCAGTGCAGTGATTTGTTTTCTAATAGATTTTTCCAACAGACTTTAATAATTTCCCCACTAGAGCGTGCTCTTTTCCCATTCCCATGAGTTATCCATGGCTTCTGGAGTGTGTGTCACATCACAGGCTCAGAGGCTGTTCCCTCCTGACACTTCTATCTTCACAGCTGTGAGGCTTGGGATTTATTTGCTGAATCTATCTGTTCTGGCCTCTGGGTAACAACTAAATGCAAGAGCCCACAGGCCATGAGGGATAACAAGACAGGAGAAGTTCTGCAAGGCTTCACACCCTAAGGGTTTTTATCAGCGCTGCTTCTGTGCAGTTTTCCTTTCTGTTTGAAAGGGGACAGCACTCCCAGATATGTTGTGAATTTTTTTTTTTTTACTGACCCTATAGAAATGTTCATCATTGAAAAAAAAAAGAAATAAAAAAATTCTTCCCTTGTAACCTTATTTCCTGATAAGGAACACATATTTGGAAGTCCTGGCTATGTTGTAGTGGTACAAATCTTTTATTTGGGGATGTAAAAGGCTTTAGTTATAGCAGACAAAATGTCCTTTGTGAGCCATAGAGGCAACTCAGTTATTTCTAGAAGGACTTTCATGTTAAGCTACCAATACCATCAGCTTGTGTAGTTTTGGATTTATTTGTTCTCAGCTGTAGTACCCAATGTTAAATGAGGCACAGATATATTGTAAAAAACAATCAATGCTGCAAATTAATTATCTGGGCTCAATGAAAACAGAAGGTCTATCTGGCTGCTGGCTGCCAGCAGTGTGTGAGCTCTTTGCCCAGTGTTTTCTTCATGATAATGGAAAGCACAGTTAGTCTCATCTACCAGCTCTAGACATCCTTCCAGGAACAGCCAACTGCTCATTCCTGGGGCTACATCAGCACTACTCAGACTTCATTTTCTGGAGCTGGTCTCACCCACAGTGCTGAGGACGAGTTCTCTCCAGCTGACTGACCATATCTGTTCTGATCAGCACCTAACCCTGCATCTCTTGTAGCCCCAAGTACTGCCCCTGTTACCTAAAATAATGTTATTCCTTAAAATAATGTATTTTAAGTAAAAGTATATGAAATAATGTAAGAACACTGCAGCAGCACCATCAGAGTGGGATTCCTGTGGGATTCCAAACATCTACGAAGCTGAATGTTTACCCTGTGTCCCCAGAGGTGGCAGGAAGGGAATGCTGGACATTGCAAAGGGTGACCTGGCAGCTGGCACTTTAGAGGCATGTTCTGGGATGTGTTCATATATGTAGATATGTAAACATGAAAGTAGGATACAATAAGATAGGTCATATCCCATTCTTGTGACTGAGGGCAAGGGGTATGACTGCACAACTAAACCTTATAGTCTTAAAAATACTGGATGGCTTCATCTCTACTGTCTTTGGGAACAGTTCTTGGCTGATGCTGTGTCTCAGGCTAAACCAGGCCACAGTCTGTGGGGGGATGAATAGCCATGAGCTAAAACAGTGCCAGGAAACACATTGTGGACTAAATAACATTGATGATATCAGGTAGTAGTTAGTAGTTAGTCCCTAGCCTGAATGTGTACCCTGAGCCTTCTTTTCTACCATGTGAGCAAACAGTGTATAAAAAGGCCAAGAAATACTGTCTGGCTTCGATGCCTTGCCCTTCTGTAAAGGGGAGGTGAAGATGGTTAGGGCACATTTATTTCTGTAGGATCAAAAGGAGCAGAAGCAACAATGGCCATGCATTGCAGCTTGGGAGGTTCAGGCTGGGCACTGGGCAAGAGCCCTCTCTCACCAGGAGGGTGAGAAGGAAAAAGGTCAGCCAGGAGAAGAAATGGGACCTCTGTCCCTGGAGGACATCAGGGCATGGCTAGCTGAAGCCATGGCTGGTCTCAGGGCTGTGGATTCCCTCTTGGGTCAGACACCTCCCGAGAGTCCTTTCAGCTGAGGTTTCTGGGAAGCTCTGGTGAACAGTGGTTTGTTGGTGGTGTGCAGGGCTGGGGTTTCGAGGTTATGGCAGTGGGCTACTCCAGGAGGAAAATGGCTCTGGTGAACCAGCTGATGTTGCAGGGTTTGGAGCAAAAGACAGAAAAATTCCTTTAAACTTACCAGTGAAAAGTCTCTGTCATCCAGGTTGTTTTGGAAGAGGCTCTATTTTGCAGGAAGGATAGAGAGATTACTGTGCTTACAGCAACATTGTTGACCTCACAACTGGCACAGAACAACTTTAATTCTTTGTGTTTCAAGTATTCACTTCCTTTGATAATGGTGCCCTTCAGACCCCCCACTCCTGTGCAGTCCTGCAACACAGTAATACTTGGCCATGGTCTCATGGATGTAGATCATCTCCTCCCAGAGGTCAAACCTACATCAATTTACACCATCAATTTTCCATTAGTCCCAGAAGAAATAAAAAGGAATTTTAAAAATTCCATTTTTGTAATCACCTGTACCCTCTCCTTGAATTTAACTTTCTGGGTCTGGATTTATGGAAATGCCACATGGCATTTATAGGTATGCTATGCTTGGTATCCATTCCATTCAACTCTTTCAGATTGTCAAACCTCTGCCTGGAGCTTAGCACAGGAAGATCTGGGCCTTGACCAGACAATTTTGATCTGCTCAGCAGGCATGAAGAAGAAAGCCTGGCAAAACTTTTCTGTCAGTCAGACGTTTCCCTGTACCTCCACAGGTTTCTAAAAATCCTGTCACTGAATGGCATGCAACAGGGCCACAGGTTGTCACCAAAATGACGGTGACATGGTGAGTCCTTGTTGCTACAACAAAAGTGTTCAGTGTCTTCATAATGGTGTCTGTCCTCACTACCAGATGTATAAACACAGGAAAAAAAGATTCCTATCCCCAAGATACTCAGGCTATGTAAATATTTAATATAGCTACTGTGCTACAAGGAATAATGAATAAATTGATTTAATGACTATATAATTTTCAAAATTATCTTAAACCTTATTTTTGCAAAGTGGGTTGTATAGAAGTATGCATATATTTACACAACAAAAATCTAGCTATCCTTGGAACCTAACTTTTAATTTTTTAACATGTTGTCCGAATCTTTTTTTCCACCTCCAAATTTTTAAGAGTTGTGGAGTAATCTTGAAAGTCAGAGAAAAGTGTTAAAAGCATCTGTATTTACAATGTAGCAATAGGCTCTGGAACAAGGTGAAAATTTTCCTTGGAAAAAATTAATAACTTTTAGCTAGTATTTAATAAGTTATTAAATCCCCTTCTGTTTTGAAAAAACCCTCATCTCTGGAGGGAGAGTACAGCATGGCTGCTTTAAGCATGAGGTTAACAGATTTCATCTACAGTAATTTACTCTACAGGTCAGTCATTAACCATTATCCAGGCCACTATTCCAAAATTTGCCATGACTGGACATGTCATGCTCACAGTTATAAACTCCTGGACCTGATGAGCAACATCCATCCCTGAGGAAGCTCTCAGCCCTCAGCACCAGCCCTGCTGCTGAGCATTCACACCAACCACTCCCCTGACATCAGCCTAAAGTTCCTTGGGCACTGAGCTTGGTCTGATCCCATGTTGGCCTGAATCTAGTTTAGGACATGTCACAGAGGCTGCTGAAGCCACCAGGAGATCTTTCCATTGTTTTTAGTGGGTTTGGATGAGAACTGCAGGTGATGTCCATGTCAGAAATCCCAAACCTTTAGCACAGCTCACATCCATCCAGCTGGCTGCAACCACATCCCTGTTCCAGGTGTTGCCTCCTGGGAATGGCCCCCAAAACCAGGCCAGCAAGTGTGCAAACAACCCAGCAGACAGGACAGCTGTGGGGCAGGGTTTCAGTCAGTGTTTTGTTGATCACTGTGGACCCAGCCTGAGCCAGCTCAAAGCCAGGTCCCAGCAGTGCACTCTGCAGCAGAGGAAATGCCTCTCTGCCAGGGGCAGCCTGAGCCATCCCCATGTTCTGTGCCATCTCCTCACTGCTCCTCCCCACTGCCAAGCAGGTGTTGGCCACCCACTGTTAGCTCTGACTCAGAGACTGGGTTTGGCACTTCTCCTTTACCAGCAAGAAAGAGGGCAATCAAAGCCCAGGCCTGTTTTCTTTTCCACTCAGTGGTTGGACTGGAACAATGGAAAGTGATTTATGCTGGAAAAGAGCTGTACAAAGAAAGTGATGCCACGAATGCAGTCCCTACCAAAATGGGAATGGGCAAGGCAAGGGAGTTCCCAGCACACAGATCAGTAAAGTAAATTGTTCTGGTTAAAAGCTCAATTGAGTTGTGGTTCCTGCTACTGTGTAAAGGACAGAAATGTCATTTCATGGCTCATTCACTTCCTATGGAAAGAACTGCTTCTCTTGGAAAATTGCAAGTTCATTTCATAGCACAGTTGTCCGTGGAAGGACATCCCTGGTCCACAGAATGGAGAGAGAGAGGTCAAGTGCCCCTATTCCACCCAGCCCCAGTTAAATCCATGGCTGATACCAGCCTGCCATCAGGAGGTGACAGGTCCATCATCCCTTCCCATAGATTTTCTTCCCCATCATCACCCGCACAATCAGTTCAGAGAGGAGCAGGCAGCCAGCCCACCAGGGAGTCCTGCTAAGTCAGCCCTCTGTTCTGCCTGATTTTGGGTTATTCCTGACCTTGGTGAGACAGGAGGCAGTGAGCTGACAGCTGGAAAAGCCTCCTGCCCCATTCCTCATGCCCTGCTCCATGCAGTAGCCTCAGGAAAGGCTCTGGCTCATCAGTTTATTATTGATCCACATCACAGCAGTTGTAATTGCAGGGATGGGAGTAACAATTAAAACAGTGGAAATAGTGTTAGCTGTGGGTGTTTCCAGAGGAGGAACATCTCCCAGGCAGGAGTGGGCAGAGGTGGTCCAGACACTGCATGGTCAGGAGCAGCACACTTGTTCCCTGATTCCCACTTTGCAAACTCAGAGGGAATCCACCCCATTTTCCTCTACCCACACCTGATCACTTGTGCATCCACCTCATTTCTCCTGGCCTGAGGACAAGCAGACCACTTGAACTCTTGAGGGTTGTTCAAAATCCTGGAAGGCAGAACTAAACATCTCTGATGGGCACACAACATTTGGACAAGGGGACCCCACTGGTGCAAGAAGACCTAGAGAACATTCCACTGACCTTGAGATGATCTGCACAGTCCATGTGTCCTGCTGCTCTGTGCTGGATATGAGAGCTCAGCATCCTCAGGTCCTCCCTTTTAAGGAATAATTAAGCAGATTTTAAGCAAGAACAGTTTCACAGAACAAGAACAGAGTAGGATCTCAACTGTTTAGAGCTAACAAAGCAGGATTTAACATAGTAGTCTTACTGAAAAAAACCAAAAAATTGTTTTACAGAAGCTGGTGGAGCCCCAGCCCCACTGATGCTTATTTCCTCCCCTTCCCATCCAAGCTACAGCTTGTGCAAGAGAGCAAGACTGCACTGGTGCAACTGTGGGGAGAAAAGGAGAGAGGAGAAAAGAGGGAGTGAGACCTGTCCCTTCCAGCAGCCAGGAGATGCCAGACTGGCTCTCCCATTTTGTGGCACAAGGAAGGGGCTGTGCAGGTGCACAACCACATCCCTGGGCACAAGGGCAAACAGCAGCTGCTCCTGGGGAGGAGCCCAAATCTCCTTTTATTTTCTCCCCTGGTAAATCCATTCTGGTGTATGAGCTGCTCTGGAGGGACTGTCCCACACAGCTATAGGAACCAGCAATAACCAATAAACACAATTAACAGATTACATCATCCTGCTTCTGGCAGAGAAACCTCCCCAGTTCTTTATGATCTTTTACTAGAAGGGTAAACAAGGACACATGACACTTCATTTATTGTGTCTCTGGTCTTTCAGTCCTGATCCCAGTCTCTTCTCTGCTGGCAGCTAATGAAATCCCAAAGTGGGCTTGTTCGGATTTTTCCCACCCCTCCCATTGCTCCCATTTCTGATTTCTGAGATGTTCTGAAAATAATTCTGTTAGCAGGAAAATAAACAGAACATTACTCTTGATGGCATTCAATTGTATTTTCTCTTTCCCTGATGTCAGGCCCTGGCAGAGGGGGGTAAAGAGGAACTCAGGGCCATCAGAAAAGCTTTTCTGGCACAGAGAAGAAACCTGCACACTGCCAAAGCCTTTGCTATTGTTCAGTGTGCACCCTGCTGTTTGTTTGGGATCTGGAAAAGAGAGCCTTACTGTGAAATTTAAAGTGAAAAGTATTAAAGCTGAGCATTGCAAAGGCAGGTCAAGCAGCAGAATGAGCTGGTGCAGCAAATGGGCATTTTTGCCTTCTGTGACAGTTAATGTGAGAAACAACAGTTTGGAATTTTTAATGGCTATTGGTTTTGGCTTATAGATGAGGAGTTTTAAAAGAGACTGAGCAACCAGAAACCAGACTTGGATCTTTTCAGACTCCATTCACAGGGCATCCTCTATCCCTAGAGAACAGCTGGGCCCTCCTTGGCTCAGCTCACCCTGGTCAGGCACTCACCCATTCAGCAGGTCTGTGTCCATCTCTACTGATGGTGCTGGCTGCTTCTGTTTATTTCTCCACATTTACAGCCTCAGAGTGAAGCAGGCATTGGGGAGTCACAGATCAGTTCTTTGCCAGAGCTACTTAAGCACAAGCTGTGTTAGTTTAAAATGCAGCTATTAAATTTTGGAGGGACTTCCTCTGCACCACATGGCAAAGCTGCCCCTCCTCAGGGACTCACATCTCCAGGAGTTTCCTCACATCCCTGCAGAACCTTAGGATGCTCTAGTCAGGCAGCATAAGGAAGAGCCAGCAGTTGAGGAGGCTGAGCTGAGCCCTTGATGGCAGTGAGTGCTGCCCCCTCACTTCTCAGACCTACCTCCAGATGGCAAACAGCTTGTGCTGAGTGAAACCGGGGTGGCAGGCTGCAGAAACAAGTGACAACATCAACAGTGACAGCGAGGGAGAGATATTGCCTGAGGCAACACTCCACACTGAATGCAGCTGGCTGGGGGCAGGAGGGAAAACAAGATGCTTCAGGTGGAAGGAAGCATCTGAAATTGCCTTTTTTCCACACAGATGAGCATCAGGCTGCTCTCCATCCTGCCAGGCGTGTTGCACTGCTTTCACTGATTGCTCCTGAAAGGGCTAAGTCTCCACTTTCCCTTCCAGGCCAGACTTTTCCCTGAGAGCATAAGCTTGGCCAGAGTCACAGACCGAACTGCCCCAGCATCCCATCTGCAGGAGACATCCTGAAGCAGATGCTTGAGGATGTGCACACACAGCAAGTCAATCATTCCTTCTCTTCTCTCCCAATTTCTGGCAGTTGACACCCCAAAGAAGAGGTTATACTTCAATCCACCCTGTCCTACATGGATTTTTTTGGCTGTTTTGACACACTTTGAAAGGCACTGCGGGTGTTGAGAGGGATCTGAACCCTTCCCATCAAGAGAGGGCAGTGCTGTCCTCACTCACAGCCCAGGCACACCCGTGCCAAGGAGAGATAAAGTGCATTATAAATTATTGCACTGGCACAACTCTGTGTTTTGGTCTCCCAGCAAGCCAGCTGAAGAGCTCTGGAGGTTACAAAAGCCAGGAGTTAATCAGTGACTCAGATGTTTATCACCTGCATGTTTAACTATTTTTTTCCTCCCTTGCAATACTTGCTGGTTTGGGTTATTTTGCCTTCTTTAATGAGTAACTACTGGGAAGGGGATTAAATACACCTGTTCTCTCAACACATTATGACTTTGGTGGTGGCCATTTTGACTGTAAGCAGCTGTATCCCACAGTCATTGACACATAGAAAGGAAAATTCCAGTGCTACTAGGAAAAAAAATTCAGCCCCTTCACTACACACCATGTCTAGTCTGGCATGTTCCCAGTCCTGTGCTGCTCTGCAGGCATCTCCATGCACACCCCAGTATGACTTTACCCCTTATATGCTGTCTCAGCATCTTCGGTTGTCCTTTCCTTTCCACCTGTTGACTCAGAACCACAGAAACATTTGGAGAAATGAAATCTCTGAAAGTTTTGTGGCCCATGAATCTTCCCTCTGCTCTCTGGCAGTGCTTGCTGGGAGAGAAGGAGCAAGGATGTGAACAAGTTTTTGCTGTACAGTGAATTTTGGATTGGGTATTTTCTATGGCTTTGCCATTGCTGCCTGTGTATGAGGGAAGCCGACATCTCTGCCTGCTCACAGGTAACCTGGGGCAATGTGCTCCATGAGCAGTGCAATGCTAAACCAGCTGAGCATGAAGGGTTTTGACACCTGTGAAAGTACATAAAGGCAGCACTGAGCATTAATATGCACTTTTAAGGCAATTCTTCCCCTACAAAGAATGGGCTGATCTCTCTGTGCCCCTTCCCACTCCATCGCTCTGATTCCTTCTTGTGTTGCATTTCCCCACAGGTCTTCAGTGTTTGGTTGTTTCTCTCTCTTTCTTCAAAATACAGCTTTTAAAGCAGCTGTTAAAAAAGTTCATGGTGTCATTTGTTCATAATCCACTCTTTTGACTACTGATAGCAGCATGCAATAATCCAGGTTCAACTCCTCTTTGCCCACCAGAAGTGCTGCAGCTGCTCTCCTTAACTCACCTCCAGCTTCCTGGTGGGGCTGTCTGTCCCAGAGCCTCTGCTCCCCCACAGAACCTCCAGCAGAGACACAGGCTGTGAACATGGGCCTGAGCTCACTCAAAATAAAGGTGGGGGCATATAATTAAATGAAGGCTCAGTGCTTCTGCAGTACACACTCCTGGTGATGTTGACAGAGCCTGAAAGCTCACAGCTGGATGCCAACAGCCCAGGCAGCATTTGAAGGAGTGGTACTGAGAAAGGAAGGATGGATTGATGGTCATATTGATGGACTGGAAAAGTCTAACCACAGAAAGCCAGAAATAACAAATTCAGAATGGTGCAGGGCAAATTTCATGGTTGCTTTTGAGAGAAGAAACTCTCTTGACCTGGCAATGATGTTACTTGCTTCCCAGCATTGGTTCTAAAATCCCCTTTTCTCTTTCCAGCCTACATTAAACACTAATTAAAGCCACCTATTGCAAAAACAGCCCTAGGTTCACAGTACTATTTATTAAGCTGCTTGAAAAACCCCAGCTCCCTAGAGAGATAAGAGAGAACAATATTTTTGTGTTACAATTTTTTATTAACACTTTCAGTTATTTGCAGTGAGATGAAAGAGGCAAAAGGAATAGGCAGGAGGTAGAGATCTCACCAAAAAGAAAAAGGATCAGTAATTTTCCATTTTCCTTTTCCTGGAAGTGGAGTAGTAGTTTGGTCCCAAAGAACAATACAAAGCAAGCAGAGGTCCATGCTCTGCAGCATGAACAGAAATCAACCTCTACAGAACACGCCAAGAAAACCTGTGACCCCAGTGAGAGGCTAATAGTGTTGCATAGATTGGTTTTCCATAGCAGGTCTCTAGTTGAGCATGAAAATGCCAAACAAAATCATTGGTTAGGCTGAAGAGCTTTGGTCTTATAAAACACAAGGTTCCCATGAAAATCAGAGTCATCCCTAGACACAAAGTTTTTTGCCATTTTCTATAAGGCTCCAGACAATCAAGGGAGTCAGCCTTCTACAGTGCAAGGTAAAGTAATTTACAGTGTAAATTACTGTATTTCCTGCCAAGGCATTGTCCAGGTGTCAAATGCAGTGTGGGATCTCAAAGTGTTAAACCTTAAAATCTTTGCTGCCCCCATTTCATACAGTTACCTACAAATCTGAACTCATGGTGGTGAGACAACAGTGAGTGCATACACATTTACCTTGAGTGCAGTATTTCACATGCCATGAGAGCCCCCAGAGCTCCTTACACAGCTCAAATGTGTTTGCTAATTACAAACCCAGGGGGAACCTCCCTGAGCTGAGACATCCAGGCTTGAATTGCTCAGGGGCTGAACAACCACCATATTGCCCTATTCAGAGATTGTTAACAAGGAAGTAGTAAGTTTTTACATTTCTATCTACATTCAGTTCCTCCTTGTGCAACCAATTTGTCTTTTCTGCTCAGTTGCTGATGCATCATCATTTCTGGTGGGTGCCTTCAGTCAAGTGGCTGCAGGTGAGAGAAGCACACAGGGGCTGTAGGCAGGCACTGGAGGTAGGGGAAGGGTTGGATGGCTGCACCAGATAAGGGGCAAGACAGAAAATTCCCACAGCTGGCCACTAATTTCCCACTAAGTTTTCCAGAGTAGATGTCTGCCAGTTCCTGGCTTCTTTTTCTGCCTCTATCAAGGTTGGGATGGAAGTGCTTAACACAGTATTTCATATTTGGGTTCAAATTATTGTTATTTCTTATGTATATTAGAGTCTCTCAAGTGATAACTTCTACTGCATTCTACTAACAAGCTACAAAATGGCTGTCTTTCTTGTCAAGGTCTTTTAAAGCTAAACTATCCAATTAAGAAATGACACCTAAATTATTTTTACTTTTAACCCAATAACCAATCACCTGTGTCCCACAATGAGGACTTTTCTGTCCAATTACATAATACCACCCAAACCCAAGAAGAAGAAGGTGAAGAAGAAAGACCAGACACTGCCCTAAAACATCCATCTTATCTTTATAGATGTTACTTTATTCTAAAACCTTAAACTCTTAAGTTTCCTACCATGTGATATTACGCACTTCTATTCAAACTACCCACCCCTAATCCCAGTTCTATCATTCCATTTTAGAAGCCTTCTCCATGACCCCAGGTCAAATATGGTGTTCTCTTGAGGGTCTGTGCCTTTCAGCACAGAAAGTTAAAAATTCTCAGCATCCAGGGTACCAACAGATGTCTTTTCACTGTAATCTCTTCTGAAATCTTCTGATAGAGTGTTCATGGCAGAGCCAGGTGTTATCGGCACCTACTACCTGTGAATCAGGAAAGGTAATTTTCTCTGTTTGAAAAGTTGTTCTGCAGTTTTTCTTGCCTCAGGACAGATGCTCTTTTTATTTGCATTGCAAGAGAAGGCCTTATCTTTCAGAAGCATATCAATATCTTCACATGGAGACAAATCACACCCAGACCTGCAGTCCATGGATGTGAGCAGAAGCACTTTTTATGACTGCAGATCTTAATTCTCAAGAAAAATAAGGGAAAAGGGAGGATGACAAAAAAAAAGCTCATCAGAGGCAATGACATGCTCAGAACGCAGACAGGTCAAAACATGCCAGGCAGCACTGTTCTTCTTTTAGCACTGAGCTCAGGAACATCACATGGAAGATGTATGTCCCAGGAAAAGGTATCACTCACTCCTCTGAGACGTGAGGGACGTGCTTGCTGGGATGTGATCTTAGAGAATTGGTTGCTGATTCACCACTGGGATTTCTGTCTGAGTTAAAATTTTACTTTACTTTCCCAACACTACACAGCCCAGCCTGGAACTCACCAAACCTAGCAAGGTTTATAACTTGCTAAACTTCAACTTTGTCAGCAATTGTCTCCTTGCTTCCTCTCCTGTGCTACTAATCATTGCTTTATTTCTGGAAAGTGGAAGCCAGACATGGGGAAAAGTGACCAATCAAGCAATAACATTCCAGTTCTGACCAATGCCAGACAGAACTTCCTGTGTGCTTACATGTACAAGGATTTGGAATCCAAGAGCAGGAGACTGGAGATGACTGCTCCTTAAAACCACCTTGAAGGCATTTCTTGTTTTCTTCCTCTCCCCCAGACCAGACACTCAAAAGATCCAAGGCATCCCCAGAACATAGTTTCATTTAAGCCAAAGTGGATTCTCAGTGGAAATTCAGCATCAGTCTTGCCTTGGACTCTGGGCACACCTGGAAGGGCCAAAGAGAATATTAGCATCTGTACCTACACCAGCTCCCGTGCCTGGGCAGGAGCTCTCAGACTGCCCTGCACCTTCTCTTGGATGGTCACAGGGCTCTGTGACCCCGAGATGTGTTAAAAGTCTCTGCTTCAGCCCGTCCGTTCAAAGGACGAGTCAAAGCTCTTCAGTTTTCGATCTCGGAATTGTTTATTGTATCTTATCTATAAAATTTTTCCTCCTGCCCAGCCGAGATCCACTCAGCAGGACAGCCAGAGGCACTCTGCCTGCCCTCGGGGCGGTGTTATCTCTTTATACTAAAAATTATGTGTAACATGTTTACAATTATTTTCCAATACCTATCACCTATGTTAGACAGTGAGTTTCTACTCTAAACCAATCTGAAAGTGCCAACATCACCACTGAAGATGGAGGTAGTGAAGAAGAAGAAGAAGGGCTAGACACGCCCAAATCCCTCCATCTTGTCCCCAAAACCCCTATTCTAAAAATCCCCAAACCTACATTTTCACCCAGTGATAACTTTATTATTACCCTGCTTAAACTGCTGTGGCTTTTAGATCTTCATACAAAGCTGACAAATTGGTCCATGGGTCATAATCGAACCCACTGGTGTTCTGGGCTGAGTGCCAGGGTCTCTGAGCCCCCTAGCAGGGGTCCTGGCAACTCGGGACTCGCAAAGGGATGTCCTGAGTTCTGACACCTTCAGTGTGTCTTTCACCACCATTGCCATTCTGGGAGCTGCACAAGAGGGGTTTGCAATACACAAACACAGCCAGGCACACACAGCAGCACACAGGAGTTTCACAGGAGGTTTCTGAGTTCATTGTTTCTCTTCAGGTATCAGTAAAACCACAAACTCAGACCCAAAGGAAATGAAAACTTGGGGTCTTCAGGTCATGTCCTCCATGATAGCTCTCCATATTCTCAGGTACCTTTCACCTTCTCTGATACTGGTTCTTTGTCTTGATAAAAAAATGTCTATCTCTTCCCGCTACTGCTAAGTGGTTTCCATGAATCTTGGCAGCCTTTTCTGTTTGAAAACACCCTGAATTTCCCTGAGCTTGTGTGGAAAACATTTCAGCCTCCAAAATACCTTCCAGCACTCAAGGAGAGGAAGGAAAAGAGGTGAACTTCACCCTGTCTTGTGTCTGTGGGAAGAATGAAGTCATCAGATTTGATGACTCGCCTTGCTCCACAACGAAAGGTGAGACATTGTTTTGTCATCGAGGTGGCTACAATGAAAAATCTTGATTTACACATCAACTTCCTCATACCAGAACCATGCCTGTGTAGTGCACATGTGCTGATACTCAAACAGCACAGCATGCCCCATCTCAGAGCTAAAAGATTAGGAGAGTCAGGATTATTCAAGATATAAACTCTTTTTAAGTCACTTCTGAAAATCCTATCCTTGAAGTCTGCAGGCCTGGGGTCAAGAGAGAAAGGAACCATCAGTCTAAGAATATGGCAAAGAAGAACAGAGGTGATGACCTTGAGGAAATGAGTGTGGACCAGGATATAAGTCTCTTAGTCACACACAGATTGTACAGATGCCAGGAGCATCACCCTTCACACACAGACTCCTTTTTGCTGCCATTTATAGTATCAAAAAACCCAAACAAAAACCAAACCAAAAACAAACAAATAAGAAACAAACAAAACCCAAAACCTAACCAAACAAAAACCCAAACCAAAACAAACAAAAACCCAAACAAAACCCCACCTTGTATTTAATGGCCTGAACACTCCCGCTAGTAGAAGCTAAGATTGGACCTGCACAGGATTTGAGTGAGAAATCCCTGCTGTGGGTTCACAACAAAGAATAAGAGTTGATCACTTGGTAGAAAAACAGTAGAGCAAAACTGAAATGTTCTGTTTGGTACCATCTTCACAGAGCAGCAAAAAGAAGATAATGGTGACGTGAACCCCCCTGCAAACTGTGCTTCAGGACATCTCTAGGAGGAGGGGCATTCAGCAGGGACACTGAGTATGGCAGAGGAGTAAAGGATTATGAAGAGCCTGAGGAATTATTAACACACTGTAGATTTGATCTTTGAATTTTAGGGGTTCTCTGATATTGGAACAGATTAGCTGTGATGCCCTGTGTGAGGAAAATGCTGATTTGGCTTCTCCAAGGTTTCAGTATGCTGCATCCCCTAACAAATCATAATGAAATTATTGACATTCCAGACATGGATATGAAGATGTGTCTGTTCTCACATGCCCAGCTCTATGTTTTTGTGTGCTGAAAGGAAAGCAGACATTCCCCCAGTGAAACTCACATTGCCACCTCTTATCCTGCACTAAAAGTATTTTTTACAGAAAGGCAGAGATCTTGTGTGGGTTGGGATGGGACCAGATTAGCTGAGTGACTGGATGTTAATGCAATTGAAAATGTCAGTATAAAACAGAATTGCAGGCAGTGGAGTTCTGGCTGAAACTCAAGTTCTCCCTTTGCTCTAAAAGTGCTCAAACACATAAGGAAGCACCAACTCAAAAAATTGCTAAACTCAGTAAAGTCCAGGATGAATCATATAAATTCAGATATTGGCATAAAATTTTTGTTTCAGCAACTGATTTCTGAGGAGCTCATCGGTCATTAGGTGTTTTCTTTCCTTTTGTTTTTTCATTTAAGGGCTGTAGGGCTGAGCTCAGACCATCCCCCCTGACCAGACAAACCCTGTCAGAGCTGTAACCAGCAGGTGAGCTGGAAACTGGTGCCAGGAACATCACTGTTACTCAGCAGTGTGATTTCTTTTAAATATGCAAGAAGTTCCAGGGTAAATTATGCCTGAAAAAGGTTTGCTAGAGAGGAAAACACTTAGCCAGGTTCTGTAGAGCATGGCTCTGTGTCAGCTCTGCCAACACTGTTTCTGGATCCAGATTTTCCCAAGCCAGCTGCAGTCTCAATGCCACCTAGCTCCTCACAAAGTACTCTACTCCTGCCCTGTCCTCTAAAAAGTCCTTTCAAAAGGAGAGAGCTAGGAAGGTCTTTCAGAGGATATCTAGCTGAGGTGTCTTCAATGTATTCCCTGTTTCACTGCCATACATTTGAGAAATGCACCCTTAATCTGTGGCAGAAATCAGGAAATGTTAGGATGCAAAGTTCTACACAGGTAGACTGTGGTCCTTTAAAGGACCTGTGAATATGGAGGAAAGATGCTTCAGGGAATTACCATATGAATTCACAGCATGCACAATGTCATAAAAAATGCTGATTACTGTGATTGTGTCATTTTTGTGAAAACAAAGCATGCAGCAAATGGGCTAGGACAGCACTATTCAGATATTTCAGAAATGCAAAGCTTCCCCAGTGGTAGTTGTTAGAAGCCTGATCTCTCTGTACTATAAATACTCTCTGGGAGGATAGAAGATATAAAATATGGCCTCAAGTCTCTCAGTTTGCACTGAGAGTCCAATCTAGTATTAATTACAGTGCACCTGTAAATTGAATTTCAGTGGCAGACAGAGAAATGTTTAACCTCCAGTGTAAGGCAAGCTGGAAGTTACCTGCACTAGATGTTATCTAGTAAATAAATCTAGCCTACAGCAGGCTTTCTCACAAGTTTTCTGGCAGCCATCCTACTTTCAGCCCTCCTAAGAGCTCCACACGAAGAAATTGAAAAGTCAAGTGAGGAGAAGCAGAAATCCTCTTTCCCCACCCTCTTTGCAGGTTTGCCTTCCGCCCAGGCTCTGGGAAGTCCTCACACCTCAGTCCTGCTCTGCACCAGCAGGCAAATCCCACCACTGCCTCTGGCATGGAGCATCCTGCTGTGCCCAGCTGGGACAGAACAAGTCACTTCTGTGGACACCATGCAGTGCACTGAAAGTGATCCTGTGATACAAAATCCTGGGGGCTTTGTCATCCCTGTCAAAACTCCAAGAAACTTCAAGAGCATTTAGCTCCCTGCAGTGAGACAAGAAAGCAATACCTTATCCAGATTTCTATAAAATATGTAGCACAAAGGTAAATCCCTAGAAGACATTTCAGATCTTCCTTTCAGGTGTTTAATTTTCTATCAGACCTTACAGGATTTATTTGCCAAGAGCATGTCTTTTCAATTCAGTATAATGTTCCCTTTAGGCTCCAGTTCCTTGGCCTCCTACCCAGGGAACTCTGTCTCACCATTTTTCCCATTAAAAGTAGGTTGGGCCTCCCCTGCTGAGGGCTGGGCTGTTCCCTGCAGGATCCCAAATGCATTCCTGAAATAGTTGTTGGGTGGAAACTTATCCTGGGGTCCATCCTGCTTGAATATGTAAAGGATTCCAGCGTTATCTGGGAGATTTTCTGCAGGGTGCTGTGCTCCTGTGCTCTCCTCTCTTACCTTATCTGGGATTTCCTGCTCTTTGAGAGCAGCCAGGAGGATGCTGGTGGTGCTGGATTAGCCACAGCAATGCCCCTCTCCTGTGCTTCTCCCCGTGGATCCCATTGCAGTGGGATGTGTGCACTTGCACACACAAGTGTTCCAGTCTGTTCCAGCCACAAGCAGTCCACAGAAAGCTTTTTAAGTCCAGTTCTAGCCTCATGAAGACATGACATTAAATACTAATTACTGACAATAATTAATAGATTAGTATTTATTTATGAATTTATTTATTATTAATTTATTTGTGGTGTATAGGAGAAATACTCTTTCTGGGTTTTGATGGGACAGGTGTGTATGTGAGTGTGAGTGTTCAGGTGTGGGAATTCTGCATATACTGTGCACCTGCAGCACACCTCAGGTACTGTGTGGTTGTGATTACAGACTGCTGGTAATCTGATAAATCTTCATCTTTTGTGGGAAAATGCAGATGCAAATAAACTCACAATGTATCCTAGGAAAGGGTGTTTAAAGAATTCATCATTTGAGACAGCAGTGCCAAGAAAAAAAAAACAACACCTAATCAACACCTCAAGTGAAAAAATTTGTCCACTTTTCCAGTGAAAAAATGAGAATTCCAGGTTATAAATGGCCTTTACTCTCATAATTTAGAGTTGCTTGGTGAAGATGGGGTTGCTTTGTGCAACACCTGGGCAGGAAGAAGTCTTCAGCTGGTGTGTTTGCTTCCCAAATTGTTTTTATTTATTTTTCTTTTTAAATTCTAAATTACACCTGAAAAATCAAGTGGCAGGGTATACCTTAAAACACAAAGCACCCTGTGCCTTTGTGGGAAACAAGTGGCAAACAAGGCAAAAGAGAGCAGCTCTCTGTGACTCAGTGGTGAGCCATCCATCTGCCAGCAGTGCAAGCAATAAATCCTCATTTGCAGGAATACAAAACTTGAAAGATGGCTGTGGCTGCAGCTTTGCTGCTCCAGATTTAGGGATGTTTTTAAGAGGCAATCAAACAATCCCTCTAGTTAGTAAAACTTGTGACTTGCCTTCTCCCACTCACACACCCCAGAGCCAGCAGAGGCTATAATAATGCCCATTGTTTTGGTTACAAGGAACGTGGGGGAAGTAATACTTCCCTTTAACTGAGGCAGTCTGAGGCAGCACTTTGAAGAATGCTGAATCCTGTTACAGGACATTTCAGCTTCTGAGAAATGCAGTGCAAAGTCTCCATAAATGCCTGTCTGCTCCCAAAAGGCCTCTCAATAAAGGTCAGTGGGCAGACTGAGTAGTTGTCTGAGGTTTCAAAACACTGCTGTCCTTCAGGAAAGGTTATCTTTGGCCAGACCCTGACAGGTAGGACAGGACAGTGCAGCCTTTGGAGGCAGCCCAGGGTGCAGCTGAGCAATTTGGTTGGGTGAGCGATGCAGGTTTTCAGCTACAGGCTGGGATTTGTTTGTGTGGAACAGGGACAGTGACTGATGTGAACCTGGCTTCTGCTCACACTGGAGTCCATCTGGCCTTGTTTCCTCTCCCATCCCTCCCCAGCTTGGGTGCCAGGTCCAAGTTGCTGCAGCAGCAGCTGAGCTGTGACAGTTCTATGGAGAAAGTTTTATTTTTCTGCCATCTTGTCCATCCCTCTCTGGGCTGCGGTTGCACAGCCCTGAGTGTTTCATTGCTGAAGGACATGCCCCCTGCAGTAAGCTGGGTGGTTACTAATATGGCCACTATTAAAACATAAAAGAGAGATAAAGACATGTTTCAAAGTGACAAAGGCACAGAACGGCAGATGCACACAACGGCTGAGTAGTTTACACATATTTCTGGATAAGTTTTATCTGAAGTCAGAATTTCATGTTTACATTTTGAACTCTCATAAATGTCCCCTGAGCAGAAAGCAAAGTACAATAAAGCAGTGCTAAATTTCAGGATGGTATTGACCAAGCTTTACCATAGTCCCAGACAAATCCTACTGAGTGTGCCAAGAGCTGCCCTAACACAGTAATCTATTCCAAATGATAACAAGAATTTAATCAGTAACTGGTATTCAGGAGGTTTTCAGCAGACATAAATCAACACTGATCTTTGCTGAAGCATGTGACTGCTCTGAATAAACACATGCAAGAAAGTGAGTCCAAGTGTGCTAGCAAATAGTGCCACCAGAACAGTAGCAGGGACAGTAGTTTATCTCCTGGTTGGTATCAAGGTGGCAGCTCTCATTTTGGAGGTGCGCAAGGTGAAACCAGCAGACACTGATCCCAGAAGGAGGAGGCTCAAGTCTGAAATTTGCATTGTGTCCTCCACAGGTTCTTCAGTGATCTCAGTGATCTCCCATTCCCTTGGCACAGGCCCTTTGAGCTGTGGCTGCAAACACACATCTTGTGAAAGAAAAGGTTTCCTCCCTTAGGTACATGAGGGTACATTTAGGGTCCATCACACCTGGTGATTTCCATCTCAGATCAAGACTTGTTTTCCTTATGTAGTATTTTTGTTCTATGGCTGAAGACTCTTTCCATGGTGCTATTCCAAGCTGTGATCACTGTAAACACTGCAAACATTCAATCTCTCAATTTTCATCATCATACAGTGGAAAGAGCACCAGGCTGGGGTCGGAGAGGCACAGGGAGCTGCTGGAAGAAGCCTGGGGCTATTAGCATGAGCAGAAGCCCCAGCTCCTGCCACTGCTTGTGAAGAGAGGCTGTGGACTTGCAAGGGTGAGTGGGACAACCAGAAAGGAGTGGAGAGATGCTGGAGAGCTCTCTCTGCAGGGTGAGTTTCTGAGCTCTACCAGTATGAAAATAACTGACACCAAGTAAAAAATGTTAGTTTTACAAAAACTAAAACTAAAAGGACCCTTAAGCATGAGACATTTTCTCCCCCCCAAAAATACATGTATTTTCAATAATGCTAAAATAATTTCATATTTTTACCTGGCATGAAAAAAACAGGCAAGGTGTTATGCAAAACACTTGTTGCATAAACTCCAGTGATTCACCATCTTGGTGAACATCACATTCCCAAGTACCAGCCTCCAACACCAGAAAGCCTGGTAAATTGAATAATTTACATGCCTTGCTACACCATTCAAAACATCTCTTGCACAACTGACTCTTTTGATGGCACCTTTACCTTGGAAAAGAAACCAGATGCATTAATATATTCTGTTGAGAAGGTTTAACATGTTGCTACTGGCTTTACCAGACAAATTTGGAGAAATGGAGAATGTGCTCTGTGACATCAATGGGGGAACAAGATACTGCTCAGAGGTGATTTTATTCCTACCAGAAGTGATCAAAGAGCAGTCAGAAAGGAAGGGGTGCAGGTCTGTGCTTGCCTTTCAATCCCACCACTCTGCCCAAAAGAAATTGTCACCTGCACTTTCTTTGAGTCACTGTGATTGGAGCTGTAAGTATTCTGTTCCAGCTTCCCCAGACCTTTTTACTTATTTTTTCTCATAAAGCAGAAGCAGCAGAACACATAAGCACCTTTCTCACGTGCTGCATACTTTCCAGCTGTGCAGACGGTGCATCTCAGGCATGTAAGGCTCTCACAGGACTGCCCTATCCTGAACCACAGACCCATTGGGAAGACGGTCAGCTCTCAGGTTGCTGGGAGAAAAAATCTGCATGATCAAGGCTGGTTTCCAAACCTTTATCTTATAGCTAATACTTTTGGCCTTGAAAGGTCACTGGGAATGGCTCTGACTTGGCCTTGAGGGCTGGGGCAGGAACTTCCCACCCGCTCTCCTGTAGGAGTGCAACCACTTCTCACCGTTATCTTGAATGAGCATTGCCCAGCCCTTAGCACTGCACATTTTCTGGCAATATTGGGCAAATCTTGCTCAATTCAAACACTCAGTCTGAGTTTTTGAGAGTGGGAGCCCCCCATCAGCACTGAGGTCATTCCTGGAGCTATTTAA
Organism: Serinus canaria; assembly: GCF_022539315.1. NCBI lineage: Eukaryota > Metazoa > Chordata > Aves > Passeriformes > Fringillidae > Serinus > Serinus canaria. The sequence continues at coordinate 143,942,962 of NC_066315.1, read as the reverse complement.
ACACTCCCCACTCTCTCCCTCCTCCTCCCTCTGCCCACTTCTCCACACTCCAAACCAAACACTTTCCCCTTTCTGTGCTATATTAAGATAATATGCAGAAAATCCAGTACATTATCCTCAGGATTAAGAAGCATCAGCAGTGTGCATTCACACGTTGCTGCTGTGCTCATATCAGGGGCACATTTATGCTCAGCAGGCACTGAATGTTCCCAGCTATTCCCTGTGCAGGGAAGGTGGGTAGCATACCAAAGCCAGGCATTTAGAGGCTGTGGAACAGTTTAACTACAGATATATTAAGGAATTTGCCTCAGGAATGTAAACAGATCCAGAAGGTTTTGTGTGCCAAGGCAATTAATTTTAAGAGTTCCCTTGCATGCACACACATGAGTATGCACACGTACCTGCTACACCCTTCTGCCTGTACCATACACAAATATGCAACAAAAGCATTTTTTCTGAGGCACTAATAATAGTAAATGCTTTTGCCACAGAGATAAAAACCTCATACTTATTTGGAGTAAAATTGGAGGTCATTCACTGGTCACACAAGGAGTTGTCCATTCATGATACAATATTAAAGGATGACTTGGGCTTAGTTGCAGTGCATGGAGAGTGTAAATAAAATACATCTTTGAGGAGGTGAATGTGGTTAAATAAATTTACTGGAACAAAGAACATCTTGACCTCAGGAAAGAAAAATCAAATTTAATCTTGTCAGGCATTTATTGGAGCCCTGGGTCACCTTAATCCTTCAGTGCAAATTGTTTACTCCCTGTGTTTTTATGCAGCTCTCAGACACCCAAATGAAATGTTTTTACATGCTCTGGTCAGTCAATTCTAGGTTTAATCACTATCATGCTCTCCTTTTAGGCATGAACTGCTTCACTCAAAACACTGCACCAAAAAATTTTTCATGACCCTTTGGCAGGAAGGTACCAAGCCATTAAACAGGACTTCAGCGTGGATGTTCAATAATGCTCAGTCAGCACCCAATTAATCAGTGCACTGATCAGCTCCTGCACGTGGCTGCCCTGTCCCAGCAATCAGGGACCTGCTCCTCACATTGACTCAGTTTTGAAACTCTGCTGGCCTCTAGCTCAGTCCCTGAGGGTCCTGTTCTGGTTTTTGTGCCACCAAGACCATCATCCTGGGAAGATCAGGCCCCTCTCAAAACCAAAGTGTGGGCACTTCTTTTTAAAAGTGAGCTCAGCACTGTCCACAACTCTCTGGAAGGAGGTTGTAGTGAGATGGGGGTCAGTCTCTTCTCACAGGTAACAAGTGACATTTTCTGACACAAATGATTCTATCATTTTATGACCCTAAACAAAAATTTTCTTCAGTCTGTGTTTGGGATACAAGAGTCCTCCAAACATATTTAGGTCAAGGAATTAAAATTTCAGAATATTTTCTATGAGTCTTCTCTGTTGAAATAAAGTGTCAAAATATTTACAGTTCATTATTTAGAGTCCACCTCTAATTTTAATGTGACCAATTGGATTCTCACCATGTTTGAATTTTCCTGAGTTCTTTTGTTGCTTGTTTATTTGTTTGGGGTTTTTTTGGTCTGTGGACTAGTGAATTCAGGGTTTAATATACTTTAAATGAAACTAAATAAATATTAAAACAAAATGTACCTAAGCAACTAATTCTATTGCCAAAAAAATTGCTAACAAGGGTTTGGAGATTGTTCCCAAAACAATTACACATCACAAATTACCAAACTGCTATTCTTTCTTATTCAAATTTGTTCACCTCATTAAAAGTCTTAAGAAAATTCTTCTTTATAACTTCAGATAAGGTATAGAATTTAGTCTAATTTAGACTACAGGTCTTACTCTCATTTTATCCAAGTAAAAGCTTACTTTCTTTTCTCTTTTTTAACTTTTATTGAATTTACAGATTTGGGTGATTTTTTAATACAGGCAGCATCTAATAAAACCCTCATCTGAAGCATCCATGCAAATACCATAGAGTGGGAGGAAAAGGGAATTCTGTGCTCCCTGCAAAAGGAAGGGACATAAAAATACTTCTGAAGGACTCTGAGCAGCCAAATTCTACTCAACATGACCGTGGTAGGAGGTTTCCCTAACAGATCCTTCCAGGAGGAGCTGCCCCAAGTTTTGGCAGCACTTCACACCCAGGCTCTGTGTGACACTGTCCCCACAGGGCTCAGGAGGACACCTGAGCTGGCACCTGGAGGAACGGGCTGGTGGGAGCTGATGCTGCAACTCCAGCACCTCCACAGCATCCAGATGGAGACTCCTATGGGGTTCAGCTGTCTGCCTCTGCTCCCACACACGTAGGATGGTTCTTGCACGTTGGGCCTCAAAAGATGAGTCTGGACTCTAGGTTTTTTTGGTCTTCAGAATTGTTTATTCTTACTTATCTACAAAGTCCCATCTCTGCCCGACTGGATCTGACCAGCACGGCAGCCAAAGGCACTCTGGCCACCCCCAAGGCGGGCACATCTTTTATAACAAAAACTACGTATATCATATTTACGTTTTATTCCCAATACCTATCACCCTCATCACCAAGTGCACCCTCACCCCAGACCAATCCCCAAGTGCCAACACCACACCAGAAGATGGATGACAAGAAGAAGAAAGAAGAGTCTTGTGACATGCCCTGATTCCTCCATCTTGTCTCCATAACCCCCCTGTACCAAAACCCCAAAATCTGTGATTTACCCTATAACTATGTTTTCCCTTCACCATTCACACCCGAGTGATTCCCACAGGTTTCATCTCCTCATACATCGGTGGCACATCCCTAGATGGATCAAAATCAAGCCACCAAGTGCTTCTGGCAACATTCCAAGGCTCCCGAGCCCCCCAAGGGTTCTCTCCGTAGCTCTGGACATCAGGAGTGATGTGCTGAGTTCCCACAGACTCCCACCCCCTGCTCAGGACACAGAACTCACCCACTGATTCCTGAGTGCAGGGAACTGCACCTACAACTGAAACAAGCTGGGGCTTTTTGAGAGTGAAGTTTTATGGAGGACACAAAAAATCCACACACATTCCTGATGCACAACAAAAACCAGTCCAGCTGCTGGCAGCCTCACTCAAAATCCTCAGATTGTTTCTTCTGGCAGTAGCAATACAGGCACAAACAAATATTAGTGTAATCACTGGGGCTTTTTTTATTTTTTGTTTTTTAGTAACGAGATGCTTCATTGCTTTATGAGATACTTGGAACTTACAACTGATTGAGTCCTGATTTTAAATTAGTTCTGAGGTCATGCCTATCAGTCCCAGCCACAGCCCCATGATCTGATTTCCCAGTAGTGACAAAAATGCTGAAGGATGGCACCTTTGGCTGGCACAGTGCAGATCTTCCCCAGGACATGCAGAGTGGGATGTGCTGGGCCCCACTCAGTTCTCACCGTGTGGGACTCTTGGACTGTTTAAGCAAGAGCAGGGAAAGGCTTTCCACAAACCTCTAATAAGCTCTTACAAGCTAGCTGTGAGGTCTCTGCTCTCATAAAAGGGGCTCAGATTATCTCTTTCTGTTGTTCTTGGAAGCAGTTTCAAGGATGGGATTGTCTAATTTTGTCACACAAACTTGTGATAGGTAATGCAAAGGGATCTTGTACTCTCCCTCTGTAACCAGTGGAGAAAATAAACACATGGGAGGATAATCTCCTCTTAGAAACTTCCTTTGAGGATGGGAGGGATGATCTTGCATAGATGCTTCTGCATTGCCTACAAATCATTGCTGTGCTGTGCCTTTTAGTAGAGAAGAATTCCACTTTTAAATCACACTGGGGACAAAAAAAGAGACAATGTGCAGCTACTGTGGCTTTCCCCAACTCTGCATTAAAACTCAGCTGTCTCAGCAGTAAATGGGAAAATCATCTGACCCTCTGTCAATTGACAACATCCCAACTCGCCCACGGCCTGAGCCTCTGGGTGAAATGTTGCTCTGCCTATTTATGACTGGTTTTCATGGAACAGGCTCACCTGAGCAGAGCGCTGTCACATCACTTTACTCTTGACACTGTTTTAAAGGGAGGGTTTATGGTAACCTACAGTAAACGCCTGTCTTCAGCATTGTGCAGCCACAATTTGGGGTGGCCACTGGTATTTTTTAAAGATTAAAGGTCCTTTCCATGTATTGGTGATAAGCATGAGGGGAAGAACAGCCCAAGACCAAGAGCCAAGAGAAGCGTCAAAATAATTTTGCTGCATCTGAAATCATGAAGAAGTTCTGGCACTTTGAGCTTTTAATGGATATAACACTTAAATGCTGTCCCATTTAAACTTCTGCTCAGAAGCAGTTCTGTGCCATTTGAAATCCAGACTTACACTGTGGGCAGCTCCTTGCTTTTCTCAGTGGTGCACAGGAGACACTCAGAAATCAGTTCTATTGAAAACTGCCTGACCAATGTCCTTGATGTCTCCACAGCTCATCCTCTTTCTTCACTGTTTTCCTAAAACAATGAAAAAAAAAAAAAACCCAACAAAAACCCAAGGCCACCATAAAAAAAAAATCCGTCATGAATCATCACCTTGATGTTTTTTTCTCCTTTGGCTTGCTTTGACTGGGTGCCAGCCTGAAATTAATCATTTCCAAGCTGCCTTTGCTCTTTAATCAGAAGCCCACTGATTACTGTGATCTAGTCTTTGTCCCTGTTTTCTTCAGAAAGGATTTTAATTAGTAGTCTACAGTATATTCCCTTGTACAAGTGCTCCAATTATGTTTAATCATTACCACATACAATAATTAATTAATGCTAAACCAGAGAGAGCTGGGCATTGTGATTCATTGGTTTGGTAATCTTTGGTCTGTTCTTTGTCTGCTTTGTCTTCTATAGCCTGTGGAGCTATAATCCCTTGGGAATCTGGTTCAGTGTGTCAGGACTCTCAGTTTCTGTCCCAGTGTTACCAACATGGAGTTTAATATCCAAGATCTCTATTTCCCAGCACCCCAAGTCTGTTGGGAAGGTCTTCAGTGGTTGCTGAAACCAGATGAGCTCATCTGGGGTAGAAGGTGTGATGGGGCTGAGCTGCTGAGCAGCTGGAGGAAAGGGGTGCTTGGCCAGACAATGTCATCAGTCCACCAAGGAGAAAATCAGGGACATCTCAGGCTGTGCAAGCACCCATCCTGCTGAGAGGAAAAGCTTTGCCTTGCCAGGGCACAGCAAACCACAGCAAACCCCCTCAAACACAGGCCAGTGACACCACCCCATCTCAGCTCTCACCAAGGCCACTTCTTTCCCTGCAAGTTCTGCTCCTGGGCTTGAAACGAACCTGACACTTAACAAGAGGCAAAGCACTGGACTTTGATTATCCATCTCTGCTTGAGAAGCCTCAATACCCAAAGACACAGTTTTTTGCATAAAAGGTGGATTTCTGTCAGCAAATTAACCAGTGCGTGGAAACTCATGATGTTAAATATGAAGCTTTTCAACAGCATGTCCAAAACTTTTTTGTCATCCTGTTTTGAGAAGTGATGTATCAGAGGACAATTTTGTAGTCTGATAGTGGAAAAAGTTTCCAAAGCCTTCAAAGTTCACTTTCTCTCTGAAATCTGATATGGTGCAACACTACCTCACCGTGAACACTCAGCATGTAGCAGGAAGGCAGAACAAAATAATGGGCTTTAGATACTTCCAAAGAAAAATATCATGTGCAATCAGGTTTCTTTTTTTTTTCCTTCATTAAACAGAAAATTTAAACCACATTTTGCCAGCAAAAATAATTTCAAACCTGAAGGGAGGACTGAGATAAAAATAAGCATCTCAGATTCCCTGTGGCCTGGCTAAAACAATATTCTGTCCTTAATCTTCATTATAGACAGTGTGAGGAGCAAAGTCCAAAAGAAATTGAATTACATATTGATGGTTCATGAAACAAATAGAGTGGAGTGAGCACTTCCAAGCCTTATCTTCTGCACAGGTTTTGGTCTTGTGGCCAGTGCTGGGCTGCTGTGCTCCTTCCCCTGATGCCTTGTGAAGGCTGACCTAGAATAAAGACTAGACAGAGCTAAGGAATAAAGCAGGGATTTATTAGGTATTATGGATACACCTCAGGCAGCCCAAGAGCCCAGCCAGGGCTACACCAAAGATGAACCAAAATGGTCACAAAATGGCCACAAAATGGATGACAGGTCACAGTGTCTCACACTTTTATAAGTTCTGGACCATTTGCATATTGGAGTTAATTGTCCAATTACAGCTGTAGGTTATGAAGTCCCATCCTTCTTGCATTTTTCTCTTCAGTCCACTGTTATTTATGCTCATGGGCCTGAAATTTGGATTGGTTGAACTTGGTCCCAGGCTAGAGAAGGACTCATTTTGTCTTGTTGTGAATAGATCTTACCATCTCTTAATGTGAAGCTCATATCTACACACTAAAGCAGTACAGAACCTGAAAAATTTAAAAGCTAAAACCTAAGGCATCACCCCCATTTATGTTCTCATGACTGAGCTAAGTTCAAATGTTTATATCTTTAAAAATTTAAAAGTAAAGAGCTCATCATGTCCTGTTCACACATCATTTAGTGGCTGCTTGAGCCGTGCAATTTCTGCTTCTGGAACAAAAAGAAATTGCCTGGAGTTGCTTGGGGCTATTCTTGTTTATTTTCATGGAGACACAAATATATGATCCTCCAAAGAAATAAAACCCAGTCCAATCCCTTGCTGAGGCATGCTGTCACCCAGCAGCCTCTGTGCAGGAGGAAGGCCACATCTGAGAGCCCTGAGCATCACCTCAGCCTGGGGCTGATCCTGGATCCACAGCCCACGGCAAAATGCCACTGGAAACTCTCAGCACCAATTTACAGACAGTTCAATATGTTAGCTGAGAGCTACATAGCCTCCAAACCCCTGACTTCTGGCCAGAGAAGGGTTCAAGTCCAGGATCAAACACCTAGGCTGGGACCAGACCAGTCAAGGCTTGCATCCAAGCACATCAGGAAGCATCACCACATTCCCCACACTTCCAGTTAGGGCAGATCTGAAATACAAAGATTTACTGGCATCTCTGCATTGACCCAGGGTGGGAAAAAATCAGAATGTGAACTAAAGTAGCAATATCACAAAACTCTCCACGGAGAGGCGAGACACACACAGAAAAGGAGCCTATTTATACATATTTTTACAGCTGATGCAATCTGAGAGGAAATTTGATCAAATGTTTTTGTCAACATGAGCTGAATCATCACTGGCTAAATGAACTGAGTCCATGTACATTGCCAAGTCCTCCTGCCTTCCTCCTGGAATTACCAAGGATCTCAAAAGCATGAGCCTTAGAGTTGCAGCTGTATGTCTTCATAGTCACATGTGGCTTTTTGGGTTGAAAGTGGTTTTAATTTGGTGCAATTGTATTGTAAGAAAATATTTTTGTACTCCCCTAGCTCAGTGATTGAAACTATATCCATCAGACAATAAACCTGCCATTGATACTTACATACTTACTTTCAGACCATATTTCCCCATGGTCTGAAAACTTCTTTTCCTTGTCTGAAACATGAGGTGAACATTTGTGCCCTTTGTATAATTATTAGTTCTCCATAGACAACATGTTTTATACTCATTTATGTCCCCTTTAAATACTGAAGGTTGAGGGGAGGTGGGTAATTGTCTGAGAACTGTACAGACTCCACCTGCCAGCCCTGCCCACTCATCTCTGGTTTAGAGAGTGATGGGATCCACCACCTCCATTGCATCCATCAGGTAAGGCCATGCATCTGGACAAGCCTGAGCAGCTCTCTTAATTGTGTCACATTTCTCTTTATGCATTTCTTCACTCAAATGGGTTTTGTTAGCTCAGCCCTTGATATCCTGCTTTCAGCAGCACTGCTGTAATCATCTGTGAAAGAGCTTAAGTGGACTGCCAGGTCCAGCCTTCAGATATCCTCAGGCTGGTCATAAATGCACTCTTGTAGGACAGATACAACATAATCCTGATAAGTAGACCTGGGCCCCAAATTTATCTGTATTATCTATTATATTTCATTTAACAATGCCATGAAAATTTCTCTCCAGAATCCCTGAATTGAAAATGAAGCATTTTGCTACATAAAAAGGGAAAAAAAAACCAAAAAAAAACCACTGAAAAGTTTTAATCAAAGACATGTGAAGAAAGAGGGGGAAAAAGGAAGGTTTTATGGAACCTTTCAACTGGAAAAAAATGCAGTTAGCTTTACTACTAATAATAATTGGACACACATGTGATCCCTTTTCAGGAACTACCACTGAGAAAAGAATGGAAGAAGACAGCAGGAGGACAACCAAAGCTCCCCTCCCTCAGTGGGCAGATTTCTGTGTGGGGGCAGGTTTGAAATGCCCCAACAGGGCTTGCCAGCACTCACAGCACCACTTGCCTCCTCCTAACACACAAACAGTCAAAGCATTGCCACCCTTAGTGACAAATTGGCAAGAAGAGCTTGGTGTAGAATGAGAGAGGCTGAATTGTCCTGTTTGCTCAGAACCTGCTCAGCAGCCTCCTGCCAGCCCTGCTTGGGCTGTTCATTGTGGGGGGAGTTTGCCCCTCTGTTCTGCTTTGCTGAGACCCCACCTGCAGTGCTGCTCCCAGCACTGGGGTCCCAGCACAAGAAGAACACTGACTTGTTGGAGCGAATCCAGAGGAGGGAATCAGGATGATTACAGGCATGGAGCACCTCTCCTATATAGAAAGGCTGGGAGGATTTGGATTATTCAACCTCAAAAAGAGAAGGCATTGGGGTGACCTGATTGTGGTCTTGCAGTACCTGAAGGGAGCCTACAGGAAAGGTGGAGAGGGACTTTTTACAATGGCCTGGACTGACAGAAAAAGGGGAAATTACTTCAATTTAGAAAGAGTGTATTTAGATTAGATATTAGGAAGAAATTCTTTCCTGTGAGAGTGGTGAGGCACTGGTACAGGTTACCCAGAGAAGCTGTGGATGCCCCATCCCTGGAAATGCTCATGGCCAGTATGGATGAGACTCTCAGCAACCTGGTCTAGTGGAAGGCATCCCTGCACATGGCAGCAGGGTTGAAACTGGATGATCTTCAAAGCCCCATCCAACCCAAACCATTCTGTGATTCACTGTTGGAGTATGGAACATTGCAAGGGAGAAGCCCCTAACTTTGGCCCAGGATCTGAGGTTTGATCATTTTGGTAGAGGATGGGAAATATATATGAGGACCACCAACATACAAGTGCATTTATGGCACAAAGCATCTGCTGACTGAACTCCATGTCCAGAGTTCTTCTTTTACAATGTGTATTTTGTAGGGACAGGCATTTTCTAACAGAACACCACAGCCTTCTGGACTGGGAGTTACTGTGGTTCTTGAGGAGCCTTTGCAAGGATCTTTTCTCCTCTTGTGGTAAAAATATGCATTACTAAGGGAGGCCTAGAGGCATGTTGCCTGCAAATGGAAGCATTTTTTCCAGACTTAGCAGAATCTGCTTTTCTGCTGTGTACATGCATTTATATACATTCAGGAAATGTGATCATAATATACATTCAAGATAAGAAACAAAGTCAGTGATATCCAAATTATTAGCTCTGACTGGTTAATAAGTGTCTACAGTGGCAAACATCAAAGTCCAGTGGAAAAGACTGGTGTATTTGAGACACATCGAGGCTGTTGTTGAGTCCAGGCTGAGAACAATAAGGGGCTGAGAACCACTGTCACAATTTCTGCTTCAGCTTCCCAAGTAAAATTAGGCAGTTCATGTTCTGGGGGATCAGACCCAGGAAATGCACAGGTATTTCCATCAAACTCCTTGGGAAACAGTGATGGGTCAGTCTGGGACCACTTCTGGTTTTTCACATTGACATTTTGGCTCTAAAGCCTTCTTTTCAGTAATTGGGAATGCTGCTAAATTTCAGAGCATTGGGCTGCAATTTTCCGTGTTGTTTCCATGCTTTAAATCAGTCTGAACCTTGAGTTTTGAATTTAGAGATTTTTGGTTTGTTTTTCTGGTGAGTTCAGGTTTGCTTTGAGTTTCTTGTGGAAGTATTCAGCCAAAATTATTCTCAAAGATAGGAAGGAAGTGGCAGAAGGAAGTGGCGGAAGGAAGGAAGTAGCGGAAGGAAGTGGTGGAAGTGGCGGAAGTGGCGGAAGTGGCGGAAGGAAGTGGCGGAAGGAAGTGGCGGAAGGAAGTTGCGGAAGAAGGAAGGAAGTGTGGCGGAAGGAAGATGGCGGAAGGAAGGAAGTGGGCGGAAGGAAGTGGCGGAAGGAATGGCGGAAGGAGTGGCGGAAGGAAGTGGCGGAAGGAAGTGGCGGAAGGAAGGAAGGAAGTGCGGAAGAAGTGGCGGAAGGAAGGAAGTGGCGGAAGGAAGGAAGGAAGGAAGGAAGGAAGGAAGGAAGGAAGGAAGGAAGGAAGGAAGGACGGAAGGAAGTAAGGAAGAAGAAGAGAAGGAAGGAAGGACGGAAGGAAGGAGGAAGGACAGGAGGAGGAAGGAATGAAGGAAGTTAAGGACTAGGAAGTGGCAGAAGGAAGGTAAGTTGAGGAAGTGGCAGAAGGAAGTGGCGGAAGTGGCGGAAGTGGCGGAAGTGGCGGAACGAAGGAACGAAGGAACGAAGGAACGAAGGAACGAAGGAACGAAGGAAGGAACGAAGGAAGGAGCAGTAGAACAGGGAAGGATAAAACTGCCCCCCACAGAAAGGGAAGAGATCATAAAAACCCAAAGATAAGAAAAGTGACTACAGTGCAGCAAAGGACTTGATGCACGAAGAGGCTGAGAAAAACCATGGAGTGCCAGAGAGACAGAGCAAGGGCAGGTTCTCCATCCTCCAGCTCTGCCAAAGCAGTAGGGAAGATGAAGTTCATGAAGAATTGAAATGACCTGTCCTATTTCTTTTATAAGAAATCAATATCCAGTTGCAAAATTCCCTTAAGCAAAGATTATATTAACATTAGGTAATAAAGCTAACTAACCTACTTAAATTGGGAAGCAAAAGAATGTGTGTCCAGGGCCTACAGCAAAAAGAAGAACATGGGAATAATAAAACCTTTGTTGTCTGCTCCAGCATGAATGTGTAAGATGATCTTGAGAAAACCAGCTGCAAAAAGAAGACCAAAATAAAATATTCAGTATCTCACAGGAAGACTGTGAGGCCACATAGATGCCAGGTTTCAGTTACTACCATGTTAAATTCCATAGGATAGCTTAAACAATCTTTTTTGCTTTATACATTTTTTTCCAAGGATGCTTTGTATGCTGCCTGACCCTATGAACTTCGCATCAGATCAGCTCTGTGATGCTGATTTCTATCAGAGGAGTGCTTTGGTAAAGGCTGTGGTGTCCTGGTTTCTCTGGAGATCTAAAAAGGTGATGTGGATTCACAGAAACTCTCACACTATCCCTTTATTACAGCCCTGATAACCCACCCTGTCCCAAAAAACCTTGTCAGCACATACCAACTGCTGCTTACTCTGCAGAAATGAAAGCTGCAGCAGCACAGAGAACTGCAACAACTCTGGAGCCTCTTTTGTTGGACCTGTGGGGCTTCTGACAGTGGCCATGGGCTTGAAGCACTTCACCAGCCTTCCCTGGTAGTAAGGGTCTAGCAAGCAGCCCTACTACCCAGGCCAAAGGAGGCAAATGGACCTGTCTGGATCTTCCACAGGTGTCCTTTAGCCTTTCCATCTGCCCAGCAAACCCTGTTTCCCCCAGGCATCACTGCAGCTTGGCCAGGTTGCAGGTGCTTCATGCTGGGAATGCAAACCCCTCTCTGGTGGGGTGTGCTGGGTGACACATGGAGACATCCCAACCCAGATATGGCATTGAGACACCAATGGTGCAAAGGAACCTTCCAGATGCCCTCTGCACAGGATTTTGCCTTTCCTTCCTCAAAAGCCTGCTGGAGTTCAATCCTCCCTGAGACGACTGCCCATCCCTTCCTGCCCTGTTAGAGCAGGGCCCCTCCCTTCCTTCCAAAGGCATCGCTGCTGATGGGATCTCCTGCTGAAAGTGGGATTCTGTCCCTTCCTTCCAAAGGCATCGTGCTGCTGATGAGATTTCCAGCTGAAAGTGGGATTCTGCCCCTTTGTTTAGCTACAGAAATAGAACATGCTTCACTGCACCTCGTGAATTCTTCCAACATAAGCATCTTCAGTTACATGTTTCTGTAGCTGGACATGTGTGCCTGTCACCAAGGAAAGGGAGAGAGGAATTTCCACCTAAGTGAGAGTGTGGTGCTGCATTTTATCCTGTTCTTATTGTTAAACAAATGAGCTGCCTTTAAAAGCACTGAAACATTTATTGGTGCCTCCAAAATAGGTTGTTTTCACCCTGTCCCAGTTTGCACTTTAAGTAGCAACATTTTTTTGCAGGATCTGTTAATTAAGGGAAATAGTCTTACTTTCAGTCAGTAAAATTGTTTTGTGTGCATGTGGGTGTGTGAAAATAATACAGTATTTTGTTTCAAACCTCATGGGGTTTCAGCAATTATTCCTTTGACAGAAGATCTCAAAAGTCAACAGCCTTATAATGCCTAACTCCTGGGAACTAGGGTAAGGGGAAATTAAACATCCATCTTTGAGTTTAATGGTGTAAAAATATGCAGTGTAGATAACGGCCATTATGTGCTTAATTCCCTCCTGCCGAAATGCAGCTTGCAGAAGGCTCGCCCAGACAAGGCTAAGCCAGATCCCTCCTTGCCCCTGTCAGCCTGCAGGGCAACACTGCACGTGGGGAGGAGAGCAGGGCAGACATTTCCAGGTGCAAAGCAGCACGTCCCAGGTGAGGAAAGCCTCACCCACTTGTGAATATGCATTTCCTCTTGGCTGTTCCCTAATCACCCCGCCCTTCTTCGGCTCCTGGTCCTTTTTTTTTTTTTTTTTTAAATTTTAATTTAAATTTATTTTTCTCTGATCAAGGATATGCAAACGCTGCTCTGAGTCAGGGCTGCTGCAGCAGGAGTTCCATCTCCTCAGCAGGAGCAGCCCTGGGTGAGTGTGTGCATTTCTGCTCTACGTGATTGTCTGCACACCCCTTGGCAGGCACCAAGAACGTCTCCCAAACCACGGCTCACGTCTAATCACTTCCACTCCAGACTCTTGAGGCTGACTTAGGGACAATATAATAACCAGTTTCTTACAGGCAGCTGGGCAGTGGTCCAGCCAAAAAAAAGTTTAGTGAATTCACTGGCTGACATCTAACTCATCTGAAGTTCAGGTCCACAAATAATCTTCCACAGTCTCTTGGAAGAGGTGAGATGCTGAGAGACCTGATCTTCTTGGGATTTCCTGCACTTAGCTCCATAGGAGATCCTGCCCCAAAATTTGGAGGGACTTAGGGTTTGTTTGGTGCTAGGACAGGGAGTCTGCACACTTGCAGACATTGAGGGTTTGTGTTTGTAAACCAGACCACCATCATTTGAAATTCATGATTCATTGGCAACAGAAAGCTTTGCATTCAGGTTGGCAGAGATTTAAAATCTTTCTAGTCCTGAAATGCTCTAAGATGTTCACACACAGTCCAGTTTAATGGGATCTGGTCCCAATTAAGGCCAGTTCAAGTGCACATGGTAAATAGCCTGGGGAAATGACAGTAAACAGACCTTTACATGAGAGCCACTAAAGTGAAACAGCAGCATGAAAACAACAGAGACATTGAGACAGACTGGTCCCACTGGCACCTTCCAGAACCCCTTCCGGACGTGCAGGACGGATGGAGCTCTTGGGGGGGCGTGCATAGTTGGCACGGGAAGGAAGGGGATGGTGGACTAATAGGGGGGACGAACAAGTGAAGGACGGAAGGAGAAAAATTTGGTGAATTCTGAAGGGAAATGTCATTGAACGTTCATTCTTCATTCCTTCCTTCCTTAATTACTTACTTCATTCTTCTTCCTTACCGTCTCTGCCGGCCGTCCTGCCGGCCTTCCTGCCTGCCGTTCCGTACATCGGCCTGCCGTACTCGTGCCGTCCGGCCGCCGGCCTTCCGGCCCTCGGCTTCCGGCCGGCCTTCCTTTCCCGCTTCCTTCCTTTCCTTCCGTTCCTTCCTTCCTTCCTGCGTCTTCTTCCTTCCTTCCTTCCTGTCCTTCCTTCCTTCCTTCCTCCTTCACTCCTTCCTTCCTCCTTCCTTCCCTTCTTCCGTTCCTTCTCCTTCCTTCCTTCCTTCCTTCCGTCCTTCCTCCGCCACTTCCTTCCTTCACTGCCTTCATTCCGTCATTCCTTCCTTCCTTCCGTTCCTCCGCCACTCCTTCCCTATTCCTTCCGCCACTCCTCCCACTTCCTTCCGGCCACTCCTTCCTTCCTTCCGCATCCTTCCGCCACTTCCGTTCCTTCACGTCCTTCCAATCCGTCTCCAGTACGCTGCAGGCGTCGGCATGTCATTCCTGCCTGGCCGTCCTGCCTCTGCCTTCTTTCCTTCCTCTTCCTTCCTTCCTGGTTCCTCCTTCCTTCCGTCCTTCCTTCTTCCTTCCTTCCTCTTCCTTCCATTTCAGAAGGTTTCAGGTCCAGCAGAAGGCAAACTCAGTCCTTTGGCCAAATTTGGCACATTGCCTCCAGGAAGATTTCACTGAGAAGATAATGCAGGGCTGGGCCCAGGGATGCACCTTCCCATTTCCATCCCCTGCTCACTGCAGTGCCCCTGAAGCAGGGGAGTGGCTCAGGTATGACAGGGTGTGTGTCATGGCATGGTCTGTGACTCTTAGAGCCACCCATCACTGAGTGTTTCTAACAAGAGGGTGTGAGGCATGACAGATTCTTCAGACACGTCAGCAATTTTTTACAGAGCATACAATGAGTCTTCCTCATACTATTCACTATGTCAAGTGTTATTTTGTTGCAGACTGTAGAGTGCTCTAGAGTGCACTTCTCTACTAGCCTTGAAAAAGAAACTCATTAATTCTTTGTGAGTCCTTAGAGCAATATCTGATCACATAAATAACACTTTTAGTCATTTTATAAGCTTTCTATTAAAATGTGGCTTAGTATTAAAGGTTTTTCTCTTTGGTTTTTGGCTTGTGTATCAATTTTTTGGTTTTGTCATTTAAAAATTTTTGCTCACGCAGGAAGAGACGTTTGTGACTTTTGTCTGGACCAGGAGAAACAGTCAGACCCTAATTTGCCTCTGACAGCAGTGAAAGGATGGAGGAGGAAAGATGGAGAGTATTTTTCATTTTACTTTGGCCACATACTGCAAGAGTTTGCAACACCTGTTTACAGGCAGAACTGGCCAGTTTGCTGGCACACACGAGTCATATGAGCCAGAGCAGCCTCCATTCACAGCCATTAACCAGTGATTTACTCTGATAAAGGCAAGGAGGTACAGGAATTGAAAAGTCCTGTTGGGATAAACCTGAGGACAAGGAAAAATATGATAAAACTCAGTGAGAGTTGTCTATAACTCACCAAGTAGCTCAATACACAATGCAAAGGCTTGGGCTGGAGCAACAGCTGGTTGGAAGGGGCACTTGCTCCAACTTCTCTTAAATGGAGGCAAATAAACTCCTGTGTAGCTCTGGGCTTGCTGTTGGTACCCAAACAGGGATGGTGCAGGGGCAGTCTGACAGTGTAGGAGGACAGTGGGCTAGCAGAGAAATCAACTACTTCACTAGTCAACCCTATCAAAAGGAGATTAAATAAGTCCAAAGGCTCAGCAAAAGGTCCTTGAAAACTAGTTTTCCTAGTCAGTTTTTGGTTCTTTGCACTATGTAGGGGATGGCTATCTGTGGAAGTCATTTTGTTCACAGGATTAGTGGACAGAACATTCAGGGATGTTTCATTTATAAGATTTTTTAAAGCATTTTTTAATGACAGAAGTTGGAATGAAGAGAGTGAAAGAGAACTTGGTCTGGGTTAAAAAACAGATTTTAATGGAAGAAGAACCAGTTTTGGTCCATGTCAGCACACAGAGATGTGGGTTTGTGCAAGCGTCTTTCTCAAACACCCCACCATGGGCAGCCCCGTTTTGCTGTTCTGGCACAGATGTCTGTTGTTGAACAGATGTTGTCTTGTAAGCTCCCCTAAGCAGCTCCATTTTCCAATCAGAATTGTAACTGGAATTATGTACAGAAGATAATTGCAGCATTTATAAAAGGGGAGTCCAAAAAACTGGCCTTGCAGCTCAGCGAATTGAGGTCACCCAGCAAGCTGCTGCCCTCCCCTCCTGCTTGTTTCAAAAAACCAGATGATTTTATTAGAGTCAGCTGCTGAATAGAAACTGTTGGCATTACAGTCCAGGAAAGACAGTTAGGATACTCTTGTCACTAACTTATTTCTTGGCCAGAGAACAAACCAATGCTTGCTGTATCATCAAACAGGTAACGGTCTCTTGTGTAATTAGATCAAATTATTATAACAGTGATTATAATAATTTGTAGTTATTTGTACATTAAAGTAGCTCCTTCATCTTGTTTTTCACTGTCTGCTCTGTGACTGTCTTGCTGAAATCATGAGCATTTTGGGCAGGGACTGTCTGTGTCATATGCAGGGCTGGTCGCCCTCCTCATGCCTAAGGAGCAAGGTTTTGGAAATTGTATTGTATCACTGAAATCAGCTAATAGTAACAGGAGGAAGCAGCATTGCATCTGGATCAGTGTATAGTAACTGCAAGGAATCACAACATTATTTTCCCTGCCATTACTTTCAAGACCTGTGCAAACATGTGAACCCACTAGGACTGGGTTGTCTGTGCAGTTGGCTAATGAAACATTACCAATTAGTTTAGGCCTCAGCTTGTTAGATGAAGTGACCCTGCTATTCAGCAGGTGTAAATCAGTACAAAATAGCTGTTGAAAATCTGACCCATAGATTAGAGAGCTATATGTGAAGCCAAGGAATGATTTTTGGATATACCACTGCCTGAATTTAAAAAAAAAAAAAAAAGTTTGGATTAAATCTTAAGTCTGCAATGCTAATATAATTATAATGTCAGAAAAAAGAAAGCATCAACCATGTTAAATAAACATCTCTGTGGCAGAAAGAACAGAACTTTTTAAATAGACAACATGTATCTGCGAGCCAAACAAAGAACTCTTAAGAGGCTCTCCAGAGTACTTTTCTTCAAACAACTTAAGAGTTTCTCCATATATCCCTTTTTCTTCCATGTTCTAATGACAATGATATGATTTTCTAATAACTATCTCAGTGCATGGCAGATAGATGAAATATTCCTCTGCAGACAAGTTTGTGGTTTGACTAAGTTCCACTGTTTTTTTTTAAGAGCTTCAGCTTGCTACGTAGACTTGATTGCAAAATGTCTCTAGATGCAGAAGTGTATGCACAAAATCTGATGTTAAGACCTAAATGGGGCACCACAGACCCTTGGATAATGGGCCACGAATTAAAGTGTCCAACTTGAGGCTTTGCTTCAGTCTCAGCTGTTCAGAGTTCAGAGCTATTCAGTGGCAGAAGTTATGTCCACTGGAAGTTGACTGCAATGACCAGCTCAGACTCCACCAATGCACAGTGACAGCATTGCTTCTTATTCAAAAAATAGATTTTGTTGTTGCACTCTGCACAGTGCAAAGCACACATGGATGTGTTTATGTGTATTAAATGCATGCCTATATAATATACACATGCCAAATAAACATGTCTGTTACTTATAACTGTAAGGAACAAATATGAATATTTTGAAAAACGAGGTCTTCATTGTCTCCATAAGTTTTCAATTTCTCTCAACTATAATTTCAACATAAATAATTTTCACAATTTTGACCTCATAAGCACTCAGACTAATGGGGTTAAACCAGGGTATTATTCTTGCCTATTTAATACAAGCTCTTAAAGGACAATGCTGGTTAAGGGATAATTAGTATTCCAAAATACTGGAAGCCACTGGGATGATGGATGAGTTTGAAAACCCAGCATTCCCAGCATGAGCAGGTGGGCTGGCAGGTGAACAAAGGCCTGTCATACAGGTCTCTGCAGCTCTTTGTGTGCAGTTTTTTGGAGTGTTTGGAATGATGTTATGCAATTCCTGTTGTGTGACAAGTAAAAGGGACAAACATTCTTAAACATTCTTTGAAATCCTCTAAAATCTTCCAGTCACATAAGGGATATTGTTCTCCTAGATTCAGAATGAGCTGGGAGCTGGAATTTCACCCATGCCTTTGGCCTTCACTAAGAACAGCAAGTGGTTAAAGCAGTCAGAGTCAAAGGTACGAGGTAACAGAAATCACAGCAAAACCAGTCATAACAGAAGGCTGTGTTTGTGATGTGCAGCAATTTTTAGAACCACTGGGTATTTCAGTTTTATGTTGATCCCAGCAGTTTCAGAGCTGTAACCTTTCCCCTTGGTCAGCACAGTAGTTGTCTCCCAGCCTGACAGAGGAGCCAAAGCCAGAGCCATCTCCTCTTCCACAGAACCTCCGGTGTCCCTGCCCCAGAGTCTGTGTTGGGCCAGGCTTGGCTGCCCTTGGCAGGGCTGGCTCCCTTCCCCTGCAGTGTCCTGGGGAACAAAGTGACTTTAGGGAATGGAGAAGGGAGATCAGACCTCCTGCTTGAAACACAAAAGAAGCCATCCCTGCCTGTGCACGTGGTTTAACCAAGCCACCTCCTAGAGCTGAGAGCCAACTTCCCTCCCCAAATCAGCGAGGCTGTTGAGGTGGCCATCACTGAACCTGCCCTGTGCTTCATTGCCATCCCCTTCCCAGGAGGATGCTTTAGGGATAAAGGTCTTGTGTGCAAACCCCTCATGGCTCTTCCAGCTGGCTCTGTGAGAGGAGGAGCTCATCAGCAGGTCACAAGCAAAAAATCAAAGAGGAATCAGTCCCTGGCTGGCCATCCATGGTCAAAAGAAAACTCTGGCCTCATGGCAGCTTAAAAACATGACAAAGCTTCTTTTTGCTGGCCTAAAGAGGCCCGGGAGTTATGGCCCAGTGGCCAGGAGATTTGTTTCCCTCCCCAAGAAGTCACAATAAAAACAGCCCAGAGCAGCCAAGGAGCTTGAGAAGGCAGAGGAAGCACTTATATATTTGCTCTCTGGGTTTAGACTGCCAGATCTCTCAGGAGAGGTTGGATTCTTCACAAAAATGCTTGATGGGAAGAAACTCCCTAGGAAGGGATTGTTCTGTTTTGTTTTGAACTTAAAGGCCTCCAGTTGACTTGGGACACTGCCACCAGCCACGTAAGGAAAGCTTGAATCCTTCTTACTCAGGGTGGGGTAGAATCCTACTGTGGGTGCACAAAAGGCCTTCAGAGGCACAACTTTCCCTGGGACACAACCTTCTTGCCACAATATATTTTGTGGCTGAATATAAACTGTGTGGCTTGGTGTTTTAATGACAAAATTCTACTGAGGTTTCTCTTTTCCCTCCCATCCCCCTGTGACTTTTACTCCAGGTTTTCCCTGGAAATAATTTTTTTATGGCTCTTGCGTGCCTGCTATCATTTTTTCCCCCAATGACTTTTTTAAATGAAAAATATATAAACATTCCAAGAAGCAAATGGAAAACTAGTTTGTCTGCTCAGGAATAGGAACCTTCCTTACTGCCTTGAATATCTTGCTCTCTCTTTAACACTCTCTGTAGCTCCCTGAGTCTTTCATTTTAGGCAGTACATCCTCACTCACAGGGAGGGCGGAGACTGTTTTACTCACATTCTTTGTTTCTCTTGTCCCCTTTAATGCCTCCTCCCACAACTCTGCTCTCCCCACCAGGGACAGCAGAGTCCCCTAGGGCTAGAGGAGCAGGGACCCTCGTGGGTCCTTCTGCACACTCTGACACTGAGTTATTGGGCAAAACATGGACTTGCTCATGTCCAGCTTGGTGCTGCAGGGGCTCAGCAGTGCTGGGGTGTAGGAGCTCTGGGCTGTGGTGGCTTAGGTGCCTACTGCCTGCTGCAGACCCCCTTAGAGCTGCAGTCCACAGGTTTGAAGGTAATGTCATGGAAGCTCTGGGCTCCCGAGTATCAAAGTTATCTAGTGGTTATTTTGTGACTATCTCCTTGGTTTTAGCACCCAATTACTGTCTAAGTTCTCTCTTGGGGATTTTAGGGCTGTTTTGGAATGTTGCTGATAGATTGTTCTTGCCCCAGTTTCTTTAATTAAATAATGGAAGTTGCAATATTTTCTGGCCTTGCAAGTTTATTGTGATAATGGATATGTTTAAAACAGATTAAAATGAGGTGAAATGAATTTTGTACATGTCTGTAACAAATAACCTGAACTCTGGTTACTTTAGTGATTTATAAAAAGACACTTCTGATCAAAACTCTACACTCTGAGCATGATCTGTATGAGTCTGTGGATGCATTTTGTAGGAGGTGCAGTAAAACCAAACAGGTGCAGTGTTGTGACTGTTAAAACTTTAGTCTAACTACCAGTTTCTAAAGACATCTTCATTAAAGATCAAATCTGTCACCATGTGAAAGATTGCAATATGCTGTGGTGAAAATTTTCCTTCCATACAGAAGGAATACCGTTGACCCAGAAACACAAAATAAACACATGGTCTATTATTGACTGTTTGTAAATCTGACAACTTTCAAGCATGAACGGCCTTGAAATTTGACTAGCACTACAAAATGTAAAGAGAAATATAGGCAGAGCCTTCCTTTTTTGCCTAGTGAGGTGACAATGGGAAACTGCTTGCAAGATGCACCACAGCAATTCAGCTTCAGAACAGGGCTGGGAGCTTGACCTCTCCAGGTCACAGTGTACAAATTGTGCCCATGTCCCATTTAATTGATGTTCTGCTTACCACTCTGTTAAGCACCAGATTTGGAAAGTCTCCAGCTGGTGTGGATGAAAAAATGGCATCTATTTGCCCCTATTCATTCCTCCAGTGCTGTGCAAGGTAGGATTTTCATCTCTGTTAGGATTTTAGTCATTACTCTTCAAAATGAGTAGAGAGAATTTATGATTTCATTTCTACCTGTTAGGACTGAACTGTGAATGAGCAAAGTGGTGGTGAGCTGCTCTGCTTGTGGCCCTGGAGTCAGAAACTAACTTGTTTCTCATTCAGCAGCACTAATCCATGGCAGACATGCAAGTGACATATTTTTAAATAAGATGTCAATGAAAGGATTTGGCTCGCTTCATGTTGGGCACATCCTCCTTTTAAATTATAGATTTCTTTCCTTCCCCACCCCATTCCAGCCCCAGTGTGCCCAAGAGGGATTACAGAAAAATGGAGCTAGTGAGCCAAAATAGTTGTTACTATCAGTGTTTTGGTTTTAGATAACAAAGACAGTGCTTGTAAACAGCAAATGTAAAGAAATGTATTGACCAGAGGTGATGCACATACAGAACCAGGCTGCTCATGGACAGGGAAGGAAATGTGAATGGATGGAAAAGCTAAGTTTGTTTAATATACTAGTGTGCAGATGTTATCTCTGTTTACAGACAGGCAAACTGAAACTCATAAGGATTGAATTGCTTGCCAAGAAAACACAGGAAAAGACAACAGTAGGTCTGGAGAAAGACTTTGGATCTGCTGTCTCCAAATCATCATCTACGAAGTAGCAGTTTCTCCCTTTAATTAATAATTCTCTTTTAAGGGTTTGGAAACAGCTGAGCAACAAGCACAACACAATAAAACATGTCTTGTTGGCATCTTTTTTGGCCATGAAGGATGTGATTTAATATTCCTTCTTTTTGGCATTGAGAAATCCTATATAGGGCAAAGAGCAGCTGTGTCTGGCCTTCATGAGTGATTAAAGGTGAAAAATTGATTTACTATTTTTGCTGCAGATCTTGTTGGCAATCATGCAAAATGTGAATTGCCTAATTGTTTTTCTCTTAGTAAATGTAGTGTTTTTAGCATGATAAATATTTTTACTCAAATATTTATCTCTCTGATGACCTGTTCTTTTGCCTTGGCTCTGTTGTGCTAAACCATTATCTCTCAACCTTATCTTCCACAGGGAAAATTTCAGACCTTCTTTTCACTCATAAGAAAGAAGGGGGGGGGAATCCCTTGATTGTTTTCACAGAGATCTTCACATCACTGAAAAAACCCAGCAGCTGGAGTATGTCATTAAGCAAGTCCTTTCTGCTGTTTAAAACTGCTTCTTGGTATTTGACTTCAGTGCTGTGTTTGGACCTTCCCAGGATGAGTTATCAGCTGTTTGTGTCCATCTGAGCCTGGCTGCTTCTCAGGGTGCACCAGGTGTAACAGGGATGCTTTGCAGACATCCAGTGTGCAAATGCAGAAGCACCTCCCCAGCAGGAGTTGGGGAGGATTAGGGTTAGAGACATCTTAACTGGCGTCCTTAAACCCATCCCACTCTTGGGATTATTTACCCTGGAGAAAAGGAGGCTCAGGGGATCTTTTCACTCCCTAGAATTCCCTGAATGGAGGTTGTAGCCAGGTGAGAATCAGTTTCTTCTCTCAGAAAGTGATAGAAGAAGAGGAAATGGCTTCAAGTTGTAGCAGGCAAGCTTTAGACAGGGTATTAGGAAAAAAATTCTTCACTGAAAGAGTTGCCAAGCATTGGAACATGCTGACCAGGGAAGTAGTAGAGTCACCATCCCCTGGAGATGTTCAAAAGACACCTATGGACGTGGTTTAGCAATGGACTTGGCAGCGCTGGATTAATGGTTGGACTCAATGATCTTGCAGGACTTTTCCAGTCTAAGGAATTGTAGGATTTTAGAAAGCTTAATATGGCTTTAGGCAGCCTCAGTGCTGTTTACTTTGCTGAGGCACAGGGTCTGCTTGCAGCCCCATGGACAGTGTGATGGTCAGGTGTTTGGGAGGCCTCCATGTGGGCTGAGGTTCCTTGTGCCCATGCTCACCCTGAAGTAGCTCTTTGTGGGAACAAATAGTTCATATCTTACAAACTCCTGCATTCATGTCTAATTTATTCATGCCTGTCTTACACAAGCATTGAACAAACTGCACGTGCCCACCAGACCATGTGACTTTGTCCCTTTGCTGTCATAGCAGTGTCACTGCTGTGTAAATATTTTGAGCATTTATTTGGTCTTAGTGTTATTTGTGTGCTACATCCCCATCCATACTGACATCACTGTACACAAGTCCACTTTCACTCAGCCCTTCCACAGTCCAAATATTAACCCCCCTCTTTCTGCCAGGACAGAAAACATGTCCCTGTGTTGCCCACCAGGGTCAACTACCAGATTCCCAAACATGTGAAGCACCTCCAGTGGCACACCCCCAAGTACACATCCTCATATAATGCCAATGGAAAAGTCCAAAGGATTCCTTCTTCTCACCATTCTCCTGCCCATGTGCTCAAAGCTCTTGCTCCAGTTAAGTTCATTGACCTTGCCAAAGCCTTTCCTGCATTTCCACTCTTGTTTAGCTCATGCTTACCTTCTCTTTCTCCCTGTCCCACCCTTTACCTCCTGACACCTGAGTCATACAATCATTGAATCACAGAATCATTAAGGCTGGGAAAAACCTGAGCAGTCATTGACTCCAACCATTAACCTGCACCACTATGATCACCTTTACACCATGTCCCCAAGTGCCACATCTACACATCTTCTAAATATCTTCAGGGATGGGATTAGGCTATCACCATAAATCAGTCCAGGACAGATGGTGAGTCAACCCCTTCCCTAGGCAGCCTGTTTCAAGGCTTGACAACCCCTTAAGCAAAGAAATTGTTCCTAATATTCAAACTAAACCACCTCTGGTGCAAATTGAGGCCAGTTCCTCTTGTCTGATTGCTTGCTACTTGGGAGAAGAAGCCAACTCCCACCTCAGCACAATCTTCCCTCAGGGAGTTATAGCCAGTGATAAGGTCCCCCCCCAGAGCCTCCTTTTCTCCAGAATGAACAGCCCCAGCTCCCTGCAGAGCTCCTCATAAGATTTACTCTCCAGACCCTTCCCCAGCCCTGTTACCCTTCCCTGGACACACTCCAATGCCTCAATATCTTTTTTGTAATGAGGGGCCCAAAACTGAGCACAGGATTTGAGGTGTGATCTCATCAGTGTCAGGTAGAGGGGTTTGATCACTGCCCTGGTCCTGATACCTGGTCCTGGTCCTGTTTCTGATACAAGGCACTGCTTTAGGGCCCTTCTGGGAAGCTGTTTCTTGTAGGACACTGATAAGTACCATGTCATGTCACTACTGCTTTCAGGCTGCCACCAAATCTCCACTGTTCCCCTTCTTTACCAGGCCTTCTTTGCCTAACTGAGCTTTCTCACTTAGATTTCATCCTTGGCAACTGCAGACAGCATTTCATTGCAACCAGCAGTGGCAAAGAGGGTGAAGGTCCTCTCGTTGGGGTAAACTGAATAACTAAATCTGGCATGCTGCTGTCCAAGTGGAAAAAAACAGGCCTGTGCACAAAATACTGCAGAGCATGGAAGTTCAGTGTGCTGTGCCACTGTGAAAGCCATGACCTGTGCACCTCATGTGATAGCAGTGCTAACTGAGCTCTGAAAAGAGATAATTTTTCTAGCAGCCTCTTAAAGGATGTGGGTGGCAAAACAGCGACAGTAATCAGCAATGCTAATTGCAGTCACACATCAGTTCTCATTGGTGTTTTCCAACTTTTCACATAAAAGACATTGTTCCACTGGAAAGTGGAGGTCAAGTTAGCTAATAATTCACAGCATGTTTACTTTCTCCCAGGATTGTTTAGGATGAATTGTATCTTGTGCTTTAAAGCTGTTTCAAGAAAAAAGCCTAGAGAAAAATAGTTCAGTTTGATTAAAGATTTTTGTAGCTGACCTGCCAGTCAAAGGGATTCAGGTGACTAGCTGGTCTTACTGTCTGGTGAATGAGACTCCACTCTGTTGTTGATTAATGTGTGGGGAGTATCTCTGAGCAGTTGATCTGTTTTTTCCTAAAATGTTGGTGCCAGTGAAATGGTGCTATTAGACATATCTAAAACCATCCACTATGTCTGTTGCTAAAAATCATGGGACTGTGACTCAGTCATCCTGGATGACTTATGGTTCTCTCACTGATTCACTGAAAATGAATGTCTACACAGCACCCAGCATGAACCAAATGAAAGCTCAGATGCAAAGAGCAATCTAACCAAAGGCCAGAGGGTTTGTCACTGGCTAAATAGGGTAAATTATAAGGCTATAGTTTCATAACTCTGTTTTATTAGGTTAAGGTGTTTCCAGTTAGGAGATGTACTCATTCAGAATGGACTAATTCCTTTGCAATCATGTGCCCTAGGTTATCTAACCATACCATGGGTGAATAATGTATTTTCCCAGCTGAGAAATGTGCAGACATGTTAAAATGTTTTGAAAGGAGTGTTTTAGTCACTGCATTGCAGTGAGTTATTTTTCTCCAAGTTATGGAATATGACTTTAATAGGTAAATGGGGGAGATTAGGCTTTCAATTGCAACATATCTATTTAAAATCTAAATATAGAATGGATTAAAAAACAATCAAGCAAACAAACAACTTTATTTTGTATTCAATGATAAGACCTGGTACAACACTCTACAGTGAGGACAGTTGGTGATTCAACTTTGTCAGCAAACTAGACAATTTCCAGCCTCATTAATGACCTGGACCTTCTAATGCCACCTTATACAGACAAAGGTACTTGTCCCAAATTTGTCAGCTAGTCATTAGCAGCCACTGAAGGCTGGAGAACTCTTGCCTTCAGGACACTTCGGGGAGTTCAGCAGCAAGCCTGGCTGCTGCCCCTGTGAAGGGAAAAGCTTTAGGTCAGATCACTGCTGTGGCTTGGCCTCATGCTTTTCCATGAGGCCAAGCTTTCCATGCTTTTCCAAATGCCTTTCCAATTCCCTTTTCCTGATGCTGCCTCCCAGCACACCACAGTCCCAGGAGAGAGGGGCTGTGCCCTGCAGGAGCTGCTCAGGGCAGTCAGAGGAGCTGTGGGCAGCTGCAGCAGCCACGGTGCTGAGGCAGCTCTGCACAGCAGTGGGCAGTGAGCCAGCACCAAGGAGATCCTGCTGCTGCCCCAGCACCTCCTCCGTGTCTGGGGCACCCACTGCTGCCTTTCTGCAGCAAAGTCATGAATATTTACATTTTTTAGATGAACTGGCACAGAGCCCAGCCTCGTATGTCCCGCAAAAATTAAACCCTTAAGCTCTGCCTTACTTTAACCTCCCTATAACTTGTCCCTAGGGAAATGATGGGTTAGCCCCCCAAGCTGCACTCTTCATAGTGCAACACCAGAGTTGCATCCATACACAGAGAATAGGGACAGAATTCACACCACATTTTGGATATTGACATCTTGTCCGGACACAAATAGGGGAAACATTCCTCATCCCTTGGCAAGTTCAGGTCACATGCTGGATCTTTGCTTGCACCCTTGGTGATGAGTGGCTGTACTCTTTTTTTTTATGTACCTGCTGTATGGACCATGGGCAGTGGAGCATGTCCTCCTGTGCCTCAGAGGAGCAGGAGACTCTCTGCTAGAGCCTTTCTGCACTGAAAGTCCCTGATGCAAAGGGAACCACCTCTTGGTTTGGCTGGGATCCAGGGCGGATTGGAAGGACTGATTTCAAGACAAGGTGCCAGGCAACTAAAGAGGCACAACTGGAACTTCATGTGCTTTCTTACTCAGCGCTGTGATAAGAGCTTTCCTTGCTTGTTCATGTCCCACCTCCATGAACTGCCAGGGCTGCCCTTGGATGGGGCAAGTGTTGCTGTTGGTACCATGTAGTGCTGGTAGGGAACTGGTTCTTTACAGCCTCTGTGCTTGCCTTTTACAAGGACCAGTCACTGAACTAGTTCTGTGGTCAGGCTGATTCAGAAAGCAAAACATTGCTATTACAGGCATCTGTTTGTGTCTGTGTTTGGCACAATCTTGAGGCAACACCACCTCCCTGATTTTCTCTTCCCTGTACATTATTTTTAATGCATTTTTCACTTCCTGTTCTGCCCCCTCCCTTAGCAAATCTCTGTAGTTTCATTTCCAGAGAATGTCATCAATCACATCTTGAATTCAAAAGGTATTTTTCTAATTCCAGTGTATTCACCTTGCTCATTACCAAAAGTCCTTATGAAAATTGTGAAGATGGAGGCCCAGAGGGTAAACCAACACACAAGGCTGATGTTACAGGAATCCTTTATCATGGGAAGGGGAAAGAAACCTACTCTTCTACCAGCTCTGGAAACAGGCAGAACTGGCATGAACATTCACCTCTGCTCTCAGCTATTCCCTTCTGCAATGCTCTTAAAGCAAATTATGCAGCCCAGTTCCATATGATTGTCCCTTGTGTTCACATGGGGCTGGGAAATGGATTCCAAATTGCAATGGGAAAGGAGCTGGGTGCTCTTAATGCCTTGTGGTTCCCTTTCTTGAACCATTTTGGCCTCAAAAATACAAAAGGCTTTGTTTTGCTCAAAAGAGGACAAACCTTTGAAAAAGGCAAGTTTGAGCCAACTGTGCTAGTTTTAGTATCCAGTGCAGCCCACAATGCAGGGCTTTGTGCAGACTCCAAGGAGAAGAACATATGTGCACATTTCAATGGGAACTGAAAGAAATGTCCTGAAAACTGACCAGGAGCTGGAATGTTTAGGGATCAGTTTTCCAAGTGAGTGCAATGGCCTAAGAGCAGTTGGGAGATTCAAACCAATGTTCAGAGCAAACCTCTCTAAAAGAGTCTTTCCCTGGACAGATGATCTCAACTGAAATGGATCTCTTTCTGAAGTGTGTTTGAGTAACAAATGCATAGGCAGGAAAGGATCTCTGATCTCTTTTAGGTTTTGATTCTCCTGAAAACACTCCCTTTTAGGAAGAGGACAGGTTGAGAGAGACCCAGGCAGAAATGTCCATCTGGTTAGACATGTTTCTGGGATGCACTTGTATCAGTGGTTACTCCTCCTAGATGGAGTCTAATCATCCACTTCCAGTCTACTGGATGATGCACTTGAGGGGGACCTTGTTGTTTCTTTTTCTCATGGAAAACCAGCTGAACAACTTCTATCCTTCATCTTGAGCTGTTTTCCATGAGCAGCTGACTGAAGAGTGCTGCCACATACTGCTCTGCCTGTAGGGTGGATGGCAGTCATTGACAGCCAGGATATCAGGGGAAGGAAGGTGGAGACAGCAGAGTCCCACAAGATCTCAAAAAGATGTAAAACCACCAGCCACAGCCTAGAAACCTTTTATTCCCTCACTTTGCTCAACCACTGCAGCTCCCTAGAGCCTTGTGCCCCTAGCTGTGAATGGTGAGCCTTGATAATTGACACAGCCAGGGGAGACTGAGTCCTGTGATCTAGAGATCAGGTGGGTAGAAGAACACTCCAAGTTCCACTTGGGCCATGGTGGAAAGACAGGAAGAATCTCTCAGACTGTTTCATAGCTCTTCTGTGTAGACTCTTGTTTGTTCCAGAGATACTGCTACACCATGGATAATGACAGACATCTTTTATATGAAATACCTTTTGTGTAGCACATCCTCTGCCTGCCTGTAAAGTACCCCAAAAATACCCTAAACAGGCATTTTTGAATGGGACACTGCTCCAGTACTCCTCTGGAGTGTGGGTTAGGGTTCAGCCAAGACCAGAAGGTGTCTGGGTCCAAAAGGAAAGCCCATATACAGGAGTCATCAGCAGTCATCTGCTCTCAGGAGAAGGCTCTTCATCCTCAGCACACAGGGATAGATCCATTTCTCTTCTGCTCCTGCCAGCAGAAGCAAAGCCATGCACTTCATGTTCCTGTCAGGTGGCAGTGCTTGTGTTGGATGTTCAGATCATGTTTATGCACTGTTTATGGAATCTTACAACTGGATTTCATTGTGAGGGTTGTGCATGTAAGGCCTGAGCCTTGGCACTCCTGAGGCCAATGCCTAGCCACAGGCCCCCTAAGAGAGGTTCTTTTGTTGCACCTCTCACTGCACAATGAAATATGCTTTTGCTGCCTTGTGTTAAACACCAGAGTTAACACAGAATCCCACCATGGAGCATCATGTCTGTGAGGGGGAAAACCCTGGGATTCAAGTACAAGCAGAGCCTATCTCAGGGGTGGTTGGTCAGTTACTTTCCACAATATTTCTGCTGTGCATAGAACAGTTCCTGTACCTGTGCAGCTGAAATATTACACAGACTAACAAGATATTCCTGGCCTTTCCTCAAATGGAGGCATCCCTGCCCACTGCCCCAGGGTGTGTGCACACCAGAAAGAGACAGGCTAAGCCAGCAGAAACCATCTTTCACACATTCATACCTCTCCCGAGCAATTCATGGTGCTTGCAGCCATCACCACATCAGTCACACTGTCACTGTGGCATGCACACAACCTCCTTCCATTTGCTGCCCACCTGGGGAATCAGCTTGGCTCCCTTGCATTGCATGGAACAGTGACAGTCCTGGCAGAAGGAAATGCTGAGACCAATCCACCTGATTGCCAGGGGTGTCCCCACCTTGGCTCTTCACCAACAAATGCTGAGATCTCTGGGCCACAATGCCATGGCACTGCCTACCTGCTCAACAGCAGCACCATGAGCCAGGGTATCCAAGGGAAAGGGTACTCTAAACTTTCTAAACTCTCTGCAAGCTGTTCTTCTTTCCCAGGCTAACATGTTGTCAATTAAATGGTCTTGAAAAAATGCTAAGAAAAACATGTGGTTTGCACATGTATCTAGCAAATGGGCAACCCTCCCCCAAAAGTAGTCTGTTCCTTCTTCTTCCCCATGCCTGTGGAAATCTGTTTCTGATTTCCCTTAATTTTTTCACAAACATTTGAAAATCAGAAGTTCAATACTCTGAGGTTTTTTAGTCTCCTGGTTTGAGATACCTGGGGAGCTGACCTCAGATCTGTACACCTTGTTAACCTAGCACATAAGAATGAGATTATGAGGTTAGCTCTCAAATTTGTGCTTACATGCTTTCCAGAATTCTGCATTTCTGTTTGAATGGAAATGTTAGGCTGTCCTTACAAGGCTGTGCCCCTAAAGGTGCATACACACCAAGGCCACACTACCTGGGTGCCTTTGCTTGACTTTTAGACAGTTTTCTTCCTTGCATCCCTCCTAGACAACCTTCTGTGTCTGACAGCACATGGATAGGTAGAATTTGTGCCCCCAAATGCCACAGTTTCACTGAAAAGTGGCCCATGCATCAGGCAATCAGCTGTGCTGCCCTGTGGGACACAAGAAACTTATTTCCTCTAGGAGCTGATCCTTGTCTCCTCTGGCACTAGGTGCTCCAGGGTGGTGATTTTAGAACATGAACCTGAGGGTGCAGTCCTAGGGGAAAGCACAAAAGCCTGGGGACTCAAAGACAGTAGGGGTGATGATAAAGGCAATGTAAGGCATCTGGTTTGGTCTCACCCTCACTGCATGTGGGGAAGGTGCTACCCATACCTAGCCAAACTTCTGTCTTGGGCAGAACTGGTTGAACTGGTCTCTAAAAGATCCTGGGAAAGAAGAAATGGTTCTGCAGTGGGGGCAGTCAGAGTTTGAGTTGCCTCAGTTTCTCCTCTGGATAATTTTTATTTGGCAAATATAACCCCAGAGCACAGGTGGGAGATCAAACTGTTCAGAACCCTACCACAGTCCTCTGTCTCAGGGACAGAGAAGACACAGTCCCTGGGTTTTGAAGGAGGGTCTTCTGCTTAAAGTAATCACCCCTCTTCTGAATTTTTAGATTCAGAAATGAAGCACCAAGCATGGGCCTTTTTGGCTACAAAAAAGCCCACCCTTCATGTTGAAGATGCCCTTCCCTAAAAGATTTTCCTTTCCTCCCTCTTCTGCAGCTGGTTGACAGAAGGCCTTAGAGATTAGCTGCGTTCCTGTGAGCTATTTATACAGAAATATTTTGTGTTGAAAGATGTAAGCCCTTTGTTTCCTCTGTATATACATAGAGAGCCCTGCGGGCAAGCAAATCCTGCTTTGTTTTGGATCAGATACTCTGTGAATTGCTGTTGTAAAACAGCCCCGAGTGCACTTTTATGAGTCAGTCTCACCTTTTTGCTTCCACATATCACCAGGCACTCTCAGATGTCTGTGCAGCTTTCCAATTGCAGATTACCCTAGTTAAAACAAGTCTAATCCCCACTTGGGATGATGCTTCCAAAACATTTTCTCTGAAACAATATTTCTTGATAAATTTTCCAGGCAGAGAAAACATTTAGCTCCCTGGCTGAGCAAAATAGGAAAGCCCCCCTGTAACATGCTTGGCCAATTTGGCTGGCTGATGTGTTGGATTAGGCAATCCTCATGTGTAATGGAATCCTCAAATCCTAAAATGAAATCTGTGGGATCATACAGTTGTGAATGGAGAGGGACTGTCATTCCACACACCCCAGGTGAGAGGGTCTCAGAAAGGGAGATGAGAATAGCACAAAAATGCAGGCAGACAAACATAGGGATGGGTTTCACCCCAGACATCCCTTCCCATAGCAGAATGGCTCATCTGCTGGAGCACACAGTCAGGCTCTTATGGAATGAGCAAACTCAGGGATGAGACCCTGGCAGAACTGCCCAGGTGGAGATTTTTCTCTATGTCTCTGCATTGTGGAGAGCGCCAGCAATTTGGGAATCTGAAAAACCAGTGAGCTCCACACTGAGCCAGCTTGATGGGTCCTGAGACCCTCTAACCAAAACTCCCACAGGCTTTTTGGCCCCATAAGCAAGGACTCTGTCACAGGGAAAAATCCAGAAGTATGAAGCTGGAATACTGGCTTTGGAGGAGAAGCCTGGCAGTTCAACATGGCCTTTCTAGTCTCCAAGCCTTCTTCTCACTTTTCCTCCTCTACTCAGTCTGACAGGAGCAGAGGCAATGGGCACAAGCTGAAAGACAGGATAATTCCATGGACAGCAGGAAACACTCCTTACCATGCAGGTGACTGAGACTGGCACAGGCTGCCCAGGGCAGTGGTGGAGTCTCTCCTTAGGGGTAACAAAAAGCCAACCAGATACAATCCTGGGCAACCAGCTCTGGGGGCTCCTGCCTGAGCAGGGGGTGAACCAGGTCATCTCTGGAATTCCTTCCTGCCTTCATCATGATCTGTGGTTCTGTGAATCCACAGGAAAGGTCCCTTCCCCTCAGATTCTGTGTGGCAGCAGGGAAGCTCAGCATTAGCAGCAGCAGCAGCCCTCTGTTACAGCCTCTGACTGGGAAACAGTGTTATGTGCCCCAGGATGAGTCACTGGACTTGATGGTCAATGGCCAAATACTTCATTTTGTTACACCCATTCAGTCCTGTGGGCTTCAGAGAGTGGGAGGGTAATGAAGCTGCTCCAGCTACATTTTATTAGAGCAAAACTGCATCTTGGTCCAAGCTGTTTCAAAAACACTCAATAAACAAAGCACACTTAAATATAATGTCCTGAAAAGGTCACAAAATCCTATTCCTTTGGGAAGAGAATTAATTTAAATAAGACTTGGTTGAGCAATAATAGCATTCTAAAGGGAATTTTGCTTTTTCTTGAACAATATAGGTTGCCATCAGTTGCTGAATCCATCCTCATTTGCACAATTTAGTGACACAAACATAAACTGCTGCCATTTACTGGGCATTATTTACAGTTCTAATTCCTCTGAAATGAGGTTTTATGCTAATGGCTTCCACACTTCACTGGCATTTGGGTTGTAAGAATTTATATTTGAAGACTTTTCACCTCAGCTTTGATTCAAGGATTTTATTTTTTGTTACTTGCAAGTTATCTGTACCACACTTACTAGGCATGCTGCAGCTTTAAAGGGCTCCTTCAGATCAACTCAAAGCACTCTGAACACTTTTCCACATTTTAATGATATCTTTGGAGAATCAAAGATGGTTATTTTCCATATTGAGACAGCAATATGTTCCAAATGTCCCCATCCCTCCCAAATAAATATCCCAACCAAACAAAAAACATGTCTATAAATCAAGTTTCTTTATATGGTTTTTATGAAACTTTTCAAGGCCAACACAGATGAAGAAGGATGGCAGATGACTCTGGCCTGCAGTGGAATTTTATTCTGTTTTGCAAAGCAGCAGTGCTGTAGGAAAAAAATGTCACTGTTGCTGCCAATGTTGCCTTCCAATAACAAAAGTTAAATTTTAACCAACAGGTTTTCTATAATTGATTCTTTTTACATGGAACCATTCTAGGGTATGGCTGATTGTTTTGACTCAAGCATATTTATGGAGAGTAAAATAAAATGTATTTGTGATTTGCAGTTTTTCTTTAACTAAATGGAATATTCATACTCATTAGATTTCTTATTTCTATCAGAAAAGGAAAATCTTCCCCTTTTAAAGATAATAGTGCCTGCAGCTACATTCAGAGCCCAGACAACAGCTCCACATTTTGTATCTTGAGTTTTTTCCCTCTGTCTTCTTCCTACCTCATCTATTTCATTGTCTTCTAAGTCTACCAGCCCTGATTGCTGGGATCATGCCTGGCATTAAACATTTAACAGAGACCTTTTGTTGCTCACTGAATGGTCATGACAAATGGCAGACTGTTACAGCAGGAGCTGTGTTATCAAAAATCAATCAGGAGTGTGCCAAAAACTCTGACTCCTTTTGCAGAATTCCAGTGTGGAACAGGCATTGTCTAGATTGGAGAAAGAGACAACTCATCAACTCCAGCCAAATAAAAACCTTAGGAAGAATGAGGAACACAGAGATGTCCAGCTGGAGCCAGCAAGTGTGTCACCAACTGTGTTCCTTTTTACTTGCTTTTGCATGAAAAATCCCTAAAAGAGGGAGCCTTTAAAGGCTGACTGCAGTAAGGACTGGTGAGGGTGAGTGTTCTATCTGCATTTGAGGTGGAAGTAAGGAAGAGGAACAAATCCAAGGAATTCAGTTGAATGTGGAAAGCTCTTGGAGTGAATTATGCAATTGCCTGTGAGCAGTTGGAAGAAAATACAGTGCTCAGAAATGGCCAGCACAGTTTTGTCAAGAGTAAAGCACGTTAATGGAATTTAGCTCCTTCTCTGATGTGGTAGCTCACTGTGCAGGGCTCATGTGGTCAGGTTTGGCAGTCCAGGGTTTACAGGGGAGGCTTCTGAGAGAAAGTGCCAGAATCTTCCCACATGTCTGACAGAGCCAATGCCAGCCAGCTCCAAGACAGACCCACCACTGGCCAGGCCGAGCCCACCAGCAACAGTGGCAGCACCTCGTGGATAATGAACTAAAAAAGGGGGAAAAAACTTCTGTGCAACAGCACCCAGGAAAAAGAGGAGTGAGAATCTGTGAAAAAAGTCCTGCAGAAATCCAGGTTGATGAAAAAGGATGGGGAGGAGGTGCTCCAGTCACTGGAGCAGAGAGTCACCAGGAGCTCAGACTTGGTGAGGCAGCTCTTCCCCTGCAGCCAGGGAGGTCCATGGGGGAGCAGAGATCCACCTGCAGCCAGGGAGGTCAGTGATGGAGCACAGATCCACCTGCAGCCAGGGAGGTCAGTGATGTAGCACAGATCCACCTGCAGCCAGGGAGGTCAGGGAGCGGAGATCCACCTGCAGCCAGGGAGGTCAGTGATGGAGCACAGATCCACCTGCAGCCAGGGAGAACATGTGGGATGTGTTCTGATGGAAGCTGAAGCCCATGAGGAGTCCAGGCTGGAGCAGGCTTCCAGCAGAACCTGTGGCCCAGGGAGAGGAGTCCACACTGGAGCAGTGTGCCCTGAAGGACTGCAGGCTGTAGAAAGGAGCCATGCAGGAACAGTTCATGAAGGATAATTGTGTAGTTGGAGTTCATGCTGGAGCTGGAGAAGAGCAAAAGGAGGAATGTGTGATGAGTTGACTACAGTCTCCTTTCCCCATCCCCCTGGGCTTCTGGAGGAGCATGAGGTAGAGGAGTCAGAGGTGAAGCTGAGCCTGGGAAGGAAGATGGAGGGAAAGTGCTTTCAGTTTTCCTTTCATTTCTCACTGTTGCTAATTAACAGTAAACTAAATTAATTTTCACCGAGTCAGGTCTGTTTTACCCTTGGCAGTAACTGGTGAGTGATCTCCCTGCTCTTATCCCAACCACATAATTTTCACCCCTCATGCTGCTAAGAAGGAGTGAAAGAGCAGCTTGATGGGCCCTTGCTGGCCAGCCAAGCTCAATCCACCCCACGTGCTCAGATGATGGCAGGGAAGCCTCTGATGTAATTCATGGCATTAGTAATAAAGCTTTGGGATGGATGGTCTACAAAAAAATACTATAATGTAACCACAAAATTCAGTGATAAGACTCATAGCAGGGTGCAATAATTGCAACAGAGATGGCACATTAAAAGCTCCTTTCAGACAGAGATTTATATCACTAAAATAGATATCAAATTTACACGAGCAACTGGCATCAACATGTGCAGGCAGGTTCAACACTCAAACTGATCTCGTTAAGCAGAAGAAATGGCCTAAATTAGTGAATTTATTAAAAACATAGAAATCAGAATTCATGGACTAATTAGGAGAAAAGAGAACCTCTCAAGGCAGCAGTAAAAGAGAACTGGCTCTACAAACTGAATATGAAAGAGGATGATATTTGGGAAACAAAGCAAACATCGCCCTGGGCTATATTAGCAGGACTACTGTACCTCAGACATTGGAGGGAAACTCTGCCCTCCATTTATCATCTTTGAGTAACAAATCCAGAGGACCCTTCAGCACCTCTAACTTCCAGATTTCAGTGCCAGCTTTGGATACTAGAAGTTAAAAAATATGTAAAGAAAACAGAGAATAAAAAACTGTGATCCTGGCAAGCCCTTTAAGCAACAGGGCTTATGAGGAAATGTTTTAAAAATAAAGTTTGTTGTGCTTTTCTATACTAAAAGGGAAAAAGAACCAGTAGAAACACCACAGAAATGCACAGAGAAGGAAAGCCTGAAAACTGCTGGCCTTCCTGTACTTGGAAATGTTGTCAAGAATATTACATATTAGAAGGAAATCTTGTTCTCTAAGTGCCCTTAGCCTATGATAAGAAAGAACTAACAGGAAGAAAAAAATGAAAAATAATTTCTTAAATTAATGTCTCTCAGAAGAACCTAGAGAACCCCCAAATTCTATTTCTAGAGGATTCTAAAAGAGATTTTAAAAGTTTTGATAAGCAGTGGTTACATTTAATTGACCCTTGTTCCAAAGAGGCACAGATTCCCATTCTGAGTTCTCTTCAACTCTAGTTCTCTATAATATGATATGAAAAGGCATGTTCTTTCCACTAAGGGCTGCTGGCAGCATTCTCACTTTAAGGGGAAAAAAAAAAGTAATATTTGGAACTGCTGTGAATTTCTTTCCAACTCTGGTTTCCTGTCAATAGACTAAAGCCTTGATTTTTACTCAAAGCCTCAAGGCTAGTAGCCTGGTTTTTTTCAAATGTTTCAAAACAGCAAGTCGGTACTTCCAGTAGTGTTTCCACCTAGTATCTTTTTTTAATCCCTTTTTATGCAGCACTACATTGCTTTTGGTACTTTTTTTTTCTGAAGTCTTTTACTGTTTAAATGGTTACCAAAAAAAAAAAAAAAAAAAAAAAAAAAAAAAAAACCAAACAAAAAAAACCAACCAAAAAGCTAGAGCTTCCCTAATCCTCTTTCTGTAGGAAGCTGGATGAAAACTTTCTTTCAGTCCTTTGCAGCTTCACATCCCATTTTCCAGGATGTCTGAGCCTCCCTTCTCCACATGTTCTGCTGATGTTTATGCTGTTTTCCTTCTTGAAACATTTACACCATTAATAAACTGGGCACAATGCAATAATTAAATATTTGCACTATGAGGAGGTTGAGCACATAGGAATAAGCAGGAAAAATCATATTCATCTTCCAGGGTTACTTGAGTTTTGTCTATTTAGTATAGTGATGTATGCCCTTGCAGCCCAAAGGCCTTGCCGCTTCCCCAGTGGAGCTTCCTAGACTTAAAATCATCTTAAATGCAGTTCAAGTTTCTGAAACCCAGCAGCTCTGCCATGTGTTTATCCTTTAAGTGAGAAGCAGTCTAAAGATGAAGCTGACTTTTACCTCAGGTACCAGATCCCTCCCAGCCCTTTTTTATTCATGCTTTCTGCTACTACATCCCTCCTTCTATGACCAGAACAACAGGAATTTGTTACCATTCAAAAAAGGGATTCAACCAACAACATTACAATGCCCAGGTTTTCCTCTTAACTGAAAGCTCCTCAAATCTTTGCTGGATCAGTCAGACTGGGATAGATACACTGTTCCTTTTCCACTTTTATAAACAAAGCTCTATATTAAGCAACTGATTAAAGTGTTTAAGCAGAAACACACATCAATGGCAACAATGAATCATTATTGTTATTTAACTTCAGGAAGGACTTCGGGTGTCATAAGTGAATGTTTATGAGAAAGAAGTGTGTTAAAATAGTGGTTAATCCTAACCTTAAATATTTACCAGACCTGCAGGCTCAGTATCTCACTCCGTGCCCTGGCTCAGCCTTTCTGCAGTACCAGGGAACACTGGAACTGAGGCCCCTTCAGATTATTCCAGGGAGGTTTGATACTTGGCCAGGAAAAGTCCAGAGCACATAACATAACTGCTGGATGTTGGCAGGGGGCACACAGACGATGTGGCTCTAAAAATGTCTAGTTCAGTACACTGCAGCTGCTGGGGGAAAAAAGGACACTTCCCCTTTTGGTGAAGAAAGTTCTGCTTTGACAAACTTTTAACAAGCAGCACTGGCAGCTGCAGAACCCAGGGCACTTTTGGTACCAGCAGTTATCACAAGACACATTATTTGGGCTTTTTTCCTGCCTGGGCTTTCTGTGTGCTGCTGGTTCTGTGTGATGACCCAGGCAGAGAACCCAGCACTGACAGTGGCTGGTCCCCAAGAGCTGGACACTACTGTAAAGCCACTTGGATACAGGTGAGGATCCATTTTCCACAGCACCTTCCCTAGATCAGAAATTCTCATAACCTACTCTTGCAAATTTGCATGAAGGAGAGTCCAAACCAAGGATGTGGATTGTCCCATCTAGAAAAAGCCCTGAAGGACTTTATCATGAGGCAGATAGGGTTACAAATCTTGTCCTTTGGGGATAAAACCCACCAGATTCCTCCATCACCTGAGTGTTTATCACTCAAGCCTGTGAGTGATAAACCTGAGTTCTTGCCTGAGGTTATGGAAAGGTGGTAGATCAGACCTGGGTGGGCTTCCTGCAGGTATCCCATGAATTCTTTGGGACCCTTCCTGGAAAACCATCATACACACAGAGAAGGAGCAGATGTGGTCTGGATTTCACATCTGCAGCTGGAGCTTTCAGCATGGCCAAGACCAGGATTAAGCTAAAACCTGATGAAAGCCAATCAATAATGGGTCTCAGGCAGATCAAGTCTGCTTCCAGCCTTTGTCTTGAGTTTCTAAGAGTGGCACACAGAAAGGTCTAGAAAATCTCCTTTCACCACTGAAAATAAAGCAGCTTCACAGCTGCCCAGGGATGTGGGGCAAGTGCTGCTCCTTCTCCCAGCCTGCCTCAAATGCCACAGAAAGAACACAACCTTAAATTTGGCTTCTGTGGTCTTTTCTGTTCTGGAATTAATGACAGTGATAACCCAGCAGGAAGAATCAGATATGGCATGTCTGGTTTTGCAGTCAAAAAAATCGTGGTAAAGTTTTTTGATTATTTCCATGCTACCTAAAAAGAATCTTTGATGCATGTTCCCAATTTTACTGTAATTCCCAGTTTAAAATACTGCTGCAGATGGATCATTATGATTTTCAAAATGTGTTAACTAGTTATTGTCAAGGCTTCCTTTCTCAGTTATGAATTGTTTTCAGGACTTATTTAAGTTTCCAACAAGATGGGTTTGAAGTTCAATCCAAATATAGATTGAGATATCATGTTTGAAAATTGACAGTAAAAACTGCAACAGATTTTTGCCTTCTTTTAAACTCTAATAATTTTTAAAGAGCTTCTTCTGAGGTGTAAATAATCTACGATGTGTGGGACAAAGAAAGCCATAAATGAATTCCATCAGGGAAAGCACACTAACAGGGAACCTTACATTCACTAACAAATATTCTTAATTATTCCCTTATCAGTTTGCTCAGGATCTTTCAGAGCTGAAAGGACACAGAGTGTGGTACAGGCAGACTTTTCAGACACAGAGCCTTTAAGCATGAACTGTTTTGTTTCAGTGTGTTCACATTACTCTCCCAGGGTGCTGTTGTATTAATCATCCTGCTCAGATCCCTGCTCTCATTGCTCAGATGTGTCCAAGCTCCATCATCCATGGTTATTGTATTTGCTGGGTGCCCCAAGGAAGGGAGGAATGATGAATCTGACTCCATGTTCTCAGAAGGCTCATTTATTATTTTATATTATATGAAAGAATACTATACTAACTAACTAAAGAATGCAGAAAGGATTCTTACATAGTGCTCAAAAGACAATAATGAAAACTCACAACTCTCTCCAGAGTCCTGACACAGCTTGGCCCTGATTGGCCAAAGAGTGGAAACAACTCACACCAGAAACCAATGCAACAATCACCTGTGGGTAAACAAACTCCACATTCCACATGAGCAAAACAGAGGAGAAGCAAATGAGATAAGAATCGTTTTCTTTTTTTTTTTTCTCTGAGGGTTCTCAGCTTCCCAGGAGAAAAATCCTGGGCAAAGGGATTTTTCAGAAAATGTGAATGCCACACATGGTGCTGTTTGCTGGGATGGATTCTCCCTTTCTGCAAGGCTGCCCTGTGCCACAGACCACATGTGGGTGGATTACAGCACTCAGGCCTTTACACAAAGTGTGCCTACGTGCACTCAGGATCTGCTCATCCCACAAAACTAATATTTGTGCTAGCTCCAATACTTGTAATTACCAACAACCTCAAAGTATTCCAGAGTTATTTTCTGGCCTTGGTTCTCAAGCAGAAAAGGATAGGGAATTTCCTTACCACTTCAATAGTAATTTTTGCCACAAAATATCTCTCTCAAGATTAATTTTTAGTAAAATAACCTTAACTTAGTAAATTAACCTTATCTTCTAAATTAACCTTAATTTAACAAATCAGCCTCAACTTAGTAAACCAACCTTAACCTAACCTTAGCTCTACCAAGGAATGTAATACCAAAATTAATGAATAATAATTAGCCACGTTTGTAAAGCTTTGCTACACACTATTAAACACCTGTGGCCTTGCATCCATTTATGTTATGGCTCAGCTCTGGGTGATAAAAAGCTAAATTCAATCCTCAGCCATGCTAGCAGACACTTAGAGAGTTCAGTGAGGTAACAGGGATCAGGACACACTTCCTGAAAAGCTGCTTTTCCCATTTGATCACCATTACTGGGTGATCAGCCCACTGCAGTGAGGGGCCAGGAAGCAGCAGCAGGAGTAACTCACTACAGACTGTGGGAGCTCCTGCCCCCAGGCTGTGATCACTGCTGGGCATCACCTGCAGTGAAGTGAGCTGTGAATTAAAGAGAAATGATGTGTCTGAGTACTGCATCTTCCACCAGGGCCATCTAGGATACAAGCTATAAGGACTGTGCTTCATAGAAAATAAATACAAATAGCCCTTTAAAATGCATTTTCCAGCTGCTGTTAACACTGCTTTGGTTGTTCCTTCTTACTCTGCTTGGCCTGTACTTTTTGTAAGTAAGGCAGGCCTTAGGGTTTTTCTGTCTCTGTTCTTTGGATACCCTCCAACACAGCCCTGAAATTTCCCAGTTTTTGTGACATCCTTGTCCTCAGCATTTTCACCAGAATTCCTTCCTGCTCCAGCTGGTGCTCTGCAGTTTGATGCCTCTGAATCAAGTTTTACTTACAGTGAGCTCTTACCTTTCCAGTGACAACTAGAGCTGGAAAAAGACCGTGCAGTTGCTTCCTAGCAATAACTTTAACCAATGTTTTCGGATCTAAAGCCCATCCTTAGCAGTAGTTCTGCCAATGTTGGCCACCTATTTGTTCAAAAAGGAAATATGATGTTTACAGGTTTTAAATGACATTGACCTGCTCACATTGATGTTTGCTCTATTAGATATTTGCTCTATTAGATAATTGCTTTGAACATTAAGAAATGGGTCAGAAAGAACCATATTTCTTCCAAAATTAACAGAGAACTTATGACTCTTTGATTTTTGCCTTGGGTTTTTAAACTCTTAAGCCTTCCTCCCATATCCAGAGGACATGCTGTACAGTAGAATTTCTGTCCAGAAACTGCTTATTTTTCCAAGTAGGTGGAGCCTCCAGAGTTCACATTTTTAAACACTCTTGGCACCCTTCACTGTTCCCTCTGTTTTACAGTGGAGGTCCCATCACTGCTGTGATCTACTCTGTGCACTCCTTTCCTTTGGGCCTGCTCCTTCCCCTGAGCAGAACTTATTTCAGTTTCCTGTAACTTTTTGTTACTGTCTTAAACATCAGACATCTCAGCCTCCCAAGCCATGATT
Organism: Serinus canaria; assembly: GCF_022539315.1. Lineage (NCBI taxonomy): Eukaryota > Metazoa > Chordata > Aves > Passeriformes > Fringillidae > Serinus > Serinus canaria. The sequence continues at coordinate 143,901,878 of NC_066315.1, read as the reverse complement.
TGTGTCTGTTTCCCCATGATACCAAAAAGGGTTTGTCTTCATCATCCCTCCAGTTTCTTCTCACACAGATGTAAACTGCTGCTCCACCATCCCTGTGTCTCCTCTTGCAGGACAAACAAACTCAGCCCCTTGACCTTCTCCTTGAAGATCATCTGCCCTACCACAACTATCTTTGCAGTCCTTTGATGAGCTTTTATGGCTCTTAAGATCCTGGTAGGTCCAAAACTGGTTTCACCAGGGATGAATAAATGAGGCAATAATTTCCCTGAATCTGTTTCTCCTGATACAACTCCATGTGCTGTTTGCACCACCTGTAATGAGAGCAGACTATTTTCTTCTCACACATTTTGGCATCCAGATTCCCTTTTATAAAGTCTCAGCAATTCATTTCCCAGCCTGTGCTGATGTGTGGGGTTATTCCACCCCAGCACAGAACCTGACACTTCTCCCTGCTGAATTTCAAGGGGTTTTTTTTGGTACATGTTTCTCAAAGTCCTCCTGGGTTAAAGCTTTGTCACTTGGGATCAATCATTTTCCCTCACTAAGCATCATCTGGAATTTGCTGCAGGGTGCACACCCCTTGTCTCATCAACCAAACCACTGATGAGGACATTGAAAAATCCTGGATGCCCTTGATGCTCCATTTGTTACTGGCCTTCAGCTGGATGGTAAGCCACTGATTATGACACACTTTAGGCCTGTCATCACAACCATCTTTCAAGCACACTCATGCATCCTTCAATACTTTCTCAACATGAACATAAGAATGCTGTGGGTAAGAGTCTCAAAAATGTTACCTGAGACAGGATATATTCTCAGCTGTCTCTTCATTCACATGGTCTTTCCAACAGCTGTCCTTTTCCCAAGGTCAAATGTCAGGAACCTCCCATAAATACCAGGATGCTTTGCAGATGGCAGACATCCACCTGGCAATCATTCATCTTTGATGGTTTCACTAGCTGGATGGTTCCTACAGCAAGGAACCTCTCTCCTTCTTTTGGCCTTAGGCTGAGGAAAGCTTTCCTGGAGGTATGATTTGGATTGCAAATTTCTCTCTTCTGTGGTATCATGAGAAATTTTCCATTTTTCTTCTACATTTATTTTCTGATAAAAATACAGCAGTTATGTTTTATTTATGGGAGTGTCTGTATTCTGTAAAAAAAACTTATCAGAGTTGTTCTTGAGTTAAATGAAAGCTGTTAAACATATCAAACATTTCAGTTGCTGTGAGAAATGAGACTGCTGCCTTCCTTTTGGCACCCAATTTCAGGCAGATGGAAGCAGAAATACTGCTGAAATTTCCCAGTGTTTTCCACCTATCCAGGGGCTGCCAGCAGAGGTGGTGCTTCACCTGCTGCAATTCTTCATTAGTGAGAAGTTTTTGAGGAGCACTGAGGGCTTGAGAAGTTTGCAGGGGCTGTTCTCTGCTCAGTGTTTAACTCCAGGTGGATGCATGTGATTACAAAACCCACAGAGGAGCCTGCTCAGTTCCTCTGGATGTGTGCAGGCTAAAAGGGACAGGCTGTGAGCTCGATACCCAGACCCTTGCTTTCCCACATGCTGAATTTCTGGTTTGCTCCTTGACTCTGGGCTGCCCTCTCCCCAGGAGCTGCCAGCAGTATGTAGATGACCACACTCCAGCCCACACAGCCTCCCAAGGCTGTCTCATCCTCCTGCAGAGCCTCATGCATACCCCGGGGGATGCAACCCACCCCTTGGGCTTCAGGCCATAAAAACATCACTCTTGTGGGTTGCAACACCGCCCTTAGATTTTTTTTTTTCAGAGCCTTTGTACTCAAAAACACAGCACAGAAGTAAAGATAAATCTTAGGACCCGAAGGGACACCACTTGCAGCACAGAAGGGAGCCAGGGCCAAGTGCCACACAGCTTGTGGGGTCAGTCTGACACAGAGGGATCACCCAAAGACTGAAGTCAGGCCACGTCACTTGGGGTCAGGGCCAGACACTGGGGCTGGCCATTTTATATTTAGCAGAATGGACACAGCATCTGTTTGAGATGCAGCTTGTACAGGCCAAAACTTAACACCAAAGTGGGATATTTTTGTGACTCTTTTGCTCTGCTAATCTGAAACAGATTTACCATGCCTTGTTTAATAGGGAACAGCCTCTAAAGCTATTAAATGAATGAATGAATTGCTGATTTAGAGCTGGCTCTTTGATTCTGAGCAACTGTTTTGAAATGGCTGGCAAAAAGAGCATGTCCAGTGTTGCTGCAAGAGCTGCAATCAGCTTACCTATTGCTCTCTTCTCCTGTCCCTACTCCCTCCATTACCTTTTCTTAAGGCTACACCCAGTGTTTGTCAAAAGAAGACTTTTAAACAGATTGCAATCAGAAACTGCTACTTGTGTCCTATCCATGTCCTCTCTGGCATCTTCTTCCTCAAAACTTTTGTATGAAGCCATTCAACCCTCATCTCCTCTACTGGACAGAAGTCAGGGAAGAAACCTGAACTACCTATTTCACATGTGTTTGTGTTTTGTGCCCAGGAGTCCAAGAACAGGAACGTGGTCCCAGTCCTGTTGGTGTGGTCAGCTCTGAGTATCCAATGCCAACCAACAATATCACTTTGTGTTTCCTTGATTCTGTGTTCAAAGTTCTAAGACCAGCATTTATGACCAACAACTTCAGAAAAAAGCAACAGCCATCCAAGTAAACACAAGTGACACATGTCATTTAGGGTCTGGAAGGACCAGACTTTCTTTTAGTGAGTTGCTCAGCTCTGTACTGCTCTGCTTTGCCCCTGGGCAAAAGGTCACACACTTTTCAGTGCACTTTCAAGCAGAGGGCACATGATATTTCTATGTGAGGAAGATTAGACAATGATCATTTACCATTTACCAGCTCTTCCTTATCAGACATCAGTGAGGACAGAATTCTGACTTGCACTTGCTTAGCTGCTCCTCAAACTGATAGGCTCCCTTCAGCCTGTTCTGCTTGATTTTGAGCTATCTCAGCCTTGGTGGGTTCAAAAGTTCAGCTGAGATGTGAGTTGGATGTTCCCTCAGTGAGGCTGTGAGAAATGGAATGGGAAGGATTCTGGTACACACAGATGAACCCTGGCTACGTGTTTGTGTGTAGCAATGCCTCAGCCAGACTGAGTGGGTGGAAGAGGTGAGGGGGGAGGAAAGTACTTTCCAGATTTCTAGCCAGTAGAGGAACTTCTTTAAAAACATAACTGCTAAAGATGGGAGCAAAAGGGAGAGAGGAGGGCAATTGCACTTCAGTTTTGGAGCAATTTTTCTCAAATAAATAATGACCACAGATAATCAAAAAGATGCCAAATTGCATTTGGTGCTTTTGCCCTGGTGAGGATAGGAATTGCAGGCAGCTCAGATAAAGTGGCCTGCAGCAAACTGTTTGAAATCAGATTTCCTAGTGGCTTCCAATTTCTGTGATCTCTTGTTTCTAACAGCCTAATTTATGAGAGCACAGACTCATACACAACACCTCCTTGGCCACACTCTCCTGCTAAAGAACAAGTTGCTGCAAAGTCTGTTTTACATAAATGGCTCTAAAAGTGCCCTTCAAGTTGCTTGTGCAGCCCTCAGGTGAGCTCTGTTAGAACACCCCTGACACTGTGCCTCCAGGGAGGGTGTGAGCAGGGCTCACAAAGGTCAGGTTCATGGAATCCCTCCTTTCTAGTATGTGAAGGCAGCTTTTAAAGAAAGAAAATTACACCTTACAGGTACTTCTATTAAATTTGATGTTGAATTTGCAGCACAGGACAGTATTTGCAGTGGATGGTCAGTCAGATTCTCACTGAGCACATCACAGAACCACAGAACCACAGGATGTACTGACTTGAAAGGACCCACAAGAATCATGGAGTGAATGGGGAGGGAGTCCTGGCACACCGAGGTTTTGGCCAGGCAGACTGAGGGAGGATTGCAGATGCAAGAAGTTGTAGATGATCAATTGAGAGCATTAGCTGGGCTCTGTTAAAATCTCTGCTCACTCAATCCCTCAGAAGTTTCATTAATGGTCTGTGCAGCTTGTCTTCTTGTAGGTCATTTTGGAAAGAAAAGTTCAAGGGGGAGAAATGTCAAAGGCTAGATGTTAATGCTGAAAGCAGTACTTTCTAATTGGATTTCTTTAGGCTGAGGAAACTCTGTCTGACAAACACAAACTTTCTCATTGGGGATGGGATAGAGAAGGCCACCCATCTCAGAAAGAGCTGAGAAAAATCCACTCATATTTAAAGCCTTTCAAATTTCCATTTCTCCCACCTCTGACTGCTGTGTAGGACTAAGGCACTGCCTTTAGCTCACAGTTCAATAAGGTTTCTGTACTTCCTTGCCTGTACATAGCTGACCACAAAAAAATCAATGTGAATGAAAAAAAAAATCTCATGCCAGCTTGGTAAAGCTACATCTGTAAGGAACTTATTGTGTATGTTTAGTGTAGATCTAAAGCAGCAAGCCCTGTGCAATTGTCCACAAGGTGTGTACATGTGTGTTTAACAGGTGGACAGGTCTGAAGAGTATGAAATTCCTCCAGTACGAGGAAACAAACTTGTGCCAACCCAATTCTCCAATCCCCCATTAGCCCCAAAGAGCTTTCTTTTAGACCACTGGACAAACAAGAGGGTAGGTGAGTAGCTGGTCACCACACACATCCTGCTGGGGCCACCAGGGATCTTCATGGGCCACAGTGCATGGCACTGTTCAAACTTCTGCACAGTGACAAGCAGGTGACAAAGAAGGATACACAAAGAACCCAGCTGAGCAGCCAAACTGAGATTAAATCTGTGTGTTACACTTTGACTGTGGTGTATTCACCTGAACCCCAGAGAATCCCAGAGTCACAGGATCACAGACAGGGTAAGGCTGGAAGGGACCACAGCTGGGTCCTCTGGTCCAACCCCTCTGCTCAAGCAGGGTCATCCCAGAGCACATGGCACAGGATGGTGTCCAGACAGTTCTTGGATATCTCCAGTAAGGGAGGCTCCACACCCTCTCTGGCCAATCTGTGCCAGTGCTCAGTCACCCACACAGCAAAGTTCTTCCTCATATTCTGATGGAGCTTCCTGGGCATCAGTTTCTGCTCATTGCTTCTTGTCCTATTGCTGGGCACCACTGAGCAGAGTCTGGTTTGTCCTCTGACATTTCCCTACACACAGACAGACAGACAGACAGTGATGAGGTCCCCTCTCAGCTGTCTCTCCTCAGGGCTGAACAGGCCCAGCTCCCTCAGCCTTTCCTTGGAAGAGAAAAGCTCCAGTCCTTTAATCATCTTTGCTGTCCCCCACTGGACCCCTGCAGGAGCTCCACATCTCTCTCGTACAGAGCACTCCTGAAATGCACACAGAGCTCCAGGGGAGGCCTTGCCAGGTCAGAGCAGAGGGCAGGATCCCCTCTCTGACCTGCTGGCAGTGCTCCTGATGCACCCCAAGGGACCTTTGGCTTTCTTGGTCCCAAGGACGCTGTTGGCTCATGGACAGCTTGTTGTCCACCAGGACCCCCAGGTCCTCCACAGAGCAGATTTCCAGCAGGTCAGCCCCTAACCTGTACTGATGCTCAGGGTTATTCCTCCAGGTTCAGCACCCTGCACTTGCTCCTTTAGTCTAAAACACAGGTGCCACTGAGACCTCTAAAACCCCAGTTGGGCTGCCACCAAATCAGGACGTGGGTGAAACCCCTGCCAGTCTGGGAAAAGGAGTTGCTCTAGCTCCTAACTGAAACCCCAGCTGGGATTTCTTTCCTTTTGCCTAATCGTGCACAAGTTTCAGGGAATCCCTGCTGGCTAAAGCTTTGCACAACAGATAGATCCAAAAATGATGGCTCTCTCTGTGAGTTCTTGGTGTGAGAGACAGGTTTTCATCTAGACAGTGCAATTGGAGCCTTTTCTGTTTGGAGGAGGAGTGAAAATATGCAGCAAATCCCAATTCCCCTTCCAACTGTAGCAGGGATATAGAGCTATCTCTCTGCCTTCACAATGACATCTGTGAGCTGCAGAGCCAAATTCTTCCTTTTTCCTGTTTGGCTTGAAGAACTTTCATTATTTTTATGAAATGCATTAACTCCTTCAGGAAGGATTGCAGGCAAAGCATTGTGCAATGGATGTGCCCCCACCCTGTAGGCTGTGGCTGAGACTTTTTCGTGGTTAGCAGAAGAGCTGTGCTCACACACAGCTGAGTTTGGTATCTGACACCAAGTCCCTGATTTCCTGCATCCTCTATGGGTTACAGACTGTGAGGCAGCACAGAGAAAACTCTCAGTGACTGTAGGTATTCATCTCAGAGGGAACTCACAGTGAAAAACCTTATGTGGAAATAAACATAAAATCTATTTTAGACCTTGTCTCTCTTGGCTTTTTCTCTTGGCTAGCTTTAATATTTACCAGTCACCATGCTGGCTTCTCATAAACCCAGTTCTTAGGCACTTATTTGTCCATGTCATGGGACCAAAAGCCCGAGTGGGGAACGTGGGGCTGCGTCACTCGCAGCCGAGTCCTGCTGCCAATGTCACTCAGATCCCACAGCAGCAACAGAGCTTCCTACAGAAATGCTCCCCTTGGTAAAACACTCCACCAAAACCTCCTGAAGGCACAAACCTGTTCAAAGCGAATCAGATCAATCCCCCAGCCCCTCCATTCTTTACAGATAAATGCAATCTCCTGAAATATATTTTAAAAAATTCACTTCCTTTGCAAATGGCAGGAAGTTCCTAATGCAAGACCAAATAAATGACTCACCCCCTTCTACGCTTTTGCTGAAGCAGCTAAACCTGCCAAAAGTAGTTTCCAAACTGGAAATAAGTACTTAAGTGGGGATATGAATAATACCAGCCAAATCTCTGACAAAGGCATGTGAATCTTCAGTCTGTGGTGTTATTTATTTACATTTTTAATTGAGGTCAATGCCCTTGGTTCAAAACTGCATTGAATAATTTTTGGAAGGACAACTGATCTGAATGGCTACATGTCAGCATCATCCAGGGATCCAAAGACAACAACAAAAGACTATAGTAGAATAAAATTCCCAGTGGACAGGGTGTGATATTTGATGGGTCACACAGGGAATGCTTTCAACATGAACCAGCAAACATCAAGTATATTTTTCATAAAACACGTAGCTTAATCCAAAATTATCCCTCCTGTATTGTTAGCGAGAAAAGGGAACACCCAGTTTCTTTTGCAGTGACTAATAATATTACCACTGCTTAAATGTAAACAGTGTGCAGAGATCTTGCTAAACAAATGCATAATATCTTTTGCAAAATATAACACTGTACTCCAACTGTATTTAACTCTTTTTTCCTTCTTTGCTGCTGCAGCACAACTACTGAATTTTCCTGAATTAATGCTGGCATGGCAAGAAGTTATTGTCAAGGGAAAGAGGAATAGTCTCATAACTAATATCTGTTTCCATAGCATCAAAATTGATGGAATTGACACTCTTTGGTGGACTTTGGATCAGGTCTCTACTCTGATGGTTCTTCATTTGCACCATAGTCTTTTCCCTGGAGCCTTGTTAGCATTGATTATTTAATGGCTTTAAAGTGCTATTTAAATGCTGAAATATTGTTATTGCCAGATACTGAACACATAGGCAGGTTTCTGCTCAGCACATGTGATTAGTCTTTCACTAGCATGGAATTATGGCCTTTCATCCTTTGGTTGTATGGATACCTACAACAATCCATTTTAGTAAAATAAAATAAAGCAAAACAGTAAAGCAAGGAGTTGTTTACTTTACTCCTAAATAACTTGAAGACCTATGCTGTGATCTCAAGTGAAAGCACCAGCAGCACAGAAGAGGTTTCAGGTTCATTGGCACAGCCTGTTTGCTGGCATGGGAATGGAGATCTATGTCAGGGCATTCACCCATCCAGAGATGCTCTTCTCAAAAGGACAAGTGCATGCCAGCTGCACAGAGCTGGTTTATCAAGTGAAATAATATTTACAGCAGAAGTACCTATTAGGATTTCAGAGGGCCCACATGGGTGGCAAGCTTGTATTGTCTCCACAGCCAGTGGTTCCTAAAGTACACACGTCTGTACACGCACAGCTGCTGCTACAGGAGCCATTCAGCTGCTGTGGGAATGCAGTGAGAGCAGTCCTGCAGCCCAGCACAGCCTGAAAACTCACTGAGGCTCTGTTGCTGCATTGTCAGCAGTGACACTGGCAAATTAAGCCTGGAAATTCCTGTTTTTCCAACCTGTCTTCTGCGCAGACTTTTTCAAGCAGAGGGGAGTGATGTTCCCCAAGCTTTCAGCTGTGCTCCTTTCTGGCACAGGTCAGAATTTGGATCTCTGAGTACAGGCTTTATCAATTACATTTTTACGCAGTAAAATACTTCCTAACTTGGATTTTTAGAATTACTTCATTTTCTTTCGCAATCCACCAGTCTCTCAGAGGTGACTGTAAATCAGCATGTTGTCTTCAGCCATAGCTAGCAAAATAGCTGGGAGGAGTGCATGAACTACTGAAGGCTCTGTTTGGATGCACAGATTGCCAGGCTTTCCAAGCAACTACTCCTTGGGACTTCTACCTGCCTGTCTTCAGCATGTTTGAAGGTCCAACACCACATGTGATCTAAATAACAAACTGCAAGGCCAGAGCAAAAGAAAACACTTCATTTCAGTTTTCCAGCCCATTCCAGACTCAGTACTTGTTTTTTAACTGCAAAAGTCTGCATCTAGTGAACAGAGAATAGTTAATTTCATCTGAATCTCTGAAGCTTTCAGCCCCTTCCCCAAAAAGCAGCCAAGCACAGCACACTCTAAAACTGCTTGAGGATGGGCCAAATCATACAATTCAGACACTGCCCCAGATCTGTTTTCTGAAGGACTGAATGTTTTTCAGTGAGGATATTGTTTCATCAGATGAAGGAAGGATTAATCTGTTGGAAAATTAGTCAAGCCCATGTTCTCGTTCTAGCATTTGCAGTTGTTCCATAACTTGGGAACACTGAGCTAGACAGATCTTCCATAACAAACACAGCATGGAAGTGACCTGATGACGTAATTTTGAACATATGACTTCAAAATAGGCTCAGTTGCAAATTAAATTATTTGTGATGGTTTCATTGGTTTCCTGGCATCACAGTTTAAAACAATTATGAAAAAGATTAGGCCTTTTATCATTCAAAAAAACAAAGAAAGCACATAGAGAACAGTGCTGTCTTAGGATGACAAATGCTCTTTTGCATTGTTCAGAAATACTTTTCATCCTTGCAGACATTAATTAATCAGAGGGAAGAAAGCAAAACATTTCCTTTATTCTACACTTGGTAATACTTCAGTTATAGCTGCACAACATGATCTTCCATCATTTTGTGGTGAAAAAGGAACCAGACTTCCAGAGTTCTACTTCCAAAGCAGCAGTTTCTAATTCAGGTGCAGAAGCTGACTTAAGAGGAGAGAATCTAATATGCATTTAAACAGAAGCAAGCTTTTGTAGACTCAAGTTAATAACCTTATTATATAGCTGAGAAAACAGAGGCTGAGAGTTTAACAGAGTTTCAGAGTTTGAGGAATTTCTGATTTCCTCTTCAGGCCACCTCACAAGGGGCAATGACAACATGCTATGGATTTCATGTGTTTGGGTCACAGTAACATGCCATAAAAGTGAAGTTTGTTAGGTGAAATCACACACTTGGGGGAAGAGTGTTTTACAGTAAAGTCAGAAAAAGCAGCTCAGGCCGTGACAGTTTAACCCGCCTCTTGGCGGATGGCTGCACGCAGAACTGTGTATACACAGATACTCTTTGCTCAGCAGGCAAGGGCCTCTTTTTTGGAATAAACGATTAGCTGCACTTCTTGCCAAAGGGCTGTTCACTGGGAAACTCACCCAGCACTTGCAGCACCGGCTGCACCCACTGAACTCCACCAGAAATGTGCAAAGGCATTATTTCCCTCCTGCAATTACAGTTCCTTCCTAATGGTCATTTTAATGTGTGAGCATAAGATTTTGCAGCTCTGGTAAATACACTTTATATCTACATAGAAGTATGTGCGCAGGACTTTGCCAAGACCACCTGTGCCAGGACCCCGCTGTCGCCATCCCCGGCTCAGACTTTCCCAAGGCGGCCGCTGGGTCCTTGGGCAAACCCTTGCACACATTCCCTTCTCCTCGCCAAAGTGCTGGAAGCCGCGGCTAACGGGGGAAGCGGGACGCGGCTCTCCGCCTCTGGCTGCTCTCAGCCTGCCCGGGAGGGCGATGTCAGCGCCGAGCCTCCGCCGCCGGGGCTGCGCGGCCGGGGGGGGTGTCGGGGTTCCCTGCTGATACTGGGGCTCTCTGCTGATACCCGAGATCCCTGCCGATACCCGGGCTCCCTGCCGGACCGGGCACGGGGGCGCAGCGGCCGCAAAGGCCCGCGGCCGGCGGGGCGAGCCCGGCGGGCGGAGCCGGTGGCGGGCGGCGGCAGCACCGCCCGGCGGGCGGGGCAGGGGCTATAAATGCACCCCGGGCCGCGGGCGGCCACCGGAGCGCGGGCGGCAGCGGCGGCGCAGGGACAGCGGGAGCGCGGCAGGTAAGGGAGCTCCATCCGTCTTTCCATCCGTCTTTCCATCCGTCCGTTCACCCACCCCCGCGGACCTCGCAGTCCCCTCGAGCGCGCATCCTTGCATCACCCTCCTGCCTTTCCTTCGAACTGAGTCCCTCTCCCCGTGGCTCCGAGCAGGGCTTTGCCGGGTGCTGGGGGAGCGGGTGGCTCTCAGCGGCTCGCAGGGGACAGCGCACGGCGCGCCCCAGCCGGACCCCGGCCCTTCCCGGGAGCGGCTGCGGGATGCTGCTGCCAAGGTCCGGGCTCCCGGGTAGCAGCGGGATGGGATGGGATGGGCTGCGCTGGAAAACAGCTGTGAAGCCAAGGCACATACTTTCGCTAAGGAAGTTGACCGCTGGTGATTACTCGTGTTTCTCTGCTCTCGCTGCTCTGTGCTGTGTTTGGAGTCCCGGACAGCTCGGCCCGGGGTCCGCTCTGTGTCTCAGCGGGATTGTTGTCATCGTGTGTGGTGACAGGCACAGTTCGCCACCCCTGCTCCGGGCACTGCTGGGCTCAGAGCCCTTGAGGGGAGTGCGTGCGGTGCAGGCGCAGCCACGCACTGGGCTTGGTGAAACAAGGGATTTCACTTCTGCTACGGAGGAGGTTTTGGTTGATACTTTTCATCGTGGTTCAGTTTTCCTATGAAACGCTGGCAAGCTGGCACTGCTCACAGCATAACTCACTGTTTCACAAAGATCACAGTGCCCTGCTTAGCACCCCATCCCCAAACAGGACTTAGTCATGTTTCTCACCTATGTAATTTTGATGATTTTCTTTCTCTGGTTTAAATGGGAACTGTATTTTGAACCTAGAAAATGCACTTGTAATGACATAGAAGAGGTCAAAGACAACCTGAAGCTTTCTGTCCAGGTTCTCTGCATGGTGTTTTGATTGTTTTGCTTTCTTCTGGCTTTTTATTAACTTTTTTTTTGCTGTGTATCAAAGTGTGTCAAAGATACACAACTGCTGCAAAACTCACTGTTGAGGGCAAGCAATGGAAATACCCTGTAAAGAGGAGTTATCAAGTGCTTCAGGTAAACATCTGAGAAGCCTGCCTTGCTGTTACAGCCTTGGCTGTTGCAGGTATAATTTACATCAAAACTTCAGCCACTGGCACTAAGCAGTGCTCTTTGAATTTGACTCTGGGAACATATTTGGTGGTTGGTTTTTGTGTTTTGGTTTTTTGTTTAGTTGTTGGGTTTTTGGTTTTGTTTTTTGTTTGTTTTTTTTTTTTTCTGGGGGGAGTCTGTGTTGGTATTTTCATTAGGCTTTTTTTCTTTTGGTGTGGATTTTTCTTTCCTGTTATTTATTTTAATTTTGTGGTCCTTTAACCAGAGTCTAATGTAGTTTGGCATAGAATGACTGTGTTTTTATCACAGGTACTTGAGTAAACAGCAGGCAGCTAATGCTGTATGATGTTCTGAGCAAGGCAAGAATTTAATGACTCTGGATGAAATGCTAAAGCTCAGAGTAGATGCAGCACAAATAGTGATTCCTAAAGGCCTGTAGAGTTCCTAGAGTACTAATGAGTCCCAGGCCCTCAAAGAGTAACTCATGAATGTGTTCAGGAGAAACTGGTGTGTGTTTTGATATGGAAAACACAGATGGAGAGAAAGCAGGTTTTAATGTAGTAATGATGGACTCCTTAGGGTTTGCTTTTTATACCTAATATTTTTCTGTAAAAACTGAACAGATGCCACAGCATAATGGTTTGGGGACCTGGAGGCCTCAGCTTCTGAGTCTGAGCTCTAGCAGAAAACTGAATGGGTTTGATTTCAACTTGGAAAACTTGGAACAGGAGTGGCTACAAGTACTGAACTGTGAGATCACAGAATGGTTTTTGTTGAAAGATTCTGTTTCAACTCCCCCACCATGGACAAGAACACCTTCAAGTAGACCAGGTTGCTCCAAGCCCCATCCAGCCTGGCCTTGAACACTTTCAGTGTTGAAGCATCCACAGCTTCTCTGGGCAGTGCCTCAGCACCCTCACAGTGAAGAATTTCCTCCCAATATCTGGCTAAAAGGACCTTCCTTCAGTTTAAAGCCATTCCCCCTTGTCCTGTCATTACACACTCTTGTAAAAAGATGAATTCTTCCCCTGAGAATGGGCACTGCAAAGTGACTGACCTTGAACCAGACTGGGGAAGAGGGGTCCAGACAAGCTAGGGTTTGCATTTGTTTCCCTTAGAAAGAAGGGTTTGTGTACTTATTTCCTGCATTCATTGGCCTCTTTACCCAGATGACAGCAAGATAGAGATGTCAAAGTGTCAGGTGTCCACAGAATCAGGCAACAGCCAAAGAAGTGTCACCCTCTGCTGAGAGAGGGCTGCCACATGCACTCCCTGTCTTTGGGAACCAGCACCTGGGCTACCAGCAAAGCTCTTAAGGTTTTCACTTTGTGCCTTCCACAATGGCTTTTCTACTCTTGTCAAAATAAAAGGAACACTAAAACTGTGGCAGACCATCTGGGTAGATTGTATGAATGCTCAGTAAAACCAGCAGGATTCCCCTATTGTCTTTCCTCCAGTGGGAGGTACTCTGCTCTTTGGATATTTCTTTTTGGACTATCACAATTGTGTGGGGAGATTACAGGGCACCTTTTGGAACACTTTGGCAAAGGAACCTGATCCTTAGAGGTACTTATAAGGCAATTAACTAATTTGCTCTTCTTGTTCAGGTGAGATTAGCAGTGAAATGTTGGGAGAAAATTCTTTGATTCAGATTTTTAAGCCTAAGTGATTAATTTCTTTGACTGAAGTGCAACATAAAACTTCTCATGACCAGCTTAAGAGATTATGACAAGCTTCTAGCTTCCCACAGAAAATACTGTTTTTTCACGTACCTCATTAGAGCACAAAACATAGAGCATATATGTAATGAGACATTTCCTGCTTTTATTGTCTCAAAACAGACAAATAGAAAAAGAAAAGATACAGAAGGGGTGAAGCTGGCTTGAAGCTCTTCAGAATGAACATGAGCAGGAACTGCGAAACTCTCAAAAATAATGCAAATTCTAATTGTGGTGGATCAGCAATGTTTACATCATGTGCACAGCTGGGAGCATAAGGCAGCAAAAGCCTGTTTGCTGTCAGGGAGAGCAGAGCCTGGGGAAGCAATGGCCTGGATCAGTTCAGTCACAGCAATGCACAACATGAGTGACTTGCTCTAACTGCCGTGGGTTGATCACTTGGAAGGGAAACCTTCCAATATACAGGAAATGCAACTGCTTAGCATTAACAAGGATGAAATACTGGTTTTGGAGATGAAGTAAGACCTCCAGATGTCTTTTTAGATCTAACTTTCAAGTTCAGTCACAGCATCTAGAAATACAGAAGTACTGAAGACCCCAAGTTTTCCTGTGTTGCTAAAAAGATGGCACTGCACCTATAGACTGCCCTTGGCTTCAGCTGTAGGTGTGAATTTGAATGTTACCTAAAGCAGGATGGTGCTGCCCCTGGAGCTGCCTCTGTGGAGAATTCCCCTGGACAGTTAGGTGGGGGATGATCTCCAGTTTCAGAAGCTCATCATAAAATTATAAAGGGCTTGAATTGGAAGGGACCTTAAAAACCCTCTAGTTCCACCCCCTCTGCCATGGGCAGGGATGCCAGCCACTAGATCAGGTTGCTCAGGTCCAGGAGCAGCAGTTACCCCTCTGCCTTCTGTCAAAAGCTTTGTTCCAAAAGTTCCAAGTAAATTACTTGCTACTACTGGAAAGTATGGGGTAATATTCTGCAACTGTTTCAAAGTCCAAGAGAAAGGCAATCCCATTTTCAGGTTCAGTGGTGTGTGTTCCTATAGAAGCCTAAAATCTGGGTTAGACATCTTGGAAATCAATGGCTGTGAATATAATGGCTATTGAACTTGGTGATCTATCAAATGGTGTTTTCCCCATCTGTGTCACTTCCAGAGCCCTGGGTGACTTCAGTGGGGGACAGCTTGTGGGAGGCAACCCCTACTGTTAATTTCCTTTGGCTGTGGTTTTTAAGCAGCAGTAAGGAGCCATTTAGAGCTTTTCCTGACTACGTGTTCATGCATCATTGAAGTGTTATTATGACATGATTAATCCCAGTACTGAGAGTCCATGTGAATCAGTACCATCATCTGGCATTTAACCCAGAACAGCAAGTGTGGAGTACAGAAGAAAGTAAAGCCTGAAATTGTCCAATTGTCAGACTTGAACGTGCAAGCTCCTATGTTGGATGATGAGGGTGATGAGTTTAGTTTTACTTTTGTCCCAGGGCTGCTGCAGGTTCAGGCCTATTTTGTTTCCCAGCTGGCAAGAGAGTGTTGCCTTTGGATAATGCCCAGGAGTTTGTTGTCAGAGGGGGTGCTCTGCATGCAGAGGTGCTCTGTGGTGTGTTGCTGATGCACAGCTGGACTGCCTGTGCTGAGGAAATTTTCCACAGCTGTATCTCTTTGTGCTAAGCAGGATGTGTGTCAGTTTTGCTGCTCTTATTTTGTGTGGCTGATCACGTTTCCTATGTTTCTTTTGGGTTTGGGGCTGCTTCCTTTCAGTTAGTTGTCAAAATTTTAAAATATCTTTTTCATCTGTCAAGGTTTTTCTCTTGGTAGCTGGAAGTTAGTCAATATGGATCTTCCTTTTCAAGACCTGTTTTTAGAACTGGTTTTTCACTACTTTTCAAAGCCATCAACTGGCTGCTTCCTGCCTGACATAAGTATAGCTTTGAAAGTATAGCTTTTTCAGCTTATTTTCTACCATGGATGTGTAGGGCCAGCCTGCTAGACCTGTACAGATGATGCAGAAGTTAGTGGAAACACCAAACATTAGGACTTAGTGCAGCATGAAAACCCAACTCACTGCAAAACAAATCTTTCCACGTGTTTTCAACCATTCCTTGGGTGTTTTGTGTGTGTGGTTTTTCTGTCCTTGCCATTTCACCACTCTTACAGCCTGACAACTTTTCTTGCAACCTGATCTTAAGAAATTCTGAATTTTAAGAAGCACAAACTAATTAATAAGGATCTTAAACTCTAATGCCCTCATGAAGACTCTGGAGGTGGAGGCAATGTGACAAAAATCTGGTAATGTATTTACTGGTAGGCATATTCTGTAATGGAAGAGTAATCAACAAAGTAGGATGCAACTTCCAAAGGAACTTTTATTTGTGAACAGAGTAAACAGACATCCAGATGGGATGGGAAATGCACTGTTCAAGGAAGGAAGGATTACTCTTGCTGTGGGTTTTTGGGTTGCTTCCCTCAGGAAGCTTGTGTGCACCTTGTCAAACTCATGATATCATTTTCCTGCTGCCGTAGTTCTGGAGTGCTCTAAACATGCTTTTCGTGTACTGTAACATATCCCTGCTAAATTTTAAGATGCATTTTTATCCTTTGACAAAGTTGTGGCTTTTTGGGCTATGGGATTAATTATGCAGTAGAAGCACTACAGAATTTTATGATGACCTTTTATATTTTCTTTCCTAGATGATTCAGTTTAAGTGCATCACATTTTTTCCCATCTGAAACACTAAGAATTTTATAAAGTTTTACATAAAATCCCAATGCTATAAAAGCTTGGACACGTGTAACTCCAACCCTTCTTGTAAACACAACCTGGAAAGTGATAAGAAAGTTCTCTGCCTGTGATAGGCACTAACCTGGAGTGTAGATGGGTAATGCTTTGAAATAAGTCAGCTGAGGATGGTGAATTGCCTTTTGCCCACTTTGAAGGATTTTGAAAGGACTTGTTTTGAGAAGCAACGAAAATTTGGGTATTTAATGTTGCTGATTTAGACATTTCTTCACCAGTGCCACCTGTTGTGGTGCAGGCTGTGTGCTCAGCCCTTGGGAAGATCATATTGTATATTTGGGTGCTGATGCTTGCAGGCAGTGGAAGACTTTTGCCCAGATGTAGTCCCACATAATTCAGCATGTGAAAATGCTTACATTTGGGTAATTTTATAAAGGAACTTGCTTGGGAAGAATGAAAGATATGTCTGAACACAATGGCCATTTGTGCAAAGTTTGAGTTCAGATTAAGCTCTAGAAGGCTAAAGTTCATCCTCGAAAAGGGAACTGGCCATGCATGGGAACAGAATAATATCCATAAATTATACTTTTCTTCTCAACAAACAAGCAAAAACCCTTATGCACTCATCATGGAAAACTTCAGCCCAGACATTTTGGCAGGGGTTAGAAAGAGATCTTGTAATAGCAATGACCAAGCAATTTTAATAGGTGGTAGAACAAGTCATCTATGCACCCAGAAGCTGCAACTGTATAGTACAACCTCATGAATAAATGCAAATTAAGAAATGTCATCAACCTTAGCTGTGATGCTTTGTAACCTAAGTCCTCATCATTGCAACATCAACGTGAAAATGCAAAACATATAAAAAACACCCACTATAATCTTGTGAGGGTGCAACCTAGAGAGCCAGAGAACATTCCTCATCTCTGAGTATACTGTGAGCCTCTCCCTTCTGGAATAATCTCAGTATGTTTTTGCCTCTAACTTTGACAGCACCACCCACTTGTTGAAGCGGCTGCAGCTGGGCAGCAGCTCTGGGCTATTAAAGCATGGCAGATTGAGAATAGGAGGGGGCAGGGAGCATGTCCTGACACTGTGAGCTGCAGGAACAATGGCTTTATTCTTGTCTGTTTAGACTGTAATCTTTGTGGCAGAAGCTGTGTCTTCCATGTTACAAAATACCTAATCCCTCTCTGCCCCCTCATAACATCTCTGTCATTTCCTCTGCCCCCAGAGCCCAGCCCAACACCCCGGTGCAGAGCAGGTGTCAGGTCCTGTGGCAGTGCATCCCCTTTAATCTTTGTGTCAGACCCTTGTGTGTGGTCAGTGGAAGGAGCAGTGGGATGGATGCGGAGGAGGGTGCTGGGGGATGGAAGGGGACAGGTTGGCTGGCAGGGTGGGTGTAAGGAAACAAAGCCTGGGAAAACAGCTGATTGCTGTTCATCCTTTCCACCCTCCAGTGCTGCCACCCATGGCCTGGAGCCCTTTAATCTAAAGCACAACACTGGCACCAGTGTGAATGGGCAAATCCATCTTTTTTAGAGATCTAGTTCCAACCCTTCCTTCCCCTGGGCCAGGTTGCTCAAAGCCCCATCCAGCCTGGCCTTGGACTTACTCTGCATTACCAGACAGAACCACTTGTCACAGGGCTGTGACCCGAGGCAGTTTCAGGTAAACATGAATTTTAAGAACTGCATTAGGGTTTGTAATCTGTCCCTGGTGGAGCTGTTACAGTGTAGGTAGTGTTAGGGATTGCTACAATAGGAAAAAGCCCTAAGGCATTGAAATCTTTCAGTTTCCCTGCCAGCTAGGAAGAGAGAGCTGTTCATTATATTGGGAGGGGTACCCAGCAGGGGTTCAAAGTGGTGATGGGGACAGCAGGGGTGTCCCTTGGCCAGCTCACCAGCCCTTCCCACAGCCAGCTTCTGCTTCAGTGGAACACGGCAGGGCCTCAAGCTTTCTAAGGAGCATTCTTCATGGCATCCCACAGAGGGAGGTTGTGCAAGCTGTATTGCAGCAGTTTCTTGCTCAACATCTGTGGGGTAGACAGAAGGGCTGCTTCCAGCTCCCTGTGTTTTGGTGCTGCTCTCCATGTGCAGCTGCCAGCAGGGTTCATGGATGGTGACCAGCCCCTGGTGTGAGGCACTGGCAGTTTCAGGGCTGTGTCTGATCCCAGAGTGGCCACAGCTGAGCTCTGTCCCTCAGGCACTGGGGACAGTGGCACGAGTGGAGCTGGGACTGGAGATCTCCTCCCTCCCTGCAGGAGAGTGTCCCAGCTGCTGGCAGGTGGAGCTGGGGAATGCTGTGCCCCCAGCTGTGCCTTTGTGCTGGGTCAGCTGCTGGCTCTGTCCCTGCAGCTGTCTCCCTCTGGCTTCACCTGGCTCCTCCTTGGCACTGGGCATGAGCTCTTGGCTGAAAGGCTTTGATTTCCTAATCAGATTGATTAGCACATAGCATAAGTGTCAACTTAAAAATGGCTGAAACTTCAGGCTCTTCTTGAGTTTTTAGCTTGAAAAAAAATCACTGTTATGCTACATTATCCACCTAACAACCTGCATTTGTTTTATTTCCTTGGATGCCAGCTCTCATTTTCAACTAGACCCTTCATGAAAACATGCTGTGGAGTAACTCACAAAGAGGGTTGAAAGAAAATAAACGTTAAATGGTTAGAAAAAAGGAATAAAATTGAGTATCAGCTGTGTACTGTGCTTGAAGAGGGCTGGGGGATAGAGCCCCCAGGACATCTGTGAACTGGAGACCACCAGGCAGCACAACTGTTTCAGTTCCCTGATAATATTTGGTTTAATGCTTTGATTCCTGAACTTTTCTCATTTGAAGCCTCAGGCTATTAAAGGGTTCTGCTTTGAACCTTCGTCTCAGGTTATTAACTTTTAGTTGCAAATTGAGATAATGTGTAACCAGAGGCTAAGGAAGCCCGGAGAGTCCCAGGTAGTTGAGTGTCTTCAACTTTTGACACTTCCTGCTCAAAATGTTTATTCAGATCCTACTTACATGTCACAAGTAAGTTGCCTTTTTTTAAAGGGGAGGAACCGCTGTAAAACCTCTTTCATAATTTATTGTGTGGAATGATGACAGAGAAAAGCAGTAACTGAACACAAAGGACCTCGTGATACCAAGGCCTGTAACAAAGAGTAGTTTAAACAGGGCAGAGTGGGGGCAGATGCTTATGCATGAACTCTTTGGATGCTTGCAAATGAATCATTTGGTTCACAAACAGGAAGATTAAATTTGTCAACTTTGATATCAAATACCTGAAATGTAAACTGCACTTAGAGATGCATTCTGGCCCAAAACCACACATGGGTGCTGTGAATTGTCTTGTCTCTCTGTCCACTTATCTCTGTTTAGTCTCTGCTTAGTGGAGACTAGTTTTTTTTTTTTCAAGATTGCCTCCAGTTTGCAATAACCATGTTTATGTTAGGCCAGTCAGAGGAGTTTGCAGCATTTACTGTTAATGACTGGAAGAGGTCTAATTGACCATGGAAGGCTCAAAGGCTGTTAGAACATCACAGTAACTTTCCCTCATTGTCAGATGACTGAGATAGGTTTTTGTTTTTTTTTTTTTTTTAAAGTGGGTATTTGCCAATCAAAATTTTCAGAGCTCTGGGGACATTTTAGGTCTTTCCATCCTTCTCGCATTCTTGCATACTTGTTCTGGGAGCTGCTACAGGTGCACAAAACCTCCACCACCCCTGTCCTTCCTACCTTCATTGGTGACAGTGCAGAAGACACCCATAGTTTTCAAGGGATAAAGTGCAGATTGATGTGACTGCCTTGGAAACACCTCTCACCTGTGGTCCTGCAACATGAGTTTCACATGGTCCCTCTCTCTCCAAAGAGAACAACACCAGTTCTTGGGAGCTGGGACCCTCAGTGCTCACAGCTGTTTCCCTCTTTGCCATTAGAGGCTCATGAGTATTTAATCCCACATGCAAAGAGGTTGCTGTCCCTCCTGCTTGCTCAGCCTGCAGAGATGAAAATGCCCTCAAGATGCTCTGGTTACCCTTCTACACACCAGTACTCAAAAGGAAAATAATCTCTGCTGCCAGTGTTTAAACAAGCAATTTTGAGGAAATTGCCTTCCTTATGAAACTCAGGCAGGAGCCTTGTTTTCTATTATAGCATATAAATAAAAAACGTTTGGGTGTGAGGGCAGAGGAATGCTGAAGAGCTGGTAGCAGTGCCCCCATGCCCTTCATGGATGTCAGACCATTGTGTTTGATTATGCACCCCATGGCACAAGCTTGGACAGCCCTGCACGTGCCTTCAGAAATAGGAGGTTTGAAATGGGAGATCTTGGAACTTGATTTGCTTCTGTGCTTGGAAGGAATTTGGTCACACATATGTGTATTACCTGATGTTTGATGATGTATTTATGACTGATGTATAAATACTTGATGTATTTATGACTGCAGCATTGCTGGGCTCTGAGGATGGCCTGATGGGTGCCTTCTTAGCCTCTTTGCTGGGATCTCTGTTATGCAAAGCCAAGCTGCACATTTATCCTGTATCTTCTTCTACCAAAACAAGGCTGCAGCAGTGATTGTCCCTCCAGCAATTATGCAGAGGGAGAGGGGATGTATTCTGAACTTTTAATATCAAAATAATCAGGCTCCTGATAGAAATTCCTGAGCTACTGGCCAGTTGCTGCAGTGGTTTTGGAGCAGTGGGATTGGGCTAGAAAGGTGTATAGAAAAGCCTCTGAATTAAATTAGCCAACACAGTATTGCATAGATGACTTCACCCTACCCCACACTTTCCTTGCTTCCTAGAGTCTGATGCCTTTCTTGGCAAAGATAGATATGCCATCACTTTTAAAGCATTTTGCCACCTCAGAAGTGTTTTAAACACTTGGTTTTCTCTCAGGGGTATAATTATTTTAAAACAGGTACCTGGGTACAGGGTGGTGGGTGGCCACTTGGTGGAAGTGGCTTGTCCTGGAGAGAAGAACTTGGGACCTTTCAGCAGGCTGAATTGGCCAAGCAGAGTGTAAAAAAGTTGTTTTTCTCCAAGTTGGCAACTTTACACTACTGCTTCCAGATATAAATGAACTTTGTCTTTGGAAGGCATCTGTGAGGGAAGTGCTTTGAAATGTGCATAAAGGGATGCTTGTATGGTTATCTATTTAGGAGAGTTATGCAGCTACATTAGCTTTGAGCTGCCCTGTCACATAACAGAGGGCAGCACAAAGCACCTATTTAGAAAGTATAAAATTTGTGCTGAACAAGGGTGGTACAAAGCCACTTCCCCATCTTTCTCCTTAGAAAAGAAGATGTTTTTTACAGTGCTGTCAGATAGCAGGGCTTTGTTTGTCAGCTCTTGGGAACAAACAGCGCGTTGTTATCCCGCCTTGACACAAGGTTGGTGCTCAGTAGGAATGTTTCAGGTATTCCTGATGCACAGAAGGAAAACCCAGAGATGGGAAATGTCTAATCTGAAAACACTGTGGCTCCAAGATCTGGTGTCTTTCCAAAAGTGAGAGCTTGGTGAAGGTAGGGCTTTTGTTCAGCAAACTTGGTGGCAGTCGTGCAATCTGCTGGTCAGCACTTCCTAATGCCGGCGCTTTCGGAAACACAGAGCAACAACTTTGAACTATTGTGAAAACAGGATTGTTTTTAAGGCTATAAAAAGCATCCATCTTGTTCTTTTTTGGCAGTTTTTTTGCTCGTTTGTAGTCAATGCTCTGAGTCCCTGAAAATCTGAAGCTACCCCATGTAAACAGCTCTATTCCACAAACAGTGGCCGTGGCTTTGTTCCCTGAGCCCCTTCTTACTGGAAAACTGCAGGACCTGCCTTCTAACACTCCTCACCTTTGGGCAAATCATGGAAAAATCTCTTGCCCTTCTAATCCCTATTGCAGAATTAGGTGCAATATTAAGGTAATTATCTTAACAAAACTTGGGGAATTTAAGAAAAAGAAACGCTCTTAGGTGCAATTGCATATGGCTATTTCAACCTCCAAATATTGCAGCAGCATTTATTTTTCCTCTCTGCTGTGTCTAAAGGCCCACTGTGTAGAATGGCAGACTACATAGATGGCTGTAATCACAAAAACATGTAACAATTGCTAAAATGTCACTTGCAATTTTTCAAAATTTTGCACTTTTTTTTCCCTGCTTATTCTTTATGATTAAAATTTGTACCAGATAAAACACAGTGAAAAGCCTGGAGAAAAGGGTGAATCAGAGTCACTCGACTCTCCTGACTATTTAATACCTCTTGTATTATATGTCATCTTGTAAATTTGAAGCACAAAGCACTGGCAGTGGGGTTTGTTTTGGTTCTATCTTCATGCCTCAACTGGTGGTGTAAAATAATTTCTCTAAACTAAAATCCACAGTCTAATTTTTACCTAAAATCTCCCCAATTGCATAGCTAGCAAGAAGAGTTCCTTAAGTCCAGAGATATTTGAATGTGCATGGACACTCATGTTTTTCCAGCATTAACTCTTCTAGTCTGAGTGTGTCCCTTCATTGCTTTCTGCAGCATCCAGCTGTCCTGAAGACTCTCACCAGAGCATCTTTAACCAGGGACAAGTGCATCGAGTTAACCCATGGGGCAGAGTGAAAAATAATGCTGCTGCCACTGCTGGATGCTCCTGTGGGCTTCGCAGCCCTTCCTGAGCCATCAGGACATTTATGTGGACAGCATGATGGGCTTAAATCAGATTTAAGTCAGGAGATGAGGAATCATGATTTAAAGAATCGATGTAAATTGTGTTCTGGATTTCTATGCTTATTTTCAGAAAATAATTAAAATGTGTTCAGTTACACTTAATCAATAATTCCTAAACATGCTTCAGGCTTTTGGCTTGCTTTGAGTACACTTAGTCATATGCTTTATTTGAGACCATTCTAAAATTTTCTTAGAAAGTAAATATTTAATTTGTTTTACAATTGTGTAGATGGACAAAATAGGAAATTTATTAAAGATGTCCAAACCCCATAGGAAATGCATTTCTCCAGCAGACTAAAGGGTGTGCAATACAAAGACTTTGACTTCTGTATTTGCTGCTGCAGCAGTTCTGGGATCTCTTTTGAGAACTGTTCCTAGTCATTCATTAGAGCTTGACAGGGAGCAGCCCTCTGACTCAGGTCCCTTATCTTTGTCAAAGGAATGAGAAGATGAATCCCAGTCTGGAGAAACACAGAAGGTGCTCTGCACCTGAGCATGACCTATGACTCTGCCTTGGCAATCACCTCTGCTGGGCTTTGCTGTGCCTGTGTTCCCAGTTAAGCTTCCTGCAGCTGAGGGCTGGACATCCCAGTGCCAGTCCTGTCCAAGAGCAGGACACAGCAGTCTTGTCCCTTCCTTTGACAGTTTTGAAAAAAGCATTATTGCATGAACCTTGTTGGAGTGCACTTATAGGAGTTTCTGATTTTTATCTGTCCTGAAGAATGGAGTACATCAATCTGACAATAAAAAAGATGCTAATGTGTGTCCAGTTTGATTTTCTCACTGTAAAAATCTGGGGAATAGTGAGGGAATCTTGCATACACTGAAAAAAAAAAAAAAGGTTTTCAGAAACAACTGTTCTGTTCAAGCACATTTCAATAGGCAGTCATGCAGATTTGGGTATGTCTTCTTTTACCCTTGCAATGACAGTTTCCATGGTTCTCTCTGCTGTCCCTACCCTCTTTTCTCCAGCATTCCCTGCTTTGAAGCTGCCAAACTTCTGTTTGATCTTGCAGCCTTAGTATTTCTTTAATCTCATATTGTGTGTATATAAATAAACCAGGGAGGCATTTTACAAGAGATTTATAATCTTCTAGCAGAGGTCTTTTAAACTATAACCTGAAAGAGTGGGTCATTGTGGGGGCTGGGTGGAGCAGGATCTTTACTTGTTCCTGTATTTAATCTTTGATGCAAGCTGAGAACAAATCTCTTTTCCTCTTTGCAGATATCAGCTACTGACCATGTCAACAGAGTTCCAGGATGCTCACCTTGCAGAGGTGAAACCTCTGGTGGAGAAGGAGGAGGTAATTAATCTAAAGCTTTTTAGAGCTTCTGTGTTTTCTATCAGGCCTGCTTTTGGAACTGCACATGTGTTCTTAGATTGTTTTGAACATATTGTATGGAAGAAGAAAAGAAAAACTGGAGATGGAATAAGAATAGTTCATTGGGTTGGTTTTTTTTAAATAATGCAAAACTGACCCTAATTATTTGTTCTTGTTTGGTTTTGTTCTTTTAATATGATGGTGACACTTTTTCTTCTCTGAATAATGAAAGCTCTATGTGTCTTTAGCTGTATCAAATGATGCCAATTGGGCAGTCTCCTGTACATGCCTCTACAGCTACACATTTCTCAGTGTAAAGACAGACTTTGCTCTGTCAGCTGCCTCTCACAGAGAGAGCCTTTACACTTCCTTTGGGCACAGCTGAGTGCAGAGGTAGAGCTGAGCCCCTTCTTGTCCGGAGTGCACTGAGCCATGAGTTACAGCCAGCTGGGTGTGTGCAACCCACAGCCTGTTACAGCCACTGGAGCTGCAGCACAGAAACATCCTAGCCTTTTTTTTTTATCATTTAACCTTGTTGTACTGCTTTCCAGTCTTTATTGGACTTTTTTTTAAAAAAAAAACCAACCCTATCAACAACATCTGGATTCAGTGGCTGACTCTTTAGTGGTAGCCATGCTCTGTGCTTTGGTAGGTTCATGGCAAAAAATTCACTGTAATATGTGAAGAAACATCTCAATGTTTTCTTGAAACAAAACTAAGATTTTTATCTTGTTCCCAATGACACTTTTTCTTGACAATCATGTATATAAATGTGCTGGGTTTTTTCTGGTCTTATACACTAGAATTCATTGCTCTATCTGCTGCTTTCTTTTTTATTCCCTCCCTCTTTTATGTAAACACTTCAGAAAATAATTTCCACTTGTGACTGCAGTGGAATGGCTAGAGAAACTTTAAACACAGCTCCTTTGCCAAGGACATTGCATGAAAGCAGAGCTTGTTTGGATACCACTGAATGCAGTGCTCAAACTTTTCAGAAACTAAGACCCTTTTTTAATGCCCATATTGTTCAGAACTACCAAAGCAAAGGAGATTCTAAGCAGAAGTCCTGTTGGTACTGGAATATCTTTGCTTCAAAGTTCAGAAATATCTTAAAATACTGATTAACCTCATGGGCTTTGGTACCTCATAGGCCAAAAGTTGGAATCTTTACAAGGAGCCCTATATGTTTTTGTTCATGATGTTGCCTTAAATTTTGTCTGCATGGGGGAAATTAGGACAGAGTTTGATTTCCTCTGTGGCCATTTTAACATAGATGAAGGATGTTAATGTGTTTTGAGACTGTGGAAAAAGTTGCCCTGAAGGATGGTCAGCACAGAGAGATGAACAGGGGAGCTGGTTTTGAGTGAGTTATTGGGTGAGGCTCTCTGTCTGGCTTGTTGTGCTTGGGCTCCTGCTGCAGCCAAGCCTTTGCTCCTGAGCAATGATCCCCCTCATTTCATATGCTGTTGGTACAGGTGCCAAATGCACTTATTCCTTTCAGCCCTGGGTCCCATGGGAGCAACAGTGGCTGAAATGTTTTGTTTAAAAGATCATGAGACCAACAATACAGTGAGAGTAAAACACAGCATATTGTCTAAAGCTAAGGCTGTGCAAAATTATTTCTGCTCAGTCAGATCTTTGGTAGTTGTTTACATGTCCAAGAATGTCCCTAATTGCCCAAAAGTCACAACTAAGAATTACAATTTCTACTGCAGTGCTTGAGGGTCCCCAAGAAAGCACCTGTGGTGCTTCTGACATCTGTCCTTATTTTACCTGGGCTTCTGAGGCTGAGTGACCTCCTTGTCAGGATTCTAAGCTTTTTTTTTAATCTCAGTTTTATTTTTCAAGCTTTGGCCTTTTGCACTTTGCAGCATAAAGTGTTTGCTTGGCTGTTCTTCCTTCTGTTTTATTTCCCTCCAGTGGAAATAAGTTTGACTTCTTTCTTCTCCCTTAAAAGAAGGAGGTAACTAGAAGAGGTTTCCTCCTTTGAAGCTATAAGCCTTGTAGGCTGTTGGAGGTGTGGAGGTTGTCACCTCACTCCTTTCCTGGTGGAGACCCTTGACAGGTGCAGGAGATTGTCAGTGGCAGCTATGGCAGGTGACAGGGTGGAATGGACCTCTCTGTGTCCAGCCAGCTTCCCAAACACTGCAAAGACGAATTTTGGCTGGAATAAAACCCTTCCCAACCCTTCCCACGTAACCAACTCCCAGTAATGACTGCTTAACTGAGCTCCAAGTGTTCAGTGCATTCTTGAAGTGGGACTTCCCACCCTAGACAGGACTGAGGCTGTTGGCTGTCCCATGGCTACAATAAATGATGCAAAAAGTTCAGTTTTACTGCTCCTTGTGAGTGTATTGCTCAGATTTAACAATAACTGAGGATGCACCAGCTTTTGGTCTTCATTTTGCTGGTCTGTAATCTAGCATTTCACTGCTTTCATTTCTCCATGAAGATTAGTGGGTTTAAAAGCTCTTGGGTGAATGTTGATGCTCGTCAGAAGAGCTTTCATTGAATGGAGAGAGAGCTCTCAGCTGCAGAACTGGGGGGTTTGAACACATATCCAAGCACAGATTTCCAGAGCTGCAAGTTACTTCCATTAATGCTTTCAAATCTCTTCACAGGCTATCACTCGCCTCCTTCCAGACTTCGATGTTCAGGCAAGTAAAACCATTATTTCCTTCCTCCTTTTTTTTTTTTTTTTTTTTTTTTTATTTCCTTTTTTTTTTTGCACGAGGGGAGATTGAATTGACATTTGAGAAAACAGCAAGATGTGACTGGAAGGGACTGTCTGCTTGCCAGGAATGCTGTTACTGTGGGAGAGGGGTCTGAATGGGGCTGTGCTGTAGCCATGTGAAGGGGACCATGGGGGGCCTTTTCAGCCTAGAGCTGAGAAAGGTTCAGTCAAAGGGGATGGCTGGTTTGCAAGCAGTTCTGTTCTTGCTGGGAGAATGAGAATCTTCAGCAGTGGTAGTGAAAACAATATATTCCCCTCCCACATGGACACACACTTCCCCCTGTTAATTTGCTTTCATTAGCAGCGTGCGTGCATTTCCTCAGAGGAAATGTTCCTCTGGATGCATCCCATTATGCTGTTGAAATTTTCCAAAATATTCCTGGAGCCTGTGGGGTGGTGGAAGGTGCAAAGCAATCGGTATTGTCAGTAAAAGGAGTGATGGTATTTCTCTATTTTTATTTAGAGACATACAAGCTTATAGCACAGCACTAGGTCACATGGAGGCCCTTTGCTCTCCCTGAGTGTCACACTTTTGATAGATGACTTTGTCCCTCCCCTGGCTCCTCTTATTTTATTGCCATTTGGGCTTTTGACTGAGAAGTTTGTTCTTGCTGATTCTTAGCTGAGACTAAGAAGTTGCATGGCTGCAGGAGCCAGGCTGGAATGAGCTGGGATGAAGCTCAGGGAGGGTGTACCTGCCCTGTGATCAGTGTGAGTGGTGGTTTCCCACTGCTGAGGATGAGGATTGTGTACTGGGAACAGATGCTCTCTGGGTGTTTCATTTTTATCAAGGTGTGTAGAAATGGAAGCAGACTGTGCAGAACCAGGGAAAGCAATTAAATTGTTCTAGTCTGTGTTCAGGTCTTTGCAGGAAACAGCCCTTCTCTATTGCATGTTGTGCTTTTTTAGCACCTATCTATATATTTCTATTCAATGTTGTGCCAGTTGCTCTGAAAATACAGCCCAAATTTGAGAGTTTTCCTTGGAAACCAAGTGAGACAGCTGTCTTGGACTTTTTTTCATCTTTCAATGGTTCTTACTACAGCAAAGCTGTAGTTTACAGTAATCCTGCATCTTACCCCTATTTTTTTTCTTAATGAAAACTACTGCCTGAGGTCTTGATAAATGTAAGTTAGATTGTCACCACACAGCTTCCTGCAGGGCTGTGCACACCATGGGAGAAGCTTTCTGTTTGGTTCTGGATTGATCACTTGGTGTAAATAAATTGAATCCCAGATTAAGTCTGCTAACAGGAATACTACAGTCTTTTGATTAAGAATCCAGAAGTGACCCATATTTCATTTCTATTCTTGGAATAAATTGCTTGGTTTGTAAACCATGTGTATATATAGATTGTTTTAACTTGCAAGATCAAATTCTCTAAGCCTTTTTGCTTTTTTTTCCTCCATGTTTTGGATTAACTCTCACTAATCCAGAGCAGTGGTTCTTGTCATTTAGCTCTGTTCTGCCAGCTCTTACTTTTTTTAATGATCTGTCTTTGTTAAGAGTTTAATCTTTAGTTGTTCTAGTTCAGGAAAAATGTGGAATAAGTCTCAATGCATTTTGTTAAAAATTGTGACTGCAAAGGAGACTTTGCTTTGGTTCTTAAAGCCACAAGTGCCCTCCCTGTGTTTCTTTAAGTTCTTTTGTGGTTGATTTGTGGAAAAAGTGGTTTGGCACTGCTATGAGAGATTTGATTGCTTAGTTCATTAGAGAAATTCCTGTGTGGCCTAGAGGACCCAGGTCACTCAGGACTGAGGCTGAAGCTCTTAGGGAGCAACCTCTCCAATGAACTACTTGGGAAGAGGATGGACCTGCCCAGGGAAGGAAGTTATTGGTGCTTGGCAGAATGGAGCTTCTTATTTATTGCCTGTGTATGGATGTGGGTGTCCACCATATCCACTGCGAGTTCCTCCATCCTTCTGGGAGCAAGTTAGGCTGTGTTCAGTTAATGACTTTCTTTCTGCCACTAGTGAAAAGAACTGTCTGTGATAAGTTTTCCTTCCAAGAGTAAATTTGACCTAGTTACTCAGATTTGGGAAAAAATAGATTCTTACTTCACATGCAGTTCTAGACAGACTGGAGTTAAACACAGCTTTCCATTTTTAGAGTAAGCCACTGTATAGTGGTATATTGCCCTTCTGAAAGCACATGTTGCAAGACACGTGTGGTTGTTCTCTGGGAAAAAAATCTTTGGAGTTATCAGGGGATGGCCAAGACAAGAGATGAAAGAACTGGCAGTTCTGAGCTGCCTCCAGACAGCAATTTGTCTGTTATGATGTCTGTGGCACCCACCTGAAAACTGAAGTAAAGGTCTCCTGGATCTCACACAGGGAATGTTCCTGGCCAAACCTGTTTTGGGATAATTGATGATAAACGGTGCAGGGCACTGTGCCTTGGGTGCCTTTGTGGTCTTCATGCCAAGCACGTTTGAATTGCATTTCCAGTTGGATGTGTGTGTGTAGTCTGTAGCTTTGGAGCCAATGGAGCCCTGGCTCCTTCTCACTGTGCATATTCATGTTCATCCTCCCAGCTCTGTTTCAGTCCATCAGGACTCTGCTTTCTCAGTCACTCAGCAGAACTTGGAGCAGTGTGGCAGCTGCAGAGTTGAGTTTGTCCCTTGCACTTGTGGCCATCTGTATCCAAAGGCAGGAAAGATCTGTTTCAGATTTACTTCCTCCTCCTCCTGCCTGTTGATGGAGAAGGGAAGAGCTGCAGGGGAGATGAATCAGCTGGAGCAGCTGGCAGGAGGGGTGGGATTCCCAGGTTTGGGGTGTTGCAGTGTGCTGTGTGGATTTCCTCATCCTTTGGGACACTGAAGGAAAGGGAGGGGGTTGGCTGTGGTTTTCATCACCAGAGTGAGAGCAGAGCAGGGTGACCCCTGCTAATCGGACTAGGAAGGATCCCTGGGCAGAGCTGTCGCAATGACCTGCGTCAGTTCCTGCTGCAAAGTTTTTGTTCTTGGCTTCCACTTTAGCAGGGTCACTTACATTTACTTCTGAAGTCATCATCCTTATTAATGTACCTGACCACCACCCTGATTTTGGGGAACCTTTTTCTTAATATTGCTAATTCAGAATAGAAATGTTAACTAATAAAAAAAAAATGGAAATGTGGGCATTGGGTTTTAGGAAAAAACAAGCATAAGATGAATTGAAATTCTATTTTAGAGTAAAAAAATCCTTTGAGAAAATGCTAAAGAACTTCAGGACAAAGGGGGTTTGAAATTGAACATTGAAATAGCACATTAAAAATCTCAAATAATTTTAATCTCCAAGAAACGGAAAAAGAGAAAAAATAGCTTATGCAGGTATTACTATAATAAAGTTCTTAAGTAATATGAATTTAAAATATACTATTTCCTAGAACTTTCAAAGCTATTTAAATCTTCTTTAAAAGCTCCAAAGCTTTTCCCCCAGTTCTAAGGCAAGAGAAGGGAGTTGTATTTAACAGTCATAATATCATGAATTAAAATAAAAGCACGAGATTGTAATTGAGGATTAAGTATATTTGAAAGCTTTAAAATAATCTTGATGGAGTGCAGTATTTTACTTAAAATATAAAACATGACGTATTTAGCAAAATGTGCAGTGTGCATGTGCAGTTTTCCTTTTTAGATATCTGAGACATTTTGGTCATGTATTCCGTACTTCAGAAAACAACTTGTTCATAAACATGTTTCTCAATCCATGTCATATTTACCCAGGGTAGAGGGGATGGAATAAATGAGCCCTCCTGTGTGATAACAAATTTTCTTCCCCTTCAAACCTCATGAAAAAATTAAAAGGTCACTTGAAGCAAAAATAAAATCTATTTTAGGATCTACCAGCTCCTCCAAACTGAGGCAGCCTCCCTTAAATTGCACATACTGAAAGAATTTGCATGTGTGTGTTTGGTGCACTGAGATAAGACTGCACCTCTGTTAAAGTGAGAGATGTGAACAGATGGTGTGTTTGTCTTTATCCTTCTATCGGATTAGTGTACCTTGGATTTTTTTCCAAGATAGTGTTTTAATACAAATCAGTTGGTGAAGAGCCTCTTACTATAATGTTGATGTTGATTGGGATGTGCTGCCATCTGTTTTCAGTGCTCTGCATTTTGAAAACATCCATCCCTACATCACGTAGACAAATCTCTTGATCTTTAATAGGATCAATAGGGATGTGAAGTTGTTGATGTCACCAAACAAACTGGTTTGAATTGATTGTTTTTTAGAACCTTGTGTGCATTTCCCATTAAGAATTTGTGCTACAGGAAAACAGCACAACCCTATTGAATTAGGGGAGTCTCACTGTGACAGTAATGAGGAATTGAGCCAATTGTTAAACTGACTGTGTTGTGCCACTTATTGGGAGTGTGGTCACCTGTTGTCTCTGAACTATTTTTAGTTGACTCTGAGCTTGAACTAGATCCAGGTTTCCAGTTCTGGTAGAGTTCTCTGTGGTGGCCAGTGGGATGTGCAGGTTCAAGGCTTTGGTTTTATCTACCGTGAACAGACTTTTTCTTTCATGCATGAAGGAGGATGATCCTGAATCATGAAGATGCTCCCTGCAAAGAAAACAGGTCCTGGATTTTCACTGTTGTTACTGGAAAGCTCTAGCAATAAAATCTGATTATATGAAATGCCTATTAGTCTCTAACTGAGGGGAAAATAATTTCAATGTTCCACACTCAGCAGGAGGTGTGTTACACAATAATGCTTACTTTCATTACAGTGCTGAGGTTGCCAAATTATATTTTTTTAATTAGCTAAGTGTAAGAGAGTAGAATGTGGAAAATATTAATTGCCATCATTATTAATTTCATGTATTATTAATTCTATATACTGGCACTGCAAATCTATTTAGGAGTATTGTATGACAGTATCCAAATATATATTAATGATGTAGAATGTTATTGGGGCCCTGAGCAATCTGATTTAGTGGGTGGCATTCCTGCCAACAGCAGGAATTAGATGATCTTTAACATCCTCTCCAGCCCAAGCCTTTCTATAATTATATTTTTAATAGTATATGGTAATGACTTAGCCAATGTATAATGTACAATACCATATTTTTCCACCGAAAGCTGAACTTGGTGACATTAGTAAGGTGATGTAGGAATCCTTTAAATGTGTCTTATCTACTTGGAAATACTAGATATCAAACATTTCAAAGGCCTTAGTTTTTTTTGTTCTGAATCATTGTGACTTACACTAATTTTTCAGTCTTTTGCATTTACTGGAGACTTTAATCCTGGCTTTTAGGAAAGAACTCAATTCTGATTCAATTTAGCATAAGTTTGGGTTGTTTCAGCATTTCAGGTAACAAAACATTAAATGAAACTAACTTCCCAAAATTTGATGGAAACAGCAACAGGAAAGACTGTGCTAAATCCCAGGTTAGAAATTTGGCACTTTGTACATTGTGTGGCAAGGAGTTAGTTCATCTTTGATGTCTGACCTCTGAGTACATTCTTCCCCTGGTCAAACCTGGTTCAAATCCTATTTAAGGGTGACATCCTGGTGATTTAGTCTGTTTTGGTTTCCCCAGCTGGGCATGATGGGAGTCATAAGCCTCTGCAGGAGAGCAGCTTGTCTATATAACCCAGTTCCCTGCTGGGGCAAAATAAAAACCTGCCACCCGTCCTCTGTGTGACTTGCTGGATTTGTCACCCTGTTTTGCCTAAAGATGGTCCTAGATGTGGAAGATACAGCTTACCTGATAAGTAATGCAGTGAGTATGCAGAGGAATGAGTCTCTAAGGAGGTAGAGAATCTGAAAATTAGTTTTGGAGTGTAGTTCAGACAGCAGCGATACTTAACTTGTCCTGTGTGCAAGGGGTGATTAGGTCTTGATTCACTGCCTCAGTTGTAACTTAAAGCTGATGTAATTGTGTAATTAAAAGGAAAATAGATGAAATGTAGAATGGTGTTGCCTAGAATCCTTATTTGCAGCAAAATGTGCAATGCATTCCTCGTATCAAATTAAGGAGCTGAGATTTAGATTGAATTATTACTTCAGATGATGGAAGGTAATCAAACCTTTTAAAAAGGTTTTTGCAGGGGCTGTACATCTCTGATTTCTACAGCATAATTTTTGAAAGATTTGAATTGAACTTGGACTTTGCCTCTGAGTGTTACAGCATGAAACAAATCAAACAAGCCGTGCAGCAGCAGGCAGTGCACTGCACTGAATGCCATGGATCATATTTGTGTCCTGTGCTGTAAATAAAGAATTCTGGGGAGATGCAAAGACTGGCTACTGCCTATATAATTCCTTGATTGTTATGTGAGTGTAACCATACTGTAAAAAGGTGTCAGAAATAACTGTTGGTTTGTCATTCCTTTGGTACATTTTGGCAAAATACCAAATTGTTTAAACCCATGTGAAGTTCAAGTGGAAAAGAAACAAAAAACTGTTCCATCTTTTGTGTAACTCACATTTAGAGATTCAAAAGATGGGGTGCTCTTGGGGTCTTTGGTTTGTTAATGAAGGTGTCCTTGGCTTTAAGATCAGTATGAAGTATGAACTCCTGTTATGCCAAATAATAGCAGTTTACTTTGTAATGTCTTTCCTGGTAAGGATCAGAATGATGTTGTGGTTATTTTGTTCTATTAGCAAACTTTACACAGTTCGGTTTATGCTCAGGTCTGTACATCACAAGCCATAAAACAAACACATGTGGCTGCTGATTTTATTGGGGAAGACTACTGCAATCACAAGGCTTCACAGTGTAATAAATCCTTATGGCAGATAAGCATGTACAAGCTCCTTAATGCTGCTTTCTTTAGGGAATAGTGGTCATTTTCTCAGCTAGAGTTCTTTTCCTAGAAATCAGAAATATTTTATCATGGTGACTTGTACTTTTGTGAATGTTGAGGGTCATAGTTGTAAGCTCTTGGTATTCTAGGTGTCAGTACAGCAAAACTGCTTTCTTTGTTTTCTTATTCTGCCTTTTAATGTGGTTAAAAACTGTTAAACTGTTCCCTCAGCATCTGGTTAGAGCTAGCAGTTTGAGTGCTGCTGCAATTGTCTGTGGACTGGAGGAGGTGACATCAAATGTAAAGTGTCAGCACAGAGCCCCACCATGGGGCAGAACGGGGGTGTCAGGGTGGGATTGCAGAGCAGACCCCAGCATGGGGCAGGACCTGTGCTCGTGGTCCATCAGGCTCTGCTGCAGCAGCCGTGCAGGAGCACTTGGCCAACCCCTGAGAGCTTGTTGCTGTCCTTGGCAGGAGCAGGATGTGGAGACTGTGCACGGCTCCGTGCGGGTCACCATGTGCGGCACTCCGCGGGGGAACCGCCCGGCCATCCTCACCTACCACGACATCGGCCTCAACCGTAAGTGGGCTCTGCATCTACAGCTCCTGGGACAGCACTGCCAGAGCTGGGAAAGAGCAGGGCTTGGGAAACCCTCCCCAGGCCCTTGCTTCTTTGTGGGCCTTGGAAGCTGTTAGATGGCACCTAACTCTTACACCAAGTGTAATTCTCAGATGAGTTTTTTATCCTTGCTCAGTAAATAATTGGAATACTTCAGTTAAAGGGGTGAAAGATCTCTGGTAGTTCACAGTGACTGTGTATGAATGCTGTAAAAAATCTCAAGGGCAGGCCAATGGTGTATTGCCAGCAGGAAAAAGAGCTCTGCTGGGGCTTTGGGTCCTGCCTGATAAGCAGCCTTGTGCTGCTTGGGTTTTTATGAGTTACGTGTCAAGGCAGTATGAAATGAGTGTTGGCTTTGTGTCGTTAGCCAGCATTAGGAAAAAAAACCTTCAAGTGCTTTTTATCTTATCTGTCATATGATGAGTTAATAGCCAGACCTGCTCTAGTTTGTTCTTTTGTCAGTTCTATTTGTTGCACACAGTTCATGGTTTCTTAATCAGTTATCAATATTTAAAAACACCTGCTGATCTTTATGGGCTGGCTATTGCAATGGGGTGAATATTACTATAAGACAAAAAAAAAGCTTATTTGCCGGTGTTTCATGGAAGTGTCTTTAATTTTGATTTTCAGTGAATCAGCACAGAGAAAATCTGTAACTTAAATTTAAATTACACCTTCTCCTTTCCAAAGTTGTTCTGGACTTGCATATTCTTCTAAAGTTGATTTGAGCTAAGACTATTTTATATTCTGCCCAGATTTTGCATGTGTGTTTTGTGAGGACATTCAGAAACACAAGGAGTATTGAACCATTTTCTAGGCACCTCAGAGATGGTACTTTCCACACCAGAAGGAAAATATGCTAATCCTCTCCCTGTATTAATATTGCTTAAAAATCAGAAATCAGATCACCTCAAGCCTTGGAGCCTACAGCAATGAGTATCCCAAAAAGATGCTTTTGTCTTGAGCTGCAGGGCTCAAGATGTTTAACTTGTAATATCTGGGCAAAAGAACAAGTCACCATCCTAGCCTTGAATATTTTTTCTCTCCATTTGTCTTGACACAATTAAAGAAAAAAAAAAAAAGAAAATGGACAAGGAAATGGGCAATTTAATCTAAGACAAAA
This sequence comes from Serinus canaria, assembly GCF_022539315.1. NCBI lineage: Eukaryota > Metazoa > Chordata > Aves > Passeriformes > Fringillidae > Serinus > Serinus canaria. Next base: position 143,866,644 of record NC_066315.1, on the reverse strand, counting down.
CCTGGGATAAATACCCTTGGCTTTATTTTGTTAGTATTTTAACTTTGCATAAGGAATATTTTTTGAGGAATTAGGTGTACCAAGTAAATACTTCCAGTAGGTACAAAAATAAGATGGAAAACCTTAGCTGACCTGATTGATTCAAGTTTTCATTAACCTGCAGGATAGATTAATAAATTATTTTTGTAGCTGCAAATTTAGTATTTCCTTTAGCATAATTATGTCATATTTTCTTTTCCTTCCCAAGATAAAACTTGTTTCAATCCTCTCTTCAACTTTGAGGATATGCAGGAAATCACCCAGCACTTTGCAGTCTGTCACGTGGATGCACCTGGTCAGCAGGATGGAGCACCATCTTTCCAGGCTGGGTGAGTTGTCAGGGAAACAGCCCATGCTTTCATAGTTACCCTCTTTTGGAAAAAAGTCTTGAGCTGCAGTTTCATTAAAAAGTACTTGCACCAAGCACAGTAGTTGGCTTTTGATCTTAAATTCTGACTCTGTTTGTGAAGTACTGGAGTTTTGGGAGCTCTGTTTTGTTGTGCCAATTCACAGTTGACTTGGTGGCTGCAATTCTGTGTTTTAGCTCTGCTAACTAGACTGCTTGTAAAGCAGTTCCTTGACAGATATCTACATCTTGTCGATTTAAATTTAAATATTAAGCCAGCTTGTTTTGTAATGACATTCCTGAATATAAATACTACAGGAAAACTAAATGATTGCTATAAAGAAGACAGGCATTAACCTCTACATCACTCCCATGTAAGTCTGTGGTCTTTATGAAGTAGCAGCATGGTAGATGTTAAGTTGATAACCCAGCTAAAAATGCAAGTTGCTGGGCAGTGACAGGGTGATGACCCCCACAGAAAGTTTTAGAGAGCTCTGCACTCCTGACTGTGCCATGTATGATGCTGTAACTCTTGGAAACCTTGTGGGCCGTGAGCACTGCCATTGCCAAAATGCTTTACCTGTTTAGGGCAAGTGAGACAGGTTTACCTTGAGATGCCCCTTGGACAAGAACCAGCTTGGCTGAGGAAGGGAGCAGCCAACATGCCAGGGGAGGGAACAAGGCAAGGAGCAGTTGTTCTGTAAGAACCACACACTAAGGAGCTTATAAGTACCCTTATTGCAGGAGCCAGTCTATTTCCCTGCTTAAAATCTAAGCTGGTCTGATGCTGCTGTTAGCTGCAATGGCCCAGTTGTCTGTCAGAGCAGCCTACAAAGCTATTTCAGTCACCCTGTCTTTGCATTTGTTTAAATCATGAGCTTTTAAGTGCCTTAGCCCTCATGTCCTGAGCGAGTGTTAACACTTCTGAGTTGGCAGCTGCAGAGGGCAACCATCCTGGTCTGGGGCTGGCAAAGGCTTGATACAATCATGGTGGTCATGTAAGAAGCTGTATTATCTCTACATGCCCTTCAATTGGGAGACTTGCATTCTCAAATTAAGTCATAGAATCATGGTTTGTTTTGAAGGGAAACTTGCAGGTTACTTAGTCCAGTGCCTGGGCAGTGAGCAGGGATGATTTGATCAGGTTGCTCAGAGCCCTGTCCAACCTGATCAGGAATGTTTGCAGGGATGGGGCACCCACCACCTCTCTGGCTTCAGGGTTTACCACCCTCTTTGTAAACAAACTTCTTCCTTAGCTTATAGCCATGCTGTGAGGCCCTGATGAAGGAGGAATGATGAGGAGGATTCCATGGATATCAGAAGGCCAATTAATTACTTTATTACACTCTATTGTTCTATACATCTAAAACTGAACCTGCCAAGCACTCGACCCTGCACACACCTCTCACACTGCACAGAATCTCGTGACTGTCACCCCACAGTCCCCACACACACTCTTGGCCCTGATAGGCCAAGGAAACAAAACACCTCACTTTGGGTAAACAATCTCCATATTGCATTCTGCTTTTGCACAAACACAGGCACAGCAAATGATAAGAATTGTGTTTTCTTTCTCTGATGTTCAGAGAATGTGAAACCCGGAAATATTCTTGGCAAGAATTGTGCCTTGCTTTTCTCTGTGAAGAGAAATGTGGGGCTACATTAGTTCTAATTTACCCTAATCTACCCTCTTTTAGTTTAAAACCATGACCTCTTTTCCTATCACAACTGGTCCTGCTGAAAAGTTTGTCCTCCTCTTTCTTATAGGTCTCCTTTAAGTACTGAAAACCTTCAACAAAGTCTCCCAGACCAAAGCCATTGCAGTGACACCACCTTTTGTCACATTAAGGTTTAATTTCCCAAAAAGAAAATCTAAAAAAATAAAATGCTTTGCAGTCCTTGGTGGTTTTTGTTTGGTTATATTTTAGAGACTAAACTGGAGAATAATTAGGTATAACAGAGATTTAAATACATCCTAGGCAGATGTTTTCCAGCTCTACTCCGGATAGATTTTTTTTTTTTTCCTCATGCTACTCAGTTGAGATTTTGCTCAGAATCTCCTTCTCTCAAAGTTTTTTTCTGATTTAAGAAGACCAGGAGCAGCTGTTTTTATTGAGCCTTCTTCATCAGCTTCATAGCCTTTCTTATGCCTTCATTTTCCTCATCAATATTAATGAAAAGCTGTTCTCATTTATCCTATGGAAATGTTTGTGTCCTTAAAAACATGCATGTAAATTTTTTGCCAAATAGCTAAAAGTCATTTCTGTAGCCTCTGATTATGCAATACTGGGAAAATTTTGTGGTGGACTAGAAATACAAACATAGTGAATGTGGTTGGAAACTCATCTCTCTTGTTCAAACTTCTTCATAAGTTCTAAGTGTAAACATTCCTTGGGAAAGATTCATTGTAGTCTGTTTTGTTCTTAGGCATCTACTGTCTTCTAACATATAGAATCTATATATAGATTATGCTCATATTTCTGCAAAATTACTTTTGCTTTCTCCTGATTTAAATTCAGCTCATTCATTCAGTGATCTCATGATGACCACATTTGGTACGAGCTCCACAGGGATCACTGTGTCTCTACAAATGCCAGTGTGCTCTGCTGGATGTGCTGTAGTAACTCCTCAAAAACATGCTTCTTTCAGGTATGTGTATCCCTCCATGGATCAGCTGGCTGAAATGATTCCTGGAATCCTGAAACAGTTTGGGTGAGTGTAGAATTGTTTACTTGTATTTCTCCTTTTGTCTATGTGGCTCGCTGAAAGAGCAGGCATTTGTCTTAGCTTGGCTGTCTGGCATTTTGTTTGCTAGAAATACACTTGTGGTTCTTTTGGATGCCTCTGTTATAGATGGATTGCTTTTGCCTTGGTTTCTGAAAGAGTTTATTTTTTGGCCCTTTTTGAAATGTCTGGTTATTTTTAAACAGGAAGCAACTTAGGAGAAATCCCATGAGCCTAATTTAGGGCCTTCCTCCTATATTCTCTGTGCATAGCCCTCACAGGGGCAGGGCACAGACAATCTGTTCTTCCCACTGAAACAACCCACGTTTTCCTGTGTGGTTAAGCAGGAAAAAAACCAAAAACACTGTCCCATCTGAAGACATTTACTGTTTTGTTTCTGTGGCTTGAGTGTTCTAGGGGGTCAGTCTGACCTCCCTGAGCATCTTGTACAGCCAAATGCAGATGCCAGGTCACCAGTGTTAAAAGACCTGGTGGCAGTGTTCCTGGGTTGTCTACCTGCACCACGTTTGGGGATTTGTCCTCCCTTGAAGCTCAGCTTTAGCAGGAGCTGTAGCTGAAAAGGTTCCTTTTCTGTGGAGCTCCTGCTCCTGGTACACAGTGGAGAGGGCAGGTAGACACCTCCAAGGGGTTTTTAGAACAAGCAGAGGAAACTTGGCATTCGGGGTTAGGCAGCTTTGGAAAACACAGCCTGGAAACACCACCTCCCCAGTTTAGACATTGCAGTTATAAGCAGCTCTTCCAGTACTGTGGGCCAGGTCACCTCACTGCCTCTTTAGGGGGGGTGGATTTTTTGAACTGCCTAATGTTAGGCACTGCATTGCCAGTTCTGTTGCACTGTTCAAAAAATGTGACAAATAACATCAACACCTTGGAAATCAATGAAACTGGAGTGTATTTAGAAAGTCTTGATTTAATATTGCTAATGAGAATTAAAACTATCCTCAGGTATTTTCCTAAAAGCATTGAATGAACCACTGTTTTTCTCACTGGTTTTGTCTAGCCTTCCCTCCCATGTATTTTCTATGACCTTGAAGGTGATGCTTTAAATCTGATTTCAGTTAATGCAAATATTTGGTTTGTCTCTGCCCTGTTTGGTTATGAAGTTTAAACTTCATCACCCCAGTGACTGGATAGCAGGAGATGTTTCCCTGCCAGCCTCCTGTTAGAGAGGAACCAGTGCCCCAGTTGGATAGCTGTGATGGGGAAGGCAGGGGGAGCCTGGGGAGGGGGAGCCTTGTATTTAGGCTGCAGGTTTCAGGTCTGTATCTTATAAGTTTTTCTGGCAGAGACTAACCATTTCTCCCCAGGATCAGAACAATGCTGTGGTTGCTCAGTATATTTACTTAAAGATAAGTGAGGATAGCTGCTGCCCTGCAATGCAGGAGGACCAGGGTCCTGCAAATATCACTGGGGCCACTGACATTGCCGGGGGTCCACAGCCTGCCGAGCTGAGCCCTCCCTTCTGCAGATACCCTGGCATGTGAAAGAGGAAGGCTACTGGTGTAACTTTATTTTCAGCACCCTTCCTCATTTGTCTCTTCTGTTTTATTGCTGTGCAGGCTGAAGACTATCATAGGAATGGGAACTGGAGCTGGTGCCTACATTTTAACCAGATTTGCTGTGAGTTTTGTGGAACTTCCCTAAAGCCTCAAGCCTGATTTCCCTTACATATTGTTGTTCCCATAGCGTGCATGGAGAATTCCTGCTCTGCTGTGCCCAGTTAAGCATGCAAGCCAAGCTTTTAAGTGAAATACCACAATCTGCAGGATAGCTAATCCAGAAGACCTAGATTTTCCATTTTAAGGCCTGGGCTCTACCCAGTTAATTTGCAGAAGGTTTTTATAATGGGAGTTCTCTATTTAAACTGAGGGTGGAGAAAAAGTTAAATCCTAATGTTCTCCAGCTGCTCAGTTGAATTGCTTTAATTTTTTTTTTCCCCCATACATATGCTTCTTTTCTGCAAGATAAAACTAGACCTACCACTTTCCTCCCCATGACATAATTTGATAATTTAAATTTTTTGCTGACTGTCAAGCTGCAAAGGATATCTGACAAATCTTAGATCCTCTCTTTTGCAGTTAAACCATGCAGAGATGGTGGAGGGATTAGTTCTCATTAATGTAAACCCTTGTGCTGAAGGTTGGATGGACTGGGCAGCAACTAAGGTAACCATCTTTAAGTCAGAAAAATAAATCTTACTGCAAGCCTATGGGGCATGGGGAGTTTGGCCATCTTCTATGTTAGGCATGACTGCAGATACTAAACATCCTGGGCTAATTCCTTTTGGGTTTACTCTTCAGTTTGCAAAAAAACTTCATAGAGGGCTAGTGATAAAAATAAATCCTTTGAGAAAACAGATACATGTGGCACAATGGAGCTACTGGGAAAATTCCTAACAGCTCATAACTACTGGGGAGAACAGTTTACCTGGACAGGGTAGCTTTGGAAACATCTTTCAAAAAAACATCAGTAGTGTAGCATTCAGTGCTTTCTTATCCATGGCTTTGTTTACCAACACAGCCCAAAATATGAAGCAGAATACAGAAAAATGTCCAGAACAGCATCCTCCATGTTTCAATAATCTGTGAGGCTTAGATGCCAAAAGGACTCAGAAAAGAGCATTGGCTACAGATGGTTTGTACAACCAGAAGATGCAGACATAAAACAAACTCCTCGGAAAAACCTGCAGAGCCAGGATGTAACATTCTTTCAAGGCTTAGTTTCTAAATATATACCCATATTAAACTCATCAAAATGAAGTGATAGAAAAACTTATTTAAATGAAATGTAGTAACTTTTCTGTGCTGAAATGAACCTCCTGACCCATTTTGATTATCACCCAACACCTCAGTGCATTAAATTCTTCTATATCTATGCCTCTGCCTTCCACCTCTCAAGGGGAGTATTGCTCACCTCAAGAGCACAGCAGGTGCCTCATGTTCTTGTGTCCCTCCAAAGCAGGAGCATTTACTGTGGGCTGTGAGCTTCTGGTCCCAGTTCTATTGCATTGTCAGGGAGGAGAGTTGGGCAGTGGGTTTCAGGGCCAGTCACCAGACTGGTTTGCCTGGTGTTCCTGCAGGGACTGATTCCCTAAACACCTCTGCCCCTAGCAGTGTGTTCCCTGTACAACTGCATTAGTGAAGACATCTGATGAGAATGACTCAAACCCCTGATGGTGTTCTAGGTGGATTGAGGGGGGAAAATATCACTGTAGGATATGGTTCATGTAGAGAGAGCGAGAAACATCCATTGGTGTGTTTATGGGTAATTGGAAGGTGTCATTTGTTCAGGGGCTGTATTAATAGCAGATACTTAGGTAATCTTGCTGTTCAGATTTCAGGTTGGACGAATGCTTTGCCAGACATGGTCATTTCACATCTATTTGGAAAGGTAATGCTCAAAAGATTCCTCTGATGTATTCAGTCATCTGTATTTACCTCCTGGGGCTGGAAGGAGTGCAGAAGCTTTCAGTTAAACAACAAAAGATGAAGTTAAATTGAGATAGGATTCATACTTTTGTTCCCAGCATTTTGGGCAGTATTCTGCCATGGGGTTTTCTGTGTCCTGAGTACTCAAGTGCACCTCAGTTGTGATAACTCTAATAGGGGCAGCTCCCTGTCTAGGCAGCCAACACTTAAACACAGGTATAAGGGTTGTATATGCTCATGTCCTGAGCTGAAAAACCCCACAGACTTTTTTATATAATATACTTGTGGCTCTGTGACAGCTGGGTATTGGTGTTAACAGTGCTCTCCAGTACAAGCCTAATGTAAAGTGCTGGACTGTTTTTGAGGCTACTTTGCCGTGCTTGAAATTGTTAGTAAATGCAATGGAAAACTCCATTCCAGCAGAACAAGGAACTAATCTATAAAGACTTTAGAACCCAACTGTTTGAAAATGTTTCTGATTGAAGTCCTCGAAGCTTAGTTATTTGCTATTGTGAAATTGAGTTCCACATTACATGTTTTTTAAGCTTTCAACATCTGCTTTACCCTGGAAACATTTATTAGGCTTCTTACCCTGAATCTTCTTTTGTTTGTTTTAAAACCTCACACTTGTCTGACTGTAACCATCTACACTACAACATGTTTTGCAATTGTGAGATTTAAACATTACAACATATTTGAGTTTTCAAGTGAAAATTGTGGTACTGCAATCAGAAGCCAGTATTAATTATGGGTGACTTCAATGGGTGCTGAAAGCTGTCCCTTCCCTCAAGGTGCACTCCTGTTGTGCATCTCATATCTATGAGTCTGGTACACAACTACTGTGCCATGTCTTCAGATCCTTTCAGAAAATAGCCCCTGTTCTGAACAATTCTGTCTCCACTTTAGGAAGAGATTCACAGCAACCATGACCTGATCCATACTTACCGTCAGCATATCATTAATGATATGAATCAAACCAACCTTCATCTCTTTGTCAACTCTTACAACAGGTAAATACATTTACCTGATTTCTAACTGGAAACTTTTAAGAGGCTGTCCAGCTCTTTAGAGACAGTATTTCTTGTGTGGTGGGATTACATGTGCTTCCCCCAGTATGAAGTTCTGCTTAATAGTGCCTTTAGGGATCTCAGGTGGTTTGCTTATTGGAGAAGGACCTCATGCATTTGTGGGTTGAAAGGTTGTACACTGGGACTGAACTACAACATTGATTCTTCAGTCTAAGTGTGGTTCTACATCAGTTATGGAGGCCACAACATATTAAATTGTGATTAAATTACCATTAAGTCAGATTAAATTAACATGTGGTTGTCTGTGCTTTCTCTAAACTAGAAGAATATAGAAGTATCTATAAAATTCCAGTGTTTCAAAAGCCTTTGTCCTCTCTATTTTTTTTTTAGTCGGCGAGACCTAGAGATTGAGCGCCCAGTTCCTGGAGTGAATGTTGTCACCCTTCAGTAAGTTTTTTTTTTTTGAAAGCTTACTGCAGGTCAGGGGCTGCCATTAGGAAGAACTCCTCTCTCCAGACCTGACAAACATATTAAAATTGAAAGTTAAATAGTTCCTGTCACTGTGCATATAAAAATTTGGGCTTACAAAGTACTCGAAAAGTTAGTGTTTAGATTCATGCAGAAATGTGTTATAGTCAATGGAAATTATAGCTCTAAAGGCACTTGAGCTGTGCTAATACAACCAAGAATAAAGACAGCCCAGCCCAAAACCATTTAGAAAACCAACCAAACAAGAAAAACTTCCAGGAAGATAGAGCAGGAATGAGAATGACTGGCTGATAGATCATCTGGCTTTGCTTATGCTCCAACTTGTGCAACATAAGTTGTCAAGTCCTTCCTAGCTCAGCTGCTGAGGTTATACACAGGAGACTCTGTTCCTCTAACAATCTGTTTGGAATTGGATGGACAGAACCAAAATTTGGAGCTCAGGGGTCCAGGGGGTGGTAGGCAGGAGGCTTTGATGCTGATACTCACATTCAATTTCTTATAAATCAAGGAAGGAATAAGAGCACTGTCAAGGGCTGATTTGCTGCCAGCTGGGGAAAAGAACAGGTTCTCAGGCAGGGAATCGGTGCATGTCACTGGATCTGCAGCTATTGCAGGATTTTATGTATCTTTAAGCTGCCTGAAATACAAAACAAATCATTTCACATGCTTAACTGTCTCACCCTTCCAGAGACACAAATGCAGCTCAGGGCAAGTCTGGGCTGGGTGGCAGAGATAACACCCATTGTGTGTGCTTCCTTGCAGGTGTCCTGTTCTCCTGGTGGTGGGTGACAGCTCCCCAGCAGTGGATGCTGTGGTGGGTACCTTGAGCCTTCTTTGCCACCCTGCTGAGGATGGGTGGGGCAGCCAAGGGGCTGTAGGAGGCCAGCAGAGCCCCTGCCACACAGCAGCCCTGCTGGCTATCAGTCCAGCCCAGTGGCTCTCCTCTTCCAGACCGCAGGAGAGCTGCTATTAATTCCATGCTGTTTGTCCCTTCTGCCTGTGCACTATTAGTTAATAGCTACCACGTTAGGAACAATCACCACAGCAGTTCCAGTGAACCGCAAATATTTTCCTTTGGAGAGGAATCTGCTGCTGGTATTTTAACTTGCTGTGTGGTGCTGGAGCTGTGCCCTGGGTCACTCTGCAAGTGAAGAGCTTCTTTTTGACCATTATAACTCTCCCCAGATGACTGGATGACTTCAAATGTTGTGCCTTAATGGGCATGCCCAGTCTGCTGGCCCATGGCCACATGGCTGCTCACCACTTGGGACACTACCAGATGACCCCAAATCACAAGATAAACAACACTTGTTGCCACTGAAGTCCCAGAAACAGATGAGGAAAAAAAAAGTCTCCAGTTCCCAAGTATGAGTTTGTAACATGGGGAAAATGCAGTTAAAAATGTGAGCTGACTTAGGTTTAAAGATGTGTATATGTATACACAGAGTCTTCACACAGAATCATAAGACACTCAGTTTAGTCTGAATTATGCCAGAAAACAAGGTGTTGGATCTGTTTTCATACAAGAGTTCATACTTAAAATCTTGTGTGCAATGCCTTATGCTGCTATTCTTTTCTATAGGTTGAATGCAACTCAAAGCTGGACCCCACAAGGACCACGCTTCTGAAGGTAATAACAAAAACTGTCCTTTTCAAAAGAAACATTTCTCTCACATAAAACCAGTTGGATTAGCTAAAAAAGCAGAACTAGAGTGATGTGTTGCAATACTGATAATACAGTGAGGATCCAGTTCTGATTTAAAACCACAGCTCCTTCAGGGTGAGAGTATTTTAGGGGGATAAACAAGACCAGGGGCTTCGTGTCAGAATTACAGCAGGGAATTTCTCAGCTCCTCCATTTTAGAGATGAGAGCTGAAATGTTCAGTATTTCACATACCCATAATGAATTTGACTAGAGCTGGCAAAGCTGATCTTGAGATATTTTGAAGGGTTTGAAAAGCTGCGAGCGAAGTGCAAACCAGTTCATTCTGTTACTGTGCTTGCCTTTCAGCAGTAGTGTCAGGTGAATTGACAGCTAATCTATCAGCCACAGTTTGGTCAACCTGTCTTTTATGAGGGTACAGTCTAGGACATCTTACTGCTAATCCAGAAAAATTGAGAAAATCATTTAAAAACAGCAGAACATCAGGCAAAGGCTTTGGCTGGTGTTTGGCATTCAGAGTATGAGTGCAATCTTCAGCTTGTAATGAAGTAATGATGAAGTAATAGCATGCAAACAGTGAAACAAGTTTGGTCATGCTTTGCCAAGGGCTTCTACTGCATCTCTCTTTAGTGAACTAGTCAGTGAAAATTATAATAAATATTTTTTCCCCCCCTAATTTGAGGAGTTATACTGCTGCCCTATAATGTGGGTGTGGCAGACACCCTAAGAAAGTTTGACACTGTCTCAGTCCTTGTATCAGTGGCCAGCCTTTGCTCAGTCCAGGGATATGGCTGATGCCAGATCCTGCTGCAGGCCTGTTTTTCTGCTCACTAATCCTAGATAGGATTTGGGGTTTCCTGTAATTTACAACTCTACTGTTTTCAGCTTGTAGTGTTCCTTGGAACAGGACTGTTTTTGTTGGGTTGACTTTGAGGGGTGGAGTGGCAGGAAAAACGAAATGCTCCAAAAATATTTCATGCACTCAAGATAGCTTTTCTCATCTGGCTTTCCCTGCTTCCCTTGGCAAGTCAGGCTGATGCTTGCCATCAGCAATCTCAGCAAATTGTTTTTCCCCTTTTTTCTCTCACGTCTGAGCTTTAGGTGTTTGTTTTCTCTACCCTGTTTGTCATCCAGGTCAATACAGACTCATGTTATTGGAATTCAGAGTTGAACTTGCAAGCAGGACTAATAGGCTGGTTTCTAAGAAACTGGTAATTGCTGCCCAGCAAAAAGCATTTCTAGCTCCAGCTGATGCTTTCCCTGAGCATCAAGAGCCTTTGTGGTTTTCTGGGGTCCAGTTGCAGCTCTATAAACCTTCGACAGCTTGCTCTGATGCATTCATCCACGTGTATGTTACTCACACAACAAAAGGAAGTGTTTTTTCTGCCAGATAGCTAAAAAAGGTCATTTCAATATATCCTGAGCACAAGTGAGTTCCTCTGGCATTACTCTAACTGCCTGTTCTCATCCCATTTCAGATGGCTGACTGTGGTGGGCTCCCTCAAGTTTCCCAGGTAGGATTTGCTGTCGGAAATCCTACTAATGATGTTCTGCAACAAATGGGTGTTTTCCTGTAGGGTACTTGCTGTTCCCAAATGTCAGCCAAAAGGATGGGTATGATTCTGTGAATAATGATGTCAGTTGGTCATCTGAGCTTGCTTTTTTCTTTAAAGAGCAATGAAGCACAAAATTAAGATTGGGAGGGGATATTATTTTCACTGATTAGTCTTAACCAAGTAAAGAACTGAGGTGGGAATGCAGAGGTATTATTTTATGCCTATTTACTAAGATAATGTGGATTAAGGCTTGAGGCACTGACATTTGAACAACATTCTTACTTGGACTATTTATAGTGTACATCAGGGAAGTGGGAGACAGGAAATAACAATGCTAGGTTATTGCATACACTGGCTCAGCTTGACTGTGGATAAGTGGAGTTTTAGAACACATTTTGGCATAAGTTCCAAGCTGTTAATAAAACAAGGCTGGCAAAGTTAAAATTTACCTATGCCCTTGTGTTGCTTCACTTTAGGAGCTGATTTGTAAATCAGCTTTGGAATGTGATCTAACATTGAAACAGATTTCTAAGCAATATGAAGTGGTGTTTGTGAACTTCAGGAAAAGCTAAATTTGTAATTGCCTGCAGAAGGCCCTACACAGGCAGTGTGTGCTCCAGGAGTGGGAATTGGGAAAAGGTTTCTTAAAGCCCTGCTGTAGTATGTGCTTCTGTTGTAGAGAGTCCATTCTTTGCAGTGGTTCAGAGAATTATGCAAAAAATATTTTCATATGAAATAACAGAGACTGTAAAGCTTATGTGGCCTGTTAGCAGAGGAGAAAAAACAGGGAGTGCCTCATTGCAAGAATGTTGGTTGTAGGCAGTTGTGCTGGTATATTCCTGGTGAGCTTTCTAGCCCTATACATGTAACTATCAGCTCTGAATTGCTGAATTTGTTCTCTGCTGATTAGGAATCACTCAATTACCAGTCTTGTATGAACTGCCCTGTACATCTTGTGAGGGCAATTGTTTTACTTTGGTTCACCTGCCTCAGTAACTGCTCAAGTCAAGTTTTGAGCCAGGTTTAGACCATTTGTGTTCCCTGGATCTCAAATGCATGTATCCATTTTGGAAAATAATGGGGGGATGACTAGGGTGGGAATGATGGAATTTTCTTATAAATGAAGTTTTCATACAGTCAGTAGAACCCACAGAATATTTAATATGTCCCTGTTAAGATAGGGCATCTGTGGAATCTGTAACATTGAAACGTAACCTACTGAGCACTGCCTTTGATAACTCTGTCTCTCTTTTGCAGCCTGCCAAGCTTGCTGAAGCTTTCAAATACTTTGTTCAGGGAATGGGATACAGTAAGTATTGGTTTTATTGAATGGCTGATCTTGCTACTGAAGTTAATTGGGCATTTAAGCACCCAGAGAGTCTCTGATCCCAGATGTGTCACTTTTTCCCCTTTGGAAATACATTTGCAAGGGGAAAAAACACATGCTGTATCTGGGCAAAGGGTTTTCAGACCTAGTGATGTTATTAAATAGTAGAGAGCTTTGTAAACAGCTTATACCCACAAATACCTCTTTCACTTCATCTCAATGTTTTTAAGGTTGGCTATTCGTAATAGTGTCCCCTTGTGGCATCAAAGGATGATGTTCATCTACTGCACACAACATTTAAAACCTCATTGGTTTTAAATGAGGTTTAAAACCTCATTTAAACTTCTTTGAGTTGTAGCTGTTTGTTTTTCATGTATTTGCTTCTGACAGCTGCTGTGAGGATGCACTATGAGCCTGGGCTGCCAGCAGAGGCTGAATATTGGAAAGTAATGAGAGGGCTGATGATTCTCTTCAGTTTCCCTCTGGATTCTTGCAGCCACGGCAATGTGCCCTTAAGTTTCTTGAATCCCTCAGCCCTGGCTACTGGTTCCACTGCAGTAATTTGGTCTCCTTGACCACATGCCTGGAGCAGGGGAGGTACTTCTGCAAGTGTCTATTCCACCATGAAGGCTCCTCCAAGCATGGTTAAGGCCAAGGGGAAGGCAAGTGTGGTGGTGTTTGCAGGGATCCCAGGATGAGGGAAGAGATGAGAATCTTGACTCCATGTTTCAGAAGGCTGATTTATTATTTTATTATATATATTATATTAAAAGAAAACTATCTATTAAAAGTATACTAAAAGAATAGAAGAAAGGATTTCATTGGAAGGCTAGAAAGGAAGGAAAAGGAATGATAATAAAATCTTGTGACTGACCAGAGAGTCCGAGACAGCTGGACTGTGATTGGCCATTAATTAAAAGCAACCACATGAAACCAATCACCTGTTACATTCCACAGCAGCAAATAAGTATTGTTTACATTTAATTTCTGAGGCCTCTCAGCTTCTCAGAAGAAAAGATCCTAACAAAAGGATTTTTCAGAAAATATGTCTGTGACAGGCAAGGGCTTCCTTCCCCGTCCGTGCAGCGAGGCATTAACGAAAGTCTCTCCTTCCAGTGCCCTCTGCCAGCATGACCCGGCTGATGCGGTCCCGCACGGCCTCTGGCTCCAGCGTCACCTCCTTGGAAGGACAGAGGAGCCGCTCCCACACCGGGGAAGGCACCAGGAGCCGCTCCCACACCGGGGAGGGAACGAGGAGCCGCTCCCACACCGGGGACGGCTCCAGGAACCGCTCCCACACAGACACGCGGATCGAGCTGACGCCCAACTCAGCGAGCAACGCGGAACAATCGAGCCCCAAGTCCATGGAAGTGTCCTGTTAGATGGCTGTGGGAGGTTTAAAACTGGTCACAGTGTGAAAAAAGTAATGGATGCCCCCTGTGTATCACAAAAACATAACTGGTATTAATCTCTAGCTATTCTGTAGGATGAACTCTGTTCACCAGGGTCTGAGAGGGACCAAAGAAAAGAAGCATCTCATTTGCTCTATCGTTATTCTTGTATCTCAGACAGCTGCTGCTATTGTGCCCTCCTTCAGTGGATGCCAAATTCTAAAGGATACTTGCCAAAAGCTGATGTGGTTGTAAACACTTCAGAGTCAAACCAGAATTGCTCAATACCCTTCTTTAAAATCAAAGCTATTACAGGCCCCTTTATCTCGTCTTCTCTTGAAGTAAACTGGCACAATTTGAGATGAGTTTGAAAGCGGGGGAGAAAAAAAATAACAGTTAAGGATGACTTTGATAAAAGGAAATGAAACAAATGTGTTATGGCCTCATGTTGAAGCTGGAGTTGAATTCATTGTATATAGCTTGACTTCAAATGATAGAGAAGTTAACGTATCGTGCATTTATAGGCCTTCTAATTCATTAGTATTCAAGCCTGTTTTCCTATGTACAATAATATACTACTAAAATAGGCAATTTTAATGTGACTTTGAGATGAACTAAATCTTTAAGGTTTTTCATTTCACTTTTTTGAGATTTAGTTCCAGTCTTCCTTTCCTTCCCCCCTCCTAGACCCTAAAACCTGCTTAGCCAAATGAGGACAGGATTTAAATTTGGGAAGCAAGGTAGGATTTCCTGCTTGGGAACTTGGGCCAAAGGGTTTACCAAACTGCAGAAGTTGGTGTAGTTGTAACAAGTAGGGTAGCTGTACATGCCAGCTAAGCAGAAACAGCTTGATATTTCCTTCAGAAAGCTTCTTATCTTTGCAGCTCGAGTTTTTTTTTTGTCCGGCACAATTGTCATAAATTTGGAATTCTGTAAGCAAAGACAGATCCAGCTGTTCTTTGTCAGGAGAGATGAATAACTGTGGGATGGGCATGTAATTAGATACTGTACATTCAACCGCCACTAATTACTAGTTTTGAAACTGATGAGATTTCACTGGTGCTGAAAAGTGTATTCCATGAAGTGGTGGAGCAGCAACACTGTATCTCTGGAATGCAGTGTCCAAGGACTTTGTAAATGTCATGATCTGCTGGTTCTGCACCTTTGCATAGCCTCCTTGAGTTGCTTTCTTTGAAGCTAGTGGCTTGATACCGTTCTGCCACTCAGAATGTCACAGTTGGGTGTTCTTAAGTTTGTCCTTCCATAGCTAGTGGGACAGGATTTCCACAGCTCCAGTGCATACCTGCTGAATTGCAGTCCTCACACAGACAAAAAGCTCAAATGCTGAGCAGTGAAATAGCAAATGTTAATACTTTGGGATTGCTTGTTCGGAAGAACGCCATCTAGGTTACTTTATATTGACTAACTTCAGCTCTTGTGTAGAATATCCATAACATTTTGTGGGAAGAACAGACAATTTCCAGAAAGAATAAAGCTATTGTGTAAAGTCTATCAAGAAAAGTTTCTTAATGAAGTATTTGTATTTATTTCAAAACAAATAAATTTGTAACTTTGCAATGTCTGGTGTGTTCATGTTTTACCAGGAGTACAATAATCTTTTTAAGTCCAAATATATTCTTGTCATCCCTTTGTATCAATGAAGTCTTTCTGACTTTACTCAGATCTGTCATTCCCTGCTTTTGTACTCAGAGCTTTCCCTCCTCCAGCCTACTATTCTAAGAAAACAGCACACACTTCTTCATCTTTTTTGCTGACTATTTTAGTACTAAAGGATATAGAAATACAGAAAAATATTGAGCCATGATACAGAGTAGTATTTGCTGTTTGAACTTTTTTCTGTCTCCCTGGCTAAAGTACTGACTAGTGCACAGATCCAGGATCTGACTTCATCTCTGGAGTGGGTGCCACACTCATTTCATCCTTTCTGATCTCTAAATCCATTGATATGATGAGTTCCCCATGAATATCTGCAGTTATTCAGGCCTCCTGGCTGAAATTTCAGATGCCATTTGGATTTTCTAAAGGTGGTTCTTTTTGGAGCTCTTACAAGAACCTAACTTTAGGACAGTAAAGATTAACCTAGTGACTTACTTGACATACTGGAGTTTTCAGGGACAGGTGCTTTGGTGACTTTGCTGGGACTATTTTGGGCTGCTCATTCCTCCTGTAGCTCAAAAAGTCCTGTGATAGGAAGATGTAAAAGCAAATATTTGTCATGTCTGAGCCAAGGCTCTACTGGATGTGATGATTCAGCAGTCAGGACTGGACTGATACCAGCAAAGGGCTTGACAGGCAGTGCCAGTGAAAACAGGAGTAACCTGTGCCAGTTCATCTTACAAAAGAGGGGCAAAGTTAGGTTCTTTGCTGAGCTTTTCTGGGAATGGCTAATCATTCCTTCCACAAGGACACCATGGTGTGCCTGTCAAGCCCAGGCAGTTTATTTTGGTTTAATGGGGAGGAATGCATCCAAGCCTTATTGCAGCACAAAAGGATCTGCAAGCACTTCTGAGCTGCAAGGGGTTGCTAGGATCACTAGAAATGTCAGCTTTGCCATCAGAAGTGTTCATTTGGCAGAGAACACTGTGTTCCTGTGCAGAAAACCTGGAAGGTGGCACAGAGGAGTGGTGTCTTACCTTGTACAAGGGATTATGACTCCTCTTTCCCTGCAGTACTGCTCTCCTGGCATCTTTAGCTTGTGTTGAAACTGAAGAGATGCAAGTGGCTTATGGATTTATTAGAAATTTCTATAAAGGTCTGCAAAAGCTGACTTCTGCCTCGTTGTTGGAGACAAAAATAGTCTGGATATTGTAGTGTCATTAAGCTGGAAAACAGGAGCTGGGGGTCTCACTTTTTTCCAAGTGTGAATGGCCAGTAGGGAGCAAGGAGCTACTGTGGCATAGAGGGAATTCTGACTGGGTAACAGGAGGTTCCCAGAAAATATCCAGTTTGCCCCTCACAGTGCTTTTGGGGCTATAAAGAAACAAAACAGGATGGGCTCCCAGGGACCATGAGGCTTCCTGATTTCATTAGTGTATCTCAATGTCAAATCTTTGCTGCAGTGGTACTCTTCAAAATCACTAATAGGATGTCATTGCTGAAATCCAAGTTATTTCCACCTCTGCCTAGGCCACGACATCTACTGTATAAAAATCTGGCTTAACTTCATGCTATCCTTCCCCCTCCCTGTCCTTGCTGAGGGGGAGTGGAGGAGAATGTGCCAATACCATGTGGTGGCAGCAGGACTTTTGTGGTGAAGGATGCTGCTGCTTTCCTCTTTAAAAGTCTCTATTGACTGAACAGCTGGAAACTTTAACCTAGATGTGTTGTCGAGGTTTATGATTAATGTCATGTGTTGTGAGTGATGGACTGAGCTGGAGTAAAAACTGTTTATAGCAAAGCTGCTTATTTTTTCTCCCCAGTGCTGGAATCCTCTCCCTGTCTGCTTTTGCATCTTGGGCAGAGTATCTGCTGCAATCCTCCATGTGCCTGTAATGGGGTCTGTTGCATCCACCAATGCAACACACTGAGCAGTGTTGCTTGCAGCTTGGCCCTCCCCCTTCCCACATGCTGTCTGCTTCTTCTTTTCCTATACACTATTTTGCACTATTTTACATTCAGAGGCACAGAAATCTCTCCCTGTCTGTCTATATGAACAGCTGGTTTGATGTGTGGATTTAGCATTTCCACCGAGCCAAATATAGACTTTATGACGGTAGCTGATCACTGCTATGCCTAATGTTTAAATAAGTGACAGAAAGGATGTGAGGGTATTTTAAGAGCTCAACCCTTCCCCCTCAGCCCTTTGTAACAGACAGACACAGCCTCTCACTGTTTCTATCTATTGCTTCATTAAGGGCTCCATTCATTTTATAAACAACACAGCTGCTGACCAGTGTTAGGGGGGAAGAAAAAGGAAAAAAAAGGCTTCTGATTGCAACTGCCAGACAGTTCAATGTCTGTTCTCTGTAACTCAGCGTGGGGATCATTTGCTTACCCAGCACTCCTATGGGCTGGAAGAGAGTCATTGTTTTGATGTCATTAAAGAGGCAGCCCCACATCCCGTGGACCCTTACAGACCTTGGCACTGGTGGGATGTGCATGGAACACTGGATGCAGACATTGCTGGGCATGTCCAGAGGAGCCCAAGGGTTGGGAAAGGGGATAGCAGGCAGTTTTCCTTCACAAGCAGCTGCACCATAGTGGGCTGTGACTGCAGTAGAGCTGCAAAAACTATCCCTGGGTGACCTGCCACTCTCTGCAATTGCTTGTGGCTGGAGTGGATTATGGTATTCAGGTCAAGGTCGGTGCTGGAGGGGGCTGGGGGAGGGCAGGGCTGTTTCTGGGCAGCAGCAGCACTGGAGAAGGGCTGGGGCAGCTCCAGGCTTGTCTTACACAAGCCAGGACACTCAGAAAAGAGCAGGACATGCCACCAGCCTGGGCTTTTCATGCCCTGGCTCTGTTTGCATGGACCTGTGTGTGCACATGAGTCCCCACGAGGCTCAGCAGCACGATGGGCAGGGAGGATGGGGCTGCTGAGCTGTGGGTCTGGCCCACCCTTTGGACCTGGCACTGGCACAGGGAACAGCCAATCTGCTTCTAGGGTTTGGCAAACCCACCCTGTGCAAAGGTGCCACCCAGCCCCACACACAGCAGTGAGATGCACAATGTCCCACCAACCTGCTGGACCTCAGACACACACAGATCTCTCCAGCTAGGAAATTGTCATTTACTGAATAACTGCAATATGGTTTCATTTATTTGTAATGATAATATGACCAAATAAAAAAAAAACTTATTTCTTTTTCACCAGCTGCCAATGTTAAACATTGATCTGATCCTGTGGTGATTCCCTCTGCTGCTCATGAGTGTTTGGGGCAGAGATCCTACAGAAGCAGAGCCTCACAAAGGGTCAGCACTTCATTTGGAAAGTGCAAAGTACCGAGGAGATGATGGTATTCCCAGAGCAGTGAAAGCAGCCAGGAATCCCTTCATGCAGGACTGTGTGCTGGGCAGCTGCCACATGGGTGAGCAGAGGTTGCAGAGGCCAGATGCGATTTCTGGTGCCTGTAGAGGCAGCAGGGAAATATGGTACCTTTGTGGAAAGTTATTGCCAGAGGCACAGGTGGCTGGAAAATTCTTAAAAATGTAGAGAACTGCCCTTCTTGGGGAAAAAAAAAAAAGGAATATAAAAATAAAAAAAAGGCACACTGGGAAGGCTGAGAAGGAGGGGGAGAATGAGGAGAAGGTGCTTTCTTGCCATAAACAAGCCCAACTGACCAATCTCATCTAGGACAGGAGGTCACTCAAAGTGTTTATGTTCCTATGAAGGCAAGTAAGGTACTTCAGTCTGGAAGGCAAGCTTGATTTGTTGGAAAACACTGCAGGTATTTTGTTCTAAAATTCAAAGGTAGAATCCTTACTGGGGTTAGCTCTGGAGGTATGTAAATGAAGGGATACAAAACAGAGATTCTTTAATTTAAATGCTTTTCCCCATGTCTTCAATAACCTTGTTTGAACAATTTCAGTGTGTATGGCTTTTGCAAACAGGTTACTCCTGCAACTTCTCAAGAGAGCTGATAATGAAGACATGCTTAGGCAGGTTTTGTAATACACTCCACTTTGCTCAAACACTCTAGACCTCTGTCCCAAGTCCAATAAGAGTGCTGCAGAAAAAACTCCCAAATGCTGAGCCAGAAACAGATCAGCAAAGAAATGTAAGTTGGGAAACAACTGGCTTTTCCAAACTGCCAAAATATTCAAAATGAAGGAAATGCTCTCAGACCATCTCTTTTTACCACATTACAGTGCAGGCTCTTTTCTGTGTCCTCCAGTTCACAGCTTTGTCACAGATCACAAATACCCACTTGGACGTTGGCCAGGTAAGAAGATGGGAAAAGGAAATGTCAGTCACAGATATATTTCTCCTTCATTTGCTCGCCTAAACTTCTTAATGAGGTGCCAGTCAGAGATTTATTAACCATTTGCCACTTATTTAATAACTTTAAACCAGAGCAGCAATGTGCCATCTTGAAAAACCTCACCAGGATGCTTTACAAACAAGTAATGTGTTATATAGCTGGAGTAACTCAGAGTGCCAAACCAATCTGGTTTTTCCATTATTTTTTCATATATTTCGGTATATGAGCTTACAGAAATAACTCTGTAGAAATGTTAAAACTGGAAAGTCACAATTTGAGAAGGTAAATATATGGAGATGTGCCTCTAGATAGTGACAACACTGTCTCTATCAGTTTAATAAACTGTTTGTTTCAAATTTCTTTCAAGAAAGCTGGGACAAAAAAATCCCAGGGTTTCATTTAGAAGACAACACAGTCTTTCTAAATGTTGTGGTTTTCCTGGAATGTTGCATATACACAGCACAACCCTAGTGAACAGCTCAAAAACATAGCAAATGCACTACTCCCTGTTTCCAGTTGCATGTACACCAAAATGGTATTTTAAATTCTAGCCAACACTCCATGCAAAGGCATTTTAATAAGCTTCATGCCTGCTTTCATACCAGCATCACCAGACCTCCAAAATCCCACCCCTCATCCTTGACCCAGCCTAGAGGACCAACAGGATGATCACCATGAGCTGAAAGTGTGTCAAACAGTCTTGGCTTAGGTGGATTGCAAAATTGTCACTCTCATCCTTCCTTCAGCCTTTCACTTGCCCATTGCAGCAGAGGGTTCTGACCCTGGTACCTCCTCAATGCTATAATTGTTCTTCCTTGGGTGGTGGCATCGCTTTCAGGTCCCAGCAGAGACCTGGGCCCACTGCACAAATGTACAATGAGCATCAGTTCCTGCTGGAGGAGGGAATGAACAGTAGGGCCTTGTTCTGGCTCTGAAATCCCGAGGAAAAGTGAAGCAAAGGCTGGATCCATGAAAGCCTTTGGGGATCTATATCTTCAATGATTTAAAGAAGTAACGACAAAAGTACTTTGTAAAAGATACATGATTTCCCCAGGCACAGAGGGAGCCAGGGAACTGAATCTAAAGCTGGACTGTTGCCTCAGCCCTAGGGCTAATCTGCTTGTAAACACCCACTAAAACAAAGGATCTCAAATGCACCACAGACTGCAGATCAAGGTAATTGGCTACAAGTGATGCTGTTCCCCATTCAGAGCCACTGGACAGACAGCCAGGGGCACAAGCAGAGTAGTAGAGTTAACAGTGCTTGTTTTCCTACAAATTCGTGTCCAATGTCCCCACAATACTCCTTTACAGCGGTGCCATAACCTCTGTTCCCCATCTGTGATTCCTTCAGCTCTGCCTTCTCCATGCCTACTCATTCCAGCTGGCAAATCTGTTTTAAAACCCCTTTTTGTGCTGCTGCTGGGGTGGTTGGGCCACACTGCAGACGTGTTGGGTGCAGTGACTGCCTGGCAGGTGTGCACAGCCTTGGCAGGGACAATGTGGTCAGCCTCTTCCCTGCCCTGCTCTTTGATTTCGTGTTTTATTGCAGGAATTGCAATGCTTCTGAGACCCTTACACTTCTGCCTGCTTTGTTTGACATTTCCCACAAAGGGGCTGCCTGACAGACAAACAAATGGACAGTATGGCTGCATACACCCAGTTTCCTTAGGAAACCAGGCTAGAGACAGAAACATCTTGGGTGCATTGGGCAAGATCTGTGGTTTCCAGGCATTCACTTCACTCAAAACTGACACGCACTGGAGCTGCTGGTCATGCATTAGCTCTCAATAGCTTCTTTTATCTCTCAGAGAAAGCCTTGTGCTACAGCCACTGCAGCATTTGATTGCTGTGGTTACAGAATTAACTAATTGCAAGCAGAGCAAGCCAGTTAAGGGACATAGATTTCCATACATGATCTGGTTCTGTTTTCTTGCTTCCTTATGTGTACATGTAAGACAGAGAAATACTGACTGTATTTATAAATATGTTATACATGCACTGCTTTTTATGCACCACAAGAATATATATATGTAAATATACAGACATATATATATCTCTCTATATATATCCATGGGCATGTTTCCATAAGGTTTTATATATGATATTATATACAATATTTATATAGATGTCTGCACGTAATATTTTATAGGTGTTTATACATCTACATATAAATGTGTATAAATGTATTTCTTTTTATATGTGCATATACATGCATGTGTATACACACATGCATATTTTTGGCATTTTAAGATGGGCAAGAATTAGAACACATGGTTCCCAGTCATATTTAGGGAACCTGATTGAGAAAGAGGTCCTGCTATGTCTTCCCCATAACTTCTTAAAACACACCATTTTCACTTTTGGGAAACATTGTCAAATTCTTGGCCATGGCCTCTTTTTTGCATGTTCACATGGAACTTTTTTTACCAAGGGATGGAGTTAGCAATGTAACATTCTCATTCTTGAAAGTGCTGAGGTTGTGTTTGACTGGAGGCAAATAGGTCAGTTATGAATTCTGCTGTCACATCATCCAGGCCAAGGCAGTCATGAGGTTGAATCTTGTAAAATGTGGTGGCCTCGGGTTCCTGATCACCAGAGAAACAAAGGGAAGAGGGGCTTTGCACCTGTATTGGAAGAGGTGGGCAGGGATCACCCTTCCTTTCTGACACTAGAGATTTCTTGGAAGTTTCAAATAAGAAATAAAACTTTAAATTCAGGAATGACCTAGGTCTATAAAAAATATATGGGTCAAATACTTGTATACATATTAGGATACTATTGGTGTTAACAGCTTTTGAAGATATACAACATTTTTCCTAATTTTTTTATATAGGCATAGTGTTATTTTCAGGCCACTCACAAGAACTTTTAATTCATCATAGCCAGAAAAATTTATGTCTCCCACAAACTAATCAAGATTCTGCAGGGTTATCAAGATGAAGATAGACAATTGTCAGCTGAAAGTAAAGCAAAATAACTGCATCCCCCCCAAGTTCAGCCCTGTACTGGTCAGATCCCCAGATCATGTGTCACTCAGCAGTTGTAGTGTGCCACCAGGGATTTTTGAAGAGGATACTACAGTTCTCTTGGTCATGCAGGAACACAATTCTGCCCTCCTGAGTGAAGCAACAGCAAGTGTGCCACCGTGCTGCTGTACTAAAAATTTATTGGAGAAAAAACTGGCTCCAACATCCTTCAGTGATGATAAATTTCTTACCTGGAAAGGTAATGACAGGATTTGGTTTCGGTTGTTTTTCCTCTTAGCTGACATTTACATGTGAAACCACTTCTGCAGAAAATGTTTATATTGATGTTTACTCTAAGCATCAGCCTGGCTGGAATGAACGCACCAGAAACTATGACAAGGGTTTCCTCTCCTTCTGCACCCACATATTCTCAGAGCTGATGTGAAGCCTAACATCTGTTTTCTCATTTAACACATCTCCTTTCCTCTCCCCCAGTCACATAAAACAATGATTTGTGTTCTGCCAAGGTGGCAGTGGCAAGAGGCACCTGTGTGCTGGTAACACTCTGAGGAGCAGGAGGTGGTGGTGGTCCCCAAGCACAGGCCACACAATTTCTATTTCTATCAGAATAAATGGGTGCAAGAGGTCTTGTCCTTCACCTCTTGTCTGACGGACTCTCTACATTTCATCTGCAGAGATAGTCTAGGAGCAATACATCACCTGTGGATTAGAAGGATCCTGAAAACATGAGCTCTGGAGGGGCTGTTTTGGGTTCAGTCAGGCTATTCAAGATCAGAGAATGCAGAGAGCTATGAAAATGTTCCTGGCTCAAGATACTTCAAGAGACTGAGATCAGTCCAAGGAGAGCAGGACACAGAAGTTCTTGGACCCAGCCTATTGCAGTGAGAGACAGAAACATCACACAGAGATTGCAGGAGAAACATTCTCCCCCTAGGCTTTTCCCATAAAATTCACCATGCAGTAGAATCTGACTGAGAATAACAGAGGGGTGATTCTAGGACTGATCTCAGTTGACAGATGTTAGGCTTCAGCTGCAAAGGTCAGACCATCAAATCCTGGTGTCTAATGTTGAATAGAAAACATACATGCCAGTTTTCCAGCTTAGACAATATCATTCAAGAAATGACAGTAAGGATGTCTGAATCTCATGTCTAAGCTAATGACAGCCATACTTTTGCTGTCATACTAGTGCACTGCTCTTTCCTATGGGCAATTAAACTGCTGGCTTAGTAAATGACAGTGCCATCAGAACTGTCATTTAAGTCCCAGCAGAAGTGCATAAAGGAATTTCTGGCTACTGTTCATGGATGAAGATCTATTAGAGTTAAAAATCTTGTTTGTTCAAGGCCTCTTCAAAAACAGTGTGACAAAACAGAGAGATTTAACAGCCTTAGGTTTTAGCTTTCATATTTTCCAGATTCTGTACTGCATTAGTTTATAACTCCGAACTTCATATAAAGTGTTAGCAAGTTCTCTTCACAGCTTAGTTAGACAAAACAATCCTTTTCTAGCCCAAGATCCAAGGACAACACTGGAGCTTCAGGCCCAAAAAGTACAAACAGCAGCAAATTGGGGAGAGCAAACTGGGAGGAGAAACTTCATGACCTGAAGCTGTAATTGGACAATTAACCCAATATGTAAATGGGCTCAAAACTTATAAAAGTGTGAAAACTCATGACCTTGGGGCCATCTTGGGTGGAGCCTTGGCTGGGCTCTTGTACTGCCCAGGGTATATTCTTTGAAGGCCTTTTTAATAAATACCTTTAAATAAATACCTTTAAATAAATACTTTATTCCTTTCACACTGTCTAGCCTCTGTCCTAGGTAGCCTCTCAAGGCATCAACATCCTAACTTGGGAAAAAAACAAATTGCACATTGGCAATGGATGAAGAATCTCCTTTTATTTTAAAACCTCTGTAAAATCAGAGCAAAGGGTCAATTCCAGCATTCAGCCAATTTAATTAGCGATTTCAGAGTAATCATAGTAATGAGCCAAGTCAGCAAAGATGTCATTAGGGTTCCTGCAGTTCAGGTTGCAAAAACAAGCATTGATCCACATAATTTTCCAGGAAAACTCAGTTCCATCTGGGCACTGAAAGCTCACTTCAATGGTCTTGGACTTGTAGGGTGTGCAGCACCTGTTGTCAGTGCAGACACCGCAGTATTTGGGCCTGAAGGGACTTTTGCTCACACACCCAGAGATGGTGTAGTTCATGGGCTCATTCGCCCTGTAGACAGCCAAGCATTTCTTCCCAGGCTAAATCAGAGAAAAAAATAAAAACAAAGAGGTTATTATTCAGTGCTGATACATGTAGGAAATAAAACCCACCTTGCTCTTTATAACTCCTGAAAGGAGGCTGTGGCAAGGAAGGGGAAGTCGGGGGGATGAGGGGCTCAGCCTCTTCTACCAGGTAAACAGTGGTAGGAAAAAGAGAAATGGCCTCAAATTGTGCCATGAGGGGTTCAGGCTGGATATCAGGAAAAATTTCTTCACTGAAAGAGTGGTTAAGCATTTAAAAAAGCTGCCCAGGGAAGTGATGGAGTCACAGTCTCTGGAAGTATTCAAAAAACAAATAGACGTGGCACTTTGCAGTGTGGTTTATCGAGCATGGTGGTAGTCAGTCAAAGGTTGGGCTTACTGATCTTGGACATCCTTTCCAGCTTTAAGGATTCCATTAATCTATTCCATGATTCCTATGTTTAAAGGGATTTGTAGCTGTTAGGAAGGGTTTTACAGCCCTGATCTAGGCGGTGTGAAAGATGTACATGTTTAGACACAGGAACCCAAAAGCTGCAAGTGGGATACTTGCACAATAGAGTTCATAGCCATGACCAGGCTGGCAGCACTGCTTTTCTGCCAGCTGAGTACGGGGCTGTCTGAGCCAGCATGGAGCACAGCAGGCTTGCCTTGGCTTTCCTTGCAAGGACCTTTTGGCTGGAGCTGAAGCTCTCAGGGAAAGGTTTTCATACCAACACAGGCAGGACATATTTTGGAACTCTGTGCAGCACAGTAAGTCCATGTACAACTGCAGCCTCCTGAGGCCTGAAAACTGCCAAACAAAGGCTGACTCAGTGTGCATGCAGCTCGAGGGGTGCACAAACGAACAGCCCCCACCTTGATGTGCTGGGTTATATCCACCTCACAGGGCCTCATGTTGCACAGGCGGCTCTCCTTCAGGAGCCGGCACTGCTCGTTGTCGTTGGAGATCCTGGTGGAGATGCCCAGCCCACAGGTCTTGGAGCAGGGACTCCAGGGTGAGGTGTGCACGATGCAGTTCTTCTGCCAGGCTTCGTCCTCTCCCTCGTACGCTGCAGATACACATTAACCCCACATTATTCAGCCTGGGCAGCTTTACATATTAAACACCCTCTGCCCAGCTCATTGCACATTCAGGCCACTAACCCACATAACTAAACCACAGCAAAGTGGCTCAGCATTCCCGTGGACTCCCTCATCCCACCCCCTTTGTGCTGACCTACTTGTGTCAGACTCTCCATCGCCGCGAGCGCTCGGGGCCGGGGCTCATTCCTTTATTCCCCTTCATAGCCTCACACAAGGGGGTCCTTGTCTGGGACCCCCAGGTGCTGCCACAATATAAACAATTACAGAAGCCTGAGCCAGCGGGTGGAGAGAGGCATGAGATCTGATCTCACCATGAAGGTTTATTCTGAGCCCATTCAATTGGTTCCCCGTAGCAGAAAGTGGTCAGCAGTCTCTGCTGGATGGCAGAGGGCTTGGGAAGCAGCCACAGCCTTTCACTGGGAGGAAGAACAGCTTCAATAGCTCTCAGAGAGCTCAGCAGCCCTTTGAAGAAAGGGTGGGCTCTGTTTTGAAAGCAGCCAACAACCCCAGTTATGGTTCTGGACCAGCCTCAGCCAAAGTCCCCACTGCTTGACAGCTCACAGGACAGTCACAGGCAAAACTCTGATAGAAACTGATGCATTGAGCTTGCTTGCTGTTACATTTATTATTACATTAATTATTATATTAAATGTAATAAATGCCACTCTGACTTCTATAAGACTTCTCCTTAGAGGAGAAAAATCAGGAAAGCAAAGCTATGTTTTGCCCTTTTTGGGACACAGGCCATGAGGACTTAAGGCCAGTTTCAGTAGTAGATATTTTGAATTTGGGCCTACCCCACATTTCAGAGCTATCAAGGACAGAGAAGCGAGGGCTAAACTCTGCTGATTTTAACCCACAAATGAAGACTGTGGCTTTTTTTTTTTTTTTTTTTTTTTTTGTGCAACAAAAGACCAACGTTTGGGAAAATGCTCTTCTCACCAAGGAGTCAAAATCTTTGTTTACAACAATCTGACCTCTCCTTGAGCTCTGCTTTTGTGAGATGGTCTAAAACATAGAACTAATGTGGCTAATGTCCCTACAGTGTGTCACAGGGCATTTTGACAATAAATTTAAGACATATGGCTAGTTGAATCTATCTTAGGCATTTGGGACCATCTTTGAGGCAAATGATAACACCTCTGTGCTGTGGGTTACGTGATCATTACTATAAATGTGAGTGTGAGGACAGAATGTTTAATGATGCCATCAATTCAGAACTGATGAAAAGTTGTATTACCACAAAGACAACTTAGCCCATCTCACAGTGAAATTTCCACACAATAAATGCCTTCAAGGTGTTGTGTAAGTCTGAGAGTCCTAAGTTCTATCCTAATGTACAGGGGCTTTAAAATTGCACTACAATAGCAATATAACCTGGACAGAAAGCCTTGGTCCCCAATTAAACTGAGTCCATTCTCTTTCCCAGAGGGTTCAGACTAAGGGAAAAAAATTAAAATGAAGAATTAAAAAGGACTTTTGATATCTTCAGAGTTCCAGCAGACGTGTCCTTCAAAGGGGTCTTTGGCACACAGAATTCCAGAATGGTTGCACAAGCATGTTGGATGAATATCATATTGACAGAATTGTGAGATGGTTTGTGTTGGAAAGGACCTTAAAGATCAGCTCAGTGAACTCCCCTGCCATGGCCAGGGCAGCACCCACTAGATCAGGTTGTTTAGGGCCCCATCCAGCCTGGCCTTCACCACCACCAGGGATGGGACATCCAAACCCATATTGCTACTAAAGAGTTCCATGGGTGTTTGCCTGTCCTGTCCTCCAGCACGTGCTGTGTGGGAGGCTGTGTCTCCCTCACAAAGGTTAGACACCTGCCAGGTCTGGCAGTACAAGCTGATACTCTGCTTGTAGCCTCTGCCAGATGGCAAAGGAGAGATCTGCCTTGGCAAAGGAGAGCTCTGCCCCATTCCCACCGTACCTGCGGAGGAGATGTGACGTGGAGATGTCTTCCTGATTTTCCTGGAGTCATCACAAACCCACTGCTCGCAGCACTTCCCTGTCATCTTAATCAGCTTTGGGTTTGGGCACCAGACAAGTGGAGGACGTGAGTTTGTGCACATGGGAACACAGCCCACAGCCCCATTAATGCACGTGCAGTTGTATTTGCAGTTGGGCTGAAATGTCTCCCCATTCTTGTACCTGACTCCATTGAGGACACATCCTACACCAACAATCTCTGAAAAGAAAGAAAAAGAGAGAAAAACACACAGAGCACCATTAAAAGAATGCTGGCAACAAACAGCTCCAATGTGCTCCTTTACCAAGCTGATCCCTGGGCTGGCAGTGCTGCAGAGCATCGTGTTCAGCCTGGTGCTGCACCATGTGTAGTGACACCATCTAGGGAACTGTTTCCATTCTAAATCACAGCCAAAAAAGAGAACCTTTTAATGCTTCAAGGAAAAAATAAGTTAGAAAATAAAACAAGTTTTATCCACAAATTTTTACTTAAAAAGACCAAGAACATTTCATAGCATGGTGGTAGGAATTGCTCACAGGGGGAGAAATCAAAGTAATTTAAAAAATACTTAGTGAAATTTGAGGTTTTCAGAGACATGTGAGACATTCATGGAATTGCACATATGACACAGCTGTTCACAACACCTGTGTGTATCTGAAGCAAACAGGGAGAACAAACATGGGAGCAAAAGGAGCACTTAAATGGCACTGGATTCCTATATTTAGGAAACTGGATCTTAGCCAGTTTATCACAGAGCAGTTTTCTTGGAAAATGAAGTACACGTTATAAAGCCATAAAAATAAATATTTGATGTACAATTCTTTTTGTAGAAAATCACTTTAAAAAGTCAAGCCTTTTGATTGCCCATGAACAGGAATCACAGAGCAGCATTTTTTGTTTGTTTCAAATTATAGACAGTTACTTGGAAGCAGTGGCTTTCAATGGAAAATTCAAACTTTAGTCTCTTGTTTAGTCACATGGAGGCACTGCTCACACAGGGGTTGGGTTGCTTATGTTCTGAGTCTGGTCAGAAAAGCAAAAGAGCTGCTTCAGAAAAACACAAATTGAAATGCTGGATTAAAGCTCTGCAAAGGCTTCCTATTTTTAGAATGAGCTGAATGAAAACATCAAGCACAAATCCCTTCTTCTGCACAAAAATGAGAGCTGTTGCAATTTCAAACACAGATCCAGATCTCCAGTTCACACTCAGCTCCAATTTTTGTAATGCTTCAGCCTTTGTACCGAAAAGGCAATCACTCAGCGCTGGAGCTGGGCCTGAGGATTCAGAGAGACTTCTAGGTATGCCCTCAGATTATGACAGTTCAAAAAATGCTGTGTCTCCTGGGGTTATCCTATGAGGATATTCCTCCTGGATTATGTTAATTTAGTCTCCTGCAGGTCTCATAAACCAAGAAGTTCACCATGAGAACATCCCCAAACACAGAGGGGCTTTGAATGCCTTCAAGAAGAACCTCACTGAGCATCAAAATAAAGCAATTTGGAGGCACATCCCTATTCCCAGCCCCACATGCACAACACCTGCCTCACCCCCTGGGCCTGTGCTCAGCACCTGCTGCCTCTGCTTTGCTGCAGAGAGAAGCCAACAACAAAAGCAGAGCTGCGGTGACTCCCACCAGGCTCCTTTTTGATGTCTGTGAGGTTAGATCCTGGGGCACACCTCAGCATGGCAGTCCAGATACAGCCTGGATTTCACTCAGTTTGACCCCACTCCCTTTCCCAACACATATTCCTGACTCTTTCAGGGTCTTTAGTCTCCATAAATTACATTGTTTCTGTGGCCCTTCACACCCTGGATTCTCTCGATCCAGCCAAAAGCATCCATATGCAAATCCAGTTCCTCACAGCAGTTAGTCCCTAACACCAGCACAGGATTCCCACTCACAGGAGCTTTCAGTCCCCAGGTCAGGACAGAAGCTGGTGGGCTCAGAGCAGGGTGATGCAGCCTCTGTGTGGCCCAGGGTACAACAAGAACACATCAGCAGACCTGTCCTGTACCTCTGCCTGGGTGCTGAACACAAGGGAAAGGCCCTGGGTTCCTCTGGCAGTCAGAGACAATCTGCCTCACATCCTCCCCATGGAAAGATCTTCCTCTTGCTCCCTTCAGCTGTGCCCACCATAATGCTGCTCACCAAATAACCATAAATGTCACATAACCACAAATGTCACATGTCGTCATGGCAGTAGGGAAGCGAAAGCACAGACTGGGAATCTCTCCAGAGCTCCCTGGAAGAGCTGGGGTCAGTCTTCCTCCAGCACAGGGCTGCTGCCACTGCACACCAAGTGCCTGTCATGGCTGGGAGGACTGCAAAGACCAAAAGATATCCAACTAAGAAAACAACCATTTAAATAAATAAACAAATGCAAAGCAACATGAGGGCCTTTAAAGAGGCCTAGGAAGCCTGATAGCTTTGAGACAACATCCAGCCTGTTTTCCTCTCCCAGCTCAGGGCCAGCTGTAACGATGTCATTCTTGACAATGTTTGTCTAACCTGCTCTCGCAGACCTCTCATGAATGTTCTACACACACTCCAGACAATACATTTAAATGATCTCATATCCTCTTTTCTTAACCTTAATCTTTTCTAATCTTGAAAATCACTGTTTAGGCTTACAGCTCCTAGCACGTAACTACTTCTCTTGTTGTTATTTTGCCTGTATCCTACAAAAATCTGGTCAGACTGCACTTTTTTTTTTTTTTTTTTTTTTTTTTTTTTTTTTTTTTTTTTTTTTTGGTGCCCCAGTGCAAAGCTGAGGTCATTTTTTACTAGACTTCCCACCCTTCTGCTGAGGAAGAGCAATGCCCAGTATCACTTTTGTGAGAATCTGCCAGCTTACCCTGAACTTCTTAACTCTTTAAACCTGTCCCTTGTGTAACCTCTGCTCATATTCTAAGTTTATTGAAGCCCACGATTTGCAAACCTTTTCCTCTTCTGTAGATCAGTTATTCTATAAGTCCATCTCACATTCAGCTCACCTCCAGGTTTCCTTTCACCTTTATATTTTCTCTTAAATCATTTGTTTTTATGTTCCAGTCCAGAAGCCCCCTGATATGAATGGTTTTTTTCCTCTTTATGAACCTAAAGCCATGACCATATGTTCTAATAACTTACTAAAAGCAGCCTTTCTGATCAGCAATGTGTGTGGTTGTGCTGATGATCTTTTCACTTTTAATCATTCCCAGAGTAATAATTTTCAATAATTTCTGACTTTCATGAGAGGATCAGAGTCCCCTCATGTTCTGGAACTCAGAACAAGTGAATATACTCTTAAAACACTACCAAATTTCTTTTTGTGCTTTTTCATGGAAAGTGTTTCCAGTGTCACAGAACCAAGAGTTTACTGTCAGAGGTGGGAAGAAATCCTTCTGCCTCATGACAGCTAATGTGATTGCAACAATTGAAAAATTAAGGTTTAAACCTCAGTTTGTAACTGACAAGCTCTGATAGGAGATGATTCATTCCTGACCATCTTGACAGAGTATCCTACAGACCACGTGCTATCCTTCTAAGGTATTTGCTATAAAGGAATTAGCCAAAAGTATTCCCTTAATGCCCTGGTTTTCGTGTAGGGGCCCATATTGCTTGTCTTTAAATCCAGCTGCCTGCCTATCCTTCCTTCATCCCCAACCTACTACAGCACCTCCTCCTGTTACAGGGAGTACAGAATAATCTATTTATGCATATGGAGACTTTCAAATGCTGGTTGGTCTTTGCTCTTGGCAGCAGCCAAATCAAAGGAATCAAAAGGCAGGAATTCAGATGTCATTTCTCATCCAGCCAACTGCCCTGAGAACAAAGGACAGTTTGTGCATCATCTCTCATTCCCCAGCTACAGGGGAATGGAAGATGATGCACAGAGGAGCTGATAAGCACAAAGCCAGGTATCTAAAACGAGATAAATCTCAACCCCTGCTCAGCCTGACGGGAGCTGCCAGCCTATATCTAATCAAAAATATATGTACATCACTTACGTGCACATACTCCTATTTCGTACCTAGGTCTGTCTCCACTGTAGTCACAGTACAAGCCCCTGTGGAAGTCACAGGTGTCAGCCTCTGTGCAGCTCTCCCCTCGCTGCCTGGCACACGTCTTGCAGCAGTCACAGCCATCCGTGACCAGGCTGACGCCGGCCGCGCACCGCGGTGGGGACTTGGGGCACTCGCAGGGCCACCTGCAGTACTGGGTCCGTGTGTAGGGCTCTGCCGTGGCTGGGACGGTGCTGCTCATGGTGAGGGAGGTCTGGCCAGTGGCCTGCAAACAAAGAAACACAGCTTGGAGAGCGTTACAGAGAAATGGGGGCTGCAAACCCTGTGCTGCTTAGTCCTCAGTTAAAATTCCCTCAGGTCTCATGAGTGAAAAAAGAAACTTCAACAAACCAAGCCTGCAAGTCAATTATTCATTAGTCATTATTCAATTATTCATTATCAATGAATTATCAAATTCAAAATTTAATGATCAGATAAAAAACCTGATCAAGGTTAATCAGGGTAGGAAAGGGATTTAATGTAACACCGTGATGCAATTCCAGGTCACTATTACTAAGATCATGGAGTGCTGGGATGCCATAGTTCATATCACAACCCACAGAGGGTAGAGGCTCATTGCATTCTGAGCTCTCAAATCCCTAGACAACAAACTCTGGATGACATTTAACAGCACCAGCCATGCTTGTGGTGCAGGAAGGGTGCAAATCGAGCGAGTGACAAAGCAAAGATTTCACTTTTCAAAGAGGATCACTGCAAAGAAAACCTGTGCTGTACATGGGGGTCAAGCAGGGCACAGTATCTCAGGCACAGAAATAAATGGAGTTTTTCACATGGGGTCAACAGCAGAAGGAACGTGGCACTGCTCGGGCACATGTGGTCTTGAAGCCTTTCTACTGTTACAAAAAAATAAGAGTGCAACCCTAAAAACTCCAAAAAAGGAAAATCAGACTCTAGAAATTGCTAAGGCAATTCCCTCCATTGCTGCCTTCCCTGTACTGTACTTTATATCCCCAGTGTGTTTTCCTCTTTTCAGTTTGAGATGTCTCAAACAAAAGGCTTTCCAAAATCTCTCCCTGAAGGAAATGCCTCACCCAAGAGTTTGTGGGAAAAGACCCCACAGCTGGTGAGATACCCATCAGGATATCTTTGCAAAGTGCCTTTACTGTCTTATACAGTTTCTTT
Source organism: Serinus canaria (assembly GCF_022539315.1). Lineage (NCBI taxonomy): Eukaryota > Metazoa > Chordata > Aves > Passeriformes > Fringillidae > Serinus > Serinus canaria. The sequence goes on along the minus strand of NC_066315.1, from coordinate 143,833,195 downwards.
GTTAGCAAGCTCAGATTTTATTAAAGTACATTTAGTACATTTATTAGTACATTTCTAAGCCTGCTACTGATGTATCTGAAGGTGTATTTAAATATCTTGGAAACTGGTTATCCTATATTTAGAACACTAAATTGTGAACACATTGCTAATCACTGCCAAATAGACAATGTGTTTGCTCTGGGCATAATTCCCAATTCCATTAAGGCCCCCTTTACAAACAGTTGGCCCTAAAGTAGGCTTAAAAAACACCTTTAAACTCTTGTTTAAACTAAAACATACCAATATACTTTACTCCCACTTTAAGGCTCCTTGATGCTGTCAGAGTTGTTAAAAGAGGAACACTCAGATCGATGAAAAGCCCTGGCCTTTCAATAGTAGGATTTTTCATTCCACTCACAATCATTTGAGCAGGTGCAATAATCTGCCACTTAAGAAGAGAGGCCTCCTCAAGTGCCATAAACCTATTTACTTTGTTGCTGATCATTAAAAAAAGTGCTTAATAATCAGGTCCAGATATACAGACAAAAATCACACAGCTATTTAAAGAGCTCATTGCCACAGCCCAGCCCTGTAAGTAAATCCCTTGTTTCTATTGTCAACATGAGCAAGCAGCTTCTCCCTGTGCAGATATGAACGTGTCTGTGAGCCAGCACACGTAGCAAAGAGGAGCCCTCATGCTCCTGTGGGTTTAATTAATATGTGAAGGGCTGAGGCTGAATTCTTGTAAAGCACAGAATAGCTAGGAGACATTTGGTGGCTTGACAGGAGTTTAGAGTAAATTATTCAACAGCCCTTCCTCTAGGTCTGACACCTGAGCAGGCCAGGGAAGCCTTTCCAGAGTCCTTACAGTGAGGAACTGTTGTGGATGTGCTGGCTGAATTGTCCAGAGGTGTGGCTGAGTCCATTGGATGGATAGTGCACATGAGCATCTTCAGACAATCAGTGTGGACAGGCACTAAAGTACCATCACTCCTGGATTTTAAAAACAGGGAAGGCATGGAGTGGTGGGGTTGGTATCATGTCCTGGGCTCCATCACCACCTAAGCAAAAAGCAGACTTTGGAAGCTGTTTTCCACTGGAGCCTTTAAAAGTGCACAACCTCTACAGCCTTGCAGGTTCTCCTCTCCTCTCCTCTCCTCTCCTCTCCTCTCCTCTCCTCTCCTCTCCTCTCCTCTCCTCTCCTCTCCTCTCCTCTCCTCTCCTCTCCTCTCCTCTCCTCTCCTCTCCTCTCCTCTCCTCTCCTCTCCTCTCCTCTCCTCTCCTCTCCTCTCCTCTCCTCTCCTCTCCTCTCCTCTCCTCTCCTCTCCTCTCACTCTCCTCTCCTCTCCTCTCCTCTCCTCTCCTCTCCTCTCCTCTCCTCTCCTCAGTCCCTCAGAACTTCACTGAGGGAAAAACCATTCTGCAGATTTATAAAATTATTGGGTTTCCCATTTCCATGGTCACTGGAATATCTAAGTCTCTTTGGAAAAGTCACTCAGCCCTACTACTTCAACGTCCCAGAACATTTTAGAAAACAGACCCTTCCATTTTAATGAGTATGTTGGTTAAATCATCATGACTGATGCTTTCCACAAGTGCTATCAAACAGGAAATCACACTGTAAGAGCCTTCCCCAATGGCTGTCCTTCATTAGAAAAAAACACCAAAAACCCCCAAAAATCCACCCATGTAATTTAAAGTTTCAGGAATCATGTACTTAGGGTCAGTATAATGCAGAGGAGGACCATGATTTTGTAAGAAGTCTGAAATAAGATTTCAGATTAAGAAAGAGAAAAGAGCAAAGAGAAAATGAACACCAAAAGTCACAGTAGAGGGGATTTGATAAGCTTATTTCAAAATATCAGAAAGATAAAAGAATATGCCTGTTAGGAAATTAATTTTCTGCAGTACTGGTAATTAACCTGTTTTGTTTAGTTATTCTTTAATCTTGTATTTATTATCCTGGGTGCCAAGGATAAAATATTCCACCAAAATTATTCATGAGTTCTAATTTTTCTGCTTCTGGAGATACAAGCCCATCTTCATCAAAACAAGATGAAGCCTTTCTCACCTGCTGTGCCTGATAATTCTCTATTAAAGTCACTCCTGATTTATGCTTGGAAAGCTCCAAAATTACTTTCTTTTTACATCTGCAGAGCAGATTGTTAGCAACAATTCCCAGTTAATTTCTGTCTCCACATTCCAGAAAAGAGAAGGAGAAAATAAAAAAAATTACCCACTGTATGCCATAGCCACAAACTCAATATTTTTAATAGCCAGGAGTTTTATTACCAAGTTTCAAGCTATTAAATGGATAGCAGCATTTTAGCAGCACATTCTTCCTACTGGCAACATATATTTTCAATCTGTTGAAAAAGACTGCAATTGTAAGTATGTTTAGTTTTGAAAATGGAAAGAACCAAGCTATGGTGCTGAAACCCGTATATGTAGCCCAAACTACAAGCTAGGCAGACTTATTCAGAACTTTTATATAGTACATGAGAAGCCCCAGAGTGTCACAATATACCCCTTTGCTTCCAGCTTTTACAGATGTTTAAAGATATATTCATGTGTGTGCATTGATTTTACTGTTTCAGTGCTGAAAGATCTCACTCTTAAAACCTTTTTCTTTCAATTATTTTTCTCTTCAGCTGGGTGAAGGTAGGAAGAAGCTATCCCTGTTCTTCCCTTCCAGTTTATTGATGGGGAATGTTCAGACAGGATGGTGACTTCTAAATTGGATTCCTTTGGCTGCCAAGAGAACTGGAGAAGTGGTTCCATAGCAGCAGAAACCTTTGTACTTTATGAACTCCCACTGTTTTCTCCTTGGTGGTAATTTAGTCTCAAAGGAGAACTCTTTACTTCAGTCAGAGCTGCCCAAGCTGTGTTTTGCAGGATACATGTTGTTGGGTGGACTACATTTAATTTCTCACAGTAGAACACATTAGAGAAGTAGTTTTAACCTACATTTCTGATACTGCCTTTCTGAGCAAATGCCAGATGTTGTTGATGGAGGGATATGATGTGATCTGGATTATCCTGTTCTTTGTCTCTGACACACTCACAAGTGAAAATGATTAGTGAGGAAATTTTATTAAAACATTCTCTGTACTACAAGGTCTGACAACGTCATCCTGTCACTGTTTAGAAGTAAGTCCAGATCTGGAGTTTGACTGTACTATACAAGAACACTGAAGTTCAAAATGCAGTTTTATGCAGACACTTTGGGATGCATCTCCTAGGAAAGGGCTGAGCACTTGCACATAACACACATCTGCTTTCCCCTGGTTCCACCTACTGGCTGAACTATTGAGACAGCACAAGCAGAAAAGCCTCTAGAGTCAATCCCAGTTCCAAGAACAACCATAAGTATTCCCACAATCCAAAATTATTTTCAAGACACTCCAGGAGACTCACACAAATCCCCAGAGTTTCTGGCACTAACCTGATGTAGCACATTCCCAGGGGAACACAGCCTCTGGAGCTCAATTGTAGCAGCGTGTGGCTGCTAACACCCGAATTTTTACTCAATAAATAAGTAAAAAATGAAAAGACAAAATGAAATACAAACAATCCATTAAATAAAGCCACATACCTTTCCATCCCTCAGCTGTATTTCTGGGCAAGCATAGAGAATGCTTAGTTTCATTCCAGAACTGACAGAAGTTAAAATCTCATAATGCTTGTCAGAGAGATGGCAATGTAGAACAGGACCTGGCTTACATCAGTGGGCTTAAATCAGGCCCTCAGGGTAGACATTTGCTCTTGATTTTGCTCAGCTGAAACTTCTGTGCTGAATATTTCTGAATATTTGCATTATTATTATACCCAAAACAGATGGGTTAACAAAGAGCCAGTTCTTACAAGGAGATCAGCAGTAATCACAGTACCACCAGAACTTCCTCACTGTTAAACTCTTGCAACAAATCCCTAAGTCCCCATGAATGCTCATAAATTGTCACAAGCTAATGCTTGGGACAAGTAGCATCAGGACAAAGATATAAATCTGATTCTGCAGGACACATAATTTCATGGTCAGAGGAAAATATGATTCTGCAGGGCTCAGCTTCCCCACACATGAGGGTCTAGATACCTCATTAAAAATGATCCCAGACATGAAATCTCCTGGACATATTATGAAATTACAGACTCAGAACCCAGAAAATGTAAGACAGTTTTAAAGATGTCAGGTGCCAGCTGGATTTATTCTTGCTGTGTATGGTAGGCTGAGCAGAAAAGAACGTTCTGCATGAAGCAAAACACCCAATAGCTAAGAAAATAAAATATTCCCAGTGAGCCAACCATTATATGTCTGTGGATCCATGAATGATGAGCAATCAGCTTCCTGTAGCTTTATTTTGGGAAATATATCTGTGGGAAGAATGCAGACAGATGTTTGGAATAGCCTTTTCTAACTCAGTTTAGACAATTACAGAGTAAAGATTACATACATTCATCTCTTTGCCAAAAGATTGCTTATACTGGCAAACTCAGTGTGACCTCCCTTTTCTTCATATTTTTCCATGGAGTATTCAGAGGGAAAAAAAACTTCCCTGTTAGAAAGCAACCTGATGTTTATAGCTGTTGCCCCCTGTAGAAGCACTTATTTGGAATAGGGTGACCTAAAAATGCTTGGGCATCATTAACAAATTGATACTGCCACCACTGACTCCACAAATAGAGATATTGAACAGCACAATTTCTGTGCTCTAAGAGCATTTTAATGTCTTGTGCTGCAATGAGCTCATCCCGTGAAACAAGCTTGAACTGGAGTATGAAAAGTAACAGGGAACAGCTGGAGGAGCAATGAGAAAAGTCTCCAGAAGGTACAAGCAGACAGACTTCACTTTTAGAAAAGGGAAAATGTGTGTTGACCATCCAAGATCACAGAGTTTGAAACCATCCTGAAACTGCACAGTACAAGATGTGGCTGTATCTGCCAAAATCTGGGTAGCAAAACCAGATTCAGTTCCAGCAGCCAGACAGGAGCAGAGTGCTTTGGCAGAGGTTTTACTTTACAAGTGGCCTTGTTCTGCATTTGTTTATCTCCTTTTCAGTCACAGCTGTGAAATCAAAAGGAAGATACTTTTCGTCTTCTTGCCCTCTTGGGGACATTCTTCCATGCTGGGCACAAAATGTAAAGAAAAATTCAAAAGCTCCACTTATTTGTTTGTTTAGTTGTAGTGTCTTTCCCCATGGCAAGAATAGTCCAAATTTCAATTAAGTTCTTCAATATTATCATGTTTTTTTCTGTTTCTGTTCCAATGCATAGAATTTTGACTTAAAACAACTTTTCATTTTTCAATTTCAATGTTATTTAAATTCTCTAATCTGAAACAATTTACGTGATCTGCTCCTCCCTGGAGTTGCTAATTAATTGATTGAGTCATGCATCCCTATTTCCCTTAAATAGCAATTTTCTCTCCATATCAATTTTTCACAACTATTTCTCTGTAGCTCTGAATTCCTGATTTGGACGCTGTATTTTCCAGCTATCAGTTTCTTGTCCTTGAAATCCATATTAAGCACTCTCATTTTGCAATTGTTATGTTAATAAGTTTATTTAGATGCAATATGGAAAAGAATCTGGTTTTGGTGAGATATCAATAGAACAATTAATTTCCTGGACTACAGTCTTGAATTCTCACTTCAAATGGTTTATGGGAATTTGCAGTCTAGAGCATGGCAACCAAGATGGTCAGAGACCAAAAGAGAAGACCCTGAGGGAGCTGGGCTGCCCTCAATCCACTCTTCCCAAGGGTAGCAGAGGGGGAAACAATGGGCAGAAGCCACAAAATATGTCTGGGGAGGTTCTGAACACAACTTCTTTACCAGCAGAGCAATGCACCACCAGGACAGGTCATCCAGGGAGGCTCTGGATTCTCCATGCTCACGTGTTGCACTCAGAGGGCAAGGACAACCAGCATTCCTGGCAGCCTGTGCAGGCACACCTTGCCAAATCCACAAGTGAAAATGCCCCCAAACCCAAACCACCTACAGGGAATCTTCCCCAGTTCAGTTCTGCATTGGGCCACCTAAAGTCTGCTTCTGACTCAGGGAATAAAAATGGACCTATTTGTTAAATGGTGCATATAATGCGGATAAAAGAATTCTATTCTTAAGGACTATCCCATCTCCTATCATAAACCCAGCCAAACAAAAGCTATTTGACAGATTATTATTTTATTTGATAACAGGAAACATACCATAAATCTGGTTTTGTAGCTGGAAGGAAAAAGAAGCTGCTGCTATTGCTACTTTAATGGCCCCTTTGGAACACATGGTATGCCTGGCTTCATCCAAAAAAACATAGCTGCCATTTAATACAGTGTTATATCATTATATCAAAGCCACCTCAAGACTCTCAATGAAAGATGAGCAGTCTTTGCACTGCTCCATCCCCGTGGTTAAGTAACAAAGAGATGGAGCCTCCAACTTGTCTGAATAAACAGCAGCATTTCCAGATACAGAGACCCATCACAAAAGGGTATTTTGTGCCAAGTGTGGCATATTTTGGTAACTGTGGCTCATAATATATTACAAGATCTGCTAGAGAATGCAGATGGAAGACAGAGGTCAGCAACATCTTTAGGGCCAATGGAAGATGCCAGACTTCTGCATACTTGAGGAGGACCTGAAATTAATCCTGAGTCTGAATGCAGATCATTAGGATCCAGCTTGAAGTGGTGCGTGCTATCTCACCCTTTGCCAGGCAAAATCATGGCACAAGTCTCTTGCAGCATCTGAAGTGAGCTGGTTCTGTGTGAGCAAAAGGATCAGTAAAGCAGCATTTGTACTTTTGAAGCAAAGGCATCCCCAGGACAGTGGATGGTGGCCTGATCTGGGTGTGGTCTGGCCACACCTGTGTGAGGAAAGCAGCTTCTCTTTACAGAATCATGGAATCCAAACAGTCAACCAGACTTTAACTAGAGCCTGCGGCTCTTTCTAGAAAACCAAATCAGGAAAGCTGTGAAACGCAGAGTGGGAGAGGAGTATAATCAGATTTTATCTTACACCAAGCAGAGGGAGAGAATAATGGCAAGAGTGCAATTCTAAGTACCAGCAATGACAAACCACATCCATGTGATTGCTGTGTTCTGCTTGCAAGGACAAGACTTGCACTGTGGTCTCCACCACAGCTCAGCTCATCTCGTGATACTTTCACATCTGTATTGTGAAAAATTCAGCTAGTATCCCCCACCATGAGTTCCTCTGAGAAAAAAACAGATCAAATGGAACAGTATTTAAATGAAAGAAGGGAAACATGACTTGAAGATGCATCCAGACAGCAAGAGGTCTGACTGATGTTCTGAACAAGCAGCAGGCATCTGGAAATCCCTGAAAACAGGACCATGGCAGTGCTAAGACATCTGGGAAGTGAATGAGTGTTATCATCACACTGAGGGTGCAGAGGAAAGAGAGACTCACACAGAAGACAAACCACAAAACCTCCCTGTGAGTTAAAGTCATTGACATGGTTAGGCAGGGAGAGGGACAAACCATGAACATGAGGTAACTGGAGTGCCCAGGTTGTCACAAAGAGGAAAAGGGGAACTGAACACCTTCTTCTTTCCCCCACATCACCCTCTGTGGCATCTGATCACACTGCCAGCAGCACAGAAACAGCACCATGGCCTGTGCTACTTCCAGGGGTTAGGTTTTCTGCCCTCCCTGTCATATAAGTCATGGACTCACAGAAGATGAGGGGCTAATGTGGATGTCTCAAACACCAACAGCCAAATAGCTGTGGAGCCAACCAAAGGTGTTGGTAATAACACACTGTGAGAAAGAACAGGATGTGGCTGGAGAAGGGATCATAGGCAGGTAGAGGCAGTACTTGTCTGGGATAAATGTCCTTGCTCTGGCTCCTGCAGATTAACACAACACAGTTCAGCACAAGGGCAGGGGTGAAGCTGAGGAACAGGCTCGGGGGGAATCAAGACCACTAAATACCCCCAAAACCCTCCTACCCATTTCCAGAAAAGTCAAGAAGAACAGAGTGTCTGTGCATGCTAAATAATTTCCATAGAAAATTAGAAACTTATTTCCAGGGCAGGGAAGATTTATCAATAAAATAGTGCCCCCATGAAGCCCTGGTGTCTGTGCCCCCCAGGAACCTGGACACGCTATCAGGCAAATCACCAGGACTTGTGGTGTCTCTGTTCCCTCCCCTCTCTCCCCTTCTTTAATCCAATCCATCTCTCTCTCTTTTCTCTATCACCCTATTCCTTTACCCAAACCCCACTGCTGTGTGCTTACACTAGGAGAACAGGGTTGAATTTACACCAATTTCCAAGCAAAATGAGAAATTTACCAATAAAACTTGGTAAATTTTCATGGATTTTTGTCATTTTTTGTCAACATGTACAGCTAAGAATCTTGGGTGCTCCCCTTTCTTAGAAGGGTGGGACACCATGTAAAGTCCCTTCTGCCTCCTTCAAAATCCCAGACAGAATTCCCGTGACATTTCTCTATACTACAGTGTGAAATTATTCACTCAGACACACATCTAAACAATCTTCATTCAGGGATCTGAAGGAAAGTATAAAAAAACACAAGCACAAAGCAGATGCTGCTTTAAATCACATCCTAGAGGAACTGAAGTAGAGAATTCCCTAGGGAGACATTATCTTCCTAATCTGTTTTCTTCCTAAAGCTGGTATCAAACTTTTAGCCATATCACAGGGTACCAATGTCAAACAACTGCCTCTTAAAACCCCCCCAACAGATTTAATTATGTATTTTGTCACTGTGCTTTAGAATGTTTAGAAAAGGTTCTCCAAACGAAATCTGAAGTCCTTTGCAGCAGTGATGCCTAAAAAGAGGAGCAAGCAGCAGAGTGCTAACAAAGCCTTCTGAACATTTTTGCTTCTGACTTGAAAAGCAGAAATCTACGAAACAACAACAACACACACATGCAAAAACAGACTTAAGGCTTTTAAATAAAACCAGTAAATTCAATATAAATGTAGCTGCAAGCACTGCATGAGATCAAGTGTACAGAAGTCCATGGTCTAAGGGAGTCTGAGCCCAGGCACAGCAGGTAGGCAGCAAGCCAGACACGGGGTGGTCCATAAGCTAGAGAAATGAGGAATTGCTCTAAGCTCATATTAGAAGCTAAACTGAGATCAGCACAAGCAACTTTGCCAATTTTATGGTGAGATCATTTAGCAGGAGCACAGTGATTAGCTAGAGGCCTGCTTTTCCCAAGCTTTGCTGAACTTATCTGCCTAAATCCCTGGAACAAGCCCAGCCTATCTGAAGAAATTTACTAGCTCAACATGTGGAGCAGAGACATTATGTGCCAAAACACGTACACAACGACCCTTCCCAATGATGATATCAAAGAGCATCAGGCCTAAAGCTATGAGGAAGGAAAGGAACACTAAAAAAATCTGTAATTTGTTAACTTTTCTAGATGGTAGTTGAGACACTGAGGTAGATTGGAGTACAGGTTTTGTAAGCAGAAAGGAAGAGACTGTAAATTTCAGATACTCAATGTACTCATCACCAGATGTACCAGATCCAGGACAGCCCCATGCTCAGTTTTTTATGATCTGTGACAAGTGACAAGCCTGCACAGGTAGTTTGTAGTCTACCAAAACAATGTTGGAAAGAAGCATCCTCTTTCTCCAAAATCTAGGAAAACAGATCAAGTGATATTACCCAGCTGCTCAACTCAGTCTCAGTGCTGGTCAGGTGTGAAATGCTTACAGAACCTGAATTAAGAGATGTGCAAAAGGACATCAGAAGCCCCCAGACTGAATGCCATCTAGAATGAAAATCACCTCTTAAAGCTGGCACCAATCTGGGCAGATGAGTTCTTCATGACAGACTTTAACCTATCTGGGGATCATGCTAGAAATCAACATCAGCACTGCATTTCCAAGAGGGCATCTAGTAAGACATGTAAAAACATGAATTGTTTTTATATATTATTAATTTTCTTAGTGCTATCATAAATTTCATGTAAGCTACAAGCCCAGCCACAAGCAAACTAACCTCCACTTTCTCTAAGAAAGAAAGGAAAAGAAAATCTGCTTTCAATACAGGAGGGAAAAGTTTTGGGGCACACAGCTATTTGAGGGTCAATCTATCCCATTAAAGATGCAAAATAAACATTTTTCTTCTCTGTGAATGTAGAAGCTACTCATTTCTTACACATCCAAGAGGATATCATCCAGATTTCCCCCAGAAAAGGCAAGAATCCAGCAGAGCAGGTTGCTCAGAGCCCCATCCAGCCTGGCCTTGAACACTTCCAGAGACAGTGTGTCCAAAACTCTGGGCAGCCGTGTCAGTGCTTCACCATCCTCACAGTAAAGGATTTCTTCCTAAAATCTAATGTAAATGTCTCCTCTTCTGATTTAAACCTGTTACCCCTGGGGGAACTGTTTTTTACATGGGTAGGTAGTCCAGTCACTACCTACCTATGTAAAAAGTCTCTGTGTCTATTTTTTATAATCTGCTTTTATAAGTAATGGCAGGCTACAATGACTCCACTCTGAAGCTTTCTCTTTTCCAGGCTGAACAACCCAAAATCTTTCTGCTGGAGAGTCAGAACTGGAGAGAGGAGGAGAAATGGAGGAAATCAATTTTGATTGGGACCTGGAGATGCCCATGCAGTAAGACAGAGTCACAAATATGACTATAAAAGACAAGTTCCTTTTCTAATGTAGACCACAAAGCCACGTGGTAATTGCACATGGATGTATCTTGTTCACCTCTCATAGTCACTGCAAAGGATAAATGACAGGCAGAACAGCATGACTAAAATATCAATGCCTTAAAAGAATATTTATGCTAATAAAAGTCAGATAATTTGCACTGACAAATTTATTTATCTAGTCTACAAAATAAATCCCCTGGCTGTCAAATGTATGAACGTTTTGGCTCCAAAAATGTGCTGGAGCAAGTCACCAGCTCTGTGCAGTGCTGTAGAAGATCTCAGGTTTGGTTATAAGCAGTAACCACACCTGTGAGACACTCAGTAGATCACTGGGATCTTTGGCACTGGTGAAATGTGTCAAAACCCACCCACCCTCCTCAGCTTCTCTGAGCAAGGAGCTGCATTCACAGCTGCTGGGTGCAAACCCTGGTACAAACTTCTGCTAAATGCAGAGGGGATCATTGCATTGACCTCACAGGAGTCTTCACAACAATAAAATGCCTGATTTTAATGCAGCCAAAGGCAGAGAACATAAACTCTACATTGGAAGAGTAAAGCATGACTTTGTGTCTGCAGAACAGGAGTGGTAACAATTCTTTTGCTACAAGGAACAAACTCTGAAGACTGTGAGCTGCCCAGACCACAAAGGAACATGCAGCTGCCAGGGGGAAGGGAATGAATGCAGGTGAGGGAGACCCCAAGAGTTCCCTATGAAGATATCAGTATGGACAGGGAGAGCTGCTACAAGGGCTATAACCTCAGGACTTTGCTGGTGCTGCACCTGGGAAGAACAAATTTCACCCATAGAAATATCCTTATTCAGCTTTTAGCATAGGATTTTACCTGAATATGACTTTCAGATGTGTCTGGAAGAATTCAAATACGGTGGAACACCACAGCTGAGCACCTTTGAGAAACCTGCTTTATTAAAAAAGGGTTTCTCCATTTTCTTCACTTAAGAGAAACAATGACCTGGCAGCCAGGGCATTCCTCAGCTGGATATGCCTGCAGCTCCAGCAGCAGAGAGGGGTCACTCAGGATGGCAGAGTCAATGCAGCCAGGTCCTCACCAATGGGTATGATATCACAAATGCCATCAATTAAATAGGATGTGTTACCCCCAATGCCATCTATTAAATAGTGAGCAGACCCAGAATGAAAGCAGACACAGGTGAAGATTTTGGTCTGGTATGAAGAGCTGAAACACCCCTGGAATGTAATTTATCCCAAGCTGAGGTCTATTAGACACTTTCTCATCTCATGCAGTAAAAATTCTCTTTACAGAATTCTGGTACATTGGTTTTCTGCTGGTGCTCTTGCAAGGGAATTTAAAAATTTCAATCACTGTGGATTAAACTTAGAAGATGCAGCTATTTCCCCTGCACAAAAACAACATGACAAAGTGGGGATTGTGAAGGACAGAAGTGGTTTCACCAACAGCAAGAGGAAATCCTGTTCCTTTTGAATTAAGAGTTAAGCTACAGCAGGATGTGTAATGTGTGGAGATGTGCAAAAAGAAGAAAGAGGGAAAAAAAAGGATGGTCTGGACAGAGAAGCTAGAAATTTCCCTTAAGGAGAGAAACTGGTGATGTTGAAGCAACATAACTGCAAGATGTGAAGGGTTAAACTCTGTGTTTGCAGAGCCATCCAGTAGGAAACGCAGCTGTATCAACAGGAAGTGGAATCTGGAGTCAGAAGTGCATTTTTAAACTTGTCCATTTCTTTCTCAAACCTACCAAGGAGATTAACAGTGGAGATTAACACAAAAAAGAAAGGCCACAAGTGTGCACACTCTGCAATAACAAAGGACAGAGAGGGAGGGGGAGAGAGGGGAGGGCAGGCTCCAGCGTGCTGGCACAGCACTTACCAGCAGTAGCATCCACTTTCCAGCCCACCACGAAGACATAAAGCCTATTCAAGGCTCAGGGAAGGCTCACATGATGGGAATTTCCTGACATGGGGATGACTGACAGGCCCTTGGGTCGAGCTGGGCCAGAAGCAGCCAAAGTTCTGTGGACCAGACCTCCATGGCTGTCCATCTCAGCATCCACCCCCACCTCTTGCCTGGCCTCCTGGCCACTTTTCTCCCTTCTCTCCTACTCTCTGTGGTTGAATATCCTTAAAAAGTTACAATTTCAGTTTTGTACTTCTCAATTCCTTCAGCCAAGCTCCCAGCCCTGGAGGAGTGTCCAGCTCTCATTGGTTTCAATATAAAACTCAGACACAGAGAAAAGCAGAGAAAAATAAAGAGATGTTAGAATATTGGTGTAGATCAGGTTCCTGACCCTACCCACAGCTCCCATTAGCTTTCCAGTAAACAGTGGAATTCAGCATTTTAACTGTAAGACAAAAGGACTTTTCTTCCTGTTCCCCCTCTTCCTCCACACCCCATTTCTGATACAGTTCATCACAGCTCCACAAAAATGAAGAAGTGCATTAGCATTTTTATCAGAAGGTGAGTAAAAACCCTGCAAATTTTGTTACAGGGCACTTGGAGTGTCCTTCCTACTCAGTCTCTTTTAGCAGAAAAAACACACCACAGACACACAAGCAAGCCAACCTGTTACAGAGACTGATGCAAAATGAGAAAGAACATTTTATTTTTCCAAATACACTCATTTTGCAAGCCAAGAACTAATGATTTCAAGTCTGCTACAAACTGCATGGTGGCTGGGGGGGAGTTTAAGGCTGACCTTTAGGAACCAGAGTCTCAACCCCATGTTCACAGAGCCCACAGCCATTAACGCCCCAGGTCAGAAAACAGATACTGCCTGCTTGGTAGTGGCTGTGGAGAGAGGATGCCTGGGTTTCACAGTCACTCTGCCACATTTTTACCTTCTTTTCAATCATTAAGAGGAATTTAGGTCCATATCTTATTTTTTGGGGGGTTTTATTTCAGGTAATTACTCAACTCAGGGGAAATGGTGATGTATCATTTCAATGGTGATGCCATAGATTTTAATAGCATCAAATAATCCACATGGATTGACTTAAAAAAAACAAACAAAAAAAAAAAAAACCCAAAAAAAAAACAAACAAAAAAATCCCAAACCCAAAAAACAACAATTGTCTTATCCTTTAATAGCATCAAAGGGAAATAAGATGATCACAAAATATTATGAGATTTTTAAAATACCAAAAAGAAACAGGGCTTTCCACAGGCAGAGGCTGAAAATCCAGGGCAACTGCCAGGAGGCATCAGGTATGCTCATAACATTAGGATCATTCAGAATGTCTGCTATTCAACTATCTCAGAAAGATTTATTCAACGTTCGTGAGAAGGGAATAAAAGAATGGTTTTGTTCCAAGACAGTGTTTCCTCAGCACTGAACTGGGGTTCATGAGGAAGTTCCCATCAACAGATGTTCTGAGATTGCCTCTGCATCTCAGGTTTAAGGGAAATCTCTTTTTAATAGTTTGGCCACTTGATAACATTCTTTAAAAAAAAACCTTGAATTCAGATTCAAAATTTTCACCTTGATGTTCTCTCAGATTTGTCAAGTTTCCTTACTTTGTCATAGGCAATTTCACCACATCTGGTCTGTGTTGGTCTGCATTTCCATAGAGCTCACATTTAAAATTCAACAGACCTGGCACAGGAAAGTTCCCACTCTTGGCTGCTAGTTTATGGATAGGAAAAGAATTCTTTCCCTTTCTGAAAATCAGCAGCACTTGGCTGAGAATGTTTGGCATGCAGGGCTTGGATAAAGCTGGTTATAAAGGTGGTTATAAAGGTGTTTATAGAGGAGGCCAGCTCCCAGGGCCAGTGCATTGTGACAGCTCTGAATCAATGGGCTCCTTCCCTGGAACCCACATCAAGGGGAGCTCATTGGGTATTGTGTTTGCAGGGAATGCCCAAACAAAGGCAGGAATGATGCATCTGACTCCATGTTCTCAGAAGGCTTATATTATATTATATTATATTATATTATATTATATTATATTATATTATATTATATTATATTATATTATATTATATTATATTATATTATATATATATATATCATTCATATTATCATATCATATATATTATATTATATTATATTATATTATATTATATTATATTATATTATATTATATTATATTATATTATATTATATTATTATACTAAAGAATACAGACAAGATACTTCCTGAATGCTAAAAGGATAATAATGAAAACTCGTGACTATCTCCAGAGTCCCGACACAGCTTGGCCCTGATTGGCCAAAGAGTCAAAACAACTCACAGCAGAGTCCAACCAGGCAATCACCTTGGGTAAACAATCTCCAAACACATTCCAGATGAGCACAACACAGGAGAAGCAAATAAGATAAGAATTGTTTTCCTTCTTCTGAGGCCTCTCAGCTTTGCAGGAGGAAAATCCTGGATGAAGGAATTTTTTCAGACAATGTGAATGCCACAGTTGGGGCTGTGGGTGCCCAGACCCCAAGGTCACTGACTGGGGCTCATCTGCCTTGGCAGCCCCACCCTGTGCCCTGGTCCCTGCTGCTGAGAGGAGAGCACTGCAGGGTTCTCCCAGCCACGTTTCGGCTGCCAGAGCAGCAGCTGAGCACAGCACCAAGGATGAGAAGCCAGCAGGGAGACAGAGCCAAAGGGAGCTTGGAGAGAAATCACCTGGAGAAGTCTCCCATGTGAGGCCTGGGAGATGGGCTGATCCAAACCATTTTTCTAAGGGATATTTTTTCTTTTCAGTGAGAACTGCTCTGGAGGAGCAGTCAGCAGAGTGATGGCTATGGGCAGCCTCCAGTCCCATGTGCCACGAAAGAGAAGGAAGTGGAGGTGATGAGTCCCTGGACAGGGAGAACAGGCTGTTCCTGAAGATCTGGCCTGGAAACAGCAAAAAGAGCAAATTTATGCAGTGGGAGTGAGGGGGCTTAGAAGAAGTCAGAGCCAGCTCTTGAGCGAGCCTGGGCTTTGCACTACAGCCTTAAACCAGATATTTCTGAAGCTCAGATCCTCTTTTAATATACAACAGAAAGCCCCAAAAAGCAGCTGTACCTTCCCTACCACCCCTAACAAAAGCTGACACATTGCAAATGTGGAAGAAAGAAAAGAGAGAGAAGTCTTGACTTTTACAAGACTTTGGGGGCAAAACCATAGCTTTTGAATTAAATACAGTGGAAACTACAAGTAAGGAAAAGAGACCACTTCCTGGCACAAATTCACTAAGAAAAAAAGAAAAGGAGTGAAATTATAAATATAGAAAAAGGATGAATTGAACTGGAGAATTAATCCCTTGGATCCCAAGGTCAGTGGAAAGAGAACTGAAATTCAGAGCTTTGGTAAAAAGAGACGCCAGAGAACGAACCTAAAAAACTGATGCAAGAATTAAATATGAAGGCTGATGTACTTAAAGGTATCACCTCTCCAGCTAGGAGTGCACATACAGCACATGCACAAGCAAGAAGAGGGTGTCACATTCTGTTTCTAGGAGGGATTACTCATGGTGGAAAGAAGCAACTTTCATGAGGGTGATATTATTAAATGATCCTGTTTTAATCTGGGGCCCCAGAGGTGAAGTGACTGTCACACAAGCAGAAGGATATCTGTGGCAGAGCCAGAAATAGCAGTTAGATTTCTTGTTCCTACACTGCAACCATACCATGATCACTCCTCCTACACACAGCTAATAAACTAAGTCACTGACTTCTTACTGGATGCAAGAAAGAAATCGTTCCACTGAGCTGCCTCCCAGGTGCTGTCAGCTCAGCAAAGCCAGCTTCTTAGTGTTTGGCTTTCAACCCTCACATGCACCTGATGCCTGCAAAAGGGCAGAACTCTTTCACCTCTCCAACACCTTCAAATCCACACATCAGTGTGATCAGCAGTTTATATCTTGATGGATCTGTGCAGAGTGATGAAATGGGTCTCTCACAGGTGATTCCCTCTTGCTTGCAGGCAGCTCTGATACTGCTGAGACTAAACCAAGCAGGTGACAAAATTCCTGGTTATGATCCAGAGACCTGCTGACACTATGACTGTCATAACACAGAATAAAACAAAGCAAAGCCAAACAGAGCTTTGCTCAGGCCAGGGTATTGCTGCCACTTCCCCATCCCAAACAATGCCTATCTGGAAAGTGGCAACATCTCAATCCTTAAAGAGTTAAGGCTGCTGCTTCCCCCCAAGGAGGAGGACACCGGCTGTGTGGTCTGGCTCTGGGAGGATGAAGATGAATTGCTAATGACGTGGTTACCAACACTTTGTCTCCGCAGCCCCGACACGCGAGGGCAGTGTTGGTGCACAAATGGTGCTCCCGGGCAGAGCATCCCCGGGGCCAAGGCTGCTCCACGGACACCCTTTGTGCCAGGAAAACCACATTGGAGAAGGCAGTGGGGAGGGGGCAGGAGCTGGAAAGCCAGGATATTTATATCCTGTCAGCTCCCCCTGCAGAGGCAGTTTTTCTATGGAGGTTTCCCTTGTGTGTTAGAGGGTGAACAATGAAACCCTGATCAAAACCTTTACAGTCATATGGGAATGAAACAAATTCAATTATTTAATAATTGCTCTATAAAATGTTACAGTTATCGAGGATGCAGAGGTTTTAAAGGAATCTCAACTTTGCTGCTGTAGTATCCATTTACTCCTCTGATCAAATACTCCAGACTCCCAGATGACACTCTGGCAAACCTTTTAATATAGCTGGGACAAACAGTGAAAAATACAGCACAAACATCTCCTCAAGTGCAAGCAGACTCTCTGTATGATATGAATGGAAAAATTGACACAAACCAAAAAAAGGGAGTGGGGGCTGCATATATGTACTATATATATACACATAAACACACATGTAAACCACACAAAATTAAACATATAATCTTTAAAAAGCAGAAACATCTTGTTTGAGCCTGAAACTAGGTATGTAAGGCATTGTTCCACCACAAACCTGGGAGCTCCCCCACACCCAGGCAGCTTTGGTGGGCAAGGAATTCACCAGCCCTCATAAGCAGCATCACCCACCCCTCTGGGGAACCCCAGTGCACTGAGCAACAACAGCACAGGTTTTGATGTAAAATCTGGAAAAATAAGTCAAGCAACATCCTGAATTCCACTACCTATGACCCCTTTGTCAGGCTCAAGGACTGCTGTGCCTCAGAGAATAAATGTAATTTTAAAAATGTGCCCTTGGGACACCACTAGAACAGGGAAAATTAATAGTGAACAGTCTCCATAAATGAACTGCAGAGTTAAATAGCAGGGATGTCATTTTATATTTAACTACTAGGGTCAAATGTGGAAATAAAACTCAGAGAAAGGAGCCAAATGAATTTGCCCTCATTGTCTTACTTCAGTGTTTATCAGCCCACACACAGATGCTGTGGTTATGATCCAGTCCTGTAAGTCCAAGATCTTGCAGGAAATATTGCCACCAGTGCTTATCAATAAATCACCTTCTGAATGGTCAAATTAGTTAATGAACCCTGGCCATTTTCCTAATTATTGTTTTCCAGCCTCTCTTTTCCCCCTCATTAAAATGCACCCAAAGAGTTTTATCATGTAATCCATTTGCAGATTCTTAGCACTGGCTGCAGTTTTTGTGGTTTGGTCCTTCCTTGCTGAACAGCTAAAGTGACCCAGTCTCAAGCCCAGGAACTGGTAGCCTGGGGGCAGCCAGGAACATGTGCCAGCCATTCAGAGGAGAATTTAATTCTCCCCGTGTGGATTTCAATGTCCCTGCCTCCTTATCAGCCCAGATACAGAGTTCCCTTTGTCACAGCTGATACAAGTTGGTGACCATAAACGTGAGCTGTAGCCTGCTTGGTCATCACATGCACCCAGGAATATACTGGTGGTCTGGAAAAAAACAGAAAGGAGGATTTGCAGGTCCAAAACCTCAGATACAGAGTGACCTCATGTACCTACAGCTCTGAGAATACCAAGGACACATCAGGCATGGCAGTGGTGATGGCACAGGGGTGTAGAGCACAGCCAGGACCTGCCATGGGATACTCATGGCACTTTCTGGGGAAGTTCCCAGTCTCTCTGCAGAGCCCTGGAATATTTTTGTTCACCCAGTGCAAGAAGGCTAGTCCCTGCATGGATAAAACAAGTCCACCAGAGTAATTGCTTTGGGTGGTTATTGTTGTTCCTAAAAGGCATTAAATTGTATTTCAGCAAAGCTTTGCTCCACTTCTTACTCTATATTCTTCTTTTCACAGGCCAAGGATATGATGTGGAGAAGAGGAAACTTCAGCAAGAGGAAAAAAACAACCCTCTACCCGTCCTGCCGTCACTTATAACTCAAAAAGCTTCAGTAAGAAAACAACAAAAAGAAAAGCCTGATCATAGTGTGAAAAACTGATGGGGCATGGAAAGAATCAAAACCTTTAAGCCACTCAGAAATTTAAATGTGAGTTGCCTTTACAAATCCTAGAAAAGGGAGAGTGTAACAGTTCACACAGCTACAAATTATTGCTACCTTCTAATGAAAATAAAATCAAACTTTTAATAATGATAGTCAGTGAGTCATTCAGGGCAATTTTGGTCAAAGCTGTGAAGCCTCTGTGGGCTGCACTGTTCCTGGTGGCATACAGCTAATTTTCTGTCAGGCATTGGACAGAATTAAAAAACTGGTTACTACTCCTGCCTTTGCTGTGTTCTTTTCCTTGTATACAGATATTGCAAGGGTGCAAGGAGTAATGAGTTTAAACTGAAGGAGGATTTGGATTAGACATAAGGAAGATTTTTGGAAGGGTGGTTAAACACTGGCACTGGTTGCCCAGAAAGTTGGTGGGTGCTCTATCCCTGAAAACACTGATGGCCAGGCTGGAGGGCTCTGAGCAGCCTGGTTGAGTTGAAGATGCCCCTGCTCATTGCAGCAGGGTTGGACCTTTAAAAGTCCTGTCCAACCCAAACCATTCTATAATTCTATGACTACACATGATATTTACATATTTCTGAATCTAATGTAAATACTGAGTCAAGCCACGCAATTGCATGTTAGAGATGTAATACTAAAACCAATCCATCATATTTAATTCCAAGGCTTTCACTGGAGATTGTTTCAATGTGTTTGGAAGGGAAAGGGCAAGTTTACTTTAAGATGATTAAGAGTTTGTTTCATGCTGGACCAAGAGATCTTGCTGCATCTTCCCATCACCAAGCATGAGATATTTTTCCAAGGAAGTCCTGTGAATTTGCAATGCAAGCTCATAGGATAAGGTCCTTTTGCAGTGCTGGAATTGCTCTGTGACAGCAAAGGCTTAACTGTGCAGGTGTCAAGCAACATCAGGGTCCAGGTGACTCAGAACCCTCCGTGGATGAGCCCACAATTATTTCTGCAAATACCTCTCAGGTTTCCTTTTGGGCTCATTGCTCACCATCCTGGATTTCATGAAACTTGGCCTTCCAACTTGCTCATCTCTTGTTTGCTTTATAGGTTAAGTGGAACGACAGACCCAGACTAATAAAACAGAAGAACAACGTGGGAGCTATTGAGAAAGAGAAGAGGAACTGAGATGACCACAGAGTCCTGGAATGCATTACCAACCCAAGTATTAGAAATTCATTATTTGCGTAGTGCCACAAAGTTCAGTTTAAGTGCTATCTTCTTCCACAGCTATTTCAGCCTAAAGGCTCTCCTTTCCTTCCCCAACCACAATATTTATTTGTGGGACAGAGTCAGTGGCTGGCACCCACAGAGGTAAAAATGCTTTTTTTCCCTTTTGCTTTCCCCCACACCTTTCCCAGATGCAAGGATTACAAAGCCCAGCAACAGTCTATGAGAAAATGCAAGGCATTAAAAGGACTCTGGAAGCTTCACCCAGTATTCCAGAACACACATAATGTTTCAGTATGGATGCAAATATAGAACAAAGCACTGGCAGAGGTACATCCCAAAGCTGGGAGACCACCAGGCTGTAGAAGAACCTGTGATCCTCACCCATAGCTAGGAAACTCAGAGGAGCCCTGGAGAATACCTGTACAGAGCTTCTGAAGAAGAAGTCAGAGTCCCTTGACCCTGCAAATTACAGATGTGTAATTTTTACACATCTGTAAAAATCTCATCTGTGCTCTCCTGCAGCAATGGGGAGCTGAAGAGAACTCACCCCAGGGTGCAGCAAGCCCTGGGTGCCACAACACGTGAGGAGGGAATGATGGGGAAGCTGAGTGCTGGAAGTCCAGTCCAACTTGGACATCAGAACAGAGAAAGGAAACAAATGGGAGCATTTCTTTGGGCCTCTCAACTACCAGTCAATGTTTCTACTCAACAGAAAGGGAAAATTGTGCTTTTAAGATAGGGGCCATAAGAATGAGAATGCTTGATCTATATCACATGAAAGCAAAGGGGGAAGCAGGAGGAATAAACTAATCCAGGATACCTACCCAAACCTCCTACTGACAAACGTGAAAGACTGAGTAAAATCTCACTTTGCTTTCTGGCCCACACCATGAGACACTGTCAGGTTCAATATTCAAATGTATCTTCAGCTGAAGCTGTGGGTGTCCAGTTTTGCCAGTCCACAGCTGCCAAGGTTCACATACATTTCTTGGGTTTATAAACAGCTTCAATTCCACTCAGGCATGAGGGCCAGGGCTGTCCAGACAGGAATGCTCAAGACCCCTCTGGGACACTGAGACATCCAAAAGGAGCAGTTCTCAGAGAGCTGAGCCCTGGCAAAATGTTAGAGCAACTCTTAACATCCTCACATGGGAGCCCAGAGCTTCTGAGGAACAAGGATAAATGTCCCATATGGGTATAGAGGACTTCTGAAATTTTTCAGCCTAGCACCTGGGGAAGGCAGGAGAAACTAAACATGCATGAGTCCTTGAAAGGACAGACACACAGAATCACCACAGAAATCTCACATTTTTGCTAAAACCATAACAATCATTTTTAATAATGCCTTCTCCTGGAGGAGGCTCCCCTGAGGGCAGGACTGCTGCAGTGTGGAAAGGGGACAGGACCTGTCCTAGGGAACATAAACAGGCACAGCTGTGAGGAGGGTGAGGAAACCAATCCCTGTCCACAGCTCTGTTGTGATTGATGCTGGGAAAGATATTGTTTCACACTATCAAAGCAAATCCAGACACTTCCAGGAGAAATTATGAAAGAAAATGCATCAGGTCCTACTTCTCTTAGCAGAAATTCTATGTGTGTGTGTGTGTGTGTGTGTACTTGGAATATATCTTCATCAGAAACAGACTTGGGTGTGGGCCTCTGATCCATGCAGAACATTCAGTGCTACCTTCAGGATGTTGCCTTAGCAATGATTTCACTCTGCAAGTGGATGTGTGAGGGGGGTCTGCCAAATGAAAGATCAGCTTTGGGAAGGCCCTGTGCACAGTACAGCCATACCCATGGGAGCTCTGTCTGCAAGCTCCAAGCCTCAAGATGTTAAATCCATAAATCCATAAATTTCCATAGCTGAATCTTCAGCTGCTGTGACCAGAGCAATTTTAATTGTCATCTATAATTTATGGAAGTGTAGGATAAGAGCCCTTCTACAGAGAAGTGTATCCAGTCTACCTCTGGGAACCAGATGTTGCCAAGCAAGAAGGAATAGTGGGAAGGTTAGAAGGACAAGGCACAGCAATTTTGAACCTGTGCTGCCTGAGATTATCTGTGCATCATTAGCCATGGTACAAACCAGGAGCATTCTGTCAAGAAGTATTTAACAAGGGAAGCTCAGCTCACCCTCCATGGAGAGCCATGGGATTTTTGCAGGGAAGAATAAAGGTGTGATTTTTTTTCTTTTCTTTGTATTTTTGTTTTGCTTTGTTTTGGTTTTATGTTTATGTTTGGTGAAAATATGGTTTTCCTGGAAGACCCCAAAGAAATTTTAATTTTTTTACCTGCTACCAAATCCAAATATCTTAAACATTAAATTCTTGGTTTTATATCTGTAAGATAAATCTCATAAAAGAAGGAAAAATAACACATTGTGGCTCTTAACACACAGCTTGAGGCAGCCCTGAGCCTGGGTCATTATCAGCTACTATGTAGTGAAATAGGTGTCCACAAATGAGATGGTGCCAAATAAAACCATTTTTGAGCATCTCTCTCCTTCTTCCCACTCAGCAAAGCCAAAAGCATTGTGTTTGTGTACCATGACTGCCAACACATCAGATAAATCCATACCTGCTAGTAGATGTGATATAGAACAACTTGATTCTTTTTTTTTCTTTCTCTGTTTGAGAAGTCTTCAGGTTGGCATTCATCCTATTATTTTTTATTTTAGATTGTCAGATCCACACACCACCCATTCTTCCACTTCAAATGTTTTAGAAACCTCTAATGCTGTTCTTCCTACATAAACTCCTTTACTAATTTTCTACAAAGTGCAGAATAGTTTCTCTAATCATCACTCTGGTTTAGGACATTTAGTCCTTTCTGAATAAGAGGTCTCACACTTCTGAGTCATCAGGACTAGAGATTGAAGATGCTGGCTCTGACTCCTCAATGTGCCACACTGAAAGGAGCCAACACATCCAGTTCTAAAGTCCTTGCTGCAAAAATGACTCAGGCACTGAGGAATCTCAGCCTGGTTGAAGGGATTTCAGCTCCCATGGTCTCTGTCCTTATATCTATATTAAAAAAACAAATAAACAAAAAACCCCCCAAAGTATTTCAAGAAAATTTTCAAAACTTATGCCTAAAATTCCAGCTATGTTCCGTTATTTTTTTCTTCACAAGCCCATCACCTGTGCAATTTTGCCCTAATAAAAACCCCTGTTGATAAAATTCTTTAAGAAGTGAATAACTGCTTGTAATTGTTTCAAACAGTAGCAGGAGATGCGGAACCTGAGAGCTGACTTCTGAAATGCCTTTGAGACCTGCCTGACCTTCCTATATTATCTCTTCTGCCTTTCTCCCTGGAAAAATATTGTATCTAACCCAGAGAGTCAATCCTCTTCTTTCCCAGTGGAACATCTTTTTCTGTCCATAGTTCTTCCTATATGGGAAGAGTGACAAGCCTCCAGGGAGACCACAGGGCTTTGCACAATGTGCACAGTGACCTGCCTGGTGCCACCACTCCATGGATGTCTCTGCAGAGTTAAAAAGATCTTTATTACTGTTGTGATTCTGCCAGCAAAGACAAAAATCTGTGGATGATGAGTTGGGACAGTGATGGAGCTTTACCAGGACTCATTTGTTATGACTCTCATGACTTACTAAAATATCTCATGAGCAGGGTGTCCATGCCAGCTAAGTATTCACAATATCCCAAAATAATTGCAATATTCCTTGTTTCTTCATACAGAACCCTTAATCAGACCCAAGTAAGGATTCTCTGCTCCCAAAGTCCTTTCAATACTACATAGAGGAGTCCTCCCAGTTGCTCTGCCCACCCCCTCTCACTGATCTGTGCTGTACACTTTTTTCATCCCTGTTTCCCCACTCCCTTGTATATGACAAACAGAAACCTGCTTTCCTCAGCCTGCCAACCCCCCATCACATCCCAGCTCAGGCATGGAGAGGGTCCAGAGAAAGCCACTTCATCACTGGAGAGAAATTATCTCCACTCAGTGGTTTCCAAGTTCCAAGCCCATGGGTGTGTTCAGGAGGTGACAGTGTCCCCACACGCTCCAAGGAGCAGCTTCACCTGCACTGTTCAACGGACAGCCTGAGCTGGAACTGTTGAGACCCTGGAGACTTTTTAGGCTATTTTTTTAAACTGTTTTGAACTCTTTTCAGATACTCTTTAGACCAAACATGCTGCTAGCAGTATCTGGATTGCATTCACTTGCCTACATCCTCAGCAAGAGCATGTGCCTGCATGCACTCACAGAGATTTTCATGCCACAGCAGGTTTTTCACAAGAATCTTTGATACCAAGGGAACCCAGGACAACCACTGCTCAACTTACAAGGCTTGCACAGATGTCTTCTAGTGACAGGGTTTGGGGGACAGGGAGAACCTCCCTCCTTTGATTTTCTTCCTTGCTGAACAAAAATCAGCTGTGGTAAGAACCAGCTTCCCTCAGGACTGCGAGAGGTGCAGCTTGCTTGTCGTCGGTTTTGTGGTGTGTTTTATTTTACAGAAGACACCCTGTTATCAGCATCCACGTAGGACTTATCTCTGTGCCATCTGCTGTCACCCAGGTGTGCTGCTTTCCTGGCTTAGAGTCTCGCTGCATCTCACAAAACACGAGCCAGCCCCTGATGCCCGCAGCCCTGCCACGCAAATCCCCTGTGCGGAGCAGCTGCTGTCACCCCGCTCCGGGCACAGGGATGCTCAGACACCGCTGACACGTGTCTGGCTCCGGGAACAGCCCACCCCGAGCAGGGGAGCCCAAACGGGTCTCTGACATCCCTAACTCGCTCCCTGGGTCCCCGAGGCTCCCCGAGCCCCGAGTGCAGCGCTGGCTCCGGGGATGGGGGCCGGGATCGCTCACCCTCCGAGGACAGGCGCTGCTCCTCCCACCGGACCCTCAGCAGCCCACGGCTGCTCTCAGCCCAGCCTCCCGCCCGGGAATTCCACCCGAGCTGCTGCGAGCACCGGGAAAGGCAAAGCAAAACTCCGGCACCTTTGGGAAACGAGCGGCTTCCCCGGACCGACTTTTCCAAAGAGGAGAATGAAAGCCGCTGCTGCTGCTGCGGGAGCTCCAGGACATCGGGAGGGGATCAGACCCTGCTCCCGAGGCAGCGGCGGGAGCGGCTCCACCTGCGGGAGCGGCCGGCGGCGCCTCCGGGACCCGATCCCGGTCCCGATCCTGATCCCGATCCCGATCCCGATCCCGGTCACGGTCCCGGTCCCGGTTCCGTCACGGCTTCGCCCCGTCCCGGTACCGGGGCTGCCTCGGTCCCGGCGCTCCTGGGCACCGCCCGTAGGGAACCTGCCTTTTCCCCTCCACACCGGTCCCTGACAGTCTCAGCCGTGCTGCTCCGGGCAGCAATGGGGAATCTCCTCATCCTTCTTCTGCTCCATGGCACAAATAGTAACACACAGAAAAAAACCCTACAGTTTTCTGTGCTGATCCACCTGCATGCTGAGAAGACCTCAACTCTGAGACACTTCTGCATCCTTTCCTTTCCTATTTCCTTTCCCCTTTCCTTTCCTCTTTCCTTTCTTTTCCTCTTTTCTTTCCCCTTTCCTTTCCCCTCAGCTCACCTTTCCCTTCCTGCTCCCACACATCCCCAAATCTCTCCAGTGCCCTCCATCCCAGACGCAGCACACCCCGCTCTCCCAGCCCACCCTGCATTAAATCCCAGTGTGTTTGCAGAAGGCAGCTCTCCCCGGCTGTTTCCAAACTCACCTGCAAAATGCTGCTTGCTGCTAGAATCCAGGGCAAAAGCCACCTCATCCCTGGAAGCCGGGATTAAATACATTTGATTGAACCCAGATTTAGAGCCGTTTTGAACAAAAACACCACTTTGGGGAATGCAGAGCAATCCTGAACTGGCTACCCAGCCTAGGCACTCTGCCTTTTTCTCTTGGCTCTTTGGGGATTTTATTAAAGACAGACCTGACGTCACGGTGAAGGACAAGCCCTGCATTTTTCCTCTGGAGAAACTTTTCCTGCCTTCACTTCTTCATTTTTGTGTGTGGTGTTGTCCCACCTCCTGAATTTCAGTGCATCGCCGTGAGCCAAAGGGCTCTTAAAGGGGAAGCTGCAGCGCCGGGGTCCAACACGCTGCGATTTTAGCTCAGCTCCGAAAGGCTCAGGGCTAATCCCTCACGCTGCTGAAGGCGTTCAGACTCTGGCAGTGTAGCTGGTACAGCAAGAACCATTTGATCTGGCTTTACTGGTTACAGTCAATGACATGACACGTATACAATTATTCACAGATGTTTGATGCATTTGATTTTTTAAAAGAGTGACTTCATTTGAAGAGCAAAAGGACATTTGTCCTGCACACCCTATGGGAAGCAGTCTGACAACTCCTTTGGGACTCCTCTCTTTACAGAGCAGCCCCAGATCACACGATCCCCTGCCATGCCTCACATCCCCTCCATGATTTCAGTGTTTAGGAGTGTGCATCAGCCCTATTACACTTCTACCCTGTGTCAGCAGTGGGCATGACAAATACTGTCCAGGTACGTGGCAGTGCAAACCCCACCCTGAACTCAAACCTCACCCTAAACTCTCTGATCACCTGTATCCCTGCTAATGTATGCCCTGATTTTAGCTGAGAAATGTCTGATGCATTTCTCTCCTTTTACTTAGGCACAGGTATAGGCTTTCCCCCAACCATTCTAAATCTGTATTTGAAAGAATTTGAAGTCTCTAAAATTCTTCTTTAAACTAAAATAGAATATTATAAGGAAAACGAGTGCTAGCAAAGGGAAGGAAAACCCTGTTAGACAGCTTCACAGGTCTTAAATGCAAGAGTTTTTTCATGGGCTAAAGTAAGTGTCAAGCTAAATTTAAAAGTAGGCAAGCCTTTCTTCCTGATGTCACAGGCTAGGCAGTGATGGGTGTGTGAATCACTCTGATGGCCAAACTAGAACTAGGATGTTTCCTTAACTTCTGCTCTGCTTTGGTTACCACCTGGAACTCAGGTGTGCCAGGCTGGATTGGGATGAGCCACTCCCAGCCCCTCATCCTGTGCAGCCATCCAACATAAGAAGAATGTGGAGCTGTTGGAGTGCGTCCAGAGGAGGCCACTAAGATGATCAGAGGGATGGGATACATCTCCTGTGAGGAAGGGCTGAGAGAGTTGGAGCTGTTCCACCTGGAGAAGGTACCAAGACCTCATAGCACCTTCCAGGACATAAATGGGTTCCAAGAGAGCAGGGGAGGGTCCTTTGGCCTTCTTGTACTGAGTGGACAAGGAAAAATATCTTTATGTTGAAAGAGGCTAGATTTAGATTAGATATTAGGAAGAAATCCTTCCCTGTGAGAATCATGAGAAACTGGAACAAGTTCTCCTGAGAAACCATGAATTCCTCGTTCCTGAAAATGTTCAAGACCAGGGTCTCTGGTCTTGGGTGGGGCTCTGAGCAACCTGGTCTGTTGGAAGATGTCCCTGCCTGCATAAGGGGGGTTGGAACTAGCTGACCTGTAAATTCCCTTCCTACCCAAACTATCCTGTGGTTCTACCCCAGCCCTGCTGGGTGTCTGGTGCTGTGTGGGGTTTGCCCTGCAGATTTGGCACAGCTGAGTGCTCAAGGCTGGGGCTGACAATGTGTGGTGAGAAATCTGCTCCAGTGACTTCTGGTCACGCAGCAGCTTCTACCCCTCCATGCTGTATGACAGGACATGGGCAGAGTAATGGTTTCACACCAGCTGGACCGGGGAGCTCTAAAAGATCAGTTTGTTTGTCTGGACAGACAGCTGCTCTGGGAGATGATTCAAACAGAATTAAATCAAACTGAAGCAAGTTCCACAAGCTGTCTTCTTCCTCCAGCAACTTCACCCCTACCACAGCCCCTTCCCAGGACTCACAGCCCTGAAGAGCAGGCTCAGGATTATGTTTTCTGTCAGGTTCCTCCAGAACTATGTCTATTCTCCCTCCTCTATGTCCTCTCAATTTTTCCTCACTTCCTCCTCTGTTTGTTCATTTCAGCTTTTTCTATTTCAATATTTCTCTCACCCTGCTGTCACCAGCACATCTTTCCTTGTACACTCTTGATATTCTGCAGGGGAACATAGCACAAACCCTGAAATCTTGGTGTCACCCAGGTGATGTTCACCTGCATGTGGACACTACTGAGTGCCAGACTTTGGGGTCCAAACCTCTAACACTTTGTGAAGAGAAAGTAGCATTTTGAGAGTTCAGTTCCTCTGACCTAGGTGAAAAGGCCTCTTTTTTTAAAAAAAGTGAAACTATTTGGGTTAGCCTAGGGTAAAAGGCTCAGATGTAAATCTGATAGCTAATATTTCATACAAACTGTGATTGCTGGCTTGGAGATAAAGGAGCCACGATAGCAAGTCTAGCAAAAATAACTTTCCAAATGGAGGAGGAACAAAAGTTCAAAGCTCATGTGGTATCAGACTATAACATGAAGGGAAAGAGCACTTTAGAAATGACATAAATATGGCATTGTGTTGGCTTGGGTTTTTTCCCAAAAAACATTTGGTTATCTCCCACTCTTTGACTATTTCCCCAGTGTATTTCATTGCCTCAGCAAATTCCTTAGCAAATGCTGTGGTCAAGTGTGTCAGCAAGGATGAAGTACTGAGATGTGGACATCTGGCTGTTTGAAGCTCCACAGCCCAACTCAGCTGGCTCGTGAGAGCTTGTCCTGTGATCAAAAAGCAGACACTCTGGATGAGACAGGGCTCAAGGGCTGGCCCTGCAGCCCCAGGGCAGGGGTGCTGGGACACCCAGGGGCCTGAGCAGCCTTCTGATGGTGATTCCTGTGTGGGTATGGCACACTGGAACACTTACAGGTGTGTCTGGGTGTAATGGTATTTCCTTAAATCCCAATGACAGGGACATTTTGGCTCTTGAGCTCTTTGACAGCAGGAGCCCAAACCTGGGCTTCTATGAGCTCTCAGGTCCCTTGAAGGATGACAGTGCTAAAAGAGATCACTGCAGTCCTGTGTCACCCTGGCTTGATCCTGGGGAGTCTTGTACTGACCCCAGTAAATAAAGGCTCTAAAGACACTTCTCTGTCTAATTCAAAGACTTCAATTTAAGATCTTCAAATGATGGAAAATCCACTTCATGTTTTGATGACTTCAGTTACATTCACTATTAAACATTTGTGCCATATTTCAGTCTGAGTTTGCCGGTTTCATCTTTCTGCCAATGTCTGCTTGGCTGATGAGAATTCAGCACTTTCTTCCAGCATATAAATATGCAAAGGTTCCATAAATCACTGCTGACTCTTTTTAATAAAACCAGGAAGCCACATTGCTTTTAATTCTCAGTGTTAAATTGTTCTTTGGGAACTTGAATGCAATAGTTTTATGATTTTTACCTCTTTACCTTTCCATGGACATTATATTTGCACATGGCACTATCCATCACTCTACAGCCATCCACAGTGAGCAGGAAGCAGGCAGCATGTCCCAGTTCAAGCTAGCTCTGATTCTGTCAGGCTAATGCTTTAATATCACTTCCTCAATACATCCCTTATGCCACTCAGCCACATAAGCAGGTTTCTTGACTTCATTTTACAGTCTTAGAACAAATAAACTGGGAAATAGATTGATTTATTTTATGCTGTTTGATTTGTCTGACACTTTCACTGAAGGCTGTAGCCAGCCAAAGAATACAGGGACTACTAAGAACAGAGAGCTCAGGGAGGCTGGGTGCTGTTTTCTCTTGCAAATGCATGGCAGGAATAGCTCCTTGTCTGTAGCTGATTTCCTTAGTAAATAGGTGAGGGTGAAATCAGAGACTACCTACAAGTCCACAAAAAAAAATAAAAAAAAAAAAAAAAGAAGAACACCTAACACCTTGGACTTTCCTGACTCATTAAAGGTAAAGGTGAGTCATGAATTTAGCTTTTAAATGAGCCAAACCACTAGCTTCCTATCAGGGTGCTTTTTATTCTGCTTTTCTCTGTGATGAAGGTGACATCTTCAATCAGCGGAAAGACTGGGATTTAGGAAGCACATACCGGAATGGAAAGGGTGGAAAAGGAGGTGAAGGAATCAAACTGCACCATCAATTATTGTTGTTTGTTGACACTACTTTTGTGGTAGGAGGGAGAGTTACATCAGCCTGGGCCTTTGAAATATGAAAGAAGCTTTACAAACCAGAGCATGTAAACCTCTGCTTTAGCTGACTCTTGATAATATCGAGCACCTGAACACTCAGCCAGCCCCACTTCAGCACAGGTGAATATCCCATTTTCAGAGCTGCTGGCCTTTGCAGATGAGACCTGACACCTGAGTGAAAGAAGCTGCAATACTGCAGACTCACTCTTTTGCTGTCTAAAGAGTCTTTCCAAAGAAGAAGATGGACAGGAATCACACTGTGGGTACAGAGCTGGGTGCTCCTTTGCTGCTGCTCAGCCTCGTGTCCCCCTGATACAGTGATGCAAAAGGGACCAGGAGCTAAGGGGGTAAATCCAGCACTGAATTCCCCAGTCCTTTAGAAGATGCCAAATGAAGGGATTTACCTTGGAATGTTACTCAGCCCAGGTTTCCATTACTGAGCATGCATGCACCATGCTGTGTGGCTTGAACTCCTTGTGCCAGAATATTTGTGAGGCTGATCCTACACCCAGCTGCTAAACAGAAAATCAGCTGGTCCAGGCAAACCATCCTGGCTGTCAGCACTCCAGCACCAACTGGTCATTTCTCCAAGGAGCTGGTGTAAATCAGCTCCACTGATTTAGGTGAGGCAGCAGCCAAGTCCAATAAATGGAACATTCAATATTTAATTCATTCATGCAGCCAAAATAATTTATTCCCACCATTTGAGCAGGACTGTTGCCTTTGAGGAGACATGACTGTGGTTTCATTCCTCATAAATAAAGTCATATTTATTAGGACAGGTCTTCAGCTGGTGTCAATCTGTGTGACTCTGATTTCAGCAGTACTAATCTGGCTGACAGCATCTGAGCTATTCACTGTAAGCAAAAATGTACATGCACTAATGACAGTAGCTAAGAAACAAGTCATTAAAATACTCTAGTTTCCCATATAAAAGATTATAGAACTTTATATCACTTTTCAAATCTGTGTTATATTAGGTTTTCAGTTACTGATGACAGCAACATTGTATTTTCTTCACTGCCCTCAATAGCAATGTCCTCACTACTGTGTTCATCCATTCATAAACTCTCATCATTTCATGATGGGCATTTATGTGGGCAAAACACACACTCTGATGGTTTTGAACCACTACCAGGCATTTGTAACAGCAACAAGAGTACCCTAGGGTATCCAGTGTTGTTCCTGAGTAATTGTCTTAATATCTGCACTCAAATCCCCACCAATTACTTAACTAAAGCTTTCAAATGGAACTTTGAATAAAAATTAATAACAACAATTTTGAAAAAATCAAACACAAAACCATCACACCAAGCTCTAAAAATAATTAATGACCAAAATGAACAGGCCATAAAGCATGAAGAAACTGCCAGAAACACAAACTCCTAATAATTTCTTGCTGTAGAAAAGTAGTCTTATGGAAAGAAATATTTACATAATGTTTAACAGCAATTAAAAGAATTTGGCTTAATAATACATATTGAGTTTGAGCCTCAGCTGGTTTAAGTATGGAGTACTTGGAGTTACATTGATTTGTGGCATTCATGGCAATGCATTATTCATAAATATTAGTTCAACTATTTGAACAAATGCAGGAAGTGCAGGAGAGGAATTAATCTTTGGGTTTGCCTCCTGCAGATGCTTTTCTTGTTGCCCATTAAAAGAGAGGAAAATATATAGGCTAAAAAGCTATGAAAGCATGAAGAATCCTAACAAATATTTTGTTAGGACACACATTCCTGAAATTCAGCAACATTGTGCCATTTCTGAAATGGCACAGCTTTCTCTCTTTATAGGTTTGTCAGCTTCATTATCATGGTCTCCTGGACAAGCAATTTCATTACATGCTCCAAAAAATGATGTCACCCACTGCAGAAAATATCCACATGCTGGCAATTCTATTCTCTAGATCAGTGACCACAGAACAGCAAAACTGCCCATTAATCTGGCCCTTTTTTTATTTCTACTAGTGCTGCAATATTCTGCTGTCTATGGGATTGGCTACATGAGGAGGGAAATCTCCTCTGTTCTCCTGGAAATTCTATTCTAGGGAAGAATAGATTTTGGACTTTTCAGTCACACACTGAGGCTTCCTAGCTGTGTAGCTATGCCTGTGAATTTCCAAGATTGGGTTAGATTACACATATATTTGATTGGGAAAAAACCCAACCAAGCAAGCCCATGAAATGTCCTTAAATGTGCAAAAAGTATATGAAGTCTATAAAACAGAACCATCTCCTGTCTGAGATGACCTTGTCTTTTTGTTGGAAACCAGGTCTGGTCTTCCAGCCTAAGTGTTGTTTTTAAAATATTTTTTAATAAATGCAGACAAATCATTCTGTTTTCTTATTTAAATAAATAATAATGAAACCTCCTGAGACATTTAGAAAAGTTATGAATAAATTCCCAAGAGATCAAACTTGCCTGAAACATGAAATATTTGAGAACCAAATATTTTCCCTCCATAGCCCAAATATCCAAATTCTGCATTCTAACTCTGGTAACATTTTATTCAAAGTTTCCTGTGGCATTTGGTTAGTAAACGTTTTCCTTTCAACAGAGCTGCTTTCAGTCTGTGTTTCCTGGGGAAGTGGATCTTATGCAATCACTTTGTACTCGTTCATGTCTGTCTGTCTGTGTGCCTTTGCAGTCATTTTTGAGCCTTCTGGGCAAAACCAACCCAAATTATGTCAGAAAGATGGGAATCTCACTGGTGATGGCATCCCTGCACTTTGTGAGAGGAGGCACAGAGGGAGATTAGAGAGGCCACTGGGGTATCACACTTTTGGGAAAAGTGAGGGGTTTATTCACACACTATTAGAGCCAGAGAAGCAACACAGCTGAGGCCTGTCAGTCTGCAGGAAAACACCTTCAGCTGGAGTTTGCAGTCAGCCACCAGACACAAATCTGTGGGGAACGTGGCTTTTATTGATGCAATGCTCACAAAACACTGCTGCTTTAGGCACACATGGCCCATGTGCTCTCAGGTTCTCATATTTTTATTTTTAAATTCCTGCAAGCAGAACCCTACACTTCCTCTTCTCCCACCTCATGCCAATATTTGTTCTTAATTTGATCTTGGTTATAAAAGCAAAAGAGTTGAAAACAAAGTTATCCATTTTCAGACTACTACCTTAGGAAGTAAAATATTCCAAATTCCTGCCTGGATGCCTTCAAAGTGCAAAGATACAGTCACTTTCCAGTAGATATAGAGTGGTTCTGTCTCAAGAAGATGAATAAATTGAGGGTGTGATGATATGAGTTCTTTTAGATCTCTTCTCAGCAGAAGGAGGTCTAAAAGGAGAACATTCAGAATATACACATTTTTATTACCATGGATAATTGTATTTGAAGCATTTAAAAATGTGACAATGAAGATAATAAACTACTTTTCCATGCCCTGGAAGGTGTTCACCACAATATCTGCTGTCATTCAATGTCAGTTTTACAAAATTGGGAGCATTATGAGTTTGTCTCCTAATTTTATTTGGTCACTGTTGTCAACATAACAAACCCAATGCAGAGAAGGGAACCAGGGCACAGGAGGTGATGTATCACTCTGGGGTGCCAGAGCAGAACCACTGCCCTAAGCTCTGATCCTTGTGATCACTTCTACTTCTTTCCATCCCTGCCTAGTGTGCTAAAACTTTCCACCTTCTCCTGGTCTGAGGGCACCACACACAGTGACCACTGTTTCCCTCTGGACTTATTTATTCTCCCTCTTCTCCTCTCACCCTTTTGGAGCAGAGGACATGATACAGACTTGTATTCAACCTGAGGGAAAGGAGAAGGTCAGGCTGCATCAAAGCACTGACCCCACATGCTCAGGGAAAAGGTTGGTGCAGTTATGTCTGCCTTGGTCCAGCAAATGTTTTTCTTCTTCATCAAGTGAAAACAGGATCTACTGGGTTCTGGCAGTACTTCTTTCCCTTGAATATGGCTTTGGTCCATCTCCCTTTAATCTCACCTGAATTTTTGAGTCCCTGAGGAATGGCTGGGCTGCACATATTCAGCCAGGACAGGCTTCCAAAGAGAAACTTGGACAAGGAAGATGTACTGTGGGACACTATGTGAGACCTCATAGGGGATCCACAACATTGTGCTTCTTAGGCTGCATTAATTATCCTTGGGTTTAAGCACCAGAAAAATATCCAGAGGGAAAAGCCTGTAGCTCTCTTATTGAGCAAAAATTGTGGCCAGCATGGTGTCTGGTGTTTGTCTGTTTGGTTTTTTATTTTTCCCCAAGAAAATCACTCTTTTCTTTGCACAGTGGGGAATGTTGTCTTCATCTTCTGTCACCTCCCAAAGGAAACTCAGAATGAAAAATATCTGACCCATCTGAGGCTTGAAACAGTTGCTGAGATTACAAGTAAGGTGAACAAGTTAGGAGAACCTTCATGTGTTAAAAACCTCTTGGCATTGTTTATTCACCATGAGCTGGGTCAGGGCCCTTGAAATGTGCCCAGGGAAAGTGTCCACATAGGTGATGGAGAGGCCTGGCTTCCATCAGGGTACCAGTGATGGAGCACAGCCCTGGCACAGCCCCTCCTCAGGTGGGAGCCATCACAGCCTCTCTCCTGCCTCAGGACTGCAGAGTTTTTGGAGCAGGGAAGGATACAGGCTGAGAGCAGGGCCAAGTCCTGAGCCTTGAGGGGGCTGACTCCAGAGATCAAGAGGAAAAATGGGAGGGACAGGGAAACAAGAGAACACATCTGAGTGCACAGTCAGAGAGCTGGAAG
Source organism: Serinus canaria (assembly GCF_022539315.1). Lineage (NCBI taxonomy): Eukaryota > Metazoa > Chordata > Aves > Passeriformes > Fringillidae > Serinus > Serinus canaria. Next base: position 143,798,251 of record NC_066315.1, on the reverse strand, counting down.
AGACCAAAGGGTTCCTCTCATGCCTCCCCTGCCCCAAGGCACAGCCTGCATTAACTAAACTCTTACTGAGAGATGCTTGTCTAACCTTGTCTGTGGGGAGCACAGCCCCTTCCCTCTAATTTCTCTGCAGTGACCTGTTCCAAACCTTCTCCTCAGAGAGTTAAGCCCAATCTCTACCTGAAATCTCTCTTGCTGCAGTGTAGGTCCACTGCTTCTTGGGCACACTGGAAAAAGAAAATCTTTTCTTTGATCTTCATTGCAGAATTTCATGAGTTTAAAGACAACATACATAAATCCACTGCAGCCTTCTGCCTTGTCCTTTGAGGTGCCCCAAACAGGGCTAGCTCTGGGACTATATCAGTTTCTCAAGGTCTGGATTGAAGGCACTTGAGACAGTAGTTCATGTTTGGACTCAGGAGTTTCTTGTTTCTTATCAGTGCTACAACCCCACAACCATCAGTTCTGCAGCCTTTCATTAACAAGGCACAAAATGGCTACTATCTCTTGTTACAAGGTCTTTTAAGGCTAAACTATCCAATTAAGAAATTACACCGAGATTATTTTCACTTTTAACCCAATAACTGATCACTCAAGCCTGCAGTGTGGACTTTTCTGTCCAATTACAAAACACCAACCAGACCCATGAAGAAGAAGGTAAAGAACAACCTGTCTCTACCTTAAAACCTCCATCTTGCTTCATATCTATTTCTGTATTCTAAAACCCCAAACTCCAAGTTTTCCACCTTGTGATATCATACACTTCTAACCAACTACACACCCATAATCCCAGGGTTATCAATTAATTTTGGAAGCCTTCTCCACATCCTCAGGACAATTGCAGTGTTCTCTTGTGGGTCTGTGCCTTTAAGCACAGAAAGTTCAAAATTCTCAGCATCCAGGGTTCCAACAGGACTAGACAGAAAACCACTCTTTAATTTTCCTAGAGTTCACTTCCCACTTCCTTCTTCATGACCTAGACTGTTTCTGCAGGAAGGCACCTATTCCCACTGTAGTGGCTGCTCCCTCTGAGATCAATGACTACCAAGCCAAAACAGACCTCACCTGTACAGCCACAACCCTGTTGGTCACATCTGGGACACCCAGTCTGGTCACCACTGCAGTGGAAGAGGGAGCATGTCTGCAACAACACTTAAATTATTGAAATGATAATTTCAATAATTCCATAATTATTATGGAAATGATAAGAAATCTGCAGGGATAAAATGGTTGAAAAAAGTACAAAATCTCAGCATCAGCAGCCATCCTAATGTATGCCCTAGCAGGACAAGCAACCTGCAGGGCTTTGCTTCTCCCCATCTCTGTACTTCTGCTGTGCTAGATTCCATATGATAAATACAAACCAGGTTAATGCACCCTTGGAGAAAATAACCACCCACGTCAGTGTGGTTGATAGAGCTGAGGAGCCTGAGGCAGCTCCATGCCTGCTGCTCTCCTCAATGCCTTTATGAAATAATTCCTTCACAGGGTCTCCATGGGATCTTTTATTTTCAAACCTAGATTTGCATCATCAGCAGATGTAGCCCTTATGTGCTTCAGTTCCAGGCAGATGTTGAAAGACCCCAGCCAACATTCCAAAGCCCCACTCCAGCTTTTCCTCCAGGACAAGAGGGCAGCACAAATAACCCCTGCTGAAGATAGCCATGGACACTGCAGGATGGAATCTGGGTTAGATTGCAAATTCACTTGAGCAAATTTCATATGGCAAAAGCCTTCCTACAGTCCAGGTGAAATCACACCACAGCAACTTCATCTTCTTTTACAGTACATGCCCTATCTCCCATACCTTCAAGATCTGTCACGTTTGGTGTTCTTTTAATCCTGATTTGATTTTCAGTGTTCCAAAATGGTCTGTTTCACCTGTTTCAATATTTTTTCTAGGTGTTGACAATATGCAGATTAGTTGATAATTGCCTAGCTCTTCCCTTTCCTTCAGAACATCAGACCCATATCTGCCCTTTTCTCTCCCTCCTGGGTCTCACATATGCTTCAAGGGAGTGACTAGCCAGTTTTGCAATTTGAATCAAAACAAACAAACAAAAAAAAATCTGTATTTTTAATGAAATCCCTTAACCTGCCTGCTGACAGCTGAATTGCTCCTCCCCCCTCACTGGTATTACCATGTTAGGTACAGGCTCATTGCAGTTTTGGTGAAGGCTGAAAGGTGAAAGGCATTAACCACTTCAGCACTCCAGGCATTGTCAGCTGTTCTTCCTCACTAAGTGAAGGACCAGCTTCTTCCTTCATCTTCCTCCTTCTGCTGAAATACTAGTAAGAAGCTCTTTTCTATCTTTCACATCCCTTGCTAGTTGTGTTTAATTTTGTGCTTTGACCTTTATGATTTTGTCCCTATATGCACGAGCAATTCTTTTATAGGCATCTTTAATAAACTGATCTAGCTTCCACTTCTTGCATGTCCTCATAGAGCATTTGTCTGATGCCTGGAATTGCCAGTTCATACCAGTGTAAGTGTGATTCACCTCCAAGATGGGGACTGGGGGAAACCAGGATCCTCTACTAAATAACTTCCTACAGGATGAGGTTGCTAAGAAGAAATTCTGGGATCATCTCTTCTGTGAGTAAAGACAAACCTCAGTATTGCACTGGATTGAGAAGCAGGTGCCTAAGAAAGAGTTGGCAGAAAGTGACAACCCTCTGACATCAAATGGCAGAAAGTGTCAACCCTCTGTATTCAATTAGAGACGTCTCTTTGGAAACTGAGGCATTGGAATTTTGGAGAGAAATAGGATATTCAGTGGTCTCAAACTCACATCCCTGTGCATGAATCCTCTCCCATGTTTTCTTAAAATTTTGCTCCTTTGCTCAGAATGGCGACACATCCTCACTCACAAGCCCAAATCTGGCATTTCTTGTGTCCCCTGCCCTGGGAGATGCAAGTACTTGCTGAGGAGTAGCTGTTTCCACTGTGCGTTCCTGTGGAGGAGCGTGGTGAAGAAAGTGCTGGAGTAAATTATCTGCTGTTTGAATTATTGTCATGAGTGCTAAAACAGATGTTTCTTATGCATGAACTTTTCATGATCTTGGGCTGCAGGCTGGCGGGATAATCAAATATTATTACAGCATGGAACAAGGAGTTGTAATGGGCATATAAATCCCAAATCTAGCTCCCAATGATATAGTTTTTTCCACAGCTTATCCCTTAACCACACACGTGCTTGTTCTTGCACATCCAGCAGCATTTTCTGTACCAATTCGTAGCTGGAAGTGAGACTTTTGGCAAATTATTTGGAAAACTCCATAAAATGTATACTCCTGCTTCCTCAGCTAATGCTAAGCTCAGTGCCATTCAGTGTGCTCGAGGTCTCTGGAAGGTTCTTGGGCATGAATGTTTCTGTTGCCTTGTCCCAGGTGAGAATGTCTATTCTTACACCTACCATTAGCATGCCCCGGGCTTTGCAGGAGAAAATGCATCAAAGCCCTTTGCAATGCCCCAGGGACACAGAGCAGCTATAAAGCAAGCTAAAGCAGTTAATTGCTCTGCTTCCCCAAAGCAGCATAAAGGAGTTGGAGCTCCCTGGAGAATCCAGCATTTAGAGAGTAGTTTCTGTTGTATGAAAGGCACAACCCTTAAAATCATAGACATAATGCTCAAAGGGATTTTAGATCACACAGTCCAAGTTTACCCACTGGGGTGGGCTCAAGGTAAGAGGCAGGTTACAGCTGCTGATGTTTGCTTACACCTTTTTATGAACTGGAGGTGTTCCTACAATGTGTGTCTGGAGACAGCTTTGTGCCTGCCCGTGCAGATGGCCGAGCTCTCAGAAGAGATTTGCACACCAGATCCTCAGCCTGCTCTCTCTGTTTGCTGTGCAGTTTTCATGCCTACTGTGGAGCATCTGACAGGAACCAGCACTGGACACAGCAGCAGAACTCTCCTCTTCCAGCAGTCCCAGGCACGTGAACCTGGATTCAGACTTGTCACCTTGTGGAAGATTGTGACCCTGTGACCCTGCATTTGGGATCCAGGCCAAGCCTTCCTCCAGCTGCACTGCTGGCAGTGCTGCCCCATTGAGAGCTGCCTTTCCAGTGAGCTTGAGTACATGTAGCAGAGCTGAATATCCCTGACATTCTGCACATGTTGATCTGAGGTCAACTCCACATTATGTGACTGCCTCATTCTCTTGTTGTAAACAGGAAAAAAAAAAAGGACTTTTTGTATAAATGTCTCTCATCTTTAGCAATTCCTTTAGCAATTCCTAGCAGCATTTCCTTGCACTCACCCTACTAATCATGAGGTTAAGGAAATACTGCTTGAAAGATGTGGTAATGACTTGAAACCCAGTACAAGCAGTAAAAAATTGCACTGCTTTAGGAAATATTGTCATTATCTTATAAGTACAGCATATCTGCATAGACTCTGTCTTAGCACAAATGGACCACGGAGAAGAAATTATATTACATCATCACATTACCATGTGCAGTTGGCCAGAATTTTGGGAGCTGTTCCTTAACTCCAGGATCAGAGAAGAGCAAAAAGGGGAAAGAAACAAGGGACAGGTAGAGCTGCATCATAGTAGAATGTTCCGTTTTTTAGAATAATTTTATTTTATCTGGGACAGTTTTACAGTGGTAGAGATATAAAGCCATCTTCTCCCAGTTTGGTCAAAGTTTCTATGGAATGAAGTTCTTTGCACACAGTTTATTCATGTGTTGAAGTAATTTGCTTGGCTGTATCCTAAAATAGCAGAGACATCTATTTTCCTTTACCATATGAAATTAGAGTAATTGCAACAGAGGCCAGGGCAATGCATTCAGTTTGGCCCTTTATGGTACTCATATCAAACCCTGAGCAATAGGGAAGATCTGTGGGACAAATAAAAGTGTGTTCATAACATCTGCCCTGGTAGGAGGCTCACCTGAGCTGTCTGCTCTGCAGTCACAGCCCCTTGAGCCAGTGGAGTTCATGGGCTGGGTTATCCACCCACACACAGGTGTGTACTGCTGAAGGTGTGTCACATTCACATTTTCTGAAAAATCCCTTCCCCCAGTTTTTCTCCTGGAGATCTGAGAAGCCTCAGAGAAAAAGGAAAAACAAATTCTTATCTCATTTGCTTCTCCTGTGTTTTGCTCACATGTGGAATGTGTTTGGAGATTGTTTACCAGCAAGTGATTGTTTCATTGGTTTCATGTGAATTATTTTGACTTATTGACCAATCACAGCCAAGCTGTGTCGGACTTCCAGGAGTCATGAGTTTTTTAATATTTTAATATTACCATGCTAGCCTTCTGTAAGTATCCTTTCTGTATTCTTTAGTATAGTTTAGTTCATTCTTTAATATAATATAGTATCATAAAATAATAAATTAGCCTTCTGAGAACATGGAGTCAGATTAATCCTTCCTTCCTGCCAAGGGGCGCCCCGCAAATACAATACAGATGAACCATTCCCTCAACCCCCCATTACTGCTTGGAATCACAGCCCTAGAATCACAGAATGGTTGTGGTTGGAAGGCACCTCAAAGATCATCAAGTTCCAACCCCTCTGCTGTGGGTAGGGACATCTTCCACTGGACCAGGTGGCCCAAGATTTGACCACACAGGGAACCTGCATTGGTTTGGGCACATACAGAGATGTGCACTATTTGATCTCAGAACTACTCACTGACTGCTGTAGGAATCCCCAGAAGGCATCCTTCCATGGAACTGAATGGTTTGAGGGTTTGAATTTGTTTGGTTTTATTCCATGAGGAAATTTGCTACATGGTGGAAATGACTCATTGATGGATATGCAATGCCAGATACATACACGGGAATCTGAGCTAGCAGCCAGGTTGGACATGCTTGATTTTTACCAATAAATGAAGAAAAATAAGTCCAAAATAACAGTGAAAATTTGGGGAACTCATATATCCTGCTTCATAATCCTTTGTAAAAACCAAGATATGCCTATGGCACATATGAATGTGTTAAAAACCAAGATATGATACAGATATGAATGAAGTGGGCTCTGAAATCTCTGTACAGTAACATATAGATATACACTATGCAATACCTGCTCAGAGCAGGGACATTTTGACAGGATTTAAGACCACCTTTCTGTGAATTGTAAGTCACAGAATATCACCCACTTGCCTGCAATCAGATCATGCTAAAAGATTACCTTGAAAACCATGGCAGAAATGGCTGGAAACAGCAGGGGACTGAGCAGCCACCACTCCTCTTGCTGACTTGTTTCAGCAATCCAATCCTTCTGCCTTTGCAGAGACTGGATGATCTTACCTCAACCCTAAGCTTGTCTCATGTTAACTGATAAGTTTTTTTTTCTGCACTGATAATTTTTCTCTTGGTGTATTCTCTTGGTGTTTTCTCCATGCCTCCAAGAAGCATCTCACTCTTCTTACCTAGTAACTACCTAGAAGCCAAATTTTCTAATAACTTCTTATTTCATTGTGAGTTATTTTCTTGCTGTCCTATTGTTTTTGGGTTTTTTCCTGTGGCTTTTCTTGCTTCCTGTGCATTTTTTCAGCGTCCCTTTAAAAACAGAGTTATCAGGCCAAGGTGTGGTACTCCAGTGCACACTGCTGCTACAAAACCAGGTAGAAATCACATCCCTTCTCTTACTCACTTTCCTCCCCTGTGTAAGTCTGATGACCACATCAAAGTCATTTCCCCCAACATCATTCTTAAGGTTCAAATTCATCTGTGCATCCAGTACCATCTTTAGGTCTGCTTTTGTCTGTGCTTCTAGGACTCAGCTGCCACCTTTATTCACTTGCATTTACTTTGAATGGCCCTAATTTACAAAAAGTTTCATCATCTCTTTCTTATTGCCTAAGCACAGAAAAAAATTAGGAGTTTGACAAGATTTATGCCATTGGGAATGTCTAGTTTCAGCCCCAAAGCTGCTCATAAAAACTTGGGTTTGGACCAATCTCTGTGGCATCCACTAAGAGATCTATTGCTTGACAAAATCTACTCACTAAAAAAAGTAAATAAATTACTAGCTGACAGTTAAATGGTTCTTTAATCCATTAATATTTGTGCTTCTGTGTTTTACAGGGCACATTTTGTCATAGTTTATTTAGAAAATTATGTGGTACTAAAATCCTAAAATATCTAGAGCATGTTCAAGCTATGCAGTTTACTGCCATATACAAAGTATCAGTTTTGTTAAATAAGAGCCATTTTCATATTAAGATGTCATTAACTGTCATTAATTGCAGTCCTAGCATTGAGCCTTGTTGTTGCTTTATGAACATGTCTCTTTTTAATACAAATAACTTGTTGGCTTCAAGCCGATCTTTGCATTGTCTTGTTTGTCTCCAACAAACATTGGCAGAGAATGAACATTTTTCCAGCCATTTGTAGTTTCCCCAGTATTGTGAGGTTAAAAGGAAACATCAGGGAAGCAGACACAGCCCCATCTTCACTTTAAGATGCCTGAGTCAAAGTTATCCAGACCTGCTGTTGTTTCTTGCTCTCTGAAGCACTGCAGGCTCAGAAGGTGTTTGTCATCCTCATGTGATCTCAGGGTGTCACCCCTCTGGCTCCCAAATCAGACTGGAAGCATGCCACCTCTGCTTTTACTGGCATTTGAGTTGTTCCTAATATACTTAGAAAACCCCTCCTTCTTAGTGCCTTTGGCCCTTTAAACTCTGGTCAGTGTCCAGCTTCTCTTATCAACCACCGAATCAGAGAGGAATCCCAAAACATATCCCCAACCTTGTCATTTGGAATATTGTTCTATTTTTTAATTTTTTGCACTTACTGCTTTTACTTGCCAATTGTACTTCCAGCTAACTAGTGTGGGGTATTTTTCTTGTCTGGTGTTTCAACACCATTTTTATCAATAAAGTCCAGCTGCTATCCCTGATGACTCTTGCTTTCCTTCCTTCTAGTGCATTTTCAGTTGTGATACTTGAGTTTATGGGCAAACCTCACTGTTTCCATTTCTGCTGTGAGAAATGCTGGACAAGTGACAAGAAGAGTTTGAAACTTCAGGAGGCAACTCCCAGTACACAGACACGTGGAGCATCCAAAAATAATAACTAAAAAATATAAATCAGTACAAGCAATCTATTGGTGATTTTGTAAATGCATCTACCAGAAGGCATCAGAGCAGTGCACAGGGTATTGGTTTGATTATTGGGATAAATAGGCCACTGGCTGACCTCTGTCACCACCTGGTTGTGTAACCACTTTCAACTTTTTCTCTGCATTTGTCCTTTGAAAATGAACAGATAACATTATAATAAATATCTATGTTTAAGAAGAGTTCAGTGAAGACTGCAGATGCAATCACAAATCTGATGTTCTTAACTGTTGAAGACTTAACTAGCAATGAAAAGGTTTTTATCTGCATATTTCCCCTTGTTTGTTTGCTTTTCTAACATGCAGTTTCCCAGGAATTTGGGTATTTTTACTGAAGGAAGAAAGCAGCTTTCTTTTCATACATTGCTGTTTGTTTGCTTGGTTTTCTAATATGCTGCTCCCATGGATTTCTCCTTTTTTTTGTGGTAAGGGAAGAATCCCACAATGTTTTTGCATCATTCTCCTCACTCAGCAGCAGCAGCAGAGCTCGAGCCGTGTCTGGAGCTCCAGAGCAGAGACAGAGCTGCTCTGAAGCCCTTGCAGGAAACCTCTGAGCCACAGCCTGCAGGTGTTGAGCAGTGCTGTGCTGCTGAGCCTGATGTGGTGGGCACAGGTGAGTTCACACAGAGATCTTGTCTTTTTTCCCTCCTGCTTTTATGTCTCTGTACCCCTGTCAGTGGGGTTCTACTGACACAGAACATGCTGTGGAAGACATGAATGTCTGTGGCCACACATTCACCTTCCAGCATTGTTAACTGGCTCACGGAATTTCCTTGAGAATCACCTGTTACAGAAAAATGTTGCTTTTATTACTAAAGTTTAGCTAAGGCAAATACATCTGGAATTCCACATAATAAAAGAAAAAGGCCAATCTCTTAACCCTGGCCTTCCTTGCAGTGAAACTTTTAAGGCCAGCAGACAGAAAGGCTCTTCTTGCATTTCTCAGAAAGATTAGAACAGTGCAGGAAGTCTGACAAATGTCTCTATAACTCTCCCTGTGCTATGACAAGGTTAAGTTAAATATTTGTGCTGCTCAAATCTTATGCTGCATTACCACTGAGGGGCTGAGCACGTTTATTCAGTGACCTACCAGCTGTGAAGGCAGTGCAGGGGACACAGGGAGCAGAGGAGGCCACTGGAATCTGTGGAGGATTTCTTTACTGATGATGGGATTACTCCTGGCAGGGCATGTTCCCCTCCATAAAGCTATCACTGGCTGATCTTACAAGGGCTGAGTGCCACCAGCTCTGTTCTTCTACTCTGGAACACTTTCTGGGAAACTACTAGAAAATGTGATTTCTTTAGTCATTCAAATTAATTACAGATTGAACATTTCTATAGGAAGTTCAGACTCGTGGCTGCATTTCCTTACAGCCCTCAGAATTTTTTTTTAATGGGTCTTGTTCTGAAGATGCTGGAAAATATGTTTTTACGGGAAATTCTCTCTTAGAGTTGCAAACAACCTGTTACCAACCTGAACTTCTGTGTTTGTCTCTCTGGTTTTTTGGGTTTTTTTTGCTGAGGCCACTTTCTGGTTCCACACCTAAGTTCTTGTTTTCAAGATGATTTCAGCTTGTACAATGCAAAATATGAATGACACCAGCAAGAGCCACATGACCTATTGGCTGCCCCAATCCTGGTGAGTTACTTGTCTGCTCCCACCCTTCCTTAGTGAATACTGGGGGATACCTTCCCTCTGTCAGGTAACACCACCCAAAATATACCTTCAAGTCCAGTCCCCTGCTCATTCACTTTGACTTAATACTGACTGTAACTTGTACTTTCTTTTGGAGTGAACTGTCTCTTCCTGGAAAACAAGACCTGTCATGGGGCACAATTCAGCTCAAGGTCCTTCCCACTAAACAGGACCAATCTGCAATGTACACAGCTCCAGCCCTCACACCAGCCCTGCAGCATCCTCCAACACAAGCATTCCTGCAAGGCCATGGAGTCTGATGGCCCATTCCATCCACACTCCCCTGGTCCACACAGGGGTCCACAAACTGCTGCAAGCAGCTGAAGCAGAACTAAAGCACAGGAGCTGGCAATGATATCTCAGCTGATGCCAGGAAAACACCAGTGCCAACTGCTGAGTCCTGTGACACCAGAGAGTGCCAGCCCTGAATGATGTGGGCACAAGGTTTCTGCACCATTTGTCTCTGGGCCCTTGTTCCCCCTTGAATGGCTGCAATAGATGTATTTGTATTTATAATACACCTGCAACCTGAAATGTCCTTGCCCATGCAACTTATGAAGTCTTCCCATCTGAGTCTCCTGTGTCTACTTCTCTAGGCTTAGGGGGGATTTAATCTTTAATTCTTCATAGATTATTTATGGTAAACATTTTAAGAGTTGAAATAACCAAACAACATATTTTAATCCATGTCTAACACACTTGAATAACCCACTTGATCTTTCACTAAGCAGCCACCTCCAGTAGTATAGAATTTACCAGTGTCCATAAATGGTGAAAGAGCCCTGGAATCCCCAACAGCCATCCAAACAACAAAAAAAGTCTGATTTTTTTCACAATGTGTAATGGGAATGCTATTTGAGATGCATCATACTCTTTACACACTGCAAGAAGCATCCTCTGTTACTTGAATCCCATCATTTTCCTTGGAAAAAGGTCATGGAAAAGAAACCCACAAACCTTATGTTTAAATAACACTGTAGGCCTGGCTGCAGCCCATGACTGTAATGAAAATGCCTAATTAAGGTTTCCAGTTTACCCCTAATTCCTCCACACTGCTCAAGTATTACAGGATGTGTCTCATGTTGTGCTCACAGGGAGATCCCTCAGGGGCTGAAGAATCCCCCCACACCCAGGCAGTTTGGGTCAATCAGAAAGTATTTTATTAGCTCTGAGTGATCTTTAATGTTATTTGAATACTGCAGTCTGGGGAGCAGACTCTAGCTTTTACAATAACATTCAAATAATTCAAGGGCAGCCTAAATATGGCAATGTTATTAGCAGAGCTGTTAAAGTTACTGCTTGAGTTTTTCCTCCTACCACTACCACATACAAAGCTAAAACACTAAACAAAGATCTTATGAGACAGGACTTTCTTACAACGTTTCTAGGTGACTTTGAACTATCACTTTGGGCCCCATTTAGCCCAATTAACTTTGATTTGAGGCTACCTACATTGTCAGAGGATGAGAAAGACAAGGTAAAAAAGGAGGAAGAAGCTTTCAGAGAGAAGCTCATTGTGCATTAAGGAGGATTGCCCAGGTGACCAGCCTTCTTTGAAAGTTCAGGAACCTTGGCCAGCTGTTTTCCTGCTTGAGGATGCTCAGTCCAGGCAGTAAACTAAATAAAAGATAATTGGGCATTTGTCTCCAGGCAGCAGATCTGTTACTGGTAAACATTTTCCTTTGTGTAATGGGGAACATTGCAAAAAATATTCCCTAGAGATCAAGGGACACTGCACCCAGAGTAGCTCAGCTGCTCCAGTGCAGTCCTGTCAGCAGGACATGATGTGCATTTGATCTGGAGCTCACACAGGGTACACTTCTCCTGGCCTGTGTGCACTACTTTCATAGGCTGTAAGCTCAGACCAGTTTCAATTGAAAGAAGGCAAATTTTGATTAGAAATTACAAAGAAACTCTTCCCTGTGAGGGTGGTGAGACCCTGGCACAGGTTGTCCAGGCAAGCTGTGGATGCCCCAGCCCTGGAGGTGCTCAACACCAGGTTGGACAGGGCCTTGAGCACCTTGGTCTAGTGGGAGGTGTCCCTGCCCAAGGCAGGAGGGGCTGGAACAAGGAGATCCTTCTGTTCCCTTCCCCCTCACACTGCTCTGTGATTCCAGGATGAGCAGCCTGTAATGGCATTGCCCTGGAGAACAGCACATCCCGGAGAAGCACAGCAGAACAGCTGGAGAAGAGCTGAAGCTTTGCTCTGGCTGCTCTTGTTAGTGCCTGGTTCATCTGGCCTGGTCCCAGATTATGGATTCTCCACTGACATCCTGCTGCTCATTGTAAATTGATATTTACCACACACACACTTCCTCAAGAGTAACCCAAGTTTATAGCAAATTAAATACCATCTAAATGTAAAATGTTTGCATTTGCAAATTTGCTTTGCTGCTATTTTAGCTTTTATTGACAATTGTATTTGTTTTTACAGAGACAGTGTTTTTCTTTTCCCATGTCCTACAGGATGGCTAAGAGAGACACAGAGGATTAACCCTTCTACATCCAGACACTGAAACTCAAAGCACACCCAGCCAAGCTGCTGAGCTGTAGACAGACTGCTCATGGGAAGACCACTATACCTGTGGGGGTTCCCAAAACCAAGAGCATCTTTGTACAGAGAGTTTTGCTAGAAGTTTGTGGCCTTGTAATAAACAGTGCAAAAATCCAGCATAATAAACTATTATTAGAACAAATATGATATCTTGGTTCTGGCAGCTTCCTCAGTGGGTGAATTTTCCTACCACAGACCTACTGACTCTAGAAAATAATCTCAATTTTGTAGCTAATTTCCATTTTGCAGGGGTCTGTAAACTGTGTCTACATCAGGTGTCAACCACATAGCCTGTAATTATTGAGATATGCTTTAAACTGGCTAGGACAAGGAGCAACGACCCAGAGATTTATTGTGGATTTGTTTTCTGAGGCAGACAAGCCATCCTACCCCTAGGCCATCCACAGGCTGCTACTAACAGCTGGAGGGGAGTGCTGGGTGGCATGGGACACAACTGGAATAGCTTTGGGGCTGGCAATTAAACTTTAGGGATGACCATGACACAGTAAGATCTATTCCCCTATTTTAACACTCCAGCTGTAGCCGCACAAACAAGTCTGAATCCAGCTTGATGTTCCTAATCCTGATGAGTGCCTGTAAGTTAGAATGGACACTAAAAATTCCAGAGGGTCATTCTTTATTAAGACCTCCTGTTCTTTCATGAGGCAGTGTTACTTCATGGCAGTTGAGGCTCACATTTTACAGGACATAAGACAAAGAGAGGTGGCTTTGCCAGGAATGGATGTGTTTGTTCCCCCTCCATGTATGCATCACAGATGTCTCACAAGACAAAAAGCTGAGACTGTTCTGCAGCAGCACAGATAATTTATGTTCCCCTTCCACAGTTAACTTTCCTTCCACAATCACAAAATATTTCCTTCTTTTTCCTCCTTAAAAAAAATATAAATTAAAAAAAAGCGCTGTTGGGATGCTTGGTGGGATGATGGAATGTCTGTTACACTGAAATAGGGAACTGTGCTGGCTCAATATTGGTGTGTGGAGTGCAACTTTTATGGAAGTTGTCATCTTTAAATGTTCAGCATCTGCTCCTCACACAAGATGCCCTCTGTCCCTGCAGAGTGAACACACAGACTGTGATGAAATATTTTGTGTTCTGGGGTTTAGAATGTCTCTTCTCTTAGGGCAGGATGTAATAAAAAATTAACCTATGGATGATTAGGAAGTGTTTAACAAGGGTGGGAAGGCAGGCAATGTTTTTTTACTCAACTGAAGCCCCATGATGGCTAAAATAAGCTTTTGTCCTGAAATGAAATACAGGCTTGAAGTTCAAAACTAGAACCTCTGCTGCCAACTTGCAATTCTGAGACCAAACTATGGGGGTTTACTGGAACCAAAGCAGCTCATGGCTTCCAAAATAAAGCACAAGCCCAGTCATGGGATGAGAAGTCCATCACAGACTGAAAGCATGAAAGATCTAATCATCAGATGTGATGACAAGGGGAAACACCCAAGGGTCAATCTCTTTTTTTCTCATTATAAGACTAGCTAAGGGCAACCATTTTTTGTGCTCTTTTTATTTTTGTTTCTGGATCATTGCTTATAGGGAATAGGATAGAAAGTTTTTCTATATGATTCTATGATTTATTGTTCTTGGATTTGTATTTATTTGGGCAAATGATTCATCTGTGACTAATTATATCTGCTTTATTGCCATAAACATGTTGTTCCAGAAGAGATTTTCTGTATTTCCTTTGTCTTCTTTACTGTGTAGTGAATATAAATTTTTCCTAAAAAAGCCGCTCCAGAATCTCACAGCTTTTGTTACTGAATATTTATTAATCACAAAAATTTTCTCAAGAACTAGGATTAAAATCTCCCTTAGCTAAATATCACATATAGCCAGAAAATAAAAGAAGATATGACTGCAATTGGTGTTGTTGTCCATGCTCCAAGTGCTGTTCTTTAATATCAAAGTTCCTTTAATAACACAGTGTCTCAGTCATGGCCTGGAGGATGAGCAGGTTACTGTGAACAGATTCTTTTTCTGCTAGTTCTTCCCCAGTGATCCCAGTTCCATCACTGATTCAGAGACTACAGGACAAGTCTAACATTGATATTGTTCCACACTCAGAATTTGCAGCTGTTTTTATTTTCCTGCCACATTTTTACACAAACAAATTTCCCTTTTCAACCGAACCTTGAGGGTTAGAAATGTACTTTTATTTAAAAGAACGGGCAAAGCCTTGCAAAATCACATGACCTCAAAGCTGTCTTTTGAAGGAAAAAAAAATTTGGGGTCTTTTAATGATATCATTGTTCTTCCAGGTCTATTCTCACCAGTTTGACAATCTGGTCCTTACACTCTTGCTAAACTTGACATAGGATGGAGATCAAGGCAGAGTTCATCAATCTGGCTACATAAAAGTTAAGATGTCTGAGCTGACAAAATCACCCTGTGTTGACATTCCAGAGTCACCAGAAGAAGATAAGGATTGGGAATTGAGCCAATTTATTTTAAACACTTACTTTAACATGAGAACAATTTTCCCCTGGGATTGACTGAAGAGGGCATGCAGCTCAGCCATTTGGAATACAGGCATAACAAAAGCATAATCTAATTAATGTAGGTGACCCTAATTATATTTTATATGCACTCAACAGAGCCCTCACAAGTCGTGGAGTGCCTTTCAGCATAAAAATGTTCTGAGAAAATACCAACCTTTGCTAAAGGCCAGAGCAGACACCATACATGAAAGAGTGCTCCAAAATAGCATTGAAGTGGACATAAACAATGTGTGTCCTCTGTGCAAGGACAAACTCCACCATCTCATTCCTGTCCTGTTCCTGAACTTTGGATGTTAAGGCCCTCTGGGATCTGATAATGAGGTCAAAATATTTCACTTATGAAATTAGTTCTTATAACACACATGGTCATCTTAAAAGAGTCCAGTGCTGGAGCAGTAGTGGAAGGGCAGTATATCCACGACGGAAACACCTCCTGAAACTGAGGATTGACTTTTCTCCCTCATGCAAGTGATTGCTGCTGGCAGTACATATAGATGCCAACATCTTTGGAAAACAGAAACCCACTGACAATCTTCACCACAATCTCCCCTGGTCTGATGCTGAGCTATGAATAGAATGTGTGCTTTCTTTCCTCATGCCAAGCCACAACAACGCACAATAATGGGTGCTTCCCATGTTATTCCTGCTGTGGGACAGACAGAGCCCAGCTCAGAAGGTTGTTTTTTTTTTTTCATGGTGAAAAAGCACAACCTTAATTGCCTTGAAATTGGGTCTAGAGGGAGCAGCTTCCTGTCTGAACCTGCTGTGCTAATTATAGTCCTGCAAGATGAAGATGAACTCTGACCATGTTTGCAGACATAGCTCAGAGGCAGCCCTTGGCCAGCAGCCAGTGGCAGTCTCCAGGCAGTGGATCCCAGAGCCCATGAATCACCAGGAGAGCAGATCCTCCATCTGTGCATTGACAGAGCAGATCCTCCATCTGTGCATTGACAGAGGAGAAAGAAAGTTGGCTGGACAAAGAGATTATAAACAAAATCAGTAACACAAACAAGGTGGGTGGAAATTCAGGAAGAGTGAAGATGGCAAATGAGCCTTGTGGAAGTATTTTTGTGTAACCACAACCTGGAAAATAAAGATTGTTTTATAATTGAGACATGAAATTGAAGGGAGTCCAAGTTCAGACTCTGGTTCCTGTAGACACTTGTTTCATATTTTTCACCATGTCAATGATCCTATGCTTCAGAGCTTAGAAAAGGCTTTGAAGAAGAAGTGCCAGGTGTCCTTCTCTCTTGCAAATGGGGAACTTGTAATTCCTCTCTACAGGTCTCATTTTTTTTGCAGGAGCCCTTCCCCCTCCCCCTCATGAAGGACAGTTCAAAGATGCAGACATATCTACAGACTTCACATTCATAACTTGTAAATAGAGATTGCCAGAAAACTCCAGGTTCTGAAGGAAAGAAAATATATGAAAAATAACTTTTAAAAAGTGATTTAAATTTGTCCAAGGTCTAATTTCCTGGGGTTTTTTCAGCAATGGAAAAAGAGCTGAGCCTTCTTGGATCCTTGGTAATTATCAGGCATCCCGAAACCATAGTTTGCTTAATGATTTAGATCCTATAACTGAGATTCTATATTTGAAATATAAATGGGAATTGTGTTATTTAAACATTTTGGATGCAAAAAATAATATCTTAGAGGGCATAAATGAATGAAGTTCTGTCAATCTATAAGAAATGTGTCTTTCCACATGGGTCAGCAGTGGCATGTAAACTATCCTCAGCAAGTTGTTCAGTTCCAAAATTCTTTGCCCTGACAAATCTGAGCACTATTTATCAATTCACCCAACTAAATCCATCTGACAGCAGCACGAGGTTCTGAAAGGTTTTGCAGCCAGGATGGGATTGCTGGGGTCTCTCCTGTTACCAGAGGTAACTGGGCACTGCCATCAGCACTGCTGACATGATGACAAGGGGAAACATCCAAATGCTTTTTTTGCTAAATTTGAAATTGGCTGTGTGAAAAACTGGAGTAAATGGAATGTTCAGCTTCCAGGTTTCCAGGTGATGTTAGTCACACTGGAATTAATAATGCTTAGAAACAAAATGCCTTCTTGCAAAAATACAAAGTTAACTCTGGAAGAAATTAAAATCTTTTCATTAAAGCAGGCACTGAACATAATTGAGAATACATCTGTTTTTATCACATGAGAAGCCCACAAAGCATCCAGCACTTTCAGGATTAGGGAACAAAAGGAATATATGGCCATCAGCACGATGGAATTTCCATCACAGCAGACAAGAAACCCATGTTTTCACATCTCAACACGAAAGAAAAAATGAACACATGCCTTGGAATCATGACACTGTGGTTGAATTTCCAAGAAATCTTAGCAGCTGTGATTGAGCCAAAATGCCCCAGGCCAGGAATCCTGATGTGAGCACATTAGATGAGGAGAGAGTGTTTGGGATGCTTGTGGCAAGGAACCTCTTCAGGCAGAGAGAGGTCAGGGGAGCTGCTCAGAGAGCAGGTCAGGCTGCTGAGAGCAGTGTGGAACCAGGGCTCCTCTCCAAGGGACTAACACAGAAAACAGAGGTTAACTAGAGAAAACAAGAACTCCTTGATATCATGCATTCAGATCTGGCTGATGTTTCTGAGCTCTAGGGCAGTCAGGTCGTAGACAATCTTCATTCTGAAGAAGAGACACCAAAACTGATCTCCAAGAGAAAGCCTGAGCAGGAAATTAATCTTTCAGCTGTGTTGTCTGCAATTCCTTGCCCCTTTCTTAGCTCCTTGTCTGTCTCAAACACTCAGATACAGCTCAAAGGAAAAATAACTTTTCATATTAAAAAAAAGACTAAGATGAAAGAATCAAATGCTGATAAATCTTTCACTTCAAATTTTTATTCAATATATATTCAGATCTCTGTCTTCAGGAGAGTGAAGGAAGGGGGAACTGGAGATAGGTAACATTTGGACTGGCATGTGCACAGTCCATACAGCAGATGGGACTGTTAGGATTTCATTTTGATAATTCATCCCAACAGAGAGACAAACTGAGCTGGGAAGTCCTCTGCTCACAGGAACATTTTAAAATCTTGTGAGATCCCTGAAGCCAGATTGGGGTGTCTCACAAGAATCCCTTAGTAGCTGCTAATGGGTTATCAGATTTTTAAGCCATGAGACTGCTGATCCATGAGGTGCATCAGCCCTGGAAGATGCCCTGGGCTGCTCTGTCTCTCCTGCAGGGGAACCTGCTGAGCTGGAGGCACAACCTCAGCCAGCCCCTGTGGGTGGTCATCCCCTTCAAAAGGCTCCAGAAAAACTTACTCCTGACATTTTGTAAATTATAGGGGAAAACCCAAGGTGTTATTAGTAAATATTAGAAAACGTAGTTTTCTGTAGTTACTTCTTTCCATTACCTACAGTGGCTGCAGCCCTATTAACAAATTAAATAAAACTGGAACTTATCTCTGACCTCCTACCCTGATGAATCTTCTGTGCAAGACAGGCAAGTTCTCATGTGTTTCCTGGCCCTGCATTGTCACCATCACCTCACATAATCCTCCTTTTCAGAATGATCAGTTCTGAGAGACAATAAATAATATCAGGGAACACAGAAAGAGACAAGATAAATGGTTTTTGGTCAGGATAAAACATTTCAAATTACTCTGTCGATGAAGATCAGAAAGGATTGAAGTCACCCAGACATTTGGAGTAGCAGTGAAACATCTGGCCCCAGACTGATGTTGATTTCTTGAGGGATGCTGAAATGAAGGCCTTTGAGTAGTTTGCAAAAACAAATAATACAGGGACTCCTGTTTGTTGGACAAAGATTTTTCCCCAGTCAATTAAAAAGGAAAAAAAGAGAGAAACTCACATTTTCTATTGTGCTTTTTGGTCTTTGGAACTGAATACAGAAAATACTCCACTATTTAAAATTAATAGCCTGGAGACTGAAAATTTCTGCCTTGGTCTTTGTGGTGGAAGAGTGACTGCATCCTCTGCAACAAAATCTCCCCAAACAGCCAAGGCCTTATGGAAGAATGAATACACTGCCACATCCTTCCTCTTTTTTCTCTGTTTGCATTTTGTGCAGCAGTTGGTTCTATCAACACTTCATTTTTCTTCATTGAGGATCAACCTTTTATCCCAAAGGAACCCTGAATGATAGCCTGAGCCTTTTCAGAGTTTTGAATGTTTGGATTCCTTCAGCAGAGAAGAAAAAATGAAAGAAAACTTCAGCTCTTCATCTGAAGGCTGTGTCTGACTCACCAGCTACTGGATGAAAATTTGGAAGGCTTTAAATTCTCCTGACAGTTTTGGCCATTAATAAGTGAGATGGCACATGCTTTTTTGAGACTGCCAACAACCCTGTCTGTCCAGGCTTTTGTCACAACTCTGTTGATTATTTTTATGGAACTTAAAACATTAATTTAATAAAGTTGTACACAAGAAGACTCTGGAAGGTAATAAGAAAACCCATCAGGTCTCTGTTTAAGGATATCTGTCTCCAAAGCCCTTTACAGCTCACCCCAATACTGGTGCAGAGCCTCCCAGTTCCTTCACTGGGATTTTGCTGTGGATTTATAAATTTCTGTGATATCTGCAATTTCCACAGGCATAAGCAAGTAAAGTGGTGTTGTCTAGAAGAGTGACAGAGAAACCTGGCACTGCTAAATTCTTTTAAAGTTTCCCTTCAGCTAGGAATGGTACTCTGTACTTGGGAACTTAAGATGAGAAGTCTTGATGCAGCTCTCAGCATCAGCAACTTCTTTCTGTATTCATCATATTTGCTGCCTGTCTACAGGGATTGACCCAGAGCTGTAATAAAAATTAATGTCCTTCACATGCCACCAGTTCCACAGGTTCAGAGCACAGCCAGAAAGAGCAGTGCCCAGTGAAGGCTGCAGCCACTGGGGCAAAACAAATACATGAGAGCAAATTAGATGGGCTGGCATTGTGAAAGATGAGGGGGTCAGTCTCTTTCTCCGGGCAACAATAGAGAGAACAAGAGGACACAGTCTCAAACTGCCAAGGGAGATACCGGCTAGAATTAAGGAGGAAGTTTTTCACAGAAAGAGTGATCAAATACTGGAATCATCTGCCCAGGGAGGTGGTGGAGTCACCATCCCTGGATGTGTTCAAAAAAAGACTGGATGTGGCACTTAGTGCCATGACCTAGTTGAGCTGTTAGAACATGGGTTGGACTCGATGATCTTAAAGGTCCCTTCCAACCTAGAAATTCTGTGATTCTGTGATTCTGTGATATGAGGAGATGATGATGCACAGGAGAAAGCTTTCAGAAAACCTTGTTTCTGGGCTGTTAGCTGGGCATTTAAAAATGATGTAAAGACTTCACAGTCATGGGGAGCAATTAACAATGTATCTTAGTAGGGTGACAGCATATTGGGGTAAGTGTATACATAGAAAATGTACTGTGTCCTAACAGAGACTAGCACAGCATCCCTGCCTAAGAATTGCTGAAAATGGTCTGCCTTGGGCTGTGGTTTAGAAGTTACTAACAAGTAGTATGGAACATGCCTGTTGCACATTGCACTTGGAGGAAGACTTGGCAAATAGCTCATTATTCATATCCCCTGTGTATCCATAGCAATATTGCAGTTGCACTGAGTCTCTGGTTTGTCTCATGGTGCACACCTCTGGAAGGAGACTTGCACAGACAGAGGGAACATTTTGTGTTCAACTGCTCACCCTGGTAAATCCTGGCCCTCCTTCTCCTTGTTTTCCCCAGCAGCACCTGCTGATGCTCTGACACGTGCTCTGAGTGGGGACATCTGTCCCCCTCCCATTGCCCCTGCACATCTCTGGTCCTTCTGGCAAAAAGCCAACACCTAAGTTACCAGTCAAATATCAGGATCTGATGTTTGATGTTTTTATCTCTTGCCCTGGTTCTGTCTGCACTGCAGCCCACACGGTGTTGGGGCAGTTGGAATTTTGCCCCAGCTGTTTCCAAATTAGCCATGGACCAGGCTCAGCCCTGCTGCCCTCCCCCTTTCTAAGGCTGGGGCTTGGTGCTCATGCAGTATCAGCAGGTTTGTTTTGCTCTTCACTGACCACTGCTGTCACCAGGGAAGACAGATTTGAAGCCAGAGAGATTTTAGCTGCAGGCTTTGGTGGGAGAACACCTCAGCTCTATTTGACTTTCTGGCTTTTTTCAAAGTATTAAGAACTTCAGGCTGCTTCCAGGGCCAGAAACTTTCTTGGCCAGTTGCAGGAAGTGTTCCTGATCTGGCTGCAGTACAAGTGGCCAGAATTTCACTTGGATGAATTGTTCTTGTTGGAAACAATGTCCCCAGTGTATTAGGCAAAAAAGGCTTTTCTTTTGATGTCAGCTGTTATGCAGGTTCTTTTATCTCAGCAGACTTTCATTCACAGACCTATTTACTGTGGTGGTTGAGTGAAAATGCTGATTGGGAATTAAAGAAGTTGTGTCTCAGGCAGTGCTGCAGAGCAGTTTGAATTTATTATCTTTTCCTTTATGCTATTACCATTAGATTTTATCTACTACCCCTAAATGTTGCTCTTAGGGGCTGTGAATCATCTGCTTTCTGCAGAGCTCCATTCCTTTAATCAGCACTAAACTAGGTCCCCAAGCACCTTTTAACATTAAAGTACTATATTATTTTAAATTTTCTTCCTCTATTTTATTTTTTTATTCACAATCATCATGAAATGTTAAGTAAATCTCAGGAAAAGTGGAAGTAGAATAGGTCTGAGATCCCCACAGCAGAAACACAAAACTCTTTTACTCATAGAAGGTAAAAAAAAATCTGTTAGGGTTTGCTGCAGTGAAGGACAGAATCACAGCACAGAAACCAGGATGGGCAGGGATGGAGTCCTTGCTAAGTGAGGACTCTCACCTGGAGAGAAAAAGGACACCTGGCTGGAGCTCTGCAGTGCACCCCAGCTGTTGGCTTTGCATCAGAGGCTCAGCTTGAAGGTGAGGGAGAAGAGTTGTCTAAAACCAATATAGACAGTGAGAAGAAATGGGATAGAGTGGAAATAAATAATTAGAGGTTAAAGAGAAGGGCAAAAGCAGCTGCAGAGGGCAAGAGGAAGAGTGGGCAGGAAAGAGGCTGAGTGCTGGCAAGCTCAGGCTCAGCAGCCCAGGGAGGGCTGTGGATATGGAGCAGGACTCTTCCAGAACAGCATTCCCTGTTGGCTCAGGGACTGTGATGAAACCAAAATCAGTTGGGGAATGTGGATTTCTTGATATGCTTCTGTGCTGGCAAAAGCATCACCATTATAGATGAAAAGTGCTTCTTTTTTGGAAGCAATAGGACTTCTTCTCCACCAGCATAAACTGATTTGTGCAGAAGGACCTGTCTGGGATAACTACCCCAGTTCCATTGTCCTCACAAACAAGATATTTTCCTCACACAAACCTGACCTATGGTAGCATCATGAGCAGGGTAGGAATGTAAGTTACCTTTTTTGAGGGTAATTTCTCACACTGTGTACCTTAAAATCTACCTGCCCTTCCACTTCAGCCCCATCCTGCAGCCCTCACAAGGTGACAGAAAAGAATTCAAGCAAACAAGAAAAGAAACCCATTTAGATGTGTTTGGGGGCTTACATTGGAGCAGCCAGCATCTCATTGGTGCTGAAATGAAACTAAAGTACTGTCCCCAGCTTTGGGTCACTGACAGGTACACACAAAGGGAGCATGAGGTCCTCCACCAGAACAGCCTGGTCAGCTGTGGAGAACTGCATGCAATGGAAAGGAATGAGAATAATAACAGGAAAGGAAAATTTCACCCAAAATAAAAGGTGGTGGATTAAAGGAGTATGTTAGATTTCTCTGGACAGATCCCAAGCACCTGATCCCTGGGAATCATACTCAAAATTTAGCTTTCTAGCCTTCCATCAAGCTTCATAAGCTCCAGTCTGTGAGACAATGGCCTGACTGAGAGCTAAGCATAGCCCAAGGGATCTATTTTTAGCATGCTAAAATGTTCCAAAAAAGGTGATAAAAAGGTGTAGATCTGCAGCTGGACTCCAGGATGGAAGATTGTGGGGAGGGGGTGGATGAAAAATGGCTTCTCAGAGAGAGTGCTCCTTTTGGAGCCTTTCTGGCATCTTGGCAAAGGAATAATCCATTCCCTCATAAACAGTCACCACTCTGAGTGCCACTGCTCTGAATCAGTGCAGCTTGCAGCCTCAGGCTCTGATGACATTTTTGACTTCAACTGAAAGGCAGGCCCATGGCTTTTCTGCCAAATCCAAGTGCCTCAGCCCTTGTTGAGGTGTTTATTACCAGGCATGAAAGGAGCAAACTGCCATGGAAGTGATCTGAAGCAAGCACTCAGAGTTTGCCTTCTCTCCTGCCAGCCAGCTGCTGTCTCTGAAAGCAGTCAGGCTTGTGATGGGGTTTTTGACAGTGTTGGCAGGGCCAGAAACAGCTTTTGAGGATGTTTTAACAGACATGGGAGCCTGTCTCCTGAGAGTGCTAGTCCCTGAGGAGTTCCTTGGGTGGTTGTGCAGCCCTTGCATCATCATGTCCTGTGATTCATCTCGCAGCCACAAGTTCTGACAGCCCAGGAGGCTGCAACAGAAACTGTGAGAAAACAGAGCTTTGGAACCACAGAAACCAGGCTGTCAGGCTCAACTCTGGCTGTTCTTGAAAGCCTTATCCATACCCACATCTTGTAGGGGTTGTGGACAATAATGAAAGGAAGGACTGCAGGTGCTAAGCTTAGCTAGCTCCCAGGGTGCTAAGTTAGGTGCCTAAACAGCTTTGTGAATTTGGAGAGAATGGGGAGATGACCCAGGGCTCTCTTCAGCACATGGTGGGAAGGGACTGCTTCCTTTTGGGATGAAAGGAAGAGTCATGTTGAGGTCCATCCTTCCCCTGTGATGAACATTGCTGGAAGCATCTCTACTTCTTCACCAAGTGCTGTTGGTCACCATCCCAGGCTGATCTACACCCTGTGAAACAGGATCTGACTTGTGTAACTGCCCTACACCTTGCTCTGCTATAAGGTAGCATTTTGAATGAACACCCATCATGAATTTTTTTTTGCACTTTAGACTGATCTGAGATGCTGAATTTAAATGGTGCTGCTTTGGCCTCTTCCTACAATAAACCAAGCAGTCAGTTGTTAGTTATTTGAGTGATCTTTCACCTTAACATGGCCTTTACCTTAGAGCTGAATCTCCCAGGTAGCCAGCATTTAGCCACTGACTTTTGAATTGCCACTCCAAAGAGCAGCTCTCAACTCATGCTTGTATTCCCTGTATTTTAGGATACAAGTACTGAGTAAACTCTTCAGAGCCAGAATAAATCCTGGTTTTGAGGTATCCAGCCAAAATCTTTTAAACAAAAGAATTTTCACTGAAAAATCATCCTACTATTATTTAAAATTGACAAATCTGATCAATTGTGATTGTACAATGTAGAAGAACACCAAGTCTCTTTGCTCTTGAACTTGGGCTCTCATTTCACTTAAGCTGACACATGCAGAGCAGGTCACTTTTTTCAGCAGTATGTGTAAAAAGCTGCAGTAAACTTGTTGAGACTCCTCTGAATTCTTTCCTGAATTTAAAACAGGGATATGTGAGTCCCTTTGGAGGTGTGCCTTACTCCCCTGTGTGAGACAGTACCTGTATGCTAATAATGGTCATGGAAATGCTGGCTGCCCCTGAAAGCTTGCTGCTGTCTTATTCAGATGAAACAAAAAAAAGCAAGGTTTTTGGTCTGTCTTGCTAATGATCTCAGTCTGAACCAGGGAAGCTAAATAACAAGCTAAGTTCTCTCCTTGTGAGTCAATGTTCTGCTGCCAATTGCAATGCTGCTTTTGTCTGTGGCCATCCACTCATCATGAAAGGGAAAAGGTTCTTATATGAGCACTGACCATTGCACAGATGTTGGGTG
This sequence comes from Serinus canaria, assembly GCF_022539315.1. NCBI lineage: Eukaryota > Metazoa > Chordata > Aves > Passeriformes > Fringillidae > Serinus > Serinus canaria. Next base: position 143,773,549 of record NC_066315.1, on the reverse strand, counting down.
GGGTTTCCAAAGCCATAATGGGAACTGGGCATCCAAATTCCCTACAGGTTAGTGGGATCTGACTTACAGAGTTCCTTAGTCAGCTTTGAAAAACAGCTGTAATGTTCAAAAATATCCAGTCCCATCTGACTCCCATCAAGGCCTAGAGGATACTAAAAGTTAGATTGACTTGTGCTCACCAGACTGCCTGTAGAGTGATTGTGGAAGAAGCAGGAAAGAGAAACTCCTGAGGCATTGCCTCTCGTGCTGTGATAGCAGAATATATGAGGAATAACAACAGGAAGGAAAAGGGGGTTTCCTTAAAATGAGAAAATAATAGCTTCTGTAATGATCCAAAATCTGTGCTGTGTAACACAGCATTCTCCACACCCAGTCATACACCAGCCTCTCAAAGAGTGAGTGGATTTGTCAGGAACCCTGATGTAAAACTGTCTTCATTGTCCTTGAGGGCACATGAGCTCTCAGCTGAGGTTCACTGAGTTTTAGCCAGTGCTGGAATCAAAGGGTCTTCCCTGGGCAGCTGGAACACCAGGAGAAGGAGCAAACAACATCATGACCAAAGGCCATGCTAGAGGATTCACATCTGCAGGAGCAGGAAGTGGCAGCCCTCAGCATTGGACCAGATCAGCCTCATATAAAAACAGTAAAAAAATAGAAAAAGTTGAAAGCCCTGGCTATGACACTTCTGATTAACCAAATTCTCTCACTCACACCTGAAACTTAAATAAAATCCTTGCCAGGCTGGGGTCAGTGTTTCAAAGACCAAATGAGAACCATGTGGAGGATCTTTTGCTTTGTTTATTTTTTTTAAGTGTCACATAGGGAGAAGCAATGGTCCATAAATATCTAATTACTACTACATAAGCCACTGCTGTAGAGCAGTGTAGTTGGAGCAAGTCAGAGAGAATGTGAGTCTTTATGTGACACATAACATTGACTATGAAGCTGCTGTGGTGAAAGACTGAGTCCCTAATTTTAGCCCAGGGAATGATATGATGTGGGTAATAGCAGGATGACAGCTGTGATGTTCCAGCTCTAAGTGTCAAGTTCTTATGCAAACAATCAATGTTCCAGCATTGCCATTAAGTCAGTTGTTTTCTTTCCAACTCTGCATGGTAGAATATTTCTAATACTCCACATTTTTTCTCTGTTGCCTAATATCTCCTGTGTGAAAGAATCACACAAAATGCTGTAGGTTAGATATACAACTATTAAAAGCAACACACAGAGAAAGGTTCTGATGGCTTGTCTTTCAAAAAATTCAGATTAAATAACTTAAATGGCATTAACTGGAGTTGTCTGTGTGTGAGCTTATAGGAAGTTTTAAAGAATGCTGCCCTTTTAAAATATTATAGCCATTTCCAGTAGGAAGGAGGAAAGCATGGCTCTAGTTGTGCTTCTGTGCATTGCTTCAGCACCAGATCACTTCAGTCTTTGGTATTTCAGTTTACAGCTCAATGACCTAAATAGTCTGGGAATGTATTTTTCTTACTAGGAATTATATGTGGGAACAGACTGGGCCTCTCAGTATCACCAGGGCTAAAGTTTCCTGACCTCTGTCAGTCAGTCCACATGTGTGCTTTTCTAATTAAATCTCCTGTTGGATTTGACCAGGATATTTCTGACAGTGTGGTTCCCCATAAGAAAGAGGAGTAAAGTCAGGAAGGTGATGAGACTCCCAGCCAAAAAGACTGAATCACTTGTGCTAATGCAAAAGTTGTCTTGGAATTCAAACATGTTTGAGCTTAAGGATATGGGATGGAAGATGTGGGAAGATGAGGAAATGTGGAATTACAGGAACACAAGGATCATGAGACTGCATTTGTCAGCATCAAAATGTGCCTTGACAGAACCAACTTTAAAGGAGCATGGAGAGTGAGCAGGACTAGCATAAGAGAAGAAGAGGGGGCAGAGAACTGGGGAAGAATATATTCATGCTTTTTTAAAGGAGGAAACCAACACTGGGCTATAGAAAGATATTTCTGGGAAACCTGGAGAGAGACAGAACAGTCTAAAGAGCTGCATCCACTGTAACAGGGTGTGTGGGGGCAGTCAGTCATGAAATAAAGATGTTTTACCACAAATCCACACTTAAAGAGTCTCTTTTACCAAATTGGCAGTTGAGCTGGATATCTCGGGAGGGGTGACTGAAGAGCCCAGTCAGACCTGTCCATCTACCAGTCCTACCAGATAGCCAAGACTGTCATTAGGAGCCTACAAGGCTAAGCTGCTGCATTCCTAGCTCAAAATTAAAATCTTTTCTCAAATTCCTGAAACATCTCTGGACTCAAGGTGGAGCTGAACAATGAGTGGGAAAATATTATATATCTGTCTTCCATTAACATAAGTCAATGCTGAATCCTTTTAAATCTGTTCTCTGTTTACCAGTTCTATGGGGAGCAGAATAATACTGGAGTTGCTGTGACCAAAAATTAGTCCTCAAAAAGGGCAAAAATAAGCCCAGTCTTGCCCAAGGAATCAGAGCAGCTGTATCTACGGTTACTGCAAAGAAAGCATTCTCTGTTGAGAGAGATGTTTAATATCTGGGCCATTTAAAAAGCTCTTAAATAATAATAATTTGGGGGTTTTGGAGTTTTTTTTTTTTTTTTTTTTTTCCTTTAGAGTAAGCTTGTTTAGGTATAGCTAATGATGGAAAACAGAGTTTGAGTTCTCCATATTTGCTTTTTTATATTTAACCAGTTAACAAGATTCTTGATTCTTCCAATGTTTTTACTGTTCATTGAACAGGATGTAAGTCTAAGAACTAGGAATGTTACAAAGTTTTTCTTCTATCTTGGTAAGACCTTTGGAACCTGGTTACAAGGCAGACAGCAGTAACAGCTCATGTGCTGTCAAGGGGCTCAAGCAGTGAACAAAACCTTTTGAGTTGTTTTACTAAACCATTTCAGCACTGCACAAGAAATTTGTGTCCTACTGGGCAACCTTGATTTTACTTTTTGTCAAGTCTCATGGACATGTGTGTGATATACTGTCAACTGAAGGCTGTCTGTTGCCAAGTGATCCCAGCAATAAATCAACAGCCTAATCCAAAATACCTTCAGAGCCATTTGGGGTATCCTATGATTTTCCTTATGCCTCCAAAACTATTGTGTATCTCACCTTCTTCTCTAAAAAGATAGATGTCCCAGGGATGGCATGATCTAAGCTTTAATGAACATATTCTTTGCATTATCTCTTCTGTGCATTCTGCCTTATCCAAATAGTCTTCAAATAATTTCACAGGGGATCATGAATATAGCATGTGCATGACTTCATGAGAACACACTCAATGCATACTCTTTGTAATTGCTCTTCCTTCCTGTTTTAGACTTCTTCAGTTCTCTCCTGAATGCCAAACCAGCCTATCAGCAGCTTGTGATGGGATGAGTAATAAAAAAGGACAATACAGATATGACATTTAACAAATCTGAGCCTCATCAATGAGGGGCTTCTGAGTGTTTTAATGTCTGTTCTTTTCTGGCTGGTGGTACTAGAATATGCTGGCATTTGTGTAGTTGCAGGAAATAAAGACCAAGTCTATTTGTTTTGGTTTTGCAGTTTTTATTGATACTTTATTCTTTTCAAATTACAGTCTCTTTTGACTTAAAACAATAGCTGTAGTGCTTATTTTGTGCCATATTCATCAATTTTCTTGAAAACTACTTTATTGAAAGGTCTAACTGACTTGTTGAGAAAGTTAACTACAGGAAGTGTTGTTCATCTGGTGTGAGATGGTTGCATGGATGCAAAATTGTGTGACAAAGCCACCCCACAGCCCTGTGACTCCCTATCTGCTGTAGGCCACCTCATCCCCCAGGGGCTGGCTCTCCAGGGAGGAAACTTCACTTGGAGTTTCACCAGAGCTGTTGTCTGCAGAGGGCTCTCCACCACTTGCACTTCCTGAAAAGACGATACAATTAAGATTTAAATAGATGTCATATCATTGAGGCAGCAAGTCACAAGGTAAACATTTTGTCAGTCACACCTAAAAACCTTTCATGCAGCTATAAATGTTCAAGAAAATGTTTTTTTCATTTGGCAATCCATTTGCAATATGCTTTAGAGTTATGGTAGATCACCTCATGGTAATTAAGTATTGTCCTTTAAATAACTGCCATTGGAATACATTATAGTTTTTTCTCTACTCATGCAAGGCTTTATTTTCTATTATCTCCTGAAAATTCCTTGCCAGGTAGTAAGTGTGGGCAACATTAATTTTTTGTCTGACTGTAATACAAAAAGTCTCACGCACTCATCTCCAACAAATCCTTTCTTTGTTATCTTTCAACTTCTATGATTTCAGTCCTCAACCCTATTTCAGTGATTCAGTTGCCTCAACACCACCAAGTTCTGTCAAGAAAGTGCACTGAGGGTGTTTATTTAATGTCTCATAGCCAGAGTGCTCTCATTGCTGCACACATGTCCCTCAAACTAAAGGAATGTTTTCTATTTGAGATTTCCAAAAAAGAAGGTGTGACTAGAAAGGATTAAAGATGAATGCTAACAACAACATTCCTGATTCAGTTTTGATCCAAGTCTGAACTCTGGTCATTCTTACTTTGTTTGGACTCTGTTTGGCTTACATGGCATCCCAGAGCTCATGGAGAAGGCTCCAGCTTTGCTACCTGTTGAATTTTCTACAGATAAAGTCCAACCTGGCTAACTTGGGCATGGGAAATATGCCTAAAAGTCAAAATTTAATCACAGGGGTTAGGCAGACAAGATTTCACTGTGATACAATAAAGGTATTTCTTTCTCTCCAGCTGCAAGACTGCTTGCAGAGGCACTTGCTTTAGGAGGATTGGTTGTGTTTAGATACCAGCTAGAGGAGTAAGAGATGCAGACTGGATCCAACTCCACCTGTTTGGGATGCAGTGAGAGGCCCCTTACAAAGGGACTCACTGTTAGACACACACAGTCCACCACACTATGTAATGGGAATGTTAGCATCCAGACATCTGTCTGAATATATATAAACATTCTGCAGCTCCTGTTTTGAACTGAATTTCTAACTGAGTTTCAAGTTATTAACACATTCCCTGGAAAAAGCCATCCACAGCTCCTTTTTTCCACAATTGCCACTCTTCTTGTTTCTCAGTTTGATGTTTCCCATGGAAACCGTCATAATTCAAAATACAAAGCACATCTTTGAAATGCAACCATGGGAGCTCCAAACCTCTTCAAGCACCATCACTTTCATAATTCCCCAAGCAAACTGCTTCCCCAAATGCCAACTTTACAAACTGGTCTCAAACAAAACTTCAAGAGATTGTTAGTTCATTGGCAGTGAAACAGATTCCAAGTTCCCTCCATAGTTTCTAAAGGCACTGCCAGCAAACATTATGATGAATCATTGCATTTATTACATGGATTTTTAAAAACTATCTTCAAATACAACAACATACATCCTAATTATGTGCCAGGGACAAATGATACATTCTGTCAATAAATATTTTGGTCTGATCACTAAATGAAACACCAACTTGGACAATTTTTTTACTAATTGGAAAGAAAATTGCAGGTAACAGTTAAGATAAACAGCTTCTATATCCAGCAGTGAATAACCTAAAAGACATCTCAGATTCTTAATATGAGAGGTTTTATGCCAGAAGCTGAAATTTATGAGTTTAGCTTAAACTACAGCAAGGAATACCTCAGTTTTCTATTGGACAGAGATATTGAGCTTTGAGCCTTTAGTCATCCCTAATCTGACATTTCCAAGTCAAGACATTTCCCATGGCAGTATACAAAGGACTGAGAAAAATTTTTAAAATGCCAGCTCCAGCTATATTTTATGAACATTGGTTTGTCCAGTTCTTCTCCATTTTATTGAAATATATTGGGGATTTTTTTGCTTTTAGATTCCAGATGGTATATGAAGCTGGAAAAATATTGATTTCAAGGAAAAGATGAGGTGAACAAAACAGGATTCATCCCAGCTGGTTGAGATTGCATCATACTGGATGCTGTACACCTTTGTACTTAGATGTGAAGACCAGAATGTTTTGTTATCCATGCTTCTCACTGGCAAACTGCTAAATTCCATCTATTTGGCATGAGGCCACAAACTGCAACTCACAACAACAATCCAAGAATGCAGTCATGAACATTTATAATTTTTGAAAGGCAGAAAAGTGTTAGATTGGATCTCAAGGTAGCTGACAGACAAACAGATCACCTTCAGGAAGGAGTACAAGGTACAACATCTAAAAATGATTTTCAGCATTGTTCTCTCAAATCTGGTGTTCAGTATATGCCACGGTCCCACAGGACAGCCTGACAGCACTCCAGGAGCAGAGGCTGGAGCAGCCAGGGAACAACAGAGGTGCAGGGCTTCAGTTCTGAAGGCAGGTACAGCAAAATACCTTGGGTGCAAGGACACACATCAACGAGGTAAAACCATGATATATAGAGACTCAATTCCTTCAGAATCTAATTTTTGGGAGCAATGCAGGTGATGAACTTGTTCTGGTAGACTGACACTGCTTTGGCATGAATTCCAGCACAAAATCCTCTCAAAAATAAATTAAGGTTCAGCCATCACCATCTGAGTTTTTTGCAGTCTTTCTAACTGAACTGATGAACATTATGAATCTTTTCTCACAATGATCTGATTGTTATCAAGATTGTTATCAAGAGACTCAGATTGTTATCAAGAGACTCACAAGTGTCTCTGTAAGTTACCATCCCAGGCAAAGGGGTCTGTAGCAGAAAAGGGTTTGAGGTGATGTCTATTTAAATTGTATGAAAAAGTTTAGTATTCAAGAGAGAGAACAGATTAAAATGACTATCAAAGCAAAGTGTCAAGCCCACATTTCTGTGAGATGGAATTTATCAGAAATCAGCTTTGTAACTGCATTACCATGGTGCTGAGGCCAAGCAAATACTGGCTTAGAGATCCAGCTGGGTGTACTCAGTCCTGCTTGAAGATTAACGTGCTCTTTTGACATGTTCTTATTAAACATTTTCTTGACAATCCATACTCCATAAATTTCACACTTTATGGCTTATTTTCAAAAATTTTACTCAACTTTGTGAACTCTTCAAGTATGTTTTTCTCTCACTCCCTGTATTATTATGTTTAACATGCAAGTATTTGGCTTTGGCCATGGACAAGAGCAGGATATTGAGTTAGACAGATCATTGGACTAACCCATACATGAATTTTGTGTTACTATGCTAGTTTGAATAGTTTAAAATCTTTTCTAGGTCAAAACCAATATGCCCTGGTGGATATTTTCCCACTTTTTGGGGAATTTCCATAGGTGCTAGGAACAGTCTCTGTCCGTGGTGCTTGGTCAGCAGTCACTCTACCAGAGCTGTGACTTCAGCCCAGTCTGGCATTACACAGCCACTGTGCTGTGAGATGAGGTTCAAAAAGATCCAGGAGTTATTGCCAGGATTGTTTAAACCTCAGAATAAAGCTGTGAAAATTAGCAATATCTCAATCAGCACAAAGCCATTGGAGAGATCAAAGTATCCCCTCTGACCCTGAAAGACATTGAGGGATACCAAGATACTGATGAAAAGGCTGACAACAGAATCTTGGCTTCACTTTGGAAGAAAGACCATCAGTAAAGATTGAGGTTATCTATTGAATTGATGCTCTGTGTTTGCATCAGAACCACCAGCTTGATGGTTCTGAGACATTGATGCTCTGTGTTTGCATCAGAACCACCAGCTTGATGGTTCTGAGACACTGTAGTTTGAGAGTCACTCAAACATCAGCCTCAGCCCATCTGAAGTCTCGTGTCAGGCACAGATAGCCTGGGTAGCTCAGTGTCTTGGAAAGTACATTTTGTTCTCAGAAATTCAACAGCCCCCAAAGCAGAGCAAGCCTGAACTGTATTCACTGTGAAGATGAATCCTTAGGACATGAAAACCACATGCAAAACTTGCAGGCCTCCAAGAACAATTCAAAACATCTCTGCCTGCCAAAAAGGAATGGTTTTGTTTGGTTTGCTTGAGGCTATCCATATTTATTTACAAGATACACAGATATGAAGGGGAGTTTATTTACTAGAATAAATTCAGGACAGGCAGCAGATTGAAATCTAAGGAAAGTTGATTTTACTGTCCTAAGCAGTAAGAAAAAATTGAAGGGCTCTCATGGCTGCATTAAAATTTATGGCAAATATAAAAGGACACATGCAAGACGCATAATCACCACAGCTATAAAAAAATCACATAAACTAATCTAGTGAGAAGTCAAAGCATGCAGGAACCATATTAAGAAATAAAGCCTCAGCTGCAATTTTACAGTGGATGGAAATGATTTGTGCTCCTCCTAATCCATAGGAGTCCCAACATTTTCATGTTAGGTGTTTCCAGTACACAAAAGAGGCCTGTATACACAGCCTTCCAGTTTACCCAGAGTCTATATTATGACTGTAAATAGGGAGCAAGCTCTCTATATGACTTTGTCACATCTTCTACCACCATAACAAGAATATTTCTCTAGCTAGTTAAATTGTCCCTCCAGGACAATTAAACTTTATTACACATTATCTGCTATAAAGTAAATTTGTTTAGTGTTACATTCTAACTATATACCCTGGACATTGCAAGATACAATGACATTACAATTTGTAAAAGGTGTTTTTCTACAGCAATGTAACAGCACTATAGTCAGACAAATACATTTAGCAGAGAATTTAGGGTCTACTTAAAGTCAGAAAACAGTATTCTCACCTGTGGATGCTTTCAGCCTTCTGATGTAATCAGACCAAAAGGAACAGTCTGCTTTTTTCAGTCCTTTAAGAGTGGGCAAAGAAACAGTGAATTCCTTGTAGTTATCGCCACCATCACTTGACAGATACATAGGCCAGGCAGGTAGCACTCCCAACATTCTTCTTGAGAAACTGTGCAGGTAGTTTGGATTTCTAAGGGAGTGAGAGACATTATCATTAGAAAAGAATGACATAAAATGATAAGAAGATTGGCTAGGTCAGGGAAATGTGCAGCCAACAGGGTTCAGATTCAGTCCAGACTGGTGAATCATTCATGGTGCCTCATCTGACAGTACCTTTTTCATCTGGTTCACCTCCTAAGAACAGGTACACAGAACCTGTATAGACACAGGTTTATGAACACCCTCAACAGCCCTCAATCCCAGCCCAACCCAAGAAACTGGGAAAAGCACATTAAGTCAGTGTTCCCACCATTCCCACACTAGGTTTCCAGAGATACTCCTCATTCTCAAGCATGGCCACAGCACAGTAGCACAGAATGATGTTTACAGAGTAATTGGTAAAGGGTGCACTGTGTCTTCTTGTGCTTTCCCTTTTCTTATGGGAAAAAGAGAACTCTTAGCCAAGAAGTTTAAGAATTGGAGTCCTAGAACTAAGCTCTGGAGACAAGACCAAGGTCTTTGAAGCATGCATGTAATTTAGTAGGATTTGCAGCTTGTCAATGGAGATAAAATGTCTATTTCTCCTCTAAGTCTTATACTCTAAACCTTTGGTGGCTGCTCTGGTTGGTAACTTGGCCATGACTTTCCAACACTGTGGACCAAATCCCACTGTAGGCTTACAAACTGTAGAAGAAGTGGAGAATAATTAAGTGAGGGCAGGGTCTGGACTGACAACACTCCCTCTACTTCTCACCAACTCCCCAGTCACAGCAATTCTTAAATGTCTCACACTTACCCAGAGTTTATGAAATTGGAGATATACTGCATAATTTGCAAGGAAAGGCCCTTTTCTTCATCAGTAAATTGTACTTCATACTTCGGGTAAAAGGGTAGACCAAATGCATACTGAACATCCAGCAGGAACTCCTGAACTGAGCTAAACCAAATATTTATAGAAAGGTAATTAAAACCATAATTTATTTATTTGTGGAAGAAAGAGAAATAATTACTTCAGAGAATAAAACAATGTTGTAAATAATTAATGACCATTAATTAGAGTGTGGTGAGCTGTGGGACTACTTCAATCTAAAACATACAAGAAGAGCAAGCAATAACAAGGAGAATTTTTCATTTGTTACAAAAGGAAACTGTGGAAGGCGTTAGGGCACATTTTCTAAATTAATTGGGTGTATAAAGGAGAGTGATAGAGGGAGAAAGTCACTTGGCTATTCCTTAAATGCCTCTTAAGTTTTGGACAGATTTTCACTAAAATTAAATTCAGAAAGTGGAAGCAAGTGGTGACATGGATTCTGGCAGCCACAACGGAAGGTTAATTACGGCTTATTTCACAGACTTGGAATAAAATTCTGGCCTTTCTTAGCAGCAACTGGAGTTTTTCCATTGACTTCATTGTGGCCAGGATTCTGGATAAGAAAAGATGTAACAGGAGATGTTTATGAAGATTTCTCTTAGACATAGTTTTAATCTAATTTCTCTGCTGGCTGGGTGGTTTTGGTTCATACACTCTGTTCATCCCAAGTTTTATATAGCAGACAAGTCAAAACAGCTTGAAATAATCCCCTAGATAAGATTTAGGAAAGAATAACTGCTGTGTAGTTCCACGTAGTACTTATAATTTCTTATAAGGAATATTTCAACATTTCAGAGACAAGACTGGCCAGGTAAGACTTGCAGGACCTAATTGAAAAGATTTCAACATTGTCAAGTCCTGCAGAAAAACAGTGGCCAACTTCTACTAATAAAATTATAACTAAACTATGTTCTACACATAGCTTTGAACCACAGTTCAGGGGGAGATATTTCTGGCCTGGTCCAATTGCATTTTCCATATCTTCACATTTGGACAAAAGTCCTATTGACTTGGTTTAATGCTGCATGAGGCAGACAGCATCAAGGGACCTGGGACAAGGAGCAGATGTCTGTGAGGCAAGAGTAAACAAATCCCAGATCCACTCAACAAGATTTCATCTGGAGTGGCATTTGTCAAAAGGTAGCACAACTGAAACTATTTTATCTTTGGACATGAAATGCAACAGCACTGGTGTGCCCCTGATACTGCCTCCAATGGAACAAGGAGTGTTTCACCACCATTATGGGCAGGTGGTCTAAAAGTAAGTTGACTGCTTTACATTTTATGAGTGTTTCAAAATAGAGGCACCAAAGCCTCTATTTTGAAAAGCACACAGCCCTCTAAATGAAATACATCTTCGGTTGTGTTTTCCTTAGTCTTATCATAATACCTCAGTAATACTTTGCATCTGGAAAGTGAATTATTCACAGATTATTCACCAAAAAAATGTAGAACTGAAACAACATTAAAGCATATTTTTCTTCCCTAAATATTTATAGAAGGATTAAGCAAGATCATAGTTTAATAATTTTGCCTTAAAAATAATTTGCTTGGCCCAGTACATAACAGCAATTTCTCGTGTCAGTATTGTAGCAAAGGTAAGATATACTTAAAGAGGCAATTTTCTTGGCAAAGAAAAGTCACTTTTGATTAGATTAGAGGACATGAAATTAGTTGAGGTGCAATGGAGAGAAAAATCTACCCATGTAGGGACTGCACAGCAGAGGTGAATTTAGCTGTGAAGCTAAAATAAGTAAGCTGGGACTGGGGGTTTCCCCCTAAATGAGATTTTGTTCTTAGACCTCATGTTTCTATAGAGGTGAAAACTGTTAAGGTCACGGTCCAGACTAATCTCACTAATAGAGAATTTATTTGATTTGAAATGATTTGTATGATTGTACTTGGTTTGATACAGAGACATAAAGTGGTACAAAACCCTACAATTTCACAATCTGCTTTCAGTATTTCTGGTTGATGAGAAAGAAAATATGAGGATGAGAAAAAACCCTCTAAGGTTAAGAGGGAAAAGAGGCACATACATAAATGCACAGAAGAGCAGGAAAGACAACTGGGAAACATCTAGATGGCAGCTGGATAGGAAATATCAGGAGAATATTTCTGTCTCCTTCCTCAAACTCTGATCATAGAATCATAGAATCACAGAATCAGAATAACAGAAACATAGAATGGTTTGAGTCAGAAAGAACCAGAGGGAAGTGAAAAATGCTCAGAAATACCCAAACAAGGATTTTGGAGTCGTGTAGGAGCTCTGAGCATACTTAAGGTAAAACCAGGTAGTGACACTTTTCACTGGAAAAGTGGAGTGAGAGAAAGAAAGGAGAGACAAATAAATATTTATAGCTTTGCTGCTGGACACTGCCAGCTCTGAAATGAGGTTTTTATTTCCTGAACTGCTCCAAACTGCACTCCCAAGCATGTGCTCTAAATGGGGATATGAAATCCCCACAACTGCTGTACTTCAGAGGACAATTTGACAAAAGGGAGGACTGCAGAGAAAAGGGCAAAAGGAGTTTTTAAGGAAACCAAATAGCAAGTAACTTCCTCTACAGAAATACCTTTTCAAGGAACAGATCTATTGTTTTAAAGACAGCAGTGAATGTAATTATGTGTAGGATGAAATCTTGGCTTTGGTGAATTTACAGGACCAGTACTTTGTGCAAAGGTAGCTCTTCAGATCTTCTCTGTATAGCTTTTTAAAATGTCAATATTTTTCAGATTCACAGCTCTTTTTATTTGGCAGAGCAGTAAATTAAGCCATGAGGAAAACAGAAGCCAGATCCTACAAAAATGTTCACAAGTGAGGTCTCCATGGGGAATTCTTACTTCACCTCAGAAGTGAAGTGCTGCTGGAGTCCAGTTTACAGAAAAATAGATGGTAAAATCAGAAACTTTGTGACATTCATAACCAACGATTTAACAGCAGACCCTGAAATATCATTTGCTGGGAATTTTTATTATCCAGTGCCAAGCCATTTAATTGGGAAGGTATAGGTTCTGAGAAAATTTTCCTTAAACCTAAGATGGATTTTCCATTTAAATTTCCAAGTAGGAAAGACAGAAAGAGATTACTCAGCCACCAGATACTCTACTTCTCTCTCTACAGAGCTGTGGCTACTTTCACACACAAGAACAGCTTCAACTGGGAAGATTAAAAGATGAGTAGATAAGAATTTAGAAAAAAAACAGCCCAGTTATGGTTGATTTGGTTTAAATTCTGGTTCCAAATCGAACAGAGCATAGATATAAGCCCCCATGTCCAAGAGCTGAAATTAAAATTTTTATCACAAGCTTTTGGCACAGAAAAAAAACCAAGACAAATCAACAACAAATACAACCAGACAAAAAAACTCCAAAAACCAAAGTGCCTCACCACCACCACCCCAATTCTGAAATCCTCAAAAAGTTTGTTTGCAAAATGGAATTGTCATTACTGGCAATCCATAATCAGGGCAGTTAGAACAGAATATGATCTGGCAGACTACTCTGCTATTTAGGACTGAATGCACAACTCAGAGCTGGGGCTGCAGGGACCTCACAGTGGGATCCATAGTAAATTAGGACATAGATCTCATTTTGAACCTTGTCCTTGTTCTAGGTCTGGCTAATGTATGAAAAACTCATTTTAATGATTAATGGCTTACTCTAGCCTAATATTTCTCCTTTTCCTTTCATTTAAAAATAGTCCTTACTCTCTGTTCCAACTAATATCAATTAATCTCAAAGCATTTTGAGTCACAGCTTCTATTCTTGGTTGCCTTCATGTAGTTTTTGGTTCTTTTTTAAACCTCCACACACAGACAGAAGCCAATGTAAATTAGCTCAAAATTCTAATAGTATCATATATGATATCAAAACACCAAACTTCCCACTGCTATTCAATCATTTAAATTTTAAAATAACAAGATAGATATAACTCACTAGAGTTCAGCCAAATTACCAGTGATCTTCTGAGAAATGCAGAAGAAACATTGTGCTCAAACTCATGTCAGTCATCAAATAAAGCAGATGTTAGCAGCCTGTGACAGACTGCTGAGATAAGAAAACCATTTGTCCTTTAATGTAAACTTTTGTGAGAACTTCTAACAATTCTGTGAAAGATTTTGTGTCAGAGGAGAGATCATGGCTTTCAGTTCCCAGCCTCACAATCAAGGCCCTGTTCTGCATCCCATTTGCAAGGACATGCCTATCACTGGGAAAGTAAAAATCCCCACCTCTTCAGTGTCACTTGGTTTTGCTGAGAACAGATTATTTACATGCTGAGTGAGTTGAACAGCACAGGTGAAACTCAGACTCAAAGGTTGCTCATAAATCCCCTGCTGATTTGAGTTGAAATAGGATTTCATAACAGCTCTGTCCCAGGAGAAGAGGACATGATTTACATAAAATGTTCCACTGCCTGTGTGCTCTTCTGCCCCCATTCTGGTTTTTATTTTCAGCAAATGCATTTAAAAATATTTTTGTAAGGATTATTGGAAATATGAAATGCGCAATTAAAATTGCACCCATCTGCATTATCTTCACATTAATACCAGCAGATTTTTGCAGAGTATATTTGCATACCCAGTATCCTGAACAGCCATTGTCTCATCCATGTCATGGGAGAGGGGCAGCCTACCAATCCTGCACTTTGCTTGAACTGAAATGTTCATTTTTATGCCAAACAAAAATAATTTTAAAAACTATATACAGCCACACATTTTATGAAAGGAAATGGTATGTGATTGCAAGGAGAAAAAAATAATCAAAGGACAGCTGGATATTTATAGAAATTCAGTGAGCCAATATGAGGCCTGGTGTGACCTCAGCAGTTCTAGGGATGCATTTGGCTCATTGTGTCTCCTCTCATCATGAACTCCTGCCAAACAAATGGGGGAAAGGATGTGAAAAACAGATGAACATTTTGCTTTCTTCTTTTCAGGAAAATCAGGACATATGGAAAAAGCTTAACTCCTAACAGGATTAAACTGCCAAGTTTATCCACCTTTGTACCAAAAAAGCCCTATAGATACATGTGATTTGCAAAAGTATTCTAGAGTTTGCTGTGTCTTTTCCACTTGAATTACTCCCAACACACACAATGTTCCACTGTGCAGTATAGCTGTGCCAATTAAAGAAAATAAAACTGAAATAGCAGACAGTAAATTTGAGAACCTGAAAGCTCACACTAATTGAAAAAAAATATCATAGATCTTAAGGCAGGAAGAAAGAAAGCACCTTTATCAACTTGTCAGACCTCCTAAAGAACATAGACAACAAAAATCTGTCAGGCAATTACTGCATTTAAGATCTAGTAATAGGCATGCTGACTTGATTGGACTTTTGGGAGACAGAAATTCATTTATTTGTTCAGTGTGGCTACTCTTTAATGGAATGAATGGAATTTCCAGAAAAAGGTGATGTGTGCATCTGAAGACCCCATAGCACCAAGGAAAACATGGTGCTCAACAGGCATCCACTTTGTGCTTATCTTGTAGATTACATTTGATAGGAACTGCCACCGCAGCACATGGAGCTCCAAAATTGCTTTGTCCTTTTCTGAGCCTTTGAGCTGAATTTTGGTTCATTTAAAGATGTTTTCTGCTTTTTCTGAACTGGCTACTCTGCCTTTGCATATTTATTGCTAATTTACAAGATCTGGAAAATCTACTGAATTACAAAGGCCTTTAAAATACTTCACAGGAAGAAAAAACAAATTGTCCAGACCCTAAGACTTTAGAAGCAGAGAAACTTTGCAAAGAGTTGAGAATGGGATGATGTTGCTGTATCAGTGGGACAGTGTTTTCATAGCTGTAGCTGGCACAAAGCAATGGATAAGGCCAAAGGAATGAGAGGCACTTCCAAAACAACAACTTTTAGGGGATGACTGGGAGCAGAGACTGGGATCTAGAGCACAATGACAAGCTGCTGTTGCAGCAAGTGGACATAGCAATTGTGGTGCTTGCCCAGCCATGGAGCAACATGCATCTTGTCTCCACCCCCCTGATAATTTATTTGCTTTCTGGTTTTAGATAATTTATTTGAAGCTCAGAGGCAATCTCCTGTCTGCCTGCACAGCACCCAGTTTAGACTGTGTCCCCAGCCTGTGGGGTGTTGGCACTCACATCATCTCACATGGGAGAGCATCAAGTGGACAGCAAGTAATGGATGGATTAAAGGACGGGGATAGGATATAATGTTGTGAAATGAAAAGAGTAGAAAAATCTCCTTTAATTAAAGTGAAATTAAGTACAGCCAGAATTCCTGCTGCACCCATAATAAACAGAAACCAAGAATACTTCACATAGTTGAATGGGTTTATACACAAATAATTTTTGTTTTATCAGTCAGGAGTTCTCGCCTTCAGTTACAGGAATCTTAAGAAGTGTCAGCTAAACCCAGCCAACTATGTGAGCCTTGGCACCCAGCAGCCTTTCAACAACTCACACTAATGTACACCAGAGTGCATGGCCAGGAGGCAAAGACAGCCCCAACCAAAATGACTCAAAAAAGGCAGCAGCTCATTAACCTTGGGTGAATTTGTCCCATGCAAAATCAAAAAAAGCTTTAATGAAGATTATTATGGTCATGTTAATGACTGCAAGATAAAGCTTCATTAGGTCTCAGTTTGATGCTTTTCCATCCTGCTGCTGCTGATGATCAACCCTCCTCAGTGGGCAGAGCACTGAATTTTAACCACCATCTTTAAGACAGAACATTCAGCATCACCAATGTGACTTGGAAACTGTGCTGGCAAGAGGTGCTTCTTCAAGATAATACACAAAAATCACCCAGAAACCTCCTGAAGAGTTAAAAAGGCAAATCTTTGTACAGTTAATAATATTCTTGTCAAAACATACTTCTCCTATCACACATTTCTTTACCATACCTAAAGCTATCCTCCAGTTCCCCACTAATCCTAGGCAGTGCTTAGCAGTCACATTCCTCCTACATTGTTTAGAATAAATGTTTACTCCAAGGCCTAAGTGTTCTCTAAGAGAGAGTGAGAAAATGGCAGCTGGGTCATGTATATATTTTTACCACAGATTATTAATGTGGGAGTTGGCTCCTCATTCAAATGGGAACTGAAGACTAAAGCAGACATGGTGTCATGCCAAGCTCAGGAGAATGCTACCACGTGGAAGGAGATATTATTTTGCTCTCTGCAAGATCCATTCATCTATGCAAAAACTTTAATGTGATTTTCCACATGTGTCATAGACATCAACGTAGAGCAGGCTTTTTAACCCTACCCTTGTATCTATACAAGCTTGAATGTGTGTGTGTATACATTTTAGAAACATCCATCTGAGAGACAAACTTTGGCTAATTTACTTTTAACTGGCAAAAATTCCTCCCTGCTTAATAATTTTTTGTCTACTTTGCATCATTGTGGTTGAATCTGTCTTTATTGGCTGACTTCTCCCTCCCTCTTGTTTATTTTGCTGTTAGTTATTAAGTGAAACAAAAGGAAATACCAGTACTTTTTTCATCCCTGCATTTTAACTCTCTTTTCTGTTACATTTTGGGAGACACATAAAGTAGGAGAGAGGTGACAAAGTAGCAATTGAAGAATGTGTTGCTATACTGTGCCTTATCTAATTAGTGAAGGGCTATTTTCCCAGACAGAATATTTTGTCCAAGAGTAAATAATCTTCCACAGTTATAATTATCAAATCATTATTTTAATGTAGTCTTTGCAATACTCCTGTGAGGTAACCATTAGCAATTATTATAGATTTTATATAATTATATTATCATCATCTTTATGATACAGATTGCAAACACAAAGAGAGAAGATCCATCTCCTGTGTAAATTGACTTCTTAGAAACATTTTAGACACCAAAGTAAAAAACCCTCATTATTTTATCTTTTATGTTACCCTATGGACATAACACTATAAAAATCCCCATTTTTAGAAGTGAAGGTTTATATCTCAGCAAACTGATTGAGAAATCATTATTCTATCAAAAGCCTATGAGTGGTCAGGAATGTCTAATGAGGTTTTCCTCCAGCTACAAAGAATGAGGAGATCCTATTTAGTGTGTGCACTCACAGAATGCTCTGTACCTGACTCCCATGAACAAATCATACTTTGGCTATTGCATTCACTAACACAAAGAAATGGCTGTAACAGGGCTCTGCTATTCAGGCCTTTAACAGAAAGTTTGCAGGTTCAATTCTCACTTCTGCTGAGCAAGTTCACACCCACAAGGCCTGCTTTCCAGCCTAGGGTGTAGCTTATCTGGGAGAGTACATGCCTCTGCTTCCCCCATAGGAGTCACAGTTTTCAAAGAAGAACTTGAGAACTGTCAGGACTCTGTTCCAATGGTTACAGAAGTCTCATGGAAGTTGGGGACATGGTTGCCAGATCTGTATCCAAGATTAATTTACATATTCTACTCAAAGGCTGTTTCATGGATATCACTGGTTTTAGTCTGGTAAAACAAACTGCTGATAACATTCCCAAGAATTGTTTTGTTGGCTGTATATTCTTGATGGTTTCCCATTTTTAGGAGTCAAAGGGACTCTCCCATTTGAAGCTCCTTCCCTCAACAGCATCACAGCACTGGCATAAGTAGGGCTGCAATGCACCTCCATTGCATGGAGGGGGGAATGCTCCAGAGAGGGTGACATGGCAAAAGTGGGATGAAGAATAAAGAAAAATTAATTTAGGAATGAATGAATGAATGAATGAATGAATGAATGAATGAATGAATGAATGAATGAATGACAAAATGTAAACTAAATACTTGCAGTGTTTTCAGCAGAGGACCTCATGTGGGGTCCCTTGGGAAAACGAGGGTATCACTTCATAAATAGACACGTTGTAGTGACAAACAGTATGAGATCCTCTCATACACAGACAAGCTGAATTCTGCAAATTCTGTTAAAGTGCTTGCTTTCAAGCATTTTTTTTCAGCATTTATTTTAATGGCACTTAAGGATAAATAAGATTAAAGGAGTAAGGATGCCATGCAGCATATCAAGTTGGGCCATTTCTCCTTGCAAGTGGCTTAACTTAGGGCAATTGAGCCTCTGCCTCACTTTCCTGCAAGTTTCAGACAGAATTCTGGCCTTGTTTGTTCTTTTAAAGAGGGTTATGAAAAAGCAAACCAATAACTTTTGTACTAAAGTAATTAGCCTAGAACACCAGTGTCAACATAAATATGATTGTGTAGCTGCATGCTATGTAAACTATTGCTGCACAGAAGAGTGTGAGGAGAGCTAAATAACATCAGTACAAGAGAAATCTTAAATAGGGCTGGATAGAAGAGAAAATTCTTATCAATTCAAAATCACTGCTCAAAGCCAGTGAGTCTAAGCTGTATAAGTACTATTTAATCTACTTACAAATAAGATCTAATCGTAGATGCCTGGGTCACTGGATCACTATCATTCTCCAAAGACAGAAAAAACTTGCTGGCTCATTTGAGAACACATCTTTTATTTTTGTGTGGCTGGATTTTTGGCATACCATAGCTCAGCCCTGTTTGGAGCCTTGTAAAAATCACTTATCTGGGCCTATCAGTAGCCAAATGGAACACTGTGAACATTCCCGCTGGAGCTGCCAGAGAAATAACGGCTCCCTGAGGATTAACTTCTCAGTTAAAAAGAAAGCAAGCCTGTGTTACCACAGCATAATGGCCTTCATCTGTAACCTAGATCTGGGCTGCCTTCTTTCAAATGCTTTTTCATTATGCTATCAGGAAGGGAAAAAACCCAGGCAGTTTGCAGGGAACTTCACAGGATCAAATGGTGCCAGTAGGAATCCACCATCCCTCCCCTGAGCCCTTTTGGAGGAAGCCTGAGAACAAGGAAAAGGTCTCAAAAAGCCTTCCTGGAGAGAGGCGAGGGGCAGCCCAGGGGGTGGGGAACAAGCAAGGCCTCCTCATAAGGAAACAGTATGAGGAAAAGCATCCCTGTGTGCTTTCCTGCCCTGCTGCGGGGATTCAGGGAACAGAAGGGGCGACTGTCGCTGCGATTTCTGGTCACCAAGCCTTTGAGATCAGGAGCCACTCTGGTGAGTCACAGGGCAGCCCAAATGATGTTTGCAGGTCAGCACACCACTGCCTGCAAACATCAGCACCTCTTCCTGACTTCTGGGAAGGGCTGGGTCTAAAATAAAACCAGGGAAGGTCACCTTAAAGGCCTCTACTTACCAGATTGTTCTGTTCTCAACAGGACATTCCATCTCCCACAGCCATTTAGGCCTTTCTGCCTAAAATATAATACAGCTTGTCCTGAAGACACTATTTCAAGTAAGCTTCTAAAATGAAGGATGACACAGAGCCTAAGTCCACCATTGCTTGTGTGCAAAAATATTTTTCTTCCCATGAGACAGTCTGTCAGCAGAACACCAGTCACAGTGCTGGCACAGGAAGGAATAAATCCCTGAGCTCATCCACGCTGAAGACCAGTCAGTACAACTGGAGTACAACTGCACTGACCTCAAAAAAGGGCAGTGTTGAATTAATGTTGAGTAATTAGAAAATGACACCCCATTTATCTTGAGAGCTGTGGACTCCCGATGACTTGGACCAAATTCTGATTCTTTGTGGGAGGTTTATCAGATGCAGAGTAGGAGTCTGAAAGGCTAGCTTTGGAACTGGTCAGGTAGGTAAGTTGGAAAGGGGAAACTCAGTTCAGATATCTAATGGGAAGTGCCTCAGTTCAGAAAAAGCATTCCTGTAAAGTTAAAGAATTTATTAGAGACCAATCCCTCCTTTGCTCATCTGAAATTTTATTTGACATATCTACATCTATTCATTTATTCCACAGCATGCCCAAACAGTCAGCCCTGGTTTTACAAACTCTAAATCCAGGAAACATAATAAAATTCATCTTCTTACCTGCTCTGTGAGGAGCTCTCAGGTACATGGTACATGAAGACATTTCCTTGAGAGGCAGCAGCCCAGTAACTCGCCATGTTTATGATGGGACATGTGATAAACTGGTCACTGATAAAAAAGAGGAGCAGGGAACAGACACAGTTGCATAAATGAAAAAAGGGAAGAACCCCCACAAGCAACAGACTTCTCTCTATCTCAATAGCTTATTTCAATTTTCCAAATCAGATAATCATATCTCTGTCTTCAAATTGACTGAATGAAACCACATGAAACCTACAAGACTAGTACTACTTAGAATTCACTAGAATTCTAAGTGCTGAACAATGATAGCAAACCAACCACATGTGACACATAAGAAATATCCTGGCAAAAAAACCAACAACCCAATCCCACTTTAGTCTAGTTTATAAGGGATAAGCCTTACAGTAGTATAAAGTTCTTTCTGGCACCACTAGGTTGTGACGGCATCTAATAAGAGGTCCTATGTATTTCCTGGTTTAAGGATCAATAATATAATTTCTGAATTTGTATCTGTGTGATTTCTTGGGTAGAGTTTGAGAACTGGAAGAGGTAAGAGACCACTTTTGAAGATAACCTGCAAGGCTCATCAATATGGAATTCCTGTGCAATATGTGAAGGAGAGAAAGATTAACCAGTAGGGGTGCAATGAGGAAGTCAAATGGTCAATTTAACACCAGGTCTAAAAAGTAGCAGTGAAGCAAATGTATCCAAACCTTCCTTTGCCCCAAGAAGGGAGGCTGGAAGGTGGGATAAGCAGTAGCTGGAAGAAACATGAGTGGTTCAAGAGGTGCAGGTAGAAGAGAGGAGACCTTACTGCAATGTATCTCACTGTGATTCCTCAAGGCAATTTTATATAGATATGCACCCTCACTCCCCACTCTTCCTGAGCCTGAGGACTCAGCACGTGCTTTGGGTGTTTATATACCTTTACCTAGGTGAGTGCACACAAACATTTCTGCTGAGGAACTGGGAGGTTTCAATTCTCAGCTTAGTGAATCTGAAACAGCAGCTTCTCCTTCAGACTTGGTAGGTTTAAAAAAAAACACAAAAAAACAAAAAAAACCCCTCACTAGTGCAAGAACGAACGGCATCAGAGAAGCATGAAAACATGTTGCTATTTTTAACTGGTATGGTTATGAAAGGCACAGTTTGGCTATCTTGGTTAAGCAGAGTTTATTTTAAGCTCATCTGTGAGACCACAAGGTTTGGGCTCACTGACCACAGGGCTCTTTGACAGTTATGGTTGACAACACCCAAATGAAACAAAAATTACTGCTCTTCACATGCCTACCAGCATGGGGCTTTAGAGGAGCAGATGGTCTTTGAAAAACCAGGGAGTCTGGGGAGAGCAATAGCTCTCAAGAAATGCTTTGAGTAACATTTCACCATTTAAAATGGATTCTCAGTTGGTTCTGTGGGTGGGAAAAAAGTCAGCTATTCTGAGGAAGTAGAAAAAAAAACCTAAATGCATAGTAACCACAAAAATGAAATGCCTGTCTCTTACAAGCATGGAACACCAGAGTTTTAAAAAGGAAAAAAAAAGGAAATAAAAAGAAAATTAAACCAATTTTACACTTGGGAAAAAAATACCAGAAAATTGCAGCTAAAATAAATATAAAAGTAGAATTATTTTAAAACCACAAAATATACACAATGTATATAGTTTATAACAAACACTTAAGTTGCTTTATCATACTTTGTAATCCTGTTAAAACTTTAGCAGTTAATTCCTTACATAAAACTTTTCTTGGCTTACACATCTGTGCTGGTAGTAAGTTTTTTGTTATAAAGAAACAAAACTAAGGAAAAAACCCTGAAACCAAACCAACCAACCAAACATCAAAAAACCCAAAAAACCTGTTTTCTCCACCACATATGTGATGCTGATATAGGTGACTCTCATTCTGTGCCTACTCTTTCACCTCACTTTCTGCTGTAGCTGGAGTAATTTCCAAAGTGTTTGAAGCAAAGTATCATCAGATGCCCATGTCTCACTACTCATCCTTTTGCTTGGCCAGGAATAAACAATTCACTTCTTTCCTTAGCCAAGGTATTTGCCTCATATCATAAAGGAGCAGGTAATCCCTATATCCAGGAGGCTGCTGAGCCTGAGCAACTGCTGGTTCCTGTTGGAAATGGGTGGTGTATCCCCTTCCTGCTGGAAATGGGTGGCATGCCAGTCCTTGCAGCTTTGCAAAAGTCAATGTTTGCACCACACTGAGCCCTGGGCTGAATGCCAGAGATCAAATGTGACAGCCCTGTGTTATAACAGCTCCTTATAGAGGGTTCTCTGGATGGGAAGAATGGTTAAAAAGTTATACAGTGGTTTATTATGGCTTAAAATGTCACTGTCTAAAGAATATTCCCCCAGGGTAACAGTGGTGATGGAAGGAGACTGTAGACAAGTCCTGGCTTTGATGCCCATGAGCCCATGAGTGCTTCTGCATGTACTGCAGGCAATGGCCCCAGAGTCATGGTGACAGGAGGTCCATTCATGGGGCAGGCTACAAAGAAGGACAAATGTGGCAAGATGTGTGAATTGACAAATGGCACAAAGCTCAGCCCACAACCCTCTGGCTTGTTTCCTCCATGACCTCAGTGCACCAGCACACCTGGACCACCCAGAAAGGACTGTCTTCTTTTTAAATCAGATGTTTCCCAGAGAATCTTGGCTCCTGTTCCTCTCCTGCTCCCTAAGGCTCCCCCAGAGCAATGTTCTGCAGCTCTGATGGAAGAATAAAAGGAAAATCCTGTCTCTGAGGTGTTGTGGAGAGGCTCACAGTGGGACAGAAAACACTGAGAGTGCAGACACCAGGAGCCTGTAGCTTTGATGTCTCAGTTCAGAACACAGGTGCAACATCTTGGACAGGCCCATTAGGATTCAAGTCACCAGTTTATAAGATACACCACATTAGAAAAGTAAAGAGTTTTCACAATGAATCTGCTCATAAAGCAGAGACAGAAATAGGGAAATAATTTTTATATTAGTTTCTGGAAAATCTGTTTCACTTACACATCCAGCCCCTGAATTTGCTCAGAGGCAGAAAACAGGAAGTTTTCAACTTCCACCTCCCAAATGTCCATGCAATGTTTCAATGCAAAGGATGGGATTGCATTTACTGCAGGCAAGCTGCTCATTCCTCTGCTGACAGGCATGAGGTGCTGCAGCCTGTGCAGAGCAGGGCAATGGAATGGGGAAGGGGATGGAACACAAGTCTGACGAGGAGCAGCTGAAGAAGCTAGGGGTGTTCAGCCTGGGATAAAAAAAGACTCAAGGGGAACTTCATTGCTCTTTACAACTACCTGAAATGAGGTTGTAGTGAGGTGATGATTGGTTTCTTCTCCAAAGCAACAAGCAAGAGGAAATGGCTTCAAGTCATGACTGACATTGTGAATAAATGGATTTTGCAGGCTTCATAATTAAAAAAAAAATTTTGTAATTGCTGAAGTCAAAGTTTTCAAATTTGACCATCAGGAAAAGTATCTGACTGTATAATTAGGAGATTGAGAATAAAAGGCAGACTATTAATTCTATTGTCACAGGGATGAGACAACTCAAGGAACTGTTGATGCACAGTGTGCAAGCAACCCAGACATCTATGACAAGAAAATGCAAAAAGGAGTCTTAGTAGTCTGAACTCAATATCCAGTTCTAGAATGACATGTCAAACTTTTCACAAGACATAAAAATCAGTTCAATTTCTGTTTACCAATGACATTGGAAACATCACAGAAAATTAAATCACATTCCCTATTTTCTGCTCATTTACATAAGAATGTCTCAAGTTTTTTTCAAGAATTTAAATACACACTTTAGATAAGCAAAACAAGCCTTGCTCAACTCCAATCACACAGTTGTACTAGGATGACTTTCTTACCGGGTGGCGTTTTCCAGCGCCCTGGAAAAGGATGAATAATCATCAGTTGAGTGTTCCAGGGAGTAATACCATGTAGCTGCATCTTCAATGAACGAGTTGGACTCTTCTCCTCCTAGAGAATTTTGCAGAGCCTGATAAAAGGCTGTTTTGCTGTTGGCTCTTCCTTGACTTTCTTCAAATTTCTGAGAAAAAAGTGCATACATGGAATTCAGAAACAAAACCAAAAGATAAATTTTTTAGGAACAATGTAGGCTCAGATCTCCCTCTGCTGGAACAATTCCTGTCTGCTGTGATCTCTGATTCCTAGGGGATTGAGTAGGGGACAGTCCTACTTTTGCTTTCCCGAAACTGTCACCAATGAGAAATACTGGCTTTCTCTGGACACACTATAGTACAGAAACCCTGCTCTAGTAGGTCCAAATCACAGGTACCACGCTGTGCCAATGGATCTCTAATAGTACAGAAATCTTGGCTCTCACAAGAAGGGGTTCCCAGGGACAGTCCTCCACTGCATGTGTGTCCAGTGCTGCCTTTCTGATGATCTCCATGAAGGAAAACTAGAGAGGAGAGAGGGAATTACTGCTCTTTGCCTTTGAAAATTCCAGGAAGCAAACATGTTGTGTAGGCCATTCAATGGCTATGTCACTCTGCCTCTTCTGGGAACACCTACAAAGAATCACGGCTGCTCCAAGTTCTGTATTTGGGTCCCTTCTGGAATAATATCTGCCTTAGACCTGGAAGAGAAATTCCATTCCTTCAAATCACAATGCAGGGAACAGCCATGACCTTCAAACTTCATAACCCTTAGGGCCTTTCAGAGAAACCAACAGGGAAATGCCCTTTTTCCTGAGATCCGTGACCTTTCCTAACATAAAGGCAAGTTCCCCAGAGCAAAGTGCCCATGTCACAAGGACCACCTTCTGTGCCAAATCATGTACCCAAACATATTTTTACCAAAGCTAAAGACTGCTGGAAGTTTTCAACACATCTTTCTTTGAGGAAGTTTTTTATGTTATCCATTGAAACTTTTCACTTTTTTAAAAAACTTATTTAAATTTTAGAAACAAAACAACTTCATGAAAAAAAAAAATCTACCCTGAACTTTTCTGTGCATCAAGTCCTTTCTAATGAGGGCACTACATAGATGCATATTGGTTGAAACTTGGATTAGAACTCCAGATAAAAAGATCTAACAAACCTCCTCTATTATTTTGGGCAGTCAGTCTGATGCAAACTAGGCCAGTGTCTGCCCAGTTTAGTTACTGTAGATGCTTTACTTAATATATTATTTTGATGGCCCACAGCTGGTTTTCATCATGCTGCTAGAAGGTCTTTCCACAATCCTATACAGAAAGTACAGATGGAATTATACCTTTTCAGTAAGCTCACAGAACTTAAAGATGGAAAATAAGTTCCCATGTGCTGAGGGTGAGGTTTGTCCTTAGTATTCTAATGCTCTGTGCATTTTGAATAAGTGACTTTGAGGGATTTGAAAACTCTACCAAGTATCCCAAGGTCCAGGAAGATCTTGACAATTTGCCTTGTATTTTTAATAGATTCTTTTGCTGGATTTCTGCCCATGCAGTGTGAAAGAGTCAGGTGGTGCCAGCTTTAGGAATACAGCTGTACTCCAAAAAAGATGGGGAGCTCACTCCTGACACGTCACCTCATGTGCACAAGTGCCACATATGAAACTGCACAGCACTCTTGCCTGCAAAATCATTCAGCTTAAAACCAGCAAGGACACATATTCTTCTGCAGGAAATAGAAATGTTCACTGAAGGCCTGACTGCAATTTCACTGAATTCAAAAGCAATTTATACATCACAGCTTTGGCACACATCACTTTGGGTTTATACCAACCAGCAAAAACATTGCTTTGTTTAATTAAGAATCTCTCATTTGAAGACTGGGGTTAGCAGTTGCGTGTAAGGAAAGATACTTTTCTGTAGCAGAGCAAAGCCCAATCTCTTGTGTATAGATCAACCCATACAAGCCACTTTCATGCAGTGCTTTCATTTTGTTGGCTTTTTAAAATGGATTTGTTAACTTGTTCTACTCTTATCATTAATGCTTAAACCAGAGAGAAACAAAGTGAAAAAACCTTAGGGTGTTGATTATGTAATCAAGGAACTTATCCATTACTCTCTCATCAATGGTCAAGTGTCAAACAAAGGTTATGGTTGAAAACCACAGAGAAGGAGATGGATCATCATATGGTTAAGGTGACAAATTCCCTGCCAAATGTTTTTGTAAATGCCAAAAAATTGGTGAAAATTAAGTTTTATGAATGATTTTTTGAATTAAAAAAAAAATTAAACCCAAAATAATCTGGTAGTTATTAAATACTAGAAAGTATCAGTTCAGAATAGGAAGTCCCTGAGATGTAAAGTGCTAGAGGTCTGGGGAGCTTTTACCAGAAGTATCAGATTTGCTTACCCTAATCTTACAAGCAGCCTCTTTTAACCACTGCTGAAAACAGCATTTTGTGCTGAACAGCCCTTTGACCTGACTCAGTGTGGTTGGCCTTGCGTATTTAATGTCAGAAGTCAAGGAGAAGTGGCAGAAGGCTGGCTTGGCTGGACAGGGATCTTCTCTTGGAAACAAGGCAAAAAAGGAAGGTGTAGGCACAGCTGAAGCAAGGTCAGGTGACATGGGAAGAACACAGAAATGCTGCTTGCCACCGTAGGGAAAGAATTCATTTGGCCAAAGCTCAAGGGGAGGTGAAGCCGCCAGAAATGTGACAGGCAATAAAAAGTTTTTTTTCAAATATAATAATGAAAAAAGGCAGTGTAGAAATAACATTGATCCTTTCCTGAATAAAGATGGTCAGTTCCCCCACAGAGACACGGACAAGGCAGAGAGGTTCAATACATTCTTTGCCTCTGTCTTCAACACTGGTGATGGACCATGAGGGCCTCAGTGCCCTGAGCTGGAAGACCATGACTGTGAGAATATCATCTCCCAGTTGACTCTGAAATTGTGTGGGATATGTGCTCCAGCTGGATCCCTAGAACTCTACTGGGCCTGATGGGATTCAGCTGAGAATCCTCAATGAGCTGGCTCATTCCAAAGCCTCTCTCGATGATTTTTGAGCAGTCTTGGGAATCAGGAGAGGCCCCAGCTAACTGGAAGTTGGTGAACATTGTCCCAGTTTTCAAGAAGGACAAGGAGGACCAGGGAAACTACAGGCCTGCCAATCTCACTTCAGTGCCTGGTAAAGTTATGGAGAAGATTATTCTGTGAGGTGAAAGACAGCACTGTCATTGGTCTCAGTCAGCACAGCTTGATGAGGGGAAAGTCCTGCATATTAAACCTGATTTCCTTTTATGACAAGGTAACCCACCTAGTTGATTTGGGAAAGCCAGTAGATGTAATCTCTTTGTATTTCAGCAAAGCTTTTGATACTGTCTCTCACAAAATCCTTCTGGAAAAAATGGCCAGCTTTCACCTCAATAGCTGTGATACATGATTGGTGAACAACTGAGTCATGGGTCAGGCACCAAGGCGGGTGTGGGATGGGGTGACAGCAGGCTGGTGACTGGTCCCTAGGGGGGTCCAGAGGGCTCCATCCTTGGCCCAGCTCTTTTCAGCATCTTCATTAATGACCGGGGGGGCACAGAACTCAAAGAAAGTCTGCCAATGACACTAAACTGCCAGGGCAAGGGAGGGGATTGTCCTGCTCTGCTCTGCTCTGGGGCAGCTTCAGTTTTGGGCACCACAATATAAAAAAGACATTAAGCCTCTAGAGACCATTCAAAGGAGGGTCACAAAGATGGTGAAGAGTCTGGAGAGGAAGGATATGAGGAACAGCTGAGGTCACTTGGTCTCTTCAACCTGGAGAAAAAGAGGGGAGACCACATTGCAGTTACAATTTCCTTGTGAGGGGAATAGACAGTCAGGCACTGATCTTTTCACTCTTGCAAACAGTGACAGAACTCAAGGGAATGGCTGGAGTTGTGTCAGGGAAGGATTAGGTTAAAGGTCGGGGAAAGGTTTTTCACCCAGAGGATGGCTGGGCATTGGAACAGGATCCCCTGGGAAGCCTGTCTGATTTCAAGTGTTTGCACAATGCTCTTGGGCACAGGGTGTGATTCTTGGGCTGTGCTGTGCAGGGGCACAAGCTGGACTCAATGATCTTGAAGGGTCCTTTCAAACTCAGTGTATTCTATAACTCAGTTCTACAATTCTGTGATTCACTGTACAGGTTTCTGTGGTCTTCAAAATGCCCCAAAAACTGCAATTTTCAGAGTTTTCTCAGCAGTAATTTATAATATTGTGGGGCCCTCAAGACGTGTTGACTCAGATGAAAGAGGGCTCAACAGGCTGAGATGGATAATAAACAAAACTAGCATTTGTAAGATGGTAAGAATTTTAATCTCTCAAACAACACTAAAATAGCACAACCTGAAACAATTTCTCAAACATTGCTTTGGCTACAGTATAATTTAAACATCTGACTTAAACATGATGGCCAAAACCAAAGCAATATGTTCAAAATAAAATTCATTAAACATGAAAAGGACAAAATATTTTAACTTCTCAGAAATTGATTCAATTCAACCAATTTTCCATGTCCAACATATGTTCCCATTAGAAAATATATGACCAAAGAACAATTTTCAAATCACAGTAGATACAACAGCTGCTACCAGATTAATAGAAACAGCTGCACATCATGTAAAATAATTTACATTTTGCTAACCTTTAAAGAAGCACTAGGAATTGGCTCAGAGTTATAGTCGAGTTTTCGAAGAAATTATTTAAGAAAATATTTTAAGGCAGCACATGCACTCCTTTCTACTCTTATGAGGATTCAAAAACATCATAAGCATTGCCTAAATAATGAGTTACACACTCCTTACTGTTCTTGTTGGTGCAAGATAGCTTATGGAGCATATGAGGAGAACTGGCCCAGTGTTTTACTTAAAAAGAAATTGTAGCAGTAGTTAGACCAAATATTTACATCTTCCAAGGGGCAAAATGTACTTTTTTGACAAACTGAAACAGTGATAATGCTAACAGTGTATGGACAGACCTTAGGCCTTAAATGGTTTTTGACAAACACTGTCACAAAAGATGGTGAAAGACCTGACACAATTCAGCAGAGTCTTCCAAGATTTCTAACTAGTTTCAATATGAAGTAAAGAGTTCAGCCCATTCTCCTCACTGATGGCATTTATGGAGACACTTCTCCCTGGTCATTACAACAAATATTCACCTATTTATCACCTGCTGTATATTGCTGAATACCTTTTTCTATAAAGAAACTAACTGACTGTAATAAACTGCAGGATGGTAGTTCTGTGATGCACAGATCCATTTGCCCACATGAAGTAAATAAACTAGATTTCTATCTATCCACTGCCCTGTGTACTGGATTTGGGTTCTGCATCCAACTAGATTGTACTAAGGAGGGAAAGAAAAAGAAACACATGACATACAACCTCAGTCTTTCAACTAAATCCTTGCAATGTGTAGATTACATAGCACCTACTTAACATATGGAGGACACAGACTGGGCTATACTGACCTCCATGCAGACACAGATAAACACAGACATAGAACAGCATGAGTCAATCCATAAATTTAATGCCATTAGGTTCTCTGATCTGAGCATCATGTATAGGGCAGGGATAAAATTTTTGTCCAGTTGGGAATTGAAATGAAAATTTCTAGAGGTTTCTGCTCAGCTGCCCTAATCTATCACTGCTCAAAGCTAATATTCCCTGAAGGTGTGCCATGGGAATTGCAGTGAATGGGTTCAGGCTCATAATAGTACATGATGGTACCACTTGCCATTCCCTTAACAAACTCTGCTTTGTTTCCCACTTAGTTTCAACCTTGTGATTGCTGTACTGGGCATGAGTAGGAAGTGCTCCAGGAAGTGATGAATCTGGCTCAGCTCACATGAATAAGCATTTCAGTGACTGCCATAAAATGGACATTTCATGAGCATACTCTCTTGCTGCAAGACCTCAACCTTTAATTGTAAGCAAATCGAACATAAATGTTTTGCTAGCACATAAGTGGTGCCTTCTGTCTTTCTGTTTCATTTTTCAAAGACCTTAATAGGCACAAGCACAGTGTTGCAGTGGGAGTAGAGAGACACCCAGAGCAACCCAAAGCCAGTAAGATCCCACAGAACAACACAGTGCCAACTGGTTTTTCCACCTTCTGATCTGGTTGCAGCCTAGAGTTTCACTCTCACTTCTATGTAAAGAGTGCAAAGAGTTTATAACACTTGCATGCAACCTCAGTCTAAGGTGATAAGATTTGCATCATGTCTCAAGCTTGCTTACATCCAAATGGCTCAAAGTGCCTCCTTACCATTTACAGGATCAGTACTAAGAGAAATCAGGATTAATAGAACAAGTCCTTGACAGAATTTCCCAGCACAGTTATTCCCAGGAACTGGTGGAGCAAGCCAGTAAGGGTTAAATGTTTTTACCCCTCACTCTTTGCACTGTTTACACTGACATAGCCATCCTAAAGAAGATGGAAATTAGGACTTTGCCAATTCTATAGGCTTGCCAGAGCACCTTTCAGCTGTGTTTGTTCACTGAAATGCAGCCATAGATCTTCTCTCTGCAGAGCAGGTACACAGCCATAGGTGAATT
Organism: Serinus canaria; assembly: GCF_022539315.1. Classification (NCBI taxonomy): domain Eukaryota; kingdom Metazoa; phylum Chordata; class Aves; order Passeriformes; family Fringillidae; genus Serinus; species Serinus canaria. The sequence continues at coordinate 143,742,457 of NC_066315.1, read as the reverse complement.
TTCACCCCAGGAAGGTTTGCTTCCATTTTTTAGGACAGATGAAATACTTTAGGTGTAGTCAAAGGCAAACTAGCAACTTTGCCTTGGTTCCCCAAGATCAGTTCAGTGCTCTGTCCATCAGTTAAGCCTTCCCACACTCCTTAGTGTACCAGTAAAACCTACACATTCTATTCCTATTCCTAGAAAGGTGCAAGTGAGATTTACCTCAAAGGAACCCTTAACATTAATTATGTAAAGGTTTGGGATACAGGGTGGGTTGCCTCAAATCCTTCTTTGAGGTCTGTTGTGGAGAGAGGACATTTAGCACAGGTTAAAGATCTCTCATGACATTTATGACAGAGGAAATGGGGTACAGACTTCCAAGTAACAACCACCATCTGCACTAGATTTTGTCTCTGTAGCTAAATATGTCTGTGGCTTATTCAGGACTTCATAATCAGATTGACTGCAACCATACATGGTCATGGCTAGCACATGGAAATGCTTCTGAGGACCTGGAGATTGCATCTTGATAAGTAGCTCAGTAATGGAAGGACCATTACAGTTTCCCAAAAAATAATACCCTAACTGTGTTGACAAGGGAGAAATCAGGAAACTTCAATCTTGCAGGAGGTCTTTAAGAAAACAACCTAGACAGGAATACAGACTGGTCAAAGCATTCATATTCCCTCAAGTCCTACAAGCCTGAAGCCACAGGAAAATAGAAGTAGAGGGAAATTTTAAAAAAACATCAGTAGATATGATCCTTTCTTACAGTTGAGTTGGACCAACTTACTAAGTTCCCTTCCAATCTTATTTTCTGCAAGCCTTTAAATAAAAAAGATATTTCCAGTTTTATTTTTGGACAGGCAACATTTTTCTACTGAACTCTCAGTTGCAAGTGTTTTTCTTTTCATTTCAATCTGACAGTGCTGGGATTTAGCACTTGTGCCTTTCATCAACACCATGACTTGTTGCAAAACTTTTAATACAAGATGGAATTTCATCTCAATTTTTCAGACAACTGTTATATGCAGAAATAGTGATAAAGGAAAGAATTTCACTTCCTAGTCTTCATCACAGGACTTGTAATGAGGTCAATGAGGTTTATTCCACTCTCAGAGGGTCTGGATCATTATCTGCAGGCCTCCAGCATCACACTGTATATTCTGTACATTTCTTCTATGACTTTCTCTGGAAATTGACTCCAAAAGAGGAAAAGAAATGAAAAAAGAGCAGGAAATTTCTGATAGAGAGTAAACAGGTAATATGAACTTTAATTCATGTGAGCCATTAATTCTGAATTAAATTGCTCTATGTGGTTTTGGCTACCAGCAAAGAGAAGCTGAGACTGACATTTCAGTGCCTTCTAAGAGGTGAAATCTTGCAACAATCCTGTTGCAAGACAGCAACAGACAGTACAGCATGGATGAAATTCTTTTTGTTTTCACCAGTTTCTGTCCAGAAACCAGAGACCACACATCAGGCCAGTGCTGCTCCTTATAACAACTAGTCCATACTCAGAATCATCTTTACAAGAAAATGGACTTCTAGGAGAAAAAAGGAAAAAGGTTGCTGAAGACAAGAGGAAAAGGTTGCTAAAAAAACCACAAAATGCTAATTTAATCCTGCTGCACAGTGAAGAAATGTACAGTTAAGTTGCTTTCATCTTTGCGAGATACTACTGAAATTGAAATATAAATAGGGTTTCAAAGGCAGTAGAACATAAATGCTAAATCACTTCTGGTCTCTTATCATTTTGTATCTCCCACAGAAATATTAATTAACACATATTATTATGTCATTAGACATCCTGACCAAGACTGGCTGGAGAAGGACAATGCATTTGCATATTTCTGTGGAGCATAATTCACAACTTGTAGAAATCAAAAAGCATCTCTCCAGGCTGCATGTCATTACAGTCATTACTGTAATCACAGTGATGCCATCAGTTCATTAACAGTGAGTGTCTTCCTACCTTAATTGCCTTGGCTCTGCTGATGAGACCATCTTGTTGAGCACTTCCAATGAGCAGATCTATCTTCCGAAGCCGAGGGCGCTGCAGGGCTTTAGCCAAAGGTTCCTGGAGGTAAATTCCATCCATCACTGGACCCCAGTACTGGAATGGGCCACTTATAGCTAGCAGCTGTGTTGAAAAAGAAAATAATAAAAAGAGCAAGAACTGTGCAGTTAATTTAGTTACTCTTTAAATTCTATTTTAATTCAACTGATTGATTCCCTTCAAGTGAACAAGTGACCAGGTAATATAAGTGCAAACTCATCACTGGCAGGAAACAATGATTCTGCTGACAGTCTCAGTATATGAAACAAACTGAAGAGGCCAAGAGAAAGGATGGTCTTATAGTCATAAAAATGTTGTTTTAAACTAGGGATTGACTCCATGCTGATCCTCACTGGAAAATTTATTGCAGGTGGGTGTTTTAATTTGTGGGTAAAGGATCCATCTCTAGATTTATTTATACTGCAGCTTTCACAGGCCTCCCACTTCAAATACTGAACACTGACATCCCATCCTGCTTCGTTTTCTGCATAAGTTCTGTTATTAAAGCTGCAGACATTTGACTCTCCTCTAGAGTAACATCCAGGGGCAGGCAAGAGGGAGCTGAAAGGAGGGAAAAAACAATTTTTAGATTCATTTCAGAAGACATGATTAAAGAAATGTAAAAGGAATTTAGTCCAAAGGAGAATCAAATTGTGAGTATTCATAGCTCAGAGCTGCATGTCATGGACAACAACTTCCTTCCACCAAAAATAGTCCAGTTCCTCTTTCACAAGGATTCAGATTAAATGATTTTTTAAGGTTTCTCTCTCACAACTTTGTGTGAATGGAAGCTTTTTGATTTCTTGCCAATGGCATATGCTTTGCTATGTTGTACCTTAGTTTGGGCATCATTGAGGACACGGGCAGGCAACTGGCGAAGGCAGGCTACAATTTCCTCACTGGTGGATGAAGGGCATCCCACATCTTCAGCCAGGGCTGCTGCTTGGGTCTGTGCCCTCCTGGTAGTAATTATGGATGCTGGAGAAAAAGCTGAGCCTCCCTAGAAAAACAAACCAAAATATCAGTCAATATATGTTGTCAGAACACCTGGTTCCCTGGTGCAGGTACAAAAGATGGGAAGAAAACTCTTTCCACCTGCAGAACGTAAAACCCTGGCTTTTAAATTAAAATAAGCAAGTTCTAAAGATCAAAACAAAGGCGTGAAGGGTGAGTTAGGCTGTTTCCAGCTCTGCCACTGTAATTTTGGAAAAGCTCTAAGTATCTGTATTATGTCTCTAACCAAATCACAAATCATTCTGAAAACTTTGGTGGAAGGAGAAACATGGAGACTGGAGCAGATATAAAGAAGGTTCTGTGAGGGAATGGAGAGCCATTCTTACTGACAGAGGAGGCTAAATGGAGTTTTATGATAAACAAGGCTCTGATAAACAAGGACTGAGAGCAGGTGTGATGTCCATAAAGAAAAGCCGTTTCTACCTTGGGACAATGCTGGTACAAGGACAAATGAGCACTAAGTATTCACACTGAGTGTAAATCAACTTCAGCTAGAAACCAAAGATAACTAGCACAGGGAGCAGGGAGGGTCTGGAAGTGCTATGAACTGAAGTAGGAGCAAAAGACTAAAGGAAACTGCAGAAGATTAACCAGAGCACGAAGATCAAAACCAGGGCAAGGCTCCAGTCTCTACCCCAGGCTCTTTGTATTCTTGTTACAGCTGTGCCAACATAGCAAATGTTCTTCACAAGAAAGAATGGCACAACATTTTTGAGTAAACATGAAAACTAGTTGTTGCAAATGCAGATAAATTAGTTTAAATCTGATAAGATCTGACCTAGAACAGAAAGGTTGGAATAGCTCTGACATGGTTCAAATGACTAATTTCCAAACATTTGCATCAGTTTACTGATAACAGCTGCTCAAATTAGCTCTGTCCTCTAAAAAACCCCACAACCCAGATGCATGATATGATAGACCTTGATGTATTGAACTGATTAACATACTTCTTACTGAATTTGCTCAAAGCGTAACTACAAGCCTTGAAAAGCAAGTTAAAAAGAAACAAAAACCAATTGGCAAATCTTTAAACTGAAATTGTTTCAAACCTCTGAGCCCAAAGAACTCTGTAAAACCCTGGCCAGCACCCACGACATTTTTTATATTTCAAACAAGCAGAGCCATTGATACTAATGGGATTCCATTGCTCACAACAGGAAAAATTGATTTTCAAAAATAGTGAGAAAGAGGTAATTTAGGTTAGGGTGTAGAGACAATCTTTTTAGTTCACTGCATGCAGAATTTCCAGTGATACTACCTTCCTGAAAGGTTTCTCTTCTTTTTCAGCAGATCTGGAAAACAAGCACTTTTATTACTTAATGATTGAGATGAAAATGGTTGCAGATAACCAAAGGAAAAATCTAATTTTTTAATCTGGGCCACTGTAAGAGCCATCTTGAGTTTTAAGAGAGTGGAAGAACTAGAGAAGAAGAAATAAAGGCCACTTGGTCTTATTCCTCACTTCAGAACTCCATTAACATGAGTGAGCAAAGGGCTTTATTCTCTCATAGTATTTGCAGTGATCTGTTTTGTAAGGCACAACATTTGCCAGCTGCTGACTAGCTGCACTGACTCAGCTGGTCATGAGAGAGAAAGAAAAATATCTTTGATGAGAGTATCTTGTCTGTGGGCGGGTTCCTAGCACATGGAATGAGAACCATTTTAACCTGGCCTTTGGAAGAGCATGCTCATCAGAGCAATGATGAGTGAGACTAGAAAAGGGATAACACACCATGTCAGCTTCCCTCAGAAAAGGAGCTGCCTTGCATTTCATGAGGAGTAAGGAATTATGAACCCCCTCAATACAGCAGAAAAATTAAATTCAGGACTACATAATATTTATACACTAATCTGGCAAACATATTCTACCACATCAGATCTGAACATGCTCAGCATGCTTTATCAAGTATACAGTACCTCCAAATGGTATTCATTTAAAACAAAATAATAAAAATGTAAAGGATTTCAGTTACCCAAACACCAAAAGTTTCACAAATTTTGAAAGTGTCAGTTTCTGTGGAACTTCTGAAATTGCTGTCTTAAAAGGCCAAGTTTAGTAGGGAAAGAGTACAGAAATCAGATGATATATGGAATCCAAAAATTCACTAGGACCAAGCAACACATCCTTGTGTGTGCTTGATTTTGAACATATTTCCTCCTGGAGATTTTAAAAGTCGTGCAAAGTTTCCCTGTCTCAGATATCTACTACCTGAAAGATTGCCCTCAGGTCATGTACTGAGCAAAACAAAGACTGCAAAAGGTTCTGAACAGAAGTGTCCCCAAGTTCTCTACTGCAGGGGCAGATCTAAGAGCTTGGGCAGGCAAATCTTCATGTCACAGCAAGGGGTGTGTACAGGCTGGCAGTAGATATAGTCAAAGCTCAATGAGCAAAACAAAACCCCTAAACTTCTGCAAATACATTTCTGAAGGGAGAAGAGCTTGATGGAGCCTCAATCTGGCTGTGGATATTTTCTCTTCTTTCTGTGAGTGGTTACAACAGGTTTATTTGCTCTTCATTCTGTACTTTTTCTTCCATTTTCCACCTAAATGGCCACTTCCTCAATTTGCTTTTTTGGTAATAGCCATATTCAGGAAGCAAGTCTTGCATCTGGGGTTTGAAAGAGACCAAATCTTTGGGGTTTGAAAGAGATGTGGAATCTACTACTTTTAATCATGTTTAATTTTTGCTAGGACAGGAAGCAGGAGATAGAGTAACACGAAACATCGTTCAAAGAGTATTTAGAAACAATACCACTATGTTTCCTTTCAAGGTGCATCCAAAATTTGTTCCAGGCTTTAGAAACATGACTTCTCTTAGGGCAGAAGTTATACAAGCAAAACTGTACCAGTCCTCTGCTTTACAAATGCACATCAAAATTCAGGGTCACCGTTTCTTCATTATTGTAAAAAAAACAAACCAAAAACCAAAAAAACCTTTGAGAGCAAATAAGTGAGCATAGAAGCTGGTATTGCCTAGAACTCATTTTCTTTCTTTTTTTGAGCTTGCAGTTTTCACATTAAACAGAAATCTTCCCTAAACACTGAATTCACATTACAGGTTGGGCTCAGGACAGAGAGAATAACAGATCTACACTTAGCAATTCCCTCTTTTCCTATAAAACTATAATTAATTTGTGTGATTTGTCCCAGACACCAACAATGGAGGACTTGTGTACTTTAAAAAATAGTACTACTTAGGCAGAAGCAGAAATAGTGGAGGGCCTGTTTGTTTCCATTACATGACACCCATATTACCATCAACATGACAGAATCATGAATCAGAAAACCAAAAATCATGAGATCAGCTCAAGAATAACAAACACTGTGTTCTTTTTGTTAGTCCTCTAGGTTTTAATTCTCCAAGAATTCTCCTGTACCCATGAACACAAGAGCTAAAAAATTCACTTTTAAAACTAACAAGTGAAATCTCTGCTGTTCCAGCAGAGTTGTTTTTTGAAAGTGAACCTCTAAAAAATGACATAAACAATAAAATTGTAGTCATTAGTCACTTTGTCATCACTGGGGCATCATTTAGAAGTGATTTACAGGGAACTGAAGCCACACACACTTCTTGTTTTAGCTGTCCTTACAGACAGACCCACAACAAGGGGGAAGGGAAAGACAGAGGAAGTTCCATTGACATTTTTGACACCAACCCAGTCAAAAGTGTTTGAAAGAAGAAGCAGTAGCAGCTGTTTTACACAATCCACAACAGCATGGTTACACTGCTCTCCAAAATTCATAGGAATAGGAGGAACTTTGCAGTGTTGAGCAATAGCACCTACTGCAACAAGTGATGGCATTGAAAATGGGAGTCAAAGCCTTGGGTACTATTTAGCTCAGGGACCAGGAGCATTGCCAGCATTTCTTCATTTCTCTTTTCAATATTAGAGGTTCAGATACATGGTAGAAATTCAGATACCAGGAAATGTTGGAGCTCACAATGGTGAGAAGCTGATGAATCAGTATTACATGAAGGTGAATTCTCACTTTGTTATCAGGCTGTGACCAGCTGAGCTGGGGCTGGTGCCTCTTGCAAGCTTTTCTCTTGGGACACCAGAGCTCAACAGACTTTCACTGACACTATCCTGGCCATCCCACTTCTTCCTCCACAAGCTCTTGCTGCTGTTCTGATGAGATGACAAAAAAGAATATACAGACCTCTGTTTGGTTTATGGCCATTTTGGTAGTGAGGGAATCTAAATAAAATAGTTGCAGTGTTGTAAGGAAGAGTGAGAATGGAAAATCCCAGATGGTCATAAACATGCTTTACTTCTCATTACCCTGCTCTGTTTAATTGGTAATAAATTAAACTAATTAAAATTAATTAGTTTAATTTCCCTGTCTGTGCTGGTAACCAGTGGGTGATTTCTCCCTGTACTTATCTTGACCCATAAGATTTTCATTTTATTTTCTCTCCCCTGCTAGCTGAGGAGGGCAGAGGAGGTTTAGTGAGCAGCTGGTGTGCAGCCAGAGTAAACCCACCACAGTGCTACCACTGTACTCTGTACCTGTCTCACAACATATCTGGAAAAGACAATTGCCATATCAGCTGCAGTGCTGAATGACTTTTGATTCCTCATTTAGTTTGGAAGCTCACTTCTGCAAAATGTTTCAAAAATTATTCAGAACACATCTAATGATTAGAAACTTCACGGGAACTAGATTTTATCACCCACACTCTGCAAACCCAAATGCAGCTTCCTCTCCTCACCTCACGATCTCTTGTTTTTTTCCCAAACTGACTTGAAAATGAAATTCTTTCTTGTCTCCTCCACACACACACTCCCTGCAAGTGCATGGGGTTTCTCTGATGGCTGCAGCCAGAGCAGGCTTTCTGTGTGCCCTGAACCATGCTACAGGCAATGGAAACAGCAACTACAGTAACACCACCCAAAAATGAGATCAAAAGACATCTAATGCAAACAGTCAGAGCAAGGAAATGTCCTGAGAATTCTACTTTCCCAAAAGAACCAGATGTACAGCAATATTTTATTTGTTAAAAATAGGCACTCTCCAGGCTCAGATGCACACAGTTCCCAGCCAGAAGTATCTGTCAGACCATCTGGTTTGACCTTCAGGATAGCCAGGGCTCTTCCATTTCCTGACTGCTGAGCTCAAGTGCTTCCTATCCTTTAAAACATGGTTTGTGTTTGATCTTGCATGAAGCATTTAAGCTGGGCTCAGAGACACAGAGAAACGCATCACACAGCCTTCCCCTTGGTAGTTTGTGCTTAAGGATAATTACTCCATGGACAGGCAACAGAACCTTATTTCTGTTTGAGGGTGCCTTCAGTTTCAGTTAATGCCAGATTAAAGACAGTGTTTAAATCCTGTTTTATCTTCCTGCAAAAATAAGCAAGCTGCAACTAAACAACCACTGACTCACTTTCCCAATGAGTTCAGGAGATTATTCTTTAACAGACGGGATTTAAACTATTTTCAGAAGTTGTTTTCAACTTGGACCCTATTTCCTTGTTTCTTGCAGGGTTGTTTTTCAGTGTCCTTCACTGTTTTTCCTTAGATAACCAATTCTGTATAGTGACCAGTGCTTACAGGACACCAAGGCTGCAGGGCTCTATGTGATGACATTAATGTCATTCTTTCAGGCTTTCATGAAGCCTGGCTTCAAGAGCCTGGAGAAGTAGAAGGCTTTGGGAACAGCTCAGGGACTCTCTGTCACAGCTAAGACATTTGGCAGACACCTGGAAACATCAGCACAGAGAGTATAACAGGGAATGGTCAGGTCAGTCCAGCAATGGAAGGGGGGACTGAGAAAGAAACATCTTTCCCTCCATAATTGTCTACTAGACTGTAATTTCCATATAAAAATGGAGGGAAGGCAAGGGTTCTCTCTCTTAGATCAAAAATAACATTTTGAAGAAGGAAAATTTTTTTCATATATCAGCCTTTGCAAACCCCTCTTTGCTGACATCAGAGGCAACCCTGCAAGGACAATGTTCCTCTCACTGGTGACTCACAGAGGGCCTGTGTCAGGTTAGTGACTTGAATAACAGGATATGAATATTTCTAAGATGACATATAAAGTCCTACTTAATTCATACAAGCACTTTCTTCCATTTCGATGTAAACACTAATTATCAATTATCCTATTTAACACAAGGTATTAACTAAATGCACAGAAAGGGTAAATCAGCTCTCATCCTTGCACAGGAGCTGCCAGCCACCAGCAATAGGCAGAAATGACATAGAAATGGAGAATTCTATCTACCACCTTCCACTGCAAACTCATCAGTTCCTCTACAAGCACGATACAAACAGAGTCTGAGATTTATTGTGTTTCCAGAAGATCATGTTCTATCAAGCAAGTCCAACCTTTCCTTAAATGTGACCAATCTCTCCTGCTAAGTGCAAGACCTGCCCCATTCCCAAGTGCATCTTAAGATGCAACTTTAGTTCCTGTAAAGGCACAAAGACTGTCAGAGGCAGCCTAAGGCTGAGGGTGGTGAGAAGGATTGGGAAAAGGCTCTGCCTCTGCTCATTCCCACCTGCAGACATCCCCTAATCTGTGATATTTTAGTAGTTCCAGAGACTCTGTTCATCAATTTGGTGAATGCCATTAATGGACATGCAGGTCCCATCCTTGTGATTTGAAGAAAGCAAGAAGGTCCTAAACAATAAAATATAACTGGCCAGGGTAACCACAGAACCATGCTACAGACTGATTAGCTTATCAAGTTCCCTAGTGCTTTCCTGACCCTTCATACTAAAGACTGCTGTTACAGCCCATCAAACAGAAAGAATATTCTAAAATTACCAAATTACCAATTTTTGGCATAGCTTTGAGGATTTGATCAGTGTTTTCTGGTTTCAATAACAGTTACACAACTGCTCCCACACAAGCACCTACTTGGAGCTGCTCTGGTGCAAAGTGGGAAATCTGCTAGGGTTTGCTGGGTTATTTTGTTTTCTTTGGGTTTGTCAAGATTTTTTTAATATTTTCCTGTATTATGTCAGGGAGTTTTTCAGATCCCATCTTGATTATAAAAGCAAAGGGCAACCCTTAATAAATCCCTTTGACTTCTACATTCATATCCACAGTACAAAATTCATCAGTGCCTTTAGTCAGGTTATTCAACTGGCCAGTATCTTGGTTCTTCCATCTCAGGCACAGGGATGAGGAAGATCCTGCACTTTTTACAACTAATGTGAAAATGGGATTCACAGACTGGCTTTCAATCCATATTTCTTCCTTGCTGAACTTAAGCTTCAATTATTTGCAGACAGAGGTATTTGGTGTGAAGCATAAAGCAAAGGCTGCATTCCTATTCAGACTTAATAAGAAAGAAAAAAATGTTTTTGTGCCTCTTCCTGTCTGTCACCAAAAAAAAAAATAGTAAAACTGCATAAAAGAAAACAGTTGGGAAAGGAGCATTACTGGATAAATAAATTCAGAAAAAGAAGAAAAGAAAATAAACCCTTTTTGTGTAAGTAATACAAACTGGGTTATTTCCCTCATTTTTTATATCTGCTGAAACCAGCCCTGATGCAATACATTGAAAACCTCCCTGTTTTTCTCAGCCCATAGATAAAATGTGCCTTCAGTAGTGACTTGCAACAAGAACCTCATCTGTTGCAAACACTTTGAGCCTTCCTTATTTCTCAGAGAGGAAGTATGTGGCCTGTTTGGCAAATGCTGCTCTACATGACAGCGTGAACTTCACAACACTCTCATTCGACCGGCTGCTCCTCGACTTGATCAGCTAAACCTTGCTGGCAGCGTGAGAGCAGTGCTATGACTACGGCTTTTCTCAGGAATACTGCAACCTGGAATGCCATGCCCAGCATTTAAAGGTAATCACTGCTGTGATATATTTTACATTAGCTGTGTACGAGACCAAATGTTTCAATTTTATTTATATACAAGGGTGTTCTATTTCATTAACAATGACAGTACTCAGACTGGGGATTTCAAGTACCACCAAAGGCAGAAATAGAAGGGTCTGCCTTGATCCTTTTCATAAGGAGTGGTACTAAAGATAGACAGGACAAGGAGTATTTCTACTGAAACCTAAGAGTAAGACAGATGCTCAAAACCTTGTGCTAAAGCAAACTGCATTTCACTATAACCAAAATAGGAGCCCACAGATTAGTGGGCTTTTTATTCAAAGTGTTAGAAGTGTGGATAGTGTGGTATTTCTGTGTTGTTTCACGTTTGCATGTGTCTCTGAATTACTTGGATGAGAATATTTTGTTATTCTTTCTAAGCGCAAAGGTACAACTGCCTCAAAGTTGGAAGGATGTTCATTTTGATTAATGATAAATTAAGGGAAATACACCAAAAAAATAATCAGTTTCTGAAATCTAAGTTGTTTTTCTTTTTCTTTCCACACATGAAAAATAACAGGATGCCAGAGCTTTCATTTTCAAGCTACATGAGATTCAGGCATTACCTGTAACCTTTATTGAGAATCAAATTTTAAGACCTTGGAAATATAGATGTGAATATCAGAAAAGAAAAAAAAATACAGTATAGCATCTCAGGAATGATAAATGTCCTAATTTTACTAGTCTATGGTATTCCTTAGGAGGGCTTTATTAATGTGCTTATCTTGCCTTTTTATTCCTCTTATTACTTTCATTGTGTTATATTAACTAATTCTCAATCATATTAAATATAACTTTTTCAAAGTTCTCACCAAGGAGCAGAATTTCATATGTTCCATGCTATTTAACTGCTGCAGAAACACGTTTTCTCAGAGAACAATTTCTGCAAGAGGAAGTTATTGCTACATGTGCTGAACACAGGAACGGAAGGGGAAAATTGTACCACAGGTTTTGGGGTCACACGATGTAGGTCAGTGGGATTCTAGTCTTGACAGGTGAAGAATTCATATCTGCTGAGAGTTGGTAAATAGGGCACAAAGCAGGTCTGGGACTGCAGATATTTCTTCACATTCCTTATGTGCACAAGTGGAGAGGGGAGAGGAGAAGGATCAATGCTTGGAACACTGAAAATGTGATCTTCACAGTTAAAACCAAATTTTTATGCAAGCCCAAGGAGGTGGCTGGTGAGCAGGAGAGCTGAAGGTATATTTTGGTTCCCAGCAGCCCAGGGGGCTTGGCGTAGATAAGACACAGTGAGTTTAGCGTCTATCATTTCTTTTTGGTTCTTCCTACATCACCCTCAGTGAATTATTTCCTTTGGATCCGGCCTAATTGTCTGCTTCTGTGAAGGAAGAATGGCACTTCTACCTGTATCCCAAATCCTGTCATCAAGTTTAGATATAAGGAATAAAGTTTTTACAATGAGGGAGGTGAAACACAGGTTGTTAGATGCCCCATCCTTGTAAACATGCAAAGCCAGGTAGGACAGGGCTATGAGCAACCTATCTAGTTGCAAATGTCCATGGAGGGAGGGTTGGACTAGGTGGCCTTTAAATATCCCTTCCAACCCAAATTTTTCTATGATTCAATAAGGTCAAGTGAGATGCAGTGGCTGTAGCAAATTTGTTATTTCAGAAGATTATAAACTATAAAACTGTTACTGTTCTTCTATCGATTTTAATGAAAAGAAATGGTTCATGACATCTTTAAAGCTTCCAGTAAGTCTGGTTTTGCAGAGTCTCTCAAAATTTCAGAAAACCACACAAGAATTTATCATGCAGAGATGGAATGGATTTGTATTGTGCTGACAATAACTCAGTACAAGCACAAACTACTTAAGCCATCAAGTTCTACCACTCACTTGAGAGCAAAGCACTCCATTGTTTTAGAAATAGGACTAATTTGTACAGTCTTACTCTAGAAACAGTGATACTACTTTGTACATTCTTACTCTAGTGATATGCCATTGCCTGCAAACAAGCAGAAACACTTTTTGCTTCCCTATTTCCAACAAAACTTCCATGTCCCATTTTCAACATCTGAAGGTTGAGTCATACCTCAGAACATTCACTCCACCACCTTTGACTGGACTAAAGGAACTTTCACTCTGTCCATGTGCCTAATGACAAGTGGCTCTAGTAGTAAAACCTAGTCTGATGTCTCATTTTCCTTTTAGTCACTTTGGCTAAGTGAATTAACAGCAAGAGTCAGAGCTTTTAATTTTTAAATTTTCACTGAGCACTTCTGCTGTGAATCTGGAGAGCATCTTGAACGCTCTGTCCCTTTCAGGACTTTATGCTACCAGTGGTAATGACAGTAAAAGAGCACGGAAAATGCAATGAGAAACAGCAAAGTGCCACGTTAATGATGGCAAAGCCCAAGACATCACTGCTCCTCACTGCACTGAAAGCACTTTATGACCTTTGCATTTTCCACAAACCAGATTATTCCACATCTAAGGCAGCAGCACGGAGCTGCACATTGTGCCCTGATGACCAGAGGTCCTCGGAGAACAACAATGCCTGGTACAGCAGAAGGGAACCAGGCTGTGCTCTGCAAAACTACAAAGTAGGAACTTCCCTGTTGTCCAGTATTGAATTCCTCTGTGGTTTAATTGCAAATAATGTATAGGCAACCCTGCAGAAACACTTCAGGTATTTCTAAAGCAGCATTTAGAGTTTAGATCCTTAAACACCATCTAGAAAAATGTAAGTGCCGTAGTGAAACGCGCCGTGCTTTGAGAAAGATTGAAAGCCTGAAGTAAAATTTTCAGAAGTCTTTCTACCACACAGAAATACTACATATCACTTTCCAAAGAGACTCAGGCATACCTGAAATTAGGAGTAGGAAAAAGGCCACTGGTCACAAGCTTGACACTTGTAGGATGATTTGCTCTCGCAGCCCTCAAACAACAAAACCCAGCATAAAATGGTACTTAGAGGTAGGACTCTTTTTTTTTTTTTCCCCAGACTTTTGGGACACATAATTCAAGCAATTCTCATCTAAATATCAATTGCCTGTGTCAAAATCATAGATGGACATCAGATGTTTACGCTGTTATTTTTGCCATCTACCTGGAATTGTCAACATTTTTAGTAACTGTACCTTAGATTCTATGCACTGGGCAAGATTTGAGCCCCCCTTTTGAATTACTGCAAAAATGCATCTACAGAGCTCAGCAGAGTTTATCAGCCCAGGTATTTATCTCACTCTCTTGGCTGACATTTTCAGCCCTGTTGAGCTCTCTATTGCTGTGCCCAGGAAATTTTTCTGGCTAATTTGAAGATGAGCCATGAACATCTATAATATCTGTAGCCAAAATACTGGCTGCACTACTCCTATGGGTTTACCTCTTTTTCTTTATGGGATACAAATAAGAAAAATGTTTAACAACTTAAGTTGGGTCTTGCAGAAAAATACTCATAATTAGATCAGAAAATTATGATCTTGAAAGCAGACATTGCCTGACAAAGTGAATTCTGGTTTCAAGTTTAAAAATTTAGGTGCATTTACATGGAGAAAGATTTTTTGTTTTGTTTTCTCTAAAGAGATCTATTTTTAAAACGTGAATATGCAAGTAGTTTATTTAAATTTAAGGGTGCTGTTTTATTCAGCTTCTAGACTTCTATCAGGCAACACATTTTTGTTCTTGTGAAAGTAGGTTTCAGATGCTTGTCAGAAAGACACTGGCACAGCTGCACCCTCCAGATGTGCCACAAGCCAGTTCTGAGAACATAAAGCAAAGGGGTAATGTTCCATTTGGCCAGTGAAATAGAGAATTCTAGCAAAGAGCCTTTGGGAACAGCACTAAGAAGCTTGGAAAGCAGATGAGGTGGAGTCAAACTGTGCACTACCATCTGTTCTAGCACTGAGCTCCTTGCATTTGGTAAAGGATGAATTTTCTTTCCTTTGAATGGCATTTTATTCTGTAGGATGTCTTCCTTAACTGTCTGTAAGATGTGAAAAAATTTACTGTATTAATCAACATACTGAAATTCTGCCAATTTTATTCTGAAAGAAAATTGGCAATAAAGTCTTGCTGATGTCAGTGGTTCTACTTCTCAAATTGGACATCTTTCCACCTGACTGACCTTTATAAGTCTCTAGCATGTGTAAGTGAAGAGCAGCACACCAAAGTCAGTAATCATTGAAATATTTAAGCTAGAAAAGGCCACAAGATGCAGAATACTCACACAATGCTGCTAGAGCTCCTGTTATCATTTTCACAGGGCAATGGACCAAAATACATTCTTAAAAAATAATTACCCATCAGCTGGTGGTGGTATTTTTCTTTAATGAACGGTTTTTAAATAGATGTAACTTTTTGTCTTTTGCCTCTGAAAATATACCATAGCATGATCCACTTTCCACATTCAAAATATTTATCTCTCTGCCCTCCATCACAGAGAATTAGGATGGCTGCAGTAAAGCTGTGAGAAGGAACTGCTCCTCTCACACTATTTAGTTCCACAATTGTCTGTTTCTTGTACATCCACCAAAACTTTTTAATACAGGTATCTGAAGAATTTGCACTGCTGGCTTTACGTAGGAGGACTGATTTGAAATCAAACATTTTTTTAGGCAAGGTGTTACTTAAAAAAAAATTGCCCACATTTGCTGAGGGCACAATTGCATCAGAAAAAAGCCCAAACCTAGCAAACTGTGTTCTTTGTGATCAGTAGTAAATCAGCAAAATATACACACAGTGTTGAAAACCAGGGACATCAGTCTAATCAGATCCTTTGTAGCCTCAGAACCCCAAATGCTGTAAAACATTTTGTATGTGAAATGCCCATATGGGCACAGCTCTGCTGCTACTTCCTATTGTGCTGAGGTACTGGTAATGGAAACTTTTACTACATCATGTTCTTCTGAGCAACTTCCCTAGCTGTGGTTTTCTGCTATTCCCCTGATAAAAGCACAAAGTGGTGAGAGTTTAGCAAGTATGTAAAACTCTTGCATGAATTTGACACCAGAGTTCTCAAAAGCAAAACTGTACAAAATTGGAGACGCCCAAACTAAGTTATTTCTCATCTGTTGGCACAGCAGGTGTTATTGTGATGTTAAATTTCAGTGTCTGCTTTGATTTAGTTCCGAAGAACTCTGACGGAATTAGCAAGCACAATGGGAAACACTGTGAAAACTCCAAGAGCATCTGAGGAAACAAACACGCCGAGCCAAACGGGTAAGAACTCATTTCATTCCTTCAGGAGAAAAAGCCGCTCACGGTACGCGATAGACTCAGCCATGTGTCGCTCCTCACCCACCTGACAGGAGCAGGCGAGTGCATGGCTGCTGTGGCAGAAGGAGGGCATCCACCAGACAGTGCTTATATTTAGCTATGTTTTAGCTCATGTTCCAAGAAGCACTTTAATTAAAAGCCCCAAATGTTAAACGTATTATTTGCTGGTGCTCCTTGAAAGACGTTCCTTCTAAATCAGAAAGCACTGAAATAGCACTGCAGAAACCAGGAATGCTGTGTTTTGACATAATTGCATGTGATATTTTATACAAATTTATCCTTGAAATTTGGGGTTCCTTCATTTAAGGTTAAAAGTTTTAATGATGCATTGCATTGAACCTTATGTCCATCCACTGTCAGCTAATTGCATTAAAAGTAGCACACAGCCAACCTGTCACCAGATTTATCCATAAAGGCTAGAGAGGAATACAAGTTTCACAGGGCAAGCTGCCAAAGAAGAATATAATACATCTGCCCTCTGCATCCACATGTGAAAAATCAGGTTGCAAATCCCTCCCTGCCACCTCTGTAGGCTGGTAGAGGTCATGCATTGGAGGGGGAAAGGAAGAGGGATTTGGTGATCAGCCACTACAAACTGTGAGTGAGTGGGTGGAGAGCCAGTAGTGGCCCAGCCCTCATGGTGCACTAATACAGGCAGCTGGCACTAGAGCTGCAAGAAATCACTCCCCAAAGCTGAAGAGGAGAAAGCAGTTTTGGTTTTTTTCCTTTGGGTTTGGGGTGGGCTTTTTAAGTAGGTTTACTTTTTTTGTTTGTTTGTGTTTTGTTTTGTTGTAATTTTGGTTTTTTTTATCAAAGATTTTCTGATTGGGCAGCTCATTATTATAAGGATGGGGAATCAGCCTGGTTTGATTTTTGCTTCAAGGAAACCCAGCCCTGCTCTTAGTACAGTTAGGAACTCACTGAGATGGGCAGCCTTGCAGCCCTAGGTCCTAACATAGAACATAGCAGACACCAAAATCTACTCAACAAATTGCTAATTTTTTGTTGTTGTTGTTTGGTTTTTTTGTGAAGAAAAGTGCCTGATGTTGATATTTCCAACAACTATTGACACAAATACCACATATGAACACCAAAACAGAAGAGACATGCATTCACTCAAAGCAGGACCTTGCTGATAAGCAGGCCTGATTAGCTCTTTGGATCCATCCATCTCTTAGTCTGGGTCAGACCAGTATGTTTCATAATGGCTTAGATATTGCTAATGAAAGCAGGGAATACAAACATCAGTACTGACATCCAAATCCAATAAAAAAATGAACCTGGTACCAAAGTGTGTGTTGGGGTTCATCCACTGAGTTTGTATCTGTTTGCCTTCCTGAGCAGATCAAACTCCAAATCACATCACAAACCACAGAAGATTTCTACCAGGCCAGGAACAGACTTGATTTAAATGAGGTGGAGGATCAAATCGATGGATATTCAATAGCTGAAATAGTTATTAGGAGAAGTAGGTTTGACACTGTCTCATTTCAGGGAGACTGAATAAAATGAAGGACTGAAACAGAAGGGAAAGAATGAAAGAGTTTCCAACAATAAGGGGCAAGAAAATAGATAACTGCAGGCTGCAGACTTGGTCAGCAGTGTTCATCAGACCCCTATGAGCCCCTTGTGCACTGAAAGCAAAACCTTGTGCTTTCCTGAGCACCAGTGTGCTAGTCTTGGCCCTGAGAAAGGGAACAGTGCATAAGCTGCATTTCCCAAGGAGGATTTGGAGCCCAAAGATAACTGCACCCTCTCTGCCTGCACACTGCATGGGCATTCCTGGCACAACCCAGGGACTGATGACAGAGTGAGCAGAGCAGCAAGGGCTCATCAAGCGTTGTGAGCCTCTCTCTGTCCTCCTTTGGTACTCTGAAGCAAGGGTTAATCCTTTTGGGCTGCACCTGCACAAATCTTAGTTCCCAAGCTGGCTGGTTTAGATCTAGCTTGGGTACCAAAGTGTGACTCTGCAGCCACACCTTGTGGTGCTGCACAGTTTCCCAGAAGAGTGCCCTCCTTCACCCTCTCTGGTGCACCCCGTGCCATAAATCATAATATTTCTGCTGGCCAGTAAAGCTGGAGGATGCATGGAGCTGAACTCCAAAGAGTTCATTCCCACTCCAGACATGGACCACGTCAGTGCCCAGCACAGCAGATTTTTGAGAGCAATGACCTGGATCTGGATGCTCTGCCTATGCTCTTCCTACTCTCTAATTGTGCTTCATTCTCCATTCCCAATGAACAATTTGAAGGATACAATATTCAGTCTTACACTTTGCAAGACACGTGGGTGTGAAGACATCTAAAATTAGCATGTATTTCACATTCATTTCCTATTCCTAAAAAACCCACCCAGAATTAACACCTGATGCAGTGGAAATGATTGTGCTTCGATCTTTCCACTCTAACTTTTGGGTTGTTCCATTTCAGATGTAACTTACACTTGCCTTGTGGAGGAGAGTTTGTGTTAGATAAACTCAGGCAAATCTTTTTTCTTTTACATCTTGAAAGTGTGGGGAGCTCATCAGATGAAATCTATTAGATCACTGTGAAATTTAGGTGTGGAGAAATCATGTAATTTGTTTCGTTCCTGTTTCCAGGCTTTTGTGTTTGTGAGGAGCTGGCATGGTTCTGTGAAATGTTGTACAGTGTGGTGGAGCATTTTGCATGACCAAAAAACCCAGTGAGGTTTGACTTAAATACCAATCAAAATTAAGTGAAGAAGGAGGGGGCTCACTCCTTTCCTTTCACTTTAATGTAACTGTATGCAGTTTAAGAGGTAACATTTGCATGGATGTGGAAGATAACACTCCGATGTATCCCTTCCTTTTCAGAACTAAAAATTACATGCAAAATTGAAACAAAAATTAATATAAATATGAAAGTGTGAGCAAAGTAACACCGGTCTTGCTAGAGTAGACAAAAAGTCACCTTCCCCACAGTGCATAATGAAATGCAAATGACAGTGCACAAGGAAGGAGAGTAGAAAAGCACTTGTTTTCCACTCTTTCACTATGGTAGCAGAATATTTATAAATACACAGCATAATTTTTTTTAAAACATTGCTAAAGTCATTAAGCTAAAAATAATTATATTCAATGTAGCATTACATGATATTTTATAACCTGCAACGAGAAATTAAGTGATGGCACTTTATCCTCATTTTACTGTTTTTAAAATGCACCTTCTGGCCCGTATTTCTTCTAGTAGTCCTGGGTAAAGATTTTGTTTTGACAAAAAAGACTCAGTGCCAATGCTTAGGTGTTATTAGGTTTAGGTTCTAACTAGCTTCATAGACAGGAAGGTGCCACTAAATTTTCTGTGCAGAATAAGGAAGCCATCAAAGGCTTAGTACAGAATTTCTTCAGTAGGGTTGAACTAAGTGTATAATAAGTTATAGTTGACTAATCACAGTGGTTGGCTGTACTGGACTAGTCCTGTTTAATTCAGTGATACTAATCAACTGAGAAAATCATGGCAATATCAATATTAAACACGCTCTCAAAATAATCATAGAATGGTTTAGGTTGGAAGAGATCTTAAAGATCATCTAATACCATTCTCACTGCCATGAGCAGGGATGCCATCCACTAGACCAAATTGCTCACACCCCATCTAACCTGGCCTTGAACACTTCCAGGGATGGGGCATCCATAACTTCTCTAGGTAACCTGTTGTGCTTCTTTCCTTCATGTTTCTTTCAGCCTTTTACAGTTATCTTCACGAGTTGTTTCTAAGGCCCTGAGACACATAGCTAAAACCACAAAGCATTCATTCAGGGTGTTGCACCTAGCTTTCCCTCAGAAGCTGTCTTCCTTAAAGAGAAGTTGGCAACAAATCTATATTAAATGAGAAAAAACTAACGAGATACAGAAGTATTTCTATCATCTCTCTATCTAATTTCTTTCCTTCCGACCCTGAATTCACACCCATTTTTGCACATGTTGGGCCGCACAGAGTGGGAAATATGGAGATTGAACAACGTCTGCAAATGTAGTGCTAGATGGTGCTCCTAAGGACCAGGGAGCTGATCCTGGAGGAGGCAGAGGGAAGCTCTGTCTCCCTCTGAGATCATGGAGGGTACTGAGACATGCAGAGGGGGGAACTGCTTGCAGGAGAAATGCAGGAAGTGTATGGCACAATCCCTCTTGCCAGGACTTGTGACAAAGTGCTCAAAACACACAGCATGACCCATTTCTGAACCTTCCAGCTGTCAGCATTTACTGGGCACCACAGATTCCAGCAGGATGAGGAGCATTTCATGTTTGATGATCCCAGTCTTGTGTATAGTGCTCTACCCTTCAGAAACCCAGAAGACTCAGCATGTCCTACACAGGGTGCAAGTCCCAGATTCATCCCAGCTGATGTAAAAGGTCTTCTCATCTCTTTGCTGACCTCAGCTCTGCAAATTGCCATTTTACAGTGGTTTTAACTTAAACACCCCTGTGCCTGTTTTCTTTCACTGAAGCTCTTGCACAGTCTCCATGCAATGGTGAGAACAAAGTGCACTGGGTGATCATCAAGCTCCTTTAAAAAGTGATGGAAATGGGCAAGAATGGCCACTCTCATTGCCCCTGATCTAAACCACCATTGAAAAGTATCAGTGGTGTAAAATTATGAAACAATTCAACAGGCATCTTCCTTTTCTTAAATCTAATGCCACAAAACTGTAGCTGGAGGCAATTAGAGACGGTGGCTCTAATCAAACTAGTAATTATTTATAGTATTAGGAAGTAACCCAGTTTTTTAATTTCAAACTGAATATGTCCTTTAAATATGGTAATTGCTAGAAAAAGTGCTCTAAATTTAGTTGCTTACAATTAACCACATGACTTTTCATTCCTAGTATCTTCAAAGTCCTTTAATACATCTATAGGTTTTTCTTTAGCTCAATATGTTTATTAAGTGACATTTCAGAGATTTTTTCCCCATTTGACCTACTACATAAAATCTATCATACTTAAAGAAAAATCCATTTTAGTCTCAGAGCACTTGTTTTAAGTGACCTTTTCTTTCTTCTTCTACAGGTCAGGAGAGTGACTTCCTTGCTGTTCTCTATGACTATCCTTCAGCAGACATAAGCCAACCTATATTTCACGTAGGAGAAAAACTACGTGTGCTATCAGAGTAAGTTGATCAATTTCTTTTTAAATTAGGTTTTATTACAACTGATACAAAGCTCTGTTTTATGCACCTGGCCCAAACTGGGTGCAATTCAGCAAAATGAACAGAGTTCAGAATTTTCAAGCAAGGATGCTCAGCCATAGTGTAAATTTCCATGTAGTTTAAGGATTTGGGATTGCATATGGTCCTTTGATCTATACATTTCTCTTAGGTTTCTCAAGCTGGATTCCGACTCTATTCTAAAGTAAGACTCAGAACAATTCTGCTTTGCAAAATAATTATATACATATATAAATGTAATGGAAAACAGAGTAAGAGCCAGAATAGTTTGAATCACATAGAAAAGAAAATCACCCTGAATTTCTTTATGTCAAGTGTGTCTGTCATTTTCTCTCTCACCTTTTTAATCTAACAACTCCATCAGGATTAAGTCTTAGAATTTCATCCCTATTTAAGGCAAATGTAAAAAAAAACTTTTTAAAAGTGTGCGTGTGGTGGGTGTTTCTTTTTTTTTTTTTATTGATTCTGCATTTTCTTAGTGAGAGAAAAAAGAGAGATTTCTCAGCCAGTTCTACTCAAAAAATTTAAGAGCTCCAGAAGTAAGCAGGCTCAGACTGACCAGTGCAATATTGCCAGACACAATAAGGAGCACATGAACAAAAAATGGAAGCCAGCAGCCCTGATGTTCTTCTAGGCACAGCTTGTATCAGCACACAGTGACCTCCTGGAAGTTACTTGGCCCCACAGCCACTACTTGCACTGCTCAAAGTGAAATGAAAGGTTTCGTTTTTTTGCAGCTGGTAGAGCAGATGGATTCAATGGGAGGATGGATTCAATGGGAGAGCAGACACATTGACAGCAGAGAAATCCTTGGATGACTTCTAAAATCATTTTAAAAATTCTCAACCAGACAGTGAAATGGCTGGAGGAGAGAAATACTCAAGAGAAGCATCACAGCTGACTGATGAATTCTCAGACTCTTCTCCAGGCCACCATGACCTGCAGTGGCTTTTGTCAGCCCCAAGACACAGGCCTTAGAGGACCTTTGCTCTGACCCAGAATGGCTGCTCTTAAGTTCTGCTGACATGGTGCTTTCTCTTCCTCCCTGAACCTAAGGGTCCCAAGACTCAGACTACACCACCAGATAAATTTTCTGCTGATGGAGAGCTCCTCTAAACCAGGGGGGTTCTTCTCTGCCAGCTTCCAGTAGTGTAAACCTTGCTGCAGTTTGCAGAACATACATGACATGGTACAACAACAGCTTTAGCTTGGAAATTCCAGCTCAAAGCCTCAGTCTCAGGTTTCATCAGGTACAGGCCCTCACACACAACAGGACCGCCTATGCCCACATCAATAGGAATTATATGTGTGGCATATTGTATGTACACATGTGCTGCAAAGTAAAATCTACTGCAGGAACAACTTCTAAAAGAACAGGCTTTGGCAGCAGAAGTTTTTGATATGTTTGTCTGTTGTGCAGTAAACAAGGGCTTCTCCTGATGGATAAATTAGATCCAAAGCTCCCTTGATGGGAACTTTCCTCTTATTCTGAATCATGAGCTTGTTCACAGATAACAAGACAGACCAAAGCTCTATGCAAACCTCAGTGTCTGGATGAAGGACCCTGCTGATGTCAGTAGGAATTGTTTGCCTGCAGCCTCTTCCTGCTCATAGGCAGTAATTCTTTCTCTGAAATCATTCAAAGAAGAAAAAGTCAGTAAAAAAGAAGCTGTGACCAGAGCACAAGCGATGAGGAGTCACCTCAGAGGAGTCAGCTTTTCAAGCTGCAGCTTTTCAGTTGCTTTTACAACAGCAGCTTTTCAGCCTTCTACCAAAGTAATGATGTGTAGTGGCAATCAGCCCCACCAGTCCTGCCAGGAACAGGACATATGGCACCTCCATAGGAAATGCAATTCCTCACAGATATTTGTGACTGCTCTGGGTTGGCAGATTTATATAAGCACCACTGGCACAGTTTCTCACTCTCCACACTGGTCAGGCACCTTTCATTACCAGATGAACTGCATTTGTCTGGTAGTAGTCAAACCAAATGTCCTCCAAGATTGACCCCAATATACATAATTTCTGTAGCTCCTGCAGCAGGAGAGATGAGCTGCTTTGGGATTTTTCATCATCATAGGGATTTTTCAGGGTTAGTAATATAAAAGTTTGGAGGGAGAGAGATGACGAATCTCTCAGTTTTGGTTGGTTTTTTTTTCTTATTGCAATTCTTGGTTCTCTCTAGGAGAGTTCTGGGGAAAAAAGGACCAAAACAACCTAAAATTCCTATAGATAAATTCATTTCATTTGGAAAACCAAACCCAAAACTTCCCCTTTTTCCCTCAGCACAGACATTCTGGACCATGGTCCCAGAAGCCATAACTCATGACATTAAACCTAAGTGATTTCAACTCAGCTGTTCTTACACATGCTGAGACTCTGATCTGCATGTAGACATTATTTTGGGAGCATTTATATGAACATCCACAAAACCAGCATTCAAACAAGACACAGTTCCTTGGATTCAAATTCTTAAAGTGAAGGTACAAAGAACCCAACAGTCATCAGGATCCTTGCAGTACAACTAAAGCTTTGCAGAATCCCTGTGAAAATTCTTGGTACCCGTTATTGCTGAAGGGATTAATGAGTAAAATTCAGAATTCAGCACCACAGCAAAAACTTAAGATGGGAAAATACACATGCCTGCAGCTTCAGCTACAAGGTCTATTTGATTGGAGTCTGGTCTGCAGCTCATGGAAGACAAGGTAAAGAGCAAACCACAAAGCAGGTTCAGTTGGACTGACAGCCTGTTCCCAAGCAGACAGGCTCCATTTCCCAATCCTCTATCCTGGTGTTACAGGGCTGTCCAGACACAACACACTCAGCTGTAAACTGAATATCTTGGACACCAGTACAAGCCTAGCTGTGGGAAGGCAGAGCACAGCATGGTTTAACCACTGAGTATTTATTCTTCTTCTTTCAACTGCAGAAAAATATTTTACTACTTACGTAATTTAAATGGAACAAAGTAGCTTATTTCTGGGTCCACATTTAATTCCCAAGAAGGTTTAGAAATGGAACTACTCTAAATGAAACCAAAGAGGGTTCCTTTCTGAAGAAAGTTTCAGAAGCACACAAAAAAGGTTGCAGGCTAGTCTGTGTTACTTCACTAACATCCAAATGATGAGAAGCTCTGAAAATACATCGAAAATATCACTTTTCTTGCTTTCACACAGTGAAGGAGGCTGGTGGAGAGTCCATTCCCTTACAACAGGTCGAGAAAATTATATTCCAGGAAAATATGTAGCAAAGGTTTATCATGGGTAAGTGAATGCATTTCTATAGCCTTTCATCACCCCATTTTTACATATTGTCCGGATTACTCTGAGTCATGGCCCAAATAATGCCACTTGGCAGACAGAAATTTTATTTATTGACAGTCTAAAAGACATCTTTTGAAAACCGAGAACTTCAAATCCACATATAAATTTAGACTAAGTGAAAAGGAAAATCCTTCTTTTAAATGCTGGAATGAGCCAAAACCACCTCAAATCACATATAAGATATTTAATATGCATCTGTTGCATAGACTGATCTCTAAGTTAAAGATATTGATGAAGAGAGCCTATTTAGAATGGTTTTTTACTATTTACATAGAGTAAAATTTTAGCTAGGTTTGCTCATGGAAAACAGGCCAAAAAGAACAAATAGAAATGCTAATAAGTCATTCAAGAATGTAAACTTTCTCACTGGATGAACTAAGGAAATTTCAGACATTTCTTGTTGCCGTAGTCACCACTCAGGGGAAAAAAAAAACAAAACAAAACAAAAAAAACCCCACAAAAAAAAATTAAAGCACAGACTTGAAAGCTTTCTGGAAAATGTTTCAATACCTGTTTAATTTTAAGGATAGGAGCTGTTAATGTCACTGTAAACTCTGCAAGTGCTTCAATTTTAACATGCTTTTACATCCTCCTAAAACAGCGGTGCTTTCCCAAAGGCAGGGCACAGATGTGGGGCAGTGGAAGCTACTGTCTGAAACTTCAGTAACAGCAGACTGGATCAAACACATGAGAACAACTTTAAAATATAATTCCATTCTATTCCATTAGTCTAGAACAGCTGAGCAAGCCCAGGTGCATGGTGAGACACTGGCTGTGGCAAAACATGGCACTGCACCAGGTTATGGTGAACATTTGTAGGACTAATTCCACTTTCCCTTACCCACAAAGCCCATTAACTTAAATGGCTGGACTGTTCCCTAGAAGAAGAAAAATAATTGAAACTTGTTTGGGGTTTATTTATGATACAGCTTGGGTTTAACAAAAGTGGTTTAAATGAAAAAGAGAGATTTAACTAATGCCACAGATGTCATCAATATACCACATGAATCTGTCCCCAGCCATACAGATCAAAGCAGCTCCAAAAGCTTTGTTTTCCCAAATAAGTCCAAATCTTATTACTCTTCTCTTAACCTCACAAAGGTTAATGGAACTCAAAACCAGCAAAATTTTCTCCATAAACTGGGGAAATATGCCTGAATACAGATGAGACAATAACTATAGAAAGCCACAGTGTTATTTTTGCAGTCACTTTTCCTGGCTAATGCAGCACTTTCACAGCCACATGCTGCTCACTGTTTCACTGGTGTCCAGATTTCAGAATTTGTTTTTTCCTGCTTCACAGCTGGTTATTTGAAGGGCTAGGAAGAGAAAAAGCAGAGGAACTTCTACAGCTGCCCAACACCAAGGTCGGCTCCTTCATGATCAGAGAGAGTGAAACTAGGAAAGGTGAGACAATACAGATTTTCTCCCTCTTGAACTCAGGCATCTACAGTTTTACAGCTCTTTAATTCCCTCCCTGTCCTGCTTCACATGGACCAGTCCAAAACCAGAAAAGGTATATAATGGGAAGGTGAAGGCACCCAGGGTAGTGTGCCAGCCTTTACCACTCACCTACTGGAAACAGGGTTATTGATGGCCATGGAAAGTTCCACAGGAATCAGCACAAACAAGAAACAGTTGTTTAAACACTATTATTTACTTTGGTTGCATGCAAACCTGATGAGACAGTGGGACTTTCAGTGAAGGAAAAGTCACAATTTTGCCTTTGTCCACAAAGGATTGATTCAAGAAGGTTTAAAATGCACACCAAGTAGAAGGGGTGGTGGATTAAGTGTTTATTATATAAACGAGGGAGGTCTTTTATTTATTTTAAAAAATGACTGGCCTTCAATTTTATTTTCTTTCTTTTGCTGCATAGGAATTATACTGTATAGTATAACTTTATACTATTATTTTCTTCAATGGGGACATAGAAACAGAATCACAGAATGTCCTGACTTGGAAGGGACCTACAGGGATCACTGTGTCCAGCCCCTGACCCTGCACAGGACCACTCCAAGAATCCCACCATGTGCCTGAGAGCATTGTCCAAGCCCTTCTTAAACTCTGTTGGGCTGGACTCCCCTGGGGAGACAGTTCTAGGACCCAAAAACCCTCTGGGAGAAGAACCTTTTCCTGCTATTCAACCTAAACCTCCCCTGACACAACTTTAGGCCGTGCCCTCAGGTCCTGCCACTGGTCACCAGAGTCAAGAGATCAGTGTCTACCCTTCTGCTGCCCCTGCTGATGAAGCTGAACACAATAAGCAAGAAGGTTTCCCTCAGTCTGCTCTTCTTCAGGCTGAACAAATCTCCCATGTATAACGTGCTGTCTTATTTTTCTGAAGCACCAGAACACATTCTAATATCATGATACTACAGATAAAAGGGAATAACACATCATCTCTTCTGACCTCTTGCATACCACAGGCCAATTGCTTTCTTAATATCGATACTAAATTCAAAGAAATTTAGGACTGGCATTTATTCCTTGCCAATAAACGCTGCAGAACAATTCTAAACAGAGACACAGAAAAATCCAGGTGGCCTTCTCCTGCCATGACTGCATTACCACGTCTCAACTACTGAATTACTCAAAGCTGTACACAGAAGAGTACCAACCTGTGAATCTGATCTCCCCATTCAGTAGAAGGCAAACAACTCTGTGAAGGCCTATTTCCTTTATGCCATATCAATAGATCCCATGCCAGCAAAAATAAAGGAAAAGCACACCCGAAATTTGGTTGAATTTGATTTGGTTGAAATTAAATTCAAGCAAAATCTCAGGTCATGTTATATTTATGTATATCTATAAAGCAGAATAAATACAAGAAGGCAACTTAGGTTTTTTTCTCAGCTATTTCTGAGACATTTTGAGTAATGTCACCACAACTTACAGATACTCTATTCTGCTACAGATACCCAAGCAGCCCTACTTTGGTATGATTAGTTCTTCTCTCTCTCCAGGGTTATATTCCTTGTCAGTGAGGCACAGGCAAGTGAAACATTACAGGATCTTCCGCCTCCCCAATAACTGGTATTACATCTCTCCACGACAAACCTTCCAGTGCCTTGAAGACCTTGTCAATCACTACTCAGGTAAAAACAAGTGCAGAAAAAACATCTTTTTCACTGGCAACTGTAAAACTATCTATCAAAGGTAGGAGCAAGAAGTTTTGCTTATGTCCAAGACTTGCAAATACTGCCACAGAACAAGCAATGGAAAAAGTTTGGGTTTATACATTATACTTCATTTTTCATCCTAAATAAAAATATGCTGTCCTTAACAGTATAACTAAAATCAATACAAGAACTCAGCTAAATAAGGGCAGATAGGCTCTGTCTGTATTGGTGTTTTGTAGGATATTGTATAACCATGTCAATAGCACTGTTTGAGCCAAACACCAGGGTTTAGGGGTTCCCTAAAGAACTTCCAAATGCAGTTTGGAGGTCAGCACAGGTCAGGGATGCCCAGACCCTCCCAGACCACACCTAAAGTCAAAGGTTGAACATACTAAAATGTTCAGCTGTACAGAAGCCATGTACCTGTAGTTCTGGGTTCCAGAGACAGATTGCAACTCCTGGCTGACTCTGTTTGCCAACATGAAGATGTCAACCATTCATTTATTTGCCATTTAGGCAGGCAGATAGCTTCAGGGCATGCAACATCAGGTTCTCTATTCACACTTTCCTAAAGAACCACTCCAGCACATAACCTTATCCGCAGTACAAAATTTTCAGAAACATTGTAAGCTTTTTCCCTATCACTTTACCAGAAGTGCATGGCAGGAATTTATCAGCAGGGCTTATATCAAGAGGCTCAAGCTATTAGCTCAATTGCAGAGTCAGCTGTCACTACTACTAATATCAGTCCACTGGATGACGCTTTTTCAATGACAGTTTTCCAGATTTATGGGAATTTAACATCTGTCAGAAAGGTAACTTGACAAACAACACAGTTAAGTGGCACAGTTACTATGCATCATGAGAGTGTTCTAAAATGAGGAAGGAAAATGCAAAGAACTAATTGCCTAAAAGTTACAAGACAACAATAGGTTCTGTGCTTTAACAAGCAATGGGTACTCTGTAATTTTAAAAGTGTGAAGTTACCATAGCTAAGTATTTCACAGGTAAAGATGGCCAAAGAGTACACTGGTAAACTGAGAAGAAAAGTTATTCACTTTCAAAACAAGCAAATGAAACTTTCAAGTCCAATGACATAAAGAGAGGAAGAATTTGGACAGGAGATACATGTGTATTTCCATGTTAGCTACTTGACACCTTTCACCATTTAGAAAGAAGGAAACAATTGAAGCTAAAATCTGGGCTGAGGCAGAACTCAAAACTTGTAACAACTAACTCGTTTTACTTGAGTTATAGGTGTAAGAGGAGACAGTTAGATTTAGGTCTCCTCCTTCCCTCACCACAAGAAGATACAAAATCTCACTCTGAAATAAAATTCAGAGTTGTAGAACATGAGCATTTAGCCATGATATTCTCTATTTGGAGATAAGAATAAGAATATCTGTGATGGTCCTAGTGGAGCAAGAAGAGGGTAGAGCACAGAAACATTGATGAAGGTGAGATGTGAACCCCAATTCATTCCACAGTCCTGTTCCACAGAAGAGTAGGTGTTCACACAATCCAATCTGATCTTTTTTACACTCTGTTTGCATGGCCGAGACAATAGGAAGGAAAGCAGAACTCATTGAGGGCTCAGAAAAACTGGGTTTAATTTTCTGCTCTGTCACAAAATTCCTTCTAGTCTTTGAGCAAGTCACATTGTCTTTCTGCGTCTCAGTTCCTCACTTGTACTGTATGAAATATACCCAATGAAAAATTAAAAGGCAAAGGTATGAGGAAAGGAAAAATTAAGCCTGTGTTTACTGTATCCTTGCTGAGAATACACAATTTTTGACTGCTGCTGCTGAGTCCAAAAGTGTTTATTTGAGCATGCACCAGGGAAAGAAAACAGTAAGCAAAGATAACTGTCTGTGTGCTCATTTTCCCCTTCAGAAGTTGCTGATGGTCTCTGCTGTGTCCTTACAACACCCTGTCTCACCCAGTGCACCAACAACAACACCGTGATGAATCCAGTTCCTCCTGTGGTGATGCGGAATAAAAATTTCAACTGGAGAAACATTCACAGGTACCACATACAGCACAGGCTGCCAGAACCAACAGGGCTGTTCCCAGCCATGTGTATACTTGGACTTGCAACACAGAACACACAGCTATTTATTTCCTTCTTCTGAAAGCAGTTTTAAGGCTTGGACAATATGACATCCAGCTAACCCATGAAAACTGAATGCCCAGCTCTCGAACTGATAATCTAGGTTATAACTTTGAAAGAAGTATTGTTAGCATTCAATCATTTCTCCTATCCAGCTATTCATGTGTCCCTTTGGGACTCCTGAGTCCTTTGAGCAAGGG